>NC_054469.1:9770544-11147612 GCF_017639515.1 Carcharodon carcharias | reverse complement strand
CCACGCCGTAAGAAGGCGCGGAGGAAGACCCGCAACCTGGAGGCGGCCCCTGAAATGCCCAAAGCCCCCAAACACCTGCAGGCACCGGCTCGGGGGAAAAAACATCATCCGGCCCCGGCGTCGTGTCCTCGTATGCTCCCGGGTCTGTGGGCGCTAAGGTGCCGAGTGCTGGGCCCGGCGTCGTCCCTGCGCGTGCTCCCGGGGCCGGCGGGGAAAAGACGTGGGACCCCGAGCCGGGGAATCAAACATCCAAAACCCAGAGGGTGGAGTGTCCGGGAGGGCTGGACAAGGAGGAGGGGGCCTCAGAAATGGAGGTCTCCCTAGCCCCCAGCCTGACCCAGAAGAGACGTCACGCTTCGGAGGAGGAAGTGGGTGATGCCCAAACTGAAGAAGTTGGATGTGTCCTTTCCCCCGATGAAGAGGTGGTGGCGTCTCCACCAAGTAAAATCTCGCCCTGTCCTCTGGGGGAACCCAAAACCCCTGCACCTACTCCCACCACTGTTACCCCCGTCAACCTGCTGCAGTCCCCTGAACAGGGCCCCTCGGGGGTCACTGAAGGCACCTCCCTTGAGGTGTGCCCGACTCAGGAACCCTCGATACCCCCAAGGTACCTTCTGGCTCGTCGGGGGACTGTAGCTTTCAAAATTTAAAAAATGTTAACGGGTCATTGGGTGGCGGCGAAAAGGAGGGCCTTCCCGCTCCCTCCCAAACCTTAGCACCGGGCGTCCTAGTTTTAGATCAGGAGCTTGTCCTGAGCTCCCCGGACGACCCGGTGCCGGGAGGAGAGTGGGCATCAGAACTGCCGCTGCCCTCTGACCCAAAATCTTTAGAGGAGACCAGAGAGGACCCCTCTGGCCTTGATCCTGGGGGTGGAATCGAGGTACAGGTGGGGCCAGCTGGCAGCTCCGAATCAGCCCCCGTACTCAATGCGGGGGAGGGGTCGGAAGCTGGAGGCGACGACCTGGAGGAGGACGGGGTGTCCGTGGTGAGCGCTGGAGATTACGCTGAGTCGCTCTCAAGCGAGGCAGTGGATCCCCTGGTGCCCTCCACTGACTCCCCCCTCATCCCCCCAAGGGAACTCCTGGACTTTTTGGCAAGTCATCGCGGTCGCCGAGACAGGGTTCAGTTGGCCTTGGACCGGTGGCATTCTTTTCCGCTGGTGTTCTGGTCCACTCGCGAGGCTCTCAAGTCTCCCGAGTTGGATAGGAACGCGCGGCGGAGGGTCCAAACGTTTCTCGCTGGGCTCCTGAAGGAGAGGAAGGACTAAAAAGTCCTCTTCTTTTTAATGACTTAAGGTGAAGGTTTGATGTACCTTTGACAATGAAGACGAGTATAGCCAGCCTCAACATCCGCGGCAGCAGGGGCGCACAGCGCAGGTTCCAGAACTTCTCGGTCCTCAGGGACGGGAAGTATGCGTTGTGCTTCCTGCAAGAAACCCAGACCGTCCGGGAGACGAAGCCACGTGGCTCCTGGAGTGGCGAGGGGGGGGCTACATGAGTCACCTAGCCTCCAATTCGGGCGGGGTGGCTATCTTGTTGGCCCCGCATTTTCAGCCGGAGATCTTGGGGGTCAAGGAGCCGGTGCCAGGCCGGTTGCTGCACCTGACTGTGCGTCTGGGGGGGGCGGTGCTTCACTTTGTGAATGTGTACGCTCCCCTAGGCACGCAGCAACAAGCGAGCTTCTTTGAAGAAGTGTCCACTCATCTCAGCTCCATCGATGCTGGCGAGTGCATCGTCCTTGGGGGGGGGATTTCAATTGCACCCTCGGGGTCCGGGACCGTCACGGTACCCCGCACTGCACGCTAGGTGTGAGTAAGTTACGGGACCTGGTCAGGTCCTTCGACTTGGTGGACGTCTGGCGAAATCTCCATCCTGACTCCAGCGTGTTCACCTTTGTGTCACCTGGAGTCGGAGCGTCCAGACTCGACCGCCTTTACGTTTCGAAGGCGTATGTGTCCTGCGTTCCGGCTGCTTCTATACAGCAGGTTCCGTGCACGGACCACCGTCTGGTGTGGGCGGAGCTTACTTCGTTCTGCGCTCGGACGGGGTCCGCGTACTGGCATTTTAATAACCTGTTGTTGGAAGACCAGCGGTTCCTGCACTTGTTCCGTCGCTTCTGGGCCGGCTGGAGAAGGAAGCGGGGAGGCTTCCCCTCCTTGAGGCTATGGTGGGACGTGGGCAAGACTCACGTCCGAGTTTTCTGTCAAGAGTATGCGAAGGGGTCGACAAAGAGACGCAAATCCAGGGTTGAGGGGTTGGAGAAGGAGGTGCTCGACCTGGAGGCACGTCTCCGTCAGCCCGACGCAGACCCGGCCCTGCGGTCGGCGTACGATGAGAAGAAGGGCGCGCTGCGGGACATGCAACTGGTCGGGTCTCGGGGCGCGTTCGTGAGGTCGCGGATCCGGTTCCTCAAGGAGATGGACCGCGGCTCCCCCTTCTTCTACTCGCTGGAAAAAAGGCACGGGGTCCGTAAGCAGCTCTTTACGCTGCTGGCCGACGACGGATCCCTTGTCTCGGATCCAGAGGGCATCAGGGCCATTGCCCGAGATTACTACACTGCCCTGTTCTCTCCGAATCCGTCCAGTGAGGAAGCTTGCAGAGTTTTGTGGGAGGACCTACCGCAGGTCGGCCCGGAGTGCGCCGGAAAGCTCGACTCCCCTATAAGTCTGGGGGAGCTGACTGGCGCACTCGACGGTCTTTCTAGGGGCAAAACCCCGGGACTAGACGGGCTGACCATGGAGTTCTTCAGGGCGTTCTGGGACGTCTTGGGGAGCGACTTCGCGGGGGTCCTGGGGGAGAGCATTGCTACCGGGGAGATGCCCCTTTCGTGGCGCAGGGCCGTGATTGCCCTGCTGCCGACGAAGGGGGATCTCCGCCTTCTAAAAAACTGGCGCCCGGTCTCCCTCCTCAGCATGGACTACAAAATCTTCGCCTGAGCCATGTCTTCTCGGCTCGGCACCGTGCTGGACCACATGATCCACCCTGACCAGTCCTACACCGTCCCGGACTGAGCCATTTATGATAACATCCATCTGGTCCGGGACATCATCCACCATTCCCAGAGGGCTGGTCTGTCGAGTGCCTTCCTGTCTCTCGATCAGGAGAAGGCGTTTGACAGGGTGGATCACGAATACTTACTCGGAACTCTGCGAGCTTTTGGGTTCGCGACTTCTGTACACCGCCGCGGAGTGTCTAGTGAAGGTTAACGGGTTCCTGACGGCGCCCCTTCGCTTTGGGAGAGGGGTACGTCAGGGCTGCCCCCTGTCTGGCCAGTTGTATTCTATTTGCGTGGAGCCTTTCCTGCGCCTCTTGCGGAGGAGGTTGTCGGGATTGGTTCTGCACGGGCCGGGCATCGGGGTGGTCCTTTCGGCTTACGCCGATGATGTGCTCCTTATGTTTAGTGACCCGGCTGACCTGCGGAGGATGCGCGAGTGCCAGGAGGTCTACTCTGCCGCTTCTTCTGCCAGGATCAACTGGGGTAAATGTTCTGGACTCCTGGTCGGTCAGTGGCAAATGGATCCCCTACCCGAGGAGCTCAGGCCTTTCACCTGGAGCAGGACCAGCCTCCTCTACCTGGGGGTCCATCTCTGCCCCGCTGAGGAATCCTGGCCGGCAAACTGGCAGGAACTGGAGACGAAAGTCACCGCTCGCCTGCGGCGCTGGACAGGACTACTCCGAGTGCTATCTTACCGAGGTCGAGTTCTGGTCATAAACCAGCTGATCGCCGCCATGTTGTGGTATCGGCTGGTCACTTTGACCCCTCCCCCGGACTTTGTCACAAGAATCCAGAGATTGTTAGTTGACTTCTTCTGGGACAAAAGATTGCACTGGGTCGCTGCCGAGGTTCTGAGTCTCCAGCTTAGGGAGGGTGGTCAGGCGCTAGTGTGCCTACGCACACAGGTGGCGACTTTCCGCCTTCAGACCCTGCAGCGATACCTCTACGTCGAGCCTCCTCCCAGATGGTGTGCCCTGACGACGTATTTCTTCCGTCAGGTGCACGGCCTGAATTATGACGTGCAGCTCCTGTTTATAGAACAGCTGGGCCTCGGTGGCTCCTTGCAGGCTTTGCCCGTCTTTTACCAGGACCTGATCAAAGTTTGGAAAGTGGTCGCCTCGCGACGCAGCTCTCCCCCCTCAGGAGTAGCGGCTATCGTCAGAGAGCCGCTGCTCAGGAATCCGCCCCTCCGTCCTTTTCAGTGGTTGGCGGAGAGGAGGGCTGTGGCCGCAGGGGTGACCAGGATCGGGGACGTGCTGGGTGGCGGAGGACTGGGCTGGATGCTCCCGCAGGAATTGACGCGACACGCGTCTGTGAGTGTCCAGGTCGCAGCCGATGCCATCCAAGACCTGAGAACGGTCGTGCTCGGACCCGACGTTATTTTGGGTCTTGAGGTGGCCCAGGTGCGCGGTGGTCTTCCGTCTGAACGTTCCCCTGTTCAGACAGAATTCCACATTGGCCCCAAGCCCCGAACCCTCCCTCGGGTGCTGGTGGCCCGCAATATGAGCCGCCTCGGGGACATGCCCTCTGTGCCTTTTGGCACGGCAAAGAGGGGCTTTTTGTACGGACTGCTGCTGCACACCTTCCATTTTCTCGCCCTTGTCCGTCGACCGGACACGCCCTGGCGTGCCTTGTTGCCGTCCAGCGGCGGAGGCCCCCGATGGGAGGCCCTCTACGGAGGTGTCCTCCCCCTTTCTATCGGGGACCTGGGTTGGAGGGTGTTGCATGCAGCAGTCCCTTATAATAAGAGGATGCATAGGTTCACGGACTCTCAGGACACGTGCCCTTTTTGCGGTCTTGTGGAGTCCGTGGACCATGTATACATAGGGTGTTGTAGACTGCACTCCCTTTTTAGTTATTTGAAAAACCTTTTATTGATGTTTTGTTTGCACTTCAGCCCCACGCTCCTGATCTATGGGCACCCGGTGCGGAATGGGGTCGGGAAGGAGGAGGACCTCCTCGTGAACCTGCTCCTGGGCCTGGCCAAGTTGGCCATTAACAGGTCCAGGCAGTGGGCGATCGACGGGGGAGTCCCGCCCGATTGTTTGTCCCTCTTCCGCGGCTACGTTCGCTGCCGGATGTCCCTGGAGAAGGAGCACGCGGTGTCTGCTGGCACTCTCGAGGCCTTCCGTGCTCGGTGGGCACTGCGGGGACTGGGCTGTTTTGTTGACCCCTTTAATCACATTTTGATTTAAAGTTTGTAAGTTTCCTTTAAACTTTGTTCTTGGTTTTACAGCTGACCTGAATTAGGGGCTGTGCCTGATTTATCCCAATTTTGTTGATTTGGTTTTCATTTAAAAGATTATCAAGAGTTCTTGCAATAACCCCTTCTCTGAAGTGTGGAAATTCCTCAGTGCAACAATCACTCTAAAACCAAGGGGGCAACTGGATAAACTGCAGAAACCCATTGAAAATTGCAGCTGGCAAGGTCAGATGTGAAAGTCCAGTACCCCCCTAAAGTAATCCCTTTCCCTCACTTAACCAAAGGGTCTAGCCTGAGTGCACTGGATGAGAATTCCAGATCCATGAATACAAACAGCACATCTAAGCTCTTATCCAAATTATCCTTATGATATGAGGTCTTGGAAAAAGGAGGGCAGAGGGGTGTGTGGGACAGAGAGGGAACAGGTGGGCATAAAGCTAATACTGTGATGAAAACTGTCATTTCACTGCCAAGGAATTTCATAGCAATGGGTGCCTTGACTGAAATGTAACCCCTTGAAATCACAGTCACTAGTCAGCAACGGGAAGAGGAGCTTTGGAGGCTGATGCTCACTCATGTTTTTGTTCAGTGTTCCAGTGGAGAGGAGAATGAGGGGGAAGATGAATGGATGTGTTTAACGATGCCTTCATCCTTATGTGTAGGCAGGAGGAAAGGTAGAGAAGTGTGCAACATTGACACCAGCCTCAAAAGGGAGGTGCAACACCCTGATGAGCAAGGGGTTATCAGGACCCCCCCTCCAGTCAACCCCAAACCCAGAGGATGAAGCTTCCACTCAAGTGCATACGGGAGGCCAGACACCTTTGCCAAGATGCACAATCATGTGCACTTCACTAGAGATCAAGCAGCCCAAGCATTGGGATTTGCTGCAGTTTCAGGATTCCCACAGGTGCAGGATGCCATTGACTGAACTCATGTGAATAAGAGTTCCCTGGCAAGAGTTCCAGTTGCTCAAATGTACAGCTGGACTGTGACCACCAGAAACACATTATACTAGTATTCTCAAGAAGCTATATGCTCCTATGTCTCGAGTAAATTTCAGATTCCAGACATCTTCAAAGGCCCAAACCACCTCCGCGGTTGACTGATGACAAAGGCCCTACAAAGGACATGGCTAATGATGCCCATTAGGTGGCCACAAACTCCATCTGAGGAAAAGCTACAACAATGTTCATTCTGGTAGACAGGTATATTGAAGATGTGATTCTGATATCTTGACAAATCTGGTGGTGCACTCCAGCACACTTCCTAGAGGCTTTCAGATCATAGCTTGTTGTGCCCTGCATAACCTGGCATTGCAAATGAAGGAAGACTTGTCAGATGGCAAGATGCAGGATCTGCATGTCTCTTCCGATCATGAGGACATCTAGGAGGGCTGAGAGCAATGACATTGCAAGGAAGATGAAGCAGGGGAAGAGACCACAGCAAGGGCCAGAGGAGGCAGACATGCACTTGGTGCTAATAGCCACCTGATTCCAGAAAGATGACAACAAGGTTCAATGATTATGCTCTTGGGTCACTGGTTGCTATGCTGGGCCCACATTACCATCTGCATTGCTATCTTTCTCATTTCAGCCATCCATCTCAATCTGAGAATGAATAGTTACACATCAGGGTGTCTCAGCATCACGGACTGCAGCCTCTTCAACCATCTCTCCAGCATCCCAGTCACTATGGCAGTGTACAAGAGGCAGGAGCTGGAATACAATCCTTAATGGATGTGGCAGTATGCCTTCAGTCTGACAAGGCACCTCAAGGAGATCAATCTCCAGCTATGGGACAACGCCTCCTGTGACCTTGATGGTGAAAATGCTAGGTGAGATTTGAGTCAAGCCAGCTGAGGTGTTCTCCAAGTGTGAGTGCATGTAATTCTTATGGAGTCTTCAGTGTTACTTTAAGACTCATTAAATTGACATGCAGCACTCGGAGGGATGCAAGCCTGACTTTTCAGTGGGCATCAAACACCTCATGAGGGTCATCTCAGACACCTCCTGCCACACAGGGACATGCATCCTCTTCAACACAATCACTTTCCCCTGATGGCCAGTGGCAGCACTTGCAATTCTGATATTGCAGACAGACCATGAAGCCCTCAAGGTACTGCACTGTTGATAATAAAGAGTACATATCAGCTGCATTCCATCATTGTTCTTTGCTCATTTTTAGCTTCAGCATTGTCATCCAATCTTGCTAGCATAGGTGCATCGACATCATGCTGAATGGTTCAAGTGTCTGCAACACCACCATCTGAAATTGAGCTCACCGATGGTTTAAATGAGGGGCTCGCACCAGAACTTATGGCCCAGTGCTGCATCCCTACATGTTCACGATAGCCTTCTGGGTCCAATGCATCCAGCTCCAAAGTCGCTAGCTGTAAACGCTGTAGCATTGAATGCCAGACAAAAAAATGTCAGTGAGGATCAGAGCTCAGGAACATTGAGGTGGGAAGGCGAACACTAATCTTGGGGAGCTGTACAGATTTTCACTTGGAGAATCGACAATGCTGAAAGCAGACAGGAGCACCAGTGAGCTCAGAGTGTGGGCTGATAGAGTGAACACCCTCAGCTGACAGATAGTTCATGCAGATCAAGGAAAGATTACAAATCTCCATCTGTATCTACATCTCTCCTTTGAAAATGCACTTTTACCTTTCTGCAATGCAGAGGAGTCGAAACTACATGAGCCTCCATCATCCTTTGAACCTGCAAAGCATGTCTAAGATGCCTTGCACAAGCACACCGAGGGTGACACTTCACTGATGTTGGGAATGAGCTGAGAACTGACAATTATGAGACAGCTGCACACAATTGAAGCACATAAGACATCTGCAATTAGTGGGGACAGGGCACATGGTGAGGCCTGATTGACCACCACCCAGCTCAGTATACAGAGGGTGTATACAAGAGGAGATGCAAAATGGGTGCCATTCTATTCAAATTTTTTGGAAATCTGTGCACATGGTGAACATCTGTGCAACCATTGTGCTCTTGGTATTTCTTAACCTTCCTAACCCTATTGTTGCACCTTGGTGCATCTGACATCTACCGCAGAGATGGAGGAAGCCTGCTGACTGCTACACTGTTGTCTGTGATGACTTTGGCAGGCATCCTGTGGAGGGCTGAGATGTGGAGATTCCTGGCCTGCTTCAGGTCTCCTGCTGTGGAATGGTATACCCTTGGTCTGCGGAGCTGCATCTGATGAGGTCACAAGCAGAGGGGATTGGGATCAGCTGGACACTCCTGCAGTAACCTAAACAGATGGCCTTGGTATGCAGCTGCTGGTCCTCATCCTTCTGTGTGCCAGATGGTACCTGGCTGACTCTTGGAGGAGTGGGTGAGCACCATAGATCATAATCTTCTAGCAGCTTGTTGTCTGGGTGCTCATCTGAGATGTTGTACATGAGGGGCTTGCTCCTGGCATCCCTGGGACATTTGGATGTGGACCCTATTAAAGAGGCTAGAGATAATTAGTGCATGGCAGCAGGCTCCAGAACATAATGCACTCGGTCTTGCTGTCTGAAAGAGCAGCTGATGCAGGGTTCATGGGTCTGTGCTGCTGACCTCACCATCACTGCAGACATGGTTCTGATCCTCTCCAGCCAGCTCAACAGTGCACACCTCATAGGAGGTGAGGGCCTCGAGTTCAGGCATTTCACCAGCCTGGTACCTCTCCCTCTTATTGTGGGTGAACTTGTCCTGCATAAAAACAGTTGGAGAGAATGTGAGCAGGACACATGCCAAGGTAAATGATAAGGATGCCAAGTTTGTGTGGGTGCTAAGTGGAGCCATGCATGGGATGAGTATGTGAGCTGCATAGAATGTGAGCCCAAATGGAGATGTTAAGGAGTGAGAGAGTGAGAGAGATGATGTCACTTGAGCTGGCAGTGTGAGATCCCAATGGAGAATCATCCTGCAAATGTCTGATGGGCTTGTGGGAGAGAGAGTTGAGAGTGATGAGATGGTTGGCTTACCCTGGTGGAATGGATGAGATCATTTATCCTCTTCATGCACTGGATAGCTGCTCTCCTCTGGGCTGAGTTGATGTTCACGGCCCTGTCCACCTCCTTTGAAGCCACAATTGTTTTCTGAGATGAGGAGAATTTCTTCATTCAGGGTTGTGAATTATCCACCAGAAGCCTGTGGAGGCCAAGTCACTGAATATACTTAAAAGGAGGAAATAGATAGATTTCTAGACTCTAAAGGCATCAAGGGTATGGGGATAGAGTGGGAGTATGGCATTGAGATAGAGGGTCAGCCATGATCATATTGAATGGCAGAGCAGCCTTGAAGGGCCGAATGACCTACTCTTGCTCCTAGTTTCTATGAGATTTTTGGACCTCCTTCTGCCATCACTGGGATACAGCACCTCCTGACAATCCTTGACAGCATCAAGGTGACCCAGTGACATGTAACCAAACTTGGGAGCTGTAGTCATCTTCCCTTTGGGGGACATCTGTTGCAGCAGTCCAGGGCTGCAGACATTGAGAAGGCTGCACAGGGATGCAAGGGTCATGGTGAAGCAGGCAAATCACAGGCTGCCTGCCCATGATCCAATGTGTTTCCTGTTGATGCATATTTACTGAGGTAAGAACTATACAATCAGGACCCTCCATTGCTGCCTGCAGGAAAACATCATATTTCCTGCCTGCTGCCACACTTAGTCCTGTTTTATGGCCAGAATTTCCCAGCAGGAGATGGGCTGAATAAATGCCAATGGAAGATATTGGGAGTGAAATGTGGGTCTGTTGCATGTTGATAGCATTAATTTCAATAATCTAAACCGAAATCCCTTTTCATGGTCACAGGAGTGGATCCATGTGCTCAGAGACAAAATGCAGGTGAATCAGCACAAATGCAACAATCAATTCTAGACTTATACTTAGGCTGTCTGTAGGTGCATGTGTAGAATGTAATGTTGGTGTCTCTCAACCACCTTCAAGGGCAGCTAGGGTTGGGAAATAAATGCTGGCTTCCATTAATGCTCATATCACATGAATAAAATTTTAAAAATTCAGGGATGATATTTGATTTGTGCAGTAGTGGGGTACCACCAATAGCAGCATGCTTTACATTATCTCATGTTGTATTTAACCTTTAACTTGGAGTGGTAAGTTCGATTTCAAGAACCTGATGTTATCAGTAAAGCACAGCACAGGAACCAATTTGGAATCTTACTGTCTTTCTGGCTCAGTAATGTATTTGAGCCACAAAATCTAACACTCCAGTTGCTTAGGCAGTCACCAGGCAAGATTGAAGCCATAAGAGTGTACAAACATATGAAATAGGAGCAAAAGGTAGGCCATTCAGCCCCTCGAGTCTGCTTTGCCACTCAAGATCATGGCTGATCTGTTTGTGTTTTGAATTCCACATTCCCATCTACTCCCGATAACCTTTAATTCCCTTGCCTAACAAGAAATTCACCAAGGTGCCTTAGACAGCACCTTCCAAACCCATGATCACTACCATCTAGAAGGACAACGGCAGCAGCTAGATGGGAAGACTACCAACTGGAGGCTCCCCTCCAAGTCACTCACCATCCTGACTTAGGAATATATCACCATTCCTTCACTGTCACTGGGTCAAAATCCTGGAAGTCCCTGCCTAACAGCACTGTACCTAAACCACATGGACTGCAGCCATTCAAGAAGGCAGCTCACCACTACCTTCAAGAACTAAGAATATGAAATAAATGCTGGCCCAGCCAGCAAAGCCCACATCCCTTGAATGAATAAAAAAATAATTTATCTACCTCTGCCTTAAGGACATTGTGACCTTGCCTCCACCACCTTCTGAGGGAGTTCGAAAGTTGTACAAACCTCAATTTCTCCTCATCTTTGCCCCATAAGGGTGACCCCCTAATTTTAAAACAGTGCCCCCTAGTTCTGGACTCACCCACAAGAGGAAACACCCTTTCAATGTCCACCTTGTCAAGGCCATTCAGGATCTTATATACTTCAACTGAGCCATCCCTCACTCATCTAAACTCCTGTGGAAACAAGTCCAGCCTGCCCAACCTATCCTCATAAGACAATCCACTCATTCGGGGTATCAATCTAGTGAACCTCCTCTGAACCACCTCCAACGCATTTACATCCTTTCTTAAACAAGGAGACCAAAACTTCACAGTATTCAAGATGTGGTTTCACCAATGCCCTGTATAACTGAAGCATAACATCTTTACTTTTGTGCAATTCCTCTTGTAATAAAGGATAGCATTCCATTAGCCTTCTTGATTACATGCTGTTCTTCCATACCAACTTTGATTCATACAAAGACACCTAGATCCCTCTGCACCTTGGAATTTTGCAGTTCTGTTCACTAACTACTTTTTTTATTCTTCCTGCCAAAGTGAAGAACTTCACATTTTCCCCACATGATACTCCATCTGCTAGATTTTGCCCACTCAACTTCTGTATCTATCTGTAAACTCCTTATATCTTCACAACATACTTTCCTACCTATCTTTGTGTCATCTGCAAAATTAGCTATCATGCCTTCACTCCTTTAAGTCATTGATATAAATTGTAAAAAGTTGAGGCCACAGCACGGACCCCTGTGGGACTCCACTCGTCACATCCTGCCAATCAAAAAAGACTCATTTATGCATATGCTGTTTTCTACCAGCCAGCCAATCTTCTATTCAGGCTAATATGTTACCCCCTATACCATGAGCTTTTATTTTTCACAATAACCTTTGATGTGGCATGTTATCAAATGCTTTTTGGAAATCCAAATACAGCATGTCTACAGGCTCCCGCTATCCACCGCACATGTTACTCCTTCAAAGAACTTTCCCCATGACAGATGTCAAGCTAACTGGCCTAAAGTTTCCTGTTTTCTGCCTCCCTCCCTTCTAGAATAGAGGGGTTATATTTGCTACTTTCTAGTCTAATGGAACTATTCCAGAATCTAGGGAATTTTGGAAAATTAACACCAATGCTTCTACTACCTCATTAGCCATCTCTTTTAGGACCCTAGGATGACATCCATCTGGACCCAGAGAATTGTCAGCCTGCTCGGTACTGCTTCCCTAGTGATTGTAATTTCACGTTCCTCTTTCCCCTCCACCTCCTGATTTACAGCTATTAAATAGAATGTTTTTGTATCATCATGAAGACAGAAGCACAATATTTGTGCATTGCATCCACCATCATCTACCATTAACTCCCCATTCTCTCTCAAGGCCCAACACTCACTTTACTCTTTCCCTGTTTAAATGTATGTAGAAACACTTGCTATCTGTTTTGAGACTTCTAGCTAGCTTCCTCTCATACTTTAATTTCTTTATGATTAACCTTTTAGTCATTCTGTTCTTTATATTCTGACCAATCATCTGGCCTGCCACTCATCTTTGCATAGTTATATGCTTCTTTTTTAAGTATGATGCTTTCTCCAACATCTTAAGTTAACCACAGATGGTGGGTCCTCCCTTTAGAATTTTTCTTTATAGAAGGAATATACTTTAAATGTCTGCCACTGCTTCTCTATTGATCTATTCCCTAGCCTAGTATCCCAGTTCACTTCAGCTAGCTCAGCTCCTGCCCACATAGTTATCCTTAAAGTTTAAAATACTAGTCTTAGATCCACTATTCTCCCTTTTGAACTGGATGTAAAATTCAATCATAGTGGTTGCTGCTACCTAGGCATGCCTTTATTCTGAGGTCATTAACTAATCCTGTCACATTACAAATATCAGCATGGATTTGTTAAAGGAAGGTCTTGCCTCACAAATTTGATTGTATTCTTTGAGGAAGTGACAAGAGTTGATGAAGGTAGTGCAGTGGATGTTCTGTACATGGATTTTAGCAAGGCATTTGACAAGGTCCCACGTGGCAGATTGGTCAGAAACGTAAAAGCCCATGGGATTCAGGGTAATGTGGCATACTGGATAAAAGGTTGGCTTTGTAACAGGAAACAAAGGATAATGGTCGATGGATGCCCTTATGAATGGAAAGTTGTCTCAAGTGGTGTTCCACAGGGCTCAGTGTTGGGACCCTTGCTGTTTGTTATATATTAACGATTTGGACGTGAATGTGGGGGGCACGATTGGGAAATTTGCAGATGACACAAAGATTGGCTGAATAGTGGATAGTGTAGAGGATAACCATAATCTCCAAAACGATATAGATGGGTTGGTAGAGTGGGCGGTAAAATGGCAGATGCATTTTAACATAGAGAAGTATGGAGGTCAAACAGTTACAAGGATTACAAAATAAATGGGAATATACTAAGAGGAGTAGATGAAGTGAGAGATCTTGGCGCACAAGTACACAGGTCCCTGAAGGCAGCAGTTCAAGTAGACAAGGTTGTAAGGAAGGCATATGGAATGCTCTTCTTCATTGGCAGAGGTATAGAATATAAAAGTAAGAATATAATGTTGGAATTGTATAAAACACTGGTGAGGCCACAACTGGAGTATTGTGTGCTGTTCTGGTCACCACATTACAGGAAGGACATAATAGCTCTGGAGAGAGTGCAGAGGAGGTTTACAAGAATGTTGCCAAGGTTAGAAAAGTGTAGCTACGAGGAGAGACTGGATAGGTTGGGGTTATTTTCCTTGGAACAAAGAAGGCTGAGAGGTGACTGATTGAGGTATACAAAATTATGAGGTGAATAGATAGAGTGGACAGGATAAAATTGTTTCCCTTGGAGAATTCTAGAACCAGGGGACATAGATTCAAGATAAGTGGCAGAAGGTGTAGGGGGGGGTGGTGTCATGAGGAAGAACTTTTTTTTTTTATACACAGAGGGTAGTGGGTGTCTGGAATTTGCTGCCCAAGCTGGTGGTAGAGGCAGAAACTCTAAACTCTTTTTAAAAAGTACCTGGATCTGCACGGCTATGGGCTGGGTGCAGTAAGGTGGATTAGAAAGGGCACCTGGGTGTTCTTGGGCTGGCATGGATAAGATGGGCCAAATGGCCTCCTTCTGTGCTGTAACTTTTCTATGGTTCTAATACCAAGTCTAATATAACCTGCTCTCTGGTTGATTTCAGAACATGCTGCTCTAAGAAACTATGAAAGCACCCTATGAACTCTGCACCCAGGCTATCACTGCCATACTGATTTTTTTCCAGGTTATACTTAAAGCCACCCATTATTATTGCAGTCCTTTTTATCACAAGCACCCAATATTTCTTCTTGTATACTTGGTCCTACATTGTGGTTACTGTTAGGGGGCATGTAGACCACTCCCACTAGTGACTTCTTTCCCCTACTATTCCTCATCTCCACCCAAACTAATTCTACATCCTGATTTCCTGATCAAGGTTATCTCTAACTATTGCACAAATGCCACCCTTGATTAACAGTGTTACCCCTCCATGTTTACCTAGCTCCCTATTGTTCTTGAAGATCATATTCCCCTTAATTTTCATGACCCAATCCTTGTCATCCTGCAACCAGGCATCAGTAATGGCTATCAGATCATATTTATTTACTTCAATATGCACTCTCAATTTGTTTACTTTGTTATGAATGCTACATGCATTCAGATACAGACCCTTCAGTTCAGACTTTGTTATCTTTGTGACATCTAGTCTTGATTCTTTGTGCATTTCGGTTTTTTCCCTATCTGGCCCTTCTCCAACCCTCATTTCCCATATTACTATTTTCCTTATTTATCTCTACTCTTTGATATCAGAAACCTTTCCACATTTGATCCCTTCCCCCAACTATTTAGATTAAAACCCTCTCTACTCCCCTAGTTATGCAGTTCACAAGAACACTGGTCCCAATCTGGTTCAGTTGTAGACCATCCCAACAGTACAGCCCCCACTTACACCAGTACTGGTGCTAGTAGCCCACAAACTAGAACCCATTTCTGCCACACCAGTCTGAGCCACATATTCACTTTAATTTTATGTACCCTATGCCAATTTGCACACAGCTCAGGTAATAATCTAGAGATTATAACCTTTGAGGTTCTGCTTTTCAATTTAGTGCCCAGCTGGTTACACCCTCTACATCAAATCTCTTTTAGTTCTGCCTATGTCATTGGTACCTACATGGACTAGGACAACTGGATCCTCCCCCTCACATTGCAAGTTCCTCTCTGGCCCTGGGCAGATGTCCCAAACACTAGCACTGGGCAGGCAACACGGCAGCCTGGACTCTCACCATTTGCTACAGAGAACAGTGTCAATCCCCCTCACTATACTGTCCCCTGACTGCCTCCTGGTAAAAAGAAAAACATCCAGGTAACATGCAGCGTCCACAGCTCAACCTCCTGCTCAAAGACTCTGAGCTGAAGTTCCTCAAACCACAAACACTTACTGCAGGCATGTTTGCTTTGGATCACAATGCTATCCAGGAGCTCCCACATACTGCAGCCTTGACACATTACCGTCCTTCCATCCTTAATATGTTTTAATTAATTATATTACTCACTTATTTTTGTTGCTTTTTTATATATTTTATTGACCTTACCACCAATTTGTGTAAGAATAGAACTTACCCAATACTTACCAAACAGCTAGCTCCTTTCCCTATAGTAGAGCAAGAACCAATTTCTACAGACCGAGAAAAACAGAAACAGGAAACAAACACTTCCTTTTCCAAACTCCCCCTCTTACCAAACTACAAGTTAGCTCAGCTACACTCCATTTTCCTTGGCTGTACTAAAAGATCCTGAATTTATTGTTAACTGAACTGAGGCTACAGTAAGCAGATTCAACCAATTAACTAATTAACTATTCAGATCCTACAGCTGAGAGTGAGTTTACCCTTTCTAAACTGCAAGAAAGAAAGAACTTAGCCCTCTTACCATTGTGAGATTTGAACTCTTGATAATCTTTTAAATGAAAACCAAATCAACAAAATTGGGATAAATCAGGCACAGCCCCTAATTCAGGTCAGCTGTAAAACCAAGGATAACATTTAAAGGAACCTTACAAACTTTAAATCAAAATGTGATTAAAGGGGTCAACAAAACACCCCAGTCCCTGTGGTGCCCACCGAGCACGGAAGGCCTCGAGTGTGTCAGCAGACACCGCGTGTTCCCTCTCCAGGGACATCTGGCAGCGAACGTAGCCGTGGATTGAGTACAAACCCATTTCCATCTGTTTCAGATGAGGTTACATTGTTTCATAGTTTTGCCATTGTGAGATTTGAACTCTTGATCTTAGGGTTACAAACCCAGTACCATAACCACTTGGCTATTTAGGTCAAGCCCTTAGCCCTCTTACACAGTGCTCCCCAGTTATTGCTAATTACAAACTCAATTAGATTTTAAGAGCAAAATTTAAGAACTAAATTAACACTTAAAACTCTCCCTATCACCAAACTCCAAGTCTTCACTCAATTGCCTCAGCTGCACTCTGTCATGCTTGAAAAAAAATCAGAGGAAATATGCCAATTTTTTTATGAGAATGGATGGAGGAATACTTTATACAGAAATTTCCCTCTCTACTCTTTCCTCCAATAATTGGCACACAGAACCACAGGGGATAATTTGATTTGTATACCATGAAGGTCAACGGATGATTTCTTGCACTCCAAATGCCTCTGGCCACTTCCCCCATGGCCTGCATGGTGGATGGAATTGAATTAGATTAGCAAGCATAGCTGTGTACCTTTTCATGTGGCCAAAGGAAGTACATGATCTTTATTTATTCATTCATGGGACGTGGGCTTCGCTGGCCGGGCCAGCATTTATTGCTCATCCCTAATTGCGCTTGAGAAGGTGGTGGTGAACTACCTTCTTGAACCACTGCAGTCCATGTGGTGTACGTATACCCACAGTGCTGTTAGTAAAGGAGTTCCAGGATTTTGACCCAGCAACATTGAAGTAATGGTGATATATTTCCAAGCCAGGATGGTGAGTGACTTGGTGGGGAGCCTCCAGGTGGTAGTGTTCCCATCTATCTGCTGCCCTTGTCCTTCTAAATGGTAGTGATCGTGGGTTTGGAAGGTGCTGTTAAAGGAGCCTTGGTGAATTCCTGCAGTGTATCTTGTAGATGGTACATACTGCGGCTCCTGTGCATTGGTGTTAGAGGGAGTCACTGTTTGTGGATGTGGTTCCAATCAATTTGGCTGCTTTGTCCTGGATGGTGTTAACGTTCTTGAGTGTTGTGGGAGCTGCACTCATCCAGGCAAGTATGGAGTATTCTATCCCACTCCTGACTTGTGTCTTGTAGATGGTGTACAGGCTTTGGGGAGTCAGGAGGTGGGTTACTTGTCACACAATTCCTAGCCTCTGACCTGCTCTTGTAGCCACAGTATTCATATGGCCAGAGCAGTTCAGTTCTTAGTCATTGGTAACCCCCAGGATGTTGATAGTGGGAGATTCAGTCATGGTAAAGCCATTGAATATCAAGGGGCAATGGTTGGATTCACTCTTGTTGGAGATAGTCATTGCCTGACATTTGTGTGGCACAAATGTTACTTGCCACTTGTCAGCCCAAGCCTGGATATTGTCCAGGTCTTGCTGCATTTGGACATAGACTGCTTCAGTATATGAGGAGTCACGAATAGTGCTGAATATTGTGCAATCATCAGCAAACATCCTCACTTCTGACCTTATGATGGAAGGAAGGTCATTGATGAAGCAGCTGAAAATGGTTGAGCTGAGGATACTACCATGAGGAACTCCTGCAGTGATGTCCTGGGATTGAGAAGACTGACCTCCAACAACCACAACCATCTTCCTTTGTGCTAGGTATGACTCCAACCAGCGGAGATGATTCCCATTGACTCCAATTTTGCTAGGGCTCCTTGATGCCACACTTGGTCAAATGCGGCCTTGATGTTAAGGGCAGTCACTCTCACCTCACCTTGGATCAGATGTAATTGACCTGAACAGGCTTATGCAATGTATGGATAGCAAAATTACTGAGTCAACATGCAGCCTACATCTTCCTTCATCACCAAGCAACAAGTATTATGCAGCCAGCTGGACCTTTCTCTGGCTATTTAAAATGTCACTCAACAAGTTGCATCTGAGGTACTTTTGACTTACTTCTGCTCAGACACAAATTTGTGGAATCATGGGGCTGAGTTGCTACAGGAGTTTAAAGATATTTTCTGACCACAGAAAGGAGGAAAATAAGATTTCTTACATAGTTATGGGGCCAGGAGTTGGAGTGTTACTTTCTCTGCAACATGAGCTGGACATGAGGAAAAAGATCCAGAGAGGGGAATCTCTGCAGGGTGAAGGAGGAAGCTGCACTGAAGGTCCCAACCAGAAAGGAAAGTCCAGAAGCACCATCACACTATCCGAGATTAGAAAAATGTTGGAATCTATTGCCAAGGAGGCTATAGCAGGGCACTTAGAAAATCTTAATGCTATCAGGCAGAGTCAATACGGTTTTGTGAAAGGGCAATCATGTTTGACTAATTTATTAAAGTTTGTTGAGGAAGTAACAAGGAACATGGATTATTGGGAACCTGTGGATGTGCTGTAGTTAGATTTTCAGAAGACATTTGACGAGGTGCCAAATCAAAGGTTACTACACAAAATAAGAGCTCATGGTGTAGGGGCTAATGTATTTTTAATGATAGGAACTGGTTAGCTAACAGGAAAGAGAGTAGGGATAAATGGGTAAATGACATAATGAGTGCAGTGCCACAGGGATCAGTGCTGGGGCCTCAACTATTTATAATTTATATAAACAACTTGCTTGATGGGACTAAATGTATGGTTGCTAAATTTGTTGATGACACAAAGATAGCTAGGAAAGTAAGTTATGGAGAGGACATAAGGAATCTGCAAAGGAACATAGATGGGTTAAGTGAGTGGGCAAAAAATTGGAACATGGAGTATAATGTGGGAAAATGTGAGCTTGTGCACTTTGGCAGGAAGAATAAAATAACGGCATATTATTTAAATGGGGAGAGATTGAAGAACTCTGAGATACAGAGGGACCTGAGTGTCCTGGTAAATGAATCACAAGAAGTTAGTACGTAGGTACAGCAAATGATTAGGAATACCAATGTAATGTTGTTGTTTGTTGCAAGGGGAATGGAATATTAAAGTAGGGATTTTTTGCTACAGTTATATAGGGCATTGATGAGACCACTTCTAGAGTATTGTGTACAGTTTTGGTTTCAATAATTTAAGAAAGAACATAATTGCATTAGAAGAAGTTCAGAGAAGGTTCACTTGACTGATTCCTGGGATGAGGGGGTTATCCATTGTTGACAGGTTGGGCCTGTATCCATTGGAGTTTAGAAGAATGAGAGGTAATCTTATTGAAACATAGAAGATCCTGAGGGGACTTGACAGGATGAATGATGAAAGGATGGTTCCCCTTATGGGGAGACTAGAACTAGGCGACATGGTTTTAAAAATAAGAGGTTTCCCATCTAAGATGTAGATGAGGGAAAACATTTTCTCTCAGAGGACGGTGAGTCTCTTCCCCAGAGAGCAGTGAAGGCAGGGTCATTGAATATTTTTAAGGCTGAGTTGAACAGATTCTTGATCAACAAGGAAGTCAAAGGGATGGTGGAAAGAGAAGTGGAGTTCAGGCCACAATCAGATCAGCCATGATCTTACTGAAAGGAAGAGTAGGCTTGAGCGGCTGAATGGCCTATCCCTGCTTCTAATTCGCATGTTCGTATGTTTATTGTAGTGAGCAAGAAGCAGCAGCTCAGGAAACTACACAAAGGAGATAGTAATGGAATGGTGCCACCTTGTGCTTAATGATTTTGAGTCCCAAACTAGAGTGAGGATTGCTGTCCCACAAAGATCACCTCACTCTTGCAGATGGCATACAATGTGGAGAAGTGTGAGGTTATCCAATTTGGTAGGAAAATATGGAATGCAGACTATTTCTTAAAAAGTAAGAAGCTGGAAAGTGTTGAACATCAAAGGGACTTGGGTGTTGTTCATGAGTCATAGTGAGCAATTAAGAATGCAGATGGTATGCTGACCTTAATTACAAGAGGATTTGAGTGTAGGAATAAAGTTTTGGTCTCCTTACCTAAGGAAAGATACACTTGCCACTGAGGGAGTGCAACAAAGATTCACGAAATTAATTCCTGGAATGGAGGGTTTGCCCCATGAGGAAAGATTAAATCGACTGGAACTTTATTCTCTGGAGTTTAGAAGAATGAGGGGTGATCTCATTCAAGCATACAAAATTCACACAGGGCTCGACAGGGTAAATGCAGGAAGGATGTTTCCCCTGGCTGAGGTTCTAGAACCAGGGGACACAGTCTTAGAATAAGGGTCTGGCAATTTCTTCACTCAGAGGGTGGTGAGTCTTTGGAATTTTCTGCCCGAGAGGGCTATAGAGGCTTAGTTATTGAGTATGTTCGAGACTGTGATTGCTAGATTTCTACATATTAAAAACATCAAGGGATATGGAGATTGTGCAGGAAAAAGGTGATGAAGTGTTTGTTTACTCATTTATGGGATGTGAGTATCACTGGCTAGGCCAACATTTATTGCCCATCCCTAATTGCCCTTGAGAAGGTGGTGGTGAGCTGCCTTCTTGAAACGCTGCAATCCCTGGGATTGAGTGTCGGAATAAAGTTTTGGTCTCCTTACCTAAGGAAAGATACACTTGCCACTGAGGGAGTGCAACAAAGATTCACGAAATTAATTCCTGGAATGGAGGGTTTGCCCCATGAGGAAAGATTAAATCGACTGGAACTTTATTCTCTGGAGTTTAGAAGAATGAGGGGTGATCTCATTCAAGCATACAAAATTCACACAGGGCTCGACAGGGTAAATGCAGGAAGGATGTTTCCCCTGGCTGAGGTTCTAGAATCAGGGATACACTTGCCACTGAGGGAGTGCAACAAAGATTCACGAATTTCGTGAATCAATTTCGGAAATTGGGAGGCCTCCATACACTTACAGTGCTGTTAGAAAGGGAGTTCCAGGATTTTGACTCAGCGACAGTGAAGGAACGGTAATATATTTCCAAGTTGGATTGGTGAGTGGCTTGGAGGCGAACCTCCAGGTGGTGGTGGTCCCATGCGTCTGCTGCCCTTGTCCTTCTAGATGGTAGTGATCGTGGATTTGGAAGGTGGTGCCTAAGGAGACTTGGTGAATTCCTGCAGTGCATCTTGTAGATACTGTTGCCACTGTTCATTGGTGGTTGAGGGAGCGAATGTTTGTGAAAAGGGTGCCAATCAATCAGGCTGCTTTGTCCTGGATGGTGTCAAACTTTTTGAGTATTGTTGGAGCTGCACTCATCCAGGCAAGTGGGGAGTATTCCATCACACTCCTGACTTGTGCCTTGTAGATGGTGGACAGGCTCTGGGGACTCAGCAGGTCAGTTACTCGCCGCAGGATAGCTTGCTTGCTGATTGGCTCTAGAACTTACAGCTCTAAGAAATTGTACCACATACACTCTATGTCTCATTCTCAAGGCCCCCTTTGCCAACCTGATTATTCCAATCTACATGTAGATTAAAGTCACCCATGATTATGCAGTACCTTTCTTGCATACCCCGTTTATTACTTCCTGTATACTCTGTTCTACAATTTAACTAATGTTATGGGGCCTATAAATTACTCCCACAAGTCACCCCTTAGCTTTCCTATTTCTTAACTCTAACCGAACTGATTCTACATTTTGCTCTTTCAAGCTAAGGTCATCTCTTACTACTGTACTAATGACATCCCTAATTACAGAGCTCCCCACCACCTTTTCTTAGCTCCCTATCTTTTCAAAGTGTCAAATACGAAGTAAAAGTCCTGCCTGTGGGTTCGTCAGACAACAACGCCACTAATGGGATACAAAGGAAGGCCCAACCAGAATCACCCTTTACGCCCAATTCTTTGCATTGCCAGTGGGAAAACACGCCGGTCCAGAAAACATCTGGACCAGCGTGGCATGCAAAAGTCGGGACTTACCTTTACGGCCCTCCTCATTTTGCAGACATCCAACAAGAGGAGGATGATGGATGCCTACAGTACCGGACCCTGGAGGAACATGTGCATCGCATATGGGTGGAGCCTCATCCATATGGCTCCTCCATGAAGCAGCTTTCGGAAATTGGGAGGCCTCCATGCAGCAGCTTTGACTTTGCTGAGGCTTCGGACTTCCTGGGGTCTTTGGCATGTGGGTGGGATCCTTGAGCCTCGGAATGGAAGGCAGCAGGAGGTACTGGTGAGTGGCAAAGAAGTGGGGGTGGGTAAGGGAACGTCTAGGTATGAAGTTAGAGGCGAATGTCAGGTCAACATGTTCACAGGGAGGAGTCAACTGTTGACTCCTGGGGTGTGAACTCAAGGTGGGTGTGATAGGAGAGAATGGTTAAGGTTACAGGGGCAGAGGGAGCCGGTAGGGTGGGAGAGTAAGGGTTCGACAATGCTGGGTGAAGGGGCAGTGAGGGTTGTTAAATGGTACAGGGAGACAAACATGGACATGGCGGGTGGGCAGGAGGAGGTCAGAGAGGTCAATGTGATTGGGGGTGCTATGCTCTAGACGAAAGGTAACATGCACGTGCACCCGGACATTCTGGAAGGAAAAAGGTTCAGGCTGGAGGGTGAGAGTGGGGACATCAAAGATGATACCGGGGGGTCGATGGTGATGGGAGAAAGGATATGGGTGACTGGGGGAGGAGAAATGGTGGAGGAGCTAATGAAGTAAGTGACAATAACCAGTTGGCAAATCGAAAGTGAGCAGAGCCTCGTATTGGATGGGCACAGGTGTTGCATGGGAATTGGGTCAGTGCGCGGGCAGAGATGCGGATCATCTCAGCTGGACAACAGAAAGGGAACAGCAGCTGGCATTATGGACCATTGCGATGAGTTTAATGGATGAAGGTTCCACATGCATGGGTCAGTGCATGCACGAGGTTCTGAGAGGCACTGCCACACAGACTGTTCTCCCTGCAGATACATTCGTGGGGTCTGCTGCGTGCAGGAGAACTGCTTGGAGGGTGGGGGGGTGGAGGGGGTGTTCCTCACAAAGCCTTTAGAAGGACGCAGTGTAAGTTAATATATTTTCAGGTGTTTAATTTGTGACTATTATCGTGTTCATCCATGCAACTTGCTGTGATCAAAATTTCTTGATATTTCTAGGCTCACCATTTCTTCTAGGTGCTGCCCTGACATTCACAGCATGGGTGGGGGCAGCCTGCTGACTGGTTTGCCATGTTGCTTTTGATAACTTTGGCGGTCGTCCTCTCGAGCGTGGAGGCCTGCAGGACCCCAGCTTCCTTTGGCTGTCTTCCTGTGGGCCAGCCATTCTCTCTGTGGTGACAGAGGATGAGGTTGAAGGGGTCACAGGCAAAGGGGGTTGGGAGAGTGCAGGCAACCTCTGAGAGTCCTGAGTGGACCCAGGGGTGTCCAGCTGCTGCTCTTCCTCCCTTTGGGTGCCTGAGGTCCCGGCCTAACTCCTTGAGGGGAAGAAATATCTGGAGGGAGGTCAAGGTGCCCTGTACCCTCTCGTGTTGCCACTGCAGGAACTCACTCCTAGCTGCCGCGATGAAGTGCGAGCATGCATGCATCTCCAGCAGAAACTGTGGGTTATGCTGGAACTGGGTTTCCCTGGCATCCACCATCCTCCCCATGGAGAGCTCAATGCCCGCACATGTGGGCAGCACTTCATCAGAGAACAGACGGACGGACTCCTCGCGTGCCACTTTGTTGAGGACCTCCAATACCTTTGCCTGATGTCATTCAGTCTCTTGCTGACTCTCCACCATGAGTTGGGAGGCTGATTCCAGAGGCTCATCATCTGACTCGAACCTCGCAGATTCCTCTTCCCTAGCAGTCCAGTGAGCACTGGGGAGCTCGGCTGAATCTGCCTCCGGCTGTGGACATGTGTTCAGGCGGTGACCTCCAGATTGTGACAGCCTTCCTAACCTAGCATTAATACCCACCAAAGTATGTGTTCCTGAGCTGATGGAGAGTGCAGGTGTCTGCTATAATGCCTCTACGTGTGTGCAACTCTGGTCTTCTGCTCTCTCCTGGCTCTTCTCTGGGCTGCAGCTGGGGCTGAGGCCTGACCGGGAGTCCTCCTGCTCAGTGCTTGGCCTCCTCCTGGAGGCACGTGTAAGTGAGAATGGAGAGTGCAAGGGACAGCATCAGCTGCCTCCAACATGGAGGCACATTTGACTCTCCGGTAACCATAGAATGGATAAATCCTTACTAGGTAGACCCCAAGCTCCCCATTGCCAATGGCATGATCCCATTCCATTCCTGCAAACTCAGATGCCCTCTCCTCGAATTCAGTGGGAGACCTCAGATATAGGTGCCCCTCCCTTCCCTCTTCTGTCATTTTCTGTGGTTGTGATTGATCTTGTCCTGCTCAAAGACAAAAGAACATGGGTTTGAGAGGAGTTGCATGTTGTATGCATTGGAACATTGCAATTTGGTTCACTTATCATACTTCTCCTCATAAGTTAATCCATTTTTGTTTGGTAGGTCATCATTGGCATGACTTTTACAGGTTGTGGGCCAACTCCCTCCAGAGTGCTGAGCACATCCACATGCAAGGAGAAGGATCAGACAGGCATCTGATTTGCAGAGGTTGCTGGTCCTCTCTGCTTCTAAGCCTGTTTCTCCTCTCCCCCACCGTCTTCCATGCAGTGCTCCACATCTGTTGAAGGGTGAAGGAGGCACAGTGGTGCCTCAGAGTGGATGCATTGCAGGGGGCTGTGAGGCACAAATATGCCATTGCCACTGAGGCCTTTGCACCCTAACATATTGGTCTCTTTGTGGTTTATGCACCCATCTGATGAGGATTACCCTTGACGGAGCGAATAAGTTCATTCATCCTCTTCCAGCACTCTTTGGAT
Source organism: Carcharodon carcharias (assembly GCF_017639515.1). Taxonomy (NCBI): domain Eukaryota; kingdom Metazoa; phylum Chordata; class Chondrichthyes; order Lamniformes; family Lamnidae; genus Carcharodon; species Carcharodon carcharias. The sequence goes on along the minus strand of NC_054469.1, from coordinate 11,122,704 downwards.
AATCTCTTGTGTACTCCTGCACACTTACAGCATTGGCCAGCTGCGCCCACGCAGGGTTGATTTCCCTGCTCGGCCCCCTTCTCCCATCAGCCAGGAAAAGTATATTCCTCTGGACCTCCACATGGTCCAGGAGGAGGCTCAGAGAGGTGTCGCTAAATTTAAGCCTAGGCGCCTTAGTTCCCCTTCCAGACAATCAGGTGTTAGCTTATTGTGGATGCCCAGGCGCCTTTTAAAAAGGGTGTCTGGATATGGCAGCAGGGCACATGCCATCCAGCCTGCCTCGCCACAGAAAACATCGCAAAACCCCAGCTGTATAATTAATGATGCAAGGGACAGAAGATATTCTGTCTGTCGACCTCCGCCATAGGAATTACTCCCTGTCCTCACCCCTGCCACGAGACTTAGTACTGGATGGAAGAATTCCACCCAATGTTAGGATTAGACCTGTCTCTGTCTCACGGCACCAGTCAGGTGAGTCAGAAATTTCTTCACCCAGAGAGTAGTGAGCCTGTGGAATTCACTACCACAGAAAGTAGCTGAGCCCAGAACATTGTATGTTTTCAAGAAGGAGTTAGATATAGCTCTTGGGGTGAAAGGGATCAAAGGATATGGGGGAAAAAGCGGGAGCAGGCTAATGAGTTGGATGATCAGTCAATAACATGATGAATGGCAGAGCAGGCTTGAAGGGCCGAATGGCCTACTCCTGCTCCTATTTTCTGTGTTTTCTATGTTTCAATTCCACACTGATACTTAATCCATTCTGTGTTTGTGCAGCAGTAGCACCGCCTTCACCAGACTTGTGTCACCTGGGTGCAGGTTAGTCAGCATAAACAACTCCACACTGAATCTCGGGATGTGTGTGTAAGTGTATTGGTGCGAGAGCGTTATCTTGGGACACTTCAGGAATGAAATTTAACTTGTCTGGGCACTTTGATTAATTTTCATGTTTTAAACTTAATCCCATTCTCTGTCTTATTGCAGCAGCACCAGCAGCAGCACCACCATCCCAAGATGACTTCTGTCATCTGCGTGCAGGTTAGTCAGCATAAACAACTCCACACTGACTCTCGGGATGTGTGTGTAAGTGTATTGGTGCCAGAGTGTTATCTTGGGACACTTCAGGAATGAAATTTAACTTGTCTGGGCACTTTGATTAATTCTCATGTTTTAAACTTAATTCCATTCTCTGTCTTACTGCAGCAGCACCAGCACCACCATCACCAGGCTTGAGTCATCTGGGTGCAGGTTAGTCAGCACAAACATAGCATCTAATTCCATACTCACACTCAGACTATCTGTGTAAATGTGTTAGTGCTAGAGTGTTATGTTGGAATACTTCAGAGGTGAAATTTAACTTGTCTGGCAACTTTGATTAATTCTCATGTTTTAAACTTAATTCCATTCTCTGATTTATTGCAGCAGCACCAGCACCACCATCACCAGGCTTGAGTCATCTGGGTGCAGGTTAGTCAGCACAACAATTCCACACTGATTTGGGATGTGTGTGTAAATGTATTGGTGCCAGAGTGTTATGTTGGGACACTTCAGAGGTGAGATTTAACTTGTGTGGTATTGGCGAACAACCAATGATCAATCTGGTGCCAGAGTGTTGTGCTACATACAAACATACGAATTAGGAGCAGGAGTAGGCCACTCGGCCCCTCGAGCCTGCTGCGCCATTCAGTAAGATCATGGCTGATCTGATTGTAACCTCAACCCTGCATTCCTACCTAACCCCATAACCTTTCACCCCTTGTTAATCAAGAATCTTTCTAGCTCTGCCTTTAAAATATTCAAGAACTCTGCTTCAACCGCCTTTTGGGGAAGAGAGTTCCAAAGACTCACAACCCTCTGAGAGAAAAAAATTCTCATCTCTGTCTTAAATGAGAGGCCCCTTATTTTTAAACAGTGACCCCTAGCTCTAGATTCTCCCACAAAAGGAAACATCTCCCCACATCCACCCTGTCAAGACCGCTCAAGATCTTAAAGGTTTCAATTGGAACACTTCAGTGATGAAATTTATCTTGTGTGGGCACGTTTGATTAATTTTCATGTTTTAAACTTAATCCCATTCTCTGTCTTATTGCAGCAGCACCAGCAGCAGCACCACCATCCCAAGATGACTTCTGTCATCTGCGTGCAGGTTAGTCAGCATAAACAACTCCACACTGACTCTCGGGATGTGTGTGTAAGTGTATTGGTGCCAGAGTGTTATCTTGGGACACTTCAGGAATGAAATTTAACTTGTCTGGCAACTTTGATTAATTCTCATGTTTTAAACTTAATTCCATTCTCTGTCTTACTGCAGCATCAGCAGCACCACCATCACCAGGCTTGAGTCATCTGGGTGCAGGTTAGTCAGCACAAACACAGCCTCCAATTCCATACTCACACTCAGACTATCTGTGTAAATGTGTTAGTGCTAGAGTGTTATGTTGGAACACTTCAGAGGTGAAATTTATCTTGCGTGGGCACTTTTGAATAATTTTCATGTTTTAAACTTTATCCCACTCTCTGTCTTATTGCAGCAGCACCAGCACCACCATCCCAAGATGACTTGTGTCATCCGGGTGCAGGTTAGTCAGCACAACAATTCCACACTGATTCGGGATGTGTATGTAAATGTATTGGTGCCAGAGTGTTATGTTGGAACACTTCAGAAGTGAGATTTAACTTGTGTGATATTGGCGAACAACCGATGGTCAATCTGGTTTTACACTCTGCCTCATTTTTAGACCTTGGCCCAAGTCTCAAAAATATACATTTCTGTAGTCCCCTCCTTGGAAGTACTACAAGGCCGGAATTTTACGTCATTGTGCAATCACCCGATATTACAGTCGGGGGACTTGCACAGGAGTCGGCAGCGCATCCACCAACAGCTAATCAACCGCTTAAGGCAATTAAACGGGCGATTGAATGGAATTTTAAATAAAAACAGAAAATGCTGGAAAAACGCAGCAGGTCTGGCAGCATTTGTGGAGAGAGAAACAGAGTTAATGTTTCCAGTTCTGTTGAAGGGTCATAAGGACTCGAAACGTCAACTCTTTTCTTCTCCGCCGATGCTGCCAGACCTGCTGAGTTTTTCCAGGTAATTCTGTTTTTGTTAATATTTCAAGTCCATGTGGCTCTTCTCCAGAGCTAAAGAGAAGTAGAAATGTGGTGGATTTTATACTGTCTAAGAGGGGGTGGATCAGCTGGAGCAAAATAGAAGTTCAGGGATAGGTGTGAGCTAATGAGAAATTGATAAAGATATCATGGACACAGGACAATGTTAATGGTAATGGTAAAGACTGAAGAAGGAGCTGATAGTGGCAGAATGTGTTAATAGCAGAGCAAGGGTCAGCAATAATAGCAGAACAAGACTGGAATTTTATGTTGCCCATGCGATTTTTTGATCGGCGTATGGCCATCCCGTTTTTGGATGATAAGGGGACAGGAGATTTGGCTGTGTGATTTGTTAGGAACTCAGGTGAGAGTTTGCTGTTGCTTTATTGTTGAGATTTCAGACCTTTTTCTCTGGTTTCTTCTGACGTATTTGATTAGCCTTGCTCTGAGGACTCTTTTGTTTTGTCAACTCTGTTGGAGAATTTCTGCCCAGTGCAGCCTTCAGCACATGGGGCAGTGCCATCTGCATCTCAGCAGATGGGGATAATGTACTCCCCTGGGGACACCTCCCCTGAGAAGGAAGGGAGGGGCAGAAGGGAGAGGAGGCCATGTGTCCGCAGGCAGCATCACAGGGACAGACCTGTGGGAGGAAAGGCACAGGGGATGAAGGACCAGCAGAGACAGCAAGGTGGATGGGACTGCAGAAGATGTCACTATCCTGCTGCCAGAGTGAACAGGCAACGATCCAGCTACCTCAACTTGTCCAATGTCCAGTGCCGCAGCAAGGCTCCGCCTCTCCAGGGACACCATGATATCATTCTGCCAGATAATTGGGCCGGAGATTGCCTCCAACTGTGTGGGTGGGCAGCCAGTGCCACTGGTTCTTAAGGTCACAGTAGCCCTCAATTTTTATGCATCTGGACCTTTCCAGGGGTCAGTGGGGGATGTATGTGGAGTGTCCCAACCAGCTGTCCATAGATGCATCAAGCTCATTACTGATTCTCTGTTCAGACGGGCCCTCACATTCATTCATTACCAGATGGACTAAGCCAGCCAGGCTGAGCAAGCCAGAGGCTTCACAGCTATTGCATTCCTCCGCATCTAGGGTGCCATAGACTGCAGTCATGTGGCCAACAAGGCACCAGCAGGTCAGCTGGGCGCCTTTGTGAATAGGAAGGGTTGCCACTCCATGAACATGTAGATAGTATGTGACCACAAGACCCAGACTGTACAAGTCTGTGCAAGGTACCCTGGCAGCTCCCATGAGGCATACACACTGCTACACTCCCAGGTGCCAAGGCTGCTCATGCCTCCAGCTTGTCTGGTTGGTTGGCTGCTAGGTGACAAAGGGTATCCATTGAAAAGGTGGCTTATGACAACACTCTAGCACCCTAGGACAGAGGCGGAAGAGAGGTACAATTGGAGTCATGCCTCCCCAAGGGCAGTGGATGAGAGGAGAATAGAGTTATTGAAGATGAGGTTCTGTTGTTAGGAACATTCTGGGGGTTCCCTGCAATGTCCTCCAGAGCGCTTATCATCATAGTCTGCTGCACTCTGCACAATCTGGCACTCGCAAGGAGGGACCCACTGGAGGATGAGGGTACCGAGGCAGCTCCAAACACCTCTGAGGATGATTACAGATGGTATTGATGAGGAGCCTGGGCTTGACACAGGGTGAGACTTGATAAACCTTCAGGGAGGCAGGAACACAAGGGAGGCCTTGATCAACGCTCTTACAGCTAGGTTGCCAAGGCTTCGCTTCCACCCCAGTGCAAGGGCACTGCCTTCATCACACACATTTCTGAGGAGGCAATGCCATGACCCTAATGTTGCCTCACAAGCTCTGTAGTAAATTTGCTGCCCCTGCCGTCTATCATAAGACACTGATGCAGCCTGAACCTATGGAGAACATGAGGGACACTCAGGGAATTGAAACAAAATCTTGCTTTCTATCTTTACCAGAGTTGCAAACAAGGAACAAAATATAATATGGTTGCCAAATTCACACAAAAATAATACAGAACACTGATGAAAAATGAACAAATGTCATCGTGATAACCCCATGCTGTTCTGATGGCGCCTTAAGCGTATGCTTGTGAGTGCAACATCACAGAGCTCCCCCTTGCTAGCAGCCACTTTGGAGGCAGATTGCTGGCTCTTCTAAAAAAAAGGGTTGACGTTTCGAGTCCTCGTGACCCTTCGACAGAACTAAGTAGAAATAGGAAAAGAGTGAAATATAAGCTGGTTTAAGGTGTGTGTGTGTGTGTGTGGGGGGGTGGGTTGGGTGGTGGGAGAGAAGTGGAGGGGGGGGTGTAGTTGTAGGGACAAGCAAGCAGTGATAGAAACAGATCATCAAAAGATGTCACAGACAACAGAACAAAATAACACATAGGTGTTGAAGTTGGTGATATTATCTAAACAAATGTGCTAATTAAGAATGGATGGTAGGGCACTCAAGGTATAGCTCTTGTGGGGGTTGGGGGAGCATAAAAGATTTTAAAATATTTAAAAATAATGGAAATAGGTGGGAAAAAGAAAAATCTATATAATTTATTGGAAAAAAACAAAAGGAAGGGGGAAGAAACAGAAAGGGGGTGGGGATGGAGGAGGGAGGTCAAGACCTAAAGTTGTTGAATTCAATTTTCAGTCCGGAAGGCTGTAAAGTGCCTAGTCAGAAGATGAGGTGTTGTTCCTCCAGTTTGCGTTGGGCTTCACTGGAACAATGCAGCAAGCCAAGGACAGACATGTGGGCAAGAGAGCAGGGTGGAGTGTTGAAATGGCAAGCGACATGGAGGTTTGGGTCATTCTTGCGGACAGACCGCAGGTGTTCTGCAAAGTGGTCGCCCAGTTTACATTTGGTCTCTCCAATGTAGAGGAGACTGCATTGGGAGCAACGAATGCAGTAGACTAAGTTGGGGGAAATGCAAGTGAAATGTTGCTTCACTTGAAAGGAGTGTCCGGGCCCTTGGACAGTGAGGAGAGAGGAAGTGAAGGGGCAGGTGTTACATCTTTTGCGTGGCATGGGGTGGTGCCATAGGTGGGGGTTGAGGAGTAGGGGGTGATGGAGGTGTGGACCAGGGTGTCCCGGAGGGAATGATCCCTACGGAATGCCAACGGGGTGAAGGGAAGATGTGTTTGGTAGTGGCATCATGCTGGAGTTGGCGGAAATGGCGGAGGATGATCCTTTGAATGTGGAGGCTGGTGGGGTGATAAGAGAGGACAAGGGGGACCCTATCATGATTCTGGGAGGGAGGAGAAGGCCAGAAACACTCAGGCACTTGACAGGCCAGCTGAGGACCTTTCCTCGAGATCAAATCCTGTCCATGGGGAGGTGGTGGCCAATCAGAGGCCAGAACCTCTATTGATTGCTAGCACCACTGGTAGCTGCTGCTAGTGCAACACCCACCTGAGGCCCAGGATCATCACTGGATGCAAGACCAGAGATGAGTGATAGTGGGAGGGGGGTGTCATGGGGTGGGGGTCATGGGATAGGGAGGTCGGCAGCAAAGATAGGGGGCGATTCTCAACAGCAATCCCCACCATACCCACTTTCTGAATTCCAGGTCCCTCGATCAGACCACTGAGTGCCTTTGAACAAGTGGGTTTGCTTGTCATGCTCCCTGCATGAGCACCCTGCCAACAGCTAGGTTAATAATAGTGCTGGTGGGTTGAGGCCCTTAAGCGGGCATTAATTGCCCACTTAGGGGCTTCAGTTGCCAGAGGGATGGGAAGGCCCACCACAGGCCTTAATGGGGGTGGAGGCAGGAAGGCGGCAGGGTCTTCACCTGCCACCCTCCTGCCTGATTAAATTCTCCCTACCACCAAACTCACCATAGGGAAGGCCACACGATTCCACCCAATTATAAAGCTCCACAAAGATTGAGATGGCAGGCTCTACCAGATGATAAGCAAGACCTATCTTACAATCTGGGAGTTGAACCTCAGACTGCCTTCCCCAATGATGATTTTGATGACATCCTCAACTCTAAGAGATCCTAGACACTCATTAGTTGCTGCAATAACTTTGTTCATGATAGCAAAAACAGCATGACTTTTCACCTCTTGAGCAGTTACATCATTATGGTAGAAGAATTGCTGCTATTTAATAGAGCAACCAGGGTAGCCAGCTGGGATCTTCATCTTTCAAGTGTTCACTCCATCCTGCCATGGCTCTCCGCTTATAATTACATCACCTATGCCAGGTATCTTTCAGCATATTGGTTCAAGATGTACAGCTTGAAAGAAAGTCATCCTGATACCAATGCAGAGTTACAAGCAGGACAATTTGTTGCCCAGAAACAGCATGTGTGTGGCTTCTCTCAACTGCATGTGACCAAGCTACTGAACAGATGGCCAATTGTGACTCCAAGAAAGAGGGAGGTTTGACATGATTTAATCTCAATAAGGGAGCTGTACAAAGATGGACCTTGCCCCAGCATGAGAGAGCTGCAAAAGCAGAAACTGTCAAAGGATGGCTATTCACAGAACTTCAAGGAGATCTTGCATGGACTTTTTTTTTATTCATTCACGGGATGTGGGCTATGCTGGCTGGGCCAGCATTTATTACCCATCCCTAGTTGCCCTTGAGAAGGTGATGGTGAGCTGCCTTCTTGAACCACTGCAGTCCATGTATTGTAGGTACACCCAAAGTGTTGTTAGGGAGTTCCACAATTTTGACCCAGCGACAGTGAAGGAACAGCAATATATTTCCAAGTCAGGATGGTGAGTGACTTGGAGGGGAACTTCCAGGTGGTGGTATTCCCATCTATCTGCTGCCCTTACCCTTCTAGATGGTAGTGGTTGTGGGTTTGGAAGGTGCTGTCTAAGGAGCCTTGGCGAATTCCTGCAGTGCTTCTTGTAGATGGTACACACTGCTGCTATTGTGCGTCGGTGGTGGAGGTAGTGAATGTTTGTGGATGTGGTGCCAATCAAGAGGACTGCTTTGACGTGGATGGTGTCCAGCTTCTTCAGTATTGTAGGAGCTGCACTAATCCAGGCAGGTGGGGAGTATCCCATCACATTCCTGACTTGTGCCTTGTAGATGGTGGACAGGCTTTGGGGAGTCAGAAGGTGGGTTACTTGTCACACAATTCCTAGCCTCTGAGCTGCTCTTGTAGCCACAGTATTTGTGTGGCTAGTCCAGTTCAGTTTCTGGTCAATGGTAACCCCCAGGATGTTGATAGTGGGGGAGTCAGTGATGGTAAGGTCATTGATGAAGCAGCTGAAGATGTTTGGGCCTAGGACATTACCCTAAGGAACGCCTCCAATGATATCCTGGAGCTGAGATGACTGACCTCCAACAATCACAACCATCTTCCTTTGTGCTAGGCATGACTCCAACTAGCGGAGAGTTTTTCCCCCAATTCCCATTGACTCCAGTTTTGCTAGGGTTGCTCAATGCCACACTCGGTCAAATGCTGCCTTGATGTCAAGGGCAGTCACTCTCACCTCATCTCGGGAGTTCAGCTCTTTTGTCTATGTTTGAACCAAGGCTGTTATGAGCTCAGGAGCTGAGTGGCCCTGGCAGAACCCAAACTAGGCATCAGTGAGCAGGTTATTGCTAAGCAAGTCTGCTTGATAGCACTGTTGATGACCTCTTCCATTACTTTACTGATGATGGAGAGTAGATTGATGGGGCGGTAATTGGCCAGGTTGGATTTGTCCTGCTTTTTGTGTACAGGACATACTTGGGCAATTTTCCATATTGCTGGGTAGATGCCAGTGTTGTAGCTGTACTGAAACAGCTTGGCTAGGGACACGGTAAGTTCTTGAGCACAAGTCTTAAGTACTATTGCCGGAATGTTGTCAGGACCTATAGTCTTTGCGGTATCCAGTGCCTTCAGCCATGTATTGATATTATATGGAGTGAATCAAATTGGCTGAAGACTGGCATCTGTGATGCTGGGGACCTCCGGAGGAGGCCGAGATGGATCATTCACTCGGCACTTCTGGCTGTCAAGACAAAAAGGGAGTATGATGAAAATAATGTGAGGAATGTATTGGGCACCATTCAAAATATGATTAATCCTTTTGGGCCTTCTTCGGAGACAGATCAGTTATATTACATCACATCAGGCCAAGTTGCACCAGCATCTGTACGCAAGCATAAAAGCAAAAAACTGCGGATGCTGGAAATCCAAAACAAAAATAAAAATACCTGGAAAAACTCAGCAGGTCTGACAGCACCTGCAGAGAGGAACACAGTTAATGTTTCAAGTCCATATGACTCTTCAACAGAAGCAAGTACCTTAGCGCCCAAGGAAAGGGGAGAAGCCATTCATGTCTTTTTATCAGACGACTACAACACCAAGACTTCAGTTTTCATAATCCAGTCAAGAAGCTGAAACCAAGGACTTTCAAGGACACAGGGAAATGTACGGTAACCAAAGAACCCTGGTTTCTCTTTCTGTGATGTTTTCCTTGTGGACATCTGCCTCTGTAGCTTCAGATGGCAGGGAACCCCAGCTGTTTTAGCTGAGATTTGTCTGCTGTAGTGTCTCTCAAAACTGCCACAGCAAAATGGCTTCATTCATCCCTTGTTATTACTCAAAAACACAAAATGGCTGCCAGATTAATTTAGCTGAGCCATTGTTCCACAAAGCATAGCAGTCAATTAAATTGCAGTCTTTTCAAGATATCCTTCCTGTCTTGTGTCCTCTCAGAAGTAAAAGGGTTTTTCACACCTTTTAGGAGATTCAATTATGTTGTTCAAGGCTACGGCCCTGACATCTGCCCAGCAAAGTGGAAAATTGCCCAGGTATGTCATGTCCACAAAAAAAGCAGGACAATTACAACTCAGCCAATGACCAGTCTATCAGACTACTCTCAATCATCAGCAAAGTGATGGAAGGGGTCGTCAACAGTGCTATCAAGCAGCACTTGCTCAGGAACAACCTGCTCACTGATGCTCAGTTTGAGTTCCATCAGGGCCATTCAGCTCCTGACCACACTAAAGCCTTAGTTCAAACATGGACAAAAGAGCTGAACTCAAGAGATGAGATGAGAGTGCCCTTGATATCAAGACAGCATTTGATGAGTATGCCTTCAAGGACCCCTAACAAGACTGAAGTCAATGGGAATCGGGGGAAAATTCTCCACAGGCTGGAGTCAACCTATCACAAAGGAAGATGGTTGTGATTGTTGGAGGTCAGTCTTCTCAGTCCCAGGACATCACTGCAAGAGTTCCTCAGGGTAGTGTCCTTGGCCCAACCATCTTCAACTGCTTCATCAATGACATTCCTTCCATTATAAGGTCAGAAATGGGGACACTTGCTGATGATCGTACAATGTTCAGCACCATTCATGACCCCTCAGGTGCTGAAGAAACCCGTTTCCATATGCAGCAAGATCTGGACAACATTTAGGCTTGGGCTGATAAGTAGCAAGCAACATTCATGCCACATAAATGCCAGGCAATGACCATCTCCAACAAGAGAGAATCCAACCATCGCCCCTTGACATTCAATGGCATTATCATCACTGAATCCCCCACTATAAATATCCTGGGGGTTACCATTGACCAGAAACTGAACTGGACAAGCCATATAACTACTGTGGTTGCAAAAGCAGGTCAGAGGCTGGGAATTCTGCAGAGAGAAACTTGCCTCCTGACTCCCCAAAGCCTGTCTACCATATACAAGGCACAAGTCAAGAGTGTGATTGAATACTCTCCACTTCCTAGATGAGTGCAGCTCCATCAACACTCAAGAAGCTTGACACCATCCAGGACAAAGCAGCCCGCTTGATTGGCACCTCTTCCACCACCTCCAACATCCATTCCCTCAACCACCAATGCACAGTGTGTACCGTCTCCATGATGCATTATAGCAACTCATCAAAGCTCTTCAACAGGACCTTCTAAACATGCGACCTCTACCAACTAGAAAGACAAAGGCAGCAGATATATGGGAACACCAACACCTGCAGGTTCACCTCCAAGTCATCTATACCACTGTTCCTTCACTGTCACTGGGTTAAAATCCTGAAACTCCCTCCTAACCAGCACTGTGGATGTACCTACACTACATGGACTGCAGCAGTTCAAGAAGGCAGCTCCCCACAGCCTTCTCGGGGCAATTAGAAATGAGCAATAAAAATGTTGGCTTGGCCAGCAATGCCAATATGCCATGAAAGAATTTTAACAATCCTTAAATTTTAAATGTCTAGTGATCAATTTAATTAATTGATTAAGGGCCTTAATAGGCCGCTTAATTGTCGGTGGGTGCGCTGCTGCCACTCGCACGCACTCGCCAAACGAAAAATCGCAAGAGTGCAGTGCACGATTACATCGGGACACTTGACCAACATCATCGCACACCATTTTACTCCCGTTCAGGTCCGGCATGCGCCTACTTGCGGATGTAAAATTCAGTCCTATGTTTTTCACTGGTTTTGGCAATTTCTATGTAACACTTAATTTTCAGACTTGGGAACATGCAGGTTTTGCTTCATATACATACTGTACGCGTATTTACCCTGGTTCTAGGTACTTCCCAGATGTGGAGACCAGAACTCAAAATCACAGTCACAGAATTTTAATGGCACAGAAGGAGGCCATTCAGCCCATCGTGTCTGTATCGGCTCTCTAAATGACCATTGTGACCTAGTGGCATTTCCCTGCCTTTTCCTCATACCCTTGCACATTGTTTCTATTCAAATAATCATCTAATGCCCTGTTGAATGCTTTGATTAAACGTGCCTCCACCATATTTCTAGGCAGTGTATACCACACCCAAACCACTCATTGTATGAAAAAAGTTTTTCTCATGTCACATTTGCTTCTTTTGCAAAACAATTTAAATATGTGCCTTTGGGTTCTTGATCCTTTTATGAGCTGGAACAGCTTCTCCCCATCTACTCTGTCCAGCCTCATGATTTTGAACATCTGTATTAAATTTCCTCTCAGCTGCCTTCTCTCCATTGAGAACAGTCCCAACTTCTCCAATCGATCCTCATGGCTGAAGTTTCTCATCCCTGGAACCATTCCTCTATATATGTGTTCATATCCTTCCTATAATGTGGCGCCCAGAACTGTTCACAATACTCCAGCTGAGGTCTAACAAGTGTCTTATATAAATTCAGCAAAACCTCCTTGTTCTTGTACTCTATGCCCCTATTAATAAAGCCCAGCATACTATGTGCTTTATTAATTGCTCTCTCCACCTATCCTGCCACCTTCAATGATCTATGCATACACTCAGGTCATTCTGCTCCTGCACTCCCTTCAAAATTTCACTCCTTATTTTATATTGCCTGCCCATATTTTTCCTATCAAAATGCATCACCTCACACTTCTCCACATTGTACTTCATTGGCCACCTATGTGCCCATTCCACCAACTCGTCTATGTCCTTCTGAAGTTCTACATTATCCTCCTCACAGTTTACAACATTCTCAAGCTTCGTAACATCTATAAACGTTGACATTTTCTCCTGCACACCAAGATCTGGATCATTAATATATATCAAGCAATACTGACTCCTGGGGAACTCCACTACAAAATTTCTTCCAGCCTGAAAAATATCCATTGACCATTATTCTCTGCTTCCTATTTTTCAGCGAATTTTGTATCCACATTGCTACTGTCCTTTTTATTCATGAGTAATAACTTTTCTTACACGTCTATTGTGTGGCACTGTATCAAATGCCTTCTGAAAGTCTATTACGCCACATCAACAGCATTACCCTCATTGACCTTTTCTGTTACCTCTTCAAAAAACTCTAGCAAGTTAGTTAAACATGATTTCCCCTTTCGAAATCCATGCTGGCTCTTCCTTATCAACCCATATTTTTCCATGTGACTACTAATTCTATCCTGAATAATTGTTTCTAGAACCTTGCCCACCACTGACGTTAAACTGACTGGTCTGTAATTGCTGGGCTTATCCTGGCAACATTTTTTGAATAAGGGTGTAATGTTTACAATTCTCCAGTCCTCTGGCACCTCTCCTGAGTCTAGGGAAGACTGAAAAATGATGGCCAGTGGCCCTGCAATTTCTACTCTCACTTCCTTCAGTATCTCATCCGGTCCCGGTGCCTTGTCAACTTTAAGCACTGACAGTCTATTCAACACTTCCTACTTATCACCTCTTCTAGTGACAGAGTTTCCTCGTCTGTCACGATGGCTTGGGTAGCATCTACCTCCTTGGTAAAGATGGGTGCTAAGTATTGATTTAATACCTCAGCCATAGCCCCTTCATCCAGGTGTAAATTCCCTAATGAGTCCCTAATTGGCCCCACTCCTCCTTTTACTACCCTTTTACTATTTATATGCCTATAGAAGACTTTGGGATTCCTCCTTATGTTGGCTGCCAGTCTTTTCTCATAATCTCTTTTTGTTTCTCTAATATGTTTTTTCACCTTCCTCTGAATCTTTTGTATTCCTCTTAGCTCTCAATTGCATTTTCTACCTGACAACTGTCATAAGCATATTTTTTCTTCTTTATCATAGTTTCTACCTCCTTTTTCATCCAGAGAGCTCTGAATTTGTTTGCCCTACCTTTCTCTTTCAATGGAATAATCATTGACTATACCCGAACCAATTCCTTTTTGAAGGTAGCCTATTGTTTCGCTACAGTTTTTCCCACCAATCCTTCGTTCCAGTCTATCTGGCCCAGCTCCGTTCTTGCCCCATCGAAGTCAGCTCTCATCCACTTAATTATTCTTACTCTGGATTGCCTATCGTCCTTTTCTATCATCACCCTAAATCGTACAATATAATGATCACTGTCTCCCAAATGTTTCCCCACTGACACTTGATCTACTTGGCCCACCTCATTTCCAAGAACTAGGTCCAACAGTTTCTTGTTGGATTGGACACATACTGCTGTAGAAAATTTTCCTGAACATAATCCAGGAACTTTTACCCCTTTCCATCCTTTACATTACCATTATCCCAATCTACATTTGGTTAATTAAAACCCTCAATTATAACTACTCCATAATGCTTGCATCTCTCTGCAATCTCCCTGCAGATTTGTTCTTCTACACCCTTCTTGCTAGTTGGTGGTCTATAGACTACACTGAGCAATGTAATTGCACCCTTTTTGTTCCTTAGTTGTAGCCGAATTGATCTGTCCTTGAACCCAACAGCACTAGCAAAACGCCCCACAAGGAACTTTGTTCAGGTGCAACCCGTCTGGCTTGTATAAGTGCCATTTTCCCCAGAGCCAGTTCCAGTGTCCCAGGGATCTAAAGCCCTCCCTCCTGCACCATTTTTCCAGCCACGCATTCATCTGCCTTATCCTATTTCTGTACTCACTGGCATGTGACACTGTGAGTAATCCAGAGATTACTACATGTGAGGTCCTGCTTTCTAATTTTCTACCTAGCTCCCAAAATCCTGATTGCAGGACCACATCCCCCTTTCTACCTAAGCCATTGGTCCCAATGTGGACCGCAACCTCTGGCTGTTCATCCTCCCCAGAAGAAAGTCCTGCTGCTGTTCTGTGACATCCTCGACCCTGACACCAGGGAGGCAACGCACCATCCTGGAGACACGTCTAAAGCCGCAGAAACGCTTGTCTGTTCCCCAAACCAATGAATGCTCTATCACTATAGCTCTTCCTTTCTTCATCCCTTTCTCCTATTCACCAGCTTCCAAAATGGAAAACCTATTGGTGAGCAGGACCCCAGGGGACTCCTGCACTACCTGCCTACTTAACTTGGACTGCCTGGAGGTCACTCTCTGTCTCCAGGCCCTTAAGCTGCGGTGTGTGACCACCTCTCTGAATATACTATCCACGTAGCTCTCAGCCTGGTAAATGCACCACAGTGACTTCATCTGCCGCTCGAGCTCTGAAACTCAAGAGCTCAAGTTTCTGCAGTTGGCAGCACTTCCTGCACATGTGATAGTCTAGGACACCAGTAGGGTCCATGACTTCGCACATATTATAGGAAATGCATTCCACTCGACTGAGCTGCCCTGCCATGTTGTAACTCTATTTCTCTTACGTTAGATTTATTCTACTTTAGATCATTTATATTACTTTATTATATTGGCCCTAAATTTCCCTTATTCCTGCCACTTCTGAGTTAAATCCAAGTATAGCTACTTGTTCTATAATATTACACTTTTCTAATTTACTCACCAGGCCCTACTTACCAAGGCCGCAGCTCTTCTTTCTGAGGAAAGGTAGAAAAGAAAGGAGTGCCTCCTCCCTCCTCAGTGAACTCCCTCAGTCACCTCTGCTCCTGAACTCTCACCGCTTCTCACACTGTTTTTATAGCTCTTCTGCTCTCCTCTAGGTGCTGCTGACTGCCGGGCTCAGGGTCCTCCTCTCGCACTCTGCTTTGGGTACTGCTGACTGCCTGTCCCAGGTTCCTCCTCTCACACTCTCCTAAGAGTATGCCTCCCTGTTGAGATTGCAACATCTGCCCATTGTATCTGGGCTTCAGCCCAGAGCCTATTCATTTTAAACGCCCTAGCTCAAGAACACAGGGATCAATTTAGGGACCCTGATGCTATCATCTAACTCATCACAGCCTGGGGATTAACTTGAAGCTAACCCCCCAACCCCCAACGTATGGTCAATATCATACCTGATCCATCACAGGAGGCTTAATTTTTTCTTTTTTTTTCTTTCATGCAATGTGGGTGTCCCTGGCAAGTCCAACATTTGTTGCCCATTTCTTATTGCCCTTGAACTGAGTGGCTTGCTGGGCTGTTTCAGAGGGCAGTTAAGAGTTAAGAGTCAACTACATGTGGGTCTGGAGTCACATGTAGGCCAGAGCGGGTAAGAATGGCAGATTTCCTCTCCTAAAGGACATTGGTGGACAGATGGGTTTTTACAACAATTGATGATAGCTTCATGGTCACCATTACTAAGACTAGCTTTATATTCCAGATTTATTAACTAAATTCACATTCCACCAGCATCCGTGGTGGGATTTGAACCCATGTCTCCGGAGCACTAGCTGGCTTTCTGGATTACTAGTCCAGCGACATTACCACTATGCCACCATCTCCCCTAAAGCAGTCACAAGTGCAAGACAGGCTGAAAATATGCTTGAAAAATCAGAGCCAATATCTGATCAGGTGGGGCAATGCTTCGTACAGAAAACGCACTCTTCACTTTGTCATTCCCTCTGCTCATTTTGTGGTTGACCTGGAGCGTAGTGCAGATGTGCAACTCACAGAGACACCCAGACAGCTGCAAGTGGAGACTCCATGCAATCTCACAGATCGCTAACCAATCAACGCTGGAGAAATATGGGACATATGATGTTCCAGGAAGACAAAAAAAAGGGACACAGGACAATTGGAAAAATTACGAGACAATCCTATTAAAATTGGAATGGTGATCACCCTGACCACCTTTTCTTTCATAAATTGGTGCAAAGCACCAAAGCAGATGATATGATAAAGATATAATGGGCAGATGTTGCAATCTCAACAGGGAGGTATACACAGTGAGAGCCGCAGATCAGAGACAGTGTCACAACGTTTTAATACCGATTCAAGGTCCATATTTCGTTTGTGCTCAGCTTGATTTTGGACGAATGAGATCGAATTTATCCTTGAAAATTTAGCATTAGTTTCCGCACCCTAAATGAAGGTGTTTACGTGTCCACAACTTTACAACAAAATCCACTTATGTATCAACCAAGAACAATACATGGAAATAGAGTGGGAACTTTTTTTAACCTTTTTGAGACCATTATTATTGCCTTTTGCCCTTTTTGGAATGTACCTAGCCTGTACCTGAAGCATTCTCTTCCTTAAAGATCTCCCATTGTTGCATTACAGTTTTTCCTGTCAGTCTGTGGTGCCATCTTACCCTGGCTAGATCCCTCCTCATTGCATTGAAATTAGTCCTCTTATAATTTAGAAGCTCTATATTAGGTTGTTCTTTGCACTTCTCTATTACTAATCTAAACCTCATAACAAGATGATCGCTGTTACTCAAATGTCCCCACCCATCCACAATCGCTTAGTCCACTTAGCCCACCTCAACACCATCAGATCCCGTAGTAATGCCACCTTTCTAGTTGGACAGGGTACATACTGGTCAGAAAAGTTTTCCTGAAGTTCCAAAAGGAAAATCTCCCCTTTCTTGTGCTTCCCCACATTTGCAATCACTTACCACCCAGAATCTTATTCTGTTTCACTTCCCGTTTGTCCTTGCACTTGCTTCAGACTGGTTGAATGTTAGCTGTTTTATGTTCATTTTCAACCATTTTGAAAAGACAGTTGCCCAGTACAACGTTAATGTAGACCATGCCTCCCGCTGTAACCCCCAACATGCTGGCCACTCATTAGGCCATTTTCCCCCCCAAAATCCTTATTGCACGTTGATAGCACTTTGATTAATTTTCAATATTTCAACTGAACCCTGTTCCCATTATTTTAACTGAATCCTGTTCTCTGTCTCATTGCAGCAGCACCAGCACCAGACTTGAGACGTCAGCGGCGCAAGAGACGAGCTGCAGGTAAGCCGGTACAATTCTACTGATACTTGGATTGTGCGAAAGTGTATTTGTACCAGAGATCCACGTTGAGACACTCCAGGGATGAAATTTGTCTTGCATACAGATCAAAAACTAGCAATACCCATTGGTAGGGCGTTTTACACTCCTCATTTTGTCTCGACCCAGGGGTTCCCAATCCATGGATGACAATGCCTGTTGGGGTTGCAGGATGATCACTTGGTGCCATGAGCTCCAAGGCAGCAATAACAGCTTGAGTGGAGACTCTGGCCAAGCCATAATTTTTTTCCCCAGACAGTTTTTTCGTTGCCCTGGTTGGTTGTTCTTTCAGTACCCCAATTGGCTGTTCAGTTCAGCATTCCGATTGGCTAATCGGGGACTTCTATGGCTGCACTCATAATGGAGGATGCAATTTGAACACGCGCTCAGAGGTATTTCGAACGTGCACTGTGACAAATAACGGGAAAGTCCTGAGATTGACAATGAGGTTCACTATATCACACAGACAGTTCTTTGCTACGAGGTCCCATCAGGTTGTGTACAAAATCATTGGCCACCCCGCTCAACAAATTCACCGCCCCACCCCTCTCTCACTCTGGGGTCGCACCAATTTTTACACATTAAAATGAAGTCACAGTGGGAAAAGTTTGGGAAGCACTGTCTTAATCTCTCTATCTCAGGAATACTGAAGTCGATTTAGAGAATTCGCTATTAGCTAATACAGCACAGCTGGGGAATTCACTTGGAAACTTCCTGGTGTCTGTGCGGCACAGTGCCACATTTGGCCCATCACAGGTCATTAAATCTGTTCCGTACTATATCTTCTCCTTTGATGCTGAATTCAATTTTTGGCTACCATTTCATAGAATCATAGAATAGTAGAGAACAGGAGGCCACTATTTGGCCTCTCAACTCTGCGCAAGCTCTGAAAGAGCTAACCAATTTTTTCCAATTTTCTACTCTTTCCCCTTCGCCCTGCAATCTTTTCCTTTTCAAACATTATTCAATTCCCTTTTGAAAGTTAACATTAAATCTGCTTCCATCATTCTTAGTGCACTCCAGATCACAACTCACAGCATAAAATGGTTTCCTTCATGTTCCCACTTGTTCTTTTGCTAGCTACTTTGCTTTAATCTGTATCCTCTTGTCACTGACCCTTCTGCCACTGGAAATAGTTTTTTTCTATTTACTCTATCAAATCCCTTTATAATTTTCAATACCTCTATCAAAACCTCTGCTTAGCCTCTCTGCTCCAAGGAGAACAATCCAAGTTTGTCTAGTCACTCCACCTGACTAAAGCCTTTCTAGTAAATCCCCTCTGTACCTACTCAAAGGCCTTGAAATCCTTTCTAAAATGTGGCCCGCAGAATAGGACACAAATCTCCAACTGGGTCTACAACAATGTTTCATAAAGATTCAGCATAACTTTTTTGTTTTTGTACTCTGTCTCTATTTATAAAGTCAAGAATTCCATATGACTTTTTAATAGCCTTTTCAACTTATCCTTCAACTGTCACCTTCAACGATTTGTGCATATATACTCTAGATCTCTTTCTTCCTGCATCGCCTTTACATTTGTACTCTTAAGTTTATATTGTCTTGTGTCTTTTCTCCCTATCAAAATGTAACACTTTACAATTCTCTGCATTAAATTTCAGACATGGCAGATGCAGGAGGTCCACGTCGTCAGAGACAGGGCAGAGGTGAGTCAGCACAAACATAGCCTTCAATTCCAGACTGGTACTTGAACTGATTGTGTAAATTCATTGATACCAGAGTGTCATGTTGAGAGTTTTTAGGGATGAGATCTGTCTTAAAATGATAGTGAAGAAACCTCCAAAAGCAATTTGGCAGCTGCTTGTACATTTAACCTCATTTTGTTTTAACCTCCCTAGGTCAGGAATGCTAAGGTCAATTTAGAGACCCTGATGTTATCAGCTAACTCATCACAGTCGGGGAATTAACTTTGGATCTTCCTGTTCTGCATGGCTTAGTACCACATTTGGTCCATCACAGGAATCACTAAATTTAATGTTGCTATCGCTTAGGCAGTCACAAATGCAGGAGAAGTTCAAATTGCACTATTTCAGAAAGCCAGTTGGTGAAGAATAGAACTGGAGTCAATCTTTACACATATTTATATTTATTTACAGAGTTATATATTACAAGTATATACCTCCTAACCCAGAAATCACAATTTTAATCTGTGTCTATATGTGCTGAAGTGAAATAGATGTTAATGCCCACCATCTTCATATAATTAATGTACAGTTAGCAGATTCAGTTCTCCATAATTACAACCATAATTTCAAAACAAACTAAATCAAAAGTCTCCATATTCTGTACAAAGCATCATATTACAAAATATAAAAGCAAAATCATTCAGATCATGAACTCTCTCCTCCATTCCCACCCCCTTTCCAATCCCCGTTTTTCCAATAATTTATATTTTTAAAATATATTTTTCTTTTCCCACCTATTTTTACATCTATCATTTTATCTCCACCTTTTAGCCCATTCCGATACCTTTCCCCCATCCCACCCCCACTAGGGCCATCTGCCACTTATTTGTCCAGCCTACTACCCTTAATGTCACCATTAGCACATTCCTTAGATAATATCACCACCGTCAATATCCCTTTGTCCTTTTGTCTACGATATCTTTGGCAATCTCTTCTTTGCCTCCACCTATCACTGGCCCTCTATCCAGCTCTACCTGCCCCACCCCCATCTAACAGCTTATATTTCACCACATTTCTATATTTCTTTAGTTCTGATGAAAAGTCATCCGGACTCGAAACGTTAACTGTGTTCCTCTCCGCAGATGCTGTCAGACCTGCTGAGTTTTTCCAGCTATTTTTGTGTTTATATTACAAAATATCCCTCCTCTAAGACACTGAACAATTTTTTTGTACATGAATTTATTTTTGTAAGACAATCAGACAGTTGGTGCCTTGCATCAAACCATTTAATTTTAGAGATTTGCTTCTCTCCAGCAGTTGTTTCAAGCCCGCAAGGTCAATCTGTAAAGTTTTTCCACTCACACTTAGTGTGTACAACAGTGAATGATTATCAGCATGACAGATAGATTATCAACATGTACAGAATCTCACTTAAAATATTTGACAAATAGAATACCATATCCACTGCCTCCAGAAGAGCCAGTGTTTCAGCAGCTAAAGTGCTAAAACATTCTGCTTACCCACTTATTTTCATCAAAATTCACTGATGTATCAATATAAAATGATACATAGAAATAGAATTAATACAAGTAGGAACATTTTTTTTAACCTTATGAAGACTATTAGTGGATTTACAGCATACATGAAGGAAATGAAACACTTGAATGGGGTGGTGGGAGAGTGGGGGCATGTTGACTAAACATTTGATGGGTTGTGCAGGGGAGTGGGCTAATTGAATTTCTCATTTGGAGAGCTGTACAGACACAATGGGCCTAACAGCCTCCTTCTGTTGTAACAATTCAGTGATTCTGTGACTATCAACCTGCATGATGACCAATATGAGGGGGCTTTGCACTTCACTAAATATATATTATTATAGCATTGTGGGTGGTATAATTCTGTTGACCAGAGTAAATCAGTTGGTGGGCAGTTGAAATGGAGCTTCTCACCCTGTAATTTTATTATATTTTGATAGCACTTTGATTAATTGTCATGATTTAAACTTAATTCCGTTCTCTGTTGCATTGCAGCCATGCCACGAGATTTAAGTCATCTGGGTGCAGGTGAGTCAACACAAAAACAGCCTTAAATTCAACACTGATACTTGAATTGTGTGTCTAAATGTATTGGTGCCAAAGCATCATGCTGAGAAACTCCAAGGATAAAATTTCACTTGTGCAGTAATGATATACCTCTAATAGCTAACCAGCAGCTGGTTTTACACTTGGCCTCATTTTGTTTTAACGTCTCTAATTCAGGAATACTGATGTTATCAGCTAACTCAGTGTAGGAATTAACTTGGGATCTGTCCCAGAATTAGTCTCACACCCCTCAGACCCTGAAGCCCTCCCTCCTGCACCATGCCTCAAGCCATGCATTGAACCTTCTTATATGCCTGTTTCTTCTCTCTCTAGTCTGTGGCACTGAGAGTAACCCAGATATTACTATCTTTGAGGTCCTACTTCTTAACCTCCTCCCTTGCCCCTGAAAATCTGACCATAGAATCTCAATACCTGCCCTTTTTATGTTATTGGTACCAATATATGCAACAACATCAGGCCCACTCCCTTCACCCTACAGGATATTTTGCACTCCCTCTGTGATGTCCTTTACTCTGAAACCAGGGAGGCAACATACCATGCAGGACTATGATGCGATTACAGAACTGCCTGTCTCTCCCCCTAACTACTAATCGACTGCATTTCGACTCTGCTATTGCCCATTGTGTCCATTACCCATTTGTGCAGTGGACTGGAGCGCACTCCTTCACACTCTCATCACACTCAGCATTCTCCATTATACTGATATTGGTTTGAGAGTGCCACATCCTCTGAAGATTCCTTTTCTTCCTGCCTCTTCTGGTTAGCAACCCATTTACTATCCTGAATTCTTACTGCTTGTACAGGAGGCCATCTCCTGGAACATACGACCCAGCAAGGGCGGTGATAGAGAGGACCATAGGTCTTGTCAAGATGCGCTTCTGATGCCTGTACCATTCAGAGCACTACAATACCCCACCAGAGCGGGTGTCACTGATAGTGGTTCCATGCTGCACTCTCTGCAGTCTAGCACTGGCAAGGGGGGACCCACTGGAGCACGGTGATCTTGACGCAGCTGCACAGGCCACACATGATGAGTCCAGTGGTGAGTCTGAAGAGGATGGTGAGGAGAATGCTGAGGGCATGGAGCCAGACCTCGGTAACCTCCAGGCCTTGATGCAACGCCTCTTCAGCTAGGCTACCAAAGATCAGCTTCAAACACATGCCATGGCTGCCGCCTCCATCCTGGATGTCTGAAAGGACCCTTTCATTTGAAAACAAAAAGCACTCATTACCTGTGCAATGAAGTTCAGAGCCACATACGTCCAGCATTACATACTGGCGTTCCCTCCACCAATAACATAAAAAAGTGAAGCATCCTCAGGCCATGATGACAAAACCAGATTTATTTCATTTCCACATGTACAGACTTCTGACATCAACCTCTTTGATCTTAAGTCCCAGACCAGGAGACAGGTAACTAAACATAAATAAACATAAAATCACCCGTGACCTCTTGTGCTCATGGTGCCTTTAACTTAAGCTTGCGAGTGCTAAATCTAGGCACCAGCATTGGGAACAGCCTGCTGACTCTGCTGTCTTGTTGGCCTTGATGACCTTGGTGGTCGTCCTCTGGCCAGTGGAACCTCACCTGGGAGGGAGCAGCCAGTGCCATGCCTGACACCTCCCCAGTCATCACAGCCTCATCAGATGCTATGGTTGCTGGCAGAAGGGCGGAGGACCTGCTGCCGTCATCTGGAGTGCTCTGAGAGGAGCTCGCAGAGACAACAGGCAGCTTGTGCACCAACATGAGGTCGCTGTGGACCTCCATGCTCGCCATTGATGGACAGGCACCTAGCTGCGAAACTGGGTGCCTCATCCATCTCCCACACTGACACTGACCACCTGAGGTCAGTGCCTGTCTGAGGGCTTGCAGGTCTCATTGCAACCCCAGGAACCCCTCATTCTGTCTGTGGAGCTGCCTCTGCATGAGAGTCGCCACTCTCTCAATGGAGGAGGCAGTGCACTCTCCCATGATGGCCAATGCAGTGCTCACGCTCCGCATGGTCTCCTCCATAATGGAGACCATGGTATGCAGACCATGGATCTCTCCCAGATGCTCCCGCATATCTTGTTGGACATCGAGCATCTGCCACCTAATGGACGACTCCAGAGGCTCATCATCAGCCTTCGCCTGAGCATCGTCCTGGTCCCCAGCAGTCCTCCGAATGCCAGCACCCTGGGCACTCTCTGCCTCTGCCTGCACCTCAAGCAGGTGTGAAGTGCCCTCACCAATATGCACCAAGATACTATCCACCAAACTAATGCCCACCAAGGTGCTGATAACTGCGCTGCTGCCTAGGGAGCAGGTATGACATAAGTGACTGGGATGCCCGGTGGTCCTCTGTCGTCAGAGGTGACCCATCGGGGTCCAGAGACTGAGTGCATGCTGGTGAACTTAAAAGAGAGAAGAAGGACATGTCATTAACTACAGTCATCACACAGTCACTGTGCATGCCTGGTGAGACGAAGGAGATCTACATCACGGTGCCATCGTCTACAAATGATCAATGGGGACTCCAGGTTTGAGGCTCCCATCAATGAGAAGACTGAACCAGAATGATTGCACCATATGAAAGCCTCATCTCTGTGCACTGCACTGTTACCTTCATCTGGCACCTCTGCCTCTCCACAGGGAGCTTGCCGGCTCTTGAGCTCCAGTGCACCTTGCTTGAATCTGGTGAGCAGCAGGTTGGGTGGCCCTCCGCTTGTTCATGTCCTCTCAGCCTGGTTATGGCTTGTCTTCTGAAAGGATAAAGGAACTTTGATTAGTCCAGTCTCTACCTGCAGCGCCATGGCAGCCTGGCCAACCCCAGCTGAGGAACACCTCGTAGGGCATATCCAAGTCATGGCCCTCAATTTACAAGGGCTCACCCCCTTGGCCACCTGCAGTGTGATTGACAGTTGGCACTCAGACTCTAGCATCCTTGAGGTCCAATGGTGACCCAGCGGCTGGTATAAAGAAGGCCCAGGCAGCCCCAGAAAGGCTGCCAGGGAAGGGTATCTGGATGCCGATCGGATAGATGATGCAGTCGAATGTGTCAGCAAACGCCAGGCAGGGGGGCAGGTCAGGTGGGCACTCGGCCCCCCAGTTTTCCTACCCACTTTACACTTCTGCATACTGATCCATGCCAACATGGTACTTACTCTTCCTGAGAACAGTAGGACATTAAAGCACTTCCAGGACTCTATGCAGGAGCACCACACCATGTCATGGCTGCTCAGCCAGGCTGCTCCCTCCTCCCATGCCCTTTTGGTGAGGTGCGGTGGCCGCCTGCTCCCATCTCTGGGAACAAGGGTGTCCCTTCTGGCATCCACCTCTTCCAGGAGAATGGCGAGACACTAATCGGAAAACTGGGGGGCCAAGTGCCCACCTGACCTGCCCCCCTGCCTGGCGTTTGCTGACACATTTGACTGCATCATCTATCCGACCGGCATCCAGAGACCCTTCCCTGGTAGCCTTTCTGGGGCTGCTTGGGCCTTCTTTATACCAGCTGCCGGGTCATCATTGGACCCAGTGGCTCACAGGCCTCTGCACCTGCTTGGCCCTTTCTGGCCAGAGTGGTGTAGCTTTTCACACTGGGCATGCCTTAATTGGCCCGCCAGCATGAAATCATGGTCAGAGCCTGATCGTGGGCAGTGGTCAGTTTCGTGGCTCCTCCTGGGCAATTACCTGACAAGGACAAAATTCTGCCCTATGTTTCTCTCTTTTTAATATGTAAAGTCTATTTTTCATATGTCTTTGAAACTGTCTCTTCCTCGTAATATTAAAACTTTCATGTTGCCAATATTGTCAGTAACCTTTGGGAAAAATTAACACATTCCTTAGCCTTGATTATCTGGCTAGTTGTAAACAGACTAACATCCCTTTGAAATCCAACAATCCCTTCATTTATCGAAAAATGCAAATTCCCTTCACACCTTACATGCTAAGCCAGTATCCATGTTTACTCATTAGCATGTCAATCACCTAGCTTCTTTTGATGATTTCAAGCCTGCAGTCTAATTGACTCCAAATGTAATTAAATCACACAGACAAACCCGACTATAATCACGTCCACAAACCTACTTCACAATAAACCAGCAAATATTATGAAAATTATTATATTTTCACCACATTTCACATTTCTCTTTGTTGAATGTCATTTGCCACCTGTCCGCTCATTCCACTAACTTGTCTATGTTCCTTTGAAGTTCAACACTATCCTCCTCACAGTTCAGAATGCTTCCAAGTTTTGTATCGTCTGCAAACTTTGAAATTGTGCCCTGTACACCAAGAAACTCTGAGATGAAGCTCAAGCAGCTAGAGACACTTCCTACACACATGATTCCCCAAGAAATAGTGGTGATTTAAAGTCCTCATCGTGCTGCAGCTGGGGAGTCCCACACCGTAAGTTGGGGCTGCCAGATATACCCTTGTGGATTCCCTGTGGGCTTGGTGGGCACAGCTGGCCACATGCCCCATGGTGTACCTTCCAAAGATAAGGACAGCATCTGCTAAATGAAACCCTCCCCCACCCTCCACAGCAATGCCACCACCCTTCAGCAGGGCCTGTCTGGCTGGCCCCAGCAAGCCACCCCACTCACTTCTCTCCTGAGGCGTCCTTCTTGGTTGCTGCTCTGGTCCCCTGCAGTCCCAGCAGTGGCCACCTCCCAGTGGTGCTGCTGGCACTGAGGAGCTGTCAGGCACCTGATTGGCCAACAGCTCATGGAGGGGGGCTTGAATAGCAGGAAGTTAACTGCCTGATAGGCATTTTATTCCAGCAAGGCTCCCGGAAAGGGCTGCAGTGGGGTTTCACTAGCTGTCAGCTTTCCAGTTGAAGAGGCCATCACTGCAGCTATTTAATCTAGTCCAACAACTCTCATTCTCACCCACCACTATGAAACCAACTACACTTAAATACTCATCAGGAAGATTAGCATATAAAACATCAATAAAAATAACTAGTTTCATGTTTTTTGTATTACTTAAATACACACATCTCCAGATGTAATGTTTTTCATGGCCATAATATTATGCTCGTCAGGCCCAACCCGAATGAACGTAAAATGATGTGTGATGACGTTGGGCGAGCTTCCCAACTTCATCGTGCACTTGCGTGATATTTCAGTTGGCAGGGATCCGTGGAAGACGGCAGTGCACCCGCCGACAATTTAAAGGTCATTGAGATCATAATGGCGGCTGGTGACTAGTGGACAAGGGTCAGTGTTGGGACCACAACTTTTCACTTTATACATTAATGATCTAGATGAGGGCATCCTGGCTAAGTTTGCAAATGATACCAAGATAGATGGAGGGACAGGTGGGGAGGCTGCAGAAGGATTTAGACAGCTTAGGAGAATGGGTAAAGAAGTGGCAGATGGAGTACAATGTGGGGAAGTGTGAAGTCATGCACTTTGGTAGGAAGAATAGAGGTATAGACTATTTTCTAAATGGGGAGAGAATTCAGAAATCTGGAGTGCAAAGGGACTTGGAAATCCGAGTCTAGGATTCTCTTAAGGTTAACTTACAGATTGAGTCAGTAGTTCGGAAGGCAAGTGTAATGTTGGCATTTATTTCGAGAGGACTAGAATATAAAAGCAGGGATGTGCTGCTGAGGCTTTATAAGGCTCTGGTCAGACCACATTTAGAATATTGTGAGCAATTTTGGGCCCTGTATCTCAGGAAGGATGTGCTGGCCCTGGAGAGGGTCCAGAAGAGGTTCACGAGAATGATCCCAGGAATGAAAGGCTTAACATATGAGGAATGTTTGAGGACTCTGGGTCTATACTCGATGGAGTTTAGAAGGATGAGGGGGGATCTGATTGAAACTTACAGAATACTGAAAGGCCTGGACAGAGTGGACATGGGGAAGATGTTTCCATTAGTAGGAGAGACTAGGACCCGAGGGCACAGCCTCAGAGTAAAGGGAAGACCTTTTAGAACAGAGATGAGGAGAAGCTTCTTTAGCCAGGGACTGGTGAATCTATGGAATTCATTACCACAGAAGGCTGCCAGGTCATTGAGTGTATTTAAGACAGAGATAGATAGATTCTTGATTGGTAAGGGGATCAAAGGTTACGGGGAGAAGGTGGGAGAATGGGGTTGAGAAACTTATCAGCCATGATTGAATGGCGGAGCAGACTCGATGGGCTGAATAGCCTAATTTCTGCTCCTATGTCTTATGGTCTTATGGTCTAATTGACAGAAATCTTTCGCTGCCCATCCAACCTTACAGTTGGCAGACAGGCGAAAAGGCCAAGCAGCCTTTGCACTTTTTAGCGAGGTGGTCACACCGCAGGTGAAGATTACACAGGCAGAAAGGGAATGGGTAACCATCAGGAACAGTAAAAGACTCAGGAAGGTAGTGCAGAAGTACCCTGTGGTCATCCCCCTCTCTAACAGATATATCGCTTTGGATACTGTTGGGGGGATGGCCTCTCAGGGGAAAGCAACAACAGCCAAGTTCACGGCACCGTAGGTGGCTCTGCTGCTCAGAGGGGTGGGAGGAAAATAAGTGGCAGGGGTATAATGATAGGGGATTCAATAGTTAGGGGCACAGACAGACGCTCCTGTGGCCGCAAACATGAATCAAGGAAGGTATGTTGCCTCCCTGGCGCCAGGATGTCACGGAGCGGCTGCAGGACATTCTGGGAGAGAAGGTAAACAGCCAGTGGATGTGGTACACATTGGTACCAACGACATAGGTAAACTAAGGGATGAGGACCTGCAAGTTCAGTACAGGAAGTTAGGAGATAAATTAAAATGCAGGATGTCAAATGTAGTAATCTCAGGATTACTCCCAGTTCCACATGCTAGCGATTGCAGGAATAAGAGGATGGACCAAATGAACACATGGCTGGAGAGATGGTGTAGCCGGGAGGGATTCAGATTCTTGAGGTACTGGGACCAGTTCTGGGGAAGGTGGGACCTGTACTAACCAGACAGGCTGCACCCAGGCAGAGCTGGGACCAGTGTCCTTGCGGGGGCTTTTGCTAGTTCTGTTGGGGAGTTTTTCAACTAGTGTGGCAGGGGGATGGGATCCCAGGAGTAGGATCAGATAGGTCAGATTCAGATCAGAAAAATGGAGGTAGAACATTAGCTAGGGATGTTGTGATAGACATGGAGTTACAGGAGAAGCAAAGTTTAAAAAGTGTCCAGCAAGGGAAATTGATGCAGGTAAACTGTTTATACTTCAAAGCAAGGAGTATTACACACAAGGTAGATGAGTTAAGGGCACAGGTAGACACATGGCAGCAGGATGTCATTGCTATAGTGGAGACCTGGCTAAAGGAGGGACACAACTGGTAGCTAAATATCCCTGGTTATAGAGTCTTCATAAACGATGGAGTAGGAGATAAAAAAGGAGGTGGGGTAGCACTAATGGTTAAAGAATCAATTCCAGTTGTGAGAAGGGATGATATGCTAAATGGGTCAACAAATGAGGCTTTATGGATTGAGCTTAGAAATAAAAAAGAGGCAGTCACACTACTGGGAGTATACTACAGACCTCCAAATTGTGAAAGGGAGATAGAAGAACTAATATGTAGGCAAATTTCTGCTTGTAAGAACAAGAGGGCAATAATAGTAGGGGATTTCAACTATCCAAATGTCAACTGGGATTCAAACAATATAAGGGGCACTGAGTGAGAAAAATTCATGCAGTGTGTCCAGGAAAATTTTTTCAACCAATTAGTGACAAACCCAATGAGAGGAGATGCAATTCTAGACCTAGTCTTGGGGAACGAAGAAGGGCAAGTGGGTGAAGTGACAGTTGGCGACCATATCGGGGACAGTGATCACAATTCAGTTAGATTTAGCATTACCATGGAAAAGGACAGAGATAAGGCAGGAGTAAAAGTTTTGAAATACAAACAGAATTACCTGGAAAAACTCAGCAGGTCTGGCAGCATCGGCGGAGAAGAAAAGAGTTGACGTTTCGAGTCCTCATGACCCTTTGACAGAACTTGAGTTCGAGTCCAAGAAAGAGTTGAAATATAAGCTGGTTTAAGGTGTGTGGGGGGGGGGGTGGAGAGAGAGAGAGAGAGAAGTGGAGGGGGTTGGTGTGGTTGTAGGGACAAACAAGCAGTGATAGAAGCAGATCATCAAAAGATGTCACCAACAATAGAACAAAAGAACACATAGGTGTTAAAGTTGGTGATATTATCTAAACGAATGTGCTAATTAAGAATGGATGGTAGGGCACTCAAGGTATAGCTCTAGTCGGGGTGGGGAGAGCATAAAAGATTTTAAAATATTTAAAAATAATGGAAATAGGTGGGAAAAGAAAAATCTATATAATTTATTGGAAAAAAACAAAAGGAAGGGGGAAGCAGAAAGGGGGTGGGGATGGGGGAGGGAGCTCAACACCTAAAGTTGTTGAATTCAATATTCAGTCCGGAAGGCTGTAAAGCGCCTAGTCTGAAGATGAGGTGTTGTTTTCTCAGTAAAAGTTTTGAACTGTGGGAAGGCAAATTTTGCAGAAATGTGAAGGGACTTGGCTAAGGTGGACTGGACAGCACTGCTGGAGGACAAAACTGTGGAAAACCAGTTGGAAGCACTAAAAAGCGAGATCCTAATTGTACAAAGTAGGCATGTCCCCTACAAAAATAAGAGTGGTACTGCCAAATCAAGCTCCCCTGGTTGTCTAGAGGAATACAGGGGAAGATCAAACAGAAAAAGAAAGCTTACGATAGGCGCAAAGAACTAAGCACTGCAGATAGCCTAGATGATTATAGGAAGTGCAGGGACGAAGTAAAAAAGGAAATAAGGAAATCAAAGAGAGGGCATGAAAAAAGATTAGCAAGTAAAGTTAAAGATAACCCAAAGATGTTTTACCAATACATTAATGCTAAAAAGATGGTTAAGGAAAAAGTGGGACCTATCAGAGATGAAGGTGGAAACTTGTGTGCAGATGCAGGGACTGTGGGAAGGGTTTTGAATGAACATTTTATCTTTGTGCTTACAAAGGAAAGGGAGGATGTAGACATAGTAGGAGGAACACTGCGAGATATTGGACCGGATAGTCATAAAGAGAGAGGAAGTAGTCAAAGGGTTGAAATCCTTGAAAGTTGATAAGTCACAAGGGCCAGATGGATTGTTTCCAAGGCTACTGAAGGAAGTCAGGGAGGAGATAGCAGATGCTCTGAGGACAATTTTACAATCTTCACAAGATACAGGGGAGGTACCGGAGGACTGGAGAAATGCAAACTTAGTTCCATTGTTTAAAAAGGGATCAAAGGAAATGCCAAACAATTATAGGCCAGTTACTCTTACATCGGTGGTGAGCAAATTAGTGGAATCAATCCTGAGAGATAGGATTAGCTGTCATGTAGAAATGCATGGACCAGTCGGGGATGGTCAACATGGAATTGTTAAAGGAAGGTCTTGCCTCACAAATTTGATTGAATTCTTTGAGGAAGTGACAAGAAGGGTTGATGAGGGTATTGCAGTGGATGTAGTGTACATGGATTTTAGCAAGGCATTTGGCAAGGTCCCACATGGCAGATTGGTCAGGAAAGTAAAAGCCCATGGGATTCAGGATAAGGTGGCACACTGGATAAAAGGTTGGCTTTGTAACAGGAAACAAAGGGTAATGGTCAATGGATGCCCTTGCAAATGGAAAGTTGTCTCAAGTGGTGTTCCACAGGGCTCGGTGTTGGGACCCTTGCTGTTTGTGTTATATATTAACAATTTAGACGTGAAATTGGAGGACATGATTGGGAAATTTGCAGATGGCACAAAGATTGGCCGAGTAGTTGTTAGTGCAGAGGATAGCCATAATCTCCAAAAAGATATAGATGTGTTGGTAGACTGGGTGGTAAATTGGCAGATGGATTTTAACATAGAGAAGTGTGAGGTCATACATTTAGGGAGGTCAAACAGTTACAGGGATTACACAATAAATGGGAATATACTAAGAGGGGTAGATGAAGTGAGAGATCTTGGCGCACAAGTACACAGGTCCCTGAAGGCAGCAGTTCAAGTAGACAAGTTTGTAAGGAAGGCATATGGAATGCTCTCCTTCATTGGCAGAGGTATAGAATATAAAAGTAAGAATATAATGTTGGAATTGTATAAAACACTGGTGAGGCCACAACTGGAGTATTGTGTGCAGTTCTGGTCACCACATTACTGGAAGGACATAGCTTTGGAGAGAGTGCAGAGGAGGTTTACAAGAATGTTGCCAGAGTTAGAAAAGCTACGAGGAGAGATTGGACAGGTTGAGGTTATTTTCCTTAGAACAAAGAAGGCTGAGAGATGACTTGATTACAAAATTATGAGGGGAATAGATAGAGTAGACAGGATAAAATTGTTTCCCTTGGTGGAGAATTCTAGAACCAGGGGACATAGATTCAAGATAAGTGGCAGAAGGTGTAGAGGGGACATGAGGAAGAACATTTTAATGCAGAGGGTAGTGGGTGTCTGGAATTTGCTACCCAAGTTGGTGGTAGAGGCAGAAACTCTAAACTCCTTTAAAAAGTACCTGGATCTGCACCTTAAGTGCCAAAAGCTGCAGGGCTATGGGCCGGGTGCAGGAAGGTGGGATTAGAAAGGACACCTGGGTGTCCTTGGCCTGACATGGACAAGATGGGCTGAATGGCCTCCTTCTGTGTTGTAACCTTTCTATGGTTCTAAGTGGGTTCTGGCTCATGGGGCACTAGCACCAGTATTGGGGAAAGTGGACTGTAGCATTGAGACAGTTAACACCTGAACCTTGCTGGAGCCAGTATTCTAGCAAGCTGCATAACCAGAGAAGTAGAGAGGATTATAAATTAAATAGTGGGGGCAAGGGATCAAATTTGGAAAGGTGTAGCAAATCAAAGAGTAGAGACAAGAGAAAAAGGTATTAATGTGGGAAAGGATAAATAGACCATGACAGGAAGGGTCAGAGAGTACAAATCTAAAATTATAGCACAAATAAGGCTAGAGGTTACAATAATAATAAAAGGATAACACTAAAATCCCTGTATCTGAACACATATAGCATTCAGAGCAAAACAGGTAAACTGATAGCACAAATAGAAATTTTAAAAAGTACTAGCTGATAGCCACCTTGGCTCCAGGATGACATAGATTTGAACCTGAATATTGAAGGGTACATGACATTTAGTTGGGACAGGAAGCTAGGAAAAGGTAGCTGGGTGGCTCTGTTAATTAATGATTGTATTAGCACAATACAGAAGGAATAGCAAATCACTTAGAAGAAATCAAGGCAATCAGGCAGAGTCAACATGGTTTTGTGAAAGGAAAATCATGTTCCACCAATTTATTGGAGTTCTTTGAAGAAGTAACATGTGCTGTGGATAAAGGAGAACCAGTGGATGTATTGTAATTAGATTCCCAGAAGGCATTTGATAAGCTGCCACATCAAAGGTTATACAGGAAACAGGGAGTGGGCATAAATGGGTCCCTTTCTGGCTGGCAAGATATAACAAGTGGTGTGCCACCAGAATCAGTGCTGGGACACAACTCTTTACAATATATACTTGGATGAAGGGACTGAAGGTTTGGTTGTTAAATTTGTTGATGACATGAAGATAGGTAGGAAAGTAAGTTGTAAAGAGGACATAAGGAGCCTACAAAGAGAGGTGGATGGGTTAAGTGAGTGGGCAAAGATCTGGAAAATGGAGTACAATGTGGAAAAATGTGAAATTGTCCATTTTTGAACTAAGAATGAACTAAGAAGCATATTATAAATGGTGAGAGACTGCAGAGCTCTGAGGTGCAGAGGGACCTGGGTGTCTTAGTGCATGAATCGCAGAAGACTAGAATGCACATACAGTAAGTAATTAAGAAAGCTAATAGAATGTTATCATTCATTGCAAGGGGTATTGAATACAAAAGTAGGGAGGTAATGCCTCAATTATACAGGTCACCGGTAAGACCACATCTGGAGCACTGTGCACAGAATTGGCCTTCTTATTTAAGAAAGGATGTAAATGTGTTAAAAGCAGTTCAGAGAAGGTTTACTGGACTAATACCTGGAATAGGCAGGTTGTCTTATGAGGAAAGGATGGACAGGCTAGGCTAGAGTTTAGAAGAGTAAGAGGCGACTTGATGGAAACATATAAGATCCTGAGGGGTTTTGACAGGGTCCATGTGGAAAGGATGTTTCCCCTTGTGGGAGAATCCAGAACTAGGTGTCACAGTTTAAAAATAAGGGGTTGCTCATTTAATATAGGGATGAAGAGAATTTTGTTTTCTTTCAAAGTGTTGTGACTTTTTGGAACTCATTCCCTCAAAAAGTGGAAGCAGAGTCTTTGAATATTTTTAAGGCAGAGGTAGATGGATTTTTGATAAGCAAGAGGGCAAAAGGTTATTGGGGATAGGTGGGAATATAGAGTTGTGTTACAATCAGATCAGCCACAACCTTATTGAATGGTGGAGCAGACTTGAGGGGCCAAGTGGCCTACTCCTGCTCCTAATTCATATGTTCATAAGTTCGTTAGCCAAAAAGAAATTCTGCCCATCATACAAATGAGTAATGTGGTATATGAATTTCAATGCTAGTGTGATGCTAGTTATGTAGGCCGTACGTCCCAAAGACTGGTGGATCGTATTAATCATCATGTTCCTTCGACTGTTCACAACAGGCAAAGTACTGATCATACCCAACCAGCCTGTTTTTGCAATACTCAAAATATAAGGAAGAATTTTCCAGTTGGCGAGCAGAGGCAGGACCCGCTTGCCGACGCATAAAATGACGCACGGTGACGTCAGGCGGGTGTCCCAACACCACTACACGTCACTTAGATTGTCAGTTCAGCTGGCGCATAACCGTGTCGGCTGCGCAGCCGCCGAACTGTCAAAGGCCACGAAGAAAGTAATTAAAGTTGTTAAGAATGCTGCCCGTCCAACCTTAAGGTTGGTGGGCAGGTGAAGAGCCCAAGCGGCCTTCGTATTTTTCATGGAACCTCACCCTGCCTGTGGATGAGGTTTCATGAAGGGCTTATTAATTAAACATTTTTGAAAAAATGAATTGACATGTCCCAGCTCATGTGACAGTTTCACATGAGGGGAAATGTCCTTAAAAAAAAATTTTTTTTCACCCTTATTCAATTTTTCAGAACTTAAACTAATCTCCCTGATGCACCTCTGTGCCCCAGGGAGATTTCTGCGCTCTTTTGCATGCATGTGCATGCACAAAAGAGCGCAGGCCCCAACTCAGGGAATCCACCCCCCCCCCTGTACAGGGAGCGTACAGTGCTTCCGGGTGTGCGTCACTCTGGGCGGGTCTTAATTGGCCCGCCCACATAAAATGTTGGCGCACACCCGATCAGGGGCGCCGATCGGGTTTGCGCTCGCTCCCGCCCGCCCCCGCACAACGGGAAAATTCAGCCCATAGTGACAAAGATTAGATGTGATTCTGTGTGATTGGTCGTCAACATTTGCTAAATAATCCTGAGTGTACTTAAATCGATTGAACATTCTCAGTCATGCTCTCAGTGTGGCTCACTTACGCGTGCTAAAAGCCACATATATTTACACACAGGGCCCTGTACTGTACAGACAAATGGAAAATGTACACATATTGCGCCTTTTCAGCTAAACAAAATAGATGACAGCCATTCCCTGGTTCATTCCCCAGGGCAATGCCTTGACCAATCAGAGTCAACCTACCTGGTTTGAATTTAAGCAAAGCTTGGGAGTTAACTGTCAGTTGTCAGTTAACCGGTGCATTCTCCATGACCATGCCTGGATCAGTCAGAGTGCACTTGCCAACCAGTCAGCGCTCTCATGCAATATAAATTGTTGTTCCCGTTATAATTTGGTATTCTTACGAATTGTCCTGATGAATGCAAGATGAAAAGCTTTGACAGCATGTGTCTTTTTGTCAGCAATACTCAAGTTCTGTAGTACCAAATGATTAATCATTGAATTTATCCTCAATAGTGGAAACTTTGCACTAGTTTCCTCCAATCTAAACAAAACTTTCTACTTACACATATCTTTAGATCAAAAATCACCAATATATTAACATAGAATGATATGTGGAAATAGATGTAAGAATATGAGTTTAGCCTTGTGAAGAGTATTATTTGATTTTACAGCATATACCGGACAGTGAAGGAAATGAAACACACCTTTTCAGGAGTCAGGGAATGGGAGCATGTTGACCAAACATTTAATGGGCTACCATGTTTAATGACTAGATAATATTGATGAGGTTTTGCACTTCACTAAATCTATATTATTATACTGGGGTAGGAAGTTTAGCTCTGTTGACCAGAGGAAATTAGTCAGGTGGGCTGTTGAATGGAGCAGATCACCGACTGACTCTTCCCCTCCAAGAAGTAAATTTCCTCCTTGTGTTTCTATTGTTGATAGCATTTTGATTAATTCTTATGTTTTAAACTTAATTCCATTCTGTGTCTTATTACAGCTGCACCAGCACCAATGGACTTGTGTCATCTGGGTGCAGGTGAGTCAGCACAAAAGAAGCCTTAAATTCCAAACTGATGCTCGGGCTGCCTGTGTAAGTGCATTGGTGCCAAAGTGTCATGTTGGGACACTTCAGGGATAAAATTTACCTCATGTGGTAATGATTTACCTCCAATAGCCACTTCACCTCATTTTGTTTTAACCTCCCTAACTATGGCTCTCAGCTCCCGCTCTTTTTAAATCTCCCCTCTTAGCTCCTGCTTTTTTTAAAACTGTACTCTAGCTCTCGGCTCCCACTCTTTTTAAACCTGCACGACTCTCAGCTCCCACTCTTTTTAAACCTGCACGACTCTCAGCTCCCACTCTTTTTAAATCTCTTCTCTGACTCTCAGCTTCCGCTCTTTATAAATCTCCGCTCTGACTCTCAGCTCCCACTCTCTTTAAATCTGCACTCTGACTCTCAGCTCCCACTCTTTTTAAACCTGCAAGACTCTCAGCTCCCGCTCTTTTTAAATCTCCCCTCTCGGCTCCTGCTTTTTTAAAATTTGCACTCTGACTCTCAGCTCCTGGATTTTCACATGCATGAGTCTCCATGCACCTTTAAAAATGGCAGGTTGGACCTCGGATGTGGATGTCCCGCTCCCATTTCTGACAGATCCTATTTTCACCAGTAGGGGGTGGCATTTCACCAGTAGGGGCATGTTTAGGATATGTGACTTTCACATCAGCAGGGCCATTTAAACTCAGTGCTAAGTTCAAACACACCCCATTTTCACTGCAGCTAGGGCCTTAGCCTGTATTCTGGAAGTCACAAATTTATGGAGTGGACATAATTGCTCTTGAAGGACAGATAAAGTCTGTAGAACTGTCACAATGTGAAGTTATTTAAACGTGAAGCCCTTGCAGGAAATGTCTCCAGCTGCTTGAACTCAAGCTCAGGATTTCTGACAGGGAAAGTGCAGAATTCATTTGGTTAGAATTAATGAACAAAATAAAACACAAAAAGGAGTATTCTATAAGCCTCCAAGTAGTGAGAGAGAGAAAGGTGCAAGTTCCATGGGAAATCACAGAGATGTACAAGAACCACACAGTGGTAATATTGGGTAACTTTACTTACCAAAATATCTATTGGGATAATGTTAGAGCAAAGAATAAAGTGTGAGGTAGTAGTTTCTAGAAGAAGCTCCTTGATCAGTCGGTTCTCAGTCCATCTAAACAGCATTGCTGGATCTGGTGTTAGGGAATGAGGTAGACCAAGTGGACCAAGTGTCTGTGGGGGAACATATGGGTAAAAGCAGTCATTGTATCATAAGGTTTAGGTTAGTAATGGAGAAAATCAAGGGACATTCTAAAGTAGAAATTCTCAGTTGGAAGAGGGCTAACTTCAGTGGGGTGAGGGAGTATCTAGATTGACAGAAAAAGCGGGTGATCTTTAAGGAGGAGATGTTTCAGGAACTTTACAACAAGGGTGATAGGTAAGGGAACCAAAACCAGGGCTCCTTGGATGACAAAGGAGATAGGGAATATGATAAAACAAAAAGGATGTTGTATGATGTTGTTAATATGACAATCATCTTGTTAAAACCAATTGTTAGTTAAACAGGTGATGGGAATTAATTATCCTATCTAAATAGAATAAAAAAGTACAGCTGTAATACCGTGTGGAAACTACTAGGAAGTTTGTAGCACTGAGGAGTTGTCTTGGAAGTAAACCAGCTTTAACCAAGAGACCAGCCTGGTTTAATTCTTCTACTGCAACTTCTTATGAGTAACAGATGTATGTCAGGTGAATTCTTCAAGTGAGGACCAGGCCAAATACAATAAATTGAAAGGGAAAGCAAAGAAGAAGATAAGTACTGGCAAAGAGAGAATAGGAGAATACAGGAGAATGATAGTCAATATAAAAGGGACCCCAGAAATCTTTCATCAGCATGTAAAATGTTTAGTGGGATCAGGTTGCTAGAGGAAGTGGTGATGCAGATAGAGGAAAGGTTTGCCATAATCTCCCAATATTCCCTAGATACAAGAGAGATGCCATAGGATTCAAGGGTGGAATATGCTCTTACTCAAAGGGTGTAAAGGGCATTCCTAGTCACTGCAGGCTGGTCAGTCTATGGTGGGTAAAGTTTTAAAAACAATGGTATATTTTTAAAAAATATCAGCAGGCTCTTGGAGAGGTTTGAGTTAATTAATGAGAGCCAACATGGATTTGTAAAACTTAGATTGTGTCTGAGAAATCTAATTTCTAAAATCTAATTTCATGAAGTGACAAAGTTGAGAATGCAGTGTAAGTTTCCTATATGGGTTTTAAGTAAGTGTTTACAAAGTGGTATGAGTGGTAATGACCTGGAACTTGCTGCCTATGATATGAGGGTGGTGGAGTGGAGATGGTCAGTGGTGAGGAAACTGGATGGATACTAGAGGGAAATAAATACCTGGGATAGTGCAGGGTAATGGGGCTGGTTGGATTGCTCTACAGAGAAGCTTCATGGACGTGATGGATCCAATGGTCTATTACTCTACCATGGGGATCTAGAGCAACTTTAACATTGAGCCATACATAGAGGGAGTCGCAGAACAGAGTCAGGGTTACAACATTTTAGCATTGTTCTCCGATTAAACCTCTTCTTGTTGAGAAGCACAAGATCACAGAACTTATCCTCAACAGTAGGAACTTGCTTTACTAGTTTCCTCCAATCCAACAAAATATTCTACTTATCTATAACTATACATGCACAGGATTAAAGTGAAAGTACAAGTAGGAACATTTTTTTTAATCCTGTGGAAGTATTGGATTTTGCAACATAGCCAGGCTATTCAAGGAGATAAGACACAGTTGTGGGGAACACAGCTACTAGATGTTTGATGGACTACCAAGTGCAATAATTTACTAACCTGATGACTACCAATATGAGGACTTTTAATATTGGACTTCACTACTGGGATAGTCATACTGCTCAGAGTAAATTAGTCAGGCAGGCAGTGAAAATGGAGCAAATGACTGAACCACTCTGTCCGCTTTCCATTCCAACGCTCTTCCCCCTCTGGGAAGTAAATTCCTGACTTGTGTTTTTATTAAAAATTAATAGCATTTTGATTAATTCTCATGTTTTATCTGAATTCTATACCCCGTCGTATTGCAGCAGCACAAGTACCATCAGACTGGAGTCATCTGGGTGCAGGTGAGTCAGCACAACAGCAGCCTTAGATTCCACACTGATACTCAGGCTGTGAGCATTGGTACCATAATGCCATGTTGGGACCCTTCAAGGATGAAATTTATCTTGAGCAGCTTGTTTTACACTCTGTCTCATTTTGTAATCTCTCTAGCTCAGGAATGCTGAGATCGATTTAGGGAGTCTGAGGAGGCTTTTAATATTCCACCTTACTAAATACATTTATTTAATATTACTATACTATGGTGAGAAGTTTAGCTGTTTTGCCCAACATGTTTGTTCACATAAAATGAAGGGATGATCTACCCACTGTGCTAATTCTTCATTCTGATTTTGAAATGACCCAAGACCAAAACCCTAGCTGAATTTAATCCTTTTAATGTTGTGCCAGGAAAGTAAGTTTCCCCAGCTCCAGTCTTCCTCACCTTCATGAATTTGTGACCACCCATTAAACCAGAGTCAATCCCAGACCCTACTTGCTTTAGATTGCCTGAATTCCCACTCCTTATTACTCATTTCTACCTGCTTTGAATGGAAATTGGCCAGGACTCCTACCATCACTCCCAGATAGGCCATTCACTCATGAGACAGTTTCCCACCCCAGATCCATCTGTGCTTTTATTGCATGTTGACAGCACTTTGATTAATCTTCCTGATTGACCTGAATTCTGTTCTCTGTATGACTTGCAGCTGCATCAGCACCACCAAACATGATGATTGTACCATATCAGGGTGGGAAGAGACGTGCCGCAGGTGAGTCAGTCTAAACCCTATCTCCAATCCCACACTAACACTCAGGCTGTGCATTTAAGTGCATTGGCATCTCAGTAACATGCTGAGACACTTCAGGGTTGGAATTTCTGATGTGTTAGTCAACCAAAAATCTAACTCAAACCTTGTATATGTTCAATGACGGTCTCCAATGCTTGCTGAGAAAGAGAATTCCAAAGACTAGCGACCCTCTGAGAGAAGAAATTCCTCCTCATCATCTCCTCCTTGAAAAGAAGGCCCCTTATTTTTAAACTGTGCCCCCGAGTTTTAGATTCTCCCATGAGAGCAAACCTCTCTCAGTATCTAGCCTGTCAAGTCCCCTCAGAATCTTATGTGTCTGTGAGATGACCTCTCATTCTTAACTCCAATGAGTATAAGAACATGCTCAACCTTTCCCCATAAGACACCCCATTCCTCCCAGGAATTAGCCTAGTGAAGCTTCGTCATCTTCCAATATAAGCATATCCATCATTAAATAAGGAGACCAAAGCTGTGCATAGTACTCTAGGTATAGTCTTGCCAAATGCCCCTTACAGTTGTAGTAAGACTTTCCTACTTTCATACTCCATTACCCTTTGAATAAAGGGCAACATTCCATTTGCCTTCCTAATTATTTACTGCAGAGTTGTCATTAGAGGCCCTCTTAGTATTTGAAAATGTAAACAAACCCACCTCAATAGAACAAGCAGTAATTGGATGGAATTTCATTTAGACGTTTGACTAAAAACCTTGGAGCTTACTTTTTCAGAAGCAAAAGTTTCCCTTAGCCTACTTAACCCCTCACAAAAACGTAACATTCTTTACACTGTAATTGGAACAATGTAATGGACACAATGTGGTGTGCTGAGATTTCTAGTGTACAAAACAACTCGAACCCTTTCAATTTGTGGATGGGGTGAGAAAGCACTTGAACTCAGTAGACCATTCCTATCTGTGTTTTGAATGCACGTTGAAAGTACTTAGGACTAATTCTCATAATGTAAACTAAATTCCATTCTCTGTCTCTTTGCAGCTGCGGACCCCTGCCTTCAGAGGCAGGGTGGAGGTGAGTTGGCACAAAAACCCTTCAATTCCACACTGATATCTGGGTGGTGTGTGTAAGTGTATCACTGCCAGAGTGTCATTTTGACTCACTTCAGAGATTAAATTTCGCTTGTGCAATATTTATAAACCAGTGTTAATCAGTTAGTAGCTGGTTTTACACTGCCTCATTTTTCTAATCTCTCT
The DNA here is from genome assembly GCF_017639515.1 of Carcharodon carcharias. NCBI lineage: Eukaryota > Metazoa > Chordata > Chondrichthyes > Lamniformes > Lamnidae > Carcharodon > Carcharodon carcharias. The sequence continues at coordinate 11,081,852 of NC_054469.1, read as the reverse complement.
AGTTGAGGAATGTTGGCCTCAATGTTTGACGCTGTAGCTAATTTCAGCGCTGGTTTGGGGTGCAAAACGTTCTGTTCTCTCTCATTGCTGGGTCACACCAGTCACTGTTTTGATGAGACTGTTAATGTGGGCTTTAGGAAAATGTGCTGGAGGTATGCAGAGTCAGTGTGTATCATGGATTTGACTGTAGCAATACCTATTTCACTTTCAAAGCTCCAGCTCATGCCCTCTAACCTCGCACAGCTGAACATGCATTCAGCAGCAAGATGGAACCCCTGCACCCGACTCCCACTACCTCACCTGCCTCAGTACTAGTCAAAGGAATCATGCATCAACTACTTTCAAGTTAGTTGTTAACCATTTTGTCTGGCTGCTGCTGCATTAGTAGAATTCTGTGACTGACTATGCTGCACAATCTTTCAATCATGGGGGCATAGACCTTGCTCCAAGGTAAACAGCGAGCAGCTGACAAGGGGGCGAAGGAGGAAGCGGAGAGGAGAAGCTAACACATCACCTTTGCATCAGCTCATCTGACTAAGGTACCAGTGAACACAACCTCAGTTGTCCATTAAACAATAGTCTGACCACCATGATGTTCTCTTGGCCACGCCACTGAAATAAAAGCTTCCATACCAAAATTATATATCAAACCACCTGAATTGCATCGGTCCTTGAGATGGTTACAGAGGAGATTTACCTGAATGGTTCCATGGATGGGGGATTTTAGTTACAAGATTAAATTGGAGAAGCTGGCGTTGTTCTCCTTGGATCTAAGGAGATTGAGGGGAGATTTGATAGATGCATGATTGACAGGTTTGGATAACATAGACAAAGAAAAGAATGTTCCCATTAGCTGCTGCTACAATGGGAATGTGGAATTCAAAACACAAACAGATCAGCCATGATCTTATTGAATGGCGGGAGTAGGCTTGATGGACCGAATGGCCAACTTCTGCTCCTATTTCGTATGTTCATGTGTATGTTCCTATATTCTTGTGACTAGGGGAGATAGATTTAAGATTTTGGGCAAGAGATGCAGGGGAAATGTGAAGAAAATCTTCTTTATGCCACGAGTGGTAATGACCTGGAACTCACTGCCCACAAGGGTGCTGGAAGGAGAGATGATTATTGATTTCAGAAGAAATTGGATGTGCACTTGAAGGCAATAAACTTGCAGGGCTACATAACTGCTCCAATGAAGACAAACACTGCCTCCTTCAGTGACATGACGTCATGCCTGCCCCCCTGCCTACTGCTTTCAGTTGTGTGGCATCTTGTCCTGTACAAGAGATGGAAGTGTGTTTGGTGATGTGGCTACCATGTTGTGCCAGGAATAGCTGACAGTGTGGGCAAGTTCTGAGATGTGGCTTTGAGGCTTGCAACAGTGCTAAGTGTTTGGTGAGGTGAAACTGAGTGCTGGGTATTAATGAAGATGGTTGGTAGATGAGAAATGGGAGTCTGGTGCATTAAGCAGTATGTGAGGCTAGTGTGGTGGAATGTGGTATTTGAACATGCATTAACAAGCCTTGATTATTTGTGTGAGGTCATTGAACTTTTTTAGCACTGCATTTACATCTTTGGGGCTACACCTTTGATTTTGACCTGCAAGATGGCTATCTGCTCCCGTTTGCCTTCTCAGAGTTTGCCCATCTCCTTACCTCCTCCACCCTCAACTTCAACAATAATTGCAAAGAGCTCATGTGCTTCTTTTGTTACAAAGATCAAGACCAGTTGCTTCTGCTGCTTCCCTCCCTCCCCTGAGCTCATTGAGCCTGAGTTGCTGTAAGGCTCTCCCCCATCCTGTTCCTGAATTGCATCATTCTCTTGTTTTCAACCTTCCAGAATGCCCTCTCCAAGCTCACCTTGTCCATAAAACCCATCTCTTGCTCTCTAGAGCCCATTCCTATTAAACTACTGAACACCCAACTTCCCTTCCTGGCTCCTTGGTGAGCTAAGACTACTAACGATTCTCTCTCCTCAGATACTGCCCCTTTCCTTCAAATCTGCCATCATAAACCCTCTTCTCAAAAACAAAACTATTGCTCTCTTCTGTGCAAGCAACTGTCTCCATCTCATCTCAAGTCCTTAAACATGTTACCAGTTCCCAGATCTGTGCCCATTTTTCTCAGAATTTCATGTCTGAATCCCTTTAAATTGGATTTCCTCTCTCCTCATAGTATTGAAACTGCTCTTACTAAAGTCATAATTCACATTCAAATTGACTGCAACAAAGGTGAATTCTTCTTCCTCTTCGTTCTTGACTAATCTACGGCCTTAATGATTGTCTATAAAATTATGCTCACAGCACCTCCACCTTGCTTGGCTGGGTTGGATTATATTGGTCTAGTTCCATTGTTATCTTTCTCGTTGCAGCCAGAGAATCATTTTTTTAATTCATTCACGATATGTGGGCTTTGCTGGCTGGACCAGAATTTGTTGCCCTTGAGAGGGTGGTGGTGAGCTGCTGCCTTGAACTGCTGCAGTCCGTGTGGTGTAGGCACACCCACAATGCTGCTAAGGAGTTCCAGGATTTTGACCTGGTGACAGTGAAGGAACGGTGATATATTTCCAAGTCTGGATGTTGAGTGGTTTGGAGGGGAACTTCCAGGTGGTGGTGTTCCCATGTATCTGCTGCCCTTGTCCTTCTAGATGATGGTGGTTGTGGGTTTGGAAGGTGCTGTCTAAGGAGTCTTGGTGAATTCCTGCAGTGTATCTTGTAGATGGTACACACTGCTGCTATTACTAGTGGTGGTGGAGGCAGTGAATATTTGTTTATGGATGTGCCGCTTTGTCATCTGCAATGTTTCTCTTCAACTCCTGTATCATTATCTCTGTCCTCCAATAAATTACCCTTGGTCCCCCTCCTAATTCTCATTCACATGCTGTCCCTCGGTGACATCATCAGAAAATACATCAATGATTTCCACATGTACCTCACCATCGCCTTGTATCTCAAATTCACACCTCTTGTGCTTAAACTATCAGACCCCTTGTCCACAGAAATTATTTCCAACTACATTTTGGGAATCATGAAGTTAATGCCAAACCATGGCCCCTCACATCCCTATACCCATTTAGTTGCACTTTACCCACCCCAATTGCCCCCATATTCCCTATGCCAACTTAGTGTCCCTGTATGCACTCCATTGCCCCATACCCCCTACGTCAACTTACTGCCAATCCATGAACCCCGCCCCCCCACCGAGCCCACCACCCTAAACCCTTACTACCTCCATGCCAATTTACCTAGTATTCTTGGACAGTTCCTTGACAGCTTTTATATTTCCTGGGTACCTTAACAGATTTGACAGTTCCTGGAAGGTTTTGACAGCTGGACAGCTCCTTAACATATCCTTGGCAGCTGGGCAGTCCCTTGACAACTGGACAGCTCTTTTGCAGCTTGACAGTTCCAATGTGTGTATGTAAACATTGCATAATCAAGTTCACTTTTTTAACAATCCCAAAGGATACCTTACCTCTCCCAAAGTTGTCCCAGAACCTTATCCAGTCTGTGTGTTAACCCTGGCTATCCAGAAGAATCCACCAAGTTCAGACTTCTTCTTACCTGTCCTAATCTGGACAGTCTGGATTGCACACTCCTGTTCTTCTAAATCCCCCTTCAGTGGAGGCAGCTGTCCCCATGAATTATGCACTCATGAGCCCCGGGCCAACTCCAGTCCCACCCCGACAAAGATGGGAAATTCCAGGTCCCAGATGGTGCTTGGAATTTTTGGCCATTTCTCATGTTTGACAAATTTGCTAGAGTTCTTTAAGGATATAACAAGCAGAGTTCATAAAGGGATACCAATAGATGTAGCATATTTGGATTTCCAGAAGGCATTCAATAAGGTGCCACATAAAAGGCTATTTCGCAAGATAAGAGCTTATGGTATTGGGGGTAATGTATTAGCATGGATTGAGGATTGGTTAACACACGGAAGACAGAGTCAGGAATAATGGGTCTTTTTCAGGTTGAAAGGTGCAACTAGTGGAGTGCCACAAGGACCAGTCCTAGGGCCTCAATTAGTTACTATCTATATTAATGACTTGGAGGAGGGGGCAGAGTGTGTTGTATCCAAATTTGCTGACAACACAAAAATAGGTGGGAGGGCATGTTGTGATGAGACATAAGGAATCTGCAAGGGGACATAGACCGATTGAGTGAGCGGGCAGAAACCTGGCAGATGGAGTTTAATGTAGGAAAGTGTGAGGTCATGCACTTTGCTCAGAAAAAGCAAAAGGCAGACTATTATTTAAATGGAGAGAGGCTCCAAAAAAGTGCAGCACAGAGGGATCTGGGTGTTCTTGTGCATGAAACACAAGGTTAGCATGCAGGTGCAGCTAGTAATTAAGGCAAATGGAATTTTGGCTTGTGTTGCTAGTTGTTACAACTGTATGGGGTGTTGGTGAGGCTGCAGTTTTGGTTCCCGTATTTAAGAAAGGATATACTGACATTGGAGGCAGTTCAAAAGAGATTCACTAGGCTGATTCCTGGGATGAAGGGGTTGACTTTTCAAGATCGATTAAACAAGTCAGACCTTTATTCATTAGAGTTTAGAAGAATGAGGGGTGTTCTTATTGAAACGTACAGAATTCTGAGGGGGCTGACAGGGTAGATATTGAAGATGTTTCCACTAGTCGGGGAATCTCGAACTAGGGGACATAGTTACAGAATAAGGGGACACATTTTAAACCGAGGTGCGAAGGAATTTCTTCTGAATAGTGAATGTCTGGAATTCTCTACTTCACAGGCTAGGTCACTGAAAGTATTTAAAGAGGAGGTAGGTAGATTTTTGAAATATCAGTTGAGGGTTATGAGGAACTGGCACAAAAGAGGAGTTGAGGCCTGGGGCAGATCAGCCATGATCTTATTGAATGGCGGGGTAGGCTTGAGGGGCCAAATAGCCTACTCCTGCTCCTATTTCTTTTGTTCTTATTTCTGGGATTCCTTATGTTCTTTTGGGATTTTCAACATGACAGAGAGCCTCTCCATCATGGGGCAAATCCAGGCCAATATTTTCAGTCCCCATTATAAACTCTGTTCCCTAGCCACTGATACCATTTTTCTTTCTAGCAGCTGTCTGAGACTGAACCAGATTGTTTGCAATCTTGAGTATATTTTACCCCAAGATGAGCTTCTTACCACAACTCTGCATGATGACTAAGACTGCATATTCTCCCCTCTGCAACATCATCTGACTCCTCTGTTACTTCATCTTATCTGCACTCTTTACTGCCTTCCTAGCTCTAATTCCCACAGGTCATTCAAAACTCTGCTGCCCATGTCCTAAGTCACTCTGACATCTTACTCACCAATCACCCCTGTGCTCAATTACCAATATTGATTCCCAGTTAGGCAATGCCTCAATTTTAAAATTAGCTTTGTTTTCAAATTTTTAAAAATTCCTTCATGAGATGTGGGCATCACTGGCTAGACCCATCCCTAATTACCCTTGAAGGTGGTGGTGAGCTGTCTTCTTGAACTGCTGCAGTCCATGTGGTGTAGGTGCATCCATAGTGCTGTTAGGAAGGGAGTTCCAGGATTTTGACCCAGTGACGGTGAAGGAACGGAGATATATTTCCAAGTGACTTGGAGGGGAACTTGTAGGTGGTGGTGTTCCCATCTATCTGCTGCCCTTGCACTTCTTGATGGTAATGGTCGTGGGTTTGGAAGGTGCTGTTGAAGGAGGTGAACTTGGTGAATTCCTGCAGTACATCTTGTAGATGGTACGCACTGCTGCTACTGTGTGTCGGTGTTGGAGGGAGTGAATGTTTGTGGATGTGATGCCAGTCAAGTGGACTGCTTTGTCCTGGATGGTGTCAAGCTTCTTGAGTGTTCCATCACACTCATGACTCATCACTTGTGCCTTGTAGATGGTGGACAGGCTTTTCTGAGTCAGGAGGTGAGTTACTCGTTGCACAATTCCTAGCCTCTGACATGCTCTTGTAGCCACAGTACTTATATGGCTAGTCCAGTTCAGTTTCTGGTCAATGGTAACCCCCCCCAGGATATTGGTAGTGGGGGATTCAGTGATGGTAATGCCATTGAACATCAAGGGATGATGGTTAGATTCTCTTGTTGGAGATGATCATTACCTCACACTTGTGTGTTGTGAATGTTACTTGCTACTTGTCAGCCCAAGCCTGGATATTGTCCAGGTCTTGCAGTATTTGGATATGGACTGCTTCAGTATCTGAGGAGTCACGAATGGTACTGAACATTGTGCAAACATCCTCACTCTCTGACCTTATGATAGAAGGAAGGTCATTGACAAAGCAGCTGAAGATGGTTGGGCTGAGGACACTACACTGAGGAGCTCCTGCAGTGATGTCCTGGAGCTGAGATGACTGACTTCATGACTCCAACCAGTGGAGAATTTTCCCCCGATTCACATTGACTCCAGTTTTGCTAGAGCTCCTTAATGCCACATTTGGTCAAATGCTGCCTTGATGTCAAGGGCAGTCACTCTCTCCTCACCTCTGGAGTTCAACTCTTTTTGTCCATGTTTGAACCAAGGCTGTAATGAGGTCAGGAGCTGAGTGGCCCTGGCGGAACACAAACTGGGCATCAGTGAGCAGGTTATTGCTAAGCAAGTGCAGCTTGTTGGACGGTGACCCCTTCCATGACTTTACTGATGAGGGAGAGTAGACTGATGGGACTGTAATTGGCTGGGTTGGATTTGTTGTGCTTTTTGTGTACAGGACATACTTGGGCAATTTTTTACATAGCTGGGCAGATTCCAGTGTTGTAGCTGCACTGGAACAGCTTGGCTAGAGGCACAGCAAGTTCTGGAGCACAAGTCTTCAGTACTATTGCTGGAATATTGCCAGGGCCCATAGCCTTTTCAGAATCCAGTGCTTTCAGCCATTTCTTGATATCATGTGGGGTGAACCAAATCGGCTGAGGACTGGCATCTGTGATGCTGGGGACCTCTGAGGAGGCAGAGTTGGATCATCCACTTGGCACTTCTAGCTGAAGATTGTGAATACTTCAGCCTTATCTTTTATACTGATGTGCTGGGCTCCTCCATCATTGAGCATGGGAATATTTGTGGAGCCACCTCCTCCAGTGAATTGTTTAATTGTCCACCACCATTCACAACTGGATGTGGCAGGACTGCAGAGCTTATATATGATCTGTTGGTTGTGGGATTGCTTAGCTTAGCTCTGTCTTATCACTTGCTGCTTATGCTGTTTGGCACGCAAGTAGTCCTGTGTTATAGCTTTACCAGGTTGACACCTCATTTATATGCTTGTTGCTGCTCCTGGCATGCCTTCCTGCATTCTCCATTGAACCTGAGTTGACCCTCTGGCTTGATGGTAATAGTAGAGTGGCAGATATGCCAGGCCATGAGGTTACAGATTGTGTTCAAGTGCAGTTCTGCTGCTGGTGGCCCAGAGCGCCTCACTGTTGTCCAGTCTTGAGTTGCTAGATCTGTTCTACCCCATTTAGCATGATGATAATGCCACACAACACGGTGGAGGGTATCCTCAATGTGAAGGCAGGACTTTGTCTCCACAACGACTGTGTGGTGATCACTCCTACTGATACTGTCATGGACAGGTGCATCTGCGGCAGGCAGGTTGGTGAGGATGAAGTTCAGTATTTTTTTTCCCCTCTTGTTGGTTCCCTCACCACCTGCCACAGACCCAGTCTAGCAGTTTTGTCATTTAGGACTCAGCCAACCCAGTCAGTAGTGGTCCTACCGAGCCACTCTTGGTGATGGACATTGAAGTCCCCCACATTCTGTGCCCTTAACACCCTCAGTGCTTCCTCCAAGTAATATTCAACATGGTGGAGCACTGATTCATCAGCTGGGGGAGGGCAGTACATGGTAATCAGCAGGAGGTTTCCTTGCCCATGTTTGACCTGATGCTATGAGACTTCATGGGGTCTGCAGTCAATGTTGAGAAATCCCCAGGCAACTCCCTCCCTTCTGTATACCACTGTGCTGCCACCTGCTGGTGGGACAAGCTAGTGGTGTCTGGGACATTATCTGTCAGGTACGATTCCGTGAGGATGATTGTCAGACTGAACTGAGACAGCTCTCCCGGTTTTGGCACTAGCCCCCAAGTATTAGTAAGGAGGAATTTGCATGGTCAACAGGGCTGGGTTTGCTGTTGTTGTTACCGGTGCCCAGGTCAAGTTTATAGCGTTTTATTACAACTGAGTGGCTTGCTAAGCCATTCAGAGGGCATTTAAGAGTCTGGAGTCACGTGCAAGTAAGGACGACAAAGTTCCTTCCCTAAACGACATTAGTGAATCAGATGGGTTTTTATGACATGGTCATCATTAGACTTTTAATTCCAGACTTTTATTGGATTCAAATTCCACCATCTGCCATGGCGGGATTCAAACCTGGGCCCCTAGAGTATTACCTTGGGTCTCTGGATTACTTGTCCAGTGACAATACCACCATGCCATCTAAGCAAGGTGATGTCTAAAGAGACTTGGTGAGTCCCTGCAGTACATCTTGTTGATGGTACACACTGCTGCTACTGTGCAAGAGTGGTGGAGTTAGTGAATGTTTGTGCATGGGGTGCCAATCAAGTGGTCTAGTTTGACCTGGATGGTGTCAAGCTTCTAGAGTGTTGTTGGAGCTGTACTCATATAGGCAAGTGGAGAGGATTCCATCACTCTTTTTAATGGCCTCAACCCTCCCAGTCTTTGTTATGTCCTCCAGCCCTACAACCCACCAAAATATCTACACTTACCTAATTCTGGCCTCCTGAGCATCCCTGATTTTAATTGGTCCACCATTGGCTGCTACCTTTAGCGTTCTAGGCCCTAAGTTCAGGAATTCTCTCCGTCTAACTATCTTTCCTTTCCTTTAACTTTTCCTCTTTTTTTTTACCCAGCTTTTGGTCCTTTGACCTAGTAACTCCTTATGTCTTGGTATCTAAATTCTTTTGCTGTTAATGCTCCTATAAAACACATTGGGATGTTTTATTATGTTTAAGGTGCTATATAGATGTAATTTGTTGTTGCAAGAATTTTATTTTCAGCATTGTCGAGACTATTATTGTACAGCATAGACATGAAATTCAGGATGATAAAACAGTCTTGCATATAGTTAATATATTACAGCATTTATTCAATATTATTTTACTGTTTAGTTCCAGGAAAACCGGGCAAAAAAGTAGTTTAAATGCAGGAGGTGATTTTAAAATGCTGGTGACCAAAAAATCTTTCCAGTCAAGTTTAAAACATTTTTTTTGGGGGCGGTGGGTGGGGGTAGGAGGAACAGAGGTCCCACAAGGAAAGCATAAGTCTCTCCTGCCCTGGACTTGCCAAAGTTCACAAATCACTGACCGGATATTAAACCTCAACTCCCACCTGCACTTTGGAATGTTGGAATCTCCCCTACTTTACACTCACTCCTGACAGTCTTGAGCAGAAAATTGGTCAGTGAGACATTAGTGATACCCAACCATTAAAATAAACAAAACTCCCTCAGCCACTCTCTCACAGACCTGGCGTTCCTCGGTCACTTTCTCCCCAGGAAAGTCATTGCCATATTTCTATTCCGTGTTGACAGCACTTTAAGTGACATGATTTAAATCTAATTTCAATTTCTATTTCATGGCAGCAGCAGCAGCACCAGCTAGGATCACACAGCGTCCATGTCCTAGACAGGGTTCAGGTGAGTTGACACAAATGCAATCTTCAACACAGTGGGCTAGGTTTGGTCCCTGCACCCACTCCTGGCTAATATGTCAGGGTAAAAACTCAAGGGTAAAAGGGGAAATAGAGACCTGGGCGGGGGGGAAGCCTCTGATGGGTCCAGGGGAGCTGAAAGAGGTTCCTCCCTCTTGTCTAACACCAGCCTGCGCAACTAAAGCTTTCAAGCTACCAACTTCACATGGGCTTTTCCCTGTTGTGGGTCAGTTTGGACCGGTCGCCGAACAACTCCACTGCCTCCTATAAAATTTCACAGGTTTGGGGCAGGCAGGCAGTCAGTGGGAAGGCCATGTGCTGCATGTTAGAGCCCTCCCACCTTCAAACCCACTAGTGGGGAAGCACAGCCTGTAAGTGCATTGGTACTAGAGTGTCACATTGGGATTTTTCAGGGATTAAATTTGTGATATACTGGTGATAGCAAATCGGCAACTTGTTCTACAGTCCACCTTATTTTATTTTAACCTCTTTAGTTCAACACCGCTGAGGTCAATTTCCAAAGTGCGTGACTGTTTTAGACAGTAGGCTCCGTATGATAAAATAAGGTGAAATGGTAATCGGCCGTAAGCATTTTTATCCATTCAAGGGATTGGGCTTCCCTGGCTAGGCCAACATTTATTGCCCATTCATAATTGCCCTTGAGAAGGTGGTGGTGAGCTCCCTTCTTGAACCGCTGCAATCTGTGGGGTGTAAATACACCCACAGTGCTGTTAGGGAGGGAGTTCCAGGATTTTGATCCAACGACATTGAAGGAACGGCGATATATTTCCAAGTCAGAATGGGGAATGGCTTGGAGGGGAACTTGCCGGTGATGTTCCCATCTATTTGCTGCCCTTGTCCTTCTAGATGATAGTGGTTGTGGGATTTGAAGGTGCTGTCTAAGGAGCCTTGGTGAGTTCCTGTAGTGCATCTTGTAGATGGTACGCACTGCTGCTAATGTGTGTTGGCAGTGGAGGGAGTGAATGTTTGTGGATGTGGTGCCAGTCAAGCGGGCTGCTTTGTCCTATATGGTGTCAAGCTTCCTGAGTGTTGTGAGAGCTGCATTCACCAAGGCAAGTGGAGAGTATTCCATCACACACCCAACTTCCACCTTATAAATTGTGGACAGGCTTTGGGGAGTCAGGAGGCGAGTTATACACCAGAGGACTCATAGCCTCTGACCTGTTCTCACAGCCACAGTATTTATATGGTTAGTCCAGTTCAGTTTCTGGTCAAGTAACCCCCAGGATGTTGATAGCGGGAGATTCAGCCATTGAATGTCAAGGGGCAATGGTTATATTCTGTTGGAGGTGGTCATTGCCTGGCACTTGTGTGGCACAAATGTTACTTGCCACTTGTCAGCCCAAGCCCGGATGTTGTCCAGGTCTTGCTGCATTTGGTCATCGACTGTTTCAGTATCTGAGGAGTCCTGAATGATGCTGAACATTGTGCTATTATCAGTGAACATCCCCACTTCTGACCTTATGATGGAAAGTCATTGAAGCAGCTGAAGATGGTTAGGCCTAGGACACTATCCTGAGGAACTCCTGCAGTGATGTCCTGGAGCTGAGATGGCTGACTACCAACAACCACAAACATCCTCCTTTGTGCTAGGTATGACTCCAAGCAACAGAGTTTTCCCCTGATTCCCATTGACTGAGTCTATGACTCCAGTATTGCTAGGGCTCCTTGATGCCATACTTGGTCAAATGTGGCCTTGATGTTCAAGAGCAGTTACTCTCACCTTACCTCTGGAGTTCAGGCCATTTGAACCAAGGCTACAATGAGGTCAGGAGCTGAGTGGCCCTGGCAAAACCCAAACTGAGCATCAGTGGGCAGGTTTTGATAAGCAGGTGCCGCTTGACACTTTACTGAGTATCGAGAGTAGACTGATGGGGTGGTAGCTGGCCGGGTTGGATTTGTCCTGCTTTTTGTGTACAGGACAAACCTGGGCAATTTTCCATATTGCTGGGTAGATGCCAGTGTTGTGAGCAAACATCTACTCTATAATGTTCTCTTAAGTATCATTAATGAGTTTTGTGTATTTCCAGGATTTACTCATTAAATTTGCAGATTTTCTTGCGTATTTAATTGGTTCAGTATTCACTACAAATTCCTGCAATGGACCGATTTAACATATTACTGGGCTGTGATTTGTTAAGTGTTATTCTACTTGAATGGAAAAATTTGAGCTGAGCAATTCTATTCTTTTTAATGGCAGGGGCGCCAAGGGGCAAGAGACGAGGGCCTGATGGAGTAAGATTACCAACTCCACCGCGTCGAGGACATAGTGAAAGAGGAAAACCACAGTTGAAGGGTAATTCGTTACTTGCCCACTATGAAGTGGGGCAGATGGTGGCACAGTGGTAATTGTCACTGAGCTAGTAATCCAGAAGCCCAGCCTAATGCACTGGGGACATGGGTTCGAATCCCACCATAGCAACTGGTAAAACTTAAATTCAATTAATAATCAGTAATGGTGACCATGAAACTATCATTGATTGTAAAGACCCATCTGACTCGCATCTATTCCTGGCTTTCCTACTTTTGCTGTACAATCTGCAGTACTTACCTGGTTCTATTCCATATGTAACTCCAGACTCACACCAATGTGGTTGACTTATCTATCCTCTGAAATGTTCAGTTGAAGGGCAATTAGGAAAGTGAAACAAATGCTGGTCTTGCTGTTGTGGCATCCACATCCCATGAAAGAATGAAGACAAAGTGTGCAGAGGAAATTGATAGGAATCTTGCCACAAATTAAGTATATTAGCAATGAGGAAAGATTTTACCAGGCAAGTCATAGTAAAAGCAAAGATGGTTGAGATGCTGAGGAGCTAAAAATTCATAAGAGGAGGCATTAAAATGGCTGGCTGTACTTATGTTGAAAAGCCATCAGGTCTGGATGGGATGTCTCTGAGGGTACTAAGAAAGGTAAGGGTGGAAATTGCAGAGGCAATGGCCAGAATATTCTAATCCTCAAATAAAAGCAAAGTACTGAAGATGCTAGAAGTCTCAAAAAAAAACCCAGTGCTGGAAAAACTCAGCAGGTCTGGCAGCATCTGTGGAGAGAAAATCAGTTGCATTTTGAGCCTAATATGCTTTCTTAAAAATGTGATTGAGTTTTATGCTGTTGAGGGGAAAAAAAGGAAAGGGGGTCGGGTGGTGGGGGGTGAAAAAAAGGAAGGCCAGGAATAGATTGCAGGACAGGAGAGATTAAATATGAAGGGTATCATGGAGCAAAAGGTGTGGTAATGGTAGTAGTAAAGAAACAAAGCATTGGTCCAGAATAGGTGTTAATAGCAGAATAAAGGTCAGCTCTATCTAAAAGCAAAAACACAAAACCAAGATACGAATTTGGCACTTGGGGAGGAAGAAATCAAAATGGAGAACAGAGTTCATGATCAACATTGAGTTCAGAATTCTGTAAAATGCCTAATCGGTGGATGAATTGTTGTTCCTCCAACTTGCATTGGGCTTTACTGGAACATTGCAGTAGGTCAAGGAAAACATTGAGCATGAGAACAAGTTGGTGAATTGAACTTCCAAGTGATTGGAAGTTTAAGGGTCATGCTTGCAGACTGAACGGAGGTGTTCCACAAAGCAATCACCCAGTCTGCATTTGGTCTTGCCAATATAGAGGAGACTGCATTGTCAGCAGTGAATACAGTATACTAAATTGAAAGTACAGTAATTTACTTGTACTTCTTACTTCACCATGTTGCTCTCACACTCCCATTTCAGTCCTCAGCCTGCAGCAATGTTCTAGTGAAGCCCAATGCAAGCTAGAGGAACAGCACCATCTTCTGATTAGGCACTTTACAGCCTTGTGAACTCTACACTTGAGTTCAACAACTTCAGATCATGAACATTGTCCTCCATTCTAAATTTTCTCCACCCACCCCTCAAGTGCTAGTTTGTATCTTATTTTCATGTTTTTGTTTTCAGACCTTTTTATTCTGCTATCAGTATCTACTCTGGACCAACGCTTTGCTTCTTTAGTACTACCATTAACACTCCCTTTGCCTTTTGTTCCATGATGTCCTTAGCGGTGGAATTCTAAGTTCCTGCCCAAGTCAATGGCGTTTAGAATGGCTTGCCATTTTTTAACAGCACTATCCCTGCCGCTTCTAAAATTTTAGTCCTGGTATTTAATCTCCCCTGCCCTCTAACCTATCACTGACCTCTCCTTATGTTCCACCTGACCCCTCCTCCCCACTTTTCCAACAGCATAAAACCTATTACATTCTTCAGTTCCAAAGAAGACTCATATTGGACTTGAAACATTAACTCTGTTACTCTCCACAAATGCTGCCAGACCTGCTGAGTTTTGGCAGTACTGTGGTTTTTACCTTCTAATCCTCCTTCGATATAAGGGTTCTGCAGAGGACTGGAGAATTGCAAATGTTACACTATTGTTCAAAAAGGTGAACAAGGATAATCCCAGCAACTATAGGTCAGTCGGTATAACCTTGATGGTGGAGGAAGCTTTTAGAAATGATAATCTGGAATATAATTAACAGTTACTTGAACAAATGTAGATGAATTAAGGAAAACCAGATTAGATTTGCTAAAAGTATATCACGTTTAGCTAACATGATTAAGTTTTTTGTTGAGATAACGGAAGGGTGATGAGGGCAATATAATAAGTATATGGACTTCTAGAAGGCGTTCAATAAGGTGTCACAATCTTGTCAGGAAAACCCATGGAATAAAAGGAACAGTCTCAATATGGAGACCAAATTGTCTAAAAGATAAGAAACAGTATTGGTGAATGAAATTAAAGTGGATAACACTGGAAATACTTAACAGGTCAGACAGTATCTGTGGAGAGAGAAACTGAGGCCGGGATTTTCTGGCCCTGCTGTGGTGGGCTCTCCTGCAGCGGCTGCAGCAAGCCATTCAAATGTCTGTTGACTTCGGTGGGACTAAAAGATTCCGTTGGCTGGAGGGACACCAAATTTCCAGCTAGAGTTTTTACAGGATTTTACATTCCCCCATTTGTGGGTTTGAAGGCTGTAGTGGTGGGAGGGTTGCTGTAAAATCCAGCAGGTGGCCTTCCTGCCAGCCACCCTCAGCCTGTCTGAAGTTTTCGAGAGACAGGGAAGAAATCAGATGGCCCACCCACTCTTGGGCCTACTGAGGCCCTTAAGTGGCCAATTATTGGCTACCTAATGGCCTTATCCCACCCCTGTTGGTGTTTTACCCACAGCCAGGAACATCTGTGCCATGTGTGAAGCCAGCAGCTTTAGCTGTGCAGACTTGTATCAGGCAATAGAACCTCCTTTTGGAGGCCCCCTTGGCCCATCAGTGACTCTCTGCGAAGATTAGCTGCTCCCCTCTAACTGTCCATCCCCCGAACCCCCCCAGCCTCTTGAACCTACACCCCCTCCCATCCCACTGCCTTTCCCCTTGACTAATGCACCTCACCACAACCTCCAAACCTGTACTTAGCTGTCAGTCTGGACTCCTTAGCATTGGAGGGTGCAAGATACCCAGGCAACTTCCACGATGCCTCAGACACTCCCAGATGCCAGGGCTGTTCAGTGCTCCAGCCCGGCTGGATGGATGGATGGATGGATGCTGTGTGACCACCTTCAGAAGGTGGCTCATGACGTCTCTCCGTCATCCAAGAACAGAAGCTGAGTAGTGGTACAATAGGAGCCACGGCACCACAAGGGCTGTGGTGGAGAGAGCCATCTGTCTTCTCAATGTGCTTCCGATGTCTGGGCTGCTCAGGGGGTGCACCGCCAGGGGGTAAAGTATACCTGCTGAGTTAAGTGACCAATGCCAACGTGGCACTCTCCCTTCCCAAGCACAAGAGGTTGTTGATGTGCTTGCCGCACTGGATCCATGTGCGTCGCACCACATCGTGGGAGCTCATAACTTCCACAACCACCTCGCAGGCAAGTTTGGTCATGTTGGGGGGGTGGGGGGGTGGGGGTGGGGGGGGGGTGGGTGGCGTCCTCCTCCCATCCTGGGGTATGAGGATCTCCTGCTGTGCTGCCACAGCAAGGCAATCGTCTGAAAAACGAGGGGCGCAGTGCCCCCTGCCCTACCCTACCCTCCTGCTTGGCCTGCTCACCAGCAGTGCTATGGGGAGTCCTTCCAGTATACATGTTTGACAGACTTTGAAAGGCTGCAGCAGCTTTTTTAAACAGCCTGCCAGGTCACTATTGGACCTGGTGGTCATTGCCATCTCCCACCTTTGCCTGCTCACTCTCGCTGTCCTCGGAAGCTGCAATTCACGCTGGGCAGGCCCTAATTGGCCTGCCCGCATAAAATGGTGGTGTGGATCTGATCCCGGGTGGCGATCAGGTCTGCTCCAAAATGCCCCTGGGATCGAATCCCACCACGGCAGATGGTGCAGTTTGATTTCAATAAAATCTTAAATTAGAAATCTAATGATGACCATGAAACCATTGGTTTTTATGACAATCTGGTTCACTAATGCCCTTTATGAAAAGAAATCTGCTGTCATTCCTGGTCTGGCTTACATTTTACAGCATTGTGGTTGACTCTTAAATGGCCTAAGAAGACACTCAGTTTCTCAACGGCATTTAGGGATGGGCCATAAGTGCTGGCCTAGCCAGCAATGCCCATGTCCCATGAATGAATAATAAAAAAAATAAATAAAATCCACTGGGCAATTGCTCTGCAGTTGCAGAGTTTCATTGCAAGAGAGCCTGGGCAGCACGGGCACTTCCCCCAGGACGTGGAGAAGGCTAGGATGCAGGACAAAGTGGGGATGTAGCAGAATGCATTCTCATACAATTTCCCACCCCGTCCTGAGCTCAGCTATAAAACCATGGTAGGATGGTGGAAATATCCAGGCACAAAAGGTTCAGTTGGCTTTCAATACCATTTGACAGAGAATATCAGAATTAGCATGGACACAGGCCAGAGAAAACAAAATCAACTATGCTGGTATCTCATCTAATTTCAGTTACCTCTTTACTCATTAAATGGGCATGGGGAATTAAGTCAACCACTACTCCCTTTAACTCAAGTGCAGCAGGCTATCTCAAAAAGGGTATTATGGAGTCTCTTTGCACCTAAATTTGAATCATTGAAAATGATAACATGTATGTTTTTATTTGCTATGTGGATTTAGGCACTTGAAACCCTGGGCTGGATTTTATCGAGGTATCAGGTGCTTAAACTGTTGGCTGGAGAGCTGGTGTAAAACCCATGTTGCTTCCTCTGGGATAGCCCGCCAGAATTAAATGTCACTCAACTAAGAGGCCACCCAGGATCAAGGGCCCTGGGTGTGGAAATCTTGCCTACTAGGAACTGCTAGCAAGGGATGGGGATTGAGGGCTGCAAGGGCAAGTGATTAGCTCTTAGGTCATCCCTTTCCCAATATCGCATCACTTGATCAGGCACTGAGAGCCTTTGAATGAGAAACCCCTCCCTGAGAGACCACAACCAGGCCCCACAGTTTTACCTATCATGCATAATGCATGTCGACAAGTCATTGGGTTAGTACCAGCAGCAGTGGGATGAGGCCCTTACGTGGTCATTAATTGGCCATTTAAGGGTTTCCTTTAGCAGTGGGGTGGGAAGTCTGACCACAGCCCTTCCCACCCCTGACTTAATGCTGGCGAAGGTGGGAAGGCAGCTGGGTTCAGGTAGGCCATCATTCTGCCTAATTAAGTGCTTTTCCCACTTCCAAACATGTTACAACAGGAAGTCATAAAATTCCACCCCTTGTTCCTGTTTGGCATGTACCTACAAAATTGACAATGACTGCACTACATTGAGAATATCACTCAAATCATCCCTGCTAACGTCTATTATTTACTCTACAGAAGACGCAGTTTGTCGGAACTTGATTGGAGAAATTGCTTTCCAGTTAGATCGCAGAGTCCTGACTTACGTCTTCACTGCAGGACCTCGGTTGTATGGTTTCAGAGTGCTGAACATCCCTGAGAGAGTCATTCAGGTCTGTATGTCTGAGCAAAGCTCCTTATGTTCTTCATGAGACTTTTGTTGTTCAATTTGAAAAGGTAACTGTGAAAATAGAAATAAGGTAATAAGACCAGTGATCCTGAACCAACATTTAGGGTGTCATATTCCAAAAATAAAAAGGCCTTTCAACATTTGAAGGAAAGAGATGGAGAAAAACGGCAAGAGGAGGAGAGGGTGAAAAGGAGGGATCTAGTGCTTGGGATGACAGGAAACAGAACTGGGAGTCCTCAGACAGAGAATGGTATTATAGGCAACAAATATTAAGGAGGTCAAATTAAATATTAAAATTTGAATTTCCCCCTGTCGGTGGGGTGGGGGGGGGGGGGTGATGGTTGTGTGGGGGGCAGTTGACGGACACGGTGCCATTTTACGTGGGCTGGCCAATTAAGGCCCACCCAGCATGACGTCCAGACAGGAGTACTATCACTCCCTGTACAGGTGGGTGGGGGCGGGAAATCCCAAAATCGAGAGTGCGCACGAAAGAGCTCACTCATCTCCCTGAGGTTAAGTGCTGCCTCAGGGAGATCGCCTCTACTGTAAAGAAAATTATTAAAAATAGAAAAATAAAATTTCCCTTACATGTCCCCTCATGTGACAATGTCACATGAGTTGGGACATGTCCATAATTTTTACAAAATCTTTATTAAAATATTTTAAAGCCTACATGAAACTTCATCCCGCCCGTGGATGAGGTTTTATGTTTTTTCTCTAGTTCCTGCTAGGGCTCCTGGCCTGCCCGCCAACCTTAAAGTTGGGAGTTTGCCCTGACATCACCGCGTGTCATTTTACACGTCAGCAGGTCCCTCCCCCACTCGCCGACTCATAAAACTCTGCCCAGTAAATACCGTTTCCAGTGGAAGATGATTTGGTAACCAGAGGACACACCTTTTAGGTAATTGTAAAAGAACCGAAGACAATATGAGGATATATTTCATTACACAGTGAGATTTTATGATCAGGAATACACTATCTGAAAGAGAGGTGGAAGCAGAAGTAAGGAGCATAATGTCCAGTTTAACAGAATACTGCTTCAAAAGAGTATTCAATTCCAGGAATCTGGTAAGTGAGAGAACTTAAAAGGTTAATCATTTTCTAAAATCCAGTTTAAATCTTGCATTTAGCCCAGAAAAAAACACTTAAAACTCAACCAGTCACTATCTGCCCACCTAATTAATGGCTCTAAACTTAAAATCTCATCACTTTCTCCTGCTCCCTCTCTTGGGCCACTCCTTGTTTTGTGAAAAAAAACAGAACAGCATCTCTTCCCTCATACACTAAATTTCACCACTCTTACAACACTTCTCCAAGTTACATACTCGGTAAAAGCCCTCCATCAAACAAGACTGAGCATTAGCAAAGCCCTCCTGTATTTATACCAGTAAACGTTCCAATGCCCTTAGTCAGCCCCTGCTGATCAGGTAACCAGTGCAAACTCATTATCTGTACAGCTGCCACTGGCAGGCAGCTTGTTTACCACTAATACTGTAAAGAAACTACGAGTTAGGGGCCAAAGTTTCAGTTGGGACTGGGAAAAGATAAGTACTCCATTTAAATTCATAACTCAACTATTTAAACTACTTTAATATAACTACAATTAATTGTTAAATAAAATTTTAGAGTAACTTTAATTCCAGTGAAGCCATGACCCCTTTTTTTCATCATGAGGAAACATTTGAGGTTATGCCCATTAACATTCACTGCTTTAAATGGAGCTATTATACTGCATAGCCCTCCCTCATTTCCCCTACCCCCCTCAACCCCCTGACAATACTCGCCCTCCCTCACCTTCCACTCTCTGACAATGCTGACCCTTCTGAGATTCCAGAAGGTGAGTCGGGAAGGGTGAGCATTGCTGGGTGTTTGGGGGAGAGGGAATGAACCAGCATGGGGGTGGTAAACATTGTTGTGGTTGCCTTTTACTTTTGCCTTTGACACTCCAACTGATTTACTTAAAGCTTTTCATGGCAGGTATAACTAAGTAAATCTGTGTAAAAACCAGCCTAAGTATCTGGCATACCTTAGGAACCTTCTTGCCTTCGGAAGCCAGAGGAGAGGCGGTCCTGCAGAAGAATCAGCACTAGGGAGCAGATAAATAGAGTGCCAGAATTTAGACCTATAACTTAGATTCAGAAGCTGGGAGAGAGGCAGGAGGAACAGCAGCATTCTGGTAGCAGTGGAGTGCATACTGAACTCAAAGAAGTGAAAAAAATCAGTGACATCACATGCATTTTAAGTTGATTGGTTGCTGACTATATAATTCATAGGAAATGTAAATTGTCTGCAGTTTAAAAAATGTAAAAAATTCAAGTTGTTTGCTTATAGCTAGGGGAGGCCAGCAAAATGAAACTAAGAAACTGGTGAGTCTTTGGTTTTATTCTGTGTTTGTGGTAAGGTTTAAAGTACAGAGAAAAGAACTGGTTGGTGAGTAGCTGTTGATTGATTCCGCTTTCCAGTCTCCAATCTGTAAAGCGGGTCAGTGCATCCTGTGGCCTATAGGAAGTTGTGGCTACTTCCCATGGCCAAGATGACCATATGTGCAAGAAGAATCACCAGCTGCTGAAACTTGAACTCTGGGTTTCAGAACTTAGGCAGTGGCTGGAGTCACTCTAGCACGTCCGTGAGGCTGGGACCCATGTGGGTATCTTGTTTACGGAAGTAGTCACACCACGGGAAGGCGATGGCATAGTGGTTTTATCACTGGACTAGTTTTCTTACAACCCAGGTTAATGCTCTGGGGACCTGGGTTTAAATCCCTGGAATCCCCTAATGGTGAAATTTGAATTCAATAAAAATCTGCAATGCCGATTATTGTTAAAAGCCCATTTGGTTCACTAATGCCCTTTTAGAGAAGGAAATCTGCTGTCCTTACCTAATCTGGCCTACATGTTCCGGCAATGTGACTCTTTTTATGCTTTCTGAGCATGGGCAATAAATGCTGGCCTAGCCAGTGATGCCCACATCCCATGAATGAATTTAAAATGGGCATAAGAGAGAGAATTGGTATCTGACAGTCTAGGAGCACCAGGCAGGTAGTGCAGTCCCCTGAGTCCATCCCGCCCACTATCCGGTTTACCATTTTGGATACTAATGAGAGCAATGGCTCCTCGGGAGTGCAGCCAGAGCTAGGTCCATGGCACCACAAGAGGCTCAGCTGCACAGGACTGGAGGAAGAAGAGTGAAAGAGCAATAGTGGTAGGGAATTCAAAAGTTAGGTGAGCAGACAGTTGTTTCTGTGGCTGTAGACATGACTCCAAGATGGTATGTTGCCTCCCTGGTAACAGGGTCAAGGACATCACTGAGCAGCTGGGGGAGAGGGTGAACACCCAGAGGTCATAGTCCACCTCATAGAAAGAGGAATGAGGTTCTAAAAGCAGATTTTAGAGAGCTAGGGAAGATTTTAAAAAGCAGGACTTCAAAAGCAGTAGTCTCAAGATTACTTCCTGTACCTTGTGCTAGTGAGCACAAAAATGGGACGACAGAGCAAATGAATACATGGCTAGAGAGATGGTGCCGGAGAGAGGGCTTTAGATTTCCAAGGCATTAGGACCAATCCTGGAGCAGGTGAGACTTGTACAAGGAGGACAGGTACACTTTCATAGGACCAGAACCAACATTCTCACAGGTAGATTTGCTATTGCTGTTGAGGAAGCTTTAAACTAGCTTGGCAAGGGGCTGGGACCCTGAGAGGGAATTCAGATTGGAGACAAACAAAGCTAGTAATGGTAGGGGGGAAAAAAAACAGGCGAAATTGGATGAGAGCGGAAACAAAAGCCAGCATCAAATACGAACATACAAACACATGAATTGGGAGCAGAAGTAGGCCATTCAGCCCCTCGAGCCCACTTTATCTTTCGATAAGATCATGGCAGATCTGTTTATAAGCTCAAGCCCACATTCCTGCCCACTCCAGATAACCTTTCACCCCCTTGTTTATCAAGAATCTATCTTGCTCTGCGTAGAAAACACTGCCCTTTGAGGAAAAGAGTCCCAAAGACTCACGACTCTGAAAGAAAAAATCTCCCCACTTCTGCCTTAAACGATCCTAATTTTTAAACAGTGACACCTAGTTCTAGATTCTCCCACAAGAGGAAACATCCTCTCTATGTCCACTCTGTCAAGACCCCTCAGGTTTCGATCAAGTCGCCTCTTACTCTTTTAAACTCCATTGGATACAAGTCTAGCCTGTTCAACTTTCCTCATAAGACAACCTGCCCATTCCTGGGCCAGAATTTTCCCATCGGTGTTTTGGGGGCGGGGCCTGCTTGCCGACGGGAAAATGACGCAGCATGACGGGAGGAACCACTGACGTCATTCCGGTCCCTTTAGGTATTCAGGAAGGTGGGCGGACAGCAAAATCAGCTGTCCGTCCACTGACCTATCAATGGCCAATTAAAGCCATTGACAGGCTAATTAGGATCATTAAAGACCTGCCCGTCCAACTTTAAGGCTGGCGAGCAGGCCAGGAGCCCCAGCGGGCTCCTGATAATACATGAAACCTCATCCACTGGCGGGATCAGGTTTCATAACCGTTTTTATAAATTGTAATAAAGTTTGTCATTTTTATTTACATGTCCTATGTTGTGTGACATTGTCACATGAGGGGGACACGTTAATAATATTTTTATTTCTCTATTTTTTAACTTTTGTACACTGTCACTAATCTCCCTGAGACAGTACAGGAGTAAATAAGTCCTGCTGTCTAGAACCTTGGTGAGATCGCATCTGGAGCATTGTGTACAATTTAGGTCTCCTCTAAGGAAGGATATAATTTCCATAAAGAAACTGTAATGAAGGTTCATCAGACTGATTCCTGGGATGGATGGTAGGATTGTACTATGAGAAGAGATTGAGGAGAATGGGCCTATGTTCTCTAGAGTTTAGAAAATGAGGAGTGATCTCACTGAAGCATACAAAATTATTACCAGGCTTGACAGGGTAGATACAGGACAGATATCTCTCCTGGCTGGGAGCAGTCTAGAACCAGGGGACACGGTGCCGGATTAAGGGGTAGGTCATTTCGGACTGAGATGAGAAATTTCTTCACTCAGAGGGGGGTGAATCTTTGGAATTTTATACCTCAGAGGGTTGTGGAGACTCAGGCATTGAGTATATTCAATGACAGGTGAATAGATTTCTAGATATTAAAAGCATCAAGAGATATATGGCAATAGTACAGGAAAATATAGAACCATAGAAAAATTACAGCACAGAAGGAGGCCATTTGGCCCATCTTGTTTATGTCAGCCCAAGGACAGCCAGGTGCCCTTTCTAATCCCACCTTCCTGCACCCAGCCCATAGCCCTGCAGCTTACAGCACTTAAGGTGCAGATCCAGGTACTTTTTAAAAGAGTTTAAAGTTTCTGCCTCTACCACCATCTTGGGCAGTGAATTCCAGACACCCACTACCCTCTGCGTAAAAAAATGTTCTTCCTCATGTCCCCCCTATACCTTCTGCCACTTATCTTGAATCTATGTCCCCTGGTTCTAGAATTCTCCAAAGGAAACATCAAGATAGAAGATCAGCCATGTTCTAGTTGAATGGCAGAGCAGGCTTCAGGCCTGCCTTCACTTCTGCCCCCATTTCCTAAACAACCTAAGTCTCTGTGGCTCAGGCCATCTGATCCCACAGTCGTAGGGAATCGTACAGCAATCTGGTCAGGGTAAAACCGGCAATTGGAAGTTTCAGCTTCTCACGTAACTATCACACATGCACCCGTTGGGGCATCTTCATGGTGTCGAGGTCCATGAGCAAATTTATTGAGTCATTCACCTCTCCCCATATTGGAATATTTGTCCATTATAAAAACAATTAGAGGCACTAGAGAAGGTGCAGAGATGATTTATAAAAATGATACAGGAATGTGCGGACATACATATCAGAAAATGATTCATAGGCTGTGCCTCCTTTCTTGCCAGCTCTGTGCCTCGGAGATTTCTGTGCTTTTTCGAGCGCGTGCACAAAAGAGCACGGGCCCCAGCTCTCCCTCCTTGCCCCGCCCCCCCACAGGGAGTGCTTCCAGGAGTGCGTCATGCTGGGCAGGCCTTAATTGGCTTCCCACAAGATGGTGGCGTGCAGCTGATCGCAGGCAGTGATCGGCCCCACTCCCGACTGGCTGGCCGGATGGGGAGAAAATTCTCCCCAAAGAGTAGCAGTCAGTAAGCCAGAGCATTTATTATGAGCTACAAAAAGGGAATATTGGGGAGATGGTGGCATAGTGTGATGTCCTTGGACTAGTTTTCCAGAGGCCTGGTTAATGTGTTTGGGGAAACTGGTTAAGTCCCATTATGGCAACTGGTGGAATTTAAATTCAAATCACAGAATCGGCCCATTGAGTCTGCACCAACACATGAGAAATACCTGACCTACCTACCTAATTCCATTTACCAGCACTTGGCCCATAGTATTGAACATTATGATGTGCCAAGTGCTCATCCAGGTACTTTTAAAGGATGTGAGGCAACCTGCTTCCACCACCCTCCCAGGCAGCGCATTCCAGACCATCACCACCCTCTGGGTCAAAAGGTTTTTCCCCACATTCCTCCCAAACCTCCTGCCCCTCACCTTGAACTTATGTCCCCTAGTGACTGACCCTTCAACTAAGGGGAACATCTGCTCCCTATCCACCATGTCCATGCCCCTCATAATCTTGTACACCTCGATCAGGTCGCCCCTCAGTCTTTTCTGCTCCAACGAAAACAACCCAAGTCTATCCAACCTCTCTTCATAACTTAAATGTTTCATCCCAGGCAACATTCTAGTGAATCTCCTCTGCACCCCCTCCAGTTCAATCACATCCTTCCTATAATGTGGCGACCAGAACTGCACACAGTACTCCAGCTGTGGCCTCACCAAGGTTCTATACAACTCCAACATGACCTCCCTACTTTGGTAATCTATGCCTCGATTGATAAAGGCAAGTGCCTTTTTAGACAATATGCCTTTTTCACCACCCCACTAACATGCCCCTCCGCCTTCCAAGTTCAGTAGACACAAACACCAAGGTCCCTTTGTTCTTCAGAACTTCCTAGTGTCATGATGATCATTGGAAGGAGTAATTTGACAAGGAAGTATTCAAAGTGTATCACCTCACTTTTTTTCAGGGTTAAATTCCATTTGCCCATTTGACCATCCAGTCTATATTTTCCTGTAGCCCAAGACACTCAGCCTCACTGTTAACCACCTGGCCAATCTTTGTGTTATCCGCAAACTTACTAATCCTATCCCCCCCACATTGTCATCCATCTTGTTCATATGAATTACAAATAAAAGGGTCCTAGCACAGATCCCTGTGGTATGCCACTGGACACCTGGCTTCAAGCCACTAAAGCAGCCTTCTGTCATCGCCCTCTTTTAAGCCTGCCAACACCTCCAATACCTTGTCATTCCTTATGTCAATTTGTTTAAGAACTTCGCAGTCTCTCTCCCCCAGTTTGATACCTTCATCCTCATTCTCTTGGGTGAAGACAGATGTGAAGTATTTCTTCAACACTCTACTGATGTCCTCTGTCTCCACCCACTGATTGCCTCCTTGGTTCCTAATGGGCCTTACTCTTTCCCTGGTTATCCTCTTCCCATTGATATAGAATATCTTGGGATTTTCCCTACTTTATCAGCCAGAGCTTTCTCATATCCCCTCTTTGCTCTCCTAATTGCTTTCTTAAGCTCCAGTCTGCACTTTCTGTACTCCACTAATGCCTCTGCTGATTTGTTGCCCTTGTACCTAAAAGCTTCTTTTCCTTCTCATCATATCCTGAATATCTCTGGTCATCCATGGTTCTCTGGGTTTGTTACTCCTTCCTATCACCCTAGAGGGAACATGTTGAGCCTGTACCCTCCCCATTTCCCTTTTGAACACCCCTGACTGCTCTTCTGTAGATTTGCCCACAAGTAGCCGTTCCCAGTCTACCTTGGCCAGATCCTGCCTTATTTTACTAAGATCTGCTCTCCCCCAATCCAAAACATATATTTGCAACTTGTCTCTTTCTTTGCCCATAACAAGCTTAAATTGTACCATGTTGTGGTCGTTATTACCATAATGCTCTTCCACCACCACCTCAGCCACCTGTTCAACTTCATTCCCCAGCGTTAAGTCCAGCACTGCGCCGTCCCTTGTTGGACTCTTTACATATTGACCTGAAAAGTTCTCCTATATACATTTCAAGAAATCTACTCCAGCCAAACCCTTAACACTATGTCTATCCCAATTAATGTTGGGGAATTTGAAATCACCTAATATAATGACCCTATTGTTATTGTTTTTACACACCACTGCAAATTGTGCACATATTTGGTCCACAATTTCCTGCTGACTATCTGGGGGTCTATAATAAACACCTAACAATTTGGCTGCCCCTTTTTTATTCCTAAGCTCTACCCACAAAGCTTCATTCAATGCCCCCTCCAAGATATCATCTCTCACTGCAGTAACTGACTCCTTAACTAATAATGCAATGCCTCCTCCTCTTTTACCCCCTCCTCTGTCTTGCCTGAAGATTCTATATCCCGGAATGTTGAGCTGCCAATCCTGCCCCTCCCTCAACCACATCTCTGATGGCTACTTTTTCACAATTCCATGTGTCAATCCTCACCCTTAACTCATCCGTTTTACCTGTAATACTGGCATTAAAGTAGAGGCCATCCAGCCTTGCCTTAATCTCTTGAAACTTAATGCAGCTGTACTCCCTTGACTTGATTGTTTTACTGTATTATGATGTGTCCCCATTCTGCTAACATTCTATATCCCCTCCCGCTGCCGAATTAGTTCAAACTCGTCACAACAGCACTAGCAAACCCGTCCACAAGGATGTTAGTCCTGCTCTGGTTCAGATATAGACTGTCCCTCTTGGAGAATTCCCACCTTCCCCAGAAACGGTCCCAGTGACCCAGGAATCTAAAACCCTCCCTCCTGCACCAACTTTTAAGCCACATATTTATCTGCACTATTCTGTTATTTCTGAGCTCGCTAGCACATGGCACTGGGAGTAATCCAAAGATTACAACCTGAGAGGTCCTGCTTTTTAGTCTACTGCCTAACTCCCTGAATTCTTGATGTAAGACCTCATCCCTCTTTCTACCTGTGTCATTGGTACCAACATGTACCATGCCCTCTGCCTCCTCTGCCTTATTACCCTCCTCCTTCAGGATGCCCTGCAGCCGTTCAGTGACATCCCCGACCCTGGCACCAGGGAGGCAACACACCATCCTGGAGTCATGTTGATGGCCGCAGTAGTGCCTATCTGTTCTCCTGACTGTAGGTCCCCTATTCCTATTGCTCTTCTCCACCCACCCCCTGCCCCCCCCCCACCCCCACTCACAACCTTGTACAGACAGGCTGCTTGTGGTGCCAGAAGCTTGGCTCTGTCTGCACTCCCTGGAGGAACCAGCACCCTCCTCAGCCTCCAAAATGGAATACCAATTTGTGAGCGAGACCCCAGGGGACTCCTGAACTACCTGCCTGTTTTTCTTGGACTGCCTGGTAGTCACCCATTCCCTTCCTTCAGCTGCAGTGTGAACATCTTTCTGAACGTGCTATCCACGATGCTCTCAGACTCGCGGATGCTCCACAGTGTCCCCAGCTGCCATTCCAGCTCTGAAACCCGAGCTTCCAGGAGCTGTTCCCGGCTTCCCACATGGAGCACGAGGAGCTCACCACAGCTTTGAGCTCTCCTGCCATGACTTATTCCTTTAATTAAACCTTTTAAATCAATTACTCTAAGGCCCTTTTTTCCTGATCCTCAATACTACAGAATATACAAACTATAAACACAATGACCTTAAACTATAAGCGATAAAAGTAGTAAATACTTACCCGACCTTAACCACCAGTCATTCCTCTCCCTTGTAGCCTCTACTGCTGCAGTAATGCAAGACCATTCTCTGAAGATTTTGGATAGCAAAGAGCACCTCTTCCCCTCTGCACTGAGTTACCACTGTGCATTAAATTGTCAATATCCACACTTTCCTGGCTGTGTCTCACTCAGGATGAGGTCTCTGCCTTGCTCATGTGCAGGCAGTTAGTAAATTCTGTTAATTAATAATCTAGGGAATATGCATAGGCATTAAGAGGATGCAGAGGAGATTTACCAGAGTGGTTCCAGTGGTTGTGGGTTCTAGTTACAATGTTGGTTTGGAAAGGCTGGACTTTCTCTCCTAGGAATAAAGGAGATTGAGGGGGGATTTGAGAGGTATGCAAGATTATAACAGGATTGGATAAGGTGGAGAAGGAAAAACTCTTCCCATCAGTTGACAGTAGAAGGAGTAGGGGTCACAGATTTAAGATTTTGGGCAAGGGATTCAAGGAAATGTGAAGAAGCTAATTTTTTACATAGCAAGGTAATGACCTGGAACTTGTCGCCCATGAGGGTGGTGGAAGCGAAGACAATCAACGATTTTAAAAAGAAATTGAACGGGCACTTGGAACAATTAAACTTAAGGTTTACAGGGATCAAGCAGGGTAGTGGGACTGACTAGATTGCTGCATGGAGAGACAGAACAGCCTCCTTCTGTGCTTTAAATAACTATGACACTTATAGAATTGTAGAGTGATTGGAACAGAAGGAGGCCATTTGGTCTATGACAGAGTAACCACTTTCTGCATTCAAAAAAAAAAGCTTTCCTTCATGTGCTGGGTTCTTTTCTAAGGCTCCATTCTTTTTATATCTATTCTATTCATTTCTCACCCAATATGCAATACTTTAAAGCTGCAAATATTAAATTACATCCATCTTCCCAATAACATTAAAGAATAGAGTCTCCATTTTGGAATTTATAATCCATCTGCAAATTGTGTATGAAATGGTGTTGGTTTTGAGAAGTCTTTTCCTTTGCTCCAGTTTCCACTTTCAAACTTATTTACATATCACTAAATATAAAATCTGCCATGATCCCGGCCAATGGTCAGCATTTTAAAATGTAACCTTTTGGTTTTAAAAAATATTCCTTGGTATACTTAATGGCGGTAACTTAGTGCAGTTTGATTAACACAAATTACAAAATTTACAAAAAATAAGCATTTTATTCAGTGTTTGGTCCACCTTCTGTGAGTAGCCTGATTTTAACTAACCAAAAATGGCAATTTAAACCTTTTACTAATGATATTGGTGTATATCAGTTTCTTAATAAAGTAAAAGAAAGTTACATTTAAAATCTTTAAGATATGTCTATTAGTGTCCTTGTACCTTTTTTTAAAAATGCTTAATTTTTGGTGTCCTTAAGTCCACAAATGGCATAATGAGTGGTAATGTCACTGGGCTAGTAATCCAGAGACCCAGGACAATGCTCTGGAGCAGGGATTCAAATCCCATTATGACAACTGTGGAAATTATATTCAATTAATAAATCTGGGATATAAGAGCTAATCCCAGTATCAGTAACCATGGAAACTCATTGTTGTTTAGAAACCCATCTGGTTCTGGATGCCCTTCAGGAAAGAAATCATTATCATTTGGCCTACATGTGGCTTTCAACTGCCTTCTGCAATGTCCTAGCAAAGCTCACATATTGAGGATGGGCAACAAATGCTGGCTTTGTCCCACAAAATAATTTTTAAAAATCAGAAACTCACAATTGTAATTAATTTTGATCCAGGAAGTGGTCAGTTCTGAGAGTTGGGAGCTAGCTACTGTGGTGTTCCTAAACTAGCACAGAAGATAACGAAAATCTGATTTGCTCTGGACTTATTGTATATTTGAAATTCTGTAATTTTTTTTCCCAGATTTGGCCAATTTCAGGCAAATTGTGCTGAAAAAAACAACACTGCTGAGTAGACATTTCCAGGTCTTGAAGTCTAAATCTTTCTGCAAGGACATACTGTCCCCATACAATAATTTGTTATAGTTATTGTAGCTGCCTTAACCTAGAACAGTGTCACAAGGCATTACATATAAGTGTATTAAGACGAAATGGATACTGATCCAAAAAAAGAAAGTGAGAAACACATTCCAATCAGGCAGCAACTGGAATATAGGTTATGAATAGGAATTCCAATAAGAATATAGGTTCTAGGTTATAACCCAAGGCAGACAACCTCTCTCTGTAGCTCAGTCTTAACCAGCAGATTTTAGGGCTTTGAAAGAAATATTTTAAACATCCCAAGAGAAACCTTAATCCATCAAAGATATTGGAAAAATCAGCCTAGGCAGCTGAAAGCACAGCCAATGGGACGCAGAGAAGGGAGAGATGCACAAGAGGGTAAAGTCAAAGGAAAAGAAGTTCTGGAGGCTGGTGGAAGTTACATACATAGGGAGATGGGAGGCCATGAAGAGATTTAAACATCCATTTAAATTGGAGACATAGTGAAATTCTAGTCAAATGTAATAGTAAATTCTGGAGGATAAAGGCATAGATGAGAGTTTCTGCAGCAGGTGGATTGACACAGGGGCAGAGGCAGACAATGTTACAGAGATGGAAATAGACAATCTTTGTGATGAGGAGGTTATTGGTTTAGAAGCTTATCACCGGCTTGAACTGAGACCATGCAAACAGGTTGGTTTTAGCTAAGACTGTGGCCCTGGGTTGGAATTAGTGTTGTCTTTGAGTTTGACAAGCTTAACAAGACTGCTAAATTAGGACATTTATGTGGATAATAAACAACAGGGTTCACAGCAATGTTTTTTGATTTATTATCTAACTGCTGTCTCATGTTCTGTCTTGGATTTCCAATACTTTTTATAAGGATACTTTCATTATATTACACTTTCAGAGTGTACAAATAAAATACATACTTTTTGTTGTTGTTGGATATGGGTGTTCCTACTACTGTTATGTACTATGTGTCCTCAGAGTGAAAGTTTGATAAGTGTGATCTTCCTCTTCTAAATCAATGCCATCTGAGAGTGGGCTAGAGGCTGTAACTGAATTGAGGAATTTGGATAATTTAACAATAGAGTAATAGACACCTCAGTGAGTTACAGTCTGGAAATTGAGGGGTTTATTGATTATTATGGAGAATAACAGATATCTGAGTTATCTGAAATGTAATCTAAGTTTTTATATAGATGTTTTATAGAACACAATGCACATCATTTGTGCTGTCCTCAAGTATTCTGGATGACCACCAATATTGGACAATTGGCAGTGGCCGCTTGCTATTACCATTAGGGATATTACAAAGCAACAGTTATTCTACATTTAGAGCTCTGAGCATTTTGGGCAATTCAAGCAACTGTTTGCACTTTAAGGGCAAATACCTGACATTAAGCCCTAACCTACCCACCACCCAGCCACTGCCTCTCTGCGGCCTCTTGCACCTCTGGCATAGTCGGAAACTGAGCAGGACATCTGATGGCTCTGTTTTAAATTGAACATGTTAGTTAAGGTGCAAGAAAATCCCTGCCCTGTTAACCTCATCCTTTTACCTTCCATCCAGCTTGGCTACAGTAGGATCATCTTTTAAACCAATCCAAGGCTTTAATATTGAACGCAATAGATGAGAATGAGTTGTGAAAAGATCAATTTCCCATTTGGATCTTGCCAAGATATGTCTGATTTCATTTGATGCAATGCAGAGTCTAGGGACAGAGGCATGGAGCAACTGTACTGTGAAATGTGCAGAAAACAAGTGGAGACACAGAAGGTGAAATCCCCCCCAGTGGTTTTGACAAAACATTGACTTGCAATGATTTTTAATTTTGCTATGGAAGCAACACATTTTAATAAGCTTAAGCTTCAAAGGTACCATTGAAATAATTTGAGCAGAGAGATCACCATGTCATCAGGAGTGGTGAATTAGAGCTGTGCTGGAAGCTTTTCTCAGTGTTGAGTGCATAATTGGAGCAACAAAGCACACTGGGAGGAAACCAGACTAATATCACCCATAAATGAGTTCAAGAAGCAGCTCTTCCAAATTTTATAGCTGGGTAACTTTTTGACATTGGGGAATTTTGGGGATAGCTACTTCATTTCAACCATTTTCCTTTTACACTAATTTACTAATTTAAAGTGATATTTTTCTGTTTTATTGATTATTGTTTATAGGCAGGTTGTGTTTCTTTAGCCAGCAGCAGATCAAGTCAGAACATGCTGGGGCAATAAACTCGCACAATCAAATAGCATTACTTTAAAATGTAAAGGGCTGCCTCATGACCTGTTCAGAGTGATAGTGTGCTTCATTTCACTGCACGATACGGGAAATAGCAGAGCCCATGTAGACAAGAATATGAGAGAAGGCTTATGTTTCACAAAGAATTATGTCTCATGAGATTGTTTGTTCTCCAGATTGCATCAAATCCTAGAGAGCGTAACGCAATGATCCAACGCCACAATCAAATAATGCAGCAACTGAGAAACTTTGGCTACTGCCCACAGACCCATCCCAAATTTGCCGAACACATAGTGAATACATTTGGGATCCTCAAGACAAAACCGCAGGACCCAACAATGTTAGCAAATTACAATAATCCAGACTACCTGAAGAAAATAATCCATGAAAATGCTCCACTCAATCTAGTACTGGATATAATGGTACTGCTCAACTGTTTGGTGAAGCTGGCAGCCAATGATGGGAAGCCACTGTTTATTTGGTAGAGGTTATTGTTCAGAGGACAGCTAGTGGCTGTAACAAATGGATTACCACCAATGGGCGTTCACTCAATAAAACTGAGTCATGTCACTCCCTGTTTCAGTTTGAATAATATTGCAAAGCAAGGCATGGTAATAACCTGAGAAGTTTTATCCTGAATTAAAGGTATTGAGGGTCAATGCTGACTATTGTATAATTCAATGTCGATAACCCTGGCTCATGACAGAGGCACTGCCATTTTAAGTCATGGGCTTTTTAGCATGGGGCCACCAAGCCGTGGGCCACTTATGCAACCAATGATTCAATGCAGCACACCAGATTGAGAAATTCCAGTATTGGGCAACCTTGCTTACCAACAGGGCACGTACAACGCAGATGCTGAGGTTGAGAGTCATGCATTGGCTTACTAAAAGGACTGAATGCCTGAGACAAAACGGCTGCTTTGAATGCCCAGTGCTGGGCTGCTTTCAAAATGTTTCTGGCCTCCTTTTTGGTGTACTGTGAACAACCCTATTTTGAGGCTGTTTACAACCTGTTAATGCCAGGAATTAGGTGACAATTCACTCCAATAGCAAGAACACAGATCTGCATCTCTGGCACAAAATTGACATCACACAGGCCAATTTATGAAGTTTTGTGCCAGAGATGCAGATCTGTGTTCTTGCTATTGGAGTCAATTTTCACCACGTAGTGTTGACCCAGCTTAAATACACAAAGTGGGATCCTGTCTTCATTTACAAAATTAGTGACATACTAGATGGAGAATGCACCGTGCCTACTCTGACTAGGTTTTCAGTTCTAATCGATCCTGGTGTTGTTAGTCGACATCTTGAACCAAATGACTTAGCAAGTATAGCAGGTCTGTTCAGGACCACCAGATAAGTAAATGACACTGGGCTTTCTCCTTGAAGCACAGCAGGCAGGATTCCATTGCATTACGCTTCGGTTTGGGTGGAGCAGGAGTGCTATAATCTGGGCATTGATCCACAAGCAATGAAAAGGCAGTCCTCACAAGATCAGATGCAGATGAATGAAGCTGTTGTAGCTCATCTGTATCCTTTCATGGACCTGGATTTTCTGGCTCTGTCGTGGCAGGACCTGCTGCAGGCAAGGCGGCGCCCCAGCCAGAAGTCCATTGAGTTGCAGTGGGACCGGAAGATCCCAGCAGCGGGTGCATGAGGAAAATCCCGCCCATGGAAGCCTATAATCCCCACTCGCCTGCAACTACATTCAGCTGCCCCTTTAATTACCTATTTTAAATTACCTCTGCTCTGAAGCTGGGCAGAGATAATGTTCATGCTCCTGTTAGTCTGTTTGCCTGTAAACAATAGATCTCAAAATAGTAATAAACAGGTTTCAATGCAGAGTTTGGCTGAAGGAGGAACTAGCAACTAATATTTGGCAAAGATGTATACCTATTAATGTTGGGAGATAAGGTGAATTAACTTATTTTAGAACTTCGTGGTGCTTTTATTTAGAATGTTGTGGATTGTCTTAGCTGCTGAGGTGGAATTTGTCACAGCTGTCAAAATGTGAGCAGAGTTTTCAGAGCAGCTTGTTGAATGTGGATTAGCCTGACGCCTCCTCACTGAGATGGAAGCTTTTAATAAAAAGATTTCTTTCTTCAGCTTTTGTAATTACTGAGCATCAGCCAGGCAGGCAAAAGCCTCAAGGAAGAGCTGTATAATCATAATAATAGAGTTAACACAGCGTGGTGAAGGTTTGTGCTCTACTGAACACCTTCTTCAATTGTTAGCTTTCTGCTCTTGTGCCACTCCCTTCCCCCTCCACCCCACCGGCCACGCAATGAGAAAACTGTCCATTTCTGTTTTGAATTCTCTCTTTGGGGTTGGTAGCCTTCTAGACTGTAGAATGGCAACTCTTAATGAGGAAGGAAAATCCAGCAGAAGCATTTTGTGCACTTGCTAGAACTGTGAGTATTGTGCCCCAGGGTAATATCTTTCCAAAGGGCTTTGACTTATTAACAGGGAGACTTGCAACCCCTCCTGCAAAAGGTGAGAGCCAAGTGGGACACACTGTGCCAGCTAGGAAGGCATCCAGTAGTGTTAGCTTTGCTGCCCAGAGAGAGGTGACCTGGACAATTGCTGCCATCTTCAGTCATCTGCCTTTTTCTCCTCATCTGCGCTTGCTCCTGTTCCTCCTGCTCCATAAGAATGGCAAGGAGATAAAGGATAGGGAATTCCATAATTTCTCCAGAATCATTCTGAATATAAGGTGGTAAAGAAAGCATATAGAATGCTTTCCTTTATTGGATGAAGTATTGAATATATAAGCAGGGATGTAATGATGGAACTGTATAATACGCCAGTTAGGCCAAAGCTGGAATTTTGTGTACAGTTCTGTTCACTATATTACACAAAGGACATAATTGTTCTGGAGAGAGTACAGAAGAGATTTACAAAAATGTTGCCAGTGCTTGAAAATTGCAGCAATGAGGAAAGATTGGAAAATCACAAATTTGCCGTTGTTAAAAACAGCTTGCAGTTCTCCCGATGGTGAGTTTATGGCGTGTCAGTTATCCTGCCAACTAGCGGTGTGAACACCATTTGCAGTCGTTAACATGTCATGAATGCTCATTAAAACAGCTGCATCGTGCCAGCAGGAAGTCACATCGGCCTCAGACCCGTTTGAAAGGGGGTGGCATTTTATTAGTCAGACCTCAGTTTGTTGGTAACTTTGAGGCGAGTGGAATATACATAGCCTACTTGCCATAGAGCAGCATAGGCCTTATTGCAATGAACTGCTGGGGCTGTATTGTTGGCCTGCTCCTGCTTCAGCCGGGGATGGGCTGTGAGGCTAGAGTGAGATTGATGAACATGAGGGGGGCAACGGGGAAGAAAGGCTATGGAATGGCAGTGAGGAGGAAGGGCTAGCCCTCTAAATGGCGGGGACCTGGGCTGCTCTTGCTTCCGACTGCTGCGGGGATGTGTCAGTGAGACGTTCCCCAGAGGGGGAGCCTGAGCCTAATCTACAGCTGTGCACTAGTGACTTGTGTGTCTGCGAGCTGGTGGAGGGTGCATGTGAGACGGTTCTTCTGGAGCTTCCTCTTCGGATGAAGTCTGTGGTGCTGGACAGGCTTGGGGGCCTTGTTCGGCTGGTGCCTAGAAAATCGAGTTTAATGAGCCTGAGCTAGATAAGACTGCGTATGACTCACTGTGACTGTCAGGATTTGATGGAGCTGTGATCGGTACTAGGTTGGTGGGAGAGGCTGATCTCCCCTTCCCAACAGGGGCGATCCCTGTGCTCCCCAGCCAGGTCGGCTGCAGCCTCCTCAAACTCACTAAGGGCTGTCCCTCCCCCAGTCTGTGCTCTCTTGTGCCTGTTGTGTGCCAATTTGGAATAAAGAAAGGCATGTGATGAGAAGGGATGGAACAGCGGTAGGGTGAGATGCATGACCCCTGTTGTGTGTGGTGAGCCTTCCCCAGAAGGGCCAGAGGATGGGGTGTGAGCAACATGATAGATGGGATGGTGGTGATGTGAAAATCTCGGTGAGAGAATGAGTGTTGATATGTGTCTCCTGCTAATGGTTGTGTGAGATCCCTGAAGAGAGTAGCCATTTGAGTGTATGATGCCATGATGAGAGTTTGATATTGGAGGGAGTTGAAGGATGACTTATCCTGATGAGATCATTCATCCTCTTCCTGCACTAGGTGGCATTTCGGGCACAGTTGCCACCCATGCTGACCTGCTCCAGGACGACCTCCCAAGCTGGAGAGGTGAAACTGCTGCGCTTCCTACAGCCATCCCTGGGATAGAGCACTTGTCTGTGCGCATGCATCCCTTTGATCAAGACCTGGAGGGCCTGGTGGGTGAAGCGGGGTGCTGCCTTCTTCAGGCTCTTGGCCTTCCTTTTCTGGTTGCCACACATCTCTGGTGGGCTGGAGAGAGTGAGATTGTGTGTTGGACTGGCCTTTGAATGTGGTGCCAGACCTTTGAACCCATCAGTTGACAGCAGGCAGACGAATCAGCTGCCGATCCTCTGGTGATTCAGATCGGAATGCATCTTTGCATAATTAATGACTCTCTAAGTGCAGAACTGGGCTCGAGTTCCCACCATCCCAGACAGCAAGCTGGGTGCTGCCTAAACCGCCCGCCACTGCACTTAGTTTCATGAAGGAAAAATTCTGCCCATTAAATATAAAAACTGAAAATTCCAGAAATACAGGACTCAGCAAGTTAAGCTGATTCGGTGAAGAGAGAAAATTAGCAGATAATTTTAATCCCCAAAAATGGGTGGGGATGAGCAGGGTGAGATGCAAAGCCGTCCTTGCTAACACCTGGAGGCTTGTACTAAACTTGGAAGAACAGTCCCACAGACTAGTCAAGCAACAGCCTGACATAATTATTATCACAGAATCATACGTTACAGACAATGGCCCAGACGCCAGAGCTGGCCGAGTCCTGAAGGACATATCTGCCAGGTTGGGTCTGGTGTAAATGGTGAAGGGATCAACAAGAGGGAAAAAGAACCTACTTCACTTTGTCCTTGCTAATCTACCTGTCGCAGATGCATCAGTCCTGATGGTATTGGTAGGGTGACCACTGCCAAGTCCTTGTGGAGGCAAAGTCCTGTTCTCACACTTGAGCTCCGTTGTGCTGTATGGCACTACCATCATGCTAAGTGGGATAGATCTTGCAGCTCAAGACTATGCAACAATTAGGCGCTGTGGGCCATCAGCAGCAGCAGAATTGTACTCAACCACAATCCGTAACCTCATGGCCCAGCACACCCCCCACTCTACCATTATCTTCAAGTCGGGGATCAATCGTGGTTCAATGAAGAATGCAGAAGGGCATGCGATGAGCAGCACCAGGCATACCTAAAAATGAGGTGTCAACCTGGTGAAGCTTCAACTCAGGACTTCTTGCATGCCAGACAGAATAAGCAGCAAGTGATAGACAGAGCTAAGCGATTCTACAATCAATGGATCAGAGCTAAGCTGTGCAGTCATGCCAATCCAGTCATGAATGGTGGTGGACAATTAAACAACTCACTGGAGAAGGAGACTCCATTAATATCCCCATCCTCAATGATGGAGGAGCCCAGCACATCAGTGCAAAAGATAAGGCTGAAGCATTTGCAAAACTCTTCAGCCAGAAGTGCCAACTGGATGATCCACCTCGGCTTCATCCGGAGGTCCCCAGCATCACAGATGCCAGTCTTTAGCCAATTCAATTCACTCCACATGATATCAAGAAATAGCTAAAGGCACTGGGCCCTGACAACATTCCTGCATTAGTACTGAAGGCTTGTGCTCCAAAACTTGCTGCACCCCTAGCCAAGCTGTTCCAGTACAGCTACAACACTGGCATCTACCCAACAAAGTGACAGATTGCCTAGGTATGTCCTGTACATAAAAAGCAGGACAAATCCAACTGGTTAGTTACAGCCCCATCAGTCTACTCAATCATCAGTAATGTCATGACTCACTGGGGATGGTGCGCTGCAATATCAAGCCCCACTGCAATATCAAGCCCCACTGCTCCCCAAGCATTGACAAATGTGAAAAAGTTTGATCAAGCCGCCTAATTGTTTAATTTAAATTAATAAAATATGAACACCAAGTTTGTAAACTAAATAAGTACATAACTGTTTATTGAACAAATTGTCTTTAACCAGTGGCAGAAGAAATATGAACTGCTAACCTCTAACTCCACAACTCTACCCCTTCTTAAATTCCTATACACACACGTACAAGACACATGAGACACACAAAACCATGGATTTTAAGTGTGGGGTAAAAACAATTCAATAGCACCAATTCCTGAGTACAGGATTCGATGGGTTGATTTTGATTGCTATCTTTCAAATTCCTTTCAGTTCTTTGTTGATGGCATAAAGTCACTTCCAGCACTTTCAGTCTTTAGTTCATTGGTTGAGCACTTGCCTTTCAATGCCTCCAACAATGATTTTCCCCTTTACCTCTTGACAGGTGTTTTCAGAGACAGAGCAGGTTATAGGGATATGAGGAGAAAAAGCCAGCTAGCTATTATTTTGGAATTACTGGAATCTTACACACACAGAAGAGAGAGGTTTTAGGTCTTTTTCCTTTCAGGCTAGGAGATATTCTGCTGCACTGCTCTCGCACAAAACCCTGGTCATCTGGTCAGGAGCCAATTAAAGCATTCGTGCCAGGCAGTTCCCCATTCGACCAGACTCCTCATTAGCACCATCCTCTCTTTCATGACACACTCTGTTCTGCAACAGCAACATTGTATATATCCCTCACACTGTTCCAGTGGACATGTGTTTCAAACTGCAGCCATTTTAATTTTAATCCACTGTCCAACAGAAATAAAAAGATTTGCCCTTTATAACAGTCCAAAAGAAAGTTTTTTACATGCCTCCACACTTAAAAGAGATGAAATGCCGTTTCAAAAGTTCATTTCTTCACAAGGTATGTGACACATGGACAACATGAGACTTACTTCCATTCATCCTTCCTCCCCCTCCTACAATCTGATATAATCTTCAGCATTTCTTACTCCTTTAACTTACTTTAGTATTTTACACCTGGGACAATGCATCCGTGTTCACATTATCTTTGCCGGCAATGTGAACAATCTTTACATTGAATGGTTGAAACAATAGACTCCGTCTAAATAGCCTCGTATTTCGAGTTTTAAACTTTTCAATGAACGCCAGTGGATTATGGTCAGTATGAATTAGTGTTTCTTTGTTATCATGTCGGACATAAACTTCAAAGTGCTGAAGAGACAACAACAATACTAGAATTAATTTTTCTATGTAGAGTACTTCTCTGATATTGATGTAGTTTCTTGAAAAAGTACCCCACCAGCTTCTGTTTCACTAATTAATCTTGTAATAGGACCTACCCCCCAAGTCACTAGCATCAATTACCATTTTAAAAGATTTGGTAAAGTCAGGGGTGGCCAACACTGGTTCATTTATTAAGATTGCCTTCAGCTTTTCAAATGCTGCTTGGCAGCCACTTTTGCCTGCTTTCTTAATAAATTTGTGAGAGGTACAGCTATTGTGCTGAAGTTAGGCACAAACTTTTGATAAAACCCACTCATTCCCAAAAATCTCATGATTTATCGCGCTACTTTACATAACCCTGTGAGTCTTTCTAGAAACATAGACACAAAATCCAAAATGGAGAATTCGTCTTAATGCTTTAGGAACTTTTCCTTAATCACTTTTAATGGATGCCTTATTTCATGACCATAAATCAATTCAAATGGACTACATCCAGTAGATTCATTTGGAGAATCTCTGGTAGCAAATAGTAAGAAATCTAATCCTTTGTCCCAATCCTTTGGTAATTCGTGGCAATAGGTTTTAATCATGGTTTTGAGAGTCTGATGGTATCTCTCTAAAGCTCCCTGTGTCTGTGGGTGATAGGCAGTAGACTTAAATTGTTTTATACCTAAACTGCTGATTATGTCCTGGAAAATTTTAGACATGCAGTTAGAACTTTGGTCAGATTGTATTTCAATTGGTAGGCCATAATGAGTGAAAAACTGAGTTAACTTTTCTACTACCACCCTATCTGTAATTGTCCTTAAGGCTGGTTGGCATATCCGTGATTGTAAGGATATAATGATGTCCTGCTTTCATTTTGGGTAATGGTCCTACACAATCTATTAACACCTGACTGATTGATTGGTTCTTCAAAACTGGTATGGGTATTAAAGGTGCTGGTTTGATTACATGTTGAGGTTTACCAACTACCTGACAAGTATGACGTTTTACAAAATTGCACTACATCCTTATGAAGCCTTGGCCAGGTAAAATGCCTGTTTATCGATGCTTGGGTTTTCCATATTCTTACATGTCCTGCCAAAGGAATTTCATGTGCTACTTGCAGGAGAGAGAGGTTCCAAGTCTTCCCTCTTTGCAGTCTAGGAGCTGTTCTACTTGCACTGTTACCACACAAAACCCTGGTCACCTGGTCAGGAGCCAATTAAAATGCTATCATTAGGGAGTTCCCCCTAGTCCAGAACTCCTTTCTGGCACCATCCTGTTCTCTTATTGGCACCTTATGTTCCAGAATAGCAACATTGTAGCTATTCCTCATCGTGTTCCAGCAAACATGTCTTTCAACAGCTGCCATGGTAGTTTTTTTAAAGCCAAAGTCCAATTTTAAAGCCACAGTCCAAGAAAAAAAAATTAAAAATAAGTTCTTTATATGCCTCCACCCTTAAAAAAAGATGAAATGCCATTTCAAAAATGTGTTTCATCACAAGGTATGTGACACATGGACAACAAAACCCAAGACTTACATTCATTTATCCATCCTTCCCCTTATACTTATTTCAGTAATTTACATCTGGGACAATACATCTGCAATAACATTATCTTTACCAGCAATGTGAACAATCTTTACATTGAATGGTTAAAATGGTAGACTCCATCTAAACAGGCTCGCATTTCGAGTTTTAAACTTCTCAATGAACGCCAGCGGATTGTGGTCAGTGTAGATGAGTGTTTCTTTGTTATTGTGTCAGACAAAACCTTAAAGTGTTGAAGAGATAACAATGCTAAGGTTTCTTTTTTCTACTGTAGAGTAGAAAAGTACCCCATCAGCTATCTCTGTCCCTTTCCTTGATTTTGGATTTTGCTCTTTTTTACTTGACCTTTACTTTTCTGCATCATTGCTGCTGGATTTAACCCAGTTTTCTTTGTGTTTTTGTTCCCTGCCTCTGATCCTTGAGTTCACATGTTTTCCTCTTTCTTTATTTTTTCTTTAACCCAAACTTTACTTTTCCTTTCCTTTGCCTTTACACTGTCCTATATCTCAGCTTCTAGATTTTTGTTTGCTCTTTTATCTCACTTTCTGCCTCTACTTCATTCTCAATTTTTAGATTTTGAGTTGGCCTGCTTTGCTCTCTCTCTCTGCTTCTACTCTGTTTACGATCTCTACTTCTGAATTTCACCTCTTTACCGTTACTCTGCTCTGGATCACATGTGCTGGATTTTGACTTGACTTGTTTCTCCAACTCTTTTCCATTAGTCTGTTGTCATGCTACTTTACATGCTCCTGTTTTCATTTTGGGTAATGGCCCTCTACTAATACCTGACTAAACGGTTCTTCAGAAACTGGTATGGATATTTAAGGTGCTGGTTTGATTACATGTTGAGGTTTACCTACTACCTGACATGTATGACACATCTTACAAAATAGCATTATGTCCTTATGAAGTCATAGCCAGGTAAAATGCCTGTTTATTGATGCTTGAGTTATCCGTAATCCTACATGCCCTGCCATAGAGATTTCACATGCTACTCGCAATATCTCCTTATGATATGTGGGCGGTACCACTATCTGATGAACAATCATCCATTCCTCATCCACAGGTCTGTGAGGGTGTCTCCACTTCCTCATCAGAACTCCGTTTTTAAGGTAATAGCACTCTGGAATTCCTTCCGTCTCAGCTTCAGCGTGTGCTGACTGTGCTAACTTGTTTAATTTTGGATCTGCTTTCCAAGCCTCAATTAAGGAAGATATGCCAAACATTTCTTTTGAATTATCCTCATCCTTAAATACATTTTTGGCTACTCTAACATCTGCTTGTGATATTACCTAGACCTCCGGTGATGGACTTTGTTTAGCCATTGCTCTGGTCTCTTTAGCCTCTCTCGGACTTTCCGTAATCGTGGGCGAAGGAATAATGTTCACTCCTGCCAAATCATTCCCCAAGAGTAAACCAACTCCATCCAAGGGTAATTTCTTAACCATTCCTACAACCATCAATCCAGACAACAAATCACACTCAAATTGCACTTTGTACAATGGAACTGGGAAATACTCACCTCTTATCCCATTTACCAATACTTTAGCTTTCACTGAACTCTCTGGAGGGAAAGCTGTGCCCTTCTCCAGCAAAGGAGCTTGAGTAGCTCCCGTGCCTCTTAATATAGTTATGAGTTTAGACAGAAATGCTTCATATCTCTTATCTACCTTATTGACTTCACCTGCATTCACAGCAGTGTTTACCTCCCGACCCCTGTTTCTAGTTAAAGCTCCAATGTGATCCGTGGCATTTTCTTTTTGAGTTCCCTTTTCGGACTCACTCTTACGAAACCCAATAAGTCCTATTGACTTCCCTCACAACTTCCAGCATTCCAAACAAATGTATCCTACTTTATTTCAGTGGAAACACATAGGCCTTTGAGTTTCACCTCCACCCTCAGTACCTCCCTTCCTGATCTGGGGAGGAGATCTGAAGGTATTCCCAGCTATCTATTCTTTACCCTGGCTACTTGCCTTTGTTTCACTCTCCCATTTTCTATCATTTTCAAATATTATGGGGCTGATGGGAAAAAGGTTCAGTTTTATGGATCAGCTCATAATTGTCAGCCATTACTGCTGCCTGTCTAGCAGTTACAACCCTTTAGTCTTCCACATGGGCACTAATTGCAGAAGGTAGGGAATTTTTAAACTCTTCCAAGAGAATGGTCTCTCTGAGAACCTGATAGGTAGTTTTAACTCCTAATGCTCATATCCACTTGTTAAAACTACATCACTTAATCCTTTCAAATTCAATGTAAGTTTGCCCAGGTTGTTTCCTTTAATTTCAAAACGTTTGTCTGTATGCTTCAGGGACCAACTCATATGCACTCAAAATGGCCTTTTTCACCATATCATAATCCCCAGAAACCTCCTCCGACAGTGAAGCATAAATTTCCTGTGCTCTACCTGTCAATTTGTTCTACATGGACAATATTTGGCCAGTTCATCTGTTTAGCTATCTTCTCAAATGAAATAAAGAATGCTTAAACATCCCTTTCCTCAAATCTTGGAAGAGCTTATACAAATTTAAATATCTCCCCATTGGGTTCTGATCTGGAAATAAGTCCTGCCTCACCTCCTGGTGTCTCTTTTTTAACTGTCCTGCAATTCTCTTTTTCTCTTTGCTCCTTTTACTAATTTCACCATTTCTAACTCCCTTTGAAATGGTCTCTCTCTTTCCTTTTCTTTTTCTTTCTCTGCCCTATCTTTTTCTGCTGTGTCTAGTTCCAATTTTTTATTTGCAACTGAATTTCAGCCCATTCCAATGAACCACCCCTTGGAGAACTCGGTCTCTTGGGTATTCCTTCCTATTTTAAATGCTGTGCCATCTCTTCAATTATCTCTGCTTTCCTAGCTTTGCCAGGTAATCCTACTCTTAATTTAATTGCCAATTTGATTAACCTGGCTTTTAGGATCCCTTGTCAAATCATCAGAGAAATCTCTTCCACTTGCAGGAAAGCTTTTGCAGTTTCCAGTTCCATCTTTTTTTTTTTGAAAGTACAAACCTGGCATTTTGTTTCCTTTTAGATTTCATTACTTACTAAATCTATGCCCAAATCAGTTCTGTTGAAGGGTCATGAGGACTCAAAACGTCAACTCTTTTCTTCTCCGCCGATGCTGCTAGACCTGCTGAGTTTTTCCAGGTAATTCTGTTTTTGTTTTGGATTTCCAGCATCCGCAGTTTTTTATTTTTACCCAAATCATTGTTGTCTTGTGTTCAAAAGATCTCGGTCGAGTCCCCAAATTTTGTCACGACTCACTGGGGATAATGCGCTGCAATATCAATGCAATCATGAGAAATGTGAAAAAGTTTGATCAACCCACTTAATCATCTAATTTAGATCAACAGAATATGAGCACCAGGTTTGTAAACTAAATAAGTAAGTAACTGTTTATGGAGCAAATTGTCTTTAACCAGTGGCAAAAGAAAGAAATATGAACTTCTAATTCTATAACCTAAACTCTACCCCTTCTTAAATCTCGACACACACATATAAGACACACAAAAACATGGATTTTAAGGGTGGGATAAAACAGTCCAATAGCATCAATTCCAGAGTACAAGATTTGATGGGTTGATTTTGATCGATGTCTTTCACATTCCTTTCAGTGTTTTGTTGATGACATGAGATGGTCTTCCAGCATTTTCAGTCTTTAGTTCACTGGTTGAGCACTTGCTTTTCAATGTCTCCAACAGTGATTTTACCCTTTGCCTCTTGACAGGGGTTTTCAGAGACAGAGCAGGTTATAGAAAAAGAGGAGAAAAATCCAACTAAATATTATTGTAAAATTACTGGCATCTACAGGAGAGAGAGATTTTAGGTTTTTTTTTCCTTTCAGGCTAGGAGCTATTCTGCTGCAACTGTTCTCACACAAAACCCTGGTTATCTGATCAGGAGCCAATTGTTGTTGCTAGGCAGTTCCCCATTAGACCTGACTTTTCCTCGGCACCATCCTGTCTTTCATAGCACACTCTGTTCCAGGACAACAACATTGTATATCCCTCACACTGTTCCAGTGGATATGTCTTTCAAACTACAGCTATCGTAATTTTAATCCATAGTCCAACAGAAATCAAAAGATATGTCTTTACAGTAAAGTCATGGAAGGGGTCATCAACAGTGTTACCAAGCAGCAATTGCTTGGCAATAACCTGCTCACTGCTGCTTAGTTTGGGTTCCACCAGGGTCATACTTCT
Source organism: Carcharodon carcharias (assembly GCF_017639515.1). Taxonomy (NCBI): domain Eukaryota; kingdom Metazoa; phylum Chordata; class Chondrichthyes; order Lamniformes; family Lamnidae; genus Carcharodon; species Carcharodon carcharias. Next base: position 11,037,227 of record NC_054469.1, on the reverse strand, counting down.
CACCTCATTACAGCCTTGGTTAATACATGGACAAAATTGCAGAACTCCAGGGGTGAGGTGAAAGTGACTGCCCTTGACATCAAGACAGCATTTGACAAAATGTGCCATCAAGGACCCCTAGCAAAACTAGAGCAATGGGAATCAGTGGGAAAACTCTCCCCTGGTTGGAATTATGCCTAGCACAAAAGAAGATGGTTGTGGTTGTTGGATGTCAGTCATCTCAGGTCCTGGAGATCACTGCAGGAGTTCCTCAGGGTAGTGTCCTCAGCCCAACCATGTTCTGTTGCTTCATCAATGACCTTCCCTGCATCATAAGGTCAGAAGTGTGGATGTTCGCTGATGATTGCACAATGTTCATCACTATTCACGACTCCTCAGATACTGAAGCAGTCTATGTCCAAATGCAGCAAGACCTGGACAATATTGGGCTGACAAATGGCAAGTAACATTTGCACCACACAAGTGTCAGGCAATGATTATCTCCAACAAGAGAGAATCCAACTACTGCCCTTGATGTTCAATGGCGTTACCATCACTGAATCCCCCATTATCAACATCCTGGGGGTTACTATTGACCAGAAACTGAACTAGACTAGCCATATAAATACTGATGCTACAAGAGCAGCTCAGAGGCTAGGAATCGTGTTACGAGTAACTCACCTCCTGACTCCCCAAAGCCTGTCCACCATCTACAAGACAGAAGTTAGGGGTGTGATGGAATACTCTTCACTTGCCTGGATGAGTGCAGCTCACACTACACCCAAGAAGCTTGACACCATTCACAGCAAAGCAGCCTACTTGATTGGCACCCCTTCCACAACCATTCACTCCCTCCATCACAGACAAATAGTGGCAGCAGTGTGTATTATCTACAAAATGTACTGCAGGAATTCATCTTCGACAGCACCTTCCAAACCCATGGTCACTGCCAACTAGAAGGACAAGGATAGCAGATGGATGGGAATACCACCACTAATTGGAAGTTCCCCTCCAAGTCACTTACCATCCTGACTTGGAAATATATCATTGTTCCTTCACTGTCGCTGGGTCAAAATCCTGGACCTCCCTCCCTAATAGCACTATGAGTGTACCTACACCACATAGACTGCAGCAGTTCAAAAAGGCAGCTCACCACCACTGCCTTGTCAAGGGCAACTAGGGATGGGCAATAAATGCTGGCCCAGCCAGCGAAGCCCACATCCGTAACTGAATTAAAAAAAAGGATGAGGAGGCAGTGTTTACCTTTGTCAGGGTCACATAGGATATAATTTATAACCTTGATAAAAACCGTTTTGTTACTTTTGCAGTGGAAGAAACCCGATTGGAAGGATAAAAACATGGAGTTCTGGGAAAGAGGGGCACAGCTTTGACAGGAGGCAATATATTCAAAGATTTTAGAGGGAAAGAGAGGCTCAGGAAGGTATGGTAGTGTGTAAGGAGGACAGGCCAGGAGTTATTTTTGAGGGGAAGAAAAATGGCAGCAGATTTAAAGGAGAGAGGGACAACACCTGAGCAGATCCTTTACAATACAGGCCAACAAGGATCCATGAGAGAAAATTTGGTGGTCAGCAGTTTAGAGGTATTAGGATCAAGGGAACGGAAGGTGGGTGCCATGGACAAAATAAGCTTAGAGAGGACATGAGGGGAGGTAGGAGAGAAACTAGAGAAAGATGTGAGTTTTGGGCTAGGGAAATTGGAGCTTTAAAAGAAGTTTGGCCTGGTGGGGTAGAGGGAAGAAGGGGCACAACAGAGGCAGCTGATCGGACGGTCCAATCTTCGTGACAACAAGTCCATTACCGTATTTTTATTCATTCACGGGATGTGAACTTTGCTGGCTGGGCCAGCATTTATTGCCCATCCCTAGTTGCCCTTGAGAAGGTGGTGGTGAGCTGCCTTCTTGAACCGCTGCAGTCCATGTGGTGTAGGTACACCCACAGTGCTGTTAGGGAGGGAGTTCCAGGATTTTGACCCAGTGACAGTGAAGGAACAGCGATATATTTCCAAGTCAGGATGGTGAGTGACTTGGAGGGTAACTTCCAGGTGGTGGCATTCCCATCTATCTGCTGCCCTTGTCCTTCTAGATGGTCATACTCGTGAGTTTAGAAGATGCTGTCTAAGGATCCTTGGTGAATTCCTGCAGAGCATCTTATAGATGGTACACACAGCTGCTACTGTGCGTCAGTGGTGGAGGGAGTGAATTTTTGTGGATGTGCTGTCAATTAAGTGGGCTGCTTTGTCCTGGATGGTGTCAACCTTCTTGAGTGTGGTGGTAGCTATACTCATCCACGCAAGTGGGGAGTATTCCATCACACTCCTGACTTGTGCCTTGCTGTGGAAAGGCTTTGGGGAGTCAGGAGGTGAGTTACTCGTTGCACTATTCCTAGCCTCTGACCCGCTCTTGTAGCCACAGTATTTATATAGCTAGTTCTGTTCAGCTTCTGGTCAACGGTAACCTCCAGGAGGTTGAAAGTAAGGGATTCATTAATGCCATTGAACAAGGGGCGATAGTTGGATTCTCTCTTGTTGGAGATGGTCATTGCCTGACACTTTGTGTGGCGCGAATGTTACTTGCCACTCTCAGCCCAAGCCTGGGTATTTATTATCCAGGTCTTGCTGCATTTCGACATGGAATGCTTCAGTATCTGAGGAGCTGCAAATGGTGCTGAACATTGTGCAATCATCAGCAAACATTCACACTTCTGACCTTATGATGGAAGGTAGGTCATTTATGAAGCAGCTGAAGGTGGTTGGGCCGAGGATACTACCCTGAGGAACTCCTGCAGTGATGTCCTGGAGTTGGGATGACTGATCTCCAACAACCACAACCATCTTCCTTTGTGTTGGATATGACTCCAACCAGTGGAGACTTTTCCTCCTGATGCCCATTGACTCCATTTTTGCTGGGGCTCCTTGATGCCACACTCTGTCAAATGCGGCCTTGATGTCAAGGGCAGTCACTCTCATCTCACCTCTGGGGTTCATCTCTTTTGTCCATGTTTGAACCAAGGCTGTAATGAGATCAGGAGCTGAGTGGCCCTGGCAGAACCCAAACTGGGCGTCAGTGAACAGGTTATTGCTAGGCAAATGCCGCTTGATAACACTGTTGGTGGCCTCTTCCACTACTTAACTGATGATCGAGAATAGGCTGATGGGGACGATAATTGGCCAGGTTGGATTTGTCCTGCTTTTTGTGTACAAGCCTACGTAGGCAATTTTCCACATAGCTGGGTAGATTCCAGTGTTGTAGTTGCAGTGGAACAACGTGGCTAGGGGCGCAGCAAGTTCTGAAACATATGAATTCAGTACTATTGCCAGTATATTGTCAGGGCCCATAGCCTTTGCAGTATCCAGTGCTTTCAGCTGTTTCTTGATAGCACATGGAGTGAATCGAATTGGCTGAAGACTGGCATCTGTGATGCTGGGGACCTCCGGAGGAGACCAAGATGGATCATCCACTTGGCACTTCTGGCTAAAGATTGTAACAAATGCTTCAGCCTTATTTTATGCACTGATGTACTGGGCTCATCCATCATTGAGGATGGGAATATTTGTGGAGCTTCCTCCTCTAGTGAGTTGGTTAATTGTCCACACCATTCACGACTGGATGTGGCAGAACTGCAGAGCTTAGGTCTGATCTGTTGGTTGTGGGATCGCTTAGCTGTCTATTACTTGCTTCTTTTGCTGTTTGGCATGCAAGTAGTCCTGTGTTATAGCTTCACCAGGTTGACACCTCATTTTTAGATATACTTGATGCTGCTCCTGGCAAATACTCCTTTACTCTTCAGTGAACTAGAGTTAATCCCATGGCTTGGTGTTAATGGTAGAGTGGGGGAATATGTATGAGGTTACAGATTGTGTTTGAGTACAATTGATGACCCAAAGCATCTCATTGTTGCACAGCCTTGAGTTGCTAGATCTGTTTGAAATCTAACCCATTTAGCACGGATGGTAGTGCGACATAACATGGTGGAGGGTATCCTCAATGTGAAGGCAGGACTTGGTCTCCACAATGACTGTGCTGTGGTCAATCCTACCGATACTGTCATGGACAGATGCGTCTATCGCAGGCAAGTTGGTGAGGGTGAGCTCAAGTATGTTTTTCCCTCACCACCTGCCACAGACCCAGTCTAGTAGCTATATCATTTAGGACTCAGCTAGCTGGGTCAGTAGTGGTGCTGCTGGGCCACTCTTGGTGATGCACATTGAAGTCCCTCACCCAGAGTCCATTCTGCACCCTTGCCACCCTCAGTGCTCCCTCCAAGTGGTGTTCAACATGGAGGAGCACTGATTCAGCAGCTGAGGTAGGATGGTATATGGTAATCAGCAGAAGGTTTCCTTGCCCATGTTTGACCTAATGCCATGAGACTTCATGAGGTCTGGAGTCAATGTTGAAGACTCCCTCCTGACTGTACACCACTGCACCACCACCTCTGCTGGGTCTGTCTTGCCGGTGGGACAGGACATACCCAGGAATGGTGGTGGTGATGGTGGTGTCCTGGTCATTATCTGTAAGATATGATTCCATGAGGATGACTATGTCAGGCTGTTGTTTGACTAGTCTGTGAGACAGCTCTCCCAATTTTAGCCCCCAGCTGTTAGTAAGGAAGGCTTTGCAGGGTTGACAGGGTTGAGATTGCTGTTGTTGCTGTTGTTTCCGGTGCTAGGTGGTCTGTCAGGTTTCATTCCTTTTTTATGTCTTGCTAGGCCATTTCAGAGGCCATTTAAGAGTCACATGTAGACCAGACCAGGTAAGGATGACAGATTTCCTTCCGGAATTAGTGAACCAGATGGGTTTTTACAACAATCGACAATGGTTTCATGTCTTCATTAGACTTTAATTCCAGATTTTAATTCCACCATCTGCCGTGGCGGGATTCAAACCCAGAACATTACCAGCGACAATACCACTACGCCATCGCTTTCCCCTGCATTTCTGGTTGTAGGTGTGGGTGGAGGGGACAGGGGCAAGGGGTTTAAGATGGCATTTTGCAGTGGAAAAAAAGCCGGGCGTTATACTTGTATTCCAGACTAATACTGAGATAGTGAGGAGTTTTAATAGATGAGAGCAGGCCCAAGAGTGTTTTACGTGGTCCAGCCAGATCCAGAAGATGATGGTTAACAGTGGACGATTCAGGACATCAGCTTTAACATTCACTCTGTCCACCACCTGTGCACCATGGCAGCCGTGTGCACCATCCAAAAGATGCAACAACTCTGCTTTGACTGCACCTTCCAAATCTGTGACTCTTACCTGCTGAAAGAACAAGAGCAGCAAGCGCATAAGAACACTACCACCTGATGGTTCCCCTTCAAAACATTACCATCCTGACTTGGAAAAATATTGTCACTCTTTCACTGTTGCTGGACCAAAATCCAAGAATTTATTATCTGAAAAATGTGCAGGGCTGTGGGGAGGTGACAGGAAGAATTCACTAAGGCTCCCTCAACTATACATTCCAAACCCAGGACCACTGCCATCTGGAAGGACAAGGGCAGCAGATAGATGAGAACACCACACCTAGAAGCTTCCATCCAAGTCACTTACCATCTTGACTTAGAAATATATTGCCATTCCTTTACTGCCGCTGGGTCAAAAGCCTGGAACTCCCTCCCTAACAGCACTGTGGGTGTACCTTCACCACATGGACTGCAGAGGTTCAAGAAAGCACCTCACCACCACATTCTCAAGGGCAAATAGGGAAGGACAATAAATGGTGGCCCAGCCTCAAAGTCCACATCCCATGAATGAATTAAAAAAAAGGTGACGGAGGAGTAGCTCCAGGAAATTTGCTCTTTCAGAGAGCCAGTAGAAACATGACAGACTGAATGCCCTTGTTCTGTACTGTTAACCAATCTATGATTCCATGAACTCTATCACTAACAGCACTATGGGTGTACTTAATACACATGAACTGCAGCAGTTCAAGAATGCCAATTAGAGGGGCAGTAAATGCTGGCCTTGCCATTGACACTCACATCCTCTAGGCAAATTAAGAAAAAGCATGTCTCAAATTACTCATATACAGAACCATTCAGCTTACATCGCCAAATATGTTTGCCGGGCATCAAAAGGAAAAGCAAATCATATATTTATTATCAGGACTCCCATGAGATGTCCAAAACTAAAAGAGGACTGCGGCGATTCAAGACAGCAACTCACCACCGCCTTCCCAAGGGCAATTAGGAATGGGGAAAAAGTGCTGGCCTAGCCAGTGATGCCCACATCCCATAAATGAATAAAAAATAATTAAGTTAAATGGGACATATTCTCTGATGAAGATAACTGTTAACATAAATCAAAATGACAGAAATACAGCCAATTTATTGTCTACTGTTGCTTTATTGAGTGATCAGTCAGTAGGTTTTTTCTTTTATGTGATGGCCTTCACTGAATAATTGTTGGTTTCCAGACATGAATTAAGAAATTTCATTGAGAAGTGAACATTCCCTCAGTGAGGTAGATGGCAGGTTTGTTTGGCCGGTTTCAATTGTTCGATGCTATTATCATTAGTTCACACACTTCCTTTACAAATGCCGACTGGACAAAGAGATCAGGTGCTGAGTCAGTACTTTCTATCAACCTGGAAAAAAATAACAGCAAAGTTTCCATGAGATAAATTACACCCTACAAATCCAGATACCAGACTCTAAAATTCCTTGGGTCAGAGAGGATGGAAATGAGGCACAATTTAGGGATGCAACCAAAGATGCTAGGTTTCTAACTCTCATAAGATACTCTGCAATTTTGGGGCAGGCAATTCTTGACAAAGTTATTCTGGGAGCTAGGTATAGGTTCCATCATCTTCATTAAGTGAACCATTGTGATGCTCAAGCAGGGCTCAGGGATACCTTACAGTATACTCCAATCGAGTTGTCATTAGAGTGGACATTGCTGCAATTGTCTGGAATACACCTCACCATGAACTCTACAGATGAGGAACTGTTACAAGCCATTGAGAGCCATGAAAATCACAAAATGGGCCAGCGTGGCCAGTGCAGGAATACCGACTACAACATAGAAAATGTGTGCTTATGATTGCCCTAAGTACAAAAAGGAATTTCATCTTCCCCCAGAGTTATTTGCTAGTATGGATGGCATCTAAACAGTAATCAATGACATTTTTTAAACAAAACTTAGATCTTCTCAAATTCAAGCCTTCTCTCTTACTGAATCTTATCTCTCCAGCTTGCTTATTTAAAGTTTTACACGCAAAGTGACTCAGCATTTGAACCTCCTTGAGCACAATTAAAATATTGCTCAACAGGGAAAATAAATCTAATTCCAGTACTAGAATATGCTAAACAAGTCATTACTCAGTGACAGAATTGTTAGCAGATTCCATTGAACAGATAGAAAATGATGTTGTTGACTAATTCCTCCCTAATTGTTGCAGCTAAAGTTATTAACTTGGAAGTCGTTTAAATAGGCAGAATTCTGGTCATTTGAATATCTCTTTAAGATGATAAAGGATATACAGAAACTACTTTAGGGGGCATAATTTTAAGAATACTTCTGGAATGAAATCAGGAAGCACATTTTCACACAAACTTCTAGTGGAAATCTGAAATCCTCTTCCCCAGCATTATGTGGATGCTGGGAGTGAGATTGATATTGTTTAGTTCATTAAAGATATCAAGTGATATGGAGCTAAGGAATTATCAGTGTATTATTAATTGGAATTTAGGAATAAATCAGCCATGATCAGCAGGCTTAAGGGGATGAATGGTCTGCTCCTATTCCTATAAATGTTGATCAGAACGAATAAGAACTTCACGGACCTCTTTGAATTGGTGCCATTAAATCTTTTACTTCCCCCTGAAAGGGCAGACAAGGCCTTGATTTAACATCTCGGTCGACAGATGACCTCTCTGATGATGCCGCATTTCCCCATAGAACAGCCCTGAAGTGTCTGCCTACATAATATGCTCAAATTCCTGAGACAGAATATTACGATCCTCTGCGGGCAGTTGGCATGCAGGGTGGCCAATAAAATTATATGGATGCCATTTCTGCACCCTACCTGCCCGCCCCTGACCTAACCACAATTTTACAGGCTATAGGTGCCCGTCCACCCTCGTATCAACAATTAATGACCTCTTAAGGGCCACTTCTGATTGCAAATTTTTGGCTGTCAGGGGGAGGTCAGTGACAGATGGGAAACATGGCAGGTAAGTCAGCTTGGGCTTAGGTCCAAAATAGTGGAGAGTCTCTTTCACGGGCCCTATGATATGCTTGGAGGCTTAGATCTGCCCCTCACAACTGGGTACTCACTCCTTCCCTGGTCTGTACTCCTGGCCTCCATCCCCACCGAGCTCACCTCATACAGCCCCCACAATGCTATCTCTCCATTTGACTTTTGACTCCTCTTTATTGGGACTGGATGTAAGTGGCCACTGGTTCTGGTAGCACTGCTGCGACCAGAGAGCTACTGGCCAATCAGATTGTCTGGCAGCTCTTGTTGGCGGGATTTCCTCCCAAGATGGAGGCGGAAGTCTTGACCTGAGCCACTTAATGCTCCTCTAAGTGGTAAATGAATGCAGACCAGAAGCAACAGCTGGACAGGAAACCCTGCTCCTGGAGTGGGACTTTGAAACTTCAACTTTCTGACACAGAGGAACCACTGAGACTGTCACTGTTCTAGAGCTGCAAAGAATGCCTGAAAAATAGTCTGACCTATATTGATAGTTTCAGATGTCTTTCGGGCACAGAACATAGCCCTAGCCTGTGATTTAAAAAAAAATTCTTTCATAAGATGTGAGAGTCACTAGCCCATCCCTAATTGCCCTTGAATTGAGTGCCTTGCTCAGCCATTTCAGAAGGAAGTTAAGAGTCAACCACATTGCTGTTGTATGTAGTCACATGTAGGCCAGACCAACAGATTTCCTTCCCTAAGGGGAATTAGTGAACTAGGTGGGTTTTCACAACAAAGATCATGGTCACCATTACTGATACCAGCTTTATAATTCCAGGTTTTATTAATTGAATTCAAACTCCAGCAGCTGTAATGCTGAGATTTGAATCCATGCTCCCAGAGCATTATCCTGAATAATCCAAATCATTAATTCAGTGACATTACCACTACACCAGGAGTGAGTGCCCAGTTGCAAGGGGCAGATCTGAGTCTCCAAGCATATCACAGGGCCCATGAAAGAGATATCCCACTTTTTTGGACCCAAGTACTAGCTGATCTCCCCATCTTGATTCTGTTTATCCCCGTTTTTCACCTGGGAAATAAGCACAACAAGGTCCATTATTTCCCCTCATTTAAAGATGAGAAATGCTGGAAAAACTCAGCAAGTCAGGCAATTTCTTCCCATGAGTGTTGAAAGGTAGCTCAGGAAAAGCATCTTTATTATCAAGGATAGCAATGTTTGTCAGTTACTGTAAAATATACTAAGTTAAAATCAACTGAGTGCTTGTTGATTAAGATGTTCTTTGTTTCATGAATCATTTATTTATTGCTTGAATCCCAGGCTGATAGAGGGTATTCTCAATCTGCCTACCAAGAAGGAGGAAAATCAACTAGCAGCATGAAGTGTACATTGGTGCAGTACAATACAGGTGTAAGGATGCTTTGTTTGACCCATGGTCCTTTCTATCTGTTACCTAAGGGAGCAAATGCAATACCAGGTGACCTTAACCCAACAATGTAATGGCTACCCATAACGGTTTACTTCAATTGTTTCCCATGAGCAAAGATTTAAATGTTGAATCAGATCATAGGCTTTCTCGTAAATCCATATACCAGACCAGCCATGTGAAGATGTGAGATCTAGCAAAACGCATAAAAACAGACTGTAAAAGCTTCTATAGGTATGTCAAAAGGAAGTGTTTGTCTAAGACAAATGTGGGCCCAAAACAGGCAGAGTCAGGAGAATTCAGAATGGGGAATAGAGAAATGACAGAGAAGCTAAATGAGTACTTTGTGACTGTTTTCACTGAGGAAGATACAGAAAATCTCCCAGATTTAGAGATCCGAGGGACTAGGGAGAATGAGGAGTTGAAGGAAATTAGTATAAGTAACAACGTTGTGTTGGAGAAATTAATGGGACTGAAAGTTGATAAGTTCCCAGGACCTGATATTCTGCATCCCAGAATGTTGAAGAAGATTGTTATAGAGATCATATTCCAAAATTCAATAGATCCTGGAATGATTCCTGCAGATTGGAAGGTAGCAAATGTCACCCCATTATTTAAGAAGGAGGGGAGAGAGAAAACAGAGAACTACAGACCTGTTAGCCTTACATCAGAAGTAGGAAAAATGCTGAAATCTATTATAGAGGGTGTGATAAATGGATACTTGGATAATCATGATCTGATTGGGCATAGTCCGCATGGATTTGTGAATGGGAAATCATGATTAGAACATAAGAACATAAAAAATAGGAACAGGAGTAGATCATTTGTCCCCTCAAGCCTATTCCGTCATTCAATACAATCATGGCTGATCTTCTTGTGTTTCGATTTCCACATTCCCATCTAACCCGAATAACCTTTGATTCCCTTGCCTAACTAGAATCTATCTAACTCTGCCTTAAAAATATTCAATGACCCCACCTCCACCACCTTCTGAGGCAGAGAATTCCAAAGTCGCACAACCCTCTGAGAGAAAAAATCTCCCCTCATCTCTGTCCTAAAAGGGTAACCCCTACTTTTAAAATAGTGCCCCCTAGTTCTGGACTCACCCACAACAGGAAACATCCACGTTGTCAATGCCGTTCAGGATCTTGTATACTTCAATCAAAACACCCCTCACTCTTCTAAACTCCAGTGGAAACAAGCCCAGTTTGTCCAACCTTTCCTCATAAGGTAACCCATTCATTCCAAGTATCAATCTAGTAAACCTCCCTTGAACCGCCTTCAATGCATTTAAATCCTTCCTTAAATAGGGAGATCAAAACTGCTCACAGTATTTGAGGTGCAGTCTAACCCTGTATAACTGAAGCATAACATCCTTACTTTTATGTTCAATCCCTCTCGTAATAATGGAGAGCATTCCATTAGCCTTCTTAATTACTTGCTGTACCTGCATACTAACTTTTTGTGATTCATGTGCTAGAGCACCTAGGTCCTTTGCACCTCAGAATTATGCAGTCATTTTCCATTTAAGTAATACTCTGCTTTTTTATTCTTCCTGCCAAAGTGAACAACTTCATATTTTCCCACTCACTCAACCTATCTATATCCATCTGCAACCTCCTCATGTCCTCTTCACAACATACTTTCCTAGCTATCTTTGTGTCATCTGCAAATTTAGCTACCATGTCTTCACTCCTCTCATCTAAGTCATTGATGTAAACAGTAAAAAGTTGAGGCCCCAGTACAGGTCCCTGTGGGACTCTACTCATCATATCTTGCCAATCAAAGACCCATTTATGCATACTTTCTGCTTTCTGCCAGCCAGCCAATCTTCTATCCATGTTATATGTTAGCCTCTACACCGTGTGCTTTTATTTTCCATAATAACCTTTGATGTGGCACCTTATCAAATGCCTTCTGGAAATCCAAGTGTTGTATGTCTACAGGCTCCCCTTTTTCCACTACGCATGTTCCTCCTTCAAAACACTCCAAAAAATTTGTTAAATATGATTTACCTTTCACAAAACCATGCTGATTCTCTCCGATTGCCTTGAGCTCTTACAGAGTCTTACAGTCATAGAGGTATATAGCACAGAAAAAGGCCCTTCGGCCCATCGAGTCTGCGCTGGTTAAACAAGTACCTAACTATTCTAATCCCATTTTCCAGCACTAGGCCCATAGCCTTGAATGCCATGGCATCGCAAGTGCACATCCAAATACTTCTTAAATGTTATGAGGGTTTCCATCTCTACCACCCTTTCAGGCAGTGAGTTCTAGATTTCTAACACCCTCTGGGTGAAAAAATTCTTCTTCACATCCCCTCTATACCTCCTAGACCTTAGCTTAAATCTATGCCCCCTAGTTATTGAACCCTCCACCAAGGGGAAAAGTTCCTTCCTGTCTATCCTATCTATGCCCCTCATAATTTTAGACACATCAATCATGTCCCCTCTCAATCTTCTCTGCTCCAGAGAAAATAACCCCAGTCTATCCAATCTCTTCTCATAAGTAAAACTCTCCAGCCCAGGCAACATCCTGGTAAATCTCCTCTGCACTCTTTCTAGTGCAATCACATCCTTCCTATAATGCGGATTCCAGAACGGTACGCAATGCTCTAGCTGTGGCCTAACCAGCGTTTTATACAGTTCCAGCATAACCTCAACGCTCTTATATTCTATGCTAATAAAGGCAAGTATCCCATATGCCTTCTTAAGCACCTTATCTACCTGCCCTGCTACCTTAAGGGACTTGTGGACATGTACACCAAGGTCCCTCTGATCCTCGGTACTTCCCAGGGTCCTTCCATTCATCATGTATTCCCGTGCCTTGTTTGTCCTGCCCAAGTGCATCACCTCATACTTAAACGGATTAAATTCCATTTGCTACTGATCAGCCCATCTGACCAGCTCATCTATATCCTCCTGTAATCTAAGGCTATCCTCCTCACTATTTACCACCCCACCAATTTTCATGTCATCCGCGAACTTACTGATCAACCCTCATCCATTCAAATCTAAATCATTTATATATACCACAAAAAGCAAGGGACCCAACACCGATCCCTGTGGAACCCAACTGGGCAAAGGTACCCAGTCACAAAAACACCCCTCGACCATCACCCTCTGCTTCTAATTTGCCAAATTCACAGAGTGTAGAAGAGGCCCTTCAGTCCATTAAGTCTGCACCGACACGTGAGAAACATCTGACCTACTTAATCTCATTTACCAGCACTTGGCCCATAGCCTTCAATGTTATGATGTGCCAAGTGCTCACCCAGGTACTTTTTAAAGGATGTGAAGCAATCCACCTCCACCACCCTCCCAGGCAGTGCATTCCAGACCATCACTGCCTTCTGGGTAAAAACGTTTTTCCTCACATCCCCCTTAAACCTCCTGCCCCTCACCTTAAACTTATGTCCCCTTGTGACTGATCCTTCAACTAAGGAGAACATCTGCTCCCTATCCACCTTGTCCATGCCCCTCATAATCTTGTACACCTCCTTCAGATCACCCCTCAGTCTTCTCTGCTTCAACGAAAACAACCCAAGTCTATCCAACCTCTCTTCATAACTTAAATGTTTCAACCCAGGCAACATCCTGGTGAATCTCCTCTGCACCCCCTCCTGTGCAATCACATCCTTTCCATAATGTGGCGACCAGAACTGCACACAGTACTCCAGCTGTGGCCTCACCAAGGTTCTATACAACTCCAACATGACCTCTCTACTTTTGTAATCTATGCCTCGATTGATAAAGGCAAGTGTCCATATGCCTTTTTCACCACCCCACTAACATGCCCATCCGCCTTCAGAGATCTATGGACACACACGCCAAGGTCCCTTTGTTCCTCAGGACTTCCTAGTGTCATGATGTTCTTTGAATGTTTCCTTGTCAAATCACTCCTTCCAAAGTGTATCACCTCACACTTTTCAGGGTTAAATTCCATCTGCCACTTATCTGCTCATTTGACCATCCCATCTATATCTTCCTGTAGCCCAAGACACTCAATGTCACTGCTAACCACCTGGCCAATCTTTGTGTCATCTGCAAATTTACTAATCCTACCCCCCACATCGTCATCTATGTCGTTTATATAAATGACGAATAATAGGGGACCCAGCACAGATCCCTGTGGTATGCCACTGGACACTGGCTTCCAGTCACTAAAGCATCCTTCCGTCATCACCCTCTGTCTCCTACATCTAAGCCAATTTTGAATCCACCTTATCAAATTACCCTGTATCCCATGTGCATTTGCCTTCTTTATAAGTCTCCCATGTGGGACCTTGTCAAAGGCTTTGCTGAAATCCATATAAACTACATCAACTGCACTACCCTCATCTACACACCTGGTCACCTCCTCAAAAAATTCAATCAAATTTGTTAAGCATGGCCTCCCTCTGACAAAGCCATGCTGACTATCCCTGATCAAACCTTGCCTCTCCAAGTGGAGATAGATTCTCTCCTTCAGAACTTTCTCCAATAGTTTCCCTATCACTGACGTGAGATCCGCTGGCCTGTAGTTCCCTGGCTTATCTCTACAACCCTTTTTAAATAGCGGAACCACATTAGCTGTTCTCCAGTCCTCTGGCATCTCCCCCAAGGCCAGAGAGGAATTAAAAATTTGGGTCAGAGCCCCGGTGATCTGCTCCCTTGCCTCCCTCAGCAGTCTGGGACACAAATCATCCGGAACTGGAGATTTGTCCACTTGTAAGCCTGCCAACACCTCCAATACCTCGTCACTCCCTGTATCAATCTGCTCAAGAACCACGCGGTCTCTCTCCCCGAGTTCTATACCATCATCCTTATTCTCTTAGGTGAAGACGGATGTGAAGTATTTATTCAACACTCTAGCGATGTCCTCTGGCTCCACCCATAGATTGTCCCCTTGGTCCCTTATGGGCCCTACTCTTTCCCTGGTTATCCTCTTCCCATTGATATATTTATAGAATATCTTGGGATTTTCCCTACTTTTACCAGCCAGATCTTTCTCATATCTCCTCTTTGCTCTCCTAATTGCTTTCTTAAGCTTAACCCTGCACTGTCTATACTGCACAAATGCCTCTGCTGACTTGCTTCCCTTGTACCTGCTAAAAGCCTCTTTTTTCCTTCTCATTGTAACCTGAATATCTCTGGTCATCCATGGTTCTCTGGGCTTGTTACTCCTTCTTATCACCCTAGAGGAAACATGTTGAGCCTGTACCCTCCCCAACTCCTTTTGAACGCCCCCCACTGCTCTTCTGTAGATTTGCCCACAAGTAGCTTTTCCTAGTCTACCTTGCCCAGATGCACCCTCCTCCAATCCAAAACGTTTTTTTGCAACTTGTCTATTTCTTTGTCCATAACAAACTTAAACTGTACCATGTTGTGGTCACTGTCGCTAAAATTGCCTTGGGTCCCATGGGTTCTTACTTTGTTATCAGTCTCCCATGTGGGACCTTATCAAAAGCCTTGCTGATGTCCAAGTAGACTTCGTCAAATGCATTGCCCTCATCTACACACCTGGTCACCTCTTTGAAAAATCCAATCAAATTGGTCAGGCATGATCTCCCCTTAACAAAACCATGCTGACTGTCCTTGATTAATCCTTGCCTCTCCGAGTGTAGATTAATTCTGTCCCTCAGAATTGCCTCCAATAGTTTCCCCACCACTGAGGTTAGACTGACTGACCCATAGTTCCCTGGTTTATCCTTTCCTCCCTTCTTGAATAATGGTACCACATTTTCTGTCCTGCAGTCCTCTGGCACCTCTCCTGTGGCCAGAGAGGTATTGAAAATTATTGCCAGCGCCCCTGCTATCTCCTCCCTTGCCTCACTCATCAGCCTGGGATACATTTCATCCGGGCCTGGAGATTTATCTACTTTTAAGCCTGCCAGATCACTTCGAACCTCTTCCCTTTCTATGCTAATGTCTTTAATTATATCACAGTCCTTCTGCCTGATTTCCATACCCACATCGTCCCTCTCACTTGTGAACACCGACACAAAGTATTCAGTTAGAACCCTACCTATGTCTTTTGGCTCCAAACACAAATTACCACTATGGTCCTTAATGGGCCCTACTCTTTCCCTAGTTATCCTCTTACTCTTAATGTAAAATAACATTGGATTTTCCTTTATTTTACCAGCCAATGTTTTTTAATGCACCCTTTTTGCTCTCCTAATTTCTGTTTTAAGTTCCCCCTTACACATTCTATACTCCTCCAGGACTTCTGCTGTTTTGAGCCCTCGGTATCTGCCATAAGCCTCCCTTTTCTCTTTATCCAATCCAGTATATCCCTCGACATCCAGGTTTCCCTGGATTTGTTGGTCCCACCCTTTGTCTTTACTGGAATATGTTGGCCCTGTACTCTCCCTATTTCCTTCTTAAGTGAGTCCCACTGCTCTGACGCAGATTTGTTGGTCCCACCCTTTGTCTTTATTGGATTATGTTGGTCCTGTACTCTCCCTATTTCCTTCTTAAGTGAGTCCCTCTGCTTAGACGCAGATGTTCCTAAAAGTAGCTGCTCCCAGTCCACTCTAACTAAATCATATCTGATCTTATTAAAATCAACCTTCCCCCAATTTAGACCTCTGATTTCTGGCCCATCCTTATTCTTTTTCATAACAACCTTGAATCTAACGGAGTTATGATCACTATCTGCAAAATGCTCCCCCACTGATATCTCTACCACTTCCCTGGCTTCATCCCCTCTCTTGTAGGACCTTCTATGTACTGGCTTAAAAAAACTCTCCTGGATCTTTTAAGAATTCCGGTCCCTCTAAACCTATCACTATGACTAACACAGTTAATGTTGGGGAAGTTGAAATCCCCCACTATTTCTGCCCTATTATTTTTACGCTTCTCTGAAATTTGCCCACATATCTGCTCTTCTATTTCTCTCTGACTGTCTGGGGGCCTATAGTACACTCCCAGCAATGTGACTGCTCATTTTCTTGTCTTTCAGTTCTATCCTTTGAGGAGCCTTCTACGATATCATCCTTCTTTCCTGCTGTAATTCTAAGTACCCAGCTTTACGAACTTGGAATTTTTTGAGGATGTTACAAAAAAAATTGATAAAGGAGAGTCCTTGGATGTAGTATACTTGGATTCTCAGAACGCTTTTGAAAAAGTCCCCCACAGGAGGTTGATTAGCCAAATAAAAGCACGTGGGATAGGAGACAATATACTGGCATGGATTAAGGATTGGCTATCAGGCAGAAAGCAGAGTATAGCAATAAACGGGTTGCACTGGCAAGCTGTGACTAGTAGGGTACCAGCTGTTCACAATATATATCAGTGATTTGGATGTGGGGACCAAATGTGACATTTCCAAGTTCGGGGATGACACAAAGCTATGTGGGAATATGTAGTCTGAGGAAGATGGGGAGGTGGTGGTATTGTCACTGACTGATATTCCAGAGACCCAGGGTACTTTACTGGGGATCTAGTTTCAAATCCCAACGTGACAGTGGAGTTAATTTTTTATAAAAATATGGAAGGAAAAACTGAAGAAGCTTCACTACAGACTTAGAAGTTGAGGAATTCCCCAAAGTGAATTTAATGCAAGACCCCTGAGGGGCATAGAGTGAAAAGCGAAAAAAAACCTGGTCAGATCACAAAGATGAGTGAGCTAAATTACAAAAATTGCAAGATCCTGAGTAACGCAGAGTCAAAAAACCTGAACAGTTTACAAGGCAGTAGGCAATGTTATAAAAAGCTGTACTTACATTATAGAATAGGTGGCAGTCCCAGGGTTCAGCAGATTGCAACAGTGGTGGCCATCCTGCATCTAAGTTAAAAACAACAGAAGTTAAATAAAAGTTGGCTCGCTGTCAAAAGTTTAAGAAGAAGAACTGCAGATGAAAGAAGAAGCCACTGGAAAGAAAAAGAAAGTTACGTGAAAGCAAAAAAAAGGGCAGGCAGTGCAGAGGAGAAAAGTGCTGGCACTTTAAGTTGAAAAAAAGGCCCCGATCAGACCATGAGCCCAACAAAACTTCAAAGGAGAGAACTTTCCAAAAAAAGAGAGAATCACAGAGAAAAGTAATACCTCTAATTTGAAAGCTTAGAAGTTCAAAAACAAAAGCAGCCACGATCACCGGAGAGCCTGCCAAAACTGAAAAAAGTGCGGGAAACTCATAGCACAGAAAGATGATAGCTTCAAACAGCCCAAGTGAAAAAAACGCTCACTGCAGAGTCTTTAAGGGGCAATAACATTTAAAGCTGTAACTACAAAAAAAAAATAGCCAAAGAAAATTAGACAGATTTTGGATAAGAAAATGGCTACACCAGACACAAGAGTAATCTAGAACACTCCCAATCAAGCGCCAAGGGCAACAAAAGACCCTAGAGAAAGGGCAGCTCCCACTAAAGCGCCAAGGGTAACAAGCGACGCCAAAGAGAGGGCAACTTGCAATAAAGCACCAAGGGCAACAAAAGACCTTGGAGAGAGGGCAACAAAAAACCCCAGAGGGAGGGGAAGAAAAGACCCCATAGAGAGGGTGACAGAAAGCCCCACAGAGAGGGAGCCAAAAGACCCCTAAGCATAACTATTGAACAACATGGAGATTGTCTTAAATAGCAGAATGGAAGCACAGCAGAAGATACTTGAGGAGGCTATGCTGAATTACAGCAAAGCTCAAGATGAAGCAAGTGAGCTTTGCAAAGAAAAGGAAAACCTTTACACTCTAAAAGAATTCCTTAGGACAAAGTATGTTCCTCTGGAAAATTACAAAGAGAAGGAAAATTTAACGTCACTTTGAACAAACTGAAGAACCAGTTGGCAGAGAAGATTCAGCAACGTTCTATATTTCAGGAGAAAGCCAGAAGTTACAAGAAATAGACTAAAGAGTTGGAGAATCAGTTGAATGGAAAAGAGGAGGCACTGAAAGGAAAAGGTGTAGAATTTTCTAAACTGTGCAGAATAATGAAGCGATGGGTAGTACACTTACAGATCTGAAACAAATTAAGTCTTCGCCGGAGACAGACCTGGCCAACAAAATGAAAGACAAGGACAAGGTTCTGTTGCAGACAGAAATGAGATTGGAAAATGTAAACCCGACTCTGAAGCTCAAGGCACTAGAATAAGGAGAAGCTGAGCTGAATGAAAAGATTCGTAAGCTTGCAAAACAATTTGAAAATAAAACAGTAAACAACTGTTTGGCTGAGATTGTGAAACAAGTGGGAATGAAGGTTCCATTTGCAAAGCATATATGTCCAGCAGGAACGTGGTGGATACCATGGAAAAGCAAATTTGAGTCCACTATAGGAATGAATGGAGTGCACATTCCCTTTGGAAGGAACAGGCCAAACCCACAGTGTCCAAGAAAAGCAGATGAGCTGTCAATAAAGAGAAACGCAACTTGAAGGAACGCAAGAAGCAAATCAAATGGAGATAAGCAAGTACCAGAAACCTAGGCCGGAATTTTCCTCTCCCGTTGGTGGTGGGCAGCATGGCCAAAAATCTGTTTCATGTCCTGGTGAAACCAATTAGCCATCGTCCATCAATGGCGGGCCACCTTCCTGCCATCCAATGTCAGTAACGTCGTGTCGAATTTACCCCCCATGTCAGCATGATTTCAGAATGATTCACAACAGCATTTAAAAGGTGTGCATCTGGTGAGCTGAACTTTGAGGGGAACTCTGAGGTGAGTGCACACTAACGTTGCACAGTGCTCATGAGGGTCGCCCAGTCAACTTCAAGGAAATGGCATTACGCATTCAGGCGAGGACATAGGCAAGTTGCTTTTTCCAGACTGGCTGACAATCGGTGCAGGGGCAAGGGCTGCACTGCAGTTGGGGCAAGGTGGGGTGGCAAGGTAGCACAGTCTGATGGTAGTGCACAAATACATGCAGGTGGGAGGGAAGCAGCCACGCATTAGGGAAACGATATCTAAAGTGAGCATTCTTCCAAAGCTGAGACAGCTCACGTGGCAGCTACATTGACAAGCTTGGAGTTGGGCCTCTAGCTTATCTGCCCACTCAGGCAAAGCAGAGACATGAAAGTGCCACCAAATGCTCCTGAACCTTTCAGCCCACTGGTACATACTGCAAATTAATTAGTATTTTAGAAGGCTGCAGAACAATTGGACTACTGGGCAAGTTGTACAATCTCCTTACACAAGCTGGCCATGGAGCAGTCACTGGTGAGGCGCTCACAGCTCCTTGAAATGTCATCATTCCGGTTTGGACCAGTCTCCCGATTGGTTCAAGCTAACAGTGTAGCCATGCATCATGGTTTAGGAGAATGCCTTCACCTGAACTGAAAGCACAGCATACAGTCCAGCGAGCAAAGTTGCCGCCAAACGGTCAGGTGGAGAGGGGCAGAGGCGGGCGGGCTTTCAGGCAGCCATGCAGTGCCCTAATCTCTGGCCATTCAAGAGGTGGCCAGCACTCTCTGCCATGCATTAAGTGGCTTTCAGGCTTAACCAAGAGCGATTCTTAGTACACCCAAGCTAACCCACGTATCTTTCTTTTTCATCCTGCAGGAGGAGTGCCAGGAGCATCAAGCCTGGTGACCTAGATGTATGCCTCATGGCTTACAGGGAGCAGAGACAAAGGAGAAGAGAGCAACAGAGATGCCTGGCTAGGCAGAGGGAGGAGCAGCACCCTCAGGAAGAAGGGGTGGTTGGATGGTGGGTCACCCACGCACGCCACTGAAGAGTAACAGCGAACTATCGCTGGTCGACACCTAGCTACATCCAGGGTCTACAGATGGCTCTTGTCATTCCTGCAGATGACTGAGAACCAGTATCACCGAAGACTGTGCATGTCCAGGGAACTGGTCAGTCACTGGTATGCCACCTGCTGCAGGATTTGGCGCCATGGGGACTTGGAGGGCATCCACTGCCAATGGCCGTAAAAGTCACCTTGGTGCTCAATTCTTATCTCAGTGGCTCCTTTGAGGGCTGCACAGGTGATCTCTGCGGGATACACACACAGGTGCAGCTAAGAGATGATGGACATCATTTTTGAGAAGGCACACGACTTGGTGCATTTTGATCGGGATCAGGCAAGCTAGGAAGCAAGAGTGCTGGGATATGCGCAGATCTCGGGTTTCCCACTGGTACAGGGTGCCATTGACTGCACTCAGGTGGTGCTTAAATCTCCATGGTAACAAGCAGTGCATGTATAGTATATGAACCGCAAGGACTTCCACTCGCTGAATGTTCATCTACTCTGCGACCACAGCAAACGCATCCTGCAGGTCTGCGTACAATTCCCAGGAAGTGTCCACGACTCCTACATTCTCAGGAGACCTCAGATCCCTGGCATCTTCCAGGGTCCACAGAAGTTGCAGGGTTGGCTCCTTGGGGACAAGGGCACCCACAGAGGACATGGCTGATGACACCCATGCAGCGGCGTCAGACTGCAGCAGAGCGAAGGTATAACAGGACTCATGCTGCAACTCACACTTTGGTGGAGCAAACCATTGAGATTTTAAAAATGAGGTTCTGGTGCTTGGACCTTGTTGGGTGGAGCCCTGCATTACAGTCTACAAAGGGTGTCACGCATTGTTGTCACCTGCTACGCCCAAACAACCTCGCAGTGCAACATGGGGTGGAGCTGCCTGAGGAGGAGATGGAGGAGCTGCAATCTCCCCCAATGAGGAGCACATTGATGATGATGAGGAGGATGAGGTCCTCAAAGACGAGGATAAGACCATCACATTATCCAGATGAGGCAGGCACGCTCCGGAGGACCTGCTGGCCTGATTCATGGAGGATGACAATGACATGCAGTGAGGACACTTCATAGACCCTCGCATTGCATCTGTGAACATTCGACTCCTGTCTGGCTGATAGCAGCGCATATACCTTTTATAATAAGGCTCCTGTCATGGAGTCGCAATGGATGCCTGTAGACCCTACATTCCAGGAGGATGATGATGACATGCAGTGGGGACACTCCATAGATCCTCAAATCACTTATGTGAATGTTTGACTCCTGTCTGGCTGATAGCAGATCACTTGACCTCTGTGAACAGGGTCATATCATGGAGATGCAGCAGCAAAACTTTAACTTCTCCTGATCCTATGTAATCCTTCATGAGCTAAACCCTTCAGGACCGCACTGTCACTGGACACAGATGCAGATGAGGTGGGGGTCAGCGGTGGTCAGCGCCAATGCAGTGCAAAAGAGGACAGCCACCAGTGCTGAAAAAAGATGAATGATCTCCTCCATTCCACCAGGGTAAGTCACTCTTCTCATCACTCTCCACTCACATACTCTCAATCCCATCACATATCCACAGGGATCTCACTCACTGCCAGTTCAGGGGACATCAGCAGTCACTCTCTCACGCATACCTTCATCTGTCTTGAGGATCGTATCCTTATCCCATCCATGGCACCACTCACCACCCATACATGCTAGGCATCCTTCTCATCTGGCCTGACAGGTGTCCTGCTTACATTCTCTCCATCTGTATTCCTACAGGACAAGCTGGCACATAACAAAAAGGAGAGGTCACAGACTGGTGGAAGAATGCCTGACATCAAGGTCCTCATAGACTTTGAAAATAGAGGCATCCAGCCGGCTAGCGTCAATCTGCACTGTTCTTGTGCTGACGGTGAGATCAGTGATGCTCAACCAAGTGAGGATCTAGCATTGCAACATCCATCAGACAAACATGCTATGAGTCAGTTCCCCTGCTCTGCAGTCCCCTGCCATGCACTAATTATCTCTCCTTGCAGGAACATCTGGGAAGCAGCCGAGGGGGTCCACGAGCCAGCTGCTCGGCTTGAGCCCCAAAGGCACCTCGGAAGACACCCTAATTGAAGGCACATCACAGCGCTCACACACACCCTTCACCAGCACAGAGACACACACCTCGGTGAGACCTAGCTTTAGAGCAGCTTCGGGATCACACTGGTGAGCACATTGCACTGTCTGATCCACAGCAGAAGCAGCAGGTACTTCCCAGGTTTACGGTACTTGGAGGACTACTGGAGGCCAGAAATCTGTTGAGTCTAAGTCAGATGACTCGGTCATGTCACAGTTGCTGGAGCTGCAAAGGCGAGCTCGGGCACATCGGGAAGGGGTGTCCGCTGCACTCCTCAGATTGCAAGACACGATGGAGTAGTCGGTCCGCCTTCAGTCTGAGGTAATAGTGCCGGCATGTCAACGCACTGAGGTCAACACTGATAGGATGGCAGCCGCCATGGAGGTCTTGGTCCAGGACATCAGTACTGCACTGCTATGCGGGCTGAACTCCATTGCTAACGCCATATTTGGTCTCCAACTGTGTCAACATGAGAGGGGTGTGGGGCAGCTTGATCTCACTCCAGCTTCCGCTTCTCCTTAAGGAGTCAGCCAGGGGACCTGGGACACCCATGGGAAGGAGGATCCCCAGGGCCATCCACCCAGGTAATTCCATGAGTGTTTGGCCTATCCGAATCCCCTCTTCTTGTGACTCCAGCAACTCCAGTCCACAGGCCGAGGAGAGTGCCACTGCCACACATCAGGACCCCGAAAGCAGGCCAGGCCCTCCAGATCTTGGCCCTCCAGAGGTCATTGATGAAACAGCTGAAGATGGGCCCATAACACTACCCTGAGGAACTCCTGCGGTGATATCCTGAAGCTGAGATGATTGACCTCCAACAACCACAACCATCTTCGTTTGTGCTAGGTATGACTCCAACCAATGGAGAGTTTT
The DNA here is from genome assembly GCF_017639515.1 of Carcharodon carcharias. Classification (NCBI taxonomy): domain Eukaryota; kingdom Metazoa; phylum Chordata; class Chondrichthyes; order Lamniformes; family Lamnidae; genus Carcharodon; species Carcharodon carcharias. The sequence goes on along the minus strand of NC_054469.1, from coordinate 11,014,012 downwards.
CCCCCCGATTCCTATTGACTCCAGTTTTGCTAGGGCTCCTTGATGCCACACCCGGTCAAATGCTGCCTTGATGTCAAGGGCAGTCACTCTCACCTCACCTCGGGAGTTCAGCTCTTTTGTCCTTGTTTGTACCAAGGCTGTAATGAGAACAGGAGATGAGTGGCCCTGGTGGAACTCAAACTGGGCATCAGTGAGCAGGTTATTGCTAAGCAAGTGCTGCTTGATAGCACTGTTGATGATCCCTTTCCATTATTTTACTGATGATAGAGAGTAGACTGATGGGGTGGTAATTGGCTGGGTTGGATTTGTCCTGCTTTTTGTGCATAGGACATACCTGGGCAATTTTCCACATAGCTGGGGAGATGTCAGTGTTGTAGCTGTACTGGAACAGCTTGGCTAGGGGCGCAGCAAGATCTGGAGCACAAGTCTTCAGTACTATTGCTGGAATTTTGTCAGGGCCCAAAGCCTTTGTAGTATCCAGTGCCTTCAGCCATTTCTTGATATCACGTGGAGCGAATCAAATTGGCTGAAGACTAGCATCTATGATGCTGGGGACCCCCAGAGGAAGCCACAATGAATCATCCACTCTGGCCGAAGATTGTAGCAAATGCTTTAGCCTTATCTTTTGCACTGATGTGCTGGGCTCCTCCATTGTTGAGGATGGGCTATTTGTGGATCCTCTTCCTCCAGTGAGTTGTTTAATTGTCCATGGACGTGGCAGGACTGCAGAGCTTAGATCTGATCCATTGGTTGTGGGATCTCTTAACTCTGTCTGTCACTTGCTGCATATGCTATTTGGCACGCAAGTAGTCCTGTGTTACAGCTTCACCAGGTGGACACCTCATTTTTAGTTATGCCTGGTCCTGCTCCTGACATGTCTATCTATCCTATTTAGCACAGTGGTAGTGCCACACAACACGGTGGAGGGTTTCCTCAATGTGAAGACGGGACTTCATCTCCAGAAGTCTTTGTGGTGGTTACTCCTACTGATACTGTCATACGCAGATGCATCTGCGGCAGGAAGGTTGGTGAGGATGAGGTCAAGTACGTTTTTTCATCTTGTTGGTTCCCTCACCACCTGCTGCAGACCCCTGCCTAGCAGTTATGTCCTTTAGAACTCGGCCAGCTCAGTCATTGAACATTGATGTCCCCCACACAGAGTACATTCTGCGCCCTTGCCACTCTCAGTGCTTCCTCCAAGTGGTGTTCAACATGGAAGAGTACTGATTTATCGGCTGAGGGGGGTGGATGGTACGTGGTAATCAGCAGGAGGTTTTCTTGCCCAAGTTTAACCTGATGCCTTGAGACTTCATGTGGTCCGGAGTCAATGACCATCTCCAACAAGAGAGAATCTAACCATCACCCCACTGACATTCAATGGCATTACCATTCCTGAATCCCTCCACTATCAACATCCTGGGGGTTACAGTTGACCAGAAAGCAAACTGGACTAACCATATAAATAGTGTGGCTACAAGAACAGGTCAGAGGCTAGGAATCCTGCGGTGAGTAACTCACCTCCTGACTCCCCAAAGCCTGTCCACCATCTACAAGACACAAGTCAGGAATGTGATGAAATACTCTCCATTTGCCTCGATGAGACCAGCTCCAGTAACACTCAAAGAAGGTCCACACCATCCAGGACAAAGCAGCCCACTTGACTGGCCCACCATCTACAAACATTCACTCCCTCCACCACCGACGAATAGTGGCAGCAGTGTGTACCATCTACCAAGATGCACTGCAGGAACTCATCAAGGCTCCTTAGACAGCACCTTTTCTGTGACAACAATCTGAGGTTAAACCAGATTGTGAGCAATTTTAAGCCCAACAAGAGCTTCTGACTACATTTTCATGCCAACACTAAGACTACCTTTTTCTACCTTTGTAATATTGCCTGACTGAACGTGTCTCAGAATCCAGAAATATTTAATTCCCAACTTTGATCACACTGAAACACTTCTCCATAATGGCATTCAGATATATTGCGTTTAGCTTTTTCTTTCCATCTTTCACAGAATTCACAGAATTTCAACGGCACAGAAGAGGGCCATTTGGCCCATCATGTCTGCACCGGCTCTCCAGATCAGCATTATGACCTCTTGCCATTGCCCTGCCTTTTCCCCATACCCCTGCACATTGTCTCTATTCAAATAATCACCTAATGCCCTCTTGAATGTCTTGATTGAACCGGTCTCCGCCACACTTCCAGGCAGTGCATTCCAGACATGAGTCACTCGTTATGTGAAAAAGTTTTTTCTCACGTCATATTTGCTTCTTTTGCAAATCACTTTAAATCTGTGCCCTCGAGTTCTTGGTCCTTTTACAAGCAGGAACATCTTCTCCTTATCTACTCTGTCCAGCCCCCTCATGATTTTGAACATCTCTATCAAATTTCCTCTTAGCTTTCTTCTCTCCAAGGAGAACAGTCTCAACCTCTCCAATCTATCCTCATAGCTGAAGTTTCTCATCCCTGGAACCATTCTTGTAAACCTCTTCTGCACTCTCTCCAATGCGTTCACATCTTACCTATAGCATGACGCCCAGCACTGTACATAATACTCCAGCTGAAGTCTAACGAGTGTCTTATATAAATTCAGCATAACTTCGTTGCTCTGTATTCTATGCCTCTATTAATAAAGCTCAGCATATTATATGCTTTATTAACTGCTCTCTCCACTGTCCTGCCACCTTCAATAGTCTATGCACATATGCACCCAGGTCTTTCTGCTCCAGCACCCCCTTCAAAATTTCACCCCTTATTTTATATTGTCTGTCCATGTTCTTCCTACCAAAATGCATCACCTCACACTTCTCCGCATTGAACATCATCTGCCATCTATTTGTCCACTCCATCAACTTGTCTATGTCCTTTTGAAGTTCTACACTGTCCTCCTGGCAGCTTACAACACTTTTATCATCTGCAAACTTTGAAATTGTCCCCTGCACACCAAGAGCTAGATTATTTATATATATCTGGAAAAGCAAGGGTCCCAATACTGACCCCTGGGGAACTCCAGTACAAACATTCATCCAGCTCGAAAAATATCCATAGGCCATTACTCTCTGCTTCCTATTTTTCAGTGAATATTGTATCCATGTTGCTATTGTTCTTCTATTCCATGAGTAATAACTTTTCTCACAAGTCTGTTGTGTGGCACTGTATCAAATGCCATTTGAAAGTGCATGTACATTACATCAACAACATTAACCTCATCAACATTTTCTGTCACCTCTTCAGAAAACTCCAGGAAGTTAAACACAATTTCCCCTTTAGAAATCCATGCTAGCTTTTCCTTATCAGCCCACATTTTTCTAATGTGACTACTAATTCTATCCCAAATAATTGTTTCTAGAATCTTGTCCACCACTGAAGTTAAACTGACTGGTCTGTAATTGCTGGGCTTATCCTTACACCATTTTTGGAACAAGGGTATAATGTTTGCAATCTTCCAGTCCTCTGGAACCTCCCCTGAGTTTAGGGAAAACTGAAAAATTATGGCCAGTGCCTCTGCAATTTCTACTCTCAGTTCCTTCAATATCCTTGGATGCATCTCAGCCGGTCCTGGTGCCTTGTCAACTTTAAGTACTGACAGACAAAGTGACAAAGTTTTCTCATCTATCACCATGGCCTGGGTAGCATCTACCTCCTTGGATGCAAAGTATTAATTTAATACCTCAACCATGGCCCCCTTGTCCATGTCTGACTTCCCTTTTAGGTCCCTAATCAGCCCTACTCCTCCTTTTACCACCCTTTTACTATTTCTATGCCTATAGAAGACTTTGGGATTTCCTTTTATGTTGGCTGCCAGTCTTTTCTCATTATCCCTCTTCATTTCTCTAATATGCTTTTTCATCTCCCCTCTGAAACTTCTGTATTCCTCTTAATTCTCAATTGTATTTTCTACCTGACACCTGTCAAAAGCACACTTTTTCTTCTTTAGTATAATTTCTATTTTTTCATCTAAGGAGCTCTGGATTTGTTTGCCCTACCTTTCCCTTTTGATGGAATATACCTGGACTGTGCCCAAACCAATTATTTTTTGAAGGTAGCCCATTGTTCAGCTACAGTTTTTCCTGCCAATCTTTCATTTCAGTCTATCAAGCCCAGCTCCACCTTAGTCAGTAATGCCCCATTGCCTTCGTTAAGCTCTCTGTCTCTTCCTGAGCCACACTGTTTTTACATAAGTCATGACATTCCTCTGCAGCCTTGACTTTTCTGTTGTTGCTTTTGAATTTAGCCTTTCCTGAATCCTCCCACTCTACCCCTTTAGTAGTTTACATAAGAACATAAGAACTAGAAGCAGGGGTAGACAATTCAACTCCTTGAGCCTGCCCCGCCATTCAATACGATCATGGCTGATCTCATTTTGGCCTCAACTCCAATTTCCCACCCTCTCCCCATAAGCTTTCAACCCATTGCTAATTAAAAATCTGTCTATCTCCTCCTTAAGTTTATTCAACGTCCTGGCATCCACTGCACTCTGAGGTAGTGAATTCCACAGATTCACGACCCTTTGAGAAAAGTAATTCCTCCTCATCTCTGATTTAAATCTACCACCCCTTAGCCTAAAACTATGGCCTCTCCTTCCCTGTAGGGGGAAACATCTGCTCCATGTTTACTTTGTCTATCCCCTTTTAGCATCTTATATACCTCAATTAGATCTCCTCTCATCCTTCTAAAATCTAGCGAGTATAGGCCTAAACTGCTCAATCTCTCCTCATAAGACAAGCTCCACATCTCTGGAATCAATCTAGTGGACCTCCTCTGAACCGCCTCCAATGCAACTACATCCTTCTTCAAATAAGGGAACCAAAACTGGGCACAGTACTCCAGGTGCAATCTCAACAATGCCTTGTACAGTTGCAACAACACTTCCCTATTTTTATATTCTATTCCTTAAGCAATAAATGCCAAAATTCCATTTGCCTTCTTTATTTGCCTTCTGTACCTGCATACTAGCTTTCAGCGATTCTTGCACGAGGACACCCAGATCCTTCTGCACTGAAGCATTCTGAAATTTCTCTCCATTTAAATAATAAGTCACCTTTTTATTCTTTCGACCAGAATGGATAACCTCACACTTATCCACGTTAAACTCCATCCGCCAAATTTTGGCCCATTAACCTAACCTGTCCATATCCATTTGTAAATTTCTTATTTCTTCATTGCAACTTACTTTCCCACCTATTTTGGTGTTATCTGAAAATTTAGCTATAGTGTCTTCTATCCCTGAATCCAAGTCATTAACATAGATTGTAAATAGTTGGGGCCCAAGGACTGAACCCTGTGGCACCCTATATGCCCCACAGCTTGCCATCCAGAAAAAGACTCATTTAGCCCGACTCTGCTTTCTGTTAGTTAGCCAATCCTCTATCCAAGCTAATATATTACCCCTAACTTCATGTGATCTTATCTTGTTTATGAACCTTTTGTGCGGCACCTAATCAAAGGCCTTCTGGAAGTCCAGATATACTACATCTACAGGGATCCCCATTATCCACTTTGCTTGTCACATCTTCAAATAACCCTAGCAAATTAATCACACCGTTTACTCTTCATAAAACCATGCTGACTCTGAAGGATTGCATTTTGACTTTTCAAATGCCCCATTACTACTTCTTTAATAATGGATTCCAACAATTTCCCAATGAAAGACATTAAACTAACTGGTTTATAGTTTCCTATTTTCTGCCTCCCCCCTTTTTAAATAAGGGCGTTATATTAGCATTTTCCAATCTACTGGAACGTTTCCAGAATCCAGGGAATTTTGGAAGATTATAGCCAATGCATCCACTATCTCCGCTGCCACTTCCTTTAAGACCGTGGGATGTAGGCCATCAGGTCCTGGAGGCTTGTCACCATTTAATCCCAATAGTTTGCTCAGTACTTTTTCTCTAGTGATGGTGATTGTCCTAAGTTCCTCCTTCTCTATACCCTCTGCACTATCTGTTACTATTGGGGTGGTACTAGTGTCCTCCATTGTGAAAACTGAGGTAAAATATTGATTAAGCATCTCTGCCATTTCTGCGTTCCTCACTATTAACTCCCCAGTTTCATCTTCCAAGGGACCAACATTCACTTTAGGTACTGTCTTTCATTTTATATACTTGTAGAAGATTTTGCTGTCAGTTTTTACATTTTATGCCAGTTTTCTTTCGTAATTTACCTTTGCTCTTTTTATTATTTTTTTAGTAACCCTTTGTTGATCTTTAAAAGTTTCCCAATCTTCCAGCCTGCCACTCACCTATGCAATTTGGTATGCCTTAGTTTTTGCCTTTATCACAGAATCACACGGTGCAGAGGAGGCCCTTCGGCCCATCGAGTCTGCACCAACACATGAGAAACACCTGACCTACCTACCTAATCCCATTTACCAGCACTTGGCCCATTGCCTTTAATGTTATGACATGCAAATGCTCATCCAGGTACTTCTTAAAGAATGTGAGGCAACCTGTTTTCACCAGTCTCCCAGGCAGCGCATTCCAGATGGTCACCACCCTCTGGGTAAAAAAGTTTTTCCTCACATCCCCCCTAAACCTCCTGCCCCTCACCTTGAACTTTTGTCCCCTCGTGACTGACCCTTCAACGAAAGGGAACAACTGCTCCCTATCCATCCTGTCCATGCCCCTCATAATCTTGTACACCTCGATCAGGTCACCCCTCAGACTTCTCTGCTCCAACAAAAACAACCCGAGTCTATCCAACCTCTCTTCATAATTTAAATGTTTCATCCCAGGCAACATCCTGATGAATCTCTTCTGCACCCCCTCCAATGCAATCACATTCTTCCTATAATGTGGCAACCAGAACTGCGCACAGTACTCCAGCTGTGGCCTCACCAAGGTTCTATACAACTCCAACATGACCTCCCTACTTTTGTAATCTATGCCTCGATTGATAAAGGCAAGTGGCCCATATGCCTTTTTCACCACCCCGCTAACATGCCCCTCCACCTTCAGAGATCTATGGACACACATGCCAAGGCTCCTTTGTTCCTCAGAACTTCCTAATGTCATGCTGTTCATTGAATATTTCCTTGTCAAATTACTCCTTCCAAAGTGTATCACCTCACACTTTTCAGGATTAAATTCCATCTGCCACTTATCTGCCCATTTGATCATCCCATCTATATCTTCCTGTAGTCCAAGACACTCAATATCACTGTTAACCACCCAGCGAATCTTTGTGTCGTCCGCAAATTTACTAATCCTACCCCTCACATAGTCATCTATGTCGTTCATATCAATGACAAATAATAGGGGACCCAGCACAGATCCCTGTGGTATGCCACTGGACACTGGCTTCCAGTCACTAAAGCAGCCTTCTGTCATCACCCTCTGTCTCCTACAACTAAGCCAATTTTGCATCCAACTTATCAAATTACCCTGTATCCCCTGTGCATTTGCCTTCTATATAAGTCTCCCATGTGGGACCTTGTCAAAGGCTTTGCTGAAATCCATATAAACATCAACTGCACTACCCTCATCTACACACCTGGTCACCTCCTCAAAAAATTCAATCAAATTTGTTAGGCATGACCTCCCTTTGACAAAGCCATGCTGACTATCCCTGATCAAACCTTGCCTCTCCAAGTGGAGATAGATGTTCTCCTTCAGAATTTTCTCCAATAGTTTCCCTACCACTGACGTGAGACTCACTGGCCTGTAGTTCCCTGGCTTATCTCTACAATGCTTCTTAAATAGCAGAACCACATTAGCTGTTCTCCAGTCCTCTGGCACCTCCCCTGTGGCTAGAGAGGAATTACAAATTTGGATCAGAGCCCCTGCGATCTCCTCCCTTGTCTCCCTCAGCAGTCTTGGAAACAAATCATCGAGACCTGGAGATTTGTCCACCTTTAAGCCTGCCAACACCTCCAATACCTCGTCACTCCCTATATGAATTTGCTCAAGAACCTCACAGTCCCTGAGTTCCATACCTTCCATCATTTAGATGAGGGAATTAAATGTAATATCTCCAAGTTTGCAGATGACACAAAGCTGGGTGGGAGGGTGCGCCATGAGGAGGATGCAGAGATGCTTCAGTGTGATTTGGACAAGCTGAGTGAGTGGGCAAATGCATGGCAGGTGCAGTATAATGTGGATAAATGTGAGGTTATCCATTTTAGTAGCAAAAACAGGAAGGCAGATTATTAGCTGAATGGCTATAAATTGAGAGAGGGGAATGTGCAACAAGACCTGGGTGTCCTTGTACACAATCGCTGGAGGTAAGCATGAAGGTGCAGCAGGCGGTAAAGAAGGCAAATGGTATGTTGGCCTTCATAGCCAGAGGATTCGAGTACAGGAACAGGGATGTCTTGCTGCAATTGTACAGGGCCTTGATGAGACCACATCTGGAATATTGTGTGCTGTTTTGGTCTCCTTATCTGAGGAATTCCCTCCTTATAGAGGGAATGCAGCGAAGGTTTACCAGACTGATTCCTGGGATGGTAGGACTGACATATGAGGAGAGATTGAGTCAATTAGGATTATATTCGCTGGAGTTCAGAAGAATGAGGGGGAATCTCATAGAAATCTATAACATTCTAACAGGAATAGACAGGGTAGATGCAGGAAGGATGTTCCTGATGGTAGGGGAGTCCAGAACCAGGGGTCACAGTCTGAGGATATGGGGGTAGACCATTTAGGACTGAGATGAGGAGAAATTTCTTCACCCAGAGAGTGGTGAGCCTGTGGAATTAATTACCACAGGAAGCAGTTGAGACCAAAACATTGTATGTTTTCAAGAAGGAGTTAGATATAGTTCTTGAGGTGAAAGGGATCAAAGGGTATGGGGTGACAGCGGGAGCATGCTATTGAGTTGGATGATCAGCCATGATCATAATGAATGGTGCAGCAGGCTCGAAGGGCTGAATGGCCTACTCCTGCTCCTAGTTTCTATGTTTCTATCCTCATAGATTGCCTCTTTGGTCCCTAATGAGCCCTACTCTTTCCCTGGTTATTCTCTTCCCATTGATATACTTCTTGGGATTTTCCCTATTTTTATCAGCCAGAGCTTTCTCATATCCCCTCTTTGCTCTTCTAATTGCTTTCATAAGCTCCACCCTGCACTTTCTGTACTCCACTAATGTCTTCGCTGATTTCACAGAATCACACAATGCTGAATTGGCCCTTCGGCACCGACACGTGAAAAACACCTGACCTACCTACCTAATCCCATTTACCAACACTTGGCTCATAGCCTTGAATGTTTTGATATGCCAAGCGCTCATCCAGGTACGTTACAAACCTCCTGCCGCTCACTTTGAACTTGTGTCCCCTCATGACTGACCTTTCAACTAAGTGGAACAGCTGCTCCCTATCCATCCTGTCCATGCCCCTCAAAAGCTTGTACACCTTGATCGCCCCTCACTCTTCTCTGCTCCAACAAAAACAACCTAAGTCTATCCAACCTTTCTTCATAACTTAAATGTTTCATCCCAGGCAACATCCTGATGAATCTCTTCTGCACCCCCTCCAGTGCAACCAAATCTGCCTATAATGTGGCAACCAGAACTGCACACAATACCCCAGTTGTGGCCTCACCAAGGTTCTATACAACTCCAACATGATCTCCCTACTTTTGTAATCTATGCCCGGATTGATAAAGGCAAGTGTCCCATATGCCTTTTTCACCACCCCACTAAACATGCCCCTCCACCTTCAGAGATCTATGGACACACACGCCAAGGCTCCTTTGTTCCTCAGAACTTCCTAATGTCATGCCGTTCATTGAATACTTCCTTGTCAAATTACTCCTTCCAAAGTGTATCACCTCAAATTTTTCAGGGTTAAATTCCATCTGCCACTTATCTGCCCATTTGACCATCCCGTCTATATCTTCCTGTAGCCCAAGACACTCAACCTCACTGTTAACCACCCGGCCAATCTTTGTGTCGTCCGCAAACTTACTAATCCTACCCCCCACATAGTCATATATGTACCTCCCATTGTACCTGCTAAAAGCCTCTCTTTTCCTTCTCATCGTATCCTGAATATCCCTGGCCATCCATGGTTCTCTGGGCTTGTTACTCCTTCCTATCACCCTAGAGAGAACATGTTGAGCCTGTACCCTCCCCATGTTCTTTTTGAACTCCCCCAACTGCTCCTCTGTAGATTTCCTCACAAGTAGCTGTTCCCAGTCTACCTTGGACAGATCGTGCCTTATTTTACTAAAATCCACTCTCCCCCAATCCAAGACATTTTTTTGCAGCTTGTCTATTACTTTGTCCATAACAAGCTTAAACTGTATTCACTATCACTAAAATGCTCCCCCACCACCACCTCAGCCACCTGTCCGGCTTCATTCCCCAGAATTAGGCCCAGCAATGCACCGTCCCTTGTTGGACCCTCCACATATTGACCTAAAAAGTTCTCCTGTACACATTTGAGGAAATCCACTCCATCCAGGCCCTTAACACTATGTCTATCCCAATTAATGTTGGGAAAGTTGAAATCACCTTATATAATTACCCTATTGTTATTGTTTTTACACACCTCCGCGAATTATACACATATTTGCTCCTCAATTTCCCATTGACTATCTGGGGATCTATAATAAACACCTAACAATGTGGCTGCTCCTTTATTATTCCTAAGCTTTACGCACAAAGCTTCATTCGATGCCCCCTCCAAGATATCATCTCTCCTTACTGAAATAACTGACTCCTTAACTAATAATGCCATGCCTCCTCCTCTTTTACCCTCTCCCCGTCTTTAACTTCCTTGCTTAGCCATGGATGCTTTTTCCCCCTCTTACCACCTTTCTTCCTCTTTGGAGTATATTTTACTTGGGAGGAATTGAATATCTCCTTAAGTAAATGGCACTGTTCAGCAACCGTCCTACCTTTTAGTCTCCCTGCCCAGTCCACTAGGGCCAAATCTGCCCTCATGCCTATGTAGTTACCTTTGTTTAACTCCAGAACACTAGTGTGGGGCTCATGCTTCTCGCTCTCAAACTGAACTTGAAATTCTAGCATCCTATGATCACTCTTCCCTGCAGGATCCGTTACCAAGAGATCATTAATTAATCCCATCTCATTACACAAAACCAAATCCAGATTGGCCTGCTACCTGGTTGGTTCCACAACACATTGCTCCAAGAAACAATCTCTAATACACTCTACTTCGAGGCTACCCTTGCCAATTTGGTTAGTGCACTCTATATGCATTTTAAAATCACCCATGATTATTGCTGTGCCTTTCTTACATGCTCCCAGTATTTCCTGGTTTATATTGCGCCCTACTGCTGAACTACTGTTTGGGGACCTATAGATTACTCCCACCAGGGACTTCTTTCCCTTGCTATTTCTTATTTCTACCCAGACTGACTCTACGTCTTGCTCTCCAGTGCTTATATCATTCCTCACTATAGCACTGACCTCTTCCTTTACTAACAAAGCTACACCACCTCTTTTTCTTTCCTGCCTATCCTTCCGAAATACTGAGTACCCTTGGATATTCAACTCCCAAACCTGTTCTCCCTATAAATGCTTCTCAATCATCACCACCAAATCATATCTATTTATCTCTATTTGCACTGTTAACTCATTAGTTTTATTCTGAATGCTACGTGAATTCAGATACAAAGCCTTATGTTTGTCCTATTGTCAATTTTCCCTACTCTTATATGATTCTTAGGTGCAATATGGCATTCACACACTCTGTCCCTTCCTTTCACTTTTTGGTAACAATCAGCCTCGTCACTAAGCTGCACTCTTACTCTTTCCATAAACTTTGATTTTTTATATTTCCATGCAACTGAACCCTCCCCCACACCATTTAGTTTAAAGCCCTATCTACAACCCTAGTTTTGTGATTCGTTAGGACACTGCTCCCAGCATGATTCAAGTTGAGTCTATTCAAACGGAATAGCTCCCTCTTTCTCCAGTACAGGTGCCAATGTCCCATGAATTCAAACCCATTTCTCCCACATCAATCTTTGAGCCATGCATTTACCTCTTTAATCTTATTGACCCTGTGCCAATTAGCTCATGGCTCAGGTAGTAATCTGGAGATTATTACCTTTTTTAATCTGCTTTTTAACCCATAGCTGCTCGTATTCCCTCAGTAGAACCTCTTTTCTCGTTCTACCTATATCATTGGTACCTACATGGACCACGACAACTGGATTTTTCCCCTCCCACTCCAAGTTCCTCTGCAGCGCAGATGAGATATCCTTAACCCTGGCACCAGGTAGGCAACACAACCTTCGGGACTCTCGATCCTGGCTACAGAGAACAGTATCTATTCCCCTAACTATACTATTCCCGATTACAACTACATTTCTCTTTTCTCCCCATACTTGAATGGCTCTCTGTACCAGGGAGCTATGGTTAATTTGTTCATCCTCCCTACAGTCCCCGCTCTCGTCCACACAGGGAGCAAGAATCTCAAACTTGTTGGATAAGGGCAAGGGCTGAGGCTCCTGGATCTCTCTACCTGCCCCGCTCATTGTCACACCCTCCTGTCCCTGACCACTGGCCAAATTTAAGGTAGTTAATCTAAGAGGTGTGACTGTCTCCTGAAACACAGTGTCCAGGTAACTCTCCCCCTCCCTGTGTTGCAGTGTCTGAAGCTCAGACTCCAGCTCATCACTCTGAGCTCGAGTTCCTCAGCAACCAACATTTGCTACAGATGTGGTCACTAGGAACCACAATGGGGTCCACCAGCTCCCACATCATGCAGTTACAACACATTGCCCTGCATCTCTATTTTATTTAATTAGTTTTTCAATTTGTTTTTATATTTCCTACTGGTCTTTATTTTATCAATCTGTAAAATATTTCTCCTATTTACCTTTAATCTAAAAACAAGTTAGAATAGAGATTCAAAATACATTTTTTTAAAATCAACTGGAACTCGCTCTCTCTGCTGAGTTGAAGCTGAAGTGTTAGGCCTCCGATCCTGGGCCCCAGTAGTCGTCTTTAATCTGAAATCAACTTAGAATACGTAGTTCAAACTAGCAGTTACTTACCAACCAATGAACTTATGGTTTTCCTGTGATGTTTTCCATTCGGCAACAGTGACTACAGAGGACGCTCTTCCCAGATTGCTTCACGGCAAAGGTGACTGCAGAGGACACTCTTCCCACACTGCTTCATGGCAACGGTGACCACAGAGGACACTCTTCCCAGACTGCTTCACGGTGACAGTGACTGCAGAGGACACTCTTCCCAGACTGCTTCACGGCAACGGTGACTGCAGAGGACGCTCTTCCCAGACTGCTTCACAGCGACGGAGACTGCAGAGGACGCTCTTCCCAGACTGCTTCATGGTGACAGTGACTGCAAAGGATACTTTTCCCAGACTGCCTTACGGTGACGGAGACTGCAGAGGACATTCCTCCCAGACTGCTTCACACTGACGGTGACTGCAGAGGACACTTTTCCCAGTTTAAAGGCCTAGTTATTGTCCTAGCTATTCAATGTGGACCACAACAACTGGATCCCCCCCCGCCTCCCATTCCAAGTTGTTCTCCAGCTGTGAAGAAGCATCACATTTTGTTTGATAACACTCTTTTGAAGTGCCTTGGGAAATTTCACTACACTGATGGCACTACATTAACAGAAGCTGTTGTTATTACTATGAAATTAAAAAGGAATATGCTGGAAACACTCAGCAGGTCTGGCAGCAACTGTGGAGAAAGAAACAGCAGTAATGCTTTGAGTTATACATGACTCTTTTTTTGATTCTGCAAATGTAGAGGAAATCTGATCATTCATGAGTTATTTGCAGTGATGAAACTGAATTCTACATCCTGGATGAAGAAGAATATCCAGCACATTAATGGTGCCTTAACTATTACAAGTTTAAAAACATAATCAATTTTTTTTCAGATTAAAGTATATTTTGTTTCTATAACTTACCTCTAGATCTATGATCACCTGTCTCTCCATGGGATAGTAAAAGCGACAGGAGGCCTAACAGGTACTGGAGATGGTGCTGTCATGAAACAGAGAACAAAATGAAGACTGGTACATACATCAAAGAAAAAAAATCAGACTACTGAAATCATGTAAATTAATCAAATTGTTGTTTGATGAGGAAGGTCGCTCATGGATTCCATTGAAGATGTTTATGGATTCAACTGATGAAGTTCATAGATTCCAATAATTGAATTTAGACATGGGTCATCCATTTTTTGTACATTTTACTCAAGCCTTAAATATTCCACTGATAGCATTAATTATTTCTATTCATTAAATTGATGCTTTGGAGTACAATGTCTCTTTTAGATTATTTTATTCAGACTATATTCATCTGCACCATTTTCATTTCCCAGAAATCTGCAAGAGTTAATTAAACACTGCTATCTCCAGAATAACTTTTCATTCCACTTTATCATAGTGACTATTAAAATTATTAAAGCCTTTACTTATGCTAAAACTTACATGGACTAGCATATGGGAGTGGACAGACATCTGATGATGATCCCGGATCATTGGATGCCGCTGCTGCCAGTAGACAAAGAATAAAAATAGTGGGATGAACACTTATTCCTAATAATGTCAGTTGGGTCATGAGAAATGATGAAATGCGAAATATTTCAAACCTATTTCAGAACCTCCTACTTCTGCTTTCAACATAGGTGGGACTAAAGGCAGGTGACTAACCTGCTTGCAAGAAGTGGGTTATCCATTAGATATTATAATCAGGGTGTATGCCTTTACTTTAGAAAAAAAAATAAGTGAAATTAAAATAGAAAGGAAAAGATGAAATGGAGATTTGGAATGCAGTAATGTAAGAAAACTAGCTAAGGACTTAACTGTAATGTGAAGGAAAGGACTTATATTTATACAGCTTTGGCACCATGGGTGCACTGACATAGTTCTGCTCCACTCAACAATGAGGCCTCTCTAGAAGGAAATGAAAAGCTAACTGCAGGATACCTAAGAACTATTGCTTAGGTACATTTTAGAATCAAATTCTATCAAATTGTATTTTAAAAAAATGTCAAGAGGAGTAAATATAGAAAGCCCAAGCCAGACAAGTACTTTAATTGGAATGGAACAAAATAAAAGAATATTGGTAAAAGACGAAGCAATGGAGCTCGATCTAGGTAAAGAACTAGCAATGAAGCATGAAAAGCTTAATGACATGTCTTTGACATTATTTCTACAATTTTCCCCTTGGGGAGAGAACTAATTCTGAGCTCATTATGAAGACTGACCTGTTCTCAACTTACTGAAGTTGGCTCTCCTCAAATTAAGTAGATTGTAGATTTCTCCTTATTCATTTCCATAGCTAAACTAAACTTCATAATGCTATGTTCATTGCTCCCTAAATATTTCCCTACTGACAGCTGATACAAACATACAAATTAGGAACTGGAGTAGGCCATTCAGCACCTTTGCCATTTGATAAGATCTTGGCTGGTTTGTCTGTGGCCTCTACTTTCCTGTCTACCCCTTATACCTTTTGATCCCCTGTCAGTTAAAAATCTATCTAACTCAGCCTTAAATATATTCAATGACCCATCCTCCATTGCTCTCTGGGAAAGAGAATTCCACAGACCAATGACCCTCTGAGAGAAAAAGTTTCACCTAATCACCGCATTAATTGGGAGACCGTTTATTTTTAAACTATGCGCCCTAGTTCTAGTCTGTACAATAAGGGGAAACATTCTTTCAGCATCTGCCCTGTCAAGTCCCCTCAGGATCTTATATGTTTCAATGAGATCATCTTTCATTCTCCTAAACACCAATGATCACAGGCCCAACCTGTTCAACATTTCCTCATAAGACAGCCCCTTCATTCAAGGAATCAGTTGAGTGAACATTCTCAGCACTACTTCAAGTGAAATATATCCTTTCTTAAATATGGAGACCAAAGCTGTACAAAATATTCTAGATGTAGTCTCACCAACCATAGCAACACATCCCTTCTCTTACATTCAATTCACCTTGCAATAAGTAACAACATCCCATTTGCCTCTAATCACCTGCTGCACCTACATACTAACTTTTGCAATTCAAGTACACCTACATCCCTTTATACCGCAGAATCCGCAATCTCACTCCAGTTAATGGTAGCAAGACATGTTGAGAGCACATTTAATAAAGCATTACAGTATACAGTATCCTATGCATTAATAGGAGCATAGAGTACCTTGCTCTCAAGGAGATTATGTTGAAATTGTGTAAGATGCTAGTTTGTCCGGCACAAGCTGGACAAGTTGCACCCCAGCAGGACCGGGACCAATTTCCTTGCAGGGGTATTTGCAAATACTATGGGGAAAGATTTAAACCAGAGTGGCAGGGGGTTGGGAACCTGAGTGGGGAGGCACAAGAGAGGGAAACAAAGATAGAAATGAAAGACAGAAAAGTAAAAAGCAGACGTGGAAGGCAGAAGGAACAGGGGCTAGCAGCAAAGAAGGCCACAGTACAGAAAAAATGTGTAAAAAGACAAGCCTAAAGGCACTGTATCTGAATGTATGGAGCAATCACTATAAGGTAAATGAATTAACAGCGCAGATAGATGTAAACGGGTTCTATATGATTGCAATTACAGAGACACGGTTACAGGGTGACCAAGGCTGGGAACTGAATATCCAAGGGTATTCGATATTTAGGAAGGAGAGGCAAAAAGGAAAAGGAGGTGGGGAGGTATTGTTAGTTAAGGGTGAAATCAGTGCAATAGTGAGAGACGATATTGGCTCAGGAAATCTATATGTAGAATCAGTCTGGGTGGAGCTAAGAAGCAGCAAGGGGTGGAAAACATTACTGGGAGTTGTATATAGGCCTCCAACCAGTAGTGGTAAGGTAGGGGACAACATTAAACAGGATATTAGAGATGAATGTAACAAGGGTGATGCAGTAATCATGTGTGACTTTAATCTACATATAGACTGGGCAAACCAAATTAGCAATAATACTGTGGCGGATAAATTCCTGGAGTGTTTACAAGATCGTTTTTTTAGACCAGTACATCGAGGAACCAACTAGGAACAGGTTATCCTACATTCGGTTTTGTGCAATGAGAAGGGGTTAATTAATAATCTTGTTACGCAGAGTCCTTTAAGGAACAATAACCATAATATGATTGAATTCTTCCTTAGGTTGGAAAATGAAGTAGTCCAATCCAAAACTCGGGTCCTAAATCTAAACAAAGGAAACTACGAAGGTATGAGGCGTAAGTTGGCTAAGACAGCTTGGGGAATTTCATTAAAAGGCAAGACGGTGGTTAGGTAATGGCTAATATCTATGGAATGAATGCATGCATTGCAACAGTTATGTATTCCTTTCTGGTGCAAAAACACAATAGGAAAAGTGGCCCGACCATGGCCAACAAAAGAAATTAAGGATAGTATTAGATCCAAAGAGGAGTCGTATAAAGTTGCTAGAAAAAGTAGCAAGCCTGAGAATTCAGCAAAGGAGGAACAAAAGATTGGTTAAGAGGGGAGAAATAGATAATGAAAGTAAACTTCCCAGAAACACTAGGGAACCAAAGGTCTAGTGAGAAGGAGGAATTGAAGGAAATTAGTGTTAGTAAAAAAACAGTGCTGGAGAAATTAGTGGGACTGAAAGCTGATAAATCTCCAAACCCTGATAATCTACATCCCAGGACACTAAAGGACGTGGATATAGAAATAGTGGATGCAGTAGTTGTCATCTTCTAAAATTCTGTAGATTCTGGAACAATCCTGTCAGATTGGAGGGTGGCAAATATAACCCCACTATTTAAAAAAGGTGGGTGGGAATAAACAACAAATTACTGTCTGGTTAGCCTAACATCAGTAGTAGCGAAAACGCCAGAGTCTATTATAAAGGATATGATAACAGGACACTTAGAAAATATCAACAGGCTTAGACAAAGTCAACACAGAAAAATGAAAGGGAAATCATGTTTGACAAACCTACTGGAGCTCTTTGAGGATGTAACTAGCAGAATAGATAAGGGAGAACCAGTGGATGTGGTGTATTTCGATTTTAGGAAAACAGGTCACATATAAGAGGTTAGTGTATAAAATTAAAGCACATGGGCAATCACAGAGATATGGCTGAGAGAGGGGCAGGATTGACAGCTCAATATTCCAGGATGTAGGGTCTTCAGGTGAGACAGGGAAGGAGGTAAAGGAGGAGGGGGTATCGCAATATTGATCAAGGAATCAATTATAGCAGTAAGGAGGGATGACATCTTAGAAGGCTCCTCAAATGAAGCCATATGGGTAGAACTGAAAAACAAAAAAGGAGCAATCACATTGCTGGAAGTGTACTATAGGCCCTCAAACAGTCAGAGAAAAATAGAAGAGTAGATATTTAGGCAAATTTCAGAGAAGTGTAAAAACAAAAGGGCAATAATAGTGGAGGATTTCAACTTCCCCAACATTAACTGTGTTAGTCATAGTGCGATAGGTTTAGAGGGAGCAGAATTATTAAAATGCATCCGGAGAGCTTTTTAAGCCAGTATGTAGAAGGTCCTTCAAGAGAGGGGATGAAGCCAGGCAAGTGGTATCAGCGGGGGAGCTGATCATAACTCCATTAGATTCAAGATTGTTTTGGAAAAGGAGAAGGATGGGCTAGGAATCAGAGTTCTAAATTGGGGGAAGGCCGATTTTAATAAGATCAGATATGATTTAGCTGGAGTGGACTGGGAGCAGCTACTTTTAGGTACATCTGCGTCAGAGCAGTGGGACTCATTTAAGAAGGAAATAGGGAGAGTACAGGGCCAACATATTCCAGTAAAGACAAAGGGTGGGACCTGGATGTTGAGGGATATACTGGATTGGAAAAAGAGAAAAAGGGAGGCTTATGGCAGATACTGAGGGCTCAAAACAGCGGAAGTCCTAGAGGAGTATAGAATGTGTAAGGAGGAACTTAAAACGGAAATTAGGAGTGCAAAAAGGGGGCATGAAAAAACATTGGCAGGTAAAATATAGGAAAATCCAACGTTATTTTACAAGAACATTGAGAGTAATAGGATAACTAGGGAAAGAGTAGGGCCCATTAAGCACCATAGTGGTAATTTGTGTGTGGAGCCGCAAGACATAGGTAGGGTTCTAACTGAATACTTTGTGTCAGTGTTCACAAGTGAGAGACAATGTGGGTATGGAAATCAGGCAAAAAGACAGTGATATAATTAAAGAAATTAGCATAGAAAGGAAGGAGGTTCTAAGTGGTCTGGCAGGCTTAAAAGTAAATAAGTCTTCAGGCCTGGATGAAATGTATCGCAGGCTGTTGAGTGAGGCAAGGGAGGAGATAGCAGGGGCACTGGCATTAATTTTCAATACCTCTCTGGCCACAGGAAAGGTGCCAGAGGACTGGAGGACAGCCAATGTGATACTGTTATTCAAGAAGGTAGGAACGGATAAACCAGGGAACTACAGGCCAGTCAGTCTAACCTCAGTGGTGGGGAAACTATTGGAAGCAATTCTGAGGGATGGAAGTAATCCGCACTTGGAGAGGCAGGGAGTACTCAAGGACATTCAGCATGGTTTTGTTAAGGGGAGGTCATGTCTGATCAATTTGATTGAATTTATCAAAGAGGTGACCAGGTGTGTAGACAAGGGCAATGCATTTGAAGCAAGGTTTTTGAGAGACTGGTATGGGAGACTGATAAGGAAGGTAAGAGCCCATGGGATCCAAGGCAATTTGGCAAATTGGATCCAGAATTGGCTGACTGACAGGAAGCAGAGGGTGATGGCCAAGGCGTGTTTTTGTGACTGGATACCTGTGTCCAGTGGGGTTCCATAGGGATCGGTGTTGGATCCCTTGTTGTTTGTGGAATATATATAAACTATTTAGACTTGAATGTAGGAGGGTTAATCAGTAAGTTCGCTGATGACACGAAAATTGGTGGGGTGGTAAATAGTGAGGATGATAGCCTTATATTATAGGAGGATACAGAAGGGCTGGTCAGATGGGCTGATCGGTGGCAAATGGAACTTAATCTGGATAAGTGTGAGGTGATGCACTTGGGCAGGACAAACAAGGCACGGGAATACAACGATGGGATGCACCGAGGACCAGAGGGACCTTGGTGTGCATGTCCACCAGTCCCTTAAGGTAGCGGGACAGGTAGATAAGATGGTCAAGAAGGCACATGGGATACTTGCCTTTATTAGCCGAGGCATAGAATATAAGAGCACGGAGGTTATGCTGGAACTGTATAAAATGCTGGTTAGGCCACAGCTAGAGTATTGCATGCAGTTCTGGAATCCACATTATTGGAAGGACATGGGTTGCACTAGAGAGAGTGCAGAGGAGATTTACCAGGATGTTGCCTGGGATGGAGAGTTTTGGTTATGAAGAGAGATTGGATGGACTGGGATTATTTTCCCTGGAGCTGAGGAGATTGAGTGGGGACATGATTGAAGTGTATAAAATTATGAGGGGCATAGATAGTGTAGACAGGAAGAAACTTTTCCCCTTGGTGGGGTGTTCAATAACCAGGGGGCATAGATTTAAGGTAAGGTGGGGGAGGTTTAGAGGGGATGAGAGGAAGAATTTTTTCACCCAGAGGATGGTGGGAATCTGGAACTCACTGCCTGAAAGGGTGGTAGAGGCAGAAACCCTCATAACATTGAAGAAGTATTTGGATGTGCACTTGCGATGCTATGACATACAAAGCTATGGGCCTAGTGCTGGAAAATGGGATTAGAATAATTAGGTAATTGTTTGACTGGCACAAACTCGATGGGCCGAAGGGCTTTTTTCTGTGCTGTAGACCTCTATGACTATGACTCTATGGGATTGGGGGTAATATATTGGCTTGGACTGAGAATTGGTTAGCAGACAGAAAACAGAGAGTAGCAATAAATGGGCCTTTTTCAGAATGGCAGGCGGTGACTAGTGGGGTACCGCAGGGATTAATGCTAGGGCCCCAGCTATTCACAATATATCAATGATTTGGGTAAGTGAATCAAATGTAATATTTCTAAGTTTGCTGACGACACAAAACTAGGTGGGAATGTGATTGGTGTGGAGGGCATTAAGAGGCTTCAAAGCGACTTAGACAAATTGAGCGAGTGAGCAAATACCATGGCAGATGCAGCTTAATGTGGATATGTGTGAAGTTATCCACTTTGGTAGGAAAAACAGAATGGCAGAATATTATTGAAAGGATGATAGATTGGGAAGTGTTGATGTTGAAAGGGACCTGGGTGTCCTTGTACACCAATCACTCAAAGCAAGCATGCAGGTGCAGCAAGCAGTTAAGAAGGCAAATGGTATGTTGGCCTTCATTGCAAGAGGATTTGAGTACAGGAGCAACAATGTCTTACTGCAGCTGCATAGGGCCTTGGTAAGACCACATCTGGAATATTGTGTACAGTTTTGGTCTCCTTACCTAAGAAAGGGTACTCTTGCCGTAGAGGAAGGTTCACCAGACTGATGATGGGATGGCAAGATCGTTGTATGAGGAGAGATTGGGCCGACTAAGCCTGTGTTCACTGGAGTTCAGGAAGATGAGAGGGGGTCTCATTGAAACATATAAAATTCTGACAGAGCTAGACAGACTGGATGCAGGAATGATGTTTCCTCTGGCTGGGGGCCTAGGACAAAAGTTCACAATCTCAGGATATGGGGTAGACCATTTAGGCCTGCTTGAGGAAAAACTTCTTCACTCAGAGGGTGGTGAACCTGTGGAATTCTCTACCACAGAAGGCTGTGGAGACTGAGTCACTGAATATATTTAAAAAGGAAATAAATAATTTCTAGGCTCTAAAGGCATCAAGGGGTATGGGGAGAGAGCGGGGGTATGGTGTTGAGATCGAGGATCAGCCATGAACATATTGAATGGCAGAGCAGGCTCAAAGACAGAATGACCTACTCCTCCTATTTTCCTATGCTTCTATTTTCTATGTTCTCAGCTGAAACATTGCATGCAGTTCTGGACACCACACATTAGGAAGGATGTGAAGGCATTGGAGTAAGTGCAGAAAAGATTCACAAGAATGGTTCCAGGGTTGAGGAACTTCAGTAATGAAGATAGATGAGCTCTTATTTTGTGTAGTAACCTTTGATGTCACACCTTGTCAAATGCCTTTTGCAAATCCAAGTACACCACATCTACAGGTTCCCCTTTATCCATCTTGCTTGTTACTTCCACAAAGAACTTTAACAAATTAGTCAAACATGATTACCCTTTCACAAAAACATGCTGCTTCTGCCTAATTGCATTAAGATTTTCTAAATGCCCTGCTATAACCTCCTTAATAATAAATTCTAGTATTTCCCTATGATAGATATTAGACTAATTAGCCTATAGTTTCTTGATTTCTGTCTCCCTCCTTTCTTGAATAGCGGAGTTACATTTGCTATTTTACAATCCGATAGGACCACTCCAGAATCAAGGTAACTTTGGAAAATTAAAACTAATACATCTACTGTCTCAGCAGCCACCAGGATAAGACCTAGAATAAATACATCAGGATCTGGGCACTTGTCAGCCTTTGCCAGTATTCTTTCCTGGTGAACATAATTGTTTTAAGTTCCTCTCTCCCTTTCACCTCTTGATTTATAATTGTCTCTAGATTGTATTTGTGTCTTCTACAGTGAAGACAGACACAAGATATCTGCTCAATACATACAGCATTTCCTCATTTCTCATTATTAATTCCCCAGACTCACTCTCTAGAGGACCAATGCTCACTTTAGTTACTCTTTTCCTTTTTAGGAAAGCTCTTACTATCCGTTTTTATATTCCTAGCTAGCTTTCCCATATACTCTAATTTCTTTCTCATTTTTCTAGGCATTTTTGCTAATATTCTGTCTAATCTTCTAACCTGCCACTGATCTTCACAGAGTTGAATATTTTTTCTTTCAATTTGACACTACTTTTAAATGTATTAGTTATCCATAAATGATGCATCCTTTTCCTAGGGCAGAAATTTTCTTCAGGCGGGGGGACAGAGTCAGTGGCAATCGGGTCTGCGCCACCAGTTTGTGCGGGCAGGCCAATTAAGGCCCGCCCAGCATGTTTCACGGCTCCCAGGGACAGCGGGAGTGGATGGGTGGTGGCAGATCAGCAATTGCTGCTGGGTCCAATGGTGACCTGGCAGCCTGTTTAAAGGGCAAGCTGCAGCTGCTCCAAGGCTGCTGTACATGGCCAGAGGTCGGGGCAAATGCAGATCCAGGCTGGCCATGCAGGAGGGTAGGGCTAGTGGTCAATATGCCTTGCTGCCCTCCTCGAGGAGGTAGCAGCATGGCGGGAGGCGCTCGTCTCCCAGGGCGGGAGGAGGAGGCCACCCCACTTGACAAAATGTGCATGAGAGGAGGTAGCGAAGGTTGCGGGCTCCCATGATGTGGTGCAGTGCACATGGATCCAGTGCCGCAAGGGCTTCAATGACCTGCTGCGCACAGCATGTTGGCACCTTCACTTCACCCATCACGTAAGCCTCTCCCCCCGGCACCCCACCCATGTCTGACTGGCCTGAATGCAATGAGTCATTGACGGCATGTGTCCTTAGCTGGGCAGGCCAGCAAATATTTCCTATGTGTTGGTCAGCCTGGGAGGATGGTGATGAGATGGGTTCTGCACCCGCAGCATGTGGTGGAATGAGTCCCACATGACTGTGGTGGGGGCAACCTGAAGGATCTGCACCCAGGCGTGGTGCTCATAGTCCAGGACATGTTGAAGTCAGGGTGATGACATGGTGGGAGGGGGTCTTCAAAGTGGCATGACACAGATCGACCTGCTGCCGTCTGCGAACCACGTCATTGTGTCTCCTTGCTACGGCAAGTTCAACTGTCTGCTCCCAAGTGTGATGAAGGCAGCATGTGGCCAAGGAGGGGGGAGGCGGGAAGGACACACCTGTCATATTTGTGTGAGTGTTCGGTAGCAGCGGGGTAAGGATGCATTGGACCCCTACAAGGGCCAACTGGGCCTTGGGGTAGGCCGGCCGCGAGGAGATTCACGGTACAAGCATCATTTATCAATGCTCTCTTCTCATTTCCAGGAGAAGAATTCTCACAACACCGCCGAGCAGGTGAGGACTGGCGGTTGGCCAGCCCAGGTAGTGCTGTTTAGTTGCTTCGAGCAGGAGGTCCTCAACCTGGAGAAGCAACATGCGCCCAGGTCCATCGGAGCCGGAGAGGCTGAGATTCCATGGGCAAGAATGTGTGGCCAGCACTCACGTCACCAGTAGTCTCCCAGCAGCCATGGCAGTGCTGATTGTTGAGTGAGTGATGTTACCAACATGACTTGCCCATTGCATGTGGAATGATAAGCGCATGATGATCGGGGGGGACAAGTATATACATTGACATTTTCAACACGCTAATTGATCGAATTTCCTTACTTTTCCTTTCAGCATCAGTGGTGCAGGGCCAGGACCTGAAGCAGCAGGGGTCCCCTCTAACACCCTGAGGGCCAGGAAGTTCCAACATCACCAGTGTCACACCATCTCTGCCAGCCAGGCACCAGCGCAGATACTGGCACGCCTGTGGGCATTAGATCTTCAGCTAGTGTCCCGGGGCACAGCAGTGAGGACACTTCACAGTTGCTGGAGGAGCTGGTGGAGACAGAGAGTGCCCATGGTGCCAGCAGTCAGAGGACTGCAGGGGCCCAGGCACATGCTCAGTCCGTGGCTGATAATGAGCCTCTGGAATCGTCCATGATGCAGCCAACTCATGAAATGCAGCCAGATGTGCGGGGCCATCTGGTGGAGATACATGAGGCTATGCTTGACTTGGTGTCAGTGGTGGAGGAGTCTATGCAGACCATAGCCAATGCATTGAGCTTCATGGATGAGCATCAATCTTCCTCCGTGGAGAGAGTGGCGACTCTCATGGAGAGGCAACTCCAGGGACAGGATCAGGGGTTCCTGGGGTTGCACATGGACCTGCAATCCCTCACAGCGGCGTTGACCTCAGGCGGTCAGTGCCCGTGTGGGCAGTGATTTGGGCACCAGGTATCCCACCTCAGTGCCCATCCATCTATGGTGAGCAGGGAGGGCTGAACAGACCTCATGTCGGCGGAGCAGCTGCCTGTCGTCTCTGCTGGCACCTCTCAGGGCACTCCAGATGAGGCCGGCAGCTCCTCTGCCTTTCTGCCAGTGACCGCGGCACCCAATCATGCTGTGTCGACCGGGGAGATGCCAGCTTCGGAGCTGGCAGCTCCCTCCCAGGCGGGGCCAGCACAGGCTCTACAGCTCAGAGGACATCCGCCAAGGTCATTGAGGCCAACAGGACAGCAGAGAGAGCAGGCTGTCTCAGATGCCAGTGCCAGCAAGGGGGTACCACAAAGACGTAGCACACACAAATTAAGGCACCTTAGGCACACCCCGGGTTCATCACTGGTAGTTTTTTGCTGGCCCCCCTATGAGTCCTTCTGATTGTGTTTGCAGTGCGACACCATTTTATTTGTGTTATGTTTAGAGACTTTTGTGAAAGCATTAAATTGAGATTGTCAAACATGACTGGGGGTGCCTCTTTTCTTGGGCAGGTGGATGGATTCCTGATTCATTCTGAATGATTTGTGTGTCATTGACATTTATTGACTGGGCCCATCATTAATGCTCCTATCCTGACAGATTTGGCACTAATGTCTCCGGTATGGAGGCTGCAGCCCAGGCTTTTGTTGGAGGTCCATATGTGCTGTGTTAACTGAAGGTTCCTTGGATTAGAGCATCCCAGGTGTTCCTGCCTCCTTGGAGTATGCCCAGGTCAGCGCCCCCTCAGCATTTCCTGTGTGTGCTCATCCTCGACTCACTGCTGGGCTCATTGTGTTCAGCTGCAGCCACGCCATCTACATCTTTTTCATCCACAGCATCCCCCCTTTGCGGCACAAGATTGTGGAGAGCACAACATGCAACCACTATAAGCGACACTCGATCTGGGGGGTATTGGAGTGCGCCCCCAGAACTGTCCAGGGATCGGAAGCACATTTTGAGAGACCAATGGTTCTCTCCACCACAGCCCTTGTGGAGATGTGGCTCCTACTGTAGCACTGCTCAGCTTCTGTTCTTGGATGGCGGAGAGGCATCATGAGTCACCTTCTGAGGGGATACCCCTTGTTGCCCAGGAGCCATCCATCCAGCCAGGCTGGAGCACTGAAGAGCCCCGGAACCTGCGAGTGTCTGAGGATGTTGGCGTTGTGGGAGCTGCCTGGGTACCTTGCGCAGACTTGCAGAATCAGCATCCTGTGATCACACACTATCTGCATGTTCATGGAGTGGAAGCCCTTCCTGTTGCTAAAGGCACCGGGCTCACCTGCCGGCACCTTGATGGCCACATGTGTACAGTCTATAGCACCCTAGACACGGGGGAAGCCAGCAATGGGCCACGAAGCCTCTGGCTCGCTCTGTGTGGCTGGCCTCGTCCCAGCGGTAGTGGATGAAGGTCAATGAACGCCTGAACAGTGTTTGTGACCTGCTTGACACAAGTATGGACAGCTGATTGGGAGACACCACAAAGATCACCCACCGACCCTTAGAAAGGCCGAGGGCATAGAAGTTGAGGGCTGCTGTGACCTTTAGAGCCACTGGCACGGGGTGTCCATCCACACAGTTAGCTGAGAGTTCTGGCCCAATCATCTGACAGATAGTGTTGACTGTCGCCCTTGACAGATTCTTTGGCATTGCACCTCAGACATATTGAGTTAGCTGCATCGCCACCTGTATACCCTAGCGGCAGGATAGTGGCGTCTTCTGCGGCCCCTTCCACCTTGGACTACTTCTTGGTCCTGCACCCCTTGTGCCTGCGCCTGTCCTCCCAAAGGTGGCCTCCCTGGAGACTGAATGTACATTCCTGGCTTCCTCCCCCTTCTAGCCCTCTCTTCTTCCTCAGAGGAGGTGCCTCCAGTGGAGAGATCACCTCCCATTCCCAAGCTCAGCAAGGCTTCCTGAAACTTACAGGCCTCAAAACAAATCCTCACTGCAAAATGCTAACCTGAAGGTCCAAGCAGCTGGTATGTGTTTTGAAGTTTTCCAGCTCGCACAGGCAAGTTTCAGTAGCTTTTGTACAATAGCTTTTAAATCTGTAGAATCACGACCCCACTGAGCCCTCTTCTCCCATTCATACAAATTTCTGTTAACTGCCTGCCTGTTGTGCCCATGCAATGAACCGAAGATCACGTGGGCACCACAAAATCCCCATCAACTGGGTCCTCAAGGGGCCAGTTAATTAATGGCGGGCGCGCAACGGAGATCGTCGCATGCCCGCCCACCGAAATATCGCGATGGCGCGCAGTGATGTCAGGACACTCACCTGACGTCACCGTGCTTCACTTTATGCATCAGCATGCGGGTCCTGCCCCCCGCACGTCAAATGGAAAATTCTGCCTCTAGTGTCTTTCCTTCTTACTGGAATGTATCTTTGCTGAGTGTTTTGAAATAACTCCTTAAATGTCTTCCATTGCATCTTTACTGACCTACCCTTTAATCAAAGTTCATTTTAGCCAGCACAGTCCTCATTCTTTATAATTGCCTTTATTTAAACTTAAGACACCCGTCTTAGACCCACTATTCTCTTTCTCAAACTAAATATGCAATTCAATCATGTTGCATAGGGGAGGCAAAGGACAATAGAAGTATTGTCACTGGACTAGTAATCTTGAGACACAGGATAATGCTCTGGGGACCCGGATTTGCATCCTACCATGGCAGATTGTAGAATTTGAATTCATTAAAAATCTGGAATTAAAAGTCTAATGATGACCATGAAACCATTGTCGGTTGTTGTAAAAACCCATCTGGTTCACTAATGTCCTTTAGGGAAGGAAATCTGCTGTCCTTACCTGGTCTGGCTTACATGTGACTCAAGACCCACAGCAATGTGGCTGGCTCTTAAATGTCCTCTGAACAAGGGCAATTAGGGATGGGTAATAAATGCTAGCCCTAGCACATCCCATGAATAAATAAGAAAAATGATCACTGCTATCTAGAGACACCTTTACTATAAGGTCATAAATTAGTCATAAGGTTTATAAGGTCATAAATTAATCCTGCCTCATTACACATTACCAGGTCTAGAATATCTAAGATATCTTGCTCCCTGGTTGGTGCTAGAAGGCGCTGTTCTGAGAAACTGTCCTGAGAATATTCTATGAACTCATTTTCCAGGCTACCTTTGCTCATCTGATTCGATATGTAGAATAAAATTATCCACAATTATTGCAGCACCTTTCTCTCAAGACCCCATTATTTCTTCCTGTATACCATGTACTACAGCGTAGTTACTGTTATGGGGCCTATAAACTACTCCTAGCAGTGACTTCTTACCTTTGCTCATTCTTATCTCCATCCAAACTAATTCTACACCTTGATCTTTAGAATTAAGGTCATCTCATTATTGCACTAATGCCATCCTTAATTAACAGAGCTACCCAAACATCTTTTCCTAACCTGCTGTCCTTCTGAAACGTCAACTACGCTTAAATATTCAGGCCCAGGCTTAGTCACCTTGTAGCTATCAGGTGATTATCTGATCATACATATTCATTTCTATTCTTGCTGACGATTGATCTATTTTGTTACAAATGTTGTGAACATTCAGATACAGAGCCTTTAGATCTGTCTTTTTACTATTTTTTGCAATCTCTGGTTTATCTGCTAGTACATTCTTAAGTTTGAGCGCTTGTGTGTTCTGTCCCGTCCTGCCACCCTCTTATTATCAGTATCCTATGGATACCTTGTTTTCTTGCCTTGCCCTCTCCCTTTAATTTATCACATCTTCCCTCGCTTGATTCCTCAGTCCCACTATTTAGTTTAAAGCCCACTCTACTGCCCTAGTTATATGACTCGGAACACTGGTCCCAGCATGGTTCAGATGAAGACTGTCCTGATGGTACAGTTCCCGTTTTCCCCTGTACTGATGCCAATGCCACATGAATTGAAACCTATTTCTCCCACACCGATCTTTGAGCCATACTTTCAAGTATCTAATCTTATTTAGCCTGTGCCAATTTGCTTGTGACTCAGTTTATAATCCAGAGGTTATTATCTTTAAGGTTCTTCTTTTTCATTTAGTCCCTAGCTGCTCCTAGTCCCTAAGCAGAACCTTTTTCCTATTTATGTTGTTGGTACTTACATGGACCATGGCAACTGGATCATCTCCCTCCAGTTCAAGTTCCTATCTGGCTCAGAGCAGATGTTCTGAAATCTGACACCAGAAGGCAACACAGCTGTATGGACTCATGATCTCAGCTACAGAGAACGGCATCTATCGCCCCGACTATACTGTTCCCTATTACCACTGCATTCTTATTTACTTGCCTTACTTGAATGACTCTGTGTATCATGGTGCCATGGTCAGTTTGCTCAAACACCCTGCAGCCCCTTTTGTCCTTACAGCTGCATCGCTGTGTCTGCAGCTCAGCCTCTAGCTCATTAATTCTGAGCTGAAGTTCCTTGAACTGCAGACTCTTACTGCAGATGTGTTTGCCTTGGATCACACTGACATCTCGCACTCCCATATCAAGCAGCTGCAACACATCACCTGCCCTGCCATCTTTATTATATTTTAATTAGTCAATTAATTATTTTACTAATTGGATTTTAATTAATGCCTCTATTTCTGCCTGTGGTCCAATTCCTATTATTACAATTAATGTTCTATTAGCCCCTATTAAAATCCCCTTGTTTAGACAGGATAGCCCCGCTCTCTCCTTGCAAACATCGCTGTTCATAGACCCGCTCTGTCTCACTCCTCAGGAATCTCACTGTTTATCACCTCGCTCTCTCCTCCAAAATCACGCTGTTTGTGGCCCCACTCTTTCCACAGGAATGTCACTGTTTTAGCCCACCTCTCTCTCTCTCTCCTCAGGAATCATGCTATTTATGGCCCCACTCTCTCCTCCAAATTTCATCATTTATAACACCATTCTCTCCTCCAAATTTCACCATTTATAACACCACTCTCTCCTCCAAAATCTCACCATTTATAACACCACTCTCTCCTCCAAAATCTCACCATTTATAACACCACTCTCTCCTCCAAATTTCATCATTTATAACACCATTCTCTCCTCCAAATTTCACCATTTATAACACCACTCTCTCCTCCAAAATCTCACCATTTATAACACCACTGTCTCCTCCAAAATCGCATTGTTTATAGCCCTGCTTTCTCCCCAGGAATCTTGCTGCTAAGGACCCACTCTCCCCTCCAAAATCTCACTGTTTACAGCCCCTTTTGACACTCATGACCCACCTTACTCCCAAGAACCAGACCCAACAATGCCTCCTTCTTTGTTGGGTCAGAAACATACTGACCAAAAGAATTCTCCTGAACACATTTCAGAAACTCTTCTCCCTCTCTGACTATTGCTGCCCCAATTTTTTTTTTAAGATAATAAAATAGCATAGAATAAAAGGAACTTATTACCCAAAAGTAATAAAAACTATGGGCACCTGCCAGTAGGGCTTTGAAAATGCAACCCCATACCCGTCACTGCCACCAATAGCCCTGTGGCCTCTATCACCAAGAAAAACAAGAGCAGCAGATGCATGGGAACATTGACACTTCCATAACCCCTTCAAAATTACACACTATGCTGACTTGGACATATGTCTTCATCACTGTTGCATCAGAACTCTGGAATTCCCTATCTAATATTATTGTGGAACATCAAGATAGGGCCGGCTTTAATATGGGTGACAGGGGTCTCAGGAGATAGAACACAGGAAACTATAGGCCAGTAAGCCTAACATCTATCATAGGGAAATATTTGGATCCATTATCAAGGAAGTAACAATAGAAAATTTAGAAAATAATAATACAATTAGGCAGAGTCAATATGCAAAGCAAATAGTGTTTCATTTATCTTGAGTTCTTTGAGGAAGGGTGGATAATGGAGAACCAGTAGACGCAGTGCATTTGGATTTCCAAAGCCATTTAATAGTGTGCCATATAAAGAGTACTACACAAGATAAGATGTTGGGAGTAACATATCAGCATGGATAGAGGATTTGTTAGCTAACATGAAATGGAGAGTTGGGATGAATGGATCATTTTATGGTTGGCAAATTGTATCTAGTAGAGTGCCGTAGAAATCTGTGCTGAGGCCTCAGCTATCTATATTAATGACTTGAATGAAGAGACCGAATGTACGGTAGCTGAATTTGTTGATGACACAAAAATAGGTAAGATAGCAAGTTGAGAAGGGGACACAAAGTGTGGGAGGTGCATGCGAGTGCAGCAAGCATAAGAGGCTGCTAGTTAAGGCAAGGGGAATAGAGAATAAAAGTTGGAAAGTCTTGATACAGCTGTACAAGACCTTAGTGAGACCGCATTTGGAGTACTGTGTAGAGTTTTGCTATCCTTACTTAAGGGAACTGGAAGCAGTTCAGAGAAAGTTCACTTAGCTGGGAAGAAGGAGTTGTCTTATGAGCAAAGGTTGAGCAGGTTGGGCGTATACTCATTGGAGTTTAGAAGAATGAGAGGTGATCTTATTGAAACATAAGATTCTGAGGGGGCTTGACAGGGTGCATGCTGAGAGAAGGCTTGCCTTGTGGGGAATCTAGGACTAGGGGACACAACTTAAATGTGCTTAATTTTCACTTAAGACTGAGATGAGGAGGAATTTTACCTCTCAGAGGATCGTTAGACCTTGGAATTCTCTTCATCAGAGTGGACACTGAGTCATTCAATATGTTCGCGGCGGAGTTAGACTGATTTTTCATTATCGAGCAAGTCAAGTGTTATTGTGGGGGGTGCCGGGGGGTGGAGGGTAGGGGGGCGACTGCTAATGGATCCCTGGAGAAAGGTAAACGTTGGCAGGTTGGGGGTTGTAGGGAGAGAGTTGCTGGCAAGGTTGGGGGAGAAGGGTCAAAATCAAGGTCAGAGGCAGCTTCCGATTGGGCCCCCGTTCAGACCTTTGATTGGGCACAGAGTGCCTGTGAACAAAGGACTCTGGTAGGCTGTTGAAAAATCCAGAAATATTTGCTATTTGGCCTCCCAGATGGCCAGTATTCTACCAGCGGATGTAGGATAAGAGGCCACTTAAGGGCCTCAATTGGCCTCTGGGTGGGAAGGCCATCAGCAAGCCTTTCTGTCCCAGACTTGATCCAAGGGTGGCAGGGGGATGGCGGGATCACCATCCCGCACACTCCCTCCCAGTCACATTGCTCCCCACCTCTGAATTCACCTGGGGGAGGAGGCAACAAGGGTCATTAAATTCCATCCAAGGTCTCAAATTGGTTAAGAGCAAGGTTTACGATCACCTCTATGGGCAACTAGCAATGGGTATTATAAATGTGGCTTTGGCAGCACCTGAACTTTGCGAATTCATAAATAAAAAGGAATCTGGCTGAACCATATCTGAACACCCTCAGTTTGGACAGAGGACTGGCAGTTTTGTATCTCAGCCAAAACCTCTGATGTGGAGCTCACAGCCTTCTAGTCTAAGAGACAGAGTACTACTATCTGAATAACAGCAAAATACTGCAGATGCTGGAAGTCTGAAATAAAAACAGAAAATGCTGGAAAAACTCAGCAGGTCTGGCAGCATCTGTGGAGAAAGAAACAGAGTCAACATTTTGAGTCCGTACGACTCCAAGCAGACTCAAAATGTTAACTCTGTTTCCTTCTTCACAGATACTGCCAGACCTGCTGAGTTTTTTTCCAGCATTTTCTGGTTTTATTACTACCATCTGAACCAAGCTGACTGATATTTCACCACTTAACGTTTTACCAAGTGACTGTTCACTTACCTTTCTTTAATTTTCCTAGTGGCGGAGGTTGAAGTTTAAATTCAGTTTGAAGTTTGTCATCTCCAGCCCGCCGGGTGTCAGGTCTTATAGCTGACAATGAAAGATAATTAAAGTTAGCAATATCAAAATAAATACTGAATAGTAACAAAAGGGTTGAACCTGATCTTTGTCTAGTGGCATTCTCCTTGCAGGTAAAAATAAAATTTCTTTGATAGCCAGTAGACTGACCATGAATTAGCATCATATTCAAAGTTTTTAACCTCATGGTAAATCATAAAATTATAGAACCAACTATACCATTATAGAGTCTATTCCCCTTCCCGCATCCTCAATGCACCATCATGTTTTATGGCTTATTCTTTCCCAGAACTGGAAAACTGTGGAATTGCTTAATCCCCTCATTCAGCCCTTCATTTTCAATCTTATAAAATCTAAATTTTGCACAGTATAACAATTACTTTCTGAACCACAGATTCAGTGTGGTGTTTGCAGTACTGTACTATCAACCAATCCAGCAGATATCAGCTTAAATCTTGCCATGGCAATTGATGAAAGCGAATATGTGATCCAACAGTAATTGGATTATCATTCTAAAATCCAAATGGTTCATTACTGTATTTCAATGAAGGGACAGTTCCTTCATTGGAGATGCAAAGCATCTCCTCCTCTCAGGAAACTCATCAGCTTCCGGTCTGGCCCCAAATTGTACACTCCTATTACAAATCCATTAGCTTAGGCATCAGAGTGTCAGCATTGAATCTCAGCCAAAACTCCTAGTATGGAGCAGAGTGATATAAAAGCAAAATATTGCGGATACTGGAAATCTGAAATATAAACAGAAAATGCTGGAGAGAGAAACAGAGGTAACGTTCCGAGTCTGTTTGACTCTTCTTCAGAGCTGAAGAGAAGTAGAAATGTGATGGGTTTTATACTGTTGAAGAGAGGGGGTGGAGCAGATGGAGCAAAATACAAGGTCAGGGATAGGTGGGAGCTCAGGAGAGATTTGGCAATGATGTTAAGGACACAAGACAAAAGGAAGTGTTAATGGTAGTGTTAAAGGCTAAAGAAAATGCTGATAGTGGCATAAAGATAAAAAAGCAGGGAACAAGGGTCAGTGTTCTCTGAAACCAAAACATAACAAGTTACAGAGAGTCCTACTGGGGAAGGGAGTTGGGAAAAAAAAATGAAATGATCAAAATGGAGAACAGAGTTCATGGTCTGAAGTTGTTGAACTCAATGGGCAAAACTTCACCCCGTTGAGGGGGGGGGAAGAGCCAGAGCAAGCGCGAGCGGGAGGGTTCCCAATCGGTGCCCCCATTGGGGGCACCCTGCTATTTTACATGAGCAGGCCAATAAGGCCCGTCCAGCTTGACATCTGTCAGGAAGCGCTATGCACTCCCTGTGTGGGCATGGGAATTCCCTCAGCCGGGAGTGCGCTCTTTCATGAATGCGCACAAAATAGCACACAGATCTCCCTGAGGCTAAGTGCTGCCTCAGGGAGATCAACTCAGATTTTCAACTTTTAGTAAAGGAGTTTAAAAATTTTCCCTGCCATGTCCCCTCATGTGACACTGTCAAAAGTTGGGACATGTCCATAACTTTTATCTAAACCTTTCATTAAAATTTAAATACTCTCATGAAACCTCATCCCACCAGTGGATGAGGTTTCATGTTTTTTCACAAGCCCACCTGGGCTCCCGGCCTGTCCGCCAACATTAAGGTTGGATGGGCAGGTCCATTAATGAGCTGAATTGGTTTGCTAATGGCCTTAATATGCCGTTGACAGGTTGGTGGGCACGCATCCGACTTGGCTGTGCCCCCGCTGACCTGAAAATGGAAATGACACAGGGTGACGTCGGGAGTTCCACCCAACGTCACCATGCGTCATTTTACGTGTCGGCAACCTGGGCCGACCCAGTCTCACCGACCGGAAGATCCTGCCCAATGTTAAGTCCAGGAGGCTGTAAAGTGCTGAAGCAGAAGGTGAGGTGCTGTTCCTCCAGTTCGTGTTGAGCTTCATTGGAACATTGCAGCAGACCAAGGATGGACATGTGGGCATGACAACAAGATGATGAACTGAAATGGCAAGGGACAGGAAGATCTGGGTCATACTTGCAGACTGAAGAAAGTGTTCCGCAAAGCAGTCACCTAGTCTGCATTTAGTTTCCCCAATGTAGAGGAGACCACATTGTGAGCAGTAAATACAGTAAACCAAATGAATGAGGTGCAAGTGAAGTGCTGCTGAGGTGTTGCACCTTCTGCAATTGCATGGGAAGCTGCAGTAGGAAGGGGGTGATGGAGTGGACCAGGGGGGTCATGGAGGGAGCAGAATGAAGAATGTAAAGCACAGAGCCATCAGGGAACAGAGTGCTTCCTAAGCTAAATGCTAAAGTTGGGAAACTGGTGCAAGTGGAATCTCTCTGTTTAACTTTCACAAGATGTAAGTTAGATTAACATTTAGAATTAGACTTCAAACTTTAAAACTGCAAAGGAAACTGGAAGCTAATTAAAATACCCAGTTAACAGAAACAACCTAGCAGTGACAGTCAACTGTTAACTGAAAGTTGTTGCCTGAAAATATCTTAATTACTGACTTAGCAGTTGTAACTTGGGTGTGAGTCATGAGCTCTCTATAGACAGCTCTCTACATGCAGAGAGTGATTGGGGAACAGAGTGCTTCGTAAATTGCAGGCTAAGGTTGGAAATTTGACACAATTGGGAATTCAAAGCAGAAGAGGAAAGAAATGTATTTTTTATTCTTTTTTGTTGTGCCTCCAGAAGCTTCTGAATGTTGTCCTTTGTCTTCGTGCCAGGCAACTGTAGCTTGCTAGTACTTTATTTTACTAAAAAAGCAAATAGTTAGCTGATTAAATAAATAAATAAGGATATAAATTCATAACACGGCAAGTGGTGTGCCATAACTGCAATATCTCGGTGTTTGATGTAGAGCATAGCGATCCTGGACCATCCTATCTTCAGTAAGTGCCTGCAGTTTGAGCTACGGCTTGGAGTTACTGCGGAGTCTGAGTGTCTGACATTGCAGGAGCATCAGAGAGATGGAGTATTACCTCGACACTTTGCTCCAGGAGGTATTCACATTCTCTAGAATAAGTAAAAGTGGAATGAAACAGAGACAGACCACCCAGCATCAGCCTAGGCACCTGAAATGACATCGGCAAAACCAGCTCTGTCAACACTGCAAAATCCTCCTTACTAACATCCGGGGGCTGGTGCCATTGGGAGGGCTGTCCCACAGACTAGTCAGCTTGACATAATCTTACACAGAATTATACCTTACGATGTTCCAAACATCACCATCACCATTCCTGGGTATGTCCTGTCCCACCGGCAGGACAGGCCCACAAGAGGTGGCGGCACAGTAGTACACTGTTGGGATATAGTTGCCCTGGGATTCCTCAACAGCGACTCTGGACCCCATGAAGTCTCATGCCATCGGTCAAACATGGGCAAGGAAACCTGCTCGTTACCACCTACCTCACACGCTCCCCACCCCTCAGCTGATGAATCAGTGCTCCTCTATGTTGAACATCACTTGGAGGAAGCACTGAGTGTGGCAAGGGTGCAGAATGTACTCTGGATGGGGGACTTCAATGTCCATCACCAAAAGTAGCTCAGTAGCACCACTACTGAACGAGCTGGCCGAATCATAAAGAACATAGTTGCTAGACTGGGTCTGCGGCAAGGGGTGAGGGAACCAACAAGAGGGAAAATATACTTGACCTTGTCCTCATCAATCTACCTGTCGTAGATGCATCTGTCCATGACAGAACTGGTAAAAGTGACCACTCAACAGTCCTTGTGAAGATGAAGTTCAGTCCCAATGGATGATACCTTCCATCATGTTGTGTGGCACCACCACCGTTGCTAAATGGAATAGATTTCAAACAGAACTAGCAACTAAAAACTGGACATCCATGAGGCGTTGTGGGCCATCAGCAGCAGCAGAACTGCACACAACCACAATTTGTAGCCTCATGGCCCAGCATATCCCCCACTCTACCATTACCATCAAGCCAGGGGATCAGCCCTGGTTCAATGAAGAGTGCAGGAAGGCATGCCAAGGAGCAGCACCAGGCATACCTAAAAATGAGGTGTCAACCTGGTGAAGCTACAACACAGGACTAGCATGCCAAACAGAGAAAGCAGCATGCAATAGACAGAGCGAAGCAATCCCACAACCAACAGATCAAACCTAAGCTCTGCAGTCCTGCTACATCCAGTCATGAATTGTGTTCGACAATTAAACCACTCGCTGGAGGAGGAGGCTCCACAAATATCCACATCCTCAATGATGGGGGATCCCAGCACATCAGTGCAAAAGATAAGGCTGAAGCATTTGCAACAATCTTCAGCCGGAAGTGCCAAGTGGATGATCCATCTTGGCCTCCTCTGGAGGTCCCCAGCATCACAGATGCCAATTTTCAGCCAATTGGATTCACTCCACATGATATCAAGAAATGGCTGAAGGCACTGGATACTGAAAAGGCTATGGGCCCTGACAACATTCCAGCAAGTGTAGTTGTGCTCCAGAACTAGCTGCAGCTACAACACTGCCATCTACCCGGCAATGTGGACAATGGCCCCAGTATACCCTGTGCACAAAAAATCAGGGCAAATCCAACCCGGTTAATTACCACTTCATCAGTCTACTCCTGACTATCAGAAAAGTGATGGAAAGTATCGTCAACAGTGCTGTCAAGTTGCACATAGTCAGCAATAGCCTGTTCACTGCTGCTCAGTAATTTCATTACCATTGCTGAACCCCCACATTATCCACATCCTGGGGGTTACCATTGACCAGAAACTGAACTGGACCAGCCATATAAATACTGTGGCTACAAGAGCAGGTCAGAGGCTGGGAATCCCTGCAGCAAGTAACTCACCTCCTGACTCCTCAAAGCCTGACCACCATCTACAAGGCACAAGTCAGGAATGTGATTGAGTACTCTCTACTTGTCTGGATGAGTGCAGCTCCAATAACGCCCAAGAAGCTTGACACCATCCAGGGCAAAGGAGCTCCACCACCTTCAACATCCACTCTCCTGCACCTCCGACACACAGTGGCAGCAGTGTGCACCATCTAGAGGATGCACTGCAGGAATTCACCATGGCTCCTTAGACAGCACCTTCCAAACCCACAACCGCTACCTTCCAGAAGGACAAGGGCAGCAGATACATGGGAACATCACCACCTGCAAATTCCCCTCCATGCCACACATCAGTCTGACTTGGAACTATGTCGTCGTTCCTTCACTGTCAATGGGTCAAAATCCTAGAACTCCCTCCCTAACTGTGGTATGGGTGTACCTATGCCACATGGACTGCAGCAGTCCAAGAAAGCAGCTCATCACCACCTTCTTAAGGGCAATTAGCAATGGGCAAGAAATGCTGGCCTAGCCATAGATGCCCACGTCCTGTGAAAGAATAATAAAATAAAAGGGGGAAATCTCTCCACTGGATAGAGTCATACCTAGCACAAAGGAAGATGGTTATGATTGTTGGAGGTCAATCATCTCAATCCCAGGACATCGCTGCAGGAGATCCTCAGGGTAGTTTCCTAGGCCCAAACTTCTTCAGCTGCTTCATCAATGACCTTCCCTCCATCTTAAGGGCAGGTCTGGGGATGTTCACTGATGATTGTACTGTGGTAGCCTAGACAACTAAGGGGAACCATTTAGTGCTAAAAGGGTTAATGGAGAAATTGAATTAAGTGCTTAGGCCTAAGAGAAAAATAATGCAACCTTGAAGAACACTACCATCTTGTCTGACCACTGTTGTAGGTGAGCCCTGAGACATTCCATGTTGTTCTTTCTCAGGCTGAATGTAATCAAAATTGTGATAACCAAGTGCGTAGGCACCACACCTGTTGTGGTGGGAATGGAAATTAACTAAAACATGGATTGGTCAGTTAACGTATGCAAATAAGCGGATTGAGATGTGCAAAATTTACTGATTGGCTGTAAAATGCTTTTAAACAAGTGCTTGTGTATTCTGCTTTGAGATGGTACAATAGCTCTCATTGTGTTCTTCTCCCTTGTGCATAAGTAATAAATGGGGTTTCTATGTATCAACGATGCCTTGGTGTGATTAATCTCCGACAGTTTCTTGGAGGTCCCACGGAGATGACAAACCCCTGGGGTTGGATCATGGAGCGCCAGCATAAGGACCTCGCAGTTCAAGGACTCCTCAGATCGTGGCAGGCCCATTTGGGCTTCAGGGGTTCGTTGACCTGCGATTGGCCTTCGCCTGACTGTGGCTGACACTTAGGGTAATTCATCTATTAAAGTATTTAGGAGATAAGTCTAGCCAGTAATTTAGTGTACTAAGGGGTTCGAGTCCACTGGAGTTGAAAAGTAGTATTAGTGTACACAGGGGTTTGAGTCACCTGGAGTTGAAAAGTAGTATTAGTGAACTCGGAGGTTCGAGAACCCAGGAGTTGAAAAGTAGTATTAGTGTATCCAAGGGTTCGAGTCCCTGGAGTTGGAAGTAGTATTAGTGTACTCGGAGGTCGAGACCCTGGAGTGAGAAGTAGTATTAGTGCACTCAGAGGTTCGAGTCCCCTGGAGTTGGAAGTAGTATTAGTGCACTCAGAGGTTCGAGTCCCTGGAGTTGGAAGTAGTATTAGTGTACTCAGGGTTCGAGTCCCAGGAGTTGGAAGTAGATTTAGTGTACTCAGAGGTTTGAGGCCCTGCAGTTGGAAGTAGTACTGGTGTACTCGGGGTTCGAGACCCTGGAGTAGGAAGTAGATTTAGTGTACTCAGGCAATCGCGACCCTGGAGATGGAAGTAGTATTAGTGTACCCAGAGGTTCGAGTCCCTGGAGTTGGAAGTAGATTTAGTGCACTCAGGGGTTCGAGTCCTCTGGAGTTAGAAGTAGTATTAGTGCACTCGGGATCTGAATCCCAGGAGTTGGAAGTAGCTTCAGTGTACTCAGGGGTTCAAGTTCCTGGAGTTGGAAGTAGATTAAGTGTACTCAGGGGTTCGAGTGCCTGGAATTGTAAGTAGTATTAGTGTACTGGGGGTTCGGGTCCCTGGAGTTGGAAGTAGTATTAGTGAACTCAGAGGTTTGAAACCCTGGAGTTGGAAGTAGTATTAGTGAACGCGAGGTTACAGTCCCTGGAGTTGGAAGTAGATTTAGTGTACTCGGGGTTCAAGTCCCTGGAGTTGGAAGCAGTACTACTGTACTCGAGGTTCAAGTCCCTGGAGTTGGAAGTAGTATTATTGTACTCAGGGGTTCGAGTCCCTGGATTTGGAAATAGATTTAGTGTACTTGAGGTTCGTGACCCTGGAGTTGGAAGTAGTATTAGTGTACGCATGGGTTCGAGTCCCTGGAGTTGGAAGTAGATTTAGCGTACTCGGGGTTCGAGTCCCTGGAGTTGGTATTAGTATTAGTGTACTCGGGGTTGGTGTCCCTGGAGTTGGAAGTAGACTTAGTATTCTAAGGGTTCGAGACCCTGGAGTTGGAAGTAGTATAGTGTACTCAGAGGTTCAAGTCCCTGGAGTTGGAAATAATATTAGTGTATTCGGGGTTAGAGACCCTGGACATGGAAGCAGATTTAGTGTACTCGGGGTTCGAGTCCCTGGGGTTGGAAGTAGCATTAGTGTACTCAGGGCTTCGAGTCCCTGGAGTTGGAAGTAGAATTTGTGTACACAGAGGTTCGAGACCCTGGAGATGGAAGTAGTATTAGTGTACTCAGAGGTTCGAGTCCCTGGAGTTGGAAGTAGTATTAGTGTACTCGAGGTTCGAGACCCCTAGAGTTGCAAGTAGTATTAGTGAACTCAGAGGTTCGAAACCCTGGAGTTGGAAGTAGTATTAGTGTACTCCAGGTTCGAGTCCCTGGAGTGGGAAGTAGCATTAGTGTACGCGAGGTTCGAGTCCCTGGAGTTGGAAGTAGATTTAGTGTACTCGGGTTTCAAGTCCCTGGAGTTGGAAGCAGTACTTCTGTACTCGAGGTTCAAGTCCCTGGAGTAGGAAGTAGTATTATTGTACTCAGGGGTTCGAGTCTCTGGATTTGGAAATAGATTTAGTGTACTTTAGGTTCGTGACCCTGGAGTTGGAAGTAGTATTAGTGTACGCATGGGTTCGAGTCCCTGGAGTTGGAAGTAGATTTAGCGTACTCGGGGTTCGAGTCCCTGGAGTTGGTATTAGTATTAGTGTACTCGGGGTTGGAGTCCCTGGAGTTGGAAGTAGTATAGTGTACTCGGGGTTTGAGTCCCTGGAGTTGGAAGTATCATTAGTGTACTCAGGGCTTCGAGTCCCTGGAGTTGGAAGTAGTATTAGTGTACTCGGGGTTCGAGACCCTGGAGTTGGAAGCAGTATTAGTGCACTCAGAGGTTCGAGTCCCCTTGAGTTGGAAGTAGAATTAGTGTACTCGAGGTTCGAGTCCCTGGAGTTGGAAGTAGTATTAATGGACTCGAGGTTCGGGTCCCTGGAGTTGGAAGTAGTATTAGTGTACTCAGGTGTTCGAGTCCCTGGATTTGGAAATAGATTTAGTGTACTCGAGGTTCGAGACCCAGGAGTTGGAAGAAGTATTTGTGTACTCAGGGGTTCGAGTCCCTGGAGTCGGAAGTAGTATTAGTGTACTCCAGGTTCGAGTCCCTGGAGTGGGAAGCAGATTTAGCGTACTCGGGGTTCGAGTCCCTGGAGTTGGTATTAGTATTAGTGTACTCGGGGTTGGAGTCCCTGGAGTTGGAAGTAGATTTAGTGTACTCAGAGGTTCAAGTCCCTGGAGTTGGAAATAATATTAGTGTATTCGGGGTTAGAGACCCTGGACATGGAAGCAGATTTAGTGTACTCAGGGTTCGTGTCCCTGGAGTTGGAAGTATCATTAGTGTACTCAGGGCTTCGAGTCCCTGGAGTTGGACGTAGATTTAGTGTAATCAGGATTCAAGTCACTCGAGTTGGTAGTAGATTTAGTGTATTCGGGCTTCGTGTCCCTGAAGTTGGAAGTAGTATTAGTGTACTCGGGGTTCGAGACCCTGGAGTTGGAAGCAGTATTAGTGCACTCAGAGGTTCGAGTCCCCTTGAGTTGGAAGTAGAATTAGTGTACTCAGAGGTTCGAGTCCCTGGATTTGGAAGTAGTATTAATGGACTTGAGGTTCGGGTCCCTGGAGTTGGAAGTAGTATTAGTGTACTCAGGTGTTCGAGTCCCTGGATTTGGAAATAGATTTAGTGTACTCGAGGTTCGAGACCCTGGAGCTGGAAGAAGTATTTGTGTACTCAGGGGTTCGAGTCCCTGGAGTCGGAAGTAGTATTAGTGTACTCCAGGTTCGAGTCCCTGGAGTGGGAAGTAGTATTAGTGTACGTGAGGTTCGAGTACCTGGAGTTGGAAGTAGATTTAGTGTACTAGGGGTTCGAGTCCCTGGAGTTGGAAGCAGTACTATTGTACTCGAGTTTCGAGTCCCTGGAGTTGGAAGTAGTATTAGTGTACTCAGGGGTTCGAGTCCCTGGACTTGGAAATAGATTTAGTGTAGGCGAGGTTCAAGACCCTGGAGTTGGAAGTAGTATTAGTGTACTCAGGGGTTCGAGTCCCTGGATTTGGAAATAGATTTAGTGTACGCGAGGTTCGAGACCCTGGAGTTGGAAGAAGTATTAGTGTACTCAGGGGTTCGAGTCCCTGGAGTCATAAGTAGTATTAGTGTACTCCAGGTTCGAGTCCCCTTGAGTTGGAAGGAGTATTAGTGTACTCGAGGTTCGAGTCCCTGGAGTTGGAAGTAGTATTAGTGTACGCGAGGCTCGAGTCCCTGGAGTTGGAACTAGATTTAGCGTACTTGGGGTTCGAGTCCCTGGAGTTGGTAGTAATATTAGTGTACTCGGGGTTCGATTCCCTGAAGTTGGAAGTAGTATTAGTGTACTCGGGATTCGAGTCACTAGAATTGGAAGTAGTATTAGTGTACTCGGGGTTCGAGACCCTGGAGTTGGAAGCAGTATTTGTGCACTCAGAGGTTCGAGTCCCCTTAAGTTGGAAGTAGAATTAGTGTACTCAGAGGTTCGAGTCCCTGGAGTTGGGAGTAGTATTAATGGACTTGAGGTTCGGGTCCCTGGAGTTGGAAGTAGTATTAGTGTACTCAGGTGTTCGAGTCCCTGGATTTGGAAATAGATTTAGTGTACTCGAGGTTCGAGACCCTGGAGTTGGAAGCAGTACTAATGTACTCGAGTTTCGAGTCCCTGGAGTTGGAAGTA
This sequence comes from Carcharodon carcharias, assembly GCF_017639515.1. NCBI lineage: Eukaryota > Metazoa > Chordata > Chondrichthyes > Lamniformes > Lamnidae > Carcharodon > Carcharodon carcharias. Next base: position 10,971,216 of record NC_054469.1, on the reverse strand, counting down.
GTATTAGTGTACTCAGGGGTTCGAGTCCCGGGACTTGGAAATAGATTTAGTGTACGCGAGGTTCGAGACCCTGGAGTTGGAAGTAGTATTAGTGTACTCAGGGGTTCGAGTCCCTGGATTTGGAAATAGATTTAGTGTACGCGAGGATCGAGACCCTGGAGTTGGAAGTAGTATTAGTGTACTCAGGGGTTCGAGTCCCTGGATTTGGAAATAGATTTAGTGTACGCGAGGTTCGAGACCCTGGAGTTGGAAGTAGTATTAGTGTACTCAGGGGTTCGAGTCCCTGGACTTGGAAATAGATTTAGTGTACGCGAGGTTCGAGACCCTGGAGTTGGAAGTAGTATTAGTGTACTCAGGGGTTCGAGTCCCTGGATTTGGAAATAGATTTAGTGTACGCGAGGTTCGAGACCCTGGAGTTGGAAGTAGTATTAGTGTACTCAGGGGTTCGAGTCCCTGGAGTCAGACGTAGTATTAGTGTACTCCAGGTTCGAGTCCCTGGAGTTGGAAGGAGTATTAGTGTACTCGTTGTTCGAGACCCTGGAGTTGGAAGCAGTATTTGTGCACTCAGAGGTTCGAGTCCCCTTGAGTTGGAAGTAGAATTAGTGTACTCAGATGTTCGAGTCCCGGAGTTGGAAGTAGTATTAATGGACTCGAGGTTCGAGTCCCTGGAGTTGGAAGTAGTATTAGTGTACTCGAGGCTCGAGTCCCTGGAGTTGGAAGTAGACCTAGTATACTAAGGGTTCGAGTCCCTGGAGTTGGAAGTAGTATAGTGCACTCGGGGTTCGAGTCCCTGGAGTTGGAAGTAGATTTAGTGTACTCAGAGGTTCAAGTCCCTGGAGTTGGAAATAATATTAGTGTATTCGGGGTTAGAGACCCTGGACATGAAAGCAGATTTAGTGTACTCGGGGTTCGTGTCCCTGGAGTTGGAAGTATCATTAGTGTACTCAGGGCTTCAAGTCCCTGGAGTTGGACGTAGATTTAGTGTAATCGGGATTCAAGTCACTCGAGTTGGTAGTAGATTTAGTGTATTCGGGGTTCGAGTCCCTGAAGTTGGAAGTAGTATTAGTGTACTCGGGGTTCGAGACCCTGGAGTTGGAAGCAGTATTAGTGCACTCAGAGGTTCGAGTCCCCTTGAGTTGGAAGTAGAATTAGTGTACTCAGAGGTTCGAGTCCCTGGATTTGGAAGTAGTATTAATGGACTCGAGGTTCGGGTCCCTGGAGTTGGAAGTAGTATTAGTGTACTCAGGTGTTCGAGTCCCTGGATTTGGCAATAGATTTAGTGTACTCGAGGTTCGAGACCCTGGAGCGGGAAGAAGTATTTGTGTACTCAGGGGTTCGAGTCCCTGGAGTCGGAAGTAGTATTAGTGTACTCCAGGTTCGAGTCCCTGGAGTGGGAAGTAGCATTAGTGTACGCGAGGTTCGAGTCCCTGGAGTTGGAAGTAGATATGGTGTACTCGGGGTTCGAGAACCTGGAGTTGGAAGCAGTACTACTGTACTCAAGTTTCGAGTCCCTGGAGTTGGAAGCAGTACTACTGTACTCGAGTTTCGAGTCCCTGGAGTTGGAAGTAGCATTAGTGTACTCAGGGGTTCGAGTCCCTGGAGTTGGAAATAGATTTAGTGTATGCGAGGTTCGAGACCCTGGAGTTGGAAGTAGTATTAGTGTACTCAGGGGTTCGAGTCCCTGGATTTGGAAATAGATTTAGTGTACGCGAAGTTCGAGACCCTGGAGTTGGAAGTAGTATTAGTGTACTCAGGGGTTCGAGTCCCTGGAGTCAGAAGTAGTATTAGTGTACTCCAGGTTCGAGTCCCTGGAGTTGGAAGGAGTATTAGTGTACTCGTTGTTCGAGACCCTGGAGTTGGAAGCAGTATTTGTGCACTCAGAGGTTCGAGTCCCCTTGAGTTGGAAGTAGAATTAGTGTACTCAGATGTTCGAGTCCCGGAGTTGGAAGTAGTATTAATGGACTCAAGGTTCGGGTCCCTGGAGTTGGAAGTAGTATTAGTGTACTCAGGTGTTCGAGTCCCTGGATTTGGAAATAGATTTAGTGTACTCGAGGTTCGAGACCCTGGAGTTGGATGAAGTATTTGTGTACTCAGGGGTTCGAGTCCCTGGAGTCGGAGTAGTATTAGTGTACTCCAGGTTCGAGTCCCTGGAGTGGGAAGTAGTATTAGTGTACGCGAGGTTCGAGTCCCTGGAGTTGGAAGTAGATTTAGTGTACTCGGGGTTCGAGTCCCTGGAGTTGGAAGCAGTACTACTGTACTCGAGTTTCGAGTCCCTGGAGTTGGAAGCAGTACTACTGTACTCGAGTTTCGAGTCCCTGGAGTTGGAAGTAGTATTAGTGTACTCAGGGGTTCGAGTCCCTGGAGTTGGAAATAGATTTAGTGTACGCGAGGTTCGAGACCCTGGAGTTGGAAGTAGTATTAGTGTACTCAGGGGTTCGAGTCCCTGGATTTGGAAATAGATTTAGTGTACGCGAGGTTCGAGACCCTGGAGTTGGAAGTAGTATTAGTGTACTCAGGGGTTCGAGTCCCTGGAGTCAGAAGTAGTATTAGTGTACTCCAGGTTCGAGTCCCTGGAGTTGGAAGGAGTATTAGTGTAGTCGAGGTTCGAGTCCCTGGAGTTGGAAGTAGTATTAGTGTACTCGAGGCTCGAGTCCCTGGAGTTGGAACTAGATTTAGCGTACTTGGGGTTCGAGTCCCTGGAGTTGGTAGTAATATTAGTGTACTCGGGGTTCGATTCCCTGAAGTTGGAAGTAGTATTAGTGTACTCGGGATTCGAGTCACTGGATTTGGAAGTAGTATTAGTGTACTCGAGGTTCGGGACCCTAGAGATGGAAGTAGATTTAGTGTACTCGGGATTCGAGTCCCTGGAGTTGGAAGTAGTATTAGCGTACTCGGGGTTCGAGACCCTGCAGTTGGAAGAAGTATTTGTGTACTCAGGGGTTCGAGTCCCTGGAGTCGGAAGTAGTATTAGTGTACTCCAGGTTCGAGTCCCTGGAGTGGGAAGTAGTATTAGTGTACGCGAGGTTCGAGTCCCTGGAGTTGGAAGTAGATTTAGTGTACTCGGGGTTCGAGTCCCTGGAGTCGGAAGCAGTACTACTGTACTCGAGTTTCGAGTCCCTGGAGTTGGAAGTAGTATTAGTGTACTCAGGGGTTCGAGTCCCTGGATTTGGAAATAGATTTAGTGTACGCGAGGTTCGAGTCCCTGGAGTTGGAAATAGTATTAGTGTACTCAGGGGTTCGAGTCCCTGGATTTGGAAATAGATTTAGTGTACGCGAGGTTCGAGACCCTGGAGTTGGAAGGAGTATTAGTGTACTCAGGGGTGCGAGTCCCTGGAGTCAGAAGTAGTATTAGTGTACTCCAGGTTCGAGTCCCTGGAGTTGGAAGTAGTATTAGTGTACTCGAGGTTCGAGTCCCCTAGAGTTGGAAGTAGTATTAGTGAACTCAGAGGTTCGAAACCCTGGAGTTGGAAGTAGTATTAGTGTACGCGAGGTTCGAGTCCCTGGAGTTGGAAGTAGATTTAGTGTACTCGGGTTTCAAGTCCCTGGAGTTGGAAGCAGTACTTCTGTACTCGAGGTTCAAGTCCCTGGAGTTGGAAGTAGTATTATTGTACTCAGGGGTTCGAGTCCCTGGATTTGGAAGTAGATTTAGTGTACTTTAGGTTCGTGACCCTGGAGTTGGAAGTAGATTTAGCGTACTCGGGGTTCGAGTCCCTGGAGTTGGTATTAGTATTAGTGTACTCGGGGTTGGAGTCCCTGGAGTTGGAAGTAGACTTAGTATACTAAGGTTTCGAGTCCCTGGAGTTGGAAGTAGTATAGTGTACTCGGGGTTCGAGTGCCTGGAGTTGGAAGTATCATTAGTGTACTCAGGGCTTCGAGTCCCTGGACTTGGAAGTAGTATTAGTGTACTCGGGGTTCGAGACCCTGGAGTTGGAAGCAGTATTAGTGCACTCAGAGGTTCGAGTCCCCTTGAGTTGGAAGTAGAATTAGTGTACTCGAGTTCGAGTCCCTGGAGCTGGAAGTAGTATTAATGGACTCGAGGTTCGGGTCCCTGGAGTTGGAAGTAGTATTAGTGTACTCAGGTGTTCGAGTCCCTGGATTTGGAAATAGATTTAGTGTACTCGAGGTTCGAGACCCAGGAGTTGGAAGAAGTATTTGTGTACTCAGGGGTTCGAGTCCCTGGAGTCGGAAGTAGTATTAGTGTACTGCAGGTTCGAGTCCCTGGAGTGGGAAGTAGATTTAGCGTACTCGGGGTTCGAGTCCCTGGAGTTGGTATTAGTATTAGTGTACTCGGGGTTGGAGTCCCTGGAGTTGGAAGTAGACCTAGTATACTAAGGGTTCGAGTCCCTGGAGTTGGAAGTAGTATAGTGCACTCGGGGTTCGAGTCCCTGGAGTTGGAAGTAGATTTAGTGTACTCAGAGGTTCAAGTCCCTGGAGTTGGAAATAATATTAGTGTATTCGGGGTTAGAGACCCTGGACATGGAAGCAGATTTAGTGTACTCGGGGTTCGTGTCCCTGGAGTTGGAAGTATCAGTAGTGTACTCAGGGCTTTGAGTCCCTGGAGTTGGACGTAGATTTAGTGTAATCGGGATTCAAGTCACTCGAGTTGGTAGTAGATTTAGTGTATTCGGGGTTCGAGTCCCTGAAGTTGGAAGTAGTATTAGTGTACTCGGGGTTCGAGACCCTGGAGTTGGAAGCAGTATTAGTGCACTCAGAGGTTCGAGTCCCCTTGAGTTGGAAGTAGAATTAGTGTACTCAGAGGTTCGAGTCCCTGGATTTGGAAGTAGTATTAATGGACTCGAGGTTCGGGTCCCTGGAGTTGGAAGTAGATTTAGTGTACTCGGGGTTCGAGTCCCTGGAGTGGGAAGCAGTACAACTGTACTCGAGTTTCGAGTCCCTGGAGTTGGAAGCAGTACTACTGTACTCGAGTTTCGAGTCCCTGGAGTTGGAAGTAGTATTTGTGTACTCAGGGGTTCGAGTCCCTGGAGTTGGAAATAGATTTAGTGTACGCAAGGTTCGAGACCCTGGAGTTGGAAGTAGTATTAGTGTACTCAGGGGTTCGAGTCCCTGGATTTGGAAATAGATTTAGTGTACGCGAGGTTCGAGACCCTGGAGTTGGAAGTAGTATTAGTGTACTCAGGGGTTCGAGTCCCTGGAGTCAGAAGTAGTGTTAATGTACTCCAGGTTCGAGTCCCTGGAGTTGGAAGGAGTATTAGTGTAGTCGAGGTTCGAGTCCCTGGAGTTGGAAGTAGTATTAGTGTACTCGAGGCTCGAGTCCCTGGAGTTGGAACTAGATTTAGCATACTTGGGGTTCGAGTCCCTGGAGTTGGTAGTAATATTAGTGTACTCGGGGTTCGATTCCCTGAAGTTGGAAGTAGTATTAGTGTACTCGGGATTCGAGTCACTGGAGTGGGAAGTAGATTTAGCGTACTCGGGGTTGGAGTCCCTGGAGTTGGAAGTAGACCTAGTATACTAAGGGTTCGAGTCCCTGGAGTTGGAAGTAGTATAGTGCACTCGGGGTTCGAGTCCCTGGAGTTGGAAGTAGATTTAGTGTACTCAGAGGTTCAAGTCCCTGGAGTTGGAAGTAGTATTAGTGTACTCGAGGCTCGAGTCCCTGGAGTTGGAACTAGATTTAGCGTACTTGGGGTTCGAGTCCCTGGAGTTGGTAGTAATATTAGTGTACTCGGGGTTCGATTCCCTGAAGTTGGAAGTAGTATTAGTGTACTCGGGATTCGAGTCACTGGATTTGGAAGTAGTATTAGTGTACTCGAGGTTCGGGACCCTAGAGATGGAAGTAGATTTAGTGTACTCGGGATTCGAGTCCCTGGAGTTGGAAGTAGTATTAGCGTACTCGGGGTTCGAGACCCTGGAGTTGGAAGAAGTATTTGTGTACTCAGGGGTTCGAGTCCCTGGAGTCGGAAGTAGTATTAGTGTACTCCAGGTTCGAGTCCCTGGAGTGGGAAGTAGTATTAGTGTACGCGAGGTTCGAGTCCCTGGAGTTGGAAGTAGATTTAGTGTACTCGGGGTTCGAGTCCCTGGAGTCGGAAGCAGTACTACTGTACTCGAGTTTCGAGTCCCTGGAGTTGGAAGTAGTATTAGTGAACTCAGGGGTTCGAGTCCCTGGATTTGGAAATAGATTTAGTGTACGCGAGGTTCGAGTCCCTGGAGTTGGAAATAGTATTAGTGTACTCAGGGGTTCGAGTCCCTGGATTTGGAAATAGATTTAGTGTACGCGAGGTTCGAGACCCTGGAGTTGGAAGGAGTATTAGTGTACTCAGGGGTGCGAGTCCCTGGAGTCAGAAGTAGTATTAGTGTACTCCAGGTTCGAGTCCCTGGAGTTGGAAGTAGTATTAGTGTACTCGAGGTTCGAGTCCCCTAGAGTTGGAAGTAGTATTAGTGAACTCAGAGGTTCGAAACCCTGGAGTTGGAAGTAGTATTAGTGTACGCGAGGTTCGAGTCCCTGGAGTTGGAAGTAGATTTAGTGTACTCGGGTTTCAAGTCCCTGGAGTTGGAAGCAGTACTTCTGTACTCGAGGTTCAAGTCCCTGGAGTTGGAAGTAGTATTATTGTACTCAGGGGTTCGAGTCCCTGGATTTGGAAGTAGATTTAGTGTACTTTAGGTTCGTGACCCTGGAGTTGGAAGTAGATTTAGCGTACTCGGGGTTCGAGTCCCTGGAGTTGGTATTAGTATTAGTGTACTCGGGGTTGGAGTCCCTGGAGTTGGAAGTAGACTTAGTATACTAAGGGTTCGAGTCCCTGGAGTTGGAAGTAGTATAGTGTACTCGGGGTTCGAGTGCCTGGAGTTGGAAGTATCATTAGTGTACTCAGGGCTTCGAGTCCCTGGAGTTGGAAGTAGTATTAGTGTACTCGGGGTTCGAGACCCTGGAGTTGGAAGCAGTATTAGTGCACTCAGAGGTTCAAGTCCCCTTGAGTTGGAAGTAGAATTAGTGTACTCGAGTTCGAGTCCCTGGAGCTGGAAGTAGTATTAATGGACTCGAGGTTCGGGTCCCTGGAGTTGGAAGTAGTATTAATGGACTCAGGTGTTCGAGTCCCTGGATTTGGAAATAGATTTAGTGTACTCGAGGTACGAGACCCAGGAGTTGGAAGAAGTATTTGTGTACTCAGGGGTTCGAGTCCCTGGAGTCGGAAGTAGTATTAGTGTACTCCAGGTTCGAGTCGCTGGAGTGGGAAGTAGATTTAGCGTACTCGGGGTTCGAGTCCCTGGAGTTGGTATTAGTATTAGTGTACTCGGGGTTGGAGTCCCTGGAGTTGGAAGTAGACCTAGTATACTAAGGGTTCGAGTCCCTGGAGTTGGAAGTAGTATAGTGCACTCGGGGTTCGAGTCCCTGGAGTTGGAAGTAGATTTAGTGTACTCAGAGGTTCAAGTCCCTGGAGTTGGAAATAATATTAGTGTATTCGGGGTTAGAGACCCTGGACATGGAAGCAGATTTAGTGTACTCGGGGTTCGTGTCCCTGGAGTTGGAAGTTTCATTAGTGTACTCAGGGCTTTGAGTCCCTGGAGTTGGACGTAGATTTAGTGTAATCGGGATTCAAGTCACTCGAGTTGGTAGTAGATTTAGTGTATTCGGGGTTCGAGTCCCTGAAGTTGGAAGTAGTATTAGTGTACTCGGGGTTCGAGACCCTGGAGTTGGAAGCAGTATTAGTGCACTCAGAGGTTCGAGTCCCCTTGAGTTGGAAGTAGAATTAGTGTACTCAGAGGTTCGAGTCCCTGGATTTGGAAATAGTATTAAAGGACTCGAGGTTCGGGTCCATGGAGTTGGAAGTAGTATTAGTGTACTCAGGTGTTCGAGTCCCTGGATTTGGCAATAGATTTAGTGTACTCGAGGTTCGAGACCCTGGAGCTGGAAGAAGTATTTGTGTACTCAGGGGTTCGAGTCCCTGGAGTCGGAAGTAGTATTAGTGTACTCCAGGTTCGAGTCCCTGGAGTGGGAAGTAGCATTAGTGTACGCGAGGTTCGAGTCCCTGGACTTGGAAGTAGATTTAGTGTACTAGGGGTTCGAGTCCCTGGAGTTGGAAGCAGTACTACTGTACTCGAGTTTCGAGTCCCTGGAGTTGGAAGTAGTATTAGTGTACTCAGGGGTTCGAGTCCCTGGATTTGGAAATAGTATTAAAGGACTCGAGGTTCGGGTCCATGGAGTTGGAAGTAGTATTAGTGTACTCAGGTGTTCGAGTCCCTGGATTTGGCAATAGATTTAGTGTACTCGAGGTTCGAGACCCTGGAGCTGGAAGAAGTATTTGTGTACTCAGGGGTTCGAGTCCCTGGAGTCGGAAGTAGTATTAGTGTACTCCAGGTTCGAGTCCCTGGAGTGGGAAGTAGCATTAGTGTACGCGAGGTTCGAGTCCCTGGAGTTGGAAGTAGGTTTAGTGTACTAGGCGTTTGAGTCCCTGGAGTTGGAAGCAGTACTACTGTACTCGAGTTTCGAGTCCCTGGAGTTGGAAGTAGTATTAGTGTACTCAGGGGTTCGAGTCCCTGGACTTGGAAATAGATTTAGTGTAGGCGAGGTTCGAGACCCTGGAGTTGGAAGTAGTATTAGTGTACTCAGGGGTTCGAGTCCCTGGATTTGGAAATAGATTTAGTGTACGCGAGGTTCGAGACCCTGGAGTTGGAAGTAGTATTAGTGTAATCAGGGTATCGAGTCCCTGGAGTCAGAAGTAGTATTAGTGTACTCCAGGTTCGAGTCCCTGGAGTGGGAAGAAGCATTAGTGTACGCGAGGTTCGAGTCCCTGGAGTTGGAAGTAGATTTAGTGTACTCAGAGGTTCGAGTCCCTGGATTTGGAAGTAGTATTAATGGACTCGAGGTTCGGGTCCCTGGAGTTGGAAGTAGTATTAGTGTACTCAGGTGTTCGAGTCCCTGGATTTGGAAATAGATTTAATGTACTCGAGGTTCGAGACCCTGGAGCTGGAAGAAGTATTTGTGTACTCAGGGGTTCGAGTCCCTGGAGTCGGAAGTAGTATTAATGTACTCCAGGTTCGAGTCCCTGGAGTGGGAAGAAGCATTAGTGTACGCGAGGTTCGAGTCCCTGGAGTTGGAAGTAGATTTAGTGTACTCGGGGTTCGAGAACCTGGTGTTGGAAGCAGTACTACTGTACTCGAGTTTCGAGTCCCTGGAGTTGGAAGTAGTATTAGTGTACTCAGGGGTTCGAGTCCCTGGAGTTAGAAATAGATTTAGTGTACGCGAGGTTCGAGACCCTGGAGTTGGAAGTAGTATTAGTGTACTCAGGGGTTCCAGTCCCTGGAGTCAGAAGTAGTATTAGTGTACTCCAGGTTCGAGTCCCTGGAGTTGGAAGGAGTATTAGTGTAGTCGAGGTTCGAGTCCCTGGAGTTGGAAGTAGTATTAGTGTACTCGAGGTTCGAGTCCCTGGAGTTGGAACTAGATTTAGCGTACTTGGGGTTCGAGTCCCTGGAGTTGGTAGTAATATTAGTGTACTCGGGGTTCGATTCCCTGAAGTTGGAAGTAGTATTAGTGTAGTCGGGATTCGAGTCACTGGAGTTGGAAGTAGTATTAGTGTACTCGATGTTCGGGACCCTAGAGATGGAAGTAGATTTAGTGTACTCGGGATTCGAGTCCCTGGAGTTGGAAGTAGTATTAGTGTACTTGAGGCTCGAGTCCCTGGAGTTGGAACTAGATTTAGCGTACTTGGGGTTCGAGTCCCTGGAGTTGGTAGTAATATTAGTGTACTCGGGGTTCGATTCCCTGAAGTTGGAAGTAGTATTAGTGTACTCGGGATTCGAGTCACTAGAGTTGGAAGTATTATTAGTGTACTCGAGGTTCGGGACCCTAGAGGTGGAAGTAGATTTAGTGTACTCGGGATTCGAGTCCCTGGAGTTGGAAGTAGTATTAGTGTACTCGGGGTTCGAGACCCTGGAGTTGGAAGCAGTATTTGTGCACTCAGAGGTTCGAGTCCCCTTGAGTTGGAAGTAGAATTAGTGTACTCAGAGGTTCGAGTCCCTGGAGTTGGAAGCAGTACTACTGTACTCGAGTTTCGAGTCCCTGGAGTTGGAAGCAGTAGTACTGTACTCGAGTTTCGAGTCCCTGGTGTTGGAAGTAGTATTAGTGTACTCAGGGGTTCGAGTCCCTGGACTTGGAAACAGATTTAGTGTACGCGAGGTTCGAGACCCTGGAGTTGGAAGTAGTATTAGTGCACTCAGGGGTTCGAGTCCCTGGATTTGGAAATAGATTTAGTGTACGCGAGGTTCGAGACCCTGGAGTTGGAAGTAGTATTAGTGTATTCAGGGGTTCGAGTCCCTGGAGTCAGAAGTAGTATTAGTGTACTCCAGGTTCGAGTCCCTGGAGTTGGAAGAAGTATTAGTGTAGTCGAGGTTCGAGTCCCTGGAGTTGGAAGTAGTATTAGTGTACTCGAGGCTCGAGTCCCTGGAGTTGGAACTAGATTTAGCGTACTTGGGGTTCGAGTCCCTGGAGTTGGTAATAATATTAGTGTACTCGGGGTTCGATTCCCTGAAATTGGAAGTAGTATTAGAGAACTCGGGATTCGAGTCACTGGAGTGGGAAGTAGATTTAGCGTACTCGGGGTTCGAGTCCCTGGAGTTGGTATTAGTATTAGTGTACTCGGGGTTGGAGTCCCTGGAGTTGGAAGTAGACCTAGTATACTAAGGGTTCGAGTCCCTGGAGTTGGAAGTAGTATAGTGCACTCGGGGTTCGAGTCCCTGGAGTTGGAAGTAGTATTAGTGTACTCGAGGTTCGGGACCCTAGAGGTGGAAGTAGATTTAGTGTACTCGGGATTCGAGTCCCTGGAGTTGGAAGTAGTATTAGTGTACTCGGGGTTCGAGACCCTGGAGTTGGAAGCAGTATTTGTGCACTCAGAGGTTCGAGTCCCCTTGAGTTGGAAGTAGAATTAGTGTACTCAGAGGTTCGAGTCCCTGGAGTTGGAAGTAGTATTAATGGACTCGAGGTTCGGGTCCCTGGAGTTGGAAGTAGTATTAGTGTACTAATGTGTTCGATTCCCTGGATTTGGAAATAGATTTAGTGTACTCGAGGTTCGAGACCATGGAGTTGGAAGCAGTACTACTGTACTCGAGTTTCGAGTCCCTGGAGTTGGAAGCAGTACTACTGTACTCGAGTTTCAGGTCCCTGGAGTTGGATGTAGTATTAGTGTACTCAGGGGTTCGAGTCCCTGGACTTGGAAATAGATTTAGTGTACGCGAGGTTCGAGACCCTGGAATTGGAAGTAGTATTAGTGTACTCAGGGGTTCGAGTCCCTGGATATGGAAATAGATTTAGTGTACGCGAGGTTTGAGGCCCTGGAGTTGGAAGTAGTATTAGTGTACTCAGGGGTTCGAGTCCCTGGACTTGGAAATAGATTTAGTGTACGCGAGGTTCGAGACCCTGGAGTTGGAAATATTATTAGTGTACTCAGGGGTTCGAGTCCCTGGATTTGGAAATAGATTTAGTGTACGCGAGGTTCGAGACCCTGGAGTTGGAAGTAGTATTAGTGTACTCAGGGGTTCGAGTCCCTGGAGTCAGAAGTAGTATTAGTGTACTCCAGGTTCGAGTCCCTGGAGTTGGAAGGATTAGTAGTGTAGTCGAGGTTCGAGTCCCTGGAGTTGGAAGTAGTATTAGTGTACTCGAGGCTCGAGTCCCTGGAGTTGGAACTAAATTTAGCGTATTGGGGTTCGAGTCCCTGGAGTTGGTAATGATATTAGTGTACTCGGGGTTCGATTCCCTGAAGTTGGAAGTAGTATTAGTGTACTCGGGATTCGAGTCACTGGAGTGGGAAGTAGATTTAGCGTACTCGGGGTTGGAGTCCCTGGAGTTGGAAGTAGACCTTGTATACTAAGGGTTCGAGTCCCTGGAGTTGGAAGTAGTATAGTGCACTCGGGGTTCGAGTCCCTGGAGTTGGAAGTAGATTTAGTGTACTCAGAGGTTCAAGTCCCTGGAGTTGGAAATAATATTAGTGTATTCGGGGTTAGAGACCCTGGACATGGAAGCAGAATTAATGTACTCGGGGTTCGTGTCCCTGGAGTTGGAAGTATCATTAGTGTACTCAGGGCTTCGAGTCCCTGGAGTTGGACGTAGATTTAGTGTAATCGGGATTCAAGTCACTCGAGTTGGTAGTAGATTTAGTGTATTCGGGGTTCGAGTCCCTGAAGTTGGAAGTAGTATTAGTGTACTCGGGGTTCGAGACCCTGGAGTTGGAAGCAGTATTAGTGCACTCAGAGGTTCGAGTCCCTTTGAGATGGAAGTAGAATTAGTGTACTCAGAGGTTCGAGTCCCTGGATTTGGAAGTAGTATTAATGGACTCGAGGTTCGGGTCCCTGGAGTTGGAAGTAGTATTAGTGTACTCAGGTGTTCGAGTCCCTGGATTTGGAAATAGATTTAATGTACTCGAGGTTCGAGACCCTGGAGCTGGAAGAAGTATTTGTGTACTCAGGGGTTCGAGTCCCTGGAGTCGGAAGTAGTATTAATGTACTCCAGGTTCGAGTCCCTGGAGTGGGAAGAAGCATTAGTGTACGCGAGGTTCGAGTCCCTGGAGTTGGAAGTAGATTTAGTGTACTCGGGGTTCGAGAACCTGGTGTTGGAAGCAGTACTACTGTACTCGAGTTTCGAGTCCCTGGAGTTGGAAGTAGTATTAGTGTACTCAGGGGTTCGAGTCCCTGGAGTTAGAAATAGATTTAGTGTACGCGAGGTTCGAGACCCTGGAGTTGGAAGTAGTATTAGTGTACTCAGGGGTTCCAGTCCCTGGAGTCAGAAGTAGTATTAGTGTACTCCAGGTTCGAGTCCCTGGAGTTGGAAGGAGTATTAGTGTAGTCGAGGTTCGAGTCCCTGGAGTTGGAAGTAGTATTAGTGTACTCGAGGTTCGAGTCCCTGGAGTTGGAACTAGATTTAGCGTACTTGGGGTTCGAGTCCCTGGAGTTGGTAGTAATATTAGTGTACTCGGGGTTCGATTCCCTGAAGTTGGAAGTAGTATTAGTGTAGTCGGGATTCGAGTCACTGGAGTTGGAAGTAGTATTAGTGTACTCGATGTTCGGGACCCTAGAGATGGAAGTAGATTTAGTGTACTCGGGATTCGAGTCCCTGGAGTTGGAAGTAGTATTAGTGTACTTGAGGCTCGAGTCCCTGGAGTTGGAACTAGATTTAGCGTACTTGGGGTTCGAGTCCCTGGAGTTGGTAGTAATATTAGTGTACTCGGGGTTCGATTCCCTGAAGTTGGAAGTAGTATTAGTGTACTCGGGATTCGAGTCACTAGAGTTGGAAGTATTATTAGTGTACTCGAGGTTCGGGACCCTAGAGGTGGAAGTAGATTTAGTGTACTCGGGATTCGAGTCCCTGGAGTTGGAAGTAGTATTAGTGTACTCGGGGTTCGAGACCCTGGAGTTGGAAGCAGTATTTGTGCACTCAGAGGTTCGAGTCCCCTTGAGTTGGAAGTAGAATTAGTGTACTCAGAGGTTCGAGTCCCTGGAGTTGGAAGCAGTACTACTGTACTCGAGTTTCGAGTCCCTGGAGTTGGAAGCAGTAGTACTGTACTCGAGTTTCGAGTCCCTGGTGTTGGAAGTAGTATTAGTGTACTCAGGGGTTCGAGTCCCTGGACTTGGAAACAGATTTAGTGTACGCGAGGTTCGAGACCCTGGAGTTGGAAGTAGTATTAGTGCACTCAGGGGTTCGAGTCCCTGGATTTGGAAATAGATTTAGTGTACGCGAGGTTCGAGACCCTGGAGTTGGAAGTAGTATTAGTGTATTCAGGGGTTCGAGTCCCTGGAGTCAGAAGTAGTATTAGTGTACTCCAGGTTCGAGTCCCTGGAGTTGGAAGAAGTATTAGTGTAGTCGAGGTTCGAGTCCCTGGAGTTGGAAGTAGTATTAGTGTACTCGAGGCTCGAGTCCCTGGAGTTGGAACTAGATTTAGCGTACTTGGGGTTCGAGTCCCTGGAGTTGGTAATAATATTAGTGTACTCGGGGTTCGATTCCCTGAAATTGGAAGTAGTATTAGAGAACTCGGGATTCGAGTCACTGGAGTGGGAAGTAGATTTAGCGTACTCGGGGTTCGAGTCCCTGGAGTTGGTATTAGTATTAGTGTACTCGGGGTTGGAGTCCCTGGAGTTGGAAGTAGACCTAGTATACTAAGGGTTCGAGTCCCTGGAGTTGGAAGTAGTATAGTGCACTCGGGGTTCGAGTCCCTGGAGTTGGAAGTAGTATTAGTGTACTCGAGGTTCGGGACCCTAGAGGTGGAAGTAGATTTAGTGTACTCGGGATTCGAGTCCCTGGAGTTGGAAGTAGTATTAGTGTACTCGGGGTTCGAGACCCTGGAGTTGGAAGCAGTATTTGTGCACTCAGAGGTTCGAGTCCCCTTGAGTTGGAAGTAGAATTAGTGTACTCAGAGGTTCGAGTCCCTGGAGTTGGAAGTAGTATTAATGGACTCGAGGTTCGGGTCCCTGGAGTTGGAAGTAGTATTAGTGTACTCATGTGTTCGATTCCCTGGATTTGGAAATAGATTTAGTGTACTCGAGGTTCGAGACCATGGAGTTGGAAGCAGTACTACTGTACTCGAGTTTCGAGTCCCTGGAGTTGGAAGCAGTACTACTGTACTCGAGTTTCAGGTCCCTGGAGTTGGAAGTAGTATTAGTGTACTCAGGGGTTCGAGTCCCTGGACTTGGAAATAGATTTAGTGTACGCGAGGTTCGAGACCCTGGAATTGGAAGTAGTATTAGTGTACTCAGGGGTTCGAGTCCCTGGATATGGAAATAGATTTAGTGTACGTGAGGTTTGAGGCCCTGGAGTTGGAAGTAGTATTAGTGTACTCAGGGGTTCGAGTCCCTGGACTTGGAAATAGATTTAGTGTACGCGAGGTTCGAGACCCTGGAGTTGGAAGTAGTATTAGTGTACTCAGGGGTTCGAGTCCCTGGATTTGGAAATAGATTTAGTGTACGCGAGGTTCGAGACCCTGGAGTTGGAAGTAGTATTAGTGTACTCAGGGGTTCGAGTCCCTGGAGTCAGAAGTAGTATTAGTGTACTCCAGGTTCGAGTCCCTGGAGTTGGAAGGATTAGTAGTGTAGTCGAGGTTCGAGTCCCTGGAGTTGGAAGTAGTATTAGTGTACTCGAGGCTCGAGTCCCTGGAGTTGGAACTAAATTTAGCGTATTGGGGTTCGAGTCCCTGGAGTTGGTAATGATATTAGTGTACTCGGGGTTCGATTCCCTGAAGTTGGAAGTAGTATTAGTGTACTCGGGATTCGAGTCACTGGAGTGGGAAGTAGATTTAGCGTACTCGGGGTTGGAGTCCCTGGAGTTGGAAGTAGACCTTGTATACTAAGGGTTCGAGTCCCTGGAGTTGGAAGTAGTATAGTGCACTCGGGGTTCGAGTCCCTGGAGTTGGAAGTAGATTTAGTGTACTCAGAGGTTCAAGTCCCTGGAGTTGGAAATAATATTAGTGTATTCGGGGTTAGAGACCCTGGACATGGAAGCAGAATTAGTGTACTCGGGGTTCGTGTCCCTGGAGTTGGAAGTATCATTAGTGTACTCAGGTCTTCGAGTCCCTGGAGTTGGACGTAGATTTAGTGTAATCGGGATTCAAGTCACTCGAGTTGGTAGTAGATTTAGTGTATTCGGGGTTCGAGTCCCTGAAGTTGGAAGTAGTATTAGTGTACTCGGGGTTCGAGACCCTGGAGTTGGAAGCAGTATTAGTGCACTCAGAGGTTCGAGTCCCTTTGAGATGGAAGTAGAATTAGTGTACTCAGAGGTTCGAGTCCCTGGATTTGGAAGTAGTATTAATGGACTCGAGGTTCGGGTCCCTGGAGTTGGAAGTAGTATTAGTGTACTCAGGTGTTCGAGTCCCTGGATTTGGAAATAGATTTAATGTACTCGAGGTTCGAGACCCTGGAGCTGGAAGAAGTATTTGTGTACTCAGGGGTTCGAGTCCCTGGAGTCGGAAGTAGTATTAATGTACTCCAGGTTCGAGTCCCTGGAGTGGGAAGAAGCATTAGTGTACGCGAGGTTCGAGTCCCTGGAGTTGGAAGTAGATTTAGTGTACTCGGGGTTCGAGAACCTGGTGTTGGAAGCAGTACTACTGTACTCGAGTTTCGAGTCCCTGGAGTTGGAAGTAGTATTAGTGTACTCAGGGGTTCGAGTCCCTGGAGTTAGAAATAGATTTAGTGTACGCGAGGTTCGAGACCCTGGAGTTGGAAGTAGTATTAGTGTACTCAGGGGTTCCAGTCCCTGGAGTCAGAAGTAGTACTAGTGTACTCCAGGTTCGAGTCCCTGGAGTTGGAAGGAGTATTAGTGTAGTCGAGGTTCGAGTCCCTGGAGTTGGAACTAGATTTAGCGTACTTGGGGTTCGAGTCCCTGGAGTTGGTAGTAATATTAGTGTACTCGGGGTTCGATTCCCTGAAGTTGGAAGTAGTATTAGTGTACTCGGGATTCGAGTCACTAGAGTTGGAAGTATTATTAGTGTACTCGAGGTTCGGGACCCTAGAGGTGGAAGTAGATTTAGTGTACTCGGGATTCGAGTCCCTGGAGTTGGAAGTAGTATTAGTGTACTCGGGGTTCGAGACCCTGGAGTTGGAAGCAGTATTTGTGCACTCAGAGGTTCGAGTCCCCTTGAGTTGGCAGTAGAATTAGTGTACTCAGAGGTTCGAGTCCCTGGAGTTGGAAGCAGTACTACTGTACTCGAGTTTCGAGTCCCTGGAGTTGGAAGCAGTAGTACTGTACTCGAGTTTCGAGTCCCTGGTGTTGGAAGTAGTATTAGTGTACTCAGGGGTTCGAGTCCCTGGACTTGGAAACAGATTTAGTGTACGCGAGGTTCGAGACCCTGGAGTTGGAAGTAGTATTAGTGTACTCAGGGGTTCGAGTCCCTGGATTTGGAAATAGATTTAGTGTACGCGAGGTTCGAGACCCTGGAGTTGGAAGTAGTATTAGTGTATTCAGGGGTTCGAGTCCCTGGAGTCAGAAGTAGTATTAGTGTACTCCAGGTTCGAGTCCCTGGAGTTGGAAGAAGTATTAGTGTAGTCGAGGTTCGAGTCCCTGGAGTTGGAAGTAGTATTAGTGTACTCGAGGCTCGAGTCCCTGGAGTTGGAACTAGATTTAGCGTACTTGGGGTTCGAGTCCCTGGAGTTGGTAATAATATTAGTGTACTCGGGGTTCGATTCCCTGAAATTGGAAGTAGTATTAGAGAACTCGGGATTCGAGTCACTGGAGTGGGAAGTAGATTTAGCGTACTCGGGGTTCGAGTCCCTGGAGTTGGTATTAGTATTAGTGTACTCGGGGTTGGAGTCCCTGGAGTTGGAAGTAGACCTAGTATACTAAGGGTTCGAGTCCCTGGAGTTGGAAGTAGTATAGTGCACTCGGGGTTCGAGTCCCTGGAGTTGGAAGTAGTATTAGTGTACTCGAGGTTCGGGACCCTAGAGGTGGAAGTAGATTTAGTGTACTCGGGATTCGAGTCCCTGGAGTTGGAAGTAGTATTAGTGTACTCGGGGTTCGAGACCCTGGAGTTGGAAGCAGTATTTGTGCACTCAGAGGTTCGAGTCCCCTTGAGTTGGAAGTAGAATTAGTGTACTCAGAGGTTCGAGTCCCTGGAGTTGGAAGTAGTATTAATGGACTCGAGGTTCGGGTCCCTGGAGTTGGAAGTAGTATTAGTGTACTCATGTGTTCGATTCCCTGGATTTGGAAATAGATTTAGTGTACTCGAGGTTCGAGACCATGGAGTTGGAAGCAGTACTACTGTACTCGAGTTTCGAGTCCCTGGAGTTGGAAGCAGTACTACTGTACTCGAGTTTCAGGTCCCTGGAGTTGGAAGTAGTATTAGTGTACTCAGGGGTTCGAGTCCCTGGACTTGGAAATAGATTTAGTGTACGCGAGGTTCGAGACCCTGGAATTGGAAGTAGTATTAGTGTACTCAGGGGTTCGAGTCCCTGGATATGGAAATAGATTTAGTGTACGTGGGGTTTGAGGCCCTGGAGTTGGAAGTAGTATTAGTGTACTCAGGGGTTCGAGTCCCTGGACTTGGAAATAGATTTAGTGTACGCGAGGTTCGAGACCCTGGAGTTGGAAGTATTATTAGTGTACTCAGGGGTTCGAGTCCCTGGATTTGGAAATAGATTTAGTGTACGCGAGGTTCGAGACCCTGGAGTTGGAAGTAGTATTAGTGTACTCAGGGGTTCGAGTCCCTGGAGTCAGAAGTAGTATTAGTGTACTCCAGGTTCGAGTCCCTGGAGTTGGAAGGATTAGTAGTGTAGTCGAGGTTCGAGTCCCTGGAGTTGGAAGTAGTATTAGTGTACTCGAGGCTCGAGTCCCTGGAGTTGGAACTAAATTTAGCGTATTGGGGTTCGAGTCCCTGGAGTTGGTAATGATATTAGTGTACTCGGGGTTCGATTCCCTGAAGTTGGAAGTAGTATTAGTGTACTCGGGATTCGAGTCACTGGAGTGGGAAGTAGATTTAGCGTACTCGGGGTTGGAGTCCCTGGAGTTGGAAGTAGACCTTGTATACTAAGGGTTCGAGTCCCTGGAGTTGGAAGTAGTATAGTGCACTCGGGGTTCGAGTCCCTGGAGTTGGAAGTAGATTTAGTGTTCTCAGAGGTTCAAGTCCCTGGAGTTGGAAATAATATTAGTGTATTCGGGGTTAGAGACCCTGGACATGGAAGCAGAATTAATGTACTCGGGGTTCGTGTCCCTGGAGTTGGAAGTATCATTAGTGTACTCAGGGCTTCGAGTCCCTGGAGTTGGACGTAGATTTAGTGTAATCGGGATTCAAGTCACTCGAGTTGGTAGTAGATTTAGTGTATTCGGGGTTCGAGTCCCTGAAGTTGGAAGTAGTATTAGTGTACTCGGGGTTCGAGACCCTGGAGTTGGAAGCAGTATTAGTGCACTCAGAGGTTCGAGTCCCTTTGAGATGGAAGTAGAATTAGTGTACTCAGAGGTTCGAGTCCCTGGATTTGGAAGTAGTATTAATGGACTCGAGGTTCGGGTCCCTGGAGTTGGAAGTAGTATTAGTGTACTCAGGTGTTCGAGTCCCTGGATTTGGAAATAGATTTAATGTACTCGAGGTTCGAGACCCTGGAGCTGGAAGAAGTATTTGTGTACTCAGGGGTTCGAGTCCCTGGAGTCGGAAGTAGTATTAATGTACTCCAGGTTCGAGTCCCTGGAGTGGGAAGAAGCATTAGTGTACGCGAGGTTCGAGTCCCTGGAGTTGGAAGTAGATTTAGTGTACTCGGGGTTCGAGAACCTGGTGTTGGAAGCAGTACTACTGTACTCGAGTTTCGAGTCCCTGGAGTTGGAAGTAGTATTAGTGTACTCAGGGGTTCGAGTCCCTGGAGTTAGAAATAGATTTAGTGTACGCGAGGTTCGAGACCCTGGAGTTGGAAGTAGTATTAGTGTACTCAGGGGTTCCAGTCCCTGGAGTCAGAAGTAGTATTAGTGTACTCCAGGTTCGAGTCCCTGGAGTTGGAAGGAGTATTAGTGTAGTCGAGGTTCGAGTCCCTGGAGTTGGAAGTAGTATTAGTGTACTCGAGGTTCGAGTCCCTGGAGTTGGAACTAGATTTAGCGTACTTGGGGTTCGAGTCCCTGGAGTTGGTAGTAATATTAGTGTACTCGGGGTTCGATTCCCTGAAGTTGGAAGTAGTATTAGTGTAGTCGGGATTCGAGTCACTGGAGTTGGAAGTAGTATTAGTGTACTCGATGTTCGGGACCCTAGAGATGGAAGTAGATTTAGTGTACTCGGGATTCGAGTCCCTGGAGTTGGAAGTAGTATTAGTGTACTTGAGGCTCGAGTCCCTGGAGTTGGAACTAGATTTAGCGTACTTGGGGTTCGAGTCCCTGGAGTTGGTAGTAATATTAGTGTACTCGGGGTTCGATTCCCTGAAGTTGGAAGTAGTATTAGTGTACTCGGGATTCGAGTCACTAGAGTTGGAAGTATTATTAGTGTACTCGAGGTTCGGGACCCTAGAGGTGGAAGTAGATTTAGTGTACTCGGGATTCGAGTCCCTGGAGTTGGAAGTAGTATTAGTGTACTCGGGGTTCGAGACCCTGGAGTTGGAAGCAGTATTTGTGCACTCAGAGGTTCGAGTCCCCTTGAGTTGGAAGTAGAATTAGTGTACTCAGAGGTTCGAGTCCCTGGAGTTGGAAGCAGTACTACTGTACTCGAGTTTCGAGTCCCTGGAGTTGGAAGCAGTAGTACTGTACTCGAGTTTCGAGTCCCTGGTGTTGGAAGTAGTATTAGTGTACTCAGGGGTTCGAGTCCCTGGACTTGGAAACAGATTTAGTGTACGCGAGGTTCGAGACCCTGGAGTTGGAAGTAGTATTAGTGTACTCAGGGGTTCGAGTCCCTGGATTTGGAAATAGATTTAGTGTACGCGAGGTTCGAGACCCTGGAGTTGGAAGTAGTATTAGTGTATTCAGGGGTTCGAGTCCCTGGAGTCAGAAGTAGTATTAGTGTACTCCAGGTTCGAGTCCCTGGAGTTGGAAGAAGTATTAGTGTAGTCGAGGTTCGAGTCCCTGGAGTTGGAAGTAGTATTAGTGTACTCGAGGCTCGAGTCCCTGGAGTTGGAACTAGATTTAGCGTACTTGGGGTTCGAGTCCCTGGAGTTGGTAATAATATTAGTGTACTCGGGGTTCGATTCCCTGAAATTGGAAGTAGTATTAGAGAACTCGGGATTCGAGTCACTGGAGTGGGAAGTAGATTTAGCGTACTCGGGGTTCGAGTCCCTGGAGTTGGTATTAGTATTAGTGTACTCGGGGTTGGAGTCCCTGGAGTTGGAAGTAGACCTAGTATACTAAGGGTTCGAGTCCCTGGAGTTGGAAGTAGTATAGTGCACTCGGGGTTCGAGTCCCTGGAGTTGGAAGTAGTATTAGTGTACTCGAGGTTCGGGACCCTAGAGGTGGAAGTAGATTTAGTGTACTCGGGATTCGAGTCCCTGGAGTTGGAAGTAGTATTAGTGTACTCGGGGTTCGAGACCCTGGAGTTGGAAGCAGTATTTGTGCACTCAGAGGTTCGAGTCCCCTTGAGTTGGAAGTAGAATTAGTGTACTCAGAGGTTCGAGTCCCTGGAGTTGGAAGTAGTATTAATGGACTCGAGGTTCGGGTCCCTGGAGTTGGAAGTAGTATTAGTGTACTCATGTGTTCGATTCCCTGGATTTGGAAATAGATTTAGTGTACTCGAGGTTCGAGACCATGGAGTTGGAAGCAGTACTACTGTACTCGAGTTTCGAGTCCCTGGAGTTGGAAGCAGTACTACTGTACTCGAGTTTCAGGTCCCTGGAGTTGGAAGTAGTATTAGTGTACTCAGGGGTTCGAGTCCCTGGACTTGGAAATAGATTTAGTGTACGCGAGGTTCGAGACCCTGGAATTGGAAGTAGTATTAGTGTACTCAGGGGTTCGAGTCCCTGGATATGGAAATAGATTTAGTGTACGTGGGGTTTGAGGCCCTGGAGTTGGAAGTAGTATTAGTGTACTCAGGGGTTCGAGTCCCTGGACTTGGAAATAGATTTAGTGTACGCGAGGTTCGAGACCCTGGAGTTGGAAGTATTATTAGTGTACTCAGGGGTTCGAGTCCCTGGATTTGGAAATAGATTTAGTGTACGCGAGGTTCGAGACCCTGGAGTTGGAAGTAGTATTAGTGTACTCAGGGGTTCGAGTCCCTGGAGTCAGAAGTAGTATTAGTGTACTCCAGGTTCGAGTCCCTGGAGTTGGAAGGATTAGTAGTGTAGTCGAGGTTCGAGTCCCTGGAGTTGGAAGTAGTATTAGTGTACTCGAGGCTCGAGTCCCTGGAGTTGGAACTAAATTTAGCGTATTGGGGTTCGAGTCCCTGGAGTTGGTAATGATATTAGTGTACTCGGGGTTCGATTCCCTGAAGTTGGAAGTAGTATTAGTGTACTCGGGATTCGAGTCACTGGAGTGGGAAGTAGATTTAGCGTACTCGGGGTTGGAGTCCCTGGAGTTGGAAGTAGACCTTGTATACTAAGGGTTCGAGTCCCTGGAGTTGGAAGTAGTATAGTGCACTCGGGGTTCGAGTCCCTGGAGTTGGAAGTAGATTTAGTGTTCTCAGAGGTTCAAGTCCCTGGAGTTGGAAATAATATTAGTGTATTCGGGGTTAGAGACCCTGGACATGGAAGCAGAATTAATGTACTCGGGGTTCGTGTCCCTGGAGTTGGAAGTATCATTAGTGTACTCAGGGCTTCGAGTCCCTGGAGTTGGACGTAGATTTAGTGTAATCGGGATTCAAGTCACTCGAGTTGGTAGTAGATTTAGTGTATTCGGGGTTCGAGTCCCTGAAGTTGGAAGTAGTATTAGTGTACTCGGGGTTCGAGACCCTGGAGTTGGAAGCAGTATTAGTGCACTCAGAGGTTCGAGTCCCTTTGAGATGGAAGTAGAATTAGTGTACTCAGAGGTTCGAGTCCCTGGATTTGGAAGTAGTATTAATGGACTCGAGGTTCGGGTCCCTGGAGTTGGAAGTAGTATTAGTGTACTCAGGTGTTCGAGTCCCTGGATTTGGAAATAGATTTAATGTACTCGAGGTTCGAGACCCTGGAGCTGGAAGAAGTATTTGTGTACTCAGGGGTTCGAGTCCCTGGAGTCGGAAGTAGTATTAATGTACTCCAGGTTCGAGTCCCTGGAGTGGGAAGAAGCATTAGTGTACGCGAGGTTCGAGTCCCTGGAGTTGGAAGTAGATTTAGTGTACTCGGGGTTCGAGAACCTGGTGTTGGAAGCAGTACTACTGTACTCGAGTTTCGAGTCCCTGGAGTTGGAAGTAGTATTAGTGTACTCAGGGGTTCGAGTCCCTGGAGTTAGAAATAGATTTAGTGTACGCGAGGTTCGAGACCCTGGAGTTGGAAGTAGTATTAGTGTACTCAGGGGTTCCAGTCCCTGGAGTCAGAAGTAGTATTAGTGTACTCCAGGTTCGAGTCCCTGGAGTTGGAAGGAGTATTAGTGTAGTCGAGGTTCGAGTCCCTGGAGTTGGAAGTAGTATTAGTGTACTCGAGGTTCGAGTCCCTGGAGTTGGAACTAGATTTAGCGTACTTGGGGTTCGAGTCCCTGGAGTTGGTAGTAATATTAGTGTACTCGGGGTTCGATTCCCTGAAGTTGGAAGTAGTATTAGTGTAGTCGGGATTCGAGTCACTGGAGTTGGAAGTAGTATTAGTGTACTCGATGTTCGGGACCCTAGAGATGGAAGTAGATTTAGTGTACTCGGGATTCGAGTCCCTGGAGTTGGAAGTAGTATTAGTGTACTTGAGGCTCGAGTCCCTGGAGTTGGAACTAGATTTAGCGTACTTGGGGTTCGAGTCCCTGGAGTTGGTAGTAATATTAGTGTACTCGGGGTTCGATTCCCTGAAGTTGGAAGTAGTATTAGTGTACTCGGGATTCGAGTCACTAGAGTTGGAAGTATTATTAGTGTACTCGAGGTTCGGGACCCTAGAGGTGGAAGTAGATTTAGTGTACTCGGGATTCGAGTCCCTGGAGTTGGAAGTAGTATTAGTGTACTCGGGGTTCGAGACCCTGGAGTTGGAAGCAGTATTTGTGCACTCAGAGGTTCGAGTCCCCTTGAGTTGGAAGTAGAATTAGTGTACTCAGAGGTTCGAGTCCCTGGAGTTGGAAGCAGTACTACTGTACTCGAGTTTCGAGTCCCTGGAGTTGGAAGCAGTAGTACTGTACTCGAGTTTCGAGTCCCTGGTGTTGGAAGTAGTATTAGTGTACTCAGGGGTTCGAGTCCCTGGACTTGGAAACAGATTTAGTGTACGCGAGGTTCGAGACCCTGGAGTTGGAAGTAGTATTAGTGTACTCAGGGGTTCGAGTCCCTGGATTTGGAAATAGATTTAGTGTACGCGAGGTTCGAGACCCTGGAGTTGGAAGTAGTATTAGTGTATTCAGGGGTTCGAGTCCCTGGAGTCAGAAGTAGTATTAGTGTACTCCAGGTTCGAGTCCCTGGAGTTGGAAGAAGTATTAGTGTAGTCGAGGTTCGAGTCCCTGGAGTTGGAAGTAGTATTAGTGTACTCGAGGCTCGAGTCCCTGGAGTTGGAACTAGATTTAGCGTACTTGGGGTTCGAGTCCCTGGAGTTGGTAATAATATTAGTGTACTCGGGGTTCGATTCCCTGAAATTGGAAGTAGTATTAGAGAACTCGGGATTCGAGTCACTGGAGTGGGAAGTAGATTTAGCGTACTCGGGGTTCGAGTCCCTGGAGTTGGTATTAGTATTAGTGTACTCGGGGTTGGAGTCCCTGGAGTTGGAAGTAGACCTAGTATACTAAGGGTTCGAGTCCCTGGAGTTGGAAGTAGTATAGTGCACTCGGGGTTCGAGTCCCTGGAGTTGGAAGTAGTATTAGTGTACTCGAGGTTCGGGACCCTAGAGGTGGAAGTAGATTTAGTGTACTCGGGATTCGAGTCCCTGGAGTTGGAAGTAGTATTAGTGTACTCGGGGTTCGAGACCCTGGAGTTGGAAGCAGTATTTGTGCACTCAGAGGTTCGAGTCCCCTTGAGTTGGAAGTAGAATTAGTGTACTCAGAGGTTCGAGTCCCTGGAGTTGGAAGTAGTATTAATGGACTCGAGGTTCGGGTCCCTGGAGTTGGAAGTAGTATTAGTGTACTCATGTGTTCGATTCCCTGGATTTGGAAATAGATTTAGTGTACTCGAGGTTCGAGACCATGGAGTTGGAAGCAGTACTACTGTACTCGAGTTTCGAGTCCCTGGAGTTGGAAGCAGTACTACTGTACTCGAGTTTCAGGTCCCTGGAGTTGGAAGTAGTATTAGTGTACTCAGGGGTTCGAGTCCCTGGACTTGGAAATAGATTTAGTGTACGCGAGGTTCGAGACCCTGGAATTGGAAGTAGTATTAGTGTACTCAGGGGTTCGAGTCCCTGGATATGGAAATAGATTTAGTGTACGTGGGGTTTGAGGCCCTGGAGTTGGAAGTAGTATTAGTGTACTCAGGGGTTCGAGTCCCTGGACTTGGAAATAGATTTAGTGTACGCGAGGTTCGAGACCCTGGAGTTGGAAGTATTATTAGTGTACTCAGGGGTTCGAGTCCCTGGATTTGGAAATAGATTTAGTGTACGCGAGGTTCGAGACCCTGGAGTTGGAAGTAGTATTAGTGTACTCAGGGGTTCGAGTCCCTGGAGTCAGAAGTAGTATTAGTGTACTCCAGGTTCGAGTCCCTGGAGTTGGAAGGATTAGTAGTGTAGTCGAGGTTCGAGTCCCTGGAGTTGGAAGTAGTATTAGTGTACTCGAGGCTCGAGTCCCTGGAGTTGGAACTAAATTTAGCGTATTGGGGTTCGAGTCCCTGGAGTTGGTAATGATATTAGTGTACTCGGGGTTCGATTCCCTGAAGTTGGAAGTAGTATTAGTGTACTCGGGATTCGAGTCACTGGAGTGGGAAGTAGATTTAGCGTACTCGGGGTTGGAGTCCCTGGAGTTGGAAGTAGACCTTGTATACTAAGGGTTCGAGTCCCTGGAGTTGGAAGTAGTATAGTGCACTCGGGGTTCGAGTCCCTGGAGTTGGAAGTAGATTTAGTGTTCTCAGAGGTTCAAGTCCCTGGAGTTGGAAATAATATTAGTGTATTCGGGGTTAGAGACCCTGGACATGGAAGCAGAATTAATGTACTCGGGGTTCGTGTCCCTGGAGTTGGAAGTATCATTAGTGTACTCAGGGCTTCGAGTCCCTGGAGTTGGACGTAGATTTAGTGTAATCGGGATTCAAGTCACTCGAGTTGGTAGTAGATTTAGTGTATTCGGGGTTCGAGTCCCTGAAGTTGGAAGTAGTATTAGTGTACTCGGGGTTCGAGACCCTGGAGTTGGAAGCAGTATTAGTGCACTCAGAGGTTCGAGTCCCTTTGAGATGGAAGTAGAATTAGTGTACTCAGAGGTTCGAGTCCCTGGATTTGGAAGTAGTATTAATGGACTCGAGGTTCGGGTCCCTGGAGTTGGAAGTAGTATTAGTGTACTCAGGTGTTCGAGTCCCTGGATTTGGAAATAGATTTAATGTACTCGAGGTTCGAGACCCTGGAGCTGGAAGAAGTATTTGTGTACTCAGGGGTTCGAGTCCCTGGAGTCGGAAGTAGTATTAATGTACTCCAGGTTCGAGTCCCTGGAGTGGGAAGAAGCATTAGTGTACGCGAGGTTCGAGTCCCTGGAGTTGGAAGTAGATTTAGTGTACTCGGGGTTCGAGAACCTGGTGTTGGAAGCAGTACTACTGTACTCGAGTTTCGAGTCCCTGGAGTTGGAAGTAGTATTAGTGTACTCAGGGGTTCGAGTCCCTGGAGTTAGAAATAGATTTAGTGTACGCGAGGTTCGAGACCCTGGAGTTGGAAGTAGTATTAGTGTACTCAGGGGTTCCAGTCCCTGGAGTCAGAAGTAGTATTAGTGTACTCCAGGTTCGAGTCCCTGGAGTTGGAAGGAGTATTAGTGTAGTCGAGGTTCGAGTCCCTGGAGTTGGAAGTAGTATTAGTGTACTCGAGGTTCGAGTCCCTGGAGTTGGAACTAGATTTAGCGTACTTGGGGTTCGAGTCCCTGGAGTTGGTAGTAATATTAGTGTACTCGGGGTTCGATTCCCTGAAGTTGGAAGTAGTATTAGTGTAGTCGGGATTCGAGTCACTGGAGTTGGAAGTAGTATTAGTGTACTCGATGTTCGGGACCCTAGAGATGGAAGTAGATTTAGTGTACTCGGGATTCGAGTCCCTGGAGTTGGAAGTAGTATTAGTGTACTTGAGGCTCGAGTCCCTGGAGTTGGAACTAGATTTAGCGTACTTGGGGTTCGAGTCCCTGGAGTTGGTAGTAATATTAGTGTACTCGGGGTTCGATTCCCTGAAGTTGGAAGTAGTATTAGTGTACTCGGGATTCGAGTCACTAGAGTTGGAAGTATTATTAGTGTACTCGAGGTTCGGGACCCTAGAGGTGGAAGTAGATTTAGTGTACTCGGGATTCGAGTCCCTGGAGTTGGAAGTAGTATTAGTGTACTCGGGGTTCGAGACCCTGGAGTTGGAAGCAGTATTTGTGCACTCAGAGGTTCGAGTCCCCTTGAGTTGGAAGTAGAATTAGTGTACTCAGAGGTTCGAGTCCCTGGAGTTGGAAGCAGTACTACTGTACTCGAGTTTCGAGTCCCTGGAGTTGGAAGCAGTAGTACTGTACTCGAGTTTCGAGTCCCTGGTGTTGGAAGTAGTATTAGTGTACTCAGGGGTTCGAGTCCCTGGACTTGGAAACAGATTTAGTGTACGCGAGGTTCGAGACCCTGGAGTTGGAAGTAGTATTAGTGCACTCAGGGGTTCGAGTCCCTGGATTTGGAAATAGATTTAGTGTACGCGAGGTTCGAGACCCTGGAGTTGGAAGTAGTATTAGAGTATTCAGGGGTTCGAGTCCCTGGAGTCAGAAGTAGTATTAGTGTACTCCAGGTTCGAGTCCCTGGAGTTGGAAGAAGTATTAGTGTAGTCGAGGTTCGAGTCCCTGGAGTTGGAAGTAG
Source organism: Carcharodon carcharias (assembly GCF_017639515.1). Taxonomy (NCBI): domain Eukaryota; kingdom Metazoa; phylum Chordata; class Chondrichthyes; order Lamniformes; family Lamnidae; genus Carcharodon; species Carcharodon carcharias. The sequence goes on along the minus strand of NC_054469.1, from coordinate 10,943,821 downwards.
TATTAGTGTACTCGAGGCTCGAGTCCCTGGAGTTGGAACTAGATTTAGCGTACTTGGGGTTCGAGTCCCTGGAGTTGGTAATAATATTAGTGTACTCGGGGTTCGATTCCCTGAAATTGGAAGTAGTATTAGAGAACTCGGGATTCGAGTCACTGGAGTGGGAAGTAGATTTAGCGTACTCGGGGTTCGAGTCCCTGGAGTTGGTATTAGTATTAGTGTACTCGGGGTTGGAGTCCCTGGAGTTGGAAGTAGACCTAGTATACTAAGGGTTCGAGTCCCTGGAGTTGGAAGTAGTATAGTGCACTCGGGGTTCGAGTCCCTGGAGTTGGAAGTAGTATTAGTGTACTCGAGGTTCGGGACCCTAGAGGTGGAAGTAGATTTAGTGTACTCGGGATTCGAGTCCCTGGAGTTGGAAGTAGTATTAGTGTACTCGGGGTTCGAGACCCTGGAGTTGGAAGCAGTATTTGTGCACTCAGAGGTTCGAGTCCCCTTGAGTTGGAAGTAGAATTAGTGTACTCAGAGGTTCGAGTCCCTGGAGTTGGAAGTAGTATTAATGGACTCGAGGTTCGGGTCCCTGGAGTTGGAAGTAGTATTAGTGTACTCATGTGTTCGATTCCCTGGATTTGGAAATAGATTTAGTGTACTCGAGGTTCGAGACCATGGAGTTGGAAGCAGTACTACTGTACTCGAGTTTCGAGTCCCTGGAGTTGGAAGCAGTACTACTGTACTCGAGTTTCAGGTCCCTGGAGTTGGAAGTAGTATTAGTGTACTCAGGGGTTCGAGTCCCTGGACTTGGAAATAGATTTAGTGTACGCGAGGTTCGAGACCCTGGAATTGGAAGTAGTATTAGTGTACTCAGGGGTTCGAGTCCCTGGATATGGAAATAGATTTAGTGTACGTGAGGTTTGAGGCCCTGGAGTTGGAAGTAGTATTAGTGTACTCAGGGGTTCGAGTCCCTGGACTTGGAAATAGATTTAGTGTACGCGAGGTTCGAGACCCTGGAGTTGGAAGTAGTATTAGTGTACTCAGGGGTTCGAGTCCCTGGATTTGGAAATAGATTTAGTGTACGCGAGGTTCGAGACCCTGGAGTTGGAAGTAGTATTAGTGTACTCAGGGGTTCGAGTCCCTGGAGTCAGAAGTAGTATTAGTGTACTCCAGGTTCGAGTCCCTGGAGTTGGAAGGATTAGTAGTGTAGTCGAGGTTCGAGTCCCTGGAGTTGGAAGTAGTATTAGTGTACTCGAGGTTCGAGTCCCTGGAGTTGGAACTAGATTTAGCGTACTTGGGGTTCGAGTCCCTGGAGTTGGTAGTAATATTAGTGTACTCGGGGTTCGATTCCCTGAAGTTGGAAGTAGTATTAGTGTAGTCGGGATTCGAGTCACTGGAGTTGGAAGTAGTATTAGTGTACTCGATGTTCGGGACCCTAGAGATGGAAGTAGATTTAGTGTACTCGGGATTCGAGTCCCTGGAGTTGGAAGTAGTATTAGTGTACTTGAGGCTCGAGTCCCTGGAGTTGGAACTAGATTTAGCGTACTTGGGGTTCGAGTCCCTGGAGTTGGTAGTAATATTAGTGTACTCGGGGTTCGATTCCCTGAAGTTGGAAGTAGTATTAGTGTACTCGGGATTCGAGTCACTAGAGTTGGAAGTATTATTAGTGTACTCGAGGTTCGGGACCCTAGAGGTGGAAGTAGATTTAGTGTACTCGGGATTCGAGTCCCTGGAGTTGGAAGTAGTATTAGTGTACTCGGGGTTCGAGACCCTGGAGTTGGAAGCAGTATTTGTGCACTCAGAGGTTCGAGTCCCCTTGAGTTGGAAGTAGAATTAGTGTACTCAGAGGTTCGAGTCCCTGGAGTTGGAAGCAGTACTACTGTACTCGAGTTTCGAGTCCCTGGAGTTGGAAGCAGTAGTACTGTACTCGAGTTTCGAGTCCCTGGTGTTGGAAGTAGTATTAGTGTACTCAGGGGTTCGAGTCCCTGGACTTGGAAACAGATTTAGTGTACGCGAGGTTCGAGACCCTGGAGTTGGAAGTAGTATTAGTGCACTCAGGGGTTCGAGTCCCTGGATTTGGAAATAGATTTAGTGTACGCGAGGTTCGAGACCCTGGAGTTGGAAGTAGTATTAGTGTATTCAGGGGTTCGAGTCCCTGGAGTCAGAAGTAGTATTAGTGTACTCCAGGTTCGAGTCCCTGGAGTTGGAAGAAGTATTAGTGTAGTCGAGGTTCGAGTCCCTGGAGTTGGAAGTAGTATTAGTGTACTCGAGGCTCGAGTCCCTGGAGTTGGAACTAGATTTAGCGTACTTGGGGTTCGAGTCCCTGGAGTTGGTAATAATATTAGTGTACTCGGGGTTCGATTCCCTGAAATTGGAAGTAGTATTAGAGAACTCGGGATTCGAGTCACTGGAGTGGGAAGTAGATTTAGCGTACTCGGGGTTCGAGTCCCTGGAGTTGGTATTAGTATTAGTGTACTCGGGGTTGGAGTCCCTGGAGTTGGAAGTAGACCTAGTATACTAAGGGTTCGAGTCCCTGGAGTTGGAAGTAGTATAGTGCACTCGGGGTTCGAGTCCCTGGAGTTGGAAGTAGTATTAGTGTACTCGAGGTTCGGGACCCTAGAGGTGGAAGTAGATTTAGTGTACTCGGGATTCGAGTCCCTGGAGTTGGAAGTAGTATTAGTGTACTCGGGGTTCGAGACCCTGGAGTTGGAAGCAGTATTTGTGCACTCAGAGGTTCGAGTCCCCTTGAGTTGGAAGTAGAATTAGTGTACTCAGAGGTTCGAGTCCCTGGAGTTGGAAGTAGTATTAATGGACTCGAGGTTCGGGTCCCTGGAGTTGGAAGTAGTATTAGTGTACTCATGTGTTCGATTCCCTGGATTTGGAAATAGATTTAGTGTACTCGAGGTTCGAGACCATGGAGTTGGAAGCAGTACTACTGTACTCGAGTTTCGAGTCCCTGGAGTTGGAAGCAGTACTACTGTACTCGAGTTTCAGGTCCCTGGAGTTGGAAGTAGTATTAGTGTACTCAGGGGTTCGAGTCCCTGGACTTGGAAATAGATTTAGTGTACGCGAGGTTCGAGACCCTGGAATTGGAAGTAGTATTAGTGTACTCAGGGGTTCGAGTCCCTGGATATGGAAATAGATTTAGTGTACGTGAGGTTTGAGGCCCTGGAGTTGGAAGTAGTATTAGTGTACTCAGGGGTTCGAGTCCCTGGACTTGGAAATAGATTTAGTGTACGCGAGGTTCGAGACCCTGGAGTTGGAAGTAGTATTAGTGTACTCAGGGGTTCGAGTCCCTGGATTTGGAAATAGATTTAGTGTACGCGAGGTTCGAGACCCTGGAGTTGGAAGTAGTATTAGTGTACTCAGGGGTTCGAGTCCCTGGAGTCAGAAGTAGTATTAGTGTACTCCAGGTTCGAGTCCCTGGAGTTGGAAGGATTAGTAGTGCAGTCGAGGTTCGAGTCCCTGGAGTTGGAAGTAGTATTAGTGTACTCGAGGCTCGAGTCCCTGGAGTTGGAACTAAATTTAGCGTATTGGGGTTCGAGTCCCTGGAGTTGGTAATGATATTAGTGTACTCGGGGTTCGATTCCCTGAAGTTGGAAGTAGTATTAGTGTACTCGGGATTCGAGTCACTGGAGTGGGAAGTAGATTTAGCGTACTCGGGGTTGGAGTCCCTGGAGTTGGAAGTAGACCTTGTATACTAAGGGTTCGAGTCCCTGGAGTTGGAAGTAGTATAGTGCACTCGGGGTTCGAGTCCCTGGAGTTGGAAGTAGATTTAGTGTACTCAGAGGTTCAAGTCCCTGGAGTTGGAAATAATATTAGTGTATTCGGGGTTAGAGACCCTGGACATGGAAGCAGAATTAGTGTACTCGGGGTTCGTGTCCCTGGAGTTGGAAGTATCATTAGTGTACTCAGGGCTTCGAGTCCCTGGAGTTGGACGTAGATTTAGTGTAATCGGGATTCAAGTCACTCGAGTTGGTAGTAGATTTAGTGTATTCGGGGTTCGAGTCCCTGAAGTTGGAAGTAGTATTAGTGTACTCGGGGTTCGAGACCCTGGAGTTGGAAGCAGTATTAGTGCACTCAGAGGTTCGAGTCCCTTTGAGATGGAAGTAGAATTAGTGTACTCAGAGGTTCGAGTCCCTGGATTTGGAAGTAGTATTAATGGACTCGAGGTTCGGGTCCCTGGAGTTGGAAGTAGTATTAGTGTACTCAGGTGTTCGAGTCCCTGGATTTGGAAATAGATTTAATGTACTCGAGGTTCGAGACCCTGGAGCTGGAAGAAGTATTTGTGTACTCAGGGGTTCGAGTCCCTGGAGTCGGAAGTAGTATTAATGTACTCCAGGTTCGAGTCCCTGGAGTGGGAAGAAGCATTAGTGTACGCGAGGTTCGAGTCCCTGGAGTTGGAAGTAGATTTAGTGTACTCGGGGTTCGAGAACCTGGTGTTGGAAGCAGTACTACTGTACTCGAGTTTCGAGTCCCTGGAGTTGGAAGTAGTATTAGTGTACTCAGGGGTTCGAGTCCCTGGAGTTAGAAATAGATTTAGTGTACGCGAGGTTCGAGACCCTGGAGTTGGAAGTAGTATTAGTGTACTCAGGGGTTCCAGTCCCTGGAGTCAGAAGTAGTATTAGTGTACTCCAGGTTCGAGTCCCTGGAGTTGGAAGGAGTATTAGTGTAGTCGAGGTTCGAGTCCCTGGAGTTGGAAGTAGTATTAGTGTACTCGAGGTTCGAGTCCCTGGAGTTGGAACTAGATTTAGCGTACTTGGGGTTCGAGTCCCTGGAGTTGGTAGTAATATTAGTGTACTCGGGGTTCGATTCCCTGAAGTTGGAAGTAGTATTAGTGTAGTCGGGATTCGAGTCACTGGAGTTGGAAGTAGTATTAGTGTACTCGATGTTCGGGACCCTAGAGATGGAAGTAGATTTAGTGTACTCGGGATTCGAGTCCCTGGAGTTGGAAGTAGTATTAGTGTACTTGAGGCTCGAGTCCCTGGAGTTGGAACTAGATTTAGTGTACTTGGGGTTCGAGTCCCTGGAGTTGGTAGTAATATTAGTGTACTCGGGGTTCGATTCCCTGAAGTTGGAAGTAGTATTAGTGTACTCGGGATTCGAGTCACTAGAGTTGGAAGTATTATTAGTGTACTCGAGGTTCGGGACCCTAGAGGTGGAAGTAGATTTAGTGTACTCGGGATTCGAGTCTCTGGAGTTGGAAGTATTATTAGTGTACTCGGGGTTCGAGACCCTGGAGTTGGAAGCAGTATTTGTGCACTCAGAGGTTCGAGTCCCCTTGAGTTGGAAGTAGAATTAGTGTACTCAGAGGTTCGAGTCCCTGGAGTTGGAAGCAGTACTACTGTACTCGAGTTTCGAGTCCCTGGAGTTGGAAGCAGTACTACTGTACTCGAGTTTCGAGTCCCTGGTGTTGGAAGTAGTATTAGTGTACTCAGGGGTTCGAGTCCCTGGACTTGGAAATAGATTTAGTGTACGCGAGGTTCGAGACCCTGGAGTTGGACGTAGTATTAGTGTATTCAGGGGTTCGAGTCCCTGGACTTGGAAATAGATTTAGTGTACGCGAGGTTCGAGACCCTGGAGTTGGAAGTAGTATTAGTGTACTCAGGGGTTCGAGTCCCTGGATTTGGAAATAGATTTAGTGTACGCGAGGTTCGAGACCCTGGAGTTGGAAGTAGTATTAGTGTACTCAGGGGTTCGATTCCCTGGAGTCAGAAGTAGTATTAGTGTACTCCAGGTTCGAGTCCCTGGAGTTGGAAGGAGTATTAGTGTAGTCGAGGTTCGAGTCCCTGGAGTTGGAAGGAGTATTAGTGTACTCGAGGCTCGAGTCCCTGGAGTTGGAACTAGATTTAGCGTACTTGGGGTTCGAGTCCCTGGAGTTGGTAATAATATTAGTGTACTCGGGGTTCGATTCCCTGAAATTGGAAGTAGTATTAGAGTACTCGGGATTCGAGTCACTGGAGTGGGAAGTAGATTTAGCATACTCGGGGTTCGAGTCCCTGGAGTTGGTATTAGTATTAGTGTACTCGGGGTTGGAGTCCCTGGAGTTGGAAGTAGACCTAGTATACTAAGGGTTCGAGTCCCTGGAGTTGGAAGTAGTATAGTGCACTCGGGGTTCGAGTCCCTGGAGTTGGAAGTAGACTTAGTGTACTCAGAGGTTCAAGTCGCTGGAGTTGGAAATAATATTAGTGTATTCGGGGTTAGAGACCCTGGACATGGAAGCAGATTTAGTGTACTCGGGGTTCGTGTCCCTGGAGTTGGAAGTATCATTAGTGTACTCAGGGCTTCGAGGCCCTGGAGTTGGACGTAGATTTAGTGTAATCGGGATTCAAGTCACTCGAGTTGGTAGTAGATTTAGTGTATTCGGGGTTCGAGTCCCTGAAGTTGGAAGTAGTATTAGTGTACTCGGGGTTCGAGACCCTGGAGTTGGAAGCAGTATTAGTGCACACAGAGGTTCGAGTCCCCTTGACTTGGAAGTAGAATTAGTGTACTCAGAGGTTCGAGTCCCTGGATTTGGAAGTAGTATTAATGGACTCGAGGTTCGGGTCCCTGGAGTTGGAAGTAGTATTAGTGTACTCAGGTGTTCGAGTCCCTGGATTTGGAAATAGATTTAGTGTACTCGAGGTTCGAGACCCTGGAGCGGGAAGAAGTATTTGTGTACTCAGGGGTTCGAGTCCCTGGAGTCGGAAGTAGTATTAGTGTACTCGATGTTCGGGACCCTAGAGATGGAAGTAGATTTAGTGTACTCGGGATTCGAGTCCCTGGAGTTGGAAGTAGTATTAGTGTACTTGAGGTACGAGTCCCTGGAGTTGGAACTAGATTTAGCGTACTTGGGGTTCGAGTCCCTGGAGTTGGTAGTAATATTAGTGTACTCGGGGTTCGATTCCCTGAAGTTGGAAGTAGTATTAGTGTACTCGGGATTCGAGTCACTAGAGTTGGAAGTATTATTAGTGTACTCAAGGTTCGGGACCCTAGAGGTGGAAGTAGATTTAGTGTACTCGGGATTCGAGTCTCTGGAGTTGGAAGTAGTATTAGTGTACTCGGGGTTCGAGACCCTGGAGTTGGAAGCAGTATTTGTGCACTCAGAGGTTCGAGTCCCCTTGAGTTGGAAGTAGAATTAGTGTACTCAGAGGTTCGAGTCCCTGGAGTTGGAAGCAGTACTACTGTACTCGAGTTTCGAGTCCCTGGAGTTGGAAGCAGTACTACTGTACTCGAGTTTCGAGTCCCTGGTGTTGGAAGTAGTATTAGTGTACTCAGGGGTTCGAGTCCCTGGACTTGGAAATAGATTTAGTGTACGCGAGGTTCGAGACCCTGGAGTTGGACGTAGTATTAGTGTATTCAGGGGTTCGAGTCCCTGGACTTGGAAATAGATTTAGTGTACGCGAGGTTCGAGACCCTGGAGTTGGAAGTAGTATTAGTGTACTCAGGGGTTCGAGTCCCTGGGTTTGGAAATAGATTTAGTGTACGCGAGGTTCGAGACCCTGGAGTTGGAAGTAGTATTAGTGTACTCAGTGGTTCGAGTCCCTGGAGTCAGAAGTAGTATTAGTGTACTCCAGGTTCGAGTCCCTGGAGTTGGAAGGAGTATTAGTGTAGTCGAGGTTCGAGTCCCTGGAGTTGGAAGGAGTATTAGTGTACTCGAGGCTCGAGTCCCTGGAGTTGGAACTAGATTTAGCGTACTTGGGGTTCGAGTCCCTGGAGTTGGTAATAATATTAGTGTACTCGGGGTTCGATTCCCTGAAATTGGAAGTAGTATTAGAGTACTCGGGATTCGAGTCACTGGAGTGGGAAGTAGATTTAGCGTACTCGGGGTTCGAGTCCCTGGAGTTGGTATTAGTATTAGTGTACTCGGGGTTGGAGTCCCTGGAGTTGGAAGTAGACCTAGTATACTAAGGGTTCGAGTCCCTGGAGTTGGAAGTAGTATAGTGCACTCGGGGTTCGAGTCCCTGGAGTTGGAAGTAGACTTAGTGTACTCAGAGGTTCAAGTCGCTGGAGTTGGAAATAATATTAGTGTATTCGGGGTTAGAGACCCTGGACATGGAAGCAGATTTAGTGTACTCGGGGTTCGTGTCCCTGGAGTTGGAAGTATCATTAGTGTACTCAGGGCTTCGAGGCCCTGGAGTTGGACGTAGATTTAGTGTAATCGGGATTCAAGTCACTCGAGTTGGTAGTAGATTTAGTGTATTCGGGGTTCGAGTCCCTGAAGTTGGAAGTAGTATTAGTGTACTCGGGGTTCGAGACCCTGGAGTTGGAAGCAGTATTAGTGCACACAGAGGTTCGAGTCCCCTTGACTTGGAAGTAGAATTAGTGTACTCAGAGGTTCGAGTCCCTGGATTTGGAAGTAGTATTAATGGACTCGAGGTTCGGGTCCCTGGAGTTGGAAGTAGTATTAGTGTACTCAGGTGTTGAGTCCCTGGATTTGGAAATAGATTTAGTGTACTCGAGGTTCGAGACCCTGGAGCGGGAAGAAGTATTTGTGTTCTCAGGGGTTCGAGTCCCTGGAGTCGGAAGTAGTATTAGTGTACTCGATGTTCGGGACCCTAGAGATGGAAGTAGATTTAGTGTACTCGGGATTCGAGTCCCTGGAGTTGGAAGTAGTTTTAGTGTACTTGAGGTACGAGTCCCTGGAGTTGGAACTAGATTTAGCGTACTTGGGGTTCGAGTCCCTGGAGTTGGTAGTAATATTAGTGTACTCGGGGTTCGATTCCCTGAAGTTGGAAGTAGTATTAGTGTACTCGGGATTCGAGTCACTAGAGTTGGAAGTATTATTAGTGTACTCAAGGTTCGGGACCCTAGAGGTGGAAGTAGATTTAGTGTACTCGGGATTCGAGTCTCTGGAGTTGGAAGTAGTATTAGTGTACTCGGGGTTCGAGACCCTGGAGTTGGAAGCAGTATTTGTGCACTCAGAGGTTCGAGTCCCCTTGAGTTGGAAGTAGAATTAGTGTACTCAGAGGTTCGAGTCCCTGGAGTTGGAAGCAGTACTACTGTACTCGAGTTTCGAGTCCCTGGAGTTGGAAGCAGTACTACTGTACTCGAGTTTCGAGTCCCTGGTGTTGGAAGTAGTATTAGTGTACTCAGGGGTTCGAGTCCCTGGACTTGGAAATAGATTTAGTGTACGCGAGGTTCGAGACCCTGGAGTTGGACGTAGTATTAGTGTATTCAGGGGTTCGAGTCCCTGGACTTGGAAATAGATTTAGTGTACGCGAGGTTCGAGACCCTGGAGTTGGAAGTAGTATTAGTGTACTCAGGGGTTCGAGTCCCTGGATTTGGAAATAGATTTAGTGTACGCGAGGTTCGAGACCCTGGAGTTGGAAGTAGTATTAGTGTACTCAGTGGTTCGAGTCCCTGGAGTCAGAAGTAGTATTAGTGTACTCCAGGTTCGAGTCCCTGGAGTTGGAAGGAGTATTAGTGTAGTCGAGGTTCGAGTCCCTGGAGTTGGAAGTAGTATTAGTGTACTCGAGGCTCGAGTCCCTGGAGTTGGAACTAGATTTAGCGTACTTGGGGTTCGAGTCCCTGGAGTTGGTAATAATATTAGTGTACTCGGGGTTCGATTCCCTGAAATTGGAAGTAGTATTAGAGTACTCGGGATTCGAGTCACTGGAGTGGGAAGTAGATTTAGCGTACTCGGGGTTCGAGTCCCTGGAGTTGGTATTAGTATTAGTGTACTCGGGGTTGGAGTCCCTGGAGTTGGAAGTAGACCTAGTATACTAAGGGTTCGAGTCCCTGGAGTTGGAAGTAGTATAGTGCACTCGGGGTTCGAGTCCCTGGAGTTGGAAGTAGACTTAGTGTACTCAGAGGTTCAAGTCGCTGGAGTTGGAAATAATATTAGTGTATTCGGGGTTAGAGACCCTGGACATGGAAGCAGATTTAGTGTACTCGGGGTTCGTGTCCCTGGAGTTGGAAGTATCATTAGTGTACTCAGGGCTTCGAGTCCCTGGAGTTGGACGTAGATTTAGTGTAATCGGGATTCAAGTCACTCGAGTTGGTAGTAGATTTAGTGTATTCGGGGTTCGAGTCCCTGAAGTTGGAAGTAGTATTAGTGTACTCGGGGTTCGAGACCCTGGAGTTGGAAGCAGTATTAGTGCACACAGAGGTTCGAGTCCCCTTGACTTGGAAGTAGAATTAGTGTACTCAGAGGTTCGTGTCCCTGGATTTGGAAGTAGTATTAATGGACTCGAGGTTCGGGTCCCTGGAGTTGGAAGTAGTATTAGTGTACTCAGGTGTTCGAGTCCCTGGATTTGGAAATAGATTTAGTGTACTCGAGGTTCGAGACCCTGGAGCGGGAAGAAGTATTTGTGTACTCAGGGGTTCGAGTCCCTGGAGTCGGAAGTAGTATTAGTGTACTCCAGGTTCGAGTCCCTGGAGTGGGAAGTAGCATTAGTGTACGCGAGGTTCGAGTCCCTGGAGTTGGAAGTAGATTTAGTGTACTAGGGGTTCGAGAACCTGGAGTTGGAAGCTGTACTACTGTACTCGAGTTTCGAGTCCCTGGAGTTGGAAGCAGTACTACTGTACTCGAGTTTCGAGTCCCTGGAGTTGGAAGTAGTATTAGTGTACTCAGGGGTTCGAGTCCCTGGAGTTGGAAATAGATTTAGTGTACGCGAGGTTCGAGACCCTGGAGTTGGAAGTAGTATTAGTGTACTCAGGGGTTCGAGTCCCTGGATTTGGAAATAGATTTAGTGTACGCGAGGTTCGAGGCCCTGGAGTTGCAAGTAGTATTAGTGTACTCAGGGGTTCGAGTCCCTGGAGTCAGAAGTAGTATTAGTGTACTCCAGGTTCGAGTCCCTGGAGTTGGAAGGAGTATTAGTGTACTCGAGGTTCGAGTCCCTGGAGTTGGAAGTAGTATTAGTGTACTCGAGGCTCGAGTCCCTGGAGTTGGAACTAGATTTAGCGTACTTTGGGTTCGAGTCCCTGGAGTTGGTAGTAATATTAGTGTACTCGGGGATCGATTCCCTGAAGTTGGAAGTAGTATTAGTGTACTCGGGATTCGAGTCACTAGAGTTGGAAGTAGTATTAGTGTACTCGAGGTTCGGGACCCTAGAGATGGAAGTAGATTTAGTGTACTCGGGATTCGAGACCCTGGAGTTGGACGTAGTATTAGTGTATTCAGGGGTTCGAGTCCCTGGACTTGGAAATAGATTTAGTGTACGCGAGGTTCGAGACCCTGGAGTTGGAAGTAGTATTAGTGTACTCAGGGGTTCGAGTCCCTGGATTTGGAAATAGATTTAGTGTACGCGAGGTTCGAGACCCTGGAGTTGGAAGTAGTATTAGTGTACTCAGTGGTTCGAGTCCCTGGAGTCAGAAGTAGTATTAGTGTACTCCAGGTTCGAGTCCCTGGAGTTGGAAGGAGTATTAGTGTAGTCGAGGTTCGAGTCCCTGGAGTTGGAAGGAGTATTAGTGTACTCGAGGCTCGAGTCCCTGGAGTTGGATCTAGATTTAGCGTACTTGGGGTTCGAGTCCCTGGAGTTGGTAATAATATTAGTGTACTCGGGGTTCGATTCCCTGAAATTGGAAGTAGTATTAGAGTACTCGGGATTCGAGTCACTGGAGTGGGAAGTAGATTTAGCGTACTCGGGGTTCGAGTCCCTGGAGTTGGTATTAGTATTAGTGTACTCGGGGTTGGAGTCCCTGGAGTTGGAAGTAGACCTAGTATACTAAGGGTTCGAGTCCCTGGAGTTGGAAGTAGTATAGTGCACTCGGGGTTCGAGTCCCTGGAGTTGGAAGTAGACTTAGTGTACTCAGAGGTTCAAGTCGCTGGAGTTGGAAATAATATTAGTGTATTCGGGGTTAGAGACCCTGGACATGGAAGCAGATTTAGTGTACTCGGGGTTCGTGTCCCTGGAGTTGGAAGTATCATTAGTGTACTCAGGGCTTCGAGGCCCTGGATTTGGACGTAGATTTAGTGTAATCGGGATTCAAGTCACTCGAGTTGGTAGTAGATTTAGTGTATTCGGGGTTCGAGTCCCTGAAGTTGGAAGTAGTATTAGTGTACTCGGGGTTCGAGACCCTGGAGTTGGAAGCAGTATTAGTGCACACAGAGGTTCGAGTCCCCTTGACTTGGAAGTAGAATTAGTGTACTCAGAGGTTCGAGTCCCTGGATTTGGAAGTAGTATTAATGGACTCGAGGTTCGGGTCCCTGGAGTTGGAAGTAGTATTAGTGTACTCAGGTGTTCGAGTCCCTGGATTTGGAAATAGATTTAGTGTACTCGAGGTTCGAGACCCTGGAGCGGGAAGAAGTATTTGTGTACTCAGGGGTTCGAGTCCCTGGAGTCGGAAGTAGTATTAGTGTACTCGATGTTCGGGACCCTAGAGATGGAAGTAGATTTAGTGTACTCGGGATTCGAGTCCCTGGAGTTGGAAGTAGTATTAGTGTACTTGAGGTACGAGTCCCTGGAGTTGGAACTAGATTTAGCGTACTTGGGGTTCGAGTCCCTGGAGTTGGTAGTAATATTAGTGTACTCGGGGTTCGATTCCCTGAAGTTGGAAGTAGTATTAGTGTACTCGGGATTCGAGTCACTAGAGTTGGAAGTATTATTAGTGTACTCAAGGTTCGGGACCCTAGAGGTGGAAGTAGATTTAGTGTACTCGGGATTCGAGTCCCTGGAGTTGGAAGCAGTACTACTGTACTCGAGTTTCGAGTCCCTGGAGTTGGAAGCAGTACTACTGTACTCGAGTTTCGAGTCCCTGGTGTTGGAAGTAGTATTAGTGTACTCAGGGGTTCGAGTCCCTGGACTTGGAAATAGATTTAGTGTACGCGAGGTTCGAGACCCTGGAGTTGGACGTAGTATTAGTGTATTCAGGGGTTCGAGTCCCTGGACTTGGAAATAGATTTAGTGTACGCGAGGTTCGAGACCCTGGAGTTGGAAGTAGTATTAGTGTACTCAGGGGTTCGAGTCCCTGGATTTGGAAATAGATTTAGTGTACGCGAGGTTCGAGACCCTGGAGTTGGAAGTAGTATTAGTGTACTCAGTGGTTCGAGTCCCTGGAGTCAGAAGTAGTATTAGTGTACTCCAGGTTCGAGTCCCTGGAGTTGGAAGGAGTATTAGTGTAGTCGAGGTTCGAGTCCCTGGAGTTGGAAGTAGTATTAGTGTACTCGAGGCTCGAGTCCCTGGAGTTGGAACTAGATTTAGCGTACTTGGGGTTCGAGTCCCTGGAGTTGGTAATAATATTAGTGTACTCGGGGTTCGATTCCCTGAAATTGGAAGTAGTATTAGAGTACTCGGGATTCGAGTCACTGGAGTGGGAAGTAGATTTAGCGTACTCGGGGTTCGAGTCCCTGGAGTTGGTATTAGTATTAGTGTACTCGGGGTTGGAGTCCCTGGAGTTGGAAGTAGACCTAGTATACTAAGGGTTCGAGTCCCTGGAGTTGGAAGTAGTATAGTGCACTCGGGGTTCGAGTCCCTGGAGTTGGAAGTAGACTTAGTGTACTCAGAGGTTCAAGTCGCTGGAGTTGGAAATAATATTAGTGTATTCGGGGTTAGAGACCCTGGACATGGAAGCAGATTTAGTGTACTCGGGGTTCGTGTCCCTGGAGTTGGAAGTATCATTAGTGTACTCAGGGCTTCGAGTCCCTGGAGTTGGACGTAGATTTAGTGTAATCGGGATTCAAGTCACTCGAGTTGGTAGTAGATTTAGTGTATTCGGGGTTCGAGTCCCTGAAGTTGGAAGTAGTATTAGTGTACTCGGGGTTCGAGACCCTGGAGTTGGAAGCAGTATTAGTGCACACAGAGGTTCGAGTCCCCTTGACTTGGAAGTAGAATTAGTGTACTCAGAGGTTCGTGTCCCTGGATTTGGAAGTAGTATTAATGGACTCGAGGTTCGGGTCCCTGGAGTTGGAAGTAGTATTAGTGTACTCAGGTGTTCGAGTCCCTGGATTTGGAAATAGATTTAGTGTACTCGAGGTTCGAGACCCTGGAGCGGGAAGAAGTATTTGTGTACTCAGGGGTTCGAGTCCCTGGAGTCGGAAGTAGTATTAGTGTACTCCAGGTTCGAGTCCCTGGAGTGGGAAGTAGCATTAGTGTACGCGAGGTTCGAGTCCCTGGAGTTGGAAGTAGATTTAGTGTACTAGGGGTTCGAGAACCTGGAGTTGGAAGCTGTACTACTGTACTCGAGTTTCGAGTCCCTGGAGTTGGAAGCAGTACTACTGTACTCGAGTTTCGAGTCCCTGGAGTTGGAAGTAGTATTAGTGTACTCAGGGGTTCGAGTCCCTGGAGTTGGAAATAGATTTAGTGTACGCGAGGTTCGAGACCCTGGAGTTGGAAGTAGTATTAGTGTACTCAGGGGTTCGAGTCCCTGGATTTGGAAATAGATTTAGTGTACGCGAGGTTCGAGGCCCTGGAGTTGCAAGTAGTATTAGTGTACTCAGGGGTTCGAGTCCCTGGAGTCAGAAGTAGTATTAGTGTACTCCAGGTTCGAGTCCCTGGAGTTGGAAGGAGTATTAGTGTACTCGAGGTTCGAGTCCCTGGAGTTGGAAGTAGTATTAGTGTACTCGAGGCTCGAGTCCCTGGAGTTGGAACTAGATTTAGCGTACTTTGGGTTCGAGTCCCTGGAGTTGGTAGTAATATTAGTGTACTCGGGGATCGATTCCCTGAAGTTGGAAGTAGTATTAGTGTACTCGGGATTCGAGTCACTAGAGTTGGAAGTAGTATTAGTGTACTCGAGGTTCGGGACCCTAGAGATGGAAGTAGATTTAGTGTACTCGGGATTCGAGACCCTGGAGTTGGACGTAGTATTAGTGTATTCAGGGGTTCGAGTCCCTGGACTTGGAAATAGATTTAGTGTACGCGAGGTTCGAGACCCTGGAGTTGGAAGTAGTATTAGTGTACTCAGGGGTTCGAGTCCCTGGATTTGGAAATAGATTTAGTGTACGCGAGGTTCGAGACCCTGGAGTTGGAAGTAGTATTAGTGTACTCAGTGGTTCGAGTCCCTGGAGTCAGAAGTAGTATTAGTGTACTCCAGGTTCGAGTCCCTGGAGTTGGAAGGAGTATTAGTGTAGTCGAGGTTCGAGTCCCTGGAGTTGGAAGGAGTATTAGTGTACTCGAGGCTCGAGTCCCTGGAGTTGGATCTAGATTTAGCGTACTTGGGGTTCGAGTCCCTGGAGTTGGTAATAATATTAGTGTACTCGGGGTTCGATTCCCTGAAATTGGAAGTAGTATTAGAGTACTCGGGATTCGAGTCACTGGAGTGGGAAGTAGATTTAGCGTACTCGGGGTTCGAGTCCCTGGAGTTGGTATTAGTATTAGTGTACTCGGGGTTGGAGTCCCTGGAGTTGGAAGTAGACCTAGTATACTAAGGGTTCGAGTCCCTGGAGTTGGAAGTAGTATAGTGCACTCGGGGTTCGAGTCCCTGGAGTTGGAAGTAGACTTAGTGTACTCAGAGGTTCAAGTCGCTGGAGTTGGAAATAATATTAGTGTATTCGGGGTTAGAGACCCTGGACATGGAAGCAGATTTAGTGTACTCGGGGTTCGTGTCCCTGGAGTTGGAAGTATCATTAGTGTACTCAGGGCTTCGAGGCCCTGGATTTGGACGTAGATTTAGTGTAATCGGGATTCAAGTCACTCGAGTTGGTAGTAGATTTAGTGTATTCGGGGTTCGAGTCCCTGAAGTTGGAAGTAGTATTAGTGTACTCGGGGTTCGAGACCCTGGAGTTGGAAGCAGTATTAGTGCACACAGAGGTTCGAGTCCCCTTGACTTGGAAGTAGAATTAGTGTACTCAGAGGTTCGAGTCCCTGGATTTGGAAGTAGTATTAATGGACTCGAGGTTCGGGTCCCTGGAGTTGGAAGTAGTATTAGTGTACTCAGGTGTTCGAGTCCCTGGATTTGGAAATAGATTTAGTGTACTCGAGGTTCGAGACCCTGGAGCGGGAAGAAGTATTTGTGTACTCAGGGGTTCGAGTCCCTGGAGTCGGAAGTAGTATTAGTGTACTCGATGTTCGGGACCCTAGAGATGGAAGTAGATTTAGTGTACTCGGGATTCGAGTCCCTGGAGTTGGAAGTAGTATTAGTGTACTTGAGGTACGAGTCCCTGGAGTTGGAACTAGATTTAGCGTACTTGGGGTTCGAGTCCCTGGAGTTGGTAGTAATATTAGTGTACTCGGGGTTCGATTCCCTGAAGTTGGAAGTAGTATTAGTGTACTCGGGATTCGAGTCACTAGAGTTGGAAGTATTATTAGTGTACTCAAGGTTCGGGACCCTAGAGGTGGAAGTAGATTTAGTGTACTCGGGATTCGAGTCTCTGGAGTTGGAAGTAGTATTAGTGTACTCGGGGTTCGAGACCCTGGAGTTGGAAGCAGTATTTGTGCACTCAGAGGTTCGAGTCCCCTTGAGTTGGAAGTAGAATTAGTGTACTCAGAGGTTCGAGTCCCTGGAGTTGGAAGCAGTACTACTGTACTCGAGTTTCGAGTCCCTGGAGTTGGAAGCAGTACTACTGTACTCGAGTTTCGAGTCCCTGGTGTTGGAAGTAGTATTAGTGTACTCAGGGGTTCGAGTCCCTGGACTTGGAAATAGATTTAGTGTACGCGAGGTTCGAGACCCTGGAGTTGGACGTAGTATTAGTGTATTCAGGGGTTCGAGTCCCTGGACTTGGAAATAGATTTAGTGTACGCGAGGTTCGAGACCCTGGAGTTGGAAGTAGTATTAGTGTACTCAGGGGTTCGAGTCCCTGGATTTGGAAATAGATTTAGTGTACGCGAGGTTCGAGACCCTGGAGTTGGAAGTAGTATTAGTGTACTCAGTGGTTCGAGTCCCTGGAGTCAGAAG
Organism: Carcharodon carcharias; assembly: GCF_017639515.1. Classification (NCBI taxonomy): domain Eukaryota; kingdom Metazoa; phylum Chordata; class Chondrichthyes; order Lamniformes; family Lamnidae; genus Carcharodon; species Carcharodon carcharias. The sequence goes on along the minus strand of NC_054469.1, from coordinate 10,927,084 downwards.
TAGTATTAGTGTACTCCAGGTTCGAGTCCCTGGAGTTGGAAGGAGTATTAGTGTAGTCGAGGTTCGAGTCCCTGGAGTTGGAAGTAGTATTAGTGTACTCGAGGCTCGAGTCCCTGGAGTTGGAACTAGATTTAGCGTACTTGGGGTTCGAGTCCCTGGAGTTGGTAATAATATTAGTGTACTCGGGGTTCGATTCCCTGAAATTGGAAGTAGTATTAGAGTACTCGGGATTCGAGTCACTGGAGTGGGAAGTAGATTTAGCGTACTCGGGGTTCGAGTCCCTGGAGTTGGTATTAGTATTAGTGTACTCGGGGTTGGAGTCCCTGGAGTTGGAAGTAGACCTAGTATACTAAGGGTTCGAGTCCCTGGAGTTGGAAGTAGTATAGTGCACTCGGGGTTCGAGTCCCTGGAGTTGGAAGTAGACTTAGTGTACTCAGAGGTTCAAGTCGCTGGAGTTGGAAATAATATTAGTGTATTCGGGGTTAGAGACCCTGGACATGGAAGCAGATTTAGTGTACTCGGGGTTCGTGTCCCTGGAGTTGGAAGTATCATTAGTGTACTCAGGGCTTCGAGTCCCTGGAGTTGGACGTAGATTTAGTGTAATCGGGATTCAAGTCACTCGAGTTGGTAGTAGATTTAGTGTATTCGGGGTTCGAGTCCCTGAAGTTGGAAGTAGTATTAGTGTACTCGGGGTTCGAGACCCTGGAGTTGGAAGCAGTATTAGTGCACACAGAGGTTCGAGTCCCCTTGACTTGGAAGTAGAATTAGTGTACTCAGAGGTTCGTGTCCCTGGATTTGGAAGTAGTATTAATGGACTCGAAGTTCGGGTCCCTGGAGTTGGAAGTAGTATTAGTGTACTCAGGTGTTCGAGTCCCTGGATTTGGAAATAGATTTAGTGTACTCGAGGTTCGAGACCCTGGAGCGGGAAGAAGTATTTGTGTACTCAGGGGTTCGAGTCCCTGGAGTCGGAAGTAGTATTAGTGTACTCCAGGTTCGAGTCCCTGGAGTGGGAAGTAGCATTAGTGTACGCGAGGTTCGAGTCCCTGGAGTTGGAAGTAGATTTAGTGTACTAGGGGTTCGAGAACCTGGAGTTGGAAGCTGTACTACTGTACTCGAGTTTCGAGTCCCTGGAGTTGGAAGCAGTACTACTGTACTCGAGTTTCGAGTCCCTGGAGTTGGAAGTAGTATTAGTGTACTCAGGGGTTCAAGTCCCTGGAGTTGGAAATAGATTTAGTGTACGCGAGGTTCGAGACCCTGGAGTTGGAAGTAGTATTAGTGTACTCAGGGGTTCGAGTCCCTGGATTTGGAAATAGATTTAGTGTACGCGAGGTTCGAGGCCCTGGAGTTGCAAGTAGTATTAGTGTACTCAGGGGTTCGAGTCCCTGGAGTCAGAAGTAGTATTAGTGTACTCCAGGTTCGAGTCCCTGGAGTTGGAAGGAGTATTAGTGTACTCGAGGTTCGAGTCCCTGGAGTTGGAAGTAGTATTAGTGTACTCGAGGCTCGAGTCCCTTGAGTTGGAACTAGATTTAGCGTACTTTGGGTTCGAGTCCCTGGAGTTGGTAGTAATATTAGTGTACTCGGGGATCGATTCCCTGAAGTTGGAAGTAGTATTAGTGTACTCGGGATTCGAGTCACTAGAGTTGGAAGTAGTATTAGTGTACTCGAGGTTCGGGACCCTAGAGATGGAAGTAGATTTAGTGTACTCGGGATTCGAGACCCTGGAGTTGGAAGCAGTATTTGTGCACTCAGAGGTTCGAGTCCCCTTGAGTTGGAAGTAGAATTAGTGTACTCAGATGTTCGAGTCCCTGGAGTTGGAAGTAGTATTAATGGACTCGAGGTTCGGGTCCCTGGAGTTGGAAGTAGTATTAGTGTACTCAGGTGTTCGATTCCCTGGATTTGGAAACAGATTTAGTGTACTCGAGGTTCGAGAACCTGGAGTTGGAAGAAGTATTTGTGTACTCAGGGGTTCGAGTCCCTGGATTCGGAGTAGTATTAGTGTACTCCAGGTTCGAGTCCCTGGAGTGGGAAGTAGTATTAGTGTACGCGAGGTTCGAGTCCCTGGAGTTGGAAGTAGATTTAGTGTACTCGGGGTTCGAGTCCCTGGAGTTGGAAGCAGTACTACTGTACTCGAGTTTCGAGTCCCTGGAGTTGGAAGCAGTACCTCTGTACTCGAGGTTCGAGACCCTGGAGTTGGAAGTAGCATTAGTGTACTCAGGGGTTCGAGTCCCTGGAGTCAGAAGTAGTATTAGTGTACTCCAGGTTCGAGTCCCTGGAGTGGGAAGTAGTATTAGTGTACGTGAGGTTCAAGTCCCTGGAGGTGGAAGTAGATTTAGTGTACTAGGGGTTCGAGTCCCTGGAGTTGGAAGCAGTACTACTGTACTCGAGTTTCGAGTCCCTGGAGTTGGAAGTAGTATTAGTGTACTCAGGGGTTCGAGTCCCTGGACTTGGAAATAGATTTAGTGTAGGCGAGGTTCGAGACCCTGGAGTTGGAAGTAGTATTAGTGTACTCAGGGTTTCGAGTCCCTGGATTTGGAAATAGATTTAGTGTACGCGAGGTTCGAGACCCTGGAGTTGGAAGTAGTATTAGTGTACTCAGGGGTTCGAGTCCCTGGAGTCAGAAGTAGTATTAGTGTACTCCAGGTTCGAGTCCCTGGAGTTGGAAGGAGTATTAGTGTACTCGAGGTTCGAGTCCCTGGAGTTGGAAGTAGTATTAGTGTACTCGAGGCTCGAGTCCCTGGAGTTGGAACTAGATTTAGCGTACTTGGGGTTCGAGTCCCTGGAGTTGGTAGTAATATTAGTGTACTCGGGGTTCGATTCCCTGAAGTTGGAAGTAGTATTAGTGTACTCAGGGGTTCGAGTCCCTGGAGTTGGAAATAGATTTAGTGTACGCGAGGTTCGAGTCCCTGGAGTTGGTAGTAATATTAGTGTACTCGGGGTTCGATTCCCTGAAGTTGGAAGTAGTATTAGTGTACTCGGGATTCGAGTCACTAGAGTTGGAAGTAGTATTAGTGTACTCGAGGTTCGGGACCCTAGAGGTGGAAGTAGATTTAGTGTACTCGGGATTCGAGTCCCTGGAGTTGGAAGTAGTATTAGTGTACGTGAGGTTCGAGTCCCTGGAGGTGGAAGTAGATTTAGTGTACTAGGGGTTCGAGTCCCTGGAGTTGGAAGCAGTACTACTTTACTCGTGTTTCGAGTCCCTGGAGTTGGAAGTAGTATTAGTGTACTCAGGGGTTCGAGTCCCTGGACTTGGAAATAGATTTAGTGTAGGCGAGGTTCGAGACCCTGGAGTTGGAAGTAGTATTAGTGTACTCAGGGGTTCGAGTCCCTGGATTTGGAAATAGATTTAGTGTACGCGAGGTTCGAGACCCTGGAGTTGGAAGTAGTATTAGTGTACTCGGGATTCGAGTCACTAGAGTTGGAAGTAGTATTAGTGTACTCGAGGTTCGGGACCCTAGAGGTGGAAGTAGATTTAGTGTACTCGGGATTCGAGTCCCTGGAGTTGGAAGTAGTATTAGTGTACGTGAGGTTCGAGTCCCTGGAGGTGGAAGTAGATTTAGTGTACTAGGGGTTCGAGTCCCTGGAGTTGGAAGCAGTACTACTTTACTCGAGTTTCGAGTCCCTGGAGTTGGAAGTAGTATTAGTGTACTCAGGGGTTCGAGTCCCTGGACTTGGAAATAGATTTAGTGTAGGCGAGGTTCGAGACCCTGGAGTTGGAAGTAGTATTAGTGTACTCAGGGGTTCGAGTCCCTGGATTTGGAAATAGATTTAGTGTACGCGAGGTTCGAGACCCTGGAGTTGGAAGTAGTATTAGTGTACTCAGGGGTTCCAGTCCCTGGAGTCAGAAGTAGTATTAGTGTACTCCAGGTTCGAGTCCCTGGAGTTGGAAGGAGTATTAGTGTACTCGAGGTTCGAGTCCCTGGAGTTGGAAGTAGTATTAGTGTACTCGAGGCTCGAGTCCCTGGAGTTGGAACTAGATTTAGCGTACTTGGGGTTCGAGTCCCTGGAGTTGGTAGTAATATTAGTGTACTCGGGGTTCGATTCCCTGAAGTTGGAAGTAGTATTAGTGTACTCAGGGGTTCGAGACCCTGGAGTTGGAAATAGATTTAGTGTACGCGAGGTTCGAGTCCCTGGAGTTGGTAGTAATATTAGTGTACTCGGGGTTCGATTCCCTGAAGTTGGAAGTAGTATTAGTGTACTCGGGATTCGAGTCACTAGAGTTGGAAGTAGTATTAGTGTACTCGAGGTTCGGGACCCTAGAGGTGGAAGTAGATTTAGTGTACTCGGGATTCGAGTCCCTGGAGTTGGAAGTAGTATTAGTGTACTCGGGGTTCGAGACCCTGGAGTTGGAAGCAGTATTTGTGCCCTCAGAGGTTCGAGTCCCCTTGAGTTGGAAGTAGAATTAGTGTACTCAGAGGTTCGAGTCCCTGGAGTTGGAAGTAGTATTAATGGACTCGAGGTTCGGGTCCCTGGAGTTGGAAGTAGTATTAGTGTACTCATGTGTTCGATTCCCTGGATTTGGAAATAGATTTAGTGTACTCGAGGTTCGAGACCCTGGAGTTGGAAGCAGTACTACTGTACTCTAGTTTCGAGTCCCTGGAGTTGGAAGCAGTACTACTGTACTCGAGTTTCGAGTCCCTGGAGTTGGAAGTAGTATTAGTGTACTCAGGGGTTCGAGTCCCTGGACTTGGAAATAGATTTAGTGTACGCGAGGTTCGAGACCCTGGAGTTGGAAGTAGTATTAGTGTACTCAGGGGTTCGAGTCCCTGGATATGGAAATAGATTTAGTGTACGTGAGGTTTGAGGCCCTAGAGTTGGAAGTAGTATTAGTGTACTCAGGGGTTCGAGTCCCTGGACTTGGAAATAGATTTAGTGTACGCGAGGTTCGAGACCCTGGAGTTGGAAGTAGTATTAGTGTACTCAGGGGTTCGAGTCCCTGGATTTGGAAATAGATTTAGTGTACGCGAGGTTCGAGACCCTGGAGTTGGAAGTAGTATTAGTGTACTCAGGGGTTCGAGTCCCTGGAGTCAGAAGTAGTATTAGTGTACTCCAGGTTCGAGTCCCTGGAGTTGGAAGGAGTATTAGTGTAGTCGAGGTTCGAGTCCCTGGAGTTGGAAGTAGTATTAGTGTACTCGAGGCTCGAGTCCCTGGAGTTGGAACTAAATTTAGCGTACTTGGGGTTCGAGTCCCTGGAGTTGGTAATGATATTAGTGTACTCGGGGTTCGATTCCCTGAAGTTGGAAGTAGTATTAGTGTACTCGGGATTCGAGTCACTGGAGTGGGAAGTAGATTTAGCGTACTCGGGGTTGGAGTCCCTGGAGTTGGAAGTAGACCTAGTATACTAAGGGTTCGAGTCCCTGGAGTTGGAAGTAGTATAGTGCACTCGGGGTTCGAGTCCCTGGAGTTGGAAGTAGATTTAGTGTACTCAGAGGTTCAAGTCCCTGGAGTTGGAAATAATATTAGTGTATTCGGGGTTAGAGACCCTGGACATGGAAGCAGAATTAGTGTACTCGGGGTTCGTGTCCCTGGAGTTGGAAGTATCATTAGTGTACTCAGGGCTTCGAGTCCCTGGAGTTGGACGTAGATTTAGTGTAATCGGGATTCAAGTCACTCGAGTTGGTAGTAGATTTAGTGTATTCGGGGTTCGAGTCCCTGAAGTTGGAAGTAGTATTAGTGTACTCGGGGTTCGAGACCCTGGAGTTGGAAGCAGTATTAGTGCACTCAGAGGTTCGAGTCCCCTTGAGTTGGAAGTAGAATTAGTGTACTCAGAGGTTCGAGTCCCTGGATTTGGAAGTAGTAATAATGGACTCGAGGTTCGGGTCCCTGGAGTTGGAAGTAGTATTAGTGTACTCAGGTGTTCGAGTCCCTGGATTTGGAAATAGATTTAATGTACTCGAGGTTCGAGACCCTGGAGCTGGAAGAAGTATTTGTGTACTCAGGGGTTCGAGTCCCTGGAGTGGGAAGTAGCATTAGTGTACGCGAGGTTCGAGTCCCTGGAGTTGGAAGTAGTATTAGTGTACTCAGGGGTTCGAGTCCCTGGAGTCAGAACTAGTATTAGTGTACTCCAGGTTCGAGTCCCTGGAGTGGGAAGTAGTATTAGTGTACGTGAGGTTCGAGTCCCTGGAGGTGGAAGTAGATTTAGTGTACTAGGGGTTCGAGTCCCTGGAGTTGGAAGCAGTACTACTGTACTCGAGTTTCGAGTCCCTGGAGTTGGAAGTAGTATTAGTGTACTCAGGGGTTCGAGTCCCTGGACTTGGAAATAGATTTAGTGTAGGCGAGGTTCGAGACCCTGGAGTTGGAAGTAGTATTAGTGTACTCAGGGGTTCGAGTCCCTGGATTTGGAAATAGATTTAGTGTACGCGAGGTTCGAGACCCTGGAGTTGGAAGTAGTATTAGTGTACTCAGGGGTTCGAGTCCCTGGAGTCAGAAGTAGTATTAGTGTACTCCAGGTTCGAGTCCCTGGAGTTGGAAGGAGTATTAGTGTACTCGAGGTTCGAGTCCCTGGAGTTGGAAGTAGGATTAGTGTACTCGAGGCTCGAGTCCCTGGAGTTGGAACTAGATTTAGCGTACTTGGGGTTCGAGTCCCTGGAGTTGGTAGTAATATTAGTGTACTAGGGGTTCGATTCCCTGAAGTTGGAAGTAGTATTAGTGTACTCAGGGGTTCGAGTCCCTGGAGTTGGAAATAGATTTAGTGTACGCGAGGTTCGAGTCCCTGGAGTTGGTAGTAATATTAGTGTACTCGGGGTTCGATTCCCTGAAGTTGGAAGTAGTATTAGTGTACTCGGGATTCGAGTCACTAGAGTTGGAAGTAGTATTAGTGTACTCGAGGTTCGGGACCCTAGAGGTGGAAGTAGATTTAGTGTACTCGGGATTCGAGTCCCTGGAGTTGGAAGTAGTATTAGTGTACGTGAGGTTCGAGTCCCTGGAGGTGGAAGTAGATTTAGTGTACTAGGGGTTCGAGTCCCTGGAGTTGGAAGCAGTACTACTTTACTCGAGTTTCGAGTCCCTGGAGTTGGAAGTAGTATTAGTGTACTCAGGGGTTCGAGTCCCTGGACTTGGAAATAGATTTAGTGTAGGCGAGGTTCGAGACCCTGGAGTTGGAAGTAGTATTAGTGTACTCAGGGGTTCGAGTCCCTGGATTTGGAAATAGATTTAGTGTACGCGAGGTTCGAGACCCTGGAGTTGGAAGTAGTATTAGTGTACTCGGGATTCGAGTCACTAGAGTTGGAAGTAGTATTAGTGTACTCGAGGTTCGGGACCCTAGAGGTGGAAGTAGATTTAGTGTACTCGGGATTCGAGTCCCTGGAGTTGGAAGTAGTATTAGTGTACGTGAGGTTCGAGTCCCTGGAGGTGGAAGTAGATTTAGTGTACTAGGGGTTCGAGTCCCTGGAGTTGGAAGCAGTACTACTTTACTCGAGTTTCGAGTCCCTGGAGTTGGAAGTAGTATTAGTGTACTCAGGGGTTCGAGTCCCTGGACTTGGAAGTAGTAATAATGGACTCGAGGTTCGGGTCCCTGGAGTTGGAAGTAGTATTAGTGTACTCAGGTGTTCGAGTCCCTGGATTTGGAAATAGATTTAATGTACTCGAGGTTCGAGACCCTGGAGCTGGAAGAAGTATTTGTGTACTCAGGGGTTCGAGTCCCTGGAGTGGGAAGTAGCATTAGTGTACGCGAGGTTCGAGTCCCTGGAGTTGGAAGTAGTATTAGTGTACTCAGGGGTTCGAGTCCCTGGAGTCAGAACTAGTATTAGTGTACTCCAGGTTCGAGTCCCTGGAGTGGGAAGTAGTATTAGTGTACGTGAGGTTCGAGTCCCTGGAGGTGGAAGTAGATTTAGTGTACTAGGGGTTCGAGTCCCTGGAGTTGGAAGCAGTACTACTGTACTCGAGTTTCGAGTCCCTGGAGTTGGAAGTAGTATTAGTGTACTCAGGGGTTCGAGTCCCTGGACTTGGAAATAGATTTAGTGTAGGCGAGGTTCGAGACCCTGGAGTTGGAAGTAGTATTAGTGTACTCAGGGGTTCGAGTCCCTGGATTTGGAAATAGATTTAGTGTACGCGAGGTTCGAGACCCTGGAGTTGGAAGTAGTATTAGTGTACTCAGGGGTTCGAGTCCCTGGAGTCAGAAGTAGTATTAGTGTACTCCAGGTTCGAGTCCCTGGAGTTGGAAGGAGTATTAGTGTACTCGAGGTTCGAGTCCCTGGAGTTGGAAGTAGGATTAGTGTACTCGAGGCTCGAGTCCCTGGAGTTGGAACTAGATTTAGCGTACTTGGGGTTCGAGTCCCTGGAGTTGGTAGTAATATTAGTGTACTAGGGGTTCGATTCCCTGAAGTTGGAAGTAGTATTAGTGTACTCAGGGGTTCGAGTCCCTGGAGTTGGAAATAGATTTAGTGTACGCGAGGTTCGAGTCCCTGGAGTTGGTAGTAATATTAGTGTACTCGGGGTTCGATTCCCTGAAGTTGGAAGTAGTATTAGTGTACTCGGGATTCGAGTCACTAGAGTTGGAAGTAGTATTAGTGTACTCGAGGTTCGGGACCCTAGAGGTGGAAGTAGATTTAGTGTACTCGGGATTCGAGTCCCTGGAGTTGGAAGTAGTATTAGTGTACGTGAGGTTCGAGTCCCTGGAGGTGGAAGTAGATTTAGTGTACTAGGGGTTCGAGTCCCTGGAGTTGGAAGCAGTACTACTTTACTCGAGTTTCGAGTCCCTGGAGTTGGAAGTAGTATTAGTGTACTCAGGGGTTCGAGTCCCTGGACTTGGAAATAGATTTAGTGTAGGCGAGGTTCGAGACCCTGGAGTTGGAAGTAGTATTAGTGTACTCAGGGGTTCGAGTCCCTGGATTTGGAAATAGATTTAGTGTACGCGAGGTTCGAGACCCTGGAGTTGGAAGTAGTATTAGTGTACTCGGGATTCGAGTCACTAGAGTTGGAAGTAGTATTAGTGTACTCGAGGTTCGGGACCCTAGAGGTGGAAGTAGATTTAGTGTACTCGGGATTCGAGTCCCTGGAGTTGGAAGTAGTATTAGTGTACGTGAGGTTCGAGTCCCTGGAGGTGGAAGTAGATTTAGTGTACTAGGGGTTCGAGTCCCTGGAGTTGGAAGCAGTACTACTTTACTCGAGTTTCGAGTCCCTGGAGTTGGAAGTAGTATTAGTGTACTCAGGGGTTCGAGTCCCTGGACTTGGAAATAGATTTAGTGTAGGCGAGGTTCGAGACCCTGGAGTTGGAAGTAGTATTAGTGTACTCAGGGGTTCGAGTCCCTGGATTTGGAAATAGATTTAGTGTACGCGAGGTTCGAGACCCTGGAGTTGGAAGTAGTATTAGTGTACTCAGGGGTTCCAGTCCCTGGAGTCAGAAGTAGTATTAGTGTACTCCAGGTTCGAGTCCCTGGAGTTGGAAGGAGTATTAGTGTACTCGAGGTTCGAGTCCCTGGAGTTGGAAGTAGTATTAGTGTACTCGAGGCTCGAGTCCCTGGAGTTGGAACTAGATTTAGCGTACTTGGGGTTCGAGTCCCTGGAGTTGGTAGTAATATTAGTGTACTCGGGGTTCGATTCCCTGAAGTTGGAAGTAGTATTAGTGTACTCAGGGGTTCGAGACCCTGGAGTTGGAAATAGATTTAGTGTACGCGAGGTTCGAGTCCCTGGAGTTGGTAGTAATATTAGTGTACTCGGGGTTCGATTCCCTGAAGTTGGAAGTAGTATTAGTGTACTCGGGATTCGAGTCACTAGAGTTGGAAGTAGTATTAGTGTACTCGAGGTTCGGGACCCTAGAGGTGGAAGTAGATTTAGTGTACTCGGGATTCGAGTCCCTGGAGTTGGAAGTAGTATTAGTGTACTCGGGGTTCGAGACCCTGGAGTTGGAAGCAGTATTTGTGCCCTCAGAGGTTCGAGTCCCCTTGAGTTGGAAGTAGAATTAGTGTACTCAGAGGTTCGAGTCCCTGGAGTTGGAAGTAGTATTAATGGACTCGAGGTTCGGGTCCCTGGAGTTGGAAGTAGTATTAGTGTACTCATGTGTTCGATTCCCTGGATTTGGAAATAGATTTAGTGTACTCGAGGTTCGAGACCCTGGAGTTGGAAGCAGTACTACTGTACTCTAGTTTCGAGTCCCTGGAGTTGGAAGCAGTACTACTGTACTCGAGTTTCGAGTCCCTGGAGTTGGAAGTAGTATTAGTGTACTCAGGGGTTCGAGTCCCTGGACTTGGAAATAGATTTAGTGTACGCGAGGTTCGAGACCCTGGAGTTGGAAGTAGTATTAGTGTACTCAGGGGTTCGAGTCCCTGGATATGGAAATAGATTTAGTGTACGTGAGGTTTGAGGCCCTAGAGTTGGAAGTAGTATTAGTGTACTCAGGGGTTCGAGTCCCTGGACTTGGAAATAGATTTAGTGTACGCGAGGTTCGAGACCCTGGAGTTGGAAGTAGTATTAGTGTACTCAGGGGTTCGAGTCCCTGGATTTGGAAATAGATTTAGTGTACGCGAGGTTCGAGACCCTGGAGTTGGAAGTAGTATTAGTGTACTCAGGGGTTCGAGTCCCTGGAGTCAGAAGTAGTATTAGTGTACTCCAGGTTCGAGTCCCTGGAGTTGGAAGGAGTATTAGTGTAGTCGAGGTTCGAGTCCCTGGAGTTGGAAGTAGTATTAGTGTACTCGAGGCTCGAGTCCCTGGAGTTGGAACTAAATTTAGCGTACTTGGGGTTCGAGTCCCTGGAGTTGGTAATGATATTAGTGTACTCGGGGTTCGATTCCCTGAAGTTGGAAGTAGTATTAGTGTACTCGGGATTCGAGTCACTGGAGTGGGAAGTAGATTTAGCGTACTCGGGGTTGGAGTCCCTGGAGTTGGAAGTAGACCTAGTATACTAAGGGTTCGAGTCCCTGGAGTTGGAAGTAGTATAGTGCACTCGGGGTTCGAGTCCCTGGAGTTGGAAGTAGATTTAGTGTACTCAGAGGTTCAAGTCCCTGGAGTTGGAAATAATATTAGTGTATTCGGGGTTAGAGACCCTGGACATGGAAGCAGAATTAGTGTACTCGGGGTTCGTGTCCCTGGAGTTGGAAGTATCATTAGTGTACTCAGGGCTTCGAGTCCCTGGAGTTGGACGTAGATTTAGTGTAATCGGGATTCAAGTCACTCGAGTTGGTAGTAGATTTAGTGTATTCGGGGTTCGAGTCCCTGAAGTTGGAAGTAGTATTAGTGTACTCGGGGTTCGAGACCCTGGAGTTGGAAGCAGTATTAGTGCACTCAGAGGTTCGAGTCCCCTTGAGTTGGAAGTAGAATTAGTGTACTCAGAGGTTCGAGTCCCTGGATTTGGAAGTAGTAATAATGGACTCGAGGTTCGGGTCCCTGGAGTTGGAAGTAGTATTAGTGTACTCAGGTGTTCGAGTCCCTGGATTTGGAAATAGATTTAATGTACTCGAGGTTCGAGACCCTGGAGCTGGAAGAAGTATTTGTGTACTCAGGGGTTCGAGTCCCTGGAGTGGGAAGTAGCATTAGTGTACGCGAGGTTCGAGTCCCTGGAGTTGGAAGTAGTATTAGTGTACTCAGGGGTTCGAGTCCCTGGAGTCAGAACTAGTATTAGTGTACTCCAGGTTCGAGTCCCTGGAGTGGGAAGTAGTATTAGTGTACGTGAGGTTCGAGTCCCTGGAGGTGGAAGTAGATTTAGTGTACTAGGGGTTCGAGTCCCTGGAGTTGGAAGCAGTACTACTGTACTCGAGTTTCGAGTCCCTGGAGTTGGAAGTAGTATTAGTGTACTCAGGGGTTCGAGTCCCTGGACTTGGAAATAGATTTAGTGTAGGCGAGGTTCGAGACCCTGGAGTTGGAAGTAGTATTAGTGTACTCAGGGGTTCGAGTCCCTGGATTTGGAAATAGATTTAGTGTACGCGAGGTTCGAGACCCTGGAGTTGGAAGTAGTATTAGTGTACTCAGGGGTTCGAGTCCCTGGAGTCAGAAGTAGTATTAGTGTACTCCAGGTTCGAGTCCCTGGAGTTGGAAGGAGTATTAGTGTACTCGAGGTTCGAGTCCCTGGAGTTGGAAGTAGGATTAGTGTACTCGAGGCTCGAGTCCCTGGAGTTGGAACTAGATTTAGCGTACTTGGGGTTCGAGTCCCTGGAGTTGGTAGTAATATTAGTGTACTAGGGGTTCGATTCCCTGAAGTTGGAAGTAGTATTAGTGTACTCAGGGGTTCGAGTCCCTGGAGTTGGAAATAGATTTAGTGTACGCGAGGTTCGAGTCCCTGGAGTTGGTAGTAATATTAGTGTACTCGGGGTTCGATTCCCTGAAGTTGGAAGTAGTATTAGTGTACTCGGGATTCGAGTCACTAGAGTTGGAAGTAGTATTAGTGTACTCGAGGTTCGGGACCCTAGAGGTGGAAGTAGATTTAGTGTACTCGGGATTCGAGTCCCTGGAGTTGGAAGTAGTATTAGTGTACTCGGGGTTCGAGACCCTGGAGTTGGAAGCAGTATTTGTGCCCTCAGAGGTTCGAGTCCCCTTGAGTTGGAAGTAGAATTAGTGTACTCAGAGGTTCGAGTCCCTGGAGTTGGAAGTAGTATTAATGGACTCGAGGTTCGGGTCCCTGGAGTTGGAAGTAGTATTAGTGTACTCATGTGTTCGATTCCCTGGATTTGGAAATAGATTTATTGTACTCGAGGTTCGAGACCCTGGAATTGGAAGCAGTACTACTGTACTCTAGTTTCGAGTCCCTGGAGTTGGAAGCAGTACTACTGTACTCGAGTTTCGAGTCCCTGGAGTTGGAAGTAGTATCAGTGTACTCAGGGGTTCGAGTCCCTGGACTTGGAAATAGATTTAGTGTACGCGAGGTTCGAGACCCTGGAGTTGGAAGTAGTATTAGTGTACTCAGGGGTTCGAGTCCCTGGATATGGAAATAGATTTAGTGTACGTGAGGTTTGAGGCCCTGGAGTTGGAAGTAGTATTAGTGTACTCAGGGGTTCGAGTCCCTGGACTTGGAAATAGATTTAGTGTACGCGAGGTTCGAGACCCTGGAGTTGGAAGTAGTATTAGTGTACTCAGGGGTTCGAGTCCCTGGATTTGGAAATAGATTTAGTGTACGCGAGGTTCGAGACCCTGGAGTTGGAAGTAGTATTAGTGTACTCAGGGGTTCGAGTCCCTGGAGTCAGAAGTAGTATTAGTGTACTCCAGGTTCGAGTCCCTGGAGTTGGAAGGAGTATTAGTGTAGTCGAGGTTCGAGTCCCTGGAGTTGGAAGTAGTATTAGTGTACTCGAGGCTCGAGTCCCTGGAGTTGGAACTAAATTTAGCGTACTTGGGGTTCGAGTCCCTGGAGTTGGTAATGATATTAGTGTACTCGGGGTTCGATTCCCTGAAGTTGGAAGTAGTATTAGTGTACTCGGGATTCGAGTCACTGGAGTGGGAAGTAGATTTAGCGTACTCGGGGTTGGAGTCCCTGGAGTTGGAAGTAGACCTAGTATACTAAGGGTTCGAGTCCCTGGAGTTGGAAGTAGTATAGTGCACTCGGGGTTCGAGTCCCTGGAGTTGGAAGTAGATTTAGTGTACTCAGAGGTTCAAGTCCCTGGAGTTGGAAATAATATTAGTGTATTCGGGGTTAGAGACCCTGGACATGGAAGCAGAATTAGTGTACTCGGGGTTCGTGTCCCTGGAGTTGGAAGTATCATTAGTGTACTCAGGGCTTCGAGTCCCTGGAGTTGGACGTAGATTTAGTGTAATCAGGATTCAAGTCACTCGAGTTGGTAGTAGATTTAGTGTATTCGGGGTTCGAGTCCCTGAAGTTGGAAGTAGTATTAGTGTACTCGGGGTTCGAGACCCTGGAGTTGGAAGCAGTATTAGTGCACTCAGAGGTTCGAGTCCCCTTGAGTTGGAAGTAGAATTAGTGTACTCAGAGGTTCGAGTCCCTGGATTTGGAAGTAGTATTAATGGACTCGAGGTTCGGGTCCCTGGAGTTGGAAGTAGTATTAGTGTACTCAGGTGTTCGAGTCCCTGGATTTGGAAATAGATTTAATGTACTCGAGGTTCGAGACCCTGGAGCTGGAAAAAGTATTTGTGTACTCAGGGGTTCGAGTCCCTGGAGTCGGAAGTAGTATTAGTGCACTCCAGGTTCGAGTCCCTGGAGTGGGAAGTAGCATTAGTGTACGCGAGGTTCGAGTCCCTGGAGTTGGAAGTAGTATTAGTGTACTCAGGGGTTCGAGTCCCTGGAGTCAGAAGTAGTATTAGTGTACTCCAGGTTCGAGTCCCTGGAGTGGGAAGTAGTATTAGTGTACGTGAGGTTCGAGTCCCTGGAGGTGGAAGTAGATTTAGTGTACTAGGGGTTCGAGTCCCTGGAGTTGGAAGCAGTACTACTGTACTCGAGTTTCGAGTCCCTGGAGTTGGAAGTAGTATTAGTGTACTCAGGGGTTCGAGTCCCTGGACTTGGAAATAGATCTAGTGTAGGGGAGGTTCGAGACCCTGGAGTTGGAAGTAGTATTAGTGTACTCAGGGGTTCGAGTCCCTGGATTTGGAAATAGATTTAGTGTACGCGAGGTTCGAGACCCTGGAGTTGGAAGTAGTATTAGTGTACTCAGGGGTTCGAGTCCCTGGAGTCAGAAGTAGTATTAGTGTACTCCAGGTTCGAGTCCCTGGAGTTGGAAGGAGTATTAGTGTACTCGAGGTTCGAGTCCCTGGAGTTGGAAGTAGGATTAGTGTACTCGAGGCTCGAGTCCCTGGAGTTGGAACTAGATTTAGCGTACTTGGGGTTCGAGTCCCTGGAGTTGGTAGTAATATTAGTGTACTCGGGGTTCGATTCCCTGAAGTTGGAAGTAGTATTAGTGTACTCGGGATTCGAGTCACTAGAGTTGGAAGTAGTATTAGTGTACTCGAGGTTCGGGACCCTAGAGGTGGAAGTAGATTTAGTGTACTCGGGATTCGAGTCCCTGGAGTTGGAAGTAGTATTAGTGTACTCGGGGTTCGAGACCCTGGAGTTGGAAGCAGTATTTGTGCCCTCAGAGGTTCGAGTCCCCTTGAGTTGGAAGTAGAATTAGTGTACTCAGAGGTTCGAGTCCCTGGAGTTGGAAGTAGTATTAATGGACTCGAGGTTCGGGTCCCTGGAGTTGGAAGTAGTATTAGTGTACTCATGTGTTCGATTCCCTGGATTTGGAAATAGATTTAGTGTACTCGAGGTTCGAGACCCTGGAATTGGAAGCAGTACTACTGTACTCTAGTTTCGAGTCCCTGGAGTTGGAAGCAGTACTACTGTACTCGAGTTTCGAGTCCCTGGAGTTGGAAGTAGTATTAGTGTACTCAGGGGTTCGAGTCCCTGGACTTGGAAATAGATTTAGTGTACGCGAGGTTCGAGACCCTGGAGTTGGAAGTAGTATTAGTGTACTCAGGGGTTCGAGTCCCTGGATATGGAAATAGATTTAGTGTACGTGAGGTTTGAGGCCCTGGAGTTGGAAGTAGTATTAGTGTACTCAGGGGTTCAAGTCCCTGGACTTGGAAATAGATTTAGTGTATGCGAGGTTCGAGACCCTGGAGTTGGAAGTAGTATTAGTGTACTCAGGGGTTCGAGTCCCTGGATTTGGAAATAGATTTAGTGTACGCGAGGTTCGAGACCCTGGAGCTGGAAGAAGTATTTGTGTACTCAGGGGTTCGAGTCCCTGGAGTCGGAAGTAGTATTAGTGTACTCCAGGTTCGAGTCCCTGGAGTGGGAAGTAGCATTAGTGTACGCGAGGTTCGAGTCCCTGGAGTTGGAAGTAGATTTAGTGTACTCGGGGTTCGAGAACCTGGTGTTGGAAGCAGTACTACTGTACAGAAGTTTCGAGTCCCTGGAGTTGGAAGCAGTACTACTGTACTCGAGTTTCGAGTCCCTGGAGTTGGAAGTAGTATTAGTGTACTCAGGGGTTCGAGTCCCTGGAGTTAGAAATAGATTTAGTGTACGCGAGGTTCGAGACCCTGGAGTTGGAAGTAGTATTAGTGTACTCAGGGGTTCGAGTCCCTGGATTTGGAAATAGATTTAGTGTACGCGAGGTTCGAGACCCTGGAGTTGGAAGTAGTATTAGTGTACTCAGGGGTTCGAGTCCCTGGAGTCAGAAGTAGTATTAGTGTACTCCAGGTTCGAGTCCCTGGAGTTGGAAGGAGTATTAGTGTACTCGAGGTTCGAGTCCCAGGAGTTGGAAGTAGTATTAGTGTACTCGAGGCTCGAGTCCCTGGAGTTGGAACTAGATTTAGCGTACTTGGGGTTCGAGTCCCTGGAGTTGGTAGTAATATTAGTGTACTCGGGGTTCGATTCCCTGAAGTTGGAAGTAGTATTAGTGTACTCGGGATTCGAGTCACTGGAGTTGGAAGTAGTATTAGTGTACTCGAGGTTCGGGACCCTAGAGATGGAAGTAGATTTAGTGTACTCGGGATTCGAGTCCCTGGAGTTGGAAGTAGTATTAGTGTACTTGAGGCTCGAGTCCCTGGAGTTGGAACTAGATTTAGCGTACTTGGGGTTCGAGTCCCTGGAGTTGGTAGTAATATTAGTGTACTCGGGGTTCGATTCCCTGAAGTTGGAAGTAGTATTAGTGTACTCGGGATTCGAGTCACTAGAGTTGGAAGTATTATTAGTGTACTCGAGGTTCGGGACCCTAGAGGTGGAAGTAGATTTAGTGTACTCGGGATTCGAGTCCCTGGAGTTGGAAGTAGTATTAGTGTACTCGGGGTTCGAGACCCTGGAGTTGGAAGCAGTATTTGTGCACTCAGAGGTTCGAGTCCCCTTGAGTTGGAAGTAGAATTAGTGTACTCAGATGTTCGAGTCCCTGGAGTTGGATGTAGTATTAATGGACTCGAGGTTCGGGTCCCTGGAGTTGGAAGTAGTATTAGTGTACTCAGGTGTTCGATTCCCTGGATTTGGAAACAGATTTAGTGTACTCGAGGTTCGAGAACCTGGAGTTGGAAGAAGTATTTGTGTACTCAGGGGTTCGAGTCCCTGGAGTCGGAGTAGTATTAGTGTACTCCAGGTTCGAGTCCCTGGAGTGGGAAGTAGTATTAGTGTACGCGAGGTTCGAGTCCCTGGAGTTGGAAGTAGATTTAGTGTACTCGGGGTTCGAGTCCCTGGAGTTGGAAGCAGTACTACTGTACTCGAGTTTCGAGTCCCTGGAGTTGGAAGCAGTACTACTGTAGTCGAGTTTCGAGTCCCTGGAGTTGGAAGTAGTATTAGTGTACTCAGGGGTTCGAGTCCCTGGACTTGGAAATAGATTTAGTGTAGGCGAGGTTCGAGACCCTGGAGTTGGAAGTAGTATTAGTGTACTCAGGGGTTCGAGTCCCTGGATTTGGAAATAGATTTAGTGTACGCGAGGTTCGAGACCCTGGAGTTGGAAGTAGTATTAGTGTACTCAGGGGTTCGAGTCCCTGGAGTCAGAAGTAGTATTAGTGTACTCCAGGTTCGAGTCCCTGGAGTTGGAAGGAGTATTAGTGTACTCGAGGTTCGAGTCCCTGGAGTTGGAACTAGATTTAGCGTACTTGGGGTTCGAGTCCCTGGAGTTGGTAGTAATATTAGTGTACTCGGGGTTCGATTCCCTGAAGTTGGAAGTAGTATTAGTGTACTCGGGATTCGAGTCACTGGAGTTGGAAGTAGTATTAGTGTACTCGAGGTTCGGGACCCTAGAGATGGAAGCAGATTTAGTGTACTCGGGATTCGAGTCCCTGGAGTTGGAAGTAGTATTAGCGTACTCGGGGTTTGAGACCCTGGAGTTGGAAGCAGTATTAGTGCACTCAGAGGTTCGAGTCCCCTTGAGTTGGAAGTAGAATTAGTGTACTCAGAGGTTCGAGTCCCTGGAGTTGGAAGTGGTATTAATGGACTGAGGTTCGGGTCCCTGGATTTGGAAGTAGATTTAGTGTACTCGAGGTTCGAGACCCTGGAGTTGGAAGAAGTATTTGTGTATTCAGGGGTTCGAGTCCCTGGAGTCGGAAGTAGTATTAGTGTACTCCAGGTTCGAGTCCCTGGAGTGGGAAGTAGTATTAGTGTACGCGAGGTTCGAGTCCCTGGAGTTGGAAGTAGATTTAGTGTACTCGGGGTTCGAGTCCCTGGAGTCGGAAGCAGTACTACTGTACTCGAGTTTCGAGTCCCTGGAGTTGGAAGTAGTATTAGTGTACTCAGGGGTTCGAGTCCCTGGATTTGGCAATAGATTTAGTGTACGCGAGGTTCGAGACCCTGGAGTTGGAAATAGTATTAGTGTACTCAGGGGTTCGAGTCCCTGGATTTGGAAATAGATTTAGTGTACGCGAGGTTCGAGACCCTGGAGTTGGAAGTAGTATTAGTGTACTCAGGGGTTCGAGTCCCTGGAGTCAGAAGTAGTATTAGTGTACTCCAGTTTCGAGTCCCTGGAGTTGGAAGTAGTATTAGTGTACTCGAGGTTCGAGTCCCCTAGAGTTGGAAGTAGTATTAGTGAACTCAGGGGTTCGAAACCCTGGAGTTGGAAGTAGTATTAGTGTACGCGAGGATACAGTCCCTGGAGTTGGAAGTAGATTTAGTGTACTTGGGTTTCAAGTCCCTGGAGTTGGAAGCAGTACTTCTGTACTCGAGGTTCAAGTCCCTGGAGTTGGAAGTAGTATTATTGTTCTCAGGGCTCGAGTCCCTGGAGTTGGAACTAGATTTAGCGTACTTGGGTTCGAGTCCCTGGAGTTGGTAATGAGTATTAGTGGACTCAGGGGTTCGAGTCCCTGAAGTTGGAAGTAGTATTAGTGTACTCGGGATTCGAGGTCACTGGAGTGGGAAGTAGTATTAGCGTACTCGGGGTTGGAGTCCCTGGAGTTGGAAGTAGACCTAGTATACTAAGGGTTCGAGTCCCTGGAGTTGGAAGTAGTATAGTGCACTCGGGGTTCGAGTCCCTGGAGTTGGAAGTTGATTTAGTGTACTCAGAGGTTCAAGTCCCTGGAGTTGGAAATAATATTAGTGTATTCGGGGTTAGAGACCCTGGACATGGAAGCAGATTTAGTGTACTCGGG
Organism: Carcharodon carcharias; assembly: GCF_017639515.1. Classification (NCBI taxonomy): domain Eukaryota; kingdom Metazoa; phylum Chordata; class Chondrichthyes; order Lamniformes; family Lamnidae; genus Carcharodon; species Carcharodon carcharias. The sequence goes on along the minus strand of NC_054469.1, from coordinate 10,908,163 downwards.
GTTCGTGTCCCTGGAGTTGGAAGTATCATTAGTGTACTCAGGGCTTCGAGTCCCTGGCGTTGGACGTAGATTTAGTGTAATCGGGATTCAAGTCACTCGAGTTGGTAGTAGATTTAGTGTATTCGGGGTTCGAGTCCCTGAAGTTGGAAGTAGTATTAGTGTACTCGGGGTTCGAGACCCTGGAGTTGGAAGCAGTATTAGTGCACACAGAGGTTCGAGTCCCCTTGACTTGGAAGTAGAATTAGTGTACTCAGAGGTTCGAGTCCCTGGATTTGGAAGTAGTATTAATGGACTCGAGGTTCGGGTCCCTGGCGTTGGAAGTAGTATTAGTGTGCTCAGGTGTTCGAGTCCCTGGATTTGGAAATAGATTTAGTGTACTCGAGGTTCGAGACCCTGGAGCTGGAAGAAGTATTTGTGTACTCAGGGGTTCGAGTCCCTGGAGTCGGAAATAGTATTAGTGTACTTCAGGTTCGAGTCCCTGGAGTGGGAAGTAGCATTAGTGTACGCGAGGTTCGAGTCCCTGGAGTTGGAAGTAGATTTAGTGTACGCGTGGTTCGAGACCCTGGAGTTGGAAGTAGTATTAGTGTACTCAGGGGTTCGAGTCCCTGGATTTGGAAATAGATTTAGTGTACGCGAGGTTCGAAACCCTGGAGTTGCAAGTAGTATTAGTGTACTCAGGGGTTCGAGTCCCTGGAGTCAGAAGTAGTATTAGTGTACTCCAGGTTCGAGTCCCTGGAGTTGGAAGGAGTATTAGTGTACTCGAGGTTCGAGTCCCTGGAGTTGGAAGTAGTATTAGTGTACTCGAGGCTCGAGTCCCTGGAGTTGGAACTAGATTTAGCGTACTTTGGGTTCGAGTCCCTGGAGTTGGTAGTAATATTAGTGTACTCGGGGATCGATTCCCTGAAGTTGGAAGTAGTATTAGTGTACTCGGGATTCGAGTCACTAGAGTTGGAAGTAGTATTAGTGTACTCGAGGTTCGGGACCCTAGAGATGGAAGTAGATTTAGTGTACTCGGGATTCGAGGCCCTGGAGTTGGAAGTAGTATTAGTGTACTCGGGGTTCGAGACCCTGGAGTTGGAAGCAGTATTTGTGCACTCAGAGGTTCGATTCCCCTTGAGTTGGAAGTAGAATTAGTGTACTCAGATGTTCGAGTCCCTGGAGTTGGATGTAGTATTAATGGACGCGAGGTTCGGGTCCCTGGAGTTGGAAGTAGTATTAGTGTACTCAGGTGTTCGATTCCCTGGATTTGGAAACAGATTTAGTGTACTCGAGGTTCGAGAACCTGGAGTTGGAAGAAGTATTTGTGTACTCAGGGGTTCGAGTCCCTGGAGTCGGAGTAGTATTAGTGTACTCCAGGTTCGAGTCCCTGGAGTGGGAAGTAGTATTAGTGTACGCGAGGTTCGAGTCCCTGGAGTTGGAAGTAGATTTAGTGTACTCGGGGTTCGAGTCCCTGGAGTTGGAAGCAGTACTACTGTACTCGAGGTTCGAGTCCCTGGAGTTGGAAGCAGTACTACTGTAGTCGAGTTTCGAGTCCCTGGAGTTGGAAGTAGTATTAGTGTACTCAGGGGTTCGAGTCCCTGGACTTGGAAATAGATTTAGTGTAGGCGAGGTTCGAGACCCTGGAGTTGGAAGTAGTATTAGTGTACTCAGGGGTTCGAGTCCCTGGATTTGGAAATAGATTTAGTGTACGCGAGGTTCGAGACCCTGGAGTTGGAAGTAGTATTAGTGTACTCAGGGGTTCGAGTCCCTGGAGTCAGAAGTAGTATTAGTGTACTCCAGGTTCGAGTCCCTGGAGTTGGAAGGAGTATTAGTGTACTCGAGGTTCGAGTCCCTGGAGTTGGAAGTAGTATTAGTGTACTCGAGGCTCGAGTCCCTGGAGTTGGAACTAGATTTAGCGTACTTGGGTTTCGAGTCCCTGGAGTTGGTAGTAATATTAGTGTACTCGGGGTTCGATTCCCTGAAGTTGGAAGTAGTATTAGTGTACTCGGGATTCGAGTCACTGGAGTTGGAAGTAGTATTAGTGTACTCGAGGTTCGGGACCCTAGAGATGGAAGCAGATTTAGTGTACTCGGGATTCGAGTCCCTGGAGTTGGAAGTAGTATTAGCGTACTCGGGGTTCGAGACCCTGGAGTTGGAAGCAGTATTAGTGCACTCAGAGGTTCGAGTCCCCTTGAGTTGGAAGTAGAATTAGTGTACTCAGAGGTTCGAGTCCCTGGAGTTGGAAGTGGTATTAATGGACTGAGGTTCGGGTCCCTGGATTTGGAAGTAGATTTAGTGTACTCGAGGTTCGAGACCCTGGAGTTGGAAGAAGTATTTTTGTATTCAGGGGTTCGAGTCCCTGGAGTCGGAAGTAGTATTAGTGTACTCCAGGTTCGAGTCCCTGGAGTGGGAAGTAGTATTAGTGTACGCGATGTTCGAGTCCCTGGAGTTGGAAGTAGATTTAGTGTACTCGGGGTTCGAGTCCCTGGAGTCGGAAGCAGTACTACTGTACTCGAGTTTCGAGTCCCTGGAGTTGGAAGTAGTATTAGTGTACTCAGGGGTTCGAGTCCCTGGATTTGGCAATAGATTTAGTGTACGCGAGGTTCGAGACCCTGGAGTTGGAAATAGTATTAGTGTACTCAGGGGTTCGAGTCCCTGGATTTGGAAACAGATTTAGTGTACGCGAGGTTCGAGACCCTGGAGTTGGAAGTAGTATTAGTGTACTCAGGGGTTCGAGTCCCTGGAGTCAGAAGTAGTATTAGTGTACTCCAGGTTCGAGTCCCTGGAGTTGGAAGTAGTATTAGTGTACTCGAGGTTCGAGTCCCCTAGAGTTGGAAGTAGTATTAGTGAACTCAGGGGTTCGAAACCCTGGAGTTGGAAGTAGTATTAGTGTACGCGAGGATACAGTCCCTGGAGTTGGAAGTAGATTTAGTGTACTTGGGTTTCAAGTCCCTGGAGTTGGAAGCAGTACTTCTGTACTCGAGGTTCAAGTCCCTGGAGTTGGAAGTAGTATTATTGTTCTCAGGGGTTCGAGTCCCTGGATTTGGAAATAGATTTAGTGTACTTTAGGTTCGTGACCCTGGAGTTGGAAGTAGTATTAGTGGACGCATGGGTTCGAGTCCCTGGAGTTGGAAGTAGATTTAGCGTACTCGGGGTTCGAGTCCATGGAGTTGGTATTAGTATTAGTGTACTCGGGGTTGGAGTCCCTGGAGTTGGAAGTAGACTTAGTATACTAAGGGTTCGAGTCCCTGGAGTTGGAAGTAGTATAGTGTACTCGGTGTTCGAGTCCCTGGAGTTGGAAGTGTCATTAGTGTACTCCAGGTTCGAGTCCCTGGAGTTGGAAGGAGTATTAGTGTACTCGAGGTTCGAGTCCCTGGAGTTGGAAGTAGATTTAGTGTACTCGGGGTTCGAGTCCCTGGAGTTGGAAGCAGTACTACTGTACTCAAGTTTCGAGTCCCTGGAGTTGGAAGCAGCACTACTGTACTCGAGTTTCGAGTCCCGGGAGTTGGAAGTAGTATTAGTGTACTCAGGGGTTCGAGTCCCTGGACTTGGAAATAGATTTAGTGTACGCGAGGTTCGAGACCCTGGAGTTGGAAGTAGTATTAGTGTACTCAGGGGTTCGAGTCCCTGGTTTTGGAAGGAGTATTAGTGTACTCGAGGTTCGAGTCCCTGGAGTTGGAAGTAGTATTAGTGTACTCGAGGCTCGAGTCCCAGGGGTTGGAAGTAGATTTAGCGTACTTGGGGTTCGAGTCCCGGGAGTTAGTAATAATATTAGTGTACTCGGTGTTCGATTCCCTGAAGTTGGAAGTAGTATTAGTGTCCTCGGAATTCGAGTCACTGGAGTGGGAAGTAGATTTAGCGTACTCGGGGTTCGAGTCCCTGGAGTTGGTATTAGTATTAGTGTACTCGGGGTTGGAGTCCCTGGATTTGGAAGTAGTATTAATGGACTCGAGGTTCGGGTCCCTGGAGTTGGAAGTAGTATTAGTGTACTCAGGTGTTCGAGTCCCTGGATTTGGAAATAGATTTAATGTACTCGAGGTTCGAGACCCTGGAGCTGGAAGAAGTATTTGTGTACTCAGGGGTTCGAGTCCCTGGAGTCGGAAGTAGTATTAGTGTACTCCAGGTTCGAGTCCCTGGAGTGGGAAGTAGCATTAGTGTACGCGAGGTTCGAGTCCCTGGAGTTGGAAGTAGATTTAGTGTACTAGGGGTTCGAGAACCTGGAGTTGGAAGCAGTACTACTGTACTCGAGTTTCGAGTCCCTGGAGTTGGAAGCAGTACTACTGTACTCGAGTTTCGAGTCCCTGGAGTTGGAAGTAGTATTAGTGTACTCAGGGGTTCGAGTCCCTGGAGTTAGAAATAGATTTAGTGTACGCGAGGTTCGAGACCCTGGAGTTGGAAGTAGTATTAGTGTACTCAGGGGTTCGAGTCCCTGGATTTGGAAATAGATTTAGTGTACGCGAGGTTCGAGACCCTGGAGTTGGAAGTAGTATTAGTGTACTCAGGGGTTCGAGTCCCTGGAGTCAGAAGTATTATTAGTGTACTCCAGGTTCGAGTCCCTGGAGTTGGAAGGAGTATTAGTGTACTCGAGGTTCGAGTCCCTGGAGTTGGAAGTAGTATTAGTGTACTCGAGGCTCGAGTCCCTGGAGTTGGAACTAGATTTAGCGTACTTGGGGTTCGAGTCCCTGGCGTTGGTAGTAATATTAGTGTACTCGGGGTTCGAATCCCTGAAGTTGGAAGTAGTATTAGTGTACTCGGGATTCGAGTCACTGGAGTTGGAAGTAGTATTAGTGTACTCGAGGTTCGGGACCCTAGAGATGGAAGTAGATTTAGTGTACTCGGGATTCGAGTCCCTGGAGTTGGAAGTAGTATTAGTGTACTTGAGGCTCGAGTCCCTGGAGTTGGAAGTAGTATTAGTGTACTCGGGGTTCGAGACCCTGGAGTTGGAAGCAGTATTTGTGCACTCAGAGGTTCGAGTCCCCTTGAGTTGGAAGTAGAATTAGTGTACTCAGAGGTTCGAGTCCCTGGAGTTGGAAGTAGTATTAATGGACTCGAGGTTCGGGTCCCTGGAGTTGGAAGTAGTATTAGTGTACTCAGGTGTTCGAATCCCTGGATTTGGAAATAGATATAGTGTACTCGAGGTTCGAGAACCTGGAGTTGGAAGCAGTACTACTGTACTCGAGTTTCGAGTCCCTGGAGTTGGAAGCAGTACTACTGTAGTCGAGTTTCGAGTCCCTGGAGTTGGAAGTAGTATTAGTGTACTCGAGGTTCGAGTCCCCTAGAGTTGGAAGTAGTATTAGTGAACTCAGGGGTTCGAAACCCTGGAGTTGGAAGTAGTATTAGTGTACGCGAGGATACAGTCCCTGGAGTTGGAAGTAGATTTAGTGTACTTGGGTTTCAAGTCCCTGGAGTTGGAAGCAGTACTTCTGTACTCGAGGTTCAAGTCCCTGGAGTTGGAAGTAGTATTATTGTTCTCAGGGGTTCGAGTCCCTGGATTTGGAATTAGATTTAGTGTACTTTAGGTTCGTGACCCTGGAGTTGGAAGTAGTATTAGTGGACGCATGGGTTCGAGTCCCTGGAGTTGGAAGTAGATTTAGCGTACTCGGGGTTCGGGTCCCTGGAGTTGGTATTAGTATTAGTGTACTCGGGGTTGGAGTCCCTGGAGTTGGAAGTAGACTTAGTATACTAAGGGTTCGAGTCCCTGGAGTTGGAAGTAGTATAGTGTACTCGGGGTTCGAGTCCCTGGAGTTGGAAGTTGATTTAGTGTACTCAGAGGTTCAAGTCCCTGGAGTTGGAAATAATATTAGTGTATTCGGGGTTAGAGACCCTGGACATGGAAGCAGATTTAGTGTACTCGGGGTTCGTGTCCCTGGAGTTGGAAGTATCATTAGTGTACTCAGGGCTTCGAGTCCCTGGAGTTGGACGTAGATTTAATGTAATCGGGATTCAAGTCACTCGAGTTGGTAGTAGATTTAGTGTATTCGGGGTTCGAGTCCCTGAAGTTGAAAGTAGTATTAGTGTACTCGGGGTTCGAGACCCTGGAGTTGGAAGCAGTATTAGTGCACACAGAGGTTCGAGTCCCCTTGACTTGGAAGTAGAATTAGTGTACTCAGAGGTTCGAGTCCCTGGATTTGGAAGTAGTATTAATGGACTCGAGGTTCGGGTCCCTGGCGTTGGAAGTAGTATTAGTGTGCTCAGGTGTTCGAGTCCCTGGATTTGGAAATAGATTTAGTGTACTCGAGGTTCGAGACCCTGGAGCTGGAAGAAGTATTTGTGTACTCAGGGGTTCGAGTCCCTGGAGTCGGAAATAGTATTAGTGTACTTCAGGTTCGAGTCCCTGGAGTGGGAAGTAGCATTAGTGTACGCGAGGTTCGAGTCCCTGGAGTTGGAAGTAGATTTAGTGTACGCGAGGTTCGAGACCCTGGAGTTGGAAGTAGTATTAGTGTACTCAGGGGTTCGAGTCCCTGGATTTGGAAATAGATTTAGTGTACGCGAGGTTCGAAACCCTGGAGTTGCAAGTAGTATTAGTGTACTCAGGGGTTCGAGTCCCTGGAGTCAGAAGTAGTATTAGTGTACTCCAGGTTCGAGTCCCTGGAGTTGGAAGGAGTATTAGTGTACTCGAGGTTCGAGTCCCTGGAGTTGGAAGTAGTATTAGTGTACTCGAGGCTCGAGTCCCTGGAGTTGGAACTAGATTTAGCGTACTTTGGGTTCGAGTCCCTGGAGTTGGTAGTAATATTAGTGTACTCGGGGATCGATTCCCTGAAGTTGGAAGTAGTATTAGTGTACTCGGGATTCGAGTCACTAGAGTTGGAAGTAGTATTAGTGTACTCGAGGTTCGGGACCCTAGAGATGGAAGTAGATTTAGTGTACTCGGGATTCGAGGCCCTGGAGTTGGAAGTAGTATTAGTGTACTCGGGGTTCGAGACCCTGGAGTTGGAAGCAGTATTTGTGCACTCAGAGGTTCGATTCCCCTTGAGTTGGAAGTAGAATTAGTGTACTCAGATGTTCGAGTCCCTGGAGTTGGATGTAGTATTAATGGACGCGAGGTTCGGGTCCCTGGAGTTGGAAGTAGTATTAGTGTACTCAGGTGTTCGATTCCCTGGATTTGGAAACAGATTTAGTGTACTCGAGGTTCGAGAACCTGGAGTTGGAAGAAGTATTTGTGTACTCAGGGGTTCGAGTCCCTGGAGTCGGAGTAGTATTAGTGTACTCCAGGTTCGAGTCCCTGGAGTGGGAAGTAGTATTAGTGTACGCGAGGTTCGAGTCCCTGGAGTTGGAAGTAGATTTAGTGTACTCGGGGTTCGAGTCCCTGGAGTTGGAAGCAGTACTACTGTACTCGAGGTTCGAGTCCCTGGAGTTGGAAGCAGTACTACTGTAGTCGAGTTTCGAGTCCCTGGAGTTGGAAGTAGTATTAGTGTACTCAGGGGTTCGAGTCCCTGGACTTGGAAATAGATTTAGTGTAGGCGAGGTTCGAGACCCTGGAGTTGGAAGTAGTATTAGTGTACTCAGGGGTTCGAGTCCCTGGATTTGGAAATAGATTTAGTGTACGCGAGGTTCGAGACCCTGGAGTTGGAAGTAGTATTAGTGTACTCAGGGGTTCGAGTCCCTGGAGTCAGAAGTAGTATTAGTGTACTCCAGGTTCGAGTCCCTGGAGTTGGAAGGAGTATTAGTGTACTCGAGGTTCGAGTCCCTGGAGTTGGAAGTAGTATTAGTGTACTCGAGGCTCGAGTCCCTGGAGTTGGAACTAGATTTAGCGTACTTGGGTTTCGAGTCCCTGGAGTTGGTAGTAATATTAGTGTACTCGGGGTTCGATTCCCTGAAGTTGGAAGTAGTATTAGTGTACTCGGGATTCGAGTCACTGGAGTTGGAAGTAGTATTAGTGTACTCGAGGTTCGGGACCCTAGAGATGGAAGCAGATTTAGTGTACTCGGGATTCGAGTCCCTGGAGTTGGAAGTAGTATTAGCGTACTCGGGGTTCGAGACCCTGGAGTTGGAAGCAGTATTAGTGCACTCAGAGGTTCGAGTCCCCTTGAGTTGGAAGTAGAATTAGTGTACTCAGAGGTTCGAGTCCCTGGAGTTGGAAGTGGTATTAATGGACTGAGGTTCGGGTCCCTGGATTTGGAAGTAGATTTAGTGTACTCGAGGTTCGAGACCCTGGAGTTGGAAGAAGTATTTTTGTATTCAGGGGTTCGAGTCCCTGGAGTCGGAAGTAGTATTAGTGTACTCCAGGTTCGAGTCCCTGGAGTGGGAAGTAGCATTAGTGTACGCGAGGTTCGAGTCCCTGGAGTTGGAAGTAGATTTAGTGTACTAGGGGTTCGAGAACCTGGAGTTGGAAGCAGTACTACTGTACTCGAGTTTCGAGTCCCTGGAGTTGGAAGCAGTACTACTGTACTCGAGTTTCGAGTCCCTGGAGTTGGAAGTAGTATTAGTGTACTCAGGGGTTCGAGTCCCTGGAGTTAGAAATAGATTTAGTGTACGCGAGGTTCGAGACCCTGGAGTTGGAAGTAGTATTAGTGTACTCAGGGGTTCGAGTCCCTGGATTTGGAAATAGATTTAGTGTACGCGAGGTTCGAGACCCTGGAGTTGGAAGTAGTATTAGTGTACTCAGGGGTTCGAGTCCCTGGAGTCAGAAGTATTATTAGTGTACTCCAGGTTCGAGTCCCTGGAGTTGGAAGGAGTATTAGTGTACTCGAGGTTCGAGTCCCTGGAGTTGGAAGTAGTATTAGTGTACTCGAGGCTCGAGTCCCTGGAGTTGGAACTAGATTTAGCGTACTTGGGGTTCGAGTCCCTGGCGTTGGTAGTAATATTAGTGTACTCGGGGTTCGAATCCCTGAAGTTGGAAGTAGTATTAGTGTACTCGGGATTCGAGTCACTGGAGTTGGAAGTAGTATTAGTGTACTCGAGGTTCGGGACCCTAGAGATGGAAGTAGATTTAGTGTACTCGGGATTCGAGTCCCTGGAGTTGGAAGTAGTATTAGTGTACTTGAGGCTCGAGTCCCTGGAGTTGGAAGTAGTATTAGTGTACTCGGGGTTCGAGACCCTGGAGTTGGAAGCAGTATTTGTGCACTCAGAGGTTCGAGTCCCCTTGAGTTGGAAGTAGAATTAGTGTACTCAGAGGTTCGAGTCCCTGGAGTTGGAAGTAGTATTAATGGACTCGAGGTTCGGGTCCCTGGAGTTGGAAGTAGTATTAGTGTACTCAGGTGTTCGAATCCCTGGATTTGGAAATAGATATAGTGTACTCGAGGTTCGAGAACCTGGAGTTGGAAGCAGTACTACTGTACTCGGGTTTCGAGTCCCTGGAGTTGGAAGCAGTACTACTGTAGTCGAGTTTCGAGTCCCTGGAGTTGGAAGTAGTATTAGTGTACTCGAGGTTCGAGTCCCCTAGAGTTGGAAGTAGTATTAGTGAACTCAGGGGTTCGAAACCCTGGAGTTGGAAGTAGTATTAGTGTACGCGAGGATACAGTCCCTGGAGTTGGAAGTAGATTTAGTGTACTTGGGTTTCAAGTCCCTGGAGTTGGAAGCAGTACTTCTGTACTCGAGGTTCAAGTCCCTGGAGTTGGAAGTAGTATTATTGTTCTCAGGGGTTCGAGTCCCTGGATTTGGAATTAGATTTAGTGTACTTTAGGTTCGTGACCCTGGAGTTGGAAGTAGTATTAGTGGACGCATGGGTTCGAGTCCCTGGAGTTGGAAGTAGATTTAGCGTACTCGGGGTTCGGGTCCCTGGAGTTGGTATTAGTATTAGTGTACTCGGGGTTGGAGTCCCTGGAGTTGGAAGTAGACTTAGTATACTAAGGGTTCGAGTCCCTGGAGTTGGAAGTAGTATAGTGTACTCGGGGTTCGAGTCCCTGGAGTTGGAAGTTGATTTAGTGTACTCAGAGGTTCAAGTCCCTGGAGTTGGAAATAATATTAGTGTATTCGGGGTTAGAGACCCTGGACATGGAAGCAGATTTAGTGTACTCGGGGTTCGTGTCCCTGGAGTTGGAAGTATCATTAGTGTACTCAGGGCTTCGAGTCCCTGGAGTTGGACGTAGATTTAATGTAATCGGGATTCAAGTCACTCGAGTTGGTAGTAGATTTAGTGTATTCGGGGTTCGAGTCCCTGAAGTTGAAAGTAGTATTAGTGTACTCGGGGTTCGAGACCCTGGAGTTGGAAGCAGTATTAGTGCACACAGAGGTTCGAGTCCCCTTGACTTGGAAGTAGAATTAGTGTACTCAGAGGTTCGAGTCCCTGGATTTGGAAGTAGTATTAATGGACTCGAGGTTCGGGTCCCTGGCGTTGGAAGTAGTATTAGTGTGCTCAGGTGTTCGAGTCCCTGGATTTGGAAATAGATTTAGTGTACTCGAGGTTCGAGACCCTGGAGCTGGAAGAAGTATTTGTGTACTCAGGGGTTCGAGTCCCTGGAGTCGGAAATAGTATTAGTGTACTTCAGGTTCGAGTCCCTGGAGTGGGAAGTAGCATTAGTGTACGCGAGGTTCGAGTCCCTGGAGTTGGAAGTAGATTTAGTGTACGCGAGGTTCGAGACCCTGGAGTTGGAAGTAGTATTAGTGTACTCAGGGGTTCGAGTCCCTGGATTTGGAAATAGATTTAGTGTACGCGAGGTTCGAAACCCTGGAGTTGCAAGTAGTATTAGTGTACTCAGGGGTTCGAGTCCCTGGAGTCAGAAGTAGTATTAGTGTACTCCAGGTTCGAGTCCCTGGAGTTGGAAGGAGTATTAGTGTACTCGAGGTTCGAGTCCCTGGAGTTGGAAGTAGTATTAGTGTACTCGAGGCTCGAGTCCCTGGAGTTGGAACTAGATTTAGCGTACTTTGGGTTCGAGTCCCTGGAGTTGGTAGTAATATTAGTGTACTCGGGGATCGATTCCCTGAAGTTGGAAGTAGTATTAGTGTACTCGGGATTCGAGTCACTAGAGTTGGAAGTAGTATTAGTGTACTCGAGGTTCGGGACCCTAGAGATGGAAGTAGATTTAGTGTACTCGGGATTCGAGGCCCTGGAGTTGGAAGTAGTATTAGTGTACTCGGGGTTCGAGACCCTGGAGTTGGAAGCAGTATTTGTGCACTCAGAGGTTCGATTCCCCTTGAGTTGGAAGTAGAATTAGTGTACTCAGATGTTCGAGTCCCTGGAGTTGGATGTAGTATTAATGGACGCGAGGTTCGGGTCCCTGGAGTTGGAAGTAGTATTAGTGTACTCAGGTGTTCGATTCCCTGGATTTGGAAACAGATTTAGTGTACTCGAGGTTCGAGAACCTGGAGTTGGAAGAAGTATTTGTGTACTCAGGGGTTCGAGTCCCTGGAGTCGGAGTAGTATTAGTGTACTCCAGGTTCGAGTCCCTGGAGTGGGAAGTAGTATTAGTGTACGCGAGGTTCGAGTCCCTGGAGTTGGAAGTAGATTTAGTGTACTCGGGGTTCGAGTCCCTGGAGTTGGAAGCAGTACTACTGTACTCGAGGTTCGAGTCCCTGGAGTTGGAAGCAGTACTACTGTAGTCGAGTTTCGAGTCCCTGGAGTTGGAAGTAGTATTAGTGTACTCAGGGGTTCGAGTCCCTGGACTTGGAAATAGATTTAGTGTAGGCGAGGTTCGAGACCCTGGAGTTGGAAGTAGTATTAGTGTACTCAGGGGTTCGAGTCCCTGGATTTGGAAATAGATTTAGTGTACGCGAGGTTCGAGACCCTGGAGTTGGAAGTAGTATTAGTGTACTCAGGGGTTCGAGTCCCTGGAGTCAGAAGTAGTATTAGTGTACTCCAGGTTCGAGTCCCTGGAGTTGGAAGGAGTATTAGTGTACTCGAGGTTCGAGTCCCTGGAGTTGGAAGTAGTATTAGTGTACTCGAGGCTCGAGTCCCTGGAGTTGGAACTAGATTTAGCGTACTTGGGTTTCGAGTCCCTGGAGTTGGTAGTAATATTAGTGTACTCGGGGTTCGATTCCCTGAAGTTGGAAGTAGTATTAGTGTACTCGGGATTCGAGTCACTGGAGTTGGAAGTAGTATTAGTGTACTCGAGGTTCGGGACCCTAGAGATGGAAGCAGATTTAGTGTACTCGGGATTCGAGTCCCTGGAGTTGGAAGTAGTATTAGCGTACTCGGGGTTCGAGACCCTGGAGTTGGAAGCAGTATTAGTGCACTCAGAGGTTCGAGTCCCCTTGAGTTGGAAGTAGAATTAGTGTACTCAGAGGTTCGAGTCCCTGGAGTTGGAAGTGGTATTAATGGACTGAGGTTCGGGTCCCTGGATTTGGAAGTAGATTTAGTGTACTCGAGGTTCGAGACCCTGGAGTTGGAAGAAGTATTTTTGTATTCAGGGGTTCGAGTCCCTGGAGTCGGAAGTAGTATTAGTGTACTCCAGGTTCGAGTCCCTGGAGTGGGAAGTAGTATTAGTGTACGCGATGTTCGAGTCCCTGGAGTTGGAAGTAGATTTAGTGTACTCGGGGTTCGAGTCCCTGGAGTCGGAAGCAGTACTACTGTACTCGAGTTTCGAGTCCCTGGAGTTGGAAGTAGTATTAGTGTACTCAGGGGTTCGAGTCCCTGGATTTGGCAATAGATTTAGTGTACGCGAGGTTCGAGACCCTGGAGTTGGAAATAGTATTAGTGTACTCAGGGGTTCGAGTCCCTGGATTTGGAAACAGATTTAGTGTACGCGAGGTTCGAGACCCTGGAGTTGGAAGTAGTATTAGTGTACTCAGGGGTTCGAGTCCCTGGAGTCAGAAGTAGTATTAGTGTACTCCAGGTTCGAGTCCCTGGAGTTGGAAGTAGTATTAGTGTACTCGAGGTTCGAGTCCCCTAGAGTTGGAAGTAGTATTAGTGAACTCAGGGGTTCGAAACCCTGGAGTTGGAAGTAGTATTAGTGTACGCGAGGATACAGTCCCTGGAGTTGGAAGTAGATTTAGTGTACTTGGGTTTCAAGTCCCTGGAGTTGGAAGCAGTACTTCTGTACTCGAGGTTCAAGTCCCTGGAGTTGGAAGTAGTATTATTGTTCTCAGGGGTTCGAGTCCCTGGATTTGGAAATAGATTTAGTGTACTTTAGGTTCGTGACCCTGGAGTTGGAAGTAGTATTAGTGGACGCATGGGTTCGAGTCCCTGGAGTTGGAAGTAGATTTAGCGTACTCGGGGTTCGAGTCCATGGAGTTGGTATTAGTATTAGTGTACTCGGGGTTGGAGTCCCTGGAGTTGGAAGTAGACTTAGTATACTAAGGGTTCGAGTCCCTGGAGTTGGAAGTAGTATAGTGTACTCGGTGTTCGAGTCCCTGGAGTTGGAAGTGTCATTAGTGTACTCCAGGTTCGAGTCCCTGGAGTTGGAAGGAGTATTAGTGTACTCGAGGTTCGAGTCCCTGGAGTTGGAAGTAGATTTAGTGTACTCGGGGTTCGAGTCCCTGGAGTTGGAAGCAGTACTACTGTACTCAAGTTTCGAGTCCCTGGAGTTGGAAGCAGCACTACTGTACTCGAGTTTCGAGTCCCGGGAGTTGGAAGTAGTATTAGTGTACTCAGGGGTTCGAGTCCCTGGACTTGGAAATAGATTTAGTGTACGCGAGGTTCGAGACCCTGGAGTTGGAAGTAGTATTAGTGTACTCAGGGGTTCGAGTCCCTGGTTTTGGAAGGAGTATTAGTGTACTCGAGGTTCGAGTCCCTGGAGTTGGAAGTAGTATTAGTGTACTCGAGGCTCGAGTCCCAGGGGTTGGAAGTAGATTTAGCGTACTTGGGGTTCGAGTCCCGGGAGTTAGTAATAATATTAGTGTACTCGGTGTTCGATTCCCTGAAGTTGGAAGTAGTATTAGTGTCCTCGGAATTCGAGTCACTGGAGTGGGAAGTAGATTTAGCGTACTCGGGGTTCGAGTCCCTGGAGTTGGTATTAGTATTAGTGTACTCGGGGTTGGAGTCCCTGGATTTGGAAGTAGTATTAATGGACTCGAGGTTCGGGTCCCTGGAGTTGGAAGTAGTATTAGTGTACTCAGGTGTTCGAGTCCCTGGATTTGGAAATAGATTTAATGTACTCGAGGTTCGAGAACCTGGAGCTGGAAGAAGTATTTGTGTACTCAGGGGTTCGAGTCCCTGGAGTCGGAAGTAGTATTAGTGTACTCCAGGTTCGAGTCCCTGGAGTGGGAAGTAGCATTAGTGTACGCGAGGTTCGAGTCCCTGGAGTTGGAAGTAGATTTAGTGTACTAGGGGTTCGAGAACCTGGAGTTGGAAGCAGTACTACTGTACTCGAGTTTCGAGTCCCTGGAGTTGGAAGCAGTACTACTGTACTCGAGTTTCGAGTCCCTGGAGTTGGAAGTAGTATTAGTGTACTCAGGGGTTCGAGTCCCTGGAGTTAGAAATAGATTTAGTGTACGCGAGGTTCGAGACCCTGGAGTTGGAAGTAGTATTAGTGTACTCAGGGGTTCGAGTCCCTGGATTTGGAAATAGATTTAGTGTACGCGAGGTTCGAGACCCTGGAGTTGGAAGTAGTATTAGTGTACTCAGGGGTTCGAGTCCCTGGAGTCAGAAGTATTATTAGTGTACTCCAGGTTCGAGTCCCTGGAGTTGGAAGGAGTATTAGTGTACTCGAGGTTCGAGTCCCTGGAGTTGGAAGTAGTATTAGTGTACTCGAGGCTCGAGTCCCTGGAGTTGGAACTAGATTTAGCGTACTTGGGGTTCGAGTCCCTGGCGTTGGTAGTAATATTAGTGTACTCGGGGTTCGAATCCCTGAAGTTGGAAGTAGTATTAGTGTACTCGGGATTCGAGTCACTGGAGTTGGAAGTAGTATTAGTGTACTCGAGGTTCGGGACCCTAGAGATGGAAGTAGATTTAGTGTACTCGGGATTCGAGTCCCTGGAGTTGGAAGTAGTATTAGTGTACTTGAGGCTCGAGTCCCTGGAGTTGGAAGTAGTATTAGTGTACTCGGGGTTCGAGACCCTGGAGTTGGAAGCAGTATTTGTGCACTCAGAGGTTCGAGTCCCCTTGAGTTGGAAGTAGAATTAGTGTACTCAGAGGTTCGAGTCCCTGGAGTTGGAAGTAGTATTAATGGACTCGAGGTTCGGGTCCCTGGAGTTGGAAGTAGTATTAGTGTACTCAGGTGTTCGAGTCCCTGGATTTGGAAATAGATATAGTGTACTCGAGGTTCGAGAACCTGGAGTTGGAAGCAGTACTACTGTACTCGAGTTTCGAGTCCCTGGAGTTGGAAGCAGTACTACTGTACTGAAGTTTCGAGTCCCTGGTGTTGGAAGTAGTATTAGTGTACTCAGGGGTTCGAGTCCCTGGACTTGGAAATAGATTTAGTGTACGCGAGGTTCGAGACCCTGGAGTTGGAAGTAGTATTAGTGTACTCAGGGGTTCGAGTCCCTGGATTTGGAAATAGATTTAGTGTACGCGAGGTTCGAGACCCTGGAGTTGGAAGTAGTATTAGTGTACTCAGGGGTTCGATTCCCTGGAGTCAGAAGTAGTATTAGTGTACTCCAGGTTCGAGTCCCTGGAGTTGGAAGGAGTATTAGTGTAGTCGAGGTTCGAGTCCCTGGAGTTGGAAGTAGTATTAGTGTACTCGTGGCTCGAGTCCCTGGAGTTGGAACTAGATTTAGCGTACTTGGGGTTCGAGACCCTGGAGTTGGTAATAATATTAGTGTACTCGGGGTTCGATTCCCTGAAATTGGAAGTAGTATTAGAGTACTCGGGATTCGAGTCACTGGAGTGGGAAGTAGATTTAGCGTACTCGGGGTTCAAGTCCCTGGAGTTGGTATTAGTATTAGTGTATTCGGGGTTGGAGTCCCTGGAGTTGGAAGTAGACCTAGTATACTAAGGGTTCGAGTCCCTGGAGTTGGAAGTAGTATAGTGCACTCGGTGTTCGAGTCCCTGGAGTTGGAAGTAGATTTAGTGTACTCAGAGGTTCAAGTCCCTGGAGTTGGAAATAATATTAGTGTATTCGGGGTTAGAGACCCTGGACATGGAAGCAGATTTAGTGTACTCGGGGTTCGTGTCCCTGGAGTTGGAAGTATCATTAGTGTACTCAGGGCTTCGAGTCCCTGGAGTTGGACGTAGATTTAGTGTAATCGGGATTCAA
Organism: Carcharodon carcharias; assembly: GCF_017639515.1. Classification (NCBI taxonomy): domain Eukaryota; kingdom Metazoa; phylum Chordata; class Chondrichthyes; order Lamniformes; family Lamnidae; genus Carcharodon; species Carcharodon carcharias. The sequence goes on along the minus strand of NC_054469.1, from coordinate 10,892,174 downwards.
GTCACTCGAGTTGGTAGTAGATTTAGTGTATTCGGGGTTCGAGTCCCTGAAGTTGGAAGTAGTATTAGTGTACTCGGGGTTCGAGACCCTGGAGTTGGAAGCAGTATTAGTGCACACAGAGGTTCGAGTCCCCTTGACTTGGAAGTAGAATTAGTGTACTCAGAGGTTCGAGTCCCTGGATTTGGAAGTAGTATTAATGGACACGAGGTTCGGGTCCCTGGAGTTGGAAGTAGTATTAGTGTACTCAGGTGTTCGAGTCCCTGGATTTGGAAATAGATTTAGTGTACTCGAGGTTCGAGACCCTGGAGCTGGAAGAAGTATTTGTGTACTCAGGGGTTCGAGTCCCTGGAGTCGGAAGTAGTATTAGTGTACTCCAGGTTCGAGTCCCTGGAGTGGGAAGTAGCATTAGTGTACGCGAGGTTCGAGTCCCTGGAGTTGGAAGTAGATTTAGTGTACTAGGGGTTCGAGAACCTGGAGTTGGAAGCAGTACTACTGTACTCGAGTTTCGAGTCCCTGGAGTTGGAAGCAGTACTACTGTACTCGAGTTTCGAGTCCCTGGAGTTGGAAGTAGTATTAGTGTCCTCTGGTGTTCGAGTCCCTGGAGTTGGAAATAGATTTAGTGTACGCGAGGTTCGAGACCCTGGAGTTGGAAGTAGTATTAGTGTACTCAGGGGTTCGAGTCCCTGGATTTGGAAATAGATTTAGTGTACGCGAGGTTCGAGACCCTGGAGTTGGAAGTAGTATTAGTGTACTCAGTGGTTCGAGTCCCTGGAGTCAGAAGTAGTATTAGTGTACTCCAGGTTCGAGTCCCTGGAGTTGGAAGGAGTATTAGTGTACTCGAGGTTCGAGTCCCTGGAGTTGGAAGTAGTATTAGTGTACTCGAGGCTCAAGTCCCTGGAGTTGGAACTAGATTTAGCGTACTTTGGGTTCGAGTCCCTGGAGTTGGTAGTAATATTAGTGTACTCGGGGATCGATTCCCTGAAGTTGGAAGTAGTATTAGTGTACTCGGGATTCGAGTCACTAGAGTTGGAAGTAGTATTAGTGTACTCGAGGTTCGGGACCCTAGAGATGGAAGTAGATTTAGTGTACTCGGGATTCGAGGCCCTGGAGTTGGAAGTAGTATTAGTGTACTCGGGGTTCGAGACCCTGGAGTTGGAAGCAGTATTTGTGCACTCAGAGGTTCGAGTCACCTTGAGTTGGAAGTAGAATTAGTGTACTCAGATGTTCGAGTCCCTGGAGTTGGAAGTAGTATTAATGGACTCGAGGTTCGGGTCCCTGGAGTTGGAAGTAGTATTAGTGTACTCAGGTGTTCGATTCCCTGGATTTGGAAACAGATTTAGTGTACTCGAGGTTCGAGAACCTGGAGTTGGAAGAAGTATTTGTGTACTCAGGGGTTCGAGTCCAAGGAGTCGGAGTAGTATTAGTGTACTCCAGGTTCGAGTCCCTGGAGTGGGAAGTAGTATTAGTGTACGCGAGGTTCGAGTCCCTGGAGTTGGAAGTAGATTTAGTGTACTCGGGGTTCGAGTCCCTGGAGTTGGAAGCTTTACTACTGTACTCGAGTTTCGAGTCCCTGGAGTTGGAAGCAGTACTACTGTACTCGAGTTTCGAGTCCCTGGAGTTGGAAGTAGTATTAGTGTACACAGGGGTTCGAGTCCCTGGACTTGGAAATAGATTTAGTGTACGCGAGGTTCGAGACCCTGGAGTTGGAAGTAGTATTAGTGTACTCAGGGGTTCGAGTCCCTAGATTTGGAAATAGATTTAGTGTACGCGAGGTTCGAGACCCTGGAGTTGGAAGTAGTATTAGTGTACTCAGGGGTTCGAGTCCCTGGAGTCAGAAGTAGTATTAGTGTACTCCAGGTTCGAGTCCCTGGAGTTGGAAGGAGTATTAGTGTACTCGAGGTTCGAGTCCCTGGAGTTGGAAGTAGTATTAGTGTACTCGAGGCTCGAGTCCCTGGAGTTGGAACTAGATTTAGCGTACTTGGGGTTCGAGTCCCTGGAGTTGGTAGTAATATTAGTGTACTCGGGGTTCGATTCCCTGAAGTTGGAAGTAGTATTAGTGTACTCGGGATTCGAGTCACTGGAGTTGGAAGTAGTATTAGTGTACTCGAGGTTCGGGACCCTAGAGATGGAAGTAGATTTAGTGTACTCGGGATTCGAGTCCCTGGAGTTGGAAGTAGTATTAGCGTACTCGGGGTTCGAGACCCTGGAGTTGGAAGCAGTATTAGTGCACTCAGAGGTTCGAGTCCCCTTGAGTTGGAAGTAGAATTAGTGTACTCAGAGGTTCGAGTCCCTGGAGTTGGAAGTGGTATTAATGGACTGAAGTTCGGGTCCCTGGAGTTGGAAGTAGATTTAGTGTACTCGAGGTTCGAGACCCTGGAGTTGGAAGAAGTATTTGTGTATTCAGGGGTTCGAGTCCCTGGAGTCGGAAGTAGTATTAGTGTACTCCAGGTTCGAGTCCCTGGAGTGGGAAGTAGTATTAGTGTACGCGAGGTTCGAGTCCCTGGAGTTGGAAGTAGATTTAGTGTACTCGGGGTTCGAGTCCCTGGAGTCGGAAGCAGTACTACTGTACTCGAGTTTCGAGTCCCTGGAGTTGGAAGTAGTATTAGTGTACTCAGGGGTTCGAGTCCCTGGATTTGGCAATAGATTTAGTGTACGCGAGGTTCGAGACCCTGGAGTTGGAAATAGTATTAGTGTACTCAGGGGTTCGAGTCCCTGGATTTGGAAATAGATTTAGTGTACGCGAGGTTCGAGACCCTGGAGTTGGAAGTAGTATTAGTGTACTCAGGGGTTCGAGTCCCTGGAGTCAGAAGTAGTATTAGTGTACTCCAGGTTCGAGTCCCTGGAGTTGGAAGTAGTATTAGTGTACTCGAGGTTCGAGTCCCCTAGAGTTGGAAGTAGTATTAGTGAACTCAGGGGTTCGAAACCCTGGAGTTGGAAGTAGTATTAGTGTACGCGAGGTTACACTCCCTGGAGTTGGAAGTAGATTTAGTGTACTTGGGTTTCAAGTCCCTGGAGTTGGAAGCTGTACTTCTGTACTCGAGGTTCAAGTCCCTGGAGTTGGAAGTAGTATTATTGTACTCAGGGGTTCGAGTCCCTGGATTTGGAAATAGATTTAGTGTACTTTAGGTTCGTGACCCTGGAGTTGGAAGTAGTATTAGTGGACGCATGGGTTCGAGTCCCTGGAGTTGGAAGTAGATTTAGCGTACTCGGGGTTCGAGTCCCTGGAGTTGGTATTAGTATTAGTGTACTCGGGGTTGGAGTCCCTGGAGTTGGAAGTAGACTTAGTATACTAAGGGTTCGAGTCCCTGGAGTTGGAAGTAGTATAGTGTACTCGGGGTTCGAGTCCCTGGAGTTGGAAGTATCATTAGTGTACTCAGGGCTTCGAGTCCCTGGAGTTGGAAGTAGTATTAGTGTACTCAGTGGTTCGAGTCCCTGGATTTGGAAATAGATTTAGTGTACGCGAGGTTCGAGACCCTGGAGTTGGAAGTAGTATTAGTGTACTCAGGGGTTCGAGTCCCTGGAGTCAGAAGTAGTATTAGTGTACTCCAGGTTCGAGTCCCTGGAGTTGGAAGGAGTATTAGTGTACTCGAGGTTCGAGTCCCTGGAGTTGGAAGTAGATTTAGTGTACTCGGGGTTCGAGTCCCTGGAGTTGGAAGCAGTACTACTGTACTCGAGTTTCGAGTCCCTGGAGTTGGAAGTAGTATTAGTGTACTCAGGGGTTCGAGTCCCTGGATTTGGCAATAGATTTAGTGTACGCGAGGTTCGAGACCCTGGAGTTGGAAATAGTATTAGTGTACTCAGGGGTTCGAGTCCCTGGATTTGGAAATAGATTTAGTGTACGCGAGGTTCGAGACCCTGGAGTTGGAAGTAGTATTAGTGTACTCAGGGGTTCGAGTCCCTGGAGTCAGAAGTAGTATTAGTGTACTCCAGGTTCGAGTCCCTGGAGTTGGAAGTAGTATTAGTGTACTCGAGGTTCGAGTCCCCTAGAGTTGGAAGTAGTATTAGTGAACTCAGGGGTTCGAAACCCTGGAGTTGGAAGTAGTATTAGTGTACGCGAGGTTACAGTCCCTGGAGTTGGAAGTAGATTTAGTGTACTTGGGTTTCAAGTCCCTGGAGTTGGAAGCTGTACGTCTGTACTCGAGGTTCAAGTCCCTGGAGTTGGAAGTAGTATTATTGTACTCAGGGGTCGAGTCCCTGGATTTGGAAATAGATTTAGTGTACTTTAGGTTCGTGACCCTGGAGTTGGAAGTAGTATTAATGGACGCATGGGTTCGAGTCCCTGGAGTTGGAAGTAGATTTAGCGTACTCGGGGTTCGAGTCCCTGGAGTTGGTATTAGTATTAGTGTACTCGGGGTTGGAGTCCCTGGAGTTGGAAGTAGACTTAGTATACTAAGGGTTCGAGTCCCTGGAGTTGGAAGTAGTATAGTGTACTCGGTGTTCGAGTCCCTGGAGTTGGAAGTGTCATTAGTGTACTCCAGGTTCGAGTCCCTGGAGTTGGAAGTAGTATTAGTGTACTCAGGTGTTCGAGTCCCTGGATTTGGAAATAGATATAGTGTACTCGAGGTTCGAGAACCTGGAGTTGGAAGCAGTACTACTGTACTCGAATTTCGAGTCCCTGGAGTTGGAAGCAGTACTACTGTACTGAAGTTTCGAGTCCCTGGTGTTGGAAGTAGTATTAGTGTACTCAGGGGTTCGAGTCCCTGGACTTGGAAATAGATTTAGTGTACGCGAGGTTCGAGACCCTGGAGTTGGAAGTAGTATTAGTGTACTCAGGGGTTCGAGTCCCTGGATTTGGAAATAGATTTAGTGTACGCGAGGTTCGAGACCCTGGAGTTGGAAGTAGTATTAGTGTACTCAGGGGTTCGATTCCCTGGAGTCAGAAGTAGTATTAGTGTACTCCAGGTTCGAGTCCCTGGAGTTGGAAGGAGTATTAGTGTAGTCGAGGTTCGAGTCCCTGGAGTTGGAAGTAGTATTAGTGTACTCGTGGCTCGAGTCCCTGGAGTTGGAACTAGATTTAGCGTACTTGGGGTTCGAGACCCTGGAGTTGGTAATAATATTAGTGTACTCGGGGTTCGATTCCCTGAAATTGGAAGTAGTATTAGAGTACTCGGGATTCGAGTCACTGGAGTGGGAAGTAGATTTAGCGTACTCGGGGTTCAAGTCCCTGGAGTTGGTATTAGTATTAGTGTATTCGGGGTTGGAGTCCCTGGAGTTGGAAGTAGACCTAGTATACTAAGGGTTCGAGTCCCTGGAGTTGGAAGTAGTATAGTGCACTCGGTGTTCGAGTCCCTGGAGTTGGAAGTAGATTTAGTGTACTCAGAGGTTCAAGTCCCTGGAGTTGGAAATAATATTAGTGTATTCGGGGTTAGAGACCCTGGACATGGAAGCAGATTTAGTGTACTCGGGGTTCGTGTCCCTGGAGTTGGAAGTATCATTAGTGTACTCAGGGCTTCGAGTCCCTGGAGTTGGACGTAGATTTAGTGTAATCGGGATTCAAGTCACTCGAGTTGGTAGTAGATTTAGTGTATTCGGGGTTCGAGTCCCTGAAGTTGGAAGTAGTATTAGTGTACTCGGGGTTCGAGACCCTGGAGTTGGAAGCAGTATTAGTGCACACAGAGGTTCGAGTCCCCTTGACTTGGAAGTAGAATTAGTGTACTCAGAGGTTCGAGTCCCTGGATTTGGAAGTAGTATTAATGGACACGAGGTTCGGGTCCCTGGAGTTGGAAGTAGTATTAGTGTACTCAGGTGTTCGAGTCCCTGGATTTGGAAATAGATTTAGTGTACTCGAGGTTCGAGACCCTGGAGCTGGAAGAAGTATTTGTGTACTCAGGGGTTCGAGTCCCTGGAGTCGGAAGTAGTATTAGTGTACTCCAGGTTCGAGTCCCTGGAGTGGGAAGTAGCATTAGTGTACGCGAGGTTCGAGTCCCTGGAGTTGGAAGTAGATTTAGTGTACTAGGGGTTCGAGAACCTGGAGTTGGAAGCAGTACTACTGTACTCGAGTTTCGAGTCCCTGGAGTTGGAAGCAGTACTACTGTACTCGAGTTTCGAGTCCCTGGAGTTGGAAGTAGTATTAGTGTCCTCTGGTGTTCGAGTCCCTGGAGTTGGAAATAGATTTAGTGTACGCGAGGTTCGAGACCCTGGAGTTGGAAGTAGTATTAGTGTACTCAGGGGTTCGAGTCCCTGGATTTGGAAATAGATTTAGTGTACGCGAGGTTCGAGACCCTGGAGTTGGAAGTAGTATTAGTGTACTCAGTGGTTCGAGTCCCTGGAGTCAGAAGTAGTATTAGTGTACTCCAGGTTCGAGTCCCTGGAGTTGGAAGGAGTATTAGTGTACTCGAGGTTCGAGTCCCTGGAGTTGGAAGTAGTATTAGTGTACTCGAGGCTCAAGTCCCTGGAGTTGGAACTAGATTTAGCGTACTTTGGGTTCGAGTCCCTGGAGTTGGTAGTAATATTAGTGTACTCGGGGATCGATTCCCTGAAGTTGGAAGTAGTATTAGTGTACTCGGGATTCGAGTCACTAGAGTTGGAAGTAGTATTAGTGTACTCGAGGTTCGGGACCCTAGAGATGGAAGTAGATTTAGTGTACTCGGGATTCGAGGCCCTGGAGTTGGAAGTAGTATTAGTGTACTCGGGGTTCGAGACCCTGGAGTTGGAAGCAGTATTTGTGCACTCAGAGGTTCGAGTCACCTTGAGTTGGAAGTAGAATTAGTGTACTCAGATGTTCGAGTCCCTGGAGTTGGAAGTAGTATTAATGGACTCGAGGTTCGGGTCCCTGGAGTTGGAAGTAGTATTAGTGTACTCAGGTGTTCGATTCCCTGGATTTGGAAACAGATTTAGTGTACTCGAGGTTCGAGAACCTGGAGTTGGAAGAAGTATTTGTGTACTCAGGGGTTCGAGTCCAAGGAGTCGGAGTAGTATTAGTGTACTCCAGGTTCGAGTCCCTGGAGTGGGAAGTAGTATTAGTGTACGCGAGGTTCGAGTCCCTGGAGTTGGAAGTAGATTTAGTGTACTCGGGGTTCGAGTCCCTGGAGTTGGAAGCTTTACTACTGTACTCGAGTTTCGAGTCCCTGGAGTTGGAAGCAGTACTACTGTACTCGAGTTTCGAGTCCCTGGAGTTGGAAGTAGTATTAGTGTACACAGGGGTTCGAGTCCCTGGACTTGGAAATAGATTTAGTGTACGCGAGGTTCGAGACCCTGGAGTTGGAAGTAGTATTAGTGTACTCAGGGGTTCGAGTCCCTGGATTTGGAAATAGATTTAGTGTACGCGAGGTTCGAGACCCTGGAGTTGGAAGTAGTATTAGTGTACTCAGGGGTTCGAGTCCCTGGAGTCAGAAGTAGTATTAGTGTACTCCAGGTTCGAGTCCCTGGAGTTGGAAGGAGTATTAGTGTACTCGAGGTTCGAGTCCCTGGAGTTGGAAGTAGTATTAGTGTACTCGAGGCTCGAGTCCCTGGAGTTGGAACTAGATTTAGCGTACTTGGGGTTCGAGTCCCTGGAGTTGGTAGTAATATTAGTGTACTCGGGGTTCGATTCCCTGAAGTTGGAAGTAGTATTAGTGTACTCGGGATTCGAGTCACTGGAGTTGGAAGTAGTATTAGTGTACTCGAGGTTCGGGACCCTAGAGATGGAAGTAGATTTAGTGTACTCGGGATTCGAGTCCCTGGAGTTGGAAGTAGTATTAGCGTACTCGGGGTTCGAGACCCTGGAGTTGGAAGCAGTATTAGTGCACTCAGAGGTTCGAGTCCCCTTGAGTTGGAAGTAGAATTAGTGTACTCAGAGGTTCGAGTCCCTGGAGTTGGAAGTGGTATTAATGGACTGAGGTTCGGGTCCCTGGAGTTGGAAGTAGATTTAGTGTACTCGAGGTTCGAGACCCTGGAGTTGGAAGAAGTATTTGTGTATTCAGGGGTTCGAGTCCCTGGAGTCGGAAGTAGTATTAGTGTACTCCAGGTTCGAGTCCCTGGAGTGGGAAGTAGTATTAGTGTACGCGAGGTTCGAGTCCCTGGAGTTGGAAGTAGATTTAGTGTACTCGGGGTTCGAGTCCCTGGAGTCGGAAGCAGTACTACTGTACTCGAGTTTCGAGTCCCTGGAGTTGGAAGTAGTATTAGTGTACTCAGGGGTTCGAGTCCCTGGATTTGGCAATAGATTTAGTGTACGCGAGGTTCGAGACCCTGGAGTTGGAAATAGTATTAGTGTACTCAGGGGTTCGAGTCCCTGGATTTGGAAATAGATTTAGTGTACGCGAGGTTCGAGACCCTGGAGTTGGAAGTAGTATTAGTGTACTCAGGGGTTCGAGTCCCTGGAGTCAGAAGTAGTATTAGTGTACTCCAGGTTCGAGTCCCTGGAGTTGGAAGTAGTATTAGTGTACTCGAGGTTCGAGTCCCCTAGAGTTGGAAGTAGTATTAGTGAACTCAGGGGTTCGAAACCCTGGAGTTGGAAGTAGTATTAGTGTACGCGAGGTTACACTCCCTGGAGTTGGAAGTAGATTTAGTGTACTTGGGTTTCAAGTCCCTGGAGTTGGAAGCTGTACTTCTGTACTCGAGGTTCAAGTCCCTGGAGTTGGAAGTAGTATTATTGTACTCAGGGGTTCGAGTCCCTGGATTTGGAAATAGATTTAGTGTACTTTAGGTTCGTGACCCTGGAGTTGGAAGTAGTATTAGTGGACGCATGGGTTCGAGTCCCTGGAGTTGGAAGTAGATTTAGCGTACTCGGGGTTCGAGTCCCTGGAGTTGGTATTAGTATTAGTGTACTCGGGGTTGGAGTCCCTGGAGTTGGAAGTAGACTTAGTATACTAAGGGTTCGAGTCCCTGGAGTTGGAAGTAGTATAGTGTACTCGGGGTTCGAGTCCCTGGAGTTGGAAGTATCATTAGTGTACTCAGGGCTTCGAGTCCCTGGAGTTGGAAGTAGTATTAGTGTACTCAGTGGTTCGAGTCCCTGGATTTGGAAATAGATTTAGTGTACGCGAGGTTCGAGACCCTGGAGTTGGAAGTAGTATTAGTGTACTCAGGGGTTCGAGTCCCTGGAGTCAGAAGTAGTATTAGTGTACTCCAGGTTCGAGTCCCTGGAGTTGGAAGGAGTATTAGTGTACTCGAGGTTCGAGTCCCTGGAGTTGGAAGTAGATTTAGTGTACTCGGGGTTCGAGTCCCTGGAGTTGGAAGCAGTACTACTGTACTCGAGTTTCGAGTCCCTGGAGTTGGAAGTAGTATTAGTGTACTCAGGGGTTCGAGTCCCTGGATTTGGCAATAGATTTAGTGTACGCGAGGTTCGAGACCCTGGAGTTGGAAATAGTATTAGTGTACTCAGGGGTTCGAGTCCCTGGATTTGGAAATAGATTTAGTGTACGCGAGGTTCGAGACCCTGGAGTTGGAAGTAGTATTAGTGTACTCAGGGGTTCGAGTCCCTGGAGTCAGAAGTAGTATTAGTGTACTCCAGGTTCGAGTCCCTGGAGTTGGAAGTAGTATTAGTGTACTCGAGGTTCGAGTCCCCTAGAGTTGGAAGTAGTATTAGTGAACTCAGGGGTTCGAAACCCTGGAGTTGGAAGTAGTATTAGTGTACGCGAGGTTACAGTCCCTGGAGTTGGAAGTAGATTTAGTGTACTTGGGTTTCAAGTCCCTGGAGTTGGAAGCTGTACGTCTGTACTCGAGGTTCAAGTCCCTGGAGTTGGAAGTAGTATTATTGTACTCAGGGGTCGAGTCCCTGGATTTGGAAATAGATTTAGTGTACTTTAGGTTCGTGACCCTGGAGTTGGAAGTAGTATTAATGGACGCATGGGTTCGAGTCCCTGGAGTTGGAAGTAGATTTAGCGTACTCGGGGTTCGAGTCCCTGGAGTTGGTATTAGTATTAGTGTACTCGGGGTTGGAGTCCCTGGAGTTGGAAGTAGACTTAGTATACTAAGGGTTCGAGTCCCTGGAGTTGGAAGTAGTATAGTGTACTCGGTGTTCGAGTCCCTGGAGTTGGAAGTGTCATTAGTGTACTCCAGGTTCGAGTCCCTGGAGTTGGAAGTAGTATTAGTGTACTCAGGTGTTCGAGTCCCTGGATTTGGAAATAGATATAGTGTACTCGAGGTTCGAGAACCTGGAGTTGGAAGCAGTACTACTGTACTCGAATTTCGAGTCCCTGGAGTTGGAAGCAGTACTACTGTACTGAAGTTTCGAGTCCCTGGTGTTGGAAGTAGTATTAGTGTACTCAGGGGTTCGAGTCCCTGGACTTGGAAATAGATTTAGTGTACGCGAGGTTCGAGACCCTGGAGTTGGAAGTAGTATTAGTGTACTCAGGGGTTCGAGTCCCTGGATTTGGAAATAGATTTAGTGTACGCGAGGTTCGAGACCCTGGAGTTGGAAGTAGTATTAGTGTACTCAGGGGTTCGATTCCCTGGAGTCAGAAGTAGTATTAGTGTACTCCAGGTTCGAGTCCCTGGAGTTGGAAGGAGTATTAGTGTAGTCGAGGTTCGAGTCCCTGGAGTTGGAAGTAGTATTAGTGTACTCGTGGCTCGAGTCCCTGGAGTTGGAACTAGATTTAGCGTACTTGGGGTTCGAGACCCTGGAGTTGGTAATAATATTAGTGTACTCGGGGTTCGATTCCCTGAAATTGGAAGTAGTATTAGAGTACTCGGGATTCGAGTCACTGGAGTGGGAAGTAGATTTAGCGTACTCGGGGTTCAAGTCCCTGGAGTTGGTATTAGTATTAGTGTATTCGGGGTTGGAGTCCCTGGAGTTGGAAGTAGACCTAGTATACTAAGGGTTCGAGTCCCTGGAGTTGGAAGTAGTATAGTGCACTCGGTGTTCGAGTCCCTGGAGTTGGAAGTAGATTTAGTGTACTCAGAGGTTCAAGTCCCTGGAGTTGGAAATAATATTAGTGTATTCGGGGTTAGAGACCCTGGACATGGAAGCAGATTTAGTGTACTCGGGGTTCGTGTCCCTGGAGTTGGAAGTATCATTAGTGTACTCAGGGCTTCGAGTCCCTGGAGTTGGACGTAGATTTAGTGTAATCGGGATTCAAGTCACTCGAGTTGGTAGTAGATTTAGTGTATTCGGGGTTCGAGTCCCTGAAGTTGGAAGTAGTATTAGTGTACTCGGGGTTCGAGACCCTGGAGTTGGAAGCAGTATTAGTGCACACAGAGGTTCGAGTCCCCTTGACTTGGAAGTAGAATTAGTGTACTCAGAGGTTCGAGTCCCTGGATTTGGAAGTAGTATTAATGGACACGAGGTTCGGGTCCCTGGAGTTGGAAGTAGTATTAGTGTACTCAGGTGTTCGAGTCCCTGGATTTGGAAATAGATTTAGTGTACTCGAGGTTCGAGACCCTGGAGCTGGAAGAAGTATTTGTGTACTCAGGGGTTCGAGTCCCTGGAGTCGGAAGTAGTATTAGTGTACTCCAGGTTCGAGTCCCTGGAGTGGGAAGTAGCATTAGTGTACGCGAGGTTCGAGTCCCTGGAGTTGGAAGTAGATTTAGTGTACTAGGGGTTCGAGAACCTGGAGTTGGAAGCAGTACTACTGTACTCGAGTTTCGAGTCCCTGGAGTTGGAAGCAGTACTACTGTACTCGAGTTTCGAGTCCCTGGAGTTGGAAGTAGTATTAGTGTCCTCTGGTGTTCGAGTCCCTGGAGTTGGAAATAGATTTAGTGTACGCGAGGTTCGAGACCCTGGAGTTGGAAGTAGTATTAGTGTACTCAGGGGTTCGAGTCCCTGGATTTGGAAATAGATTTAGTGTACGCGAGGTTCGAGACCCTGGAGTTGGAAGTAGTATTAGTGTACTCAGTGGTTCGAGTCCCTGGAGTCAGAAGTAGTATTAGTGTACTCCAGGTTCGAGTCCCTGGAGTTGGAAGGAGTATTAGTGTACTCGAGGTTCGAGTCCCTGGAGTTGGAAGTAGTATTAGTGTACTCGAGGCTCAAGTCCCTGGAGTTGGAACTAGATTTAGCGTACTTTGGGTTCGAGTCCCTGGAGTTGGTAGTAATATTAGTGTACTCGGGGATCGATTCCCTGAAGTTGGAAGTAGTATTAGTGTACTCGGGATTCGAGTCACTAGAGTTGGAAGTAGTATTAGTGTACTCGAGGTTCGGGACCCTAGAGATGGAAGTAGATTTAGTGTACTCGGGATTCGAGGCCCTGGAGTTGGAAGTAGTATTAGTGTACTCGGGGTTCGAGACCCTGGAGTTGGAAGCAGTATTTGTGCACTCAGAGGTTCGAGTCACCTTGAGTTGGAAGTAGAATTAGTGTACTCAGATGTTCGAGTCCCTGGAGTTGGAAGTAGTATTAATGGACTCGAGGTTCGGGTCCCTGGAGTTGGAAGTAGTATTAGTGTACTCAGGTGTTCGATTCCCTGGATTTGGAAACAGATTTAGTGTACTCGAGGTTCGAGAACCTGGAGTTGGAAGAAGTATTTGTGTACTCAGGGGTTCGAGTCCAAGGAGTCGGAGTAGTATTAGTGTACTCCAGGTTCGAGTCCCTGGAGTGGGAAGTAGTATTAGTGTACGCGAGGTTCGAGTCCCTGGAGTTGGAAGTAGATTTAGTGTACTCGGGGTTCGAGTCCCTGGAGTTGGAAGCTTTACTACTGTACTCGAGTTTCGAGTCCCTGGAGTTGGAAGCAGTACTACTGTACTCGAGTTTCGAGTCCCTGGAGTTGGAAGTAGTATTAGTGTACACAGGGGTTCGAGTCCCTGGACTTGGAAATAGATTTAGTGTACGCGAGGTTCGAGACCCTGGAGTTGGAAGTAGTATTAGTGTACTCAGGGGTTCGAGTCCCTGGATTTGGAAATAGATTTAGTGTACGCGAGGTTCGAGACCCTGGAGTTGGAAGTAGTATTAGTGTACTCAGGGGTTCGAGTCCCTGGAGTCAGAAGTAGTATTAGTGTACTCCAGGTTCGAGTCCCTGGAGTTGGAAGGAGTATTAGTGTACTCGAGGTTCGAGTCCCTGGAGTTGGAAGTAGTATTAGTGTACTCGAGGCTCGAGTCCCTGGAGTTGGAACTAGATTTAGCGTACTTGGGGTTCGAGTCCCTGGAGTTGGTAGTAATATTAGTGTACTCGGGGTTCGATTCCCTGAAGTTGGAAGTAGTATTAGTGTACTCGGGATTCGAGTCACTGGAGTTGGAAGTAGTATTAGTGTACTCGAGGTTCGGGACCCTAGAGATGGAAGTAGATTTAGTGTACTCGGGATTCGAGTCCCTGGAGTTGGAAGTAGTATTAGCGTACTCGGGGTTCGAGACCCTGGAGTTGGAAGCAGTATTAGTGCACTCAGAGGTTCGAGTCCCCTTGAGTTGGAAGTAGAATTAGTGTACTCAGAGGTTCGAGTCCCTGGAGTTGGAAGTGGTATTAATGGACTGAGGTTCGGGTCCCTGGAGTTGGAAGTAGATTTAGTGTACTCGAGGTTCGAGACCCTGGAGTTGGAAGAAGTATTTGTGTATTCAGGGGTTCGAGTCCCTGGAGTCGGAAGTAGTATTAGTGTACTCCAGGTTCGAGTCCCTGGAGTGGGAAGTAGTATTAGTGTACGCGAGGTTCGAGTCCCTGGAGTTGGAAGTAGATTTAGTGTACTCGGGGTTCGAGTCCCTGGAGTCGGAAGCAGTACTACTGTACTCGAGTTTCGAGTCCCTGGAGTTGGAAGTAGTATTAGTGTACTCAGGGGTTCGAGTCCCTGGATTTGGCAATAGATTTAGTGTACGCGAGGTTCGAGACCCTGGAGTTGGAAATAGTATTAGTGTACTCAGGGGTTCGAGTCCCTGGATTTGGAAATAGATTTAGTGTACGCGAGGTTCGAGACCCTGGAGTTGGAAGTAGTATTAGTGTACTCAGGGGTTCGAGTCCCTGGAGTCAGAAGTAGTATTAGTGTACTCCAGGTTCGAGTCCCTGGAGTTGGAAGTAGTATTAGTGTACTCGAGGTTCGAGTCCCCTAGAGTTGGAAGTAGTATTAGTGAACTCAGGGGTTCGAAACCCTGGAGTTGGAAGTAGTATTAGTGTACGCGAGGTTACACTCCCTGGAGTTGGAAGTAGATTTAGTGTACTTGGGTTTCAAGTCCCTGGAGTTGGAAGCTGTACTTCTGTACTCGAGGTTCAAGTCCCTGGAGTTGGAAGTAGTATTATTGTACTCAGGGGTTCGAGTCCCTGGATTTGGAAATAGATTTAGTGTACTTTAGGTTCGTGACCCTGGAGTTGGAAGTAGTATTAGTGGACGCATGGGTTCGAGTCCCTGGAGTTGGAAGTAGATTTAGCGTACTCGGGGTTCGAGTCCCTGGAGTTGGTATTAGTATTAGTGTACTCGGGGTTGGAGTCCCTGGAGTTGGAAGTAGACTTAGTATACTAAGGGTTCGAGTCCCTGGAGTTGGAAGTAGTATAGTGTACTCGGGGTTCGAGTCCCTGGAGTTGGAAGTATCATTAGTGTACTCAGGGCTTCGAGTCCCTGGAGTTGGAAGTAGTATTAGTGTACTCAGTGGTTCGAGTCCCTGGATTTGGAAATAGATTTAGTGTACGCGAGGTTCGAGACCCTGGAGTTGGAAGTAGTATTAGTGTACTCAGGGGTTCGAGTCCCTGGAGTCAGAAGTAGTATTAGTGTACTCCAGGTTCGAGTCCCTGGAGTTGGAAGGAGTATTAGTGTACTCGAGGTTCGAGTCCCTGGAGTTGGAAGTAGATTTAGTGTACTCGGGGTTCGAGTCCCTGGAGTTGGAAGCAGTACTACTGTACTCGAGTTTCGAGTCCCTGGAGTTGGAAGTAGTATTAGTGTACTCAGGGGTTCGAGTCCCTGGATTTGGCAATAGATTTAGTGTACGCGAGGTTCGAGACCCTGGAGTTGGAAATAGTATTAGTGTACTCAGGGGTTCGAGTCCCTGGATTTGGAAATAGATTTAGTGTACGCGAGGTTCGAGACCCTGGAGTTGGAAGTAGTATTAGTGTACTCAGGGGTTCGAGTCCCTGGAGTCAGAAGTAGTATTAGTGTACTCCAGGTTCGAGTCCCTGGAGTTGGAAGTAGTATTAGTGTACTCGAGGTTCGAGTCCCCTAGAGTTGGAAGTAGTATTAGTGAACTCAGGGGTTCGAAACCCTGGAGTTGGAAGTAGTATTAGTGTACGCGAGGTTACAGTCCCTGGAGTTGGAAGTAGATTTAGTGTACTTGGGTTTCAAGTCCCTGGAGTTGGAAGCTGTACGTCTGTACTCGAGGTTCAAGTCCCTGGAGTTGGAAGTAGTATTATTGTACTCAGGGGTCGAGTCCCTGGATTTGGAAATAGATTTAGTGTACTTTAGGTTCGTGACCCTGGAGTTGGAAGTAGTATTAATGGACGCATGGGTTCGAGTCCCTGGAGTTGGAAGTAGATTTAGCGTACTCGGGGTTCGAGTCCCTGGAGTTGGTATTAGTATTAGTGTACTCGGGGTTGGAGTCCCTGGAGTTGGAAGTAGACTTAGTATACTAAGGGTTCGAGTCCCTGGAGTTGGAAGTAGTATAGTGTACTCGGTGTTCGAGTCCCTGGAGTTGGAAGTGTCATTAGTGTACTCCAGGTTCGAGTCCCTGGAGTTGGAAGTAGTATTAGTGTACTCAGGTGTTCGAGTCCCTGGATTTGGAAATAGATATAGTGTACTCGAGGTTCGAGAACCTGGAGTTGGAAGCAGTACTACTGTACTCGAATTTCGAGTCCCTGGAGTTGGAAGCAGTACTACTGTACTGAAGTTTCGAGTCCCTGGTGTTGGAAGTAGTATTAGTGTACTCAGGGGTTCGAGTCCCTGGACTTGGAAATAGATTTAGTGTACGCGAGGTTCGAGACCCTGGAGTTGGAAGTAGTATTAGTGTACTCAGGGGTTCGAGTCCCTGGATTTGGAAATAGATTTAGTGTACGCGAGGTTCGAGACCCTGGAGTTGGAAGTAGTATTAGTGTACTCAGGGGTTCGATTCCCTGGAGTCAGAAGTAGTATTAGTGTACTCCAGGTTCGAGTCCCTGGAGTTGGAAGGAGTATTAGTGTAGTCGAGGTTCGAGTCCCTGGAGTTGGAAGTAGTATTAGTGTACTCGTGGCTCGAGTCCCTGGAGTTGGAACTAGATTTAGCGTACTTGGGGTTCGAGACCCTGGAGTTGGTAATAATATTAGTGTACTCGGGGTTCGATTCCCTGAAATTGGAAGTAGTATTAGAGTACTCGGGATTCGAGTCACTGGAGTGGGAAGTAGATTTAGCGTACTCGGGGTTCAAGTCCCTGGAGTTGGTATTAGTATTAGTGTATTCGGGGTTGGAGTCCCTGGAGTTGGAAGTAGACCTAGTATACTAAGGGTTCGAGTCCCTGGAGTTGGAAGTAGTATAGTGCACTCGGTGTTCGAGTCCCTGGAGTTGGAAGTAGATTTAGTGTACTCAGAGGTTCAAGTCCCTGGAGTTGGAAATAATATTAGTGTATTCGGGGTTAGAGACCCTGGACATGGAAGCAGATTTAGTGTACTCGGGGTTCGTGTCCCTGGAGTTGGAAGTATCATTAGTGTACTC
This sequence comes from Carcharodon carcharias, assembly GCF_017639515.1. Classification (NCBI taxonomy): domain Eukaryota; kingdom Metazoa; phylum Chordata; class Chondrichthyes; order Lamniformes; family Lamnidae; genus Carcharodon; species Carcharodon carcharias. The sequence goes on along the minus strand of NC_054469.1, from coordinate 10,875,735 downwards.
AGGGCTTCGAGTCCCTGGAGTTGGACGTAGATTTAGTGTAATCGGGATTCAAGTCACTCGAGTTGGTAGTAGATTTAGTGTATTCGGGGTTCGAGTCCCTGAAGTTGGAAGTAGTATTAGTGTACTCGGGGTTCGAGACCCTGGAGTTGGAAGCAGTATTAGTGCACACAGAGGTTCGAGTCCCCTTGACTTGGAAGTAGAATTAGTGTACTCAGAGGTTCGAGTCCCTGGATTTGGAAGTAGTATTAATGGACACGAGGTTCGGGTCCCTGGAGTTGGAAGTAGTATTAGTGTACTCAGGTGTTCGAGTCCCTGGATTTGGAAATAGATTTAGTGTACTCGAGGTTCGAGACCCTGGAGCTGGAAGAAGTATTTGTGTACTCAGGGGTTCGAGTCCCTGGAGTCGGAAGTAGTATTAGTGTACTCCAGGTTCGAGTCCCTGGAGTGGGAAGTAGCATTAGTGTACGCGAGGTTCGAGTCCCTGGAGTTGGAAGTAGATTTAGTGTACTAGGGGTTCGAGAACCTGGAGTTGGAAGCAGTACTACTGTACTCGAGTTTCGAGTCCCTGGAGTTGGAAGCAGTACTACTGTACTCGAGTTTCGAGTCCCTGGAGTTGGAAGTAGTATTAGTGTCCTCTGGTGTTCGAGTCCCTGGAGTTGGAAATAGATTTAGTGTACGCGAGGTTCGAGACCCTGGAGTTGGAAGTAGTATTAGTGTACTCAGGGGTTCGAGTCCCTGGATTTGGAAATAGATTTAGTGTACGCGAGGTTCGAGACCCTGGAGTTGGAAGTAGTATTAGTGTACTCAGTGGTTCGAGTCCCTGGAGTCAGAAGTAGTATTAGTGTACTCCAGGTTCGAGTCCCTGGAGTTGGAAGGAGTATTAGTGTACTCGAGGTTCGAGTCCCTGGAGTTGGAAGTAGTATTAGTGTACTCGAGGCTCAAGTCCCTGGAGTTGGAACTAGATTTAGCGTACTTTGGGTTCGAGTCCCTGGAGTTGGTAGTAATATTAGTGTACTCGGGGATCGATTCCCTGAAGTTGGAAGTAGTATTAGTGTACTCGGGATTCGAGTCACTAGAGTTGGAAGTAGTATTAGTGTACTCGAGGTTCGGGACCCTAGAGATGGAAGTAGATTTAGTGTACTCGGGATTCGAGGCCCTGGAGTTGGAAGTAGTATTAGTGTACTCGGGGTTCGAGACCCTGGAGTTGGAAGCAGTATTTGTGCACTCAGAGGTTCGAGTCACCTTGAGTTGGAAGTAGAATTAGTGTACTCAGATGTTCGAGTCCCTGGAGTTGGAAGTAGTATTAATGGACTCGAGGTTCGGGTCCCTGGAGTTGGAAGTAGTATTAGTGTACTCAGGTGTTCGATTCCCTGGATTTGGAAACAGATTTAGTGTACTCGAGGTTCGAGAACCTGGAGTTGGAAGAAGTATTTGTGTACTCAGGGGTTCGAGTCCAAGGAGTCGGAGTAGTATTAGTGTACTCCAGGTTCGAGTCCCTGGAGTGGGAAGTAGTATTAGTGTACGCGAGGTTCGAGTCCCTGGAGTTGGAAGTAGATTTAGTGTACTCGGGGTTCGAGTCCCTGGAGTTGGAAGCTTTACTACTGTACTCGAGTTTCGAGTCCCTGGAGTTGGAAGCAGTACTACTGTACTCGAGTTTCGAGTCCCTGGAGTTGGAAGTAGTATTAGTGTACACAGGGGTTCGAGTCCCTGGACTTGGAAATAGATTTAGTGTACGCGAGGTTCGAGACCCTGGAGTTGGAAGTAGTATTAGTGTACTCAGGGGTTCGAGTCCCTGGATTTGGAAATAGATTTAGTGTACGCGAGGTTCGAGACCCTGGAGTTGGAAGTAGTATTAGTGTACTCAGGGGTTCGAGTCCCTGGAGTCAGAAGTAGTATTAGTGTACTCCAGGTTCGAGTCCCTGGAGTTGGAAGGAGTATTAGTGTACTCGAGGTTCGAGTCCCTGGAGTTGGAAGTAGTATTAGTGTACTCGAGGCTCGAGTCCCTGGAGTTGGAACTAGATTTAGCGTACTTGGGGTTCGAGTCCCTGGAGTTGGTAGTAATATTAGTGTACTCGGGGTTCGATTCCCTGAAGTTGGAAGTAGTATTAGTGTACTCGGGATTCGAGTCACTGGAGTTGGAAGTAGTATTAGTGTACTCGAGGTTCGGGACCCTAGAGATGGAAGTAGATTTAGTGTACTCGGGATTCGAGTCCCTGGAGTTGGAAGTAGTATTAGCGTACTCGGGGTTCGAGACCCTGGAGTTGGAAGCAGTATTAGTGCACTCAGAGGTTCGAGTCCCCTTGAGTTGGAAGTAGAATTAGTGTACTCAGAGGTTCGAGTCCCTGGAGTTGGAAGTGGTATTAATGGACTGAGGTTCGGGTCCCTGGAGTTGGAAGTAGATTTAGTGTACTCGAGGTTCGAGACCCTGGAGTTGGAAGAAGTATTTGTGTATTCAGGGGTTCGAGTCCCTGGAGTCGGAAGTAGTATTAGTGTACTCCAGGTTCGAGTCCCTGGAGTGGGAAGTAGTATTAGTGTACGCGAGGTTCGAGTCCCTGGAGTTGGAAGTAGATTTAGTGTACTCGGGGTTCGAGTCCCTGGAGTCGGAAGCAGTACTACTGTACTCGAGTTTCGAGTCCCTGGAGTTGGAAGTAGTATTAGTGTACTCAGGGGTTCGAGTCCCTGGATTTGGCAATAGATTTAGTGTACGCGAGGTTCGAGACCCTGGAGTTGGAAGTAGTATTAGTGTACACAGGGGTTCGAGTCCCTGGACTTGGAAATAGATTTAGTGTACGCGAGGTTCGAGACCCTGGAGTTGGAAGTAGTATTAGTGTACTCAGGGGTTCGAGTCCCTGGATTTGGAAATAGATTTAGTGTACGCGAGGTTCGAGACCCTGGAGTTGGAAGTAGTATTAGTGTACTCAGGGGTTCGAGTCCCTGGAGTCAGAAGTAGTATTAGTGTACTCCAGGTTCGAGTCCCTGGAGTTGGAAGGAGTATTAGTGTACTCGAGGTTCGAGTCCCTGGAGTTGGAAGTAGTATTAGTGTACTCGAGGCTCGAGTCCCTGGAGTTGGAACTAGATTTAGCGTACTTGGGGTTCGAGTCCCTGGAGTTGGTAGTAATATTAGTGTACTCGGGGTTCGATTCCCTGAAGTTGGAAGTAGTATTAGTGTACTCGGGATTCGAGTCACTGGAGTTGGAAGTAGTATTAGTGTACTCGAGGTTCGGGACCCTAGAGATGGAAGTAGATTTAGTGTACTCGGGATTCGAGTCCCTGGAGTTGGAAGTAGTATTAGCGTACTCGGGGTTCGAGACCCTGGAGTTGGAAGCAGTATTAGTGCACTCAGAGGTTCGAGTCCCCTTGAGTTGGAAGTAGAATTAGTGTACTCAGAGGTTCGAGTCCCTGGAGTTGGAAGTGGTATTAATGGACTGAGGTTCGGGTCCCTGGAGTTGGAAGTAGATTTAGTGTACTCGAGGTTCGAGACCCTGGAGTTGGAAGAAGTATTTGTGTATTCAGGGGTTCGAGTCCCTGGAGTCGGAAGTAGTATTAGTGTACTCCAGGTTCGAGTCCCTGGAGTGGGAAGTAGTATTAGTGTACGCGAGGTTCGAGTCCCTGGAGTTGGAAGTAGATTTAGTGTACTCGGGGTTCGAGTCCCTGGAGTCGGAAGCAGTACTACTGTACTCGAGTTTCGAGTCCCTGGAGTTGGAAGTAGTATTAGTGTACTCAGGGGTTCGAGTCCCTGGATTTGGCAATAGATTTAGTGTACGCGAGGTTCGAGACCCTGGAGTTGGAAATAGTATTAGTGTACTCAGGGGTTCGAGTCCCTGGATTTGGAAATAGATTTAGTGTACGCGAGGTTCGAGACCCTGGAGTTGGAAGTAGTATTAGTGTACTCAGGGGTTCGAGTCCCTGGAGTCAGAAGTAGTATTAGTGTACTCCAGGTTCGAGTCCCTGGAGTTGGAAGTAGTATTAGTGTACTCGAGGTTCGAGTCCCCTAGAGTTGGAAGTAGTATTAGTGAACTCAGGGGTTCGAAACCCTGGAGTTGGAAGTAGTATTAGTGTACGCGAGGTTACACTCCCTGGAGTTGGAAGTAGATTTAGTGTACTTGGGTTTCAAGTCCCTGGAGTTGGAAGCTGTACTTCTGTACTCGAGGTTCAAGTCCCTGGAGTTGGAAGTAGTATTATTGTACTCAGGGGTTCGAGTCCCTGGATTTGGAAATAGATTTAGTGTACTTTAGGTTCGTGACCCTGGAGTTGGAAGTAGTATTAGTGGACGCATGGGTTCGAGTCCCTGGAGTTGGAAGTAGATTTAGCGTACTCGGGGTTCGAGTCCCTGGAGTTGGTATTAGTATTAGTGTACTCGGGGTTGGAGTCCCTGGAGTTGGAAGTAGACTTAGTATACTAAGGGTTCGAGTCCCTGGAGTTGGAAGTAGTATAGTGTACTCGGGGTTCGAGTCCCTGGAGTTGGAAGTATCATTAGTGTACTCAGGGCTTCGAGTCCCTGGAGTTGGAAGTAGTATTAGTGTACTCAGTGGTTCGAGTCCCTGGATTTGGAAATAGATTTAGTGTACGCGAGGTTCGAGACCCTGGAGTTGGAAGTAGTATTAGTGTACTCAGGGGTTCGAGTCCCTGGAGTCAGAAGTAGTATTAGTGTACTCCAGGTTCGAGTCCCTGGAGTTGGAAGGAGTATTAGTGTACTCGAGGTTCGAGTCCCTGGAGTTGGAAGTAGATTTAGTGTACTCGGGGTTCGAGTCCCTGGAGTTGGAAGCAGTACTACTGTACTCGAGTTTCGAGTCCCTGGAGTTGGAAGTAGTATTAGTGTACTCAGGGGTTCGAGTCCCTGGATTTGGCAATAGATTTAGTGTACGCGAGGTTCGAGACCCTGGAGTTGGAAATAGTATTAGTGTACTCAGGGGTTCGAGTCCCTGGATTTGGAAATAGATTTAGTGTACGCGAGGTTCGAGACCCTGGAGTTGGAAGTAGTATTAGTGTACTCAGGGGTTCGAGTCCCTGGAGTCAGAAGTAGTATTAGTGTACTCCAGGTTCGAGTCCCTGGAGTTGGAAGTAGTATTAGTGTACTCGAGGTTCGAGTCCCCTAGAGTTGGAAGTAGTATTAGTGAACTCAGGGGTTCGAAACCCTGGAGTTGGAAGTAGTATTAGTGTACGCGAGGTTACAGTCCCTGGAGTTGGAAGTAGATTTAGTGTACTTGGGTTTCAAGTCCCTGGAGTTGGAAGCTGTACGTCTGTACTCGAGGTTCAAGTCCCTGGAGTTGGAAGTAGTATTATTGTACTCAGGGGTCGAGTCCCTGGATTTGGAAATAGATTTAGTGTACTTTAGGTTCGTGACCCTGGAGTTGGAAGTAGTATTAATGGACGCATGGGTTCGAGTCCCTGGAGTTGGAAGTAGATTTAGCGTACTCGGGGTTCGAGTCCCTGGAGTTGGTATTAGTATTAGTGTACTCGGGGTTGGAGTCCCTGGAGTTAGAAGTAGACTTAGTATACTAAGGGTTCAAGTCCCTGGAGTTGGAAGTAGTATAGTGTACTCGGGGTTCGAGTCCCTGGAGTTGGAAGTATCATTAGTGTACTCAGGGCTTCGAGTCCCTGGAGTTGGAAGTAGTATTAGTGTACTCAGTGGTTCGAGTCCCTGGATTTGGAAATAGATTTAGTGTACGCGAGGTTCGAGACCCTGGAGTTGGAAGTAGTATTAGTGTACTCAGGGGTTCGAGTCCCTGGAGTCAGAAGTAGTATTAGTGTACTCCAGGTTCGAGTCCCTGGAGTTGGAAGTAGTATTAGTGTACTCGAGGTTCGAGTCCCTGGAGTTGGAAGTAGATTTAGTGTACTCGGGGTTCGAGTCCCTGGAGTTGGAAGCAGTACTACTGTACTCGAGTTTCGAGTCCCTGGAGTTGGAAGCAGTACTACTGTACTCGAGTTTCGAGTCCCTGGAGTTGGAAGTAGTATTAGTGTACTCAGGGGTTCGAGTCCCTGGAGTTAGAAATAGATTTTGTGTACGCGAGGTTCGAGACCCTGGAGTTGGAAGTAGTATTAGTGTACTCAGGGGTTCGAGTCCCTGGATTTGGAAATAGATTTAGTGTACGCGAGGTTCGAGACCCTGGAGTTGGAAGTAGTATTAGTGTACTCAGGGGTTCGAGTCCCTGGAGTCAGAAGTAGTATTAGTGTACTCCAGGTTCGAGTCCCTGGAGTTGGAAGGAGTATTAGTGTACTCGATGTTCGAGTCCCTGGAGTTGGAAGTAGTATTAGTGTACTCGAGGCTCGAGTCCCTGGAGTTGGAACTAGATTTAGCGTACTTGGGGTTCGAGTCCCTGGAGTTGGTAGTAATATTAGTGTACTCGGGGTTCGATTCCCTGAAGTTGGAAGTAGTATTAGTGTACTCGGGATTCGAGTCACTGGAGTTGGAAGTAGTATTAGTGTACTCGAGGTTCGGGACCCTAGAGATGGAAGTAGATTTAGTGTACTCGGGATTCGAGTCCCTGGAGTTGGAAGTAGTATTAGTGTACTTGAGGCTCGAGTCCCTGGAGTTGGAAGTAGTATTAGTGTACTCGGGGTTCGAGACCCTGGAGTTGGAAGCAGTATTTGTGCACTCAGAGGTTCGAGTCCCCTTGAGTTGGAAGTAGAATTAGTGTACTCAGAGGTTCGAGTCCCTGGAGTTGGAAGTAGTATTAATGGACTCGAGGTTCGGGTCCCTGGAGTTCGAAGTAGTATTAGTGTACTCAGGTGTTCGAGTCCCTGGATTTGGAAATCGATATAGTGTACTCGAGGTTCGAGTACCTGGAGTTGGAAGCAGTACTACTGTACTCGAGTTTCGAGTCCCTGGAGTTGGAAGCAGTACTACTGTACTCGAGTTTCGAGTCCCTGGTGTTGGAAGTAGTATTAGTGTACTCAGGGGTTCGAGTCCCTGGACTTGGAAATAGATTTAGTGTACGCGAGGTTCGAGACCCTGGAGTTGGAAGTAGTATTAGTGTACTCAGGGTTTCGAGTCCCTGGATTTGGAAATAGATTTAGTGTACGCGAGGTTCGAGACCCTGGAGTTGGAAGTAGTATTAGTGTACTCAGGGGTTCGATTCCCTGGAGTCAGAAGTAGTATTAGTGTACTCCAGGTTCGAGTCCCTGGAGTTGGAAGGAGTATTAGTGTACTCAGTGGTTCGAGTCCCTGGATTTGGAAATAGATTTAGTGTACGCGAGGTTCGAGACCCTGGAGTTGGAAGTAGTATTAGTGTACTCAGGGGTTCGTGTCCCTGGAGTCAGAAGTAGTATTAGTGTACTCCAGGTTCGAGTCCCTGGAGTTGGAAGTAGTATTAGTGTACTCGAGGTTCGAGTCCCTGGAGTTGGAAGTAGATTTAGTGTACTCGGGGTTCGAGTCCCTGGAGTTGGAAGCAGTACTACTGTACTCGAGTTTCGAGTCCCTGGAGTTGGAAGCAGTACTACTGTACTCGAGTTTCGAGTCCCTGGAGTTGGAAGTAGTATTAGTGTACTCAGGGGTTCGAGTCCCTGGAGTTAGAAATAGATTTAGTGTACGCGAGGTTCGAGACCCTGGAGTTGGAAGTAGTATTAGTGTACTCAGGGGTTCGAGTCCCTGGATTTGGAAATAGATTTAGTGTACGCGAGGTTCGAGACCCTGGAGTTGGAAGTAGTATTAGTGTACTCAGGGGTTCGAGTCCCTGGAGTCAGAAGTAGTATTAGTGTACTCCAGGTTCGAGTCCCTGGAGTTGGAAGGAGTATTAGTGTACTCGAGGTTCGAGTCCCTGGAGTTGGAAGTAGTATTAGTGTACTCGAGGCTCGAGTCCCTGGAGTTGGAACTAGATTTAGCGTACTTGGGGTTCGAGTCCCTGGAGTTGGTAGTAATATTAGTGTACTCGGGGTTCGATTCCCTGAAGTTGGAAGTAGTATTAGTGTACTCGGGATTCGAGTCACTGGAGTTGGAAGTAGTATTAGTGTACTCGAGGTTCGGGACCCTAGAGATGGAAGTAGATTTAGTGTACTCGGGATTCGAGTCCCTGGAGTTGGAAGTAGTATTAGTGTACTTGAGGATCGAGTCCCTGGAGTTGGAAGTAGTATTAGTGTACTCGGGGTTCGAGACCCTGGAGTTGGAAGCAGTATTTGTGCACTCAGAGGTTCGAGTCCCCTTGAGTTGGAAGTAGAATTAGTGTACTCAGAGGTTCGAGTCCCTGGAGTTGGAAGTAGTATTAATGGACTCGAGGTTCGGGTCCCTGGAGTTGGAAGTAGTATTAGTGTACTCAGGTGTTCGAGTCCCTGGATTTGGAAATAGATATAGTGTACTCGAGGTTCGAGAACCTGGAGTTGGAAGCAGTACTACTGTACTCGAGTTTCGAGTCCCTGGAGTTGGAAGCAGTACTACTGTACTCGAGTTTCGAGTCCCTGGTGTTGGAAGTAGTATTAGTGTACTCAGGGGTTCGAGTCCCTGGACTTGGAAATAGATTTAGTGTACGCGAGGTTCGAGACCCTGGAGTTGGAAGTAGTATTAGTGTACTCAGGGTTTCGAGTCCCTGGATTTGGAAATAGATTTAGTGTACGCGAGGTTCGAGACCCTGGAGTTGGAAGTAGTATTAGTGTACTCAGGGGTTCGATTCCCTGGAGTCAGAAGTAGTATTAGTGTACTCCAGGTTCGAGTCCCTGGAGTTGGAAGGAGTATTAGTGTAGTCGAGGTTCGAGTCCCTGGAGTTGGAAGTAGTATTAGTGTACTCGTGGCTCGAGTCCCTGGAGTTGGAACTAGATTTAGCGTACTTGGGGTTCGAGACCCTGGAGTTGGTAATAATATTAGTGTACTCGGGGTTCGATTCCCTGAAATTGGAAGTAGTATTAGAGTACTCGGGATTCGAGTCACTGGAGTGGGAAGTAGATTTAGCGTACTCGGGGTTCAAGTCCCTGGAGTTGGTATTAGTATTAGTGTATTCGGGGTTGGAGTCCCTGGAGTTGGAAGTAGACCTAGTATACTAAGGGTTCGAGTCCCTGGAGTTGGAAGTAGTATAGTGCACTCGGGGTTCGAGTCCCTGGAGTTGGAAGTAGATTTAGTGTACTCAGAGGTTCAAGTCCCTGGAGTTGGAAATAATATTAGTGTATTCGGGGTTAGAGACCCTGGACATGGAAGCAGATTTAGTGTACTCGGGGTTCGTGTCCCTGGAGTTGGAAGTATCATTAGTGTACTCAGGGCTTCGAGTCCCTGGAGTTGGACGTAGATTTAGTGTAATCGGGATTCAAGTCACTCGAGTTGGTAGTAGATTTAGTGTATTCGGGGTTCGAGTCCCTGAAGTTGGAAGTAGTATTAGTGTACTCGGGGTTCGAGACCCTGGAGTTGGAAGCAGTATTAGTGCACACAGAGGTTCGAGTCCCCTTGACTTGGAAGTAGAATTAGTGTACTCAGAGGTTCGAGTCCCTGGATTTGGAAGTAGTATTAATGGACTCGAGGTTCGGGTCCCTGGAGTTGGAAGTAGTATTAGTGTACTCAGGTGTTCGAGTCCCTGGATTTGGAAATAGATTTAGTGTACTCGAGGTTCGAGACCCTGGAGCTGGAAGAAGTATTTGTGTACTCAGGGGTTCGAGTCCCTGGATTCGGAAGTAGTATTAGTGTACTCCAGGTTCGAGTCCCTGGAGTGGGAAGTAGCATTAGTGTACGCGAGGTTCGAGTCCCTGGAGTTGGAAGTAGATTTAGTGTACTAGGGGTTCGAGAACCTGGAGTTGGAAGCAGTACTACTGTACTCGAGTTTCGAGTCCCTGGAGTTGGAAGTAGTATTAGTGTCCTCTGGTGTTCGAGTCCCTGGAGTTGGAAATAGATTTAGTGTACGCGAGGTTCGAGACCCTGGAGTTGGAAGTAGTATTAGTGTACTCAGGGGTTCGAGTCCCTGGATTTGGAAATAGATTTAGTGTACGCGAGGTTCGAGACCCTGGAGTTGGAAGTAGTATTAGTGTACTCAGGGGTTCGAGTCCCTGGATTTGGAAATAGATTTAGTGTACGCGAGGTTCGAGACCCTGGAGTTGGAAGTAGTATTAGTGTACTCAGGGGTTCGAGTCCCTGGAGTCAGAAGTAGTATTAGTGTACTCCAGGTTCGAGTCCCTGGAGTTGGAAGGAGTATTAGTGTACTCGAGGTTCGAGTCCCTGGAGTTGGAAGTAGTATTAGTGTACTCGAGGCTCGAGTCCCTGGAGTTGGAACTAGATTTAGCGTACTTGGGGTTCGAGTCCCTGGAGTTGGTAGTAATATTAGTGTACTCGGGGTTCGATTCCCTGAAGTTGGAAGTAGTATTAGTGTACTCGGGATTCGAGTCACTGGAGTTGGAAGTAGTATTAGTGTACTCGAGGTTCGGGACCCTAGAGATGGAAGTTGATTTAGTGTACTCGGGATTCGAGTCCCTGGAGTTGGAAGTAGTATTAGTGTACTTGAGGCTCGAGTCCCTGGAGTTGGAAGTAGTATTAGTGTACTCGGGGTTCGAGACCCTGGAGTTGGAAGCAGTATTTGTGCACTCAGAGGTTCGAGTCCCCTTGAGTTGGAAGTAGAATTAGTGTACTCAGAGGTTCGAGTCCCTGGTGTTGGAAGTAGTATTAATGGACTCGAGGTTCGGGTCCCTGGAGTTGGAAGTAGTATTAGTGTACTCAGGTGTTCGAGTCCCTGGATTTGGAAATAGATATAGTGTACTCGAGGTTCGAGAACCTGGAGTTGGAAGCAGTACTACTGTACTCGAGTTTCGAGTCCCTGGAGTTGGAAGCAGTACTACTGTACTGAAGTTTCGAGTCCCTGGTGTTGGAAGTAGTATTAGTGTACTCAGGGGTTCGAGTCCCTGGACTTGGAAATAGATTTAGTGTACGCGAGGTTCGAGACCCTGGAGTTGGAAGTAGTATTAGTGTACTCAGGGGTTCGAGTCCCTGGATTTGGAAATAGATTTAGTGTACGCGAGGTTCGAGACCCTGGAGTTGGAAGTAGTATTAGTGTACTCAGGGGTTCGATTCCCTGGAGTCAGAAGTAGTATTAGTGTACTCCAGGTTCGAGTCCCTGGAGTTGGAAGGAGTATTAGTGTAGTCGAGGTTCGAGTCCCTGGAGTTGGAAGTAGTATTAGTGTACTCGTGGCTCGAGTCCCTGGAGTTGGAACTAGATTTAGCGTACTTGGGGTTCGAGACCCTGGAGTTGGTAATAATATTAGTGTACTCGGGGTTCGATTCCCTGAAATTGGAAGTAGTATTAGAGTACTCGGGATTCGAGTCACTGGAGTGGGAAGTAGATTTAGCGTACTCGGGGTTCAAGTCCCTGGAGTTGGTATTAGTATTAGTGTATTCGGGGTTGGAGTCCCTGGAGTTGGAAGTAGACCTAGTATACTAAGGGTTCGAGTCCCTGGAGTTGGAAGTAGTATAGTGCACTCGGGGTTCGAGTCCCTGGAGTTGGAAGTAGATTTAGTGTACTCAGAGGTTCAAGTCCCTGGAGTTGGAAATAATATTAGTGTATTCGGGGTTAGAGACCCTGGACATGGAAGCAGATTTAGTGTACTCGGGGTTCGTGTCCCTGGAGTTGGAAGTATCATTAGTGTACTCAGGGCTTCGAGTCCCTGGAGTTGGACGTAGATTTAGTGTAATCGGGATTCAAGTCACTCGAGTTGGTAGTAGATTTAGTGTATTCGGGGTTCGAGTCCCTGAAGTTGGAAGTAGTATTAGTGTACTCGGGGTTCGAGACCCTGGAGTTGGAAGCAGTATTAGTGCACACAGAGGTTCGAGTCCCGTTGACTTGGAAGTAGAATTAGTGTACTCAGAGGTTCGAGTCCTTGGATTTGGAAGTAGTATTAATGGACTCGAGGTTCGGGTCCCTGGAGTTGGAAGTAGTATTAGTGTACTCAGGTGTTCGAGTCCCTGGATTTGGAAATAGATTTAGTGTACTCGAGGTTCGAGACCCTGGAGTTGGAAGTAGTATTAGTGTACTCAGGGGTTCGATTCCCTGGAGTCAGAAGTAGTATTAGTGTACTCCAGGTTCGAGTCCCTGGAGTTGGAAGGAGTATTAGTGTAGTCGAGGTTCGAGTCCCTGGAGTTGGAAGTAGTATTAGTGTACTCGTGGCTCGAGTCCCTGGAGTTGGAACTAGATTTAGCGTACTTGGGGTTCGAGACCCTGGAGTTGGTAATAATATTAGTGTACTCGGGGTTCGATTCCCTGAAATTGGAAGTAGTATTAGAGTACTCGGGATTCGAGTCACTGGAGTGGGAAGTAGATTTAGCGTACTCGGGGTTCAAGTCCCTGGAGTTGGTATTAGTATTAGTGTATTCGGGGTTGGAGTCCCTGGAGTTGGAAGTAGACCTAGTATACTAAGGGTTCGAGTCCCTGGAGTTGGAAGTAGTATAGTGCACTCGGGGTTCGAGTCCCTGGAGTTGGAAGTAGATTTAGTGTACTCAGAGGTTCAAGTCCCTGGAGTTGGAAATAATATTAGTGTATTCGGGGTTAGAGACCCTGGACATGGAAGCAGATTTAGTGTACTCGGGGTTCGTGTCCCTGGAGTTGGAAGTATCATTAGTGTACTCAGGGCTTCGAGTCCCTGGAGTTGGACGTAGATTTAGTGTAATCGGGATTCAAGTCACTCGAGTTGGTAGTAGATTTAGTGTATTCGGGGTTCGAGTCCCTGAAGTTGGAAGTAGTATTAGTGTACTCGGGGTTCGAGACCCTGGAGTTGGAAGCAGTATTAGTGCACACAGAGGTTCGAGTCCCCTTGACTTGGAAGTAGAATTAGTGTACTCAGAGGTTCGAGTCCCTGGATTTGGAAGTAGTATTAATGGACTCGAGGTTCGGGTCCCTGGAGTTGGAAGTAGTATTAGTGTACTCAGGTGTTCGAGTCCCTGGATTTGGAAATAGATTTAGTGTACTCGAGGTTCGAGACCCTGGAGATGGAAGAAGTATTTGTGTACTCAGGGGTTCGAGTCCCTGGATTCGGAAGTAGTATTAGTGTACTCCAGGTTCGAGTCCCTGGAGTGGGAAGTAGCATTAGTGTACGCGAGGTTCGAGTCCCTGGAGTTGGAAGTAGATTTAGTGTACTAGGGGTTCGAGAACCTGGAGTTGGAAGCAGTACTACTGTACTCGAGTTTCGAGTCCCTGGAGTTGGAAGTAGTATTAGTGTCCTCTGGTGTTCGAGTCCCTGGAGTTGGAAATAGATTTAGTGTACGCGAGGTTCGAGACCCTGGAGTTGGAAGTAGTATTAGTGTACTCAGGGGTTCGAGTCCCTGGATTTGGAAATAGATTTAGTGTACGCGAGGTTCGAGACCCTGGAGTTGGAAGTAGTATTAGTGTACTCAGGGGTTCGAGTCCCTGGAGTCAGAAGTAGTATTAGTGTACTCCAGGTTCGAGTCCCTGGAGTTGGAAGGAGTATTAGTGTACTCGAGGTTCGAGTCCCTGGAGTTGGAAGTAGTATTAGTGTACTCGAGGCTCGAGTCCCTGGAGTTGGAACTAGATTTAGCGTACTTGGGGTTCGAGTCCCTGGAGTTGGTAGTAATATTAGTGTACTCGGGGTTCGATTCCCTGAAGTTGGAAGTAGTATTAGTGTACTCGGGATTCGAGTCACTGGAGTTGGAAGTAGTATTAGTGTACTCGAGGTTCGGGACCCTAGAGATGGAAGTAGATTTAGTGTACTCGGGATTCGAGTCCCTGGAGTTGGAAGTAGTATTAGTGTACTTGAGGCTCGAGTCCCTGGAGTTGGAAGTAGTATTAGTGTACTCGGGGTTCGAGACCCTGGAGTTGGAAGCAGTATTTGTGCACTCAGAGGTTCGAGTCCCCTTGAGTTGGAAGTAGAATTAGTGTACTCAGAGGTTCGAGTCCCTGGTGTTGGAAGTAGTATTAATGGACTCGAGGTTCGGGTCCCTGGAGTTGGAAGTAGTATTAGTGTACTCAGGTGTTCGAGTCCCTGGATTTGGAAATAGATATAGTGTACTCGAGGTTCGAGAACCTGGAGTTGGAAGCAGTACTACTGTACTCGAGTTTCGAGTCCCTGGAGTTGGAAGCAGTACTACTGTACTCGAGTTTCGAGGCCCTGGTGTTGGAAGTAGTATTAGTGTACTCAGGGGTTCGAGTCCCTGGACTTGGAAATAGATTTAGTGTACGCGAGGTTCGAGACCCTGGAGTTGGAAGTAGTATTAGTGTACTCAGGGGTTCGAGTCCCTGGATTTGGAAATAGATTTAGTGTACGCGAGGTTCGAGACCCTGGAGTTGGAAGTAGTATTAGTGTACTCAGGGGTTCGATTCCCTGGAGTCAGAAGTAGTATTAGTGTACTCCAGGTTCGAGTCCCTGGAGTTGGAAGGAGTATTAGTGTACTCGAGGTTCGAGTCCCTGGAGTTGGAAGTAGTATTAGTGTACTCGTGGCTCGAGTCCCTGGAGTTGGAACTAGATTTAGCGTACTTGGGGTTCGAGACCCTGGAGTTGGTAATAATATTAGTGTACTCGGGGTTCGATTCCCTGAAATTGGAAGTAGTATTAGAGTACTCGGGATTCGAGTCACTGGAGTGGGAAGTAGATTTAGCGTACTCGGGGTTCAAGTCCCTGGAGTTGGTATTAGTATTAGTGTATTCGGGGTTGGAGTCCCTGGAGTTGGAAGTAGACCTAGTATACTAAGGGTTCGAGTCCCTGGAGTTGGAAGTAGTATAGTGCACTCGGGGTTCGAGTCCCTGGAGTTGGAAGTAGATTTAGTGTACTCAGAGGTTCAAGTCCCTGGAGTTGGAAATAATATTAGTGTATTCGGGGTTAGAGACCCTGGACATGGAAGCAGATTTAGTGTACTCGGGGTTCGTGTCCCTGGAGTTGGAAGTATCATTAGTGTACTCAGGGCTTCGAGTCCCTGGAGTTGGACGTAGATTTAGTGTAATCGGGATTCAAGTCACTCGAGTTGGTAGTAGATTTAGTGTATTCGGGGTTCGAGTCCCTGAAGTTGGAAGTAGTATTAGTGTACTTGAGGATCGAGTCCCTGGAGTTGGAAGTAGTATTAGTGTACTCGGGGTTCGAGACCCTGGAGTTGGAAGCAGTATTTGTGCACTCAGAGGTTCGAGTCCCCTTGAGTTGGAAGTAGAATTAGTGTACTCAGAGGTTCGAGTCCCTGGAGTTGGAAGTAGTATTAATGGACTCGAGGTTCGGGTCCCTGGAGTTGGAAGTAGTATTAGTGTACTCAGGTGTTCGAGTCCCTGGATTTGGAAATAGATATAGTGTACTCGAGGTTCGAGAACCTGGAGTTGGAAGCAGTACTACTGTACTCGTGTTTCGAGTCCCTGGAGTTGGAAGCAGTACTACTGTACTCGAGTTTCGAGTCCCTGGTGTTGGAAGTAGTATTAGTGTACTCAGGGGTTCGAGTCCCTGGACTTGGAAATAGATTTAGTGTACGCGAGGTTCGAGACCCTGGAGTTGGAAGTAGTATTAGTGTACTCAGGGTTTCGAGTCCCTGGATTTGGAAATAGATTTAGTGTACGCGAGGTTCGAGACCCTGGAGTTGGAAGTAGTATTAGTGTACTCAGGGGTTCGATTCCCTGGAGTCAGAAGTAGTATTAGTGTACTCCAGGTTCGAGTCCCTGGAGTTGGAAGGAGTATTAGTGTAGTCGAGGTTCGAGTCCCTGGAGTTGGAAGTAGTATTAGTGTACTCGTGGCTCGAGTCCCTGGAGTTGGAACTAGATTTAGCGTACTTGGGGTTCGAGACCCTGGAGTTGGTAATAATATTAGTGTACTCGGGGTTCGATTCCCTGAAATTGGAAGTAGTATTAGAGTACTCGGGATTCGAGTCACTGGAGTGGGAAGTAGATTTAGCGTACTCGGGGTTCAAGTCCCTGGAGTTGGTATTAGTATTAGTGTATTCGGGGTTGGAGTCCCTGGAGTTGGAAGTAGACCTAGTATACTAAGGGTTCGAGTCCCTGGAGTTGGAAGTAGTATAGTGCACTCGGGGTTCGAGTCCCTGGAGTTGGAAGTAGATTTAGTGTACTCAGAGGTTCAAGTCCCTGGAGTTGGAAATAATATTAGTGTATTCGGGGTTAGAGACCCTGGACATGGAAGCAGATTTAGTGTACTCGGGGTTCGTGTCCCTGGAGTTGGAAGTATCATTAGTGTACTCAGGGCTTCGAGTCCCTGGAGTTGGACGTAGATTTAGTGTAATCGGGATTCAAGTCACTCGAGTTGGTAGTAGATTTAGTGTATTCGGGGTTCGAGTCCCTGAAGTTGGAAGTAGTATTAGTGTACTCGGGGTTCGAGACCCTGGAGTTGGAAGCAGTATTAGTGCACACAGAGGTTCGAGTCCCCTTGACTTGGAAGTAGAATTAGTGTACTCAGAGGTTCGAGTCCCTGGATTTGGAAGTAGTATTAATGGACTCGAGGTTCGGGTCCCTGGAGTTGGAAGTAGTATTAGTGTACTCAGGTGTTCGAGTCCCTGGATTTGGAAATAGATTTAGTGTACTCGAGGTTCGAGACCCTGGAGCTGGAAGAAGTATTTGTGTACTCAGGGGTTCGAGTCCCTGGATTCGGAAGTAGTATTAGTGTACTCCAGGTTCGAGTCCCTGGAGTGGGAAGTAGCATTAGTGTACGCGAGGTTCGAGTCCCTGGAGTTGGAAGTAGATTTAGTGTACTAGGGGTTCGAGAACCTGGAGTTGGAAGCAGTACTACTGTACTCGAGTTTCGAGTCCCTGGAGTTGGAAGTAGTATTAGTGTCCTCTGGTGTTCGAGTCCCTGGAGTTGGAAATAGATTTAGTGTACGCGAGGTTCGAGACCCTGGAGTTGGAAGTAGTATTAGTGTACTCAGGGGTTCGAGTCCCTGGATTTGGAAATAGATTTAGTGTACGCGAGGTTCGAGACCCTGGAGTTGGAAGTAGTATTAGTGTACTCAGGGGTTCGAGTCCCTGGATTTGGAAATAGATTTAGTGTACGCGAGGTTCGAGACCCTGGAGTTGGAAGTAGTATTAGTGTACTCAGGGGTTCGAGTCCCTGGAGTCAGAAGTAGTATTAGTGTACTCCAGGTTCGAGTCCCTGGAGTTGGAAGGAGTATTAGTGTACTCGAGGTTCGAGTCCCTGGAGTTGGAAGTAGTATTAGTGTACTCGAGGCTCGAGTCCCTGGAGTTGGAACTAGATTTAGCGTACTTGGGGTTCGAGTCCCTGGAGTTGGTAGTAATATTAGTGTACTCGGGGTTCGATTCCCTGAAGTTGGAAGTAGTATTAGTGTACTCGGGATTCGAGTCACTGGAGTTGGAAGTAGTATTAGTGTACTCGAGGTTCGGGACCCTAGAGATGGAAGTAGATTTAGTGTACTCGGGATTCGAGTCCCTGGAGTTGGAAGTAGTATTAGTGTACTTGAGGCTCGAGTCCCTGGAGTTGGAAGTAGTATTAGTGTACTCGGGGTTCGAGACCCTGGAGTTGGAAGCAGTATTTGTGCACTCAGAGGTTCGAGTCCCCTTGAGTTGGAAGTAGAATTAGTGTACTCAGAGGTTCGAGTCCCTGGTGTTGGAAGTAGTATTAATGGACTCGAGGTTCGGGTCCCTGGAGTTGGAAGTAGTATTAGTGTACTCAGGTGTTCGAGTCCCTGGATTTGGAAATAGATATAGTGTACTCGAGGTTCGAGAACCTGGAGTTGGAAGCAGTACTACTGTACTCGAGTTTCGAGTCCCTGGAGTTGGAAGCAGTACTACTGTACTCGAGTTTCGAGTCCCTGGTGTTGGAAGTAGTATTAGTGTACTCAGGGGTTCGAGTCCCTGGACTTGGAAATAGATTTAGTGTACGCGAGGTTCGAGACCCTGGAGTTGGAAGTAGTATTAGTGTACTCAGGGGTTCGAGTCCCTGGATTTGGAAATAGATTTAGTGTACGCGAGGTTCGAGACCCTGGAGTTGGAAGTAGTATTAGTGTACTCAGGGGTTCGATTCCCTGGAGTCAGAAGTAGTATTAGTGTACTCCAGGTTCGAGTCCCTGGAGTTGGAAGGAGTATTAGTGTAGTCGAGGTTCGAGTCCCTGGAGTTGGAAGTAGTATTAGTGTACTCGTGGCTCGAGTCCCTGGAGTTGGAACTAGATTTAGCGTACTTGGGGTTCGAGACCCTGGAGTTGGTAATAATATTAGTGTACTCGGGGTTCGATTCCCTGAAATTGGAAGTAGTATTAGAGTACTCGGGATTCGAGTCACTGGAGTGGGAAGTAGATTTAGCGTACTCGGGGTTCAAGTCCCTGGAGTTGGTATTAGTATTAGTGTATTCGGGGTTGGAGTCCCTGGAGTTGGAAGTAGACCTAGTATACTAAGGGTTCGAGTCCCTGGAGTTGGAAGTAGTATAGTGCACTCGGGGTTCGAGTCCCTGGAGTTGGAAGTAGATTTAGTGTACTCAGAGGTTCAAGTCCCTGGAGTTGGAAATAATATTAGTGTATTCGGGGTTAGAGACCCTGGACATGGAAGCAGATTTAGTGTACTCGGGGTTCGTGTCCCTGGAGTTGGAAGTATCATTAGTGTACTCAGGGCTTCGAGTCCCTGGAGTTGGACGTAGATTTAGTGTAATCGGGATTCAAGTCACTCGAGTTGGTAGTAGATTTAGTGTATTCGGGGTTCGAGTCCCTGAAGTTGGAAGTAGTATTAGTGTACTCGGGGTTCGAGACCCTGGAGTTGGAAGCAGTATTAGTGCACACAGAGGTTCGAGTCCCCTTGACTTGGAAGTAGAATTAGTGTACTCAGAGGTTCGAGTCCTTGGATTTGGAAGTAGTATTAATGGACTCGAGGTTCGGGTCCCTGGAGTTGGAAGTAGTATTAGTGTACTCAGGTGTTCGAGTCCCTGGATTTGGAAATAGATTTAGTGTACTCGAGGTTCGAGACCCTGGAGTTGGAAGTAGTATTAGTGTACTCAGGGGTTCGATTCCCTGGAGTCAGAAGTAGTATTAGTGTACTCCAGGTTCGAGTCCCTGGAGTTGGAAGGAGTATTAGTGTAGTCGAGGTTCGAGTCCCTGGAGTTGGAAGTAGTATTAGTGTACTCGTGGCTCGAGTCCCTGGAGTTGGAACTAGATTTAGCGTACTTGGGGTTCGAGACCCTGGAGTTGGTAATAATATTAGTGTACTCGGGGTTCGATTCCCTGAAATTGGAAGTAGTATTAGAGTACTCGGGATTCGAGTCACTGGAGTGGGAAGTAGATTTAGCGTACTCGGGGTTCAAGTCCCTGGAGTTGGTATTAGTATTAGTGTATTCGGGGTTGGAGTCCCTGGAGTTGGAAGTAGACCTAGTATACTAAGGGTTCGAGTCCCTGGAGTTGGAAGTAGTATAGTGCACTCGGGGTTCGAGTCCCTGGAGTTGGAAGTAGATTTAGTGTACTCAGAGGTTCAAGTCCCTGGAGTTGGAAATAATATTAGTGTATTCGGGGTTAGAGACCCTGGACATGGAAGCAGATTTAGTGTACTCGGGGTTCGTGTCCCTGGAGTTGGAAGTATCATTAGTGTACTCAGGGCTTCGAGTCCCTGGAGTTGGACGTAGATTTAGTGTAATCGGGATTCAAGTCACTCGAGTTGGTAGTAGATTTAGTGTATTCGGGGTTCGAGTCCCTGAAGTTGGAAGTAGTATTAGTGTACTCGGGGTTCGAGACCCTGGAGTTGGAAGCAGTATTAGTGCACACAGAGGTTCGAGTCCCCTTGACTTGGAAGTAGAATTAGTGTACTCAGAGGTTCGAGTCCCTGGATTTGGAAGTAGTATTAATGGACTCGAGGTTCGGGTCCCTGGAGTTGGAAGTAGTATTAGTGTACTCAGGTGTTCGATTCCCTGGATTTGGAAACAGATTTAGTGTACTCGAGGTTCGAGAACCTGGAGTTGGAAGAAGTATTTGTGTACTCAGGGGTTCGAGTCCCTGGAGTCGGAGTAGTATTAGTGTACTCCAGGTTCGAGTCCCTGGAGTGGGAAGTGGTATTAGTGTACGCGAGGTTCGAGTCCCTGGAGTTGGAAGTAGATTTAGTGTACTCGGGGTTCGAGTCCCTGGAGTTGGAAGCTTTACTACTGTAGTCGAGTTTCGAGTCCCTGGAGTTGGAAGCAGTACTACTGTACTCGAGTTTCGAGTCCCTGGAGTTGGAAGTAGTATTAGTGTACTCAGGGGTTCGAGTCCCTGGACTTGGAAATAGTTTTAGTGTAGGCGAGGTTCGAGACCCTGGAGTTGGAAGTAGTATTAGTGTACTCAGGGGTTCGAGTCCCTGGATTTGGAAATAGATTTAGTGTACGCGAGGTTCGAGACCCTGGAGTTGGAAGTAGTATTAGTGTACTCAGGGGTTCGAGTCCCTGGAGTCAGAAGTAGTATTAGTGTACTCCAGGTTCGAGTCCCTGGAGTTGGAAGGAGTATTAGTGTACTCGAGGTTCGAGTCCCTGGAGTTGGAAGTAGTATTAGTGTACTCGAGGTTCGAGTCCCTGGAGTTGGAACTAGATTTAGCGTACTTGGGGTTCGAGTCCCTGGAGTTGGTAGTAATATTAGTGTACTCGGGGTTCGATTCCCTGAAGTTGGAAGTAGTATTAGTGTACTCGGGATTCGAGTCACTGGAGTTGGAAGTAGTATTAGTGTACTCGAGGTTCGGGACCCTAGAGATGGAAGTAGATTTAGTGTACTCGGGATTCGAGTCCCTGGAGTTGGAAGTAGTATTAGCGTACTCGGGGTTCGAGACCCTGGAGTTGGAAGCAGTATTAGTGCACTCAGAGGTTCGAGTCCCCTTGAGTTGGAAGTAGAATTAGTGTACTCAGAGGTTCGAGTCCCTGGAGTTGGAAGTGGTATTAATGGACTGAGGTTCGGGTCCCTGGAGTTGGAAGTAGATTTAGTGTACTCGAGGTTCGAGACCCTGGAGTTGGAAGAAGTATTTGTGTATTCAGGGGTTCGAGTCCCTGGAGTCGGAAGTAGTATTAGTGTACTCCAGGTTCGAGTCCCTGGAGTGGGAAGTAGTATTAGTGTACGCGAGGTTCGAGTCCCTGGAGTTGGAAGTAGATTTAGTGTACTCGGGGTTCGAGTCCCTGGAGTCGGAAGCTGTACTTCTGTACTCGAGGTTCAAGTCCCTGGAGTTGGAAGTAGTATTATTGTACTCAGGGGTTCGAGTCCCTGGATTTGGAAATAGATTTAGTGTACTTTAGGTTCGTGACCCTGGAGTTGGAAGTAGTATTAGTGGACGCATGGGTTCGAGTCCCTGGAGTTGGAAGTAGATTTAGCGTACTCGGGGTTCGAGTCCCTGGAGTTGGTATTAGTATTAGTGTACTCGGGGTTGGAGTCCCTGGAGCTGGAAGTAGACTTAGTATACTAAGGGTTCGAGTCCCTGGAGTTGGAAGTAGTATAGTGTACTCGGGGTTCGAGTCCCTGGAGTTGGAAGTATCATTAGTGTACTCAGGGCTTCGAGTCCCTGGAGTTGGAAGTAGTATTAGTGTACTCAGTGGTTCGAGTCCCTGGATTTGGAAATAGATTTAGTGTACGCGAGGTTCGAGACCCTGGAGTTGGAAGTAGTATTAGTGTACTCAGGGGTTCGAGTCCCTGGAGTCAGATGTAGTATTAGTGTACTCCAGGTTCGAGTCCCTGGAGTTGGAAGGAGTATTAGTGTACTCGAGGTTCGAGTCCCTGGAGTTGGAAGTAGATTTAGTGTACTCGGGGTTCGAGTCCCTGGAGTTGGAAGCAGTACTACTGTACTCGAGTTTCGAGTCCCTGGAGTTGGAAGTAGTATTAGTGTACTCAGGGGTTCGAGTCCCTGGATTTGGCAATAGATTTAGTGTACGCGAGGTTCGAGACCCTGGAGTTGGAAGTAGTATTAGTGTACTCAGGGGTTCGAGTCCCTGGAGTCAGAAGTAGTATTAGTGTACTCCAGGTTCGAGTCCCTGGAGTTGGAAGTAGTATTAGTGTACTCGAGGTTCGAGTCCCCTAGAGTTGGAAGTAGTATTAGTGAACTCAGGGGTTCGAAACCCTGGAGTTGGAAGTAGTATTAGTGTACGCGAGGTTACAGTCCCTGGAGTTGGAAGTAGATTTAGTGTACTTGGGTTTCTAGTCCCTGGAGTTGGAAGCTGTACTTCTGTACTCGAGGTTCAAGTCCCTGGAGTTGGAAGTAGTATTATTGTACTCAGGGGTTCGAGTCCCTGGATTTGGAAATAGATTTAGTGTACTTTAGGTTCGTGACCCTGGAGTTGGAAGTAGTATTAGTGGACGCATGGGTTCGAGTCCCTGGAGTTGGAAGTAGATTTAGCGTACTCGGGGTTCGAGTCCCTGGAGTTGGTATTAGTATTAGTGTACTCGGGGTTGGAGTCCCTGGAGTTGGAAGTAGACTTAGTATACTAAGGGTTCGAGTCCCTGGAGTTGGAAGTAGTATAGTGTACTCGGGGTTCGAGTCCCTGGAGTTGGAAGTATCATTAGTGTACTCAGGGCTTCGAGTCCCTGGAGTTGGAAGTAGTATTAGTGTACTCAGTGGTTCGAGTCCCTGGATTTGGAAATAGATTTAGTGTACGCGAGGTTCGAGACCCTGGAGTTGGAAGTAGTATTAGTGTACTCAGGGGTTCGAGTCCCTGGAGTCAGAAGTAGTATTAGTGTACTCCAGGTTCGAGTCCCTGGAGTTGGAAGGAGTATTAGTGTACTCGAGGTTCGAGTCCCTGGAGTTGGAAGTAGATTTAGTGTACTCGGGGTTCGAGTCCCTGGAGTTGGAAGCAGTACTACTGTACTCGAGTTTCGAGTCCCTGGAGTTGGAAGCAGCACTACTGTACTCGAGTTTCGAGTCCCGGGAGTTGGAAGTAGTATTAGTGTACTCAGGGGTTCGAGTCCCTGGACTTGGAAATAGATTTAGTGTACGCGAGGTTCGAGACCCTGGAGTTGGAAGTAGTATTAGTGTACTCAGTGGTTCGAGTCCCTGGAGTTGGAAGTAGTATTAGTGTACTCCAGGTTCGAGTCCCTGGAGTTGGAAGGAGTATTAGTGTACTCGAGGTTCGAGTCCCTGGAGTTGGACGTAGTATTAGTGTACTCGAGGCTCGAGTCCCTGGAGTTGGAACTAGATTTAGCGTACTTGGGGTTCGAGTCCCTGGAGTTAGTAATAATATTAGTGTACTCGGGGTTCGATTCCCTGAAGTTGGAAGTAGTATTAGTGTCCTCGGGATTCGAGTCACTGGAGTGGGAAGTAGATTTAGCGTACGCGAGGTTCGAGACCCTGGAGTTGGAAGTAGTATTAGTGTACTCAGGGGTTCGAGTTCCCTGGATTTGGAAACAGATTTAGTGTACGCGAGGTTCGAGACCCTGGAGTTGGAAGTAGTATTAGTGTACTCAGGGGTTCGAGTCCCTGGAGTCAGAAGTAGTATTAGTGTACTTCAGGTTCGAGTCCCTGGAGTTGGAAGGAGTATTAGTGTACTCGAGGTTCGAGTCCCTGGAGTCAGAAGTAGTATTAGTGTACTCCAGGTTCGAGTCCCTGGAGTTGGAAGTAGTATTAGTGTACTCGAGGTTCGAGTCCCCTAGAGTTGGAAGTAGTATTAGTGAACTCAGGGGTTCGAAACCCTGGAGTTGGAAGTAGTATTAGTGTACGCGAGGTTACAGTCCCTGGAGTTGGAAGTAGATTTAGTGTACTTGGGTTTCAAGTCCCTGGAGTTGGAAGCTGTACTTCTGTACTCGAGGTTCATGTCCCTGGAGTTGGAAGTAGTATTATTGTACTCAGGGGTTCGAGTCCCTGGATTTGGAAATAGATTTAGTGTACTTTAGGTTCGTGACCCTGGAGTTGGAAGTAGTATTAGTGGACGCATGGGTTCGAGTCCCTGGAGTTGGAAGTAGATTTAGCGTGCTCGGGGTTCGAGTCCCTGGAGTTGGTATTAGTATTAGTGTACTCGGGGTTGGAGTCCCTGGAGTTGGAAGTAGACTTAGTATACTAAGGGTTCGAGTCCCTGGAGTTGGAAGTAGTATAGTGTACTCGGGGTTCGAGTCCCTGGAGTTGGAAGTATCATTAGTGTACTCAGGGCTTCGAGTCCCTGGAGTTGGAAGTAGTATTAGTGTACTCAGTGGTTCGAGTCCCTGGATTTGGAAATAGATTTAGTGTACGCGAGGTTCGAGACCCTGGAGTTGGAAGTAGTATTAGTGTACTCAGGGGTTCGAGTCCCTGGAGTCAGAAGTAGTATTAGTGTACTCCAGGTTCGAGTCCCTGGAGTTGGAAGGAGTATTAGTGTACTCGAGGTTCGAGTCCCTGGAGTTGGAAGTAGATTTAGTGTACTCGGGGTTCGAGTCCCTGGAGTTGGAAGCAGTACTACTGTACTCGAGTTTCGAGTCCCTGGAGTTGGAAGCAGCACTACTGTACTCGAGTTTCGAGTCCCGGGAGTTGGAAGTAGTATTAGTGTACTCAGGGGTTCGAGTCCCTGGACTTGGAAATAGATTTAGTGTACGCGAGGTTCGAGACCCTGGAGTTGGAAGTAGTATTAGTGTACTCAGGGGTTCGAGTCCCTGGAGTTGGAAGTAGTATTAGTGTACTCCAGGTTCGAGTCCCTGGAGTTGGAAGGAGTATTAGTGTACTCGAGGTTCGAGTCCCTGGAGTTGGACGTAGTATTAGTGTACTCGAGGCTCGAGTCCCTGGAGTTGGAACTAGATTTAGCGTACTTGGGGTTCGAGTCCCTGGAGTTAGTAATAATATTAGTGTACTCGGGGTTCGATTCCCTGAAGTTGGAAGTAGTATTAGTGTCCTCGGGATTCGAGTCACTGGAGTGGGAAGTAGATTTAGCGTACGCGAGGTTCGAGACCCTGGAGTTGGAAGTAGTATTAGTGTACTCAGGGGTTCGAGTTCCCTGGATTTGGAAATAGATTTAGTGTACGCGAGGTTCGAGACCCTGGAGTTGGAAGTAGTATTAGTGTACTCAGGGGTTCGAGTCCCTGGAGTCAGAAGTAGTATTAGTGTACTTCAGGTTCGAGTCCCTGGAGTTGGAAGGAGTATTAGTGTACTCGAGGTTCGAGTCCCTGGAGTCAGAAGTAGTATTAGTGTACTCCAGGTTCGAGTCCCTGGAGTTGGAAGTAGTATTAGTGTACTCGAGGTTCGAGTCCCCTAGAGTTGGAAGTAGTATTAGTGAACTCAGGGGTTCGAAACCCTGGAGTTGGAAGTAGTATTAGTGTACGCGAGGTTACACTCCCTGGAGTTGGAAGTAGATTTAGTGTACTTGGGTTTCAAGTCCCTGGAGTTGGAAGCTGTACTTCTGTACTCGAGGTTCAAGTCCCTGGAGTTGGAAGTAGTATTATTGTACTCAGGGGTTCGAGTCCCTGGATTTGGAAATAGATTTAGTGTACTTTAGGTTCGTGACCCTGGAGTTGGAAGTAGTATTAGTGGACGCATGGGTTCGAGTCCCTGGAGTTGGAAGTAGATTTAGCGTACTCGGGGTTCGAGTCCCTGGAGTTGGTATTAGTATTAGTGTACTCGGGGTTGGAGTCCCTGGAGTTGGAAGTAGACTTAGTATACTAAGGGTTCGAGTCCCTGGAGTTGGAAGTAGTATAGTGTACTCGGGGTTCGAGTCCCTGGAGTTGGAAGTATCATTAGTGTACTCAGGGCTTCGAGTCCCTGGAGTTGGAAGTAGTATTAGTGTACTCAGTGGTTCGAGTCCCTGGATTTGGAAATAGATTTAGTGTACGCGAGGTTCGAGACCCTGGAGTTGGAAGTAGTATTAGTGTACTCAGGGGTTCGAGTCCCTGGAGTCAGAAGTAGTATTAGTGTACTCCAGGTTCGAGTCCCTGGAGTTGGAAGGAGTATTAGTGTACTCGAGGTTCGAGTCCCTGGAGTTGGAAGTAGATTTAGTGTACTCGGGGTTCGAGTCCCTGGAGTTGGAAGCAGTACTACTGTACTCGAGTTTCGAGTCCCTGGAGTTGGAAGCAGCACTACTGTACTCGAGTTTCGAGTCCCGGGAGTTGGAAGTAGTATTAGTGTACTCAGGGGTTCGAGTCCCTGGACTTGGAAATAGATTTAGTGTACGCGAGGTT
Organism: Carcharodon carcharias; assembly: GCF_017639515.1. Taxonomy (NCBI): domain Eukaryota; kingdom Metazoa; phylum Chordata; class Chondrichthyes; order Lamniformes; family Lamnidae; genus Carcharodon; species Carcharodon carcharias. Next base: position 10,849,844 of record NC_054469.1, on the reverse strand, counting down.
CGAGACCCTGGAGTTGGAAGTAGTATTAGTGTACTCAGGGGTTCGAGTCCCTGGAGTTGGAAGTAGTATTAGTGTACTCCAGGTTCGAGTCCCTGGAGTTGGAAGGAGTATTAGTGTACTCGAGGTTCGAGTCCCTGGAGTTGGACGTAGTATTAGTGTACTCGAGGCTCGAGTCCCTGGAGTTGGAACTAGATTTAGCGTACTTGGGGTTCGAGTCCCTGGAGTTAGTAATAATATTAGTGTACTCAGGGTTCGATTCCCTGAAGTTGGAAGTAGTATTAGTGTCCTCGGGATTCGAGTCACTGGAGTGGGAAGTAGATTTAGCGTACGCGAGGTTCGAGACCCTGGAGTTGGAAGTAGTATTAGTGTACTCAGGGGTTCGAGTTCCCTGGATTTGGAAATAGATTTAGTGTACGCGAGGTTCGAGACCCTGGAGTTGGAAGTAGTATTAGTGTACTCAGGGGTTCGAGTCCCTGGAGTCAGAAGTAGTATTAGTGTACTCCAGGTTCGAGTCCCTGGAGTTGGAAGTAGTATTAGTGTACTCGAGGTTCGAGTCCCCTAGAGTTGGAAGTAGTATTAGTGAACTCAGGGGTTCGAAACCCTGGAGTTGGAAGTAGTATTAGTGTACGCGAGGTTACAGTCCCTGGAGTTGGAAGTAGATTTAGTGTACTTGGGTTTCAAGTCCCTGGAGTTGGAAGCTGTACTTCTGTACTCGAGGTTCAAGTCCCTGGAGTTGGAAGTAGTATTATTGTACTCAGGGGTTCGAGTCCCTGGATTTGGAAATAGATTTAGTGTACTTTAGGTTCGTGACCCTGGAGTTGGAAGTAGTATTAGTGGACGCATGGGTTCGAGTCCCTGGAGTTGGAAGTAGATTTAGCGTACTCGGGGTTCGAGTCCCTGGAGTTGGTATTAGTATTAGTGTACTCGGGGTTGGAGTCCCTGGAGTTGGAAGTAGACTTAGTATACTAAGGGTTCGAGTCCCTGGAGTTGGAAGTAGTATAGTGTACTCGGGGTTCGAGTCCCTGGAGTTGGAAGTATCATTAGTGTACTCAGGGCTTCGAGTCCCTGGAGTTGGAAGTAGTATTAGTGTACTCAGTGGTTCGAGTCCCTGGATTTGGAAATAGATTTAGTGTACGCGAGGTTCGAGACCCTGGAGTTGGAAGTAGTATTAGTGTACTCAGGGGTTCGAGTCCCTGGAGTCAGAAGTAGTATTAGTGTACTCCAGGTTCGAGTCCCTGGAGTTGGAAGGAGTATTAGTGTACTCGAGGTTCGAGTCCCTGGAGTTGGAAGTAGATTTAGTGTACTCGGGGTTCGAGTCCCTGGAGTTGGAAGCAGTACTACTGTACTCGAGTTTCGAGTCCCTGGAGTTGGAAGCAGCACTACTGTACTCGAGTTTCGAGTCCCGGGAGTTGGAAGTAGTATTAGTGTACTCAGGGGTTCGAGTCCCTGGACTTGGAAATAGATTTAGTGTACGCGAGGTTCGAGACCCTGGAGTTGGAAGTAGTATTAGTGTACTCAGGGGTTCGAGTCCCTGGAGTTGGAAGTAGTATTAGTGTACTCCAGGTTCGAGTCCCTGGAGTTGGAAGGAGTATTAGTGTACTCGAGGTTCGAGTCCCTGGAGTTGGACGTAGTATTAGTGTACTCGAGGCTCGAGTCCCTGGAGTTGGAACTAGATTTAGCGTACTTGGGGTTCGAGTCCCTGGAGTTAGTAATAATATTAGTGTACTCGGGGTTCGATTCCCTGAAGTTGGAAGTAGTATTAGTGTCCTCGGGATTCGAGTCACTGGAGTGGGAAGTAGATTTAGCGTACGCGAGGTTCGAGACCCTGGAGTTGGAAGTAGTATTAGTGTACTCAGGGGTTCGAGTTCCCTGGATTTGGAAATAGATTTAGTGTACGCGAGGTTCGAGACCCTGGAGTTGGAAGTCGTATTAGTGTACTCAGGGGTTCGAGTCCCTGGAGTCAGAAGTAGTATTAGTGTACTTCAGGTTCGAGTCCCTGGAGTTGGAAGGAGTATTAGTGTACTCGAGGTTCGAGTCCCTGGAGTCAGAAGTAGTATTAGTGTACTCAGGGGTTCGAATCCCTGGACTTGGAAATAGATTTAGTGTAGGCGAGGTTCGAGACCCTGGAGTTGGAAGTAGTATTAGTGAACTCAGGGGTTCGAAACCCTGGAGTTGGAAGTAGTATTAGTGTACGCGAGGTTACACTCCCTGGAGTTGGAAGTAGATTTAGTGTACTTGGGTTTCAAGTCCCTGGAGTTGGAAGCTGTACTTCTGTACTCGAGGTTCAAGTCCCTGGAGTTGGAAGTAGTATTATTGTACTCAGGGGTTCGAGTCCCTGGATTTGGAAATAGATTTAGTGTACTTTAGGTTCGTGACCCTGGAGTTGGAAGTAGTATTAGTGGACGCATGGGTTCGAGTCCCTGGAGTTGGAAGTAGATTTAGCGTACTCGGGGTTCGAGTCCCTGGAGTTGGTATTAGTATTAGTGTACTCGGGGTTGGAGTCCCTGGAGTTGGAAGTAGACTTAGTATACTAAGGGTTCGAGTCCCTGGAGTTGGAAGTAGTATAGTGTACTCGGGGTTCGAGTCCCTGGAGTTGGAAGTATCATTAGTGTACTCAGGGCTTCGAGTCCCTGGAGTTGGAAGTAGTATTAGTGTACTCAGTGGTTCGAGTCCCTGGATTTGGAAATAGATTTAGTGTACGCGAGGTTCGAGACCCTGGAGTTGGAAGTAGTATTAGTGTACTCAGGGGTTCGAGTCCCTGGAGTCAGAAGTAGTATTAGTGTACTCCAGGTTCGAGTCCCTGGAGTTGGAAGGAGTATTAGTGTACTCGAGGTTCGAGTCCCTGGAGTTGGAAGTAGATTTAGTGTACTCGGGGTTCGAGTCCCTGGAGTTGGAAGCAGTACTACTGTACTCGAGTTTCGAGTCCCTGGAGTTGGAAGCAGCACTACTGTACTCGAGTTTCGAGTCCCGGGAGTTGGAAGTAGTATTAGTGTACTCAGGGGTTCGAGTCCCTGGACTTGGAAATAGATTTAGTGTACGCGAGGTTCGAGACCCTGGAGTTGGAAGTAGTATTAGTGTACTCAGGGGTTCGAGTCCCTGGAGTTGGAAGTAGTATTAGTGTACTCCAGGTTCGAGTCCCTGGAGTTGGAAGGAGTATTAGTGTACTCGAGGTTCGAGTCCCTGGAGTTGGACGTAGTATTAGTGTACTCGAGGCTCGAGTCCCTGGAGTTGGAACTAGATTTAGCGTACTTGGGGTTCGAGTCCCTGGAGTTAGTAATAATATTAGTGTACTCAGGGTTCGATTCCCTGAAGTTGGAAGTAGTATTAGTGTCCTCGGGATTCGAGTCACTGGAGTGGGAAGTAGATTTAGCGTACGCGAGGTTCGAGACCCTGGAGTTGGAAGTAGTATTAGTGTACTCAGGGGTTCGAGTTCCCTGGATTTGGAAATAGATTTAGTGTACGCGAGGTTCGAGACCCTGGAGTTGGAAGTAGTATTAGTGTACTCAGGGGTTCGAGTCCCTGGAGTCAGAAGTAGTATTAGTGTACTCCAGGTTCGAGTCCCTGGAGTTGGAAGTAGTATTAGTGTACTCGAGGTTCGAGTCCCCTAGAGTTGGAAGTAGTATTAGTGAACTCAGGGGTTCGAAACCCTGGAGTTGGAAGTAGTATTAGTGTACGCGAGGTTACAGTCCCTGGAGTTGGAAGTAGATTTAGTGTACTTGGGTTTCAAGTCCCTGGAGTTGGAAGCTGTACTTCTGTACTCGAGGTTCAAGTCCCTGGAGTTGGAAGTAGTATTATTGTACTCAGGGGTTCGAGTCCCTGGATTTGGAAATAGATTTAGTGTACTTTAGGTTCGTGACCCTGGAGTTGGAAGTAGTATTAGTGGACGCATGGGTTCGAGTCCCTGGAGTTGGAAGTAGATTTAGCGTACTCGGGGTTCGAGTCCCTGGAGTTGGTATTAGTATTAGTGTACTCGGGGTTGGAGTCCCTGGAGTTGGAAGTAGACTTAGTATACTAAGGGTTCGAGTCCCTGGAGTTGGAAGTAGTATAGTGTACTCGGGGTTCGAGTCCCTGGAGTTGGAAGTATCATTAGTGTACTCAGGGCTTCGAGTCCCTGGAGTTGGAAGTAGTATTAGTGTACTCAGTGGTTCGAGTCCCTGGATTTGGAAATAGATTTAGTGTACGCGAGGTTCGAGACCCTGGAGTTGGAAGTAGTATTAGTGTACTCAGGGGTTCGAGTCCCTGGAGTCAGAAGTAGTATTAGTGTACTCCAGGTTCGAGTCCCTGGAGTTGGAAGGAGTATTAGTGTACTCGAGGTTCGAGTCCCTGGAGTTGGAAGTAGATTTAGTGTACTCGGGGTTCGAGTCCCTGGAGTTGGAAGCAGTACTACTGTACTCGAGTTTCGAGTCCCTGGAGTTGGAAGCAGCACTACTGTACTCGAGTTTCGAGTCCCGGGAGTTGGAAGTAGTATTAGTGTACTCAGGGGTTCGAGTCCCTGGACTTGGAAATAGATTTAGTGTACGCGAGGTTCGAGACCCTGGAGTTGGAAGTAGTATTAGTGTACTCAGGGGTTCGAGTCCCTGGAGTTGGAAGTAGTATTAGTGTACTCCAGGTTCGAGTCCCTGGAGTTGGAAGGAGTATTAGTGTACTCGAGGTTCGAGTCCCTGGAGTTGGACGTAGTATTAGTGTACTCGAGGCTCGAGTCCCTGGAGTTGGAACTAGATTTAGCGTACTTGGGGTTCGAGTCCCTGGAGTTAGTAATAATATTAGTGTACTCGGGGTTCGATTCCCTGAAGTTGGAAGTAGTATTAGTGTCCTCGGGATTCGAGTCACTGGAGTGGGAAGTAGATTTAGCGTACGCGAGGTTCGAGACCCTGGAGTTGGAAGTAGTATTAGTGTACTCAGGGGTTCGAGTTCCCTGGATTTGGAAATAGATTTAGTGTACGCGAGGTTCGAGACCCTGGAGTTGGAAGTCGTATTAGTGTACTCAGGGGTTCGAGTCCCTGGAGTCAGAAGTAGTATTAGTGTACTTCAGGTTCGAGTCCCTGGAGTTGGAAGGAGTATTAGTGTACTCGAGGTTCGAGTCCCTGGAGTCAGAAGTAGTATTAGTGTACTCCAGGTTCGAGTCCCTGGAGTTGGAAGTAGTATTAGTGTACTCGAGGTTCGAGTCCCCTAGAGTTGGAAGTAGTATTAGTGAACTCAGGGGTTCGAAACCCTGGAGTTGGAAGTAGTATTAGTGTACGCGAGGTTACAGTCCCTGGAGTTGGAAGTAGATTTAGTGTACTTGGGTTTCAAGTCCCTGGAGTTGGAAGCTGTACTTCTGTACTCGAGGTTCAAGTCCCTGGAGTTGGAAGTAGTATTATTGTACTCAGGGGTTCGAGTCCCTGGATTTGGAAATAGATTTAGTGTACTTTAGGTTCGTGACCCTGGAGTTGGAAGTAGTATTAGTGGACGCATGGGTTCGAGTCCCTGGAGTTGGAAGTAGATTTAGCGTACTCGGGGTTCGAGTCCCTGGAGTTGGTATTAGTATTAGTGTACTCGGGGTTGGAGTCCCTGGAGTTGGAAGTAGACTTAGTATACTAAGGGTTCGAGTCCCTGGAGTTGGAAGTAGTATAGTGTACTCGGGGTTCGAGTCCCTGGAGTTGGAAGTATCATTAGTGTACTCAGGGCTTCGAGTCCCTGGAGTTGGAAGTAGTATTAGTGTACTCAGTGGTTCGAGTCCCTGGATTTGGAAATAGATTTAGTGTACGCGAGGTTCGAGACCCTGGAGTTGGAAGTAGTATTAGTGTACTCAGGGGTTCGAGTCCCTGGAGTCAGAAGTAGTATTAGTGTACTCCAGGTTCGAGTCCCTGGAGTTGGAAGGAGTATTAGTGTACTCGAGGTTCGAGTCCCTGGAGTTGGAAGTAGATTTAGTGTACTCGGGGTTCGAGTCCCTGGAGTTGGAAGCAGTACTACTGTACTCGAGTTTCGAGTCCCTGGAGTTGGAAGCAGCACTACTGTACTCGAGTTTCGAGTCCCGGGAGTTGGAAGTAGTATTAGTGTACTCAGGGGTTCGAGTCCCTGGACTTGGAAATAGATTTAGTGTACGCGAGGTTCGAGACCCTGGAGTTGGAAGTAGTATTAGTGTACTCAGGGGTTCGAGTCCCTGGAGTTGGAAGTAGCACTACTGTACTCGAGTTTCGAGTCCCGGGAGTTGGAAGTTGTATTAGTGTACTCAGGGGTTCGAGTCCCTGGACTTGGAAATAGATTTAGTGTACGCGAGGTTCGAGACCCTGGAGTTGGAAGTAGTATTAGTGTACTCAGGGGTTCGAGTCCCTGGAGTTGGAAGTAGTATTAGTGTACTCCAGGTTCGAGTCCCTGGAGTTGGAAGGAGTATTAGTGTAGTCGAGGTTCGAGTCCCTGGAGTTGGACGTAGTATTAGTGTACTCGAGGCTCGAGTCCCTGGAGTTGGAACTAGATTTAGCGTACTTGGGGTTCGAGTCCCTGGAGTTAGTAATAATATTAGTGTACTCGGGGTTCGATTCCCTGAAGTTGGAAGTAGTATTAGTGTCCTCGGGATTCGAGTCACTGGAGTGGGAAGTAGATTTAGCGTACTCGGGGTTCGAGTCCCTGGAGTTGGTATTAGTATTAGTGTACTCGGGGTTGGAGTCCCTGGAGTTGGAAGTAGACCTAGTATACTAAGGGTTCGAGTCCCTGGAGTTGGAAGTAGTATAGTGCACTCGGGGTTCGAGTCCCTGGAGTTGGAAGTAGATTTAGTGTACTCAGAGGTTCAAGTCCCAGGAGTTGGAAATAATATTTGTGTATTCGGGGTTAGAGACCCTGGACATGGAAGCAGATTTAGTGTACTCGGGGTTCGTGTCCCTGGAGTTGGAAGTATCCTTAGTGTACTCAGGGCTTCGAGTCCCTGGAGTTGGACGTAGATTTAGTGTAATCGGGATTCAAGTCACTCGAGTTGGTAGTAGATTTAGTGTATTCGGGCTTCGAGTCCCTGAAGTTGGAAGTAGTATTAGTGTACTCGGGGTTCGAGACCCTGGAGTTGGAAGCAGTATTAGTGCACTCAGAGGTTCGAGTCCCCTTGAGTTGGAAGTAGAATTAGTGTACTCAGAGGTTCGAGTCCCTGGATTTGGAAGTAGTATTAATGGACTCGAGGTTTGGGTCACTGGAGTTGGAAGTAGTATTAGTGTACTCAGGTGTTCGAGTCCCTGGATTTGGAAATAGATTTAGTGTACTCGAGGTTCGAGACCCTGGAGCTGGAAGAAGTATTTGTGTACTCAGGGGTTCAAGTCCCTGGAGTCGGAAGTAGTATTAGTTTACTCCAGGTTCGAGTCCCTGGAGTGGGAAGTAGTATTAGTGTACGCGAGGTTCGAGTCCCTGGAGTTGGAATTAGATTTAGTGTACTCGGGGTTCGAGTCCCTGGAGTTGGAAGCAGTACTACTGTACTCGAGTCCCTGGAGTTGGAAGTAGTATTAGTGTACCCAGGGGTTCGAGTCCCTGGACTTGGAAATAGATTTAGTGTACGCGAGGTTCGCGTCCCTGGAGTTGGAAGCAGTACTACTGTACTCGAGTTTCGAGTCCCTGGAGTTGGAAGCAGTACTACTGTACTTGAGTTTCGAGTCCCTGGAGTTGGAAGTAGTATTAGTGTACTCAGGGGTTCGAGTCCCTGGACTTGGAAATAGATTTAGTGTACGCGAGGTTCGAGACCCTGGAGTTGGAAGTAGTATTAGTGTACTCAGGGGTTCGAGTTCCCTGGATTTGGAAATAGATTTAGTGTACGCGAGGTTCGAGACCCTGGAGTTGGAAGTAGTATTAGTGTACTCAGGGGTTCGAGTCCCTGGAGTCAGAAGTAGTATTAGTGTACTTCAGGTTCGAGTCCCTGGAGTTGGAAGGAGTATTAGTGTACTCGAGGTTCGAGTCCCTGGAGTTGGAAGTAGTATGAGTGTACTCGAGGCTCGAGTCCCTGGAGTTGGAACTAGATTTAGCGTACTTGGGGTTCGAGTCCCTGGAGTTGGTAGTAATATTAGTGTACTCGGGGTTCGATTCCCTGAAGTTGGAAGTAGTATTAGTGTACTCGGGATTCGAGTCACTGGAGTGGGAAGTAGATTTAGCGTACTCAGGGTTCGAGTCCCTGGAGTTGGTATTAGTATTAGTGTACTCGGGGTTGGAGTCCCTGGAGTTGGAAGTAGACCTAGGATACTAAGGGTTCGAGTCCCTGGAGTTGGAAGTAGTATAGTGCACTCGGGGTTCGAGTCCCTGGAGTTGGAAGTAGATTTCGTGTACTCAGAGGTTCAAGTCCCAGGAGTTGGAAATAATATTAGTGTATTCGGGGTTAGAGACCCTGGACATGGAAGCAGATTTAGTGTACTCGGGGTTCGTGTCCCTGGAGTTGGAAGTATCATTAGTGTACTCAGGGCTTCGAGTCCCTGGAGTTGGACGTAGATTTAGTGTAATCGGGATACAAGTCACTCGAGTTGGTAGTAGATTTAGTGTATTCGGGGTTCAAGTCCCTGAAGTTGGAAGTAGTATTAGTGTACTCGGGGTTCGAGACCCTGGAGTTGGAAGCAGTATTAGTGCACTCAGAGGTTCGAGTCCCCTTGAGTTGGAAGTAGAATTAGTGTACTCAGAGGATCGAGTCCCTGGAGTTGGAAGTAGTATTAATGGACTCGAGGTTCGGGTCCCTGGAGTTGGAAGTAGTATTAGTGTACTCAGGTGTTCGAGTCCCTGGATTTGGAAATAGATTTAGTGTACTCGAGGTTCGAGACCCTGGAGCTGGAAGAAGTATATGTGTACTCAGGGGTTCGAGTCCCTGGAGTGGGAAGTAGTATTAGTGTACGTGAGGTTCGAGTCCCTGGAGTTGGAAGTAGATTTAGTGTACTAGGGGTTCGAGTCCCTGGAGTTGGAAGCAGTACAACTGTACTCGAGTTTCGAGTCCCTGGATATGGAAGTAGTATTATTGTACGCGAGGTTCTAGTCGCTGGAGTTGGAAGAAGATTTAGTGTACTCGGGGTTCGAGTCCCTGGAGTTGGAAGCAGTACTACTGTACTCGAGTTTCGAGTCCCTGGAGTTGGAAGCAGTACTACTGTACTCAAGTTTCGAGTCCCTGGAGTTGGAAGTAGTATTAGTGTACTCAGGGGTTCGAGTCCCTGGACTTGGAAATAGATTTAGTGTAGGCGAGGTTCGAGACCCTGGAGTTGGAAATAGATTTAGTGTAGGCGAGGTTCGAGACCCTGGAGTTGGAAGTAGTATTAGTGTACTCAGGGGTTCGAGTCCCTGGATTTGGAAATAGATTTAGTGTACGCCAGGTTCGAGACCCTGGAGTTGGAAGTAGTATTAGTGTACTCAGGGGTTCGAGTCCCTGGAGTCAGAAGTAGTATTAGTGTACTCCAGTTTCGAGTCCCTTAAGTTGGAAGTAGTATTAGTGTACTCGAGGTTCGGGACCCTAGAGATGGAAGTAGATTTAGTGTACTCGGGATTCGAGTCCCCGGAGTTGGAAGTAGTATTAGTGTACTCGGGGTTCGAGACCCTGGAGTTGGAAGCAGTATTTGTGCACTCAGAGGTTCGAGTCCCCTTGAGATGGAAGTAGAATTAGTGTACTCAGAGGTTCGAGTCCCTGGAGTTGGAAGTAGTATTAATGGACTCGAGGTTCGGGTCCCTGGAGTTGGAAGTAGTATTAGTGTACTCAGGTGTTCGAGTCCCTGGATTTGGAAATAGATTTAGTGTACTCGAGGTTCGAGACCCTGGAGTTGGAAGAAGTATTTGTGTACTCAGGGGTTCGAGTCCCTGGAGTCGGAAGTAGTATTAGTGTACTCCAGCTTCGAGTCCCTGGAGTGGGAAGTAGTATTAGTGTACGCGAGGTTCGAGTCCCTGGAGTTGGAAGTAGATTTAGTGTACTCGGGGTTCGAGTCCCTGGAGTTGGAAGCAGTACTACTGTACTCGAGTTTCGAGTCCCTGGAGTTGGAAGTAGTATTAGTGTACTCAGGGGTTCGAGTCCCTGGACTTGGAAATAGATTTAGTGTACGCGAGGTTCAAGACCCTGGAGTTGGAAGTAGTATTAGTATACTCAGGGGTTCGAGTCCCTGGATTTGGAAATAGATTTAGTGTACGCGAGGTTCGAGACCCTGGAGTTGGAAGTAGTATTAGTGTACTCAGGGTTTCGAGTCCCTGGAGTCAGAAGTAGTATTAGTGTACTCCAGGTTCGAGTCCCTGGAGTTGGAAGGAGTATTAGTGTACTCGAGGTTCGAGTCCCTGGAGTTGGAAGTAGTATTAGTGTACTCGAGGCTCGAGTCCCTGGAGTTGGAATTAGTATTAGCGTACTTGGGGTTCGAGTCCCTGGAGTTGGTAGTAATATTAGTGTACTCGGGGTTCGATTCCCTGAAGTTGGAAGTAGTATTAGTGTACTTGGGATTCGAGTCACTGGAGTTGGAAGTAGTATTAGTGTACTCGAGGTTCGGGACCCTAGAGATGGAAGTAGATTTAGTGCACTCGGGATTCAAGTCCCTGGAGTTGGAAGTAGTATTAGTGTACTCGGGGTTCGAGACCCTGGAGTTGGAAGCAGTATTAGTGCACTCAGAGGTTCGAGTCCCCTTGAGTTGGAAGTAGAATTAGTGTACTCAGAGGATCGAGTCCCTGGAGTTGGAAGTAGTATTAATGGACTCGAGGTTCGGGTCCCTGGAGTTGGAAGTAGTATTAGTGTACTCAGGTGTTCGAGTCCCTGGATTTGGAAATAGATTTAGTGTACTCGAGGTTCGAGACCCTGGAGCTGGAAGAAGTATATGTGTACTCAGGGGTTCGAGTCCCTGGAGTGGGAAGTAGTATTAGTGTACGTGAGGTTCGAGTCCCTGGAGTTGGAAGTAGATTTAGTGTACTAGGGGTTCGAGTCCCTGGAGTTGGAAGCAGTACAACTGTACTCGAGTTTCGAGTCCCTGGAGTTGGAAGTAGTATTATTGTACGCGAGGTTCTAGTCGCTGGAGTTGGAAGAAGATTTAGTGTACTCGGGGTTCGAGTCCCTGGAGTTGGAAGCAGTACTACTGTACTCGAGTTTCGAGTCCCTGGAGTTGGAAGCAGTACTACTGTACTCAAGTTTCGAGTCCCTGGAGTTGGAAGTAGTATTAGTGTACTCAGGGGTTCGAGTCCCTGGACTTGGAAATAGATTTAGTGTAGGCGAGGTTCGAGACCCTGGAGTTGGAAATAGATTTAGTGTAGGCGAGGTTCGAGACCCTGGAGTTGGAAGTAGTATTAGTGTACTCAGGGGTTCGAGTCCCTGGATTTGGAAATAGATTTAGTGTACGCCAGGTTCGAGACCCTGGAGTTGGAAGTAGTATTAGTGTACTCAGGGGTTCGAGTCCCTGGAGTCAGAAGTAGTATTAGTGTACTCCAGGTTCGAGTCCCTGAAGTTGGAAGTAGTATTAGTGTACTCGAGGTTCGGGACCCTAGAGATGGAAGTAGATTTAGTGTACTCGGGATTCGAGTCCCCGGAGTTGGAAGTAGTATTAGTGTACTCGGGGTTCGAGACCCTGGAGTTGGAAGCAGTATTTGTGCACTCAGAGGTTCGAGTCCCCTTGAGTTGGAAGTAGAATTAGTGTACTCAGAGGTTCGAGTCCCTGGAGTTGGAAGTAGTATTAATGGACTCGAGGTTCGGGTCCCTGGAGTTGGAAGTAGTATTAGTGTACTCAGGTGTTCGAGTCCCTGGATTTGGAAATAGATTTAGTGTACTCGAGGTTCGAGACCCTGGAGTTGGAAGAAGTATTTGTGTACTCAGGGGTTCGAGTCCCTGGAGTCGGAAGTAGTATTAGTGTACTCCAGCTTCGAGTCCCTGGAGTGGGAAGTAGTATTAGTGTACGCGAGGTTCGAGTCCCTGGAGTTGGAAGTAGATTTAGTGTACTCGGGGTTCGAGTCCCTGGAGTTGGAAGCAGTACTACTGTACTCGAGTTTCGAGTCCCTGGAGTTGGAAGTAGTATTAGTGTACTCAGGGGTTCGAGTCCCTGGACTTGGAAATAGATTTAGTGTACGCGAGGTTCAAGACCCTGGAGTTGGAAGTAGTATTAGTATACTCAGGGGTTCGAGTCCCTGGATTTGGAAATAGATTTAGTGTACGCGAGGTTCGAGACCCTGGAGTTGGAAGTAGTATTAGTGTACTCAGGGTTTCGAGTCCCTGGAGTCAGAAGTAGTATTAGTGTACTCCAGGTTCGAGTCCCTGGAGTTGGAAGGAGTATTAGTGTACTCGAGGTTCGAGTCCCTGGAGTTGGAAGTAGTATTAGTGTACTCGAGGCTCGAGTCCCTGGAGTTGGAAGTAGTATTAGCGTACTTGGGGTTCGAGTCCCTGGAGTTGGTAGTAATATTAGTGTACTCGGGGTTCGATTCCCTGAAGTTGGAAGTAGTATTAGTGTACTTGGGATTCGAGTCACTGGAGTTGGAAGTAGTATTAGTGTACTCGAGGTTCGGGACCCTAGAGATGGAAGTAGATTTAGTGCACTCGGGATTCGAGTCCCTGGAGTTGGAAGTAGTATTAGTGTACTCGGGGTTCGAGACCCTGGAGTTGGAAGCAGTATTAGTGCACTCAGAGGTTCGAGTCCCCTTGAGTTGGAAGTAGAATTAGTGTACTCAGAGGTTCGAGTCCCTGGAGTTGGAAGTAGTATTAATGGACTCGAGGTTCGAATCCCTGGTGTTGGAAGTAGATTTAGTGTACTCGGGGTTCGAGTCCTTGGAGTTGGAAGCAGTATTAGTGTACTCAAGGTTCGAGTCCCTGCAGCTGGAAGTAGTATTAGTGTACTCAGGGGTTCGAGTCCCTGGAGTTGGAAATAGATTTACTTTAATCAGGGTTCGAGTCCCTGGAGTTGGAAGTAGATTTAGTGTACTCAGTGTTTCAAGTCCCTGGATTTGGAAATAATATTAGTGTATTCGGTGTTAGAGACCCTGGAGAAGGAAGTAGATTTAGTGTACTCGGGGTTCGAGTCACTTGAGTTGGAAGTAGCATTAGTGTACTCAGGGCTTCGAGTCCCTGGAGTTGGTAGTAGATTTAATGTATTCGGCGTTCGAGTCCCTGGAGTTGGATGTAGTATTAGTGTACTCTGGGTTCGAGACCCTGGAGTTGGATGTAATATTAGTGCACTCAGAGGTTCGAGTCCCCTGGAGTTGGAAGTAGATTTAGTGTACTCAGATGTTCGAGTCCCTGCAGTTGGAAGTAGTACTGGTGTACTCAGGGTTTCAAGACCCTGTAGATGGAAGTAGCATTAGTGTACTCAGAGTTTCGAGACCCTGGATTTGGAAGTAGTATTAGTATACTCAGGGGTTCGAGTCCCTGGAGTAGGAAATAGATTTAGTGTACTCAGGGGTTCGAGTCCCCTGGAGTGGAAATTAGTATTAGTGTACTCCAGGTTCGAGTCCCTGGAGTTGGAAGTAGTATTAGTGTACTCCAGGTTCGAGTCCCGGGACTTGGAAGTAGTATTAGTGTACTCAGGGGTTCGAGTCCCTGGAGTTGGAAATAGAATTAGTGTACTCAGGGTTCACATCCCTGGCATTGGATGTAGTATTAGTGTAATCAGGGGTTCGAGTCCCTGGAGTTGGAAATAGATTTAGTGTACTCGAGGTTCGAGACCCTGGAGTTGGAAATAGTATCAGTGTACTCAGGGGGTCGAGTCAGTGGAGTTGGAAATAGATTCAGTGTACTCAGGGGTTCGAGTCCCCTGGAGTTGGAAGTAGTATTTGTGTACTCCAGGTTCGAGTCCCTGGAGTTGGAAGTAGATTTAGCGTACTCGGGGTTCAAGTCCCTGGAGTTGGTAGTAATATTAGTGTACTCGGGGTTCGAGCCTCTGGAGTTCGAAGTAGATTTAGTAAACTAAGGGTTCGAGTTCCTGGAGTTGGAAGTTGATTTAGTGTATTCAGAGTTTCAAGTCCCTGGAGTTGGAAATAATATTAGTGTATTCGGGGTTAGAGACCCTGGAGATGGAAGGAGATTTAGTGTACTCGGGGTTCGTGTCCCTGGAGTTGGAAGTAGCATTAGTGTACACAGGGCTTCAAGTCCCTGGAGTTGGAAGTAGATTTAGTGTAATCGAGATTCAAGTCCCTGGAGTTGGTAGTAGATTTAGTGTATTCGGCGTTCGAGTCCCTGTAGTTGGAAGTAGTATTAGTGTACTCGGGGCTCGAGACCCTGGAGTTGGAAGTAGTATTAGTGTACTCAGAGGTTCGAGTCCCCTGGAGTTGGAAGTAGACTTAGTATACTAAGGGTTCGAGTCCCTGGAGTTGGAAGTACTATAGTGTACTCGGGGTTCGAGTCCCTGGAGTTGGAAGTATCATTAGTGTACTCAGGGCTTCGAATCCCTGGAGTTGGAAGTAGTATTAGTGTACTCGGGGTTCGAGACCCTGGAGTTGGAAGCAGTATTAGTGCACTCAGAGGTTCGAGTCCCCTTGAGTTGGAAGTAGAATTAGTGTACTCAGAGGTTCGAGTCCCTGGAGTTGGAAGTAGTATTAATGGACTCGAGGTTCGGGTCCCTGGAGTTGGAAGTAGTATTAGTGTACTCAGGTGTTCGAGTCCCTGGATTTGGAAATAGATTTAGTGTACTCGAGGTACGAGACCCAGGAGTTGGAAGAAGTATTTGTGTACTCAGGGGTTCGAGTCCCTGGAGTCGGAAGTAGTATTAGTGTACTCCAGGTTCGAGTCCCTGGAGTGGGAAGTAGATTTAGCGTACTCGGGGTTCGAGTCCCTGGAGTTGGTATTAGTATTAGTGTACTCGGGGTTGGAGTCCCTGGAGTTGGAAGTAGACCTAGTATAATAAGGGTTCGAGTCCCTGGAGTTGGAAGTAGTATAGTGCACTCGGGGTTCGAGTCCCTGGAGTTGGAAGTAGATTTAGTGTACTCAGAGGTTCAAGTCCCTGGAGTTGGAAATAATATTAGTGTATTCGGGGTTAGAGACCCTGGACATGGAAGCAGATTTAGTGTACTCGGGGTTAGTGTCCCTGGAGTTGGAAGTATCATTAGTGTACTCAGGGCTTCGAGTCCCTGGAGTTGGACGTAGATTTAGTGTAATCGGGATTCAAGTCACTCGAGTTGGTAGTAGATTTAGTGTATTCGGGCTTCGAGTCCCTGAAGTTGGAAGTAGTATTAGTGTACTCGGGGTTCGAGACCCTGGAGTTGGAAGCAGTATTAGTGCACTCAGAGGTTCGAGTCCCCTTGAGTTGGAAGTAGAATTAGTGTACTCAGAGGTTCGAGTCCCTGGAGTTGGAAGTAGTATTAATGGACTCGAGGTTCGGGTCCCTGGAGTTGGAAGTAGTATTAGTGTACTCAGGTGTTCGAGTCCCTGGATTTGGAAATAGATTTAGTGTACTCGAGGTTCGAGACCCTGGAGCTGGAAGAAGTATTTGTGTACTCAGGGGTTCGAGTCCCTGGAGTCGGAAGTAGTATTAGTGTACTCCAGGTTCGAGTCCCTGGAGTGGGAAGTAGTATTAGTGTACGTGAGGTTCGAGTCCCTGGAGTTGGAAGTAGATATAGTGTACTAGGGGTTCGAGTCCCTGGAGTTGGAAGCAGTACTACTGTAGTCGAGTTTCGAGTCCCTGGAGTTGGAAGTAGTATTAGTGTACTCAGGGGTTCGAGTCCCTGGACTTGGAAATAGATTTAGTGTACGCGAGGTTCAAGACCCTGGAGTTGGAAGTAGTATTAGTATACTCAGGGGTTCGAGTCCCTGGATTTGGAAAAAGATTTAGTGTACGCGAGGTTCGAGACCCTGGAGTTGGAAGTAGTATTAGTGTACTCAGGGTTTCGAGTCCCTGGAGTCAGAAGTAGTATTAGTGTACTCCAGGTTCGAGTCCCTGGAGTTGGAAGGAGTATTAGTGTACTCGAGGTTCGAGTCCCTGGAGTTGGAAGTAGTATTAGTGTACTCGAGGCTCGAGTCCCTGGAGTTGGAAGTAGTATTAGCGTACTTGGGGTTCGAGTCCCTGGAGTTGGTAGTAATATTAGTGTACTCGGGGTTCGATTCCCTGAAGTTGGAAGTAGTATTAGTGTACTCGGGATTCGAGTCACTGGAGTTGGAAGTAGTATTAGTGTACTCGAGGTTCGGGACCCTAGAGATGGAAGTAGATTTAGTGCACTCGGGATTCGAGTCCCTGGAGTTGGAAGTAGTATTAGTGTACTCGGGGTTCGAGACCCTGGAGTTGGAAGCAGTATTAGTGCACTCAGAGGTTCGAGTCCCCTTGAGTTGGAAGTAGAATTAGTGTACTCAGAGGTTCGAGTCCCTGGAGTTGGAAGTAGTATTAATGGACTCGAGGTTCGAATCCCTGGTGTTGGAAGTAGATTTAGTGTACTCGGGGTTCGAGTCCTTGGAGTTGGAAGCAGTATTAGTGTACTCAAGGTTCGAGTCCCTGCAGCTGGAAGTAGTATTAGTGTACTCAGGGGTTCGAGTCCCTGGAGTTGGAAATAGATTTACTTTAATCAGGGTTCGAGTCCCTGGAGTTGGAAGTAGATTTAGTGTACTCAGTGTTTCAAGTCCCTGGATTTGGAAATAATATTAGTGTATTCGGTGTTAGAGACCCTGGAGAAGGAAGTAGATTTAGTGTACTCGGGGTTCGAGTCACTTGAGTTGGAAGTAGCATTAGTGTACTCAGGGCTTCGAGTCCCTGGAGTTGGTAGTAGATTTAATGTATTCGGCGTTCGAGTCCCTGGAGTTGGATGTAGTATTAGTGTACTCTGGGTTCGAGACCCTGGAGTTGGATGTAATATTAGTGCACTCAGAGGTTCGAGTCCCCTGGAGTTGGAAGTAAATTTAGTGTACTCAGATGTTCGAGTCCCTGCAGTTGGAAGTAGTACTGGTGTACTCAGGGTTTCAAGACCCTGGAGATGGAAGTAGCATTAGTGTACTCAGAGTTTCGAGACCCTGGATTTGGAAGTAGTATTAGTATACTCAGGGGTTCGAGTCCCTGGAGTAGGAAATAGATTTAGTGTACTCAGGGGTTCGAGTCCCCTGGAGTGGAAATTAGTATTAGTGTACTCCAGGTTCGAGTCCCTGGAGTTGGAAGTAGTATTAGTGTACTCCAGGTTCGAGTCCCGGGACTTGGAAGTAGTATTAGTGTACTCAGGGGTTCGAGTCCCTGGAGTTGGAAATAGAATTAGTGTACTCAGGGTTCACATCCCTGGCATTGGATGTAGTATTAGTGTAATCAGGGGTTCGAGTCCCTGGAGTTGGAAATAGATTTAGTGTACTCGAGGTTCGAGACCCTGGAGTTGGAAATAGTATTAGTGTATTCAGGGGGTCGAGTCAGTGGAGTTGGAAATAGATTCAGTGTACTCAGGGGTTCGAGTCCCCTGGAGTTGGAAGTAGTATTTGTGTACTCCAGGTTCGAGTCCCTGGAGTTGGAAGTAGATTTAGCGTACTCGGGGTTCAAGTCCCTGGAGTTGGTAGTAATATTAGTGTACTCGGGGTTCGAGCCTCTGGAGTTCGAAGTAGATTTAGTAAACTAAGGGTTCGAGTTCCTGGAGTTGGAAGTTGATTTAGTGTATTCAGAGTTTCAAGTCCCTGGAGTTGGAAATAATATTAGTGTATTCGGGGTTAGAGACCCTGGAGATGGAAGGAGATTTAGTGTACTCGGGGTTCGTGTCCCTGGAGTTGGAAGTAGCATTAGTGTACACAGGGCTTCAAGTCCCTGGAGTTGGAAGTAGATTTAGTGTAATCGAGATTCAAGTCCCTGGAGTTGGTAGTAGATTTAGTGTATTCGGCGTTCGAGTCCCTGTAGTTGGAAGTAGTATTAGTGTACTCGGGGCTCGAGACCCTGGAGTTGGAAGTAGTATTAGTGTACTCAGAGGTTCGAGTCCCCTGGAGTTGGAAGTAGACTTAGTATACTAAGGGTTCGAGTCCCTGGAGTTGGAAGTAGTATAGTGTACTCGGGGTTCGAGTCCCTGGAGTTGGAAGTATCATTAGTGTACTCAGGGCTTCGAATCCCTGGAGTTGGAAGTAGTATTAGTGTACTCGGGGTTCGAGACCCTGGAGCTGGAAGCAGTATTAGTGCACTCAGAGGTTCGAGTCCCCTTGAGTTGGAAGTAGAATTAGTGTACTCAGAGGTTCGAGTCCCTGGAGTTGGAAGTAGTATTAATGGACTCGAGGTTCGGGTCCCTGGAGTTGGAAGTAGTATTAGTGTACTCAGGTGTTCGAGTCCCTGGATTTGGAAATAGATTTAGTGTACTCGAGGTACGAGACCCAGGAGTTGGAAGAAGTATTTGTGTACTCAGGGGTTCGAGTCCCTGGAGTCGGAAGTAGTATTAGTGTACTCCAGGTTCGAGTCCCTGGAGTTGGAAGGAGTATTAGTGTACTCGAGGTTCGAGTCCCTGGAGTTGGAAGTAGATTTAGTGTACTCGGGGTTCGAGTCCCTGGAGTTGGAAGCAGTACTACTGTACTCGAGTTTCGAGTCCCTGGAGTTGGAAGCAGCACTACTGTACTCGAGTTTCGAGTCCCGGGAGTTGGAAGTAGTATTAGTGTACTCAGGGGTTCGAGTCCCTGGACTTGGAAATAGATTTAGTGTACGCGAGGTTCGAGACCCTGGAATTGGAAGTAGTATTAGTGTACTCAGGGGTTCGAGTCCCTGGAGTTGGAAGTAGCACTACTGTACTCGAGTTTCGAGTCCCGGGAGTTGGAAGTTGTATTAGTGTACTCAGGGGTTCGAGTCCCTGGACTTGGAAATAGATTTAGTGTACGCGAGGTTCGAGACCCTGGAGTTGGAAGTAGTATTAGTGTACTCAGGGGTTCGAGTCCCTGGAGTTGGAAGTAGTATTAGTGTACTCCAGGTTCGAGTCCCTGGAGTTGGAAGGAGTATTAGTGTAGTCGAGGTTCGAGTCCCTGGAGTTGGACGTAGTATTAGTGTACTCGAGGCTCGAGTCCCTGGAGTTGGAACTAGATTTAGCGTACTTGGGGTTCGAGTCCCTGGAGTTAGTAATAATATTAGTGTACTCGGGGTTCGATTCCCTGAAGTTGGAAGTAGTATTAGTGTCCTCGGGATTCGAGTCACTGGAGTGGGAAGTAGATTTAGCGTACTCGGGGTTCGAGTCCCTGGAGTTGGTATTAGTATTAGTGTACTCGGGGTTGGAGTCCCTGGAGTTGGAAGTAGACCTAGTATACTAAGGGTTCGAGTCCCTGGAGTTGGAAGTAGTATAGTGCACTCGGGGTTCGAGTCCCTGGAGTTGGAAGTAGATTTAGTGTACTCAGAGGTTCAAGTCCCAGGAGTTGGAAATAATATTTGTGTATTCGGGGTTAGAGACCCTGGACATGGAAGCAGATTTAGTGTACTCGGGGTTCGTGTCCCTGGAGTTGGAAGTATCCTTAGTGTACTCAGGGCTTCGAGTCCCTGGAGTTGGACGTAGATTTAGTGTAATCGGGATTCAAGTCACTCGAGTTGGTAGTAGATTTAGTGTATTCGGGCTTCGAGTCCCTGAAGTTGGAAGTAGTATTAGTGTACTCGGGGTTCGAGACCCTGGAGTTGGAAGCAGTATTAGTGCACTCAGAGGTTCGAGTCCCCTTGAGTTGGAAGTAGAATTAGTGTACTCAGAGGTTCGAGTCCCTGGATTTGGAAGTAGTATTAATGGACTCGAGGTTTGGGTCACTGGAGTTGGAAGTAGTATTAGTGTACTCAGGTGTTCGAGTCCCTGGATTTGGAAATAGATTTAGTGT
Source organism: Carcharodon carcharias (assembly GCF_017639515.1). NCBI lineage: Eukaryota > Metazoa > Chordata > Chondrichthyes > Lamniformes > Lamnidae > Carcharodon > Carcharodon carcharias. The sequence goes on along the minus strand of NC_054469.1, from coordinate 10,830,208 downwards.
ACTCGAGGTTCGAGACCCTGGAGCTGGAAGAAGTATTTGTGTACTCAGGGGTTCAAGTCCCTGGAGTCGGAAGTAGTATTAGTTTACTCCAGGTTCGAGTCCCTGGAGTGGGAAGTAGTATTAGTGTACGCGAGGTTCGAGTCCCTGGAGTTGGAATTAGATTTAGTGTACTCGGGGTTCGAGTCCCTGGAGTTGGAAGCAGTACTACTGTACTCGAGTCCCTGGAGTTGGAAGTAGTATTAGTGTACCCAGGGGTTCGAGTCCCTGGACTTGGAAATAGATTTAGTGTACGCGAGGTTCGCGTCCCTGGAGTTGGAAGCAGTACTACTGTACTCGAGTTTCGAGTCCCTGGAGTTGGAAGCAGTACTACTGTACTTGAGTTTCGAGTCCCTGGAGTTGGAAGTAGTATTAGTGTACTCAGGGGTTCGAGTCCCTGGACTTGGAAATAGATTTAGTGTACGCGAGGTTCGAGACCCTGGAGTTGGAAGTAGTATTAGTGTACTCAGGGGTTCGAGTTCCCTGGATTTGGAAATAGATTTAGTGTACGCGAGGTTCGAGACCCTGGAGTTGGAAGTAGTATTAGTGTACTCAGGGGTTCGAGTCCCTGGAGTCAGAAGTAGTATTAGTGTACTTCAGGTTCGAGTCCCTGGAGTTGGAAGGAGTATTAGTGTACTCGAGGTTCGAGTCCCTGGAGTTGGAAGTAGTATGAGTGTACTCGAGGCTCGAGTCCCTGGAGTTGGAACTAGATTTAGCGTACTTGGGGTTCGAGTCCCTGGAGTTGGTAGTAATATTAGTGTACTCGGGGTTCGATTCCCTGAAGTTGGAAGTAGTATTAGTGTACTCGGGATTCGAGTCACTGGAGTGGGAAGTAGATTTAGCGTACTCAGGGTTCGAGTCCCTGGAGTTGGTATTAGTATTAGTGTACTCGGGGTTGGAGTCCCTGGAGTTGGAAGTAGACCTAGGATACTAAGGGTTCGAGTCCCTGGAGTTGGAAGTAGTATAGTGCACTCGGGGTTCGAGTCCCTGGAGTTGGAAGTAGATTTCGTGTACTCAGAGGTTCAAGTCCCAGGAGTTGGAAATAATATTAGTGTATTCGGGGTTAGAGACCCTGGACATGGAAGCAGATTTAGTGTACTCGGGGTTCGTGTCCCTGGAGTTGGAAGTATCATTAGTGTACTCAGGGCTTCGAGTCCCTGGAGTTGGACGTAGATTTAGTGTAATCGGGATACAAGTCACTCGAGTTGGTAGTAGATTTAGTGTATTCGGGGTTCAAGTCCCTGAAGTTGGAAGTAGTATTAGTGTACTCGGGGTTCGAGACCCTGGAGTTGGAAGCAGTATTAGTGCACTCAGAGGTTCGAGTCCCCTTGAGTTGGAAGTAGAATTAGTGTACTCAGAGGATCGAGTCCCTGGAGTTGGAAGTAGTATTAATGGACTCGAGGTTCGGGTCCCTGGAGTTGGAAGTAGTATTAGTGTACTCAGGTGTTCGAGTCCCTGGATTTGGAAATAGATTTAGTGTACTCGAGGTTCGAGACCCTGGAGCTGGAAGAAGTATATGTGTACTCAGGGGTTCGAGTCCCTGGAGTGGGAAGTAGTATTAGTGTACGTGAGGTTCGAGTCCCTGGAGTTGGAAGTAGATTTAGTGTACTAGGGGTTCGAGTCCCTGGAGTTGGAAGCAGTACAACTGTACTCGAGTTTCGAGTCCCTGGATATGGAAGTAGTATTATTGTACGCGAGGTTCTAGTCGCTGGAGTTGGAAGAAGATTTAGTGTACTCGGGGTTCGAGTCCCTGGAGTTGGAAGCAGTACTACTGTACTCGAGTTTCGAGTCCCTGGAGTTGGAAGCAGTACTACTGTACTCAAGTTTCGAGTCCCTGGAGTTGGAAGTAGTATTAGTGTACTCAGGGGTTCGAGTCCCTGGACTTGGAAATAGATTTAGTGTAGGCGAGGTTCGAGACCCTGGAGTTGGAAATAGATTTAGTGTAGGCGAGGTTCGAGACCCTGGAGTTGGAAGTAGTATTAGTGTACTCAGGGGTTCGAGTCCCTGGATTTGGAAATAGATTTAGTGTACGCCAGGTTCGAGACCCTGGAGTTGGAAGTAGTATTAGTGTACTCAGGGGTTCGAGTCCCTGGAGTCAGAAGTAGTATTAGTGTACTCCAGTTTCGAGTCCCTTAAGTTGGAAGTAGTATTAGTGTACTCGAGGTTCGGGACCCTAGAGATGGAAGTAGATTTAGTGTACTCGGGATTCGAGTCCCCGGAGTTGGAAGTAGTATTAGTGTACTCGGGGTTCGAGACCCTGGAGTTGGAAGCAGTATTTGTGCACTCAGAGGTTCGAGTCCCCTTGAGATGGAAGTAGAATTAGTGTACTCAGAGGTTCGAGTCCCTGGAGTTGGAAGTAGTATTAATGGACTCGAGGTTCGGGTCCCTGGAGTTGGAAGTAGTATTAGTGTACTCAGGTGTTCGAGTCCCTGGATTTGGAAATAGATTTAGTGTACTCGAGGTTCGAGACCCTGGAGTTGGAAGAAGTATTTGTGTACTCAGGGGTTCGAGTCCCTGGAGTCGGAAGTAGTATTAGTGTACTCCAGCTTCGAGTCCCTGGAGTGGGAAGTAGTATTAGTGTACGCGAGGTTCGAGTCCCTGGAGTTGGAAGTAGATTTAGTGTACTCGGGGTTCGAGTCCCTGGAGTTGGAAGCAGTACTACTGTACTCGAGTTTCGAGTCCCTGGAGTTGGAAGTAGTATTAGTGTACTCAGGGGTTCGAGTCCCTGGACTTGGAAATAGATTTAGTGTACGCGAGGTTCAAGACCCTGGAGTTGGAAGTAGTATTAGTATACTCAGGGGTTCGAGTCCCTGGATTTGGAAATAGATTTAGTGTACGCGAGGTTCGAGACCCTGGAGTTGGAAGTAGTATTAGTGTACTCAGGGTTTCGAGTCCCTGGAGTCAGAAGTAGTATTAGTGTACTCCAGGTTCGAGTCCCTGGAGTTGGAAGGAGTATTAGTGTACTCGAGGTTCGAGTCCCTGGAGTTGGAAGTAGTATTAGTGTACTCGAGGCTCGAGTCCCTGGAGTTGGAATTAGTATTAGCGTACTTGGGGTTCGAGTCCCTGGAGTTGGTAGTAATATTAGTGTACTCGGGGTTCGATTCCCTGAAGTTGGAAGTAGTATTAGTGTACTTGGGATTCGAGTCACTGGAGTTGGAAGTAGTATTAGTGTACTCGAGGTTCGGGACCCTAGAGATGGAAGTAGATTTAGTGCACTCGGGATTCAAGTCCCTGGAGTTGGAAGTAGTATTAGTGTACTCGGGGTTCGAGACCCTGGAGTTGGAAGCAGTATTAGTGCACTCAGAGGTTCGAGTCCCCTTGAGTTGGAAGTAGAATTAGTGTACTCAGAGGATCGAGTCCCTGGAGTTGGAAGTAGTATTAATGGACTCGAGGTTCGGGTCCCTGGAGTTGGAAGTAGTATTAGTGTACTCAGGTGTTCGAGTCCCTGGATTTGGAAATAGATTTAGTGTACTCGAGGTTCGAGACCCTGGAGCTGGAAGAAGTATATGTGTACTCAGGGGTTCGAGTCCCTGGAGTGGGAAGTAGTATTAGTGTACGTGAGGTTCGAGTCCCTGGAGTTGGAAGTAGATTTAGTGTACTAGGGGTTCGAGTCCCTGGAGTTGGAAGCAGTACAACTGTACTCGAGTTTCGAGTCCCTGGAGTTGGAAGTAGTATTATTGTACGCGAGGTTCTAGTCGCTGGAGTTGGAAGAAGATTTAGTGTACTCGGGGTTCGAGTCCCTGGAGTTGGAAGCAGTACTACTGTACTCGAGTTTCGAGTCCCTGGAGTTGGAAGCAGTACTACTGTACTCAAGTTTCGAGTCCCTGGAGTTGGAAGTAGTATTAGTGTACTCAGGGGTTCGAGTCCCTGGACTTGGAAATAGATTTAGTGTAGGCGAGGTTCGAGACCCTGGAGTTGGAAATAGATTTAGTGTAGGCGAGGTTCGAGACCCTGGAGTTGGAAGTAGTATTAGTGTACTCAGGGGTTCGAGTCCCTGGATTTGGAAATAGATTTAGTGTACGCCAGGTTCGAGACCCTGGAGTTGGAAGTAGTATTAGTGTACTCAGGGGTTCGAGTCCCTGGAGTCAGAAGTAGTATTAGTGTACTCCAGGTTCGAGTCCCTGAAGTTGGAAGTAGTATTAGTGTACTCGAGGTTCGGGACCCTAGAGATGGAAGTAGATTTAGTGTACTCGGGATTCGAGTCCCCGGAGTTGGAAGTAGTATTAGTGTACTCGGGGTTCGAGACCCTGGAGTTGGAAGCAGTATTTGTGCACTCAGAGGTTCGAGTCCCCTTGAGTTGGAAGTAGAATTAGTGTACTCAGAGGTTCGAGTCCCTGGAGTTGGAAGTAGTATTAATGGACTCGAGGTTCGGGTCCCTGGAGTTGGAAGTAGTATTAGTGTACTCAGGTGTTCGAGTCCCTGGATTTGGAAATAGATTTAGTGTACTCGAGGTTCGAGACCCTGGAGTTGGAAGAAGTATTTGTGTACTCAGGGGTTCGAGTCCCTGGAGTCGGAAGTAGTATTAGTGTACTCCAGCTTCGAGTCCCTGGAGTGGGAAGTAGTATTAGTGTACGCGAGGTTCGAGTCCCTGGAGTTGGAAGTAGATTTAGTGTACTCGGGGTTCGAGTCCCTGGAGTTGGAAGCAGTACTACTGTACTCGAGTTTCGAGTCCCTGGAGTTGGAAGTAGTATTAGTGTACTCAGGGGTTCGAGTCCCTGGACTTGGAAATAGATTTAGTGTACGCGAGGTTCAAGACCCTGGAGTTGGAAGTAGTATTAGTATACTCAGGGGTTCGAGTCCCTGGATTTGGAAATAGATTTAGTGTACGCGAGGTTCGAGACCCTGGAGTTGGAAGTAGTATTAGTGTACTCAGGGTTTCGAGTCCCTGGAGTCAGAAGTAGTATTAGTGTACTCCAGGTTCGAGTCCCTGGAGTTGGAAGGAGTATTAGTGTACTCGAGGTTCGAGTCCCTGGAGTTGGAAGTAGTATTAGTGTACTCGAGGCTCGAGTCCCTGGAGTTGGAAGTAGTATTAGCGTACTTGGGGTTCGAGTCCCTGGAGTTGGTAGTAATATTAGTGTACTCGGGGTTCGATTCCCTGAAGTTGGAAGTAGTATTAGTGTACTTGGGATTCGAGTCACTGGAGTTGGAAGTAGTATTAGTGTACTCGAGGTTCGGGACCCTAGAGATGGAAGTAGATTTAGTGCACTCGGGATTCGAGTCCCTGGAGTTGGAAGTAGTATTAGTGTACTCGGGGTTCGAGACCCTGGAGTTGGAAGCAGTATTAGTGCACTCAGAGGTTCGAGTCCCCTTGAGTTGGAAGTAGAATTAGTGTACTCAGAGGTTCGAGTCCCTGGAGTTGGAAGTAGTATTAATGGACTCGAGGTTCGAATCCCTGGTGTTGGAAGTAGATTTAGTGTACTCGGGGTTCGAGTCCTTGGAGTTGGAAGCAGTATTAGTGTACTCAAGGTTCGAGTCCCTGCAGCTGGAAGTAGTATTAGTGTACTCAGGGGTTCGAGTCCCTGGAGTTGGAAATAGATTTACTTTAATCAGGGTTCGAGTCCCTGGAGTTGGAAGTAGATTTAGTGTACTCAGTGTTTCAAGTCCCTGGATTTGGAAATAATATTAGTGTATTCGGTGTTAGAGACCCTGGAGAAGGAAGTAGATTTAGTGTACTCGGGGTTCGAGTCACTTGAGTTGGAAGTAGCATTAGTGTACTCAGGGCTTCGAGTCCCTGGAGTTGGTAGTAGATTTAATGTATTCGGCGTTCGAGTCCCTGGAGTTGGATGTAGTATTAGTGTACTCTGGGTTCGAGACCCTGGAGTTGGATGTAATATTAGTGCACTCAGAGGTTCGAGTCCCCTGGAGTTGGAAGTAGATTTAGTGTACTCAGATGTTCGAGTCCCTGCAGTTGGAAGTAGTACTGGTGTACTCAGGGTTTCAAGACCCTGTAGATGGAAGTAGCATTAGTGTACTCAGAGTTTCGAGACCCTGGATTTGGAAGTAGTATTAGTATACTCAGGGGTTCGAGTCCCTGGAGTAGGAAATAGATTTAGTGTACTCAGGGGTTCGAGTCCCCTGGAGTGGAAATTAGTATTAGTGTACTCCAGGTTCGAGTCCCTGGAGTTGGAAGTAGTATTAGTGTACTCCAGGTTCGAGTCCCGGGACTTGGAAGTAGTATTAGTGTACTCAGGGGTTCGAGTCCCTGGAGTTGGAAATAGAATTAGTGTACTCAGGGTTCACATCCCTGGCATTGGATGTAGTATTAGTGTAATCAGGGGTTCGAGTCCCTGGAGTTGGAAATAGATTTAGTGTACTCGAGGTTCGAGACCCTGGAGTTGGAAATAGTATCAGTGTACTCAGGGGGTCGAGTCAGTGGAGTTGGAAATAGATTCAGTGTACTCAGGGGTTCGAGTCCCCTGGAGTTGGAAGTAGTATTTGTGTACTCCAGGTTCGAGTCCCTGGAGTTGGAAGTAGATTTAGCGTACTCGGGGTTCAAGTCCCTGGAGTTGGTAGTAATATTAGTGTACTCGGGGTTCGAGCCTCTGGAGTTCGAAGTAGATTTAGTAAACTAAGGGTTCGAGTTCCTGGAGTTGGAAGTTGATTTAGTGTATTCAGAGTTTCAAGTCCCTGGAGTTGGAAATAATATTAGTGTATTCGGGGTTAGAGACCCTGGAGATGGAAGGAGATTTAGTGTACTCGGGGTTCGTGTCCCTGGAGTTGGAAGTAGCATTAGTGTACACAGGGCTTCAAGTCCCTGGAGTTGGAAGTAGATTTAGTGTAATCGAGATTCAAGTCCCTGGAGTTGGTAGTAGATTTAGTGTATTCGGCGTTCGAGTCCCTGTAGTTGGAAGTAGTATTAGTGTACTCGGGGCTCGAGACCCTGGAGTTGGAAGTAGTATTAGTGTACTCAGAGGTTCGAGTCCCCTGGAGTTGGAAGTAGACTTAGTATACTAAGGGTTCGAGTCCCTGGAGTTGGAAGTAGTATAGTGTACTCGGGGTTCGAGTCCCTGGAGTTGGAAGTATCATTAGTGTACTCAGGGCTTCGAATCCCTGGAGTTGGAAGTAGTATTAGTGTACTCGGGGTTCGAGACCCTGGAGTTGGAAGCAGTATTAGTGCACTCAGAGGTTCGAGTCCCCTTGAGTTGGAAGTAGAATTAGTGTACTCAGAGGTTCGAGTCCCTGGAGTTGGAAGTAGTATTAATGGACTCGAGGTTCGGGTCCCTGGAGTTGGAAGTAGTATTAGTGTACTCAGGTGTTCGAGTCCCTGGATTTGGAAATAGATTTAGTGTACTCGAGGTACGAGACCCAGGAGTTGGAAGAAGTATTTGTGTACTCAGGGGTTCGAGTCCCTGGAGTCGGAAGTAGTATTAGTGTACTCCAGGTTCGAGTCCCTGGAGTGGGAAGTAGATTTAGCGTACTCGGGGTTCGAGTCCCTGGAGTTGGTATTAGTATTAGTGTACTCGGGGTTGGAGTCCCTGGAGTTGGAAGTAGACCTAGTATACTAAGGGTTCGAGTCCCTGGAGTTGGAAGTAGTATAGTGCACTCGGGGTTCGAGTCCCTGGAGTTGGAAGTAGATTTAGTGTACTCAGAGGTTCAAGTCCCTGGAGTTGGAAATAATATTAGTGTATTCGGGGTTAGAGACCCTGGACATGGAAGCAGATTTAGTGTACTCGGGGTTAGTGTCCCTGGAGTTGGAAGTATCATTAGTGTACTCAGGGCTTCGAGTCCCTGGAGTTGGACGTAGATTTAGTGTAATCGGGATTCAAGTCACTCGAGTTGGTAGTAGATTTAGTGTATTCGGGCTTCGAGTCCCTGAAGTTGGAAGTAGTATTAGTGTACTCGGGGTTCGAGACCCTGGAGTTGGAAGCAGTATTAGTGCACTCAGAGGTTCGAGTCCCCTTGAGTTGGAAGTAGAATTAGTGTACTCAGAGGTTCGAGTCCCTGGAGTTGGAAGTAGTATTAATGGACTCGAGGTTCGGGTCCCTGGAGTTGGAAGTAGTATTAGTGTACTCAGGTGTTCGAGTCCCTGGATTTGGAAATAGATTTAGTGTACTCGAGGTTCGAGACCCTGGAGCTGGAAGAAGTATTTGTGTACTCAGGGGTTCGAGTCCCTGGAGTCGGAAGTAGTATTAGTGTACTCCAGGTTCGAGTCCCTGGAGTGGGAAGTAGTATTAGTGTACGTGAGGTTCGAGTCCCTGGAGTTGGAAGTAGATATAGTGTACTAGGGGTTCGAGTCCCTGGAGTTGGAAGCAGTACTACTGTAGTCGAGTTTCGAGTCCCTGGAGTTGGAAGTAGTATTAGTGTACTCAGGGGTTCGAGTCCCTGGACTTGGAAATAGATTTAGTGTACGCGAGGTTCAAGACCCTGGAGTTGGAAGTAGTATTAGTATACTCAGGGGTTCGAGTCCCTGGATTTGGAAAAAGATTTAGTGTACGCGAGGTTCGAGACCCTGGAGTTGGAAGTAGTATTAGTGTACTCAGGGTTTCGAGTCCCTGGAGTCAGAAGTAGTATTAGTGTACTCCAGGTTCGAGTCCCTGGAGTTGGAAGGAGTATTAGTGTACTCGAGGTTCGAGTCCCTGGAGTTGGAAGTAGTATTAGTGTACTCGAGGCTCGAGTCCCTGGAGTTGGAAGTAGTATTAGCGTACTTGGGGTTCGAGTCCCTGGAGTTGGTAGTAATATTAGTGTACTCGGGGTTCGATTCCCTGAAGTTGGAAGTAGTATTAGTGTACTCGGGATTCGAGTCACTGGAGTTGGAAGTAGTATTAGTGTACTCGAGGTTCGGGACCCTAGAGATGGAAGTAGATTTAGTGCACTCGGGATTCGAGTCCCTGGAGTTGGAAGTAGTATTAGTGTACTCGGGGTTCGAGACCCTGGAGTTGGAAGCAGTATTAGTGCACTCAGAGGTTCGAGTCCCCTTGAGTTGGAAGTAGAATTAGTGTACTCAGAGGTTCGAGTCCCTGGAGTTGGAAGTAGTATTAATGGACTCGAGGTTCGAATCCCTGGTGTTGGAAGTAGATTTAGTGTACTCGGGGTTCGAGTCCTTGGAGTTGGAAGCAGTATTAGTGTACTCAAGGTTCGAGTCCCTGCAGCTGGAAGTAGTATTAGTGTACTCAGGGGTTCGAGTCCCTGGAGTTGGAAATAGATTTACTTTAATCAGGGTTCGAGTCCCTGGAGTTGGAAGTAGATTTAGTGTACTCAGTGTTTCAAGTCCCTGGATTTGGAAATAATATTAGTGTATTCGGTGTTAGAGACCCTGGAGAAGGAAGTAGATTTAGTGTACTCGGGGTTCGAGTCACTTGAGTTGGAAGTAGCATTAGTGTACTCAGGGCTTCGAGTCCCTGGAGTTGGTAGTAGATTTAATGTATTCGGCGTTCGAGTCCCTGGAGTTGGATGTAGTATTAGTGTACTCTGGGTTCGAGACCCTGGAGTTGGATGTAATATTAGTGCACTCAGAGGTTCGAGTCCCCTGGAGTTGGAAGTAAATTTAGTGTACTCAGATGTTCGAGTCCCTGCAGTTGGAAGTAGTACTGGTGTACTCAGGGTTTCAAGACCCTGGAGATGGAAGTAGCATTAGTGTACTCAGAGTTTCGAGACCCTGGATTTGGAAGTAGTATTAGTATACTCAGGGGTTCGAGTCCCTGGAGTAGGAAATAGATTTAGTGTACTCAGGGGTTCGAGTCCCCTGGAGTGGAAATTAGTATTAGTGTACTCCAGGTTCGAGTCCCTGGAGTTGGAAGTAGTATTAGTGTACTCCAGGTTCGAGTCCCGGGACTTGGAAGTAGTATTAGTGTACTCAGGGGTTCGAGTCCCTGGAGTTGGAAATAGAATTAGTGTACTCAGGGTTCACATCCCTGGCATTGGATGTAGTATTAGTGTAATCAGGGGTTCGAGTCCCTGGAGTTGGAAATAGATTTAGTGTACTCGAGGTTCGAGACCCTGGAGTTGGAAATAGTATTAGTGTATTCAGGGGGTCGAGTCAGTGGAGTTGGAAATAGATTCAGTGTACTCAGGGGTTCGAGTCCCCTGGAGTTGGAAGTAGTATTTGTGTACTCCAGGTTCGAGTCCCTGGAGTTGGAAGTAGATTTAGCGTACTCGGGGTTCAAGTCCCTGGAGTTGGTAGTAATATTAGTGTACTCGGGGTTCGAGCCTCTGGAGTTCGAAGTAGATTTAGTAAACTAAGGGTTCGAGTTCCTGGAGTTGGAAGTTGATTTAGTGTATTCAGAGTTTCAAGTCCCTGGAGTTGGAAATAATATTAGTGTATTCGGGGTTAGAGACCCTGGAGATGGAAGGAGATTTAGTGTACTCGGGGTTCGTGTCCCTGGAGTTGGAAGTAGCATTAGTGTACACAGGGCTTCAAGTCCCTGGAGTTGGAAGTAGATTTAGTGTAATCGAGATTCAAGTCCCTGGAGTTGGTAGTAGATTTAGTGTATTCGGCGTTCGAGTCCCTGTAGTTGGAAGTAGTATTAGTGTACTCGGGGCTCGAGACCCTGGAGTTGGAAGTAGTATTAGTGTACTCAGAGGTTCGAGTCCCCTGGAGTTGGAAGTAGACTTAGTATACTAAGGGTTCGAGTCCCTGGAGTTGGAAGTAGTATAGTGTACTCGGGGTTCGAGTCCCTGGAGTTGGAAGTATCATTAGTGTACTCAGGGCTTCGAATCCCTGGAGTTGGAAGTAGTATTAGTGTACTCGGGGTTCGAGACCCTGGAGCTGGAAGCAGTATTAGTGCACTCAGAGGTTCGAGTCCCCTTGAGTTGGAAGTAGAATTAGTGTACTCAGAGGTTCGAGTCCCTGGAGTTGGAAGTAGTATTAATGGACTCGAGGTTCGGGTCCCTGGAGTTGGAAGTAGTATTAGTGTACTCAGGTGTTCGAGTCCCTGGATTTGGAAATAGATTTAGTGTACTCGAGGTACGAGACCCAGGAGTTGGAAGAAGTATTTGTGTACTCAGGGGTTCGAGTCCCTGGAGTCGGAAGTAGTATTAGTGTACTCCAGGTTCGAGTCCCTGGAGTGGGAAGTAGATTTAGCGTACTCGGGGTTCGAGTCCCTGGAGTTGGTATTAGTATTAGTGTACTCGGGGTTGGAGTCCCTGGAGTTGGAAGTAGACCTAGTATACTAAGGGTTCGAGTCCCTGGAGTTGGAAGTAGTATAGTGCACTCGGGGTTCGAGTCCCTGGAGTTGGAAGTAGATTTAGTGTACTCAGAGGTTCAAGTCCCTGGAGTTGGAAATAATATTAGTGTATTCGGGGTTAGAGACCCTGGACATGGAAGCAGATTTAGTGTACTCGGGGTTAGTGTCCCTGGAGTTGGAAGTATCATTAGTGTACTCAGGGCTTCGAGTCCCTGGAGTTGGACGTAGATTTAGTGTAATCGGGATTCAAGTCACTCGAGTTGGTAGTAGATTTAGTGTATTCGGGCTTCGAGTCCCTGAAGTTGGAAGTAGTATTAGTGTACTCGGGGTTCGAGACCCTGGAGATGGAAGCAGTATTAGTGCACTCAGAGGTTCGAGTCCCCTTGAGTTGGAAGTAGAATTAGTGTACTCAGAGGTTCGAGTCCCTGGAGTTGGAAGTAGTATTAATGGACTCGAGGTTCGGGTCCCTGGAGTTGGAAGTAGTATTAGTGTACTCAGGTGTTCGAGTCCCTGGATTTGGAAATAGATTTAGTGTACTCGAGGTTCGAGACCCTGGAGCTGGAAGAAGTATTTGTGTACTCAGGGGTTCGAGTCCCTGGAGTCGGAAGTAGTATTAGTGTACTCCAGGTTCGAGTCCCTGGAGTGGGAAGTAGTATTAGTGTACGTGAGGTTCGAGTCCCTGGAGTTGGAAGTAGATATAGTGTACTAGGGGTTCGAGTCCCTGGAGTTGGAAGCAGTACTACTGTAGTCGAGTTTCGAGTCCCTGGAGTTGGAAGTAGTATTAGTGTACTCAGGGGTTCGAGTCCCTGGATTTGGAAATAGATTTAGTGTACGCGAGGTTCGAGACCCTGGAGTTGGAAGTAGTATTAGTGTACTCAGGGGTTCGAGTCCCTGGAGTCAGAAGTAGTATTAGTGTACTCCAGGTTCGAGTCCCTGGAGTTGGAAGGAGTATTAGTGTACTCGAGGTTCGAGTCCCTGGAGTTGGAAGTAGTATTAGTGTACTCGAGGCTCGAGTCCCTGGAGTTGGAAGTAGTATTAGCGTACTTGGGGTTCGAGTCCCTGGAGTTGGTAGTAATATTAGTGTACTCGGGGTTCGATTCCCTGAAGTTGGAAGTAGTATTAGTGTACTCGGGATTCGTGTCACTAGAGTTGGAAGTAGTATTAGTGTACTCGAGGTTCGGGACCCTAGAGGTGGAAGTAGATTTAGTGTACTCGGGATTCGAGTCCCTGGAGTTGGAAGTAGTATTAGTGTACTCGGGGTTCGAGACCCTGGAGTTGGAAGCAGTATTTGTGCACTCAGAGTTTCGAGTCCCCTTGAGTAGGAAGTAGAATTAGTGTACTCAGAGGTTCGAGTCCCTGGAGTTGGAAGTAGTATTAATGGACTCGAGGTTTGGGTCCCTGGAGTTGGAAGTAGTATTAGTGTACTCAGGTGTTCGAGTCCCTGGATTTGGAAATAGATTTAGTGTACTCGAGGTTCGAGACCCTGGAGTTGGAAGAAGTATTTGTGTACTCAGGGGTTCGAGTCCCTGGAGTCGGAAGTAGTATTAGTGTACTCCAGGTTCGAGTCCCTGGAGTGGGAAGTAGTATTAGTGTACGCGAGGTTCGAGTCCCTGGAGTTGGAAGTAGATTTAGTGTACTCGGGGTTCGAGTCCCTGGAGTTGGAAGCAGTACTACTGTACTCGAGTTTCGAGTCCCTGGAGTTCGAAGCAGTACTACTGTACTCGAGTTTTGAGTCCCTGGAGTTGGAAGTAGTATTAGTGTACTCAGGGGTTCGAGTCCCTGGACTTGGAAATAGATTTAGTGTACGCGAGGTTCGAGACCCTGGAGTTGGAAGTAGTATTAGTGTACTCAGGGGTTCGAGTCCCTGGATTTGGAAATAGATTTAGTGTACGCGAGGTTCGAGACCCTGGAGTTGGAAGTAGTATTAGTGTACTCAGGGGTTCGAGTCCCTGGATTTGGAAATAGATTTAGTGTACGCGAGGTTCGAGTCCCTGGAGTCAGAAGTAGTATTAGTGTACTCCAGGTTCGAGTCCCTGGAGTTGGAAGGAGTATTAGTGTACTCGAGGTTCGAGTCCCTGGAGTTGGAAGTAGTATTAGTGTACTCGAGTCTCGAGTCCCTGGAGTTGGAACTAGATTTAGCGTACTTGGGGTTCGAGTCCCTGGAGTTGGTAATAATATTAGTGTACTCGGGGTTCGATTCCCTGAAGTTGGAAGTAGTATTAGTGTACTCGGGATTCGAGTCACTGGAGTGGGAAGTAGATTTAGCGTACTCGGGGTTCGAGTCCCTGGAGTTGGTATTAGTATTAGTGTACTCGGGGTTGGAGTCCCTGGAGTTGGAAGTAGACCTAGTATACTAAGGGTTCGAGTCACTTGAGTTGGAAGTAGCATTAGTGTACTCAGGGCTTCGAGTCCCTGGAGTTGGTAGTAGATTTAATGTATTCGGCGTTCGAGTCCCTGGAGTTGGATGTAGTATTGGTGTACTCTGGGTTCGAGACCCTGGAGTTGGATGTAATATTAGTGCACTCAGAGGTTCGAGTCCCCTGGAGTTGGAAGTAGATTTAGTGTACTCAGATGTTCGAGTCCCTGCAGTTGGAAGTAGTACTGGTGTACTCAGGGTTTCAAGACCCGGGAGATGGAAGTAGCATTAGTGTACTCAGAGTTTCGAGACCCTGGATTTGGAAGTAGTATTAGTGTACTCAGGGGTTCGAGTCCCTGGATTTGGAAATAGATTTAGTGTACGCGAGGTTCGAGACCCTGGAGTTGGAAGTAGTATTAGTGTACTCAGGGGTTCGAGTCCCTGGAGTCAGAAGTAGTATTAGTGTACTCCAGGTTCGAGTCCCTGGAGTTGGAAGGAGTATTAGTGTACTCAGGGGTTCGAGTCCCTGGAGTTGGAAGTAGTATTAGTGTACTCGAGGCTCGAGTCCCTGGAGTTGGAACTAGATTTAGCGTACTTGGGGTTCGAGTCCCTGGAGTTGGTAGTAATATTAGTGTACTCGGGGTTCGATTCCCTGAAGTTGGAAGTAGTATTAGTGTACTCGGGATTCGAGTCACTGGAGTTGGAAGTAGTATTAGTGTACTCGAGGTTCGGGACCCTAGAGATGGAAGTAGATTTAGTGTACTCGGGATTCGAGTCCCTGGAGTTGGAAGTCGTATTAGTGTACTTGAGGCTCGAGTCCCTGGAGTTGGAAGTAGTATTAGTGTACTCGGGGTTCGAGACCCTGGAGTTGGAAGCAGTATTTGTGCACTCAGAGGTTCGAGTCCCCTTGAGTTGGAAGTAGAATTAGTGTACTCAGAGGTTCGAGTCCCTGGAGTTGGAAGTAGTATTAATGGACTCGAGGTTCGGGTCCCTGGAGTTGGAAGTAGTATTAGTGTACTCAGGTGTTCGAGTCCCTGGATTTGGAAATAGATATAGTGTACTCGAGGTTCGAGAACCTGGAGTTGGAAGCAGTACTACTGTACTCGAGTTTCGAGTCCCTGGAGTTGGAAGCAGTACTACTGTACTCGAGTTTCGAGTCCCTGGTGTTGGAAGTAGTATTAGTGTACTCAGGTGTTCGAGTCCCTGGACTTGGAAATAGATTTAGTGTACGCGAGGTTCGAGACCCTGGAGTTGGAAGTAGTATTAGTGTACTCAGGGGTTCGAGTCCATGGATTTGGAAATAGATTTAGTGTACGCGAGGTTCGAGACCCTGGAGTTGGAAGTAGTATTAGTGTACTCAGGGGTTCGAGTCCCTGGAGTCAGAAGTAGTATTAGTGTACTCCAGGTTCGAGACCCTGGAGTTGGAAGGAGTATTAGTGTAGTCGAGGTTCGAGTCCCTGGAGTTGGAAGTAGTATGAGTGTACTCGAGGCTCGAGTCCCTGGAGTTGGAACTAGATTTAGGGTACTTGGGGTTCGAGTCCCTGGAGTTGGCAATAATATTAGTGTACTCGGGGTTCGATTCCCTGAAATTGGAAGTAGTATTAGAGTACTCGGGATTCGAGTCACTGGAGTGGGAAGTAGATTTAGCGTACTCGGGGTTCGAGTCCCTGGAGTTGGTATTAGTATTAGTGTATTCGGGGTTGGAGTCCCTGGAGTTGGAAGTAGACCTAGTATACTAAGGGTTCGAGTCCCTGGAGTTGGAAGTAGTATAGTGCACTCGGGGTTCGAGTCCCTGGAGTTGGAAGTAGATTTAGTGTACTCAGAGGTTCAAGTCCCTGGAGTTGGAAATAATATTAGTGTATTCGGGGTTAGAGACCCTGGACATGGAAGCAGATTTAGTGTACTCGGGGTTCGTGTCCCTGGAGTTGGAAGTATCATTAGTGTACTCAGGGCTTCGAGTCCCTGGAGTTGGACGTAGATTTAGTGTAACCGGGATTCAAGTCACTCGAGTTGGTAGTAGATTTAGTGTATTCGGGGTTCGAGTCCCTGAAGTTGGAAGTAGTATTAGTGTACTCGGGGTTCGAGACCCTGGAGTTGGAAGCAGTATTAGTGCACACAGAGGTTCGAGTCCCCTTGACTTGGAAGTAGAATTAGTGTACTCAGAGGTTCGAGTCCTTGGATTTGGAAGTAGTATTAATGGACTCGAGGTTCGGGTCCCTGGAGTTGGAAGTAGTATTAGTGTACTCAGGTGTTCGAGTCCCTGGATTTGGAAATAGATTTAGTGTACTCGAGGTTCGAGACCCTGGAGCTGGAAGAAGTATTTGTGTACTCAGGGGTTCGAGTCCCTGGAGTCGGAAGTAGTATTAGTGTACTCCAGGTTCGAGTACCTGGAGTGGGAAGTAGCATTAGTGTACGCGAGGTTCGAGTCCCTGGAGTTGGAAGTAGATTTAGTGTACTAGGGGTTCGAGAACCTGGAGTTGGAAGCAGTACTACTGTACTCGAGTTTCGAGTCCCTGGAGTTGGAAGCAGTACTACTGTACTCGAGTTTCGAGTCCCTGGAGTTGGAAGTAGTATTAGTGTACTCAGGGGTTCGAGTCCCTGGATTTGGAAATAGATTTAGTGTACGCGAGGTTCGAGACCCTGGAGTTGGAAGTAGTATTAGTGTACTCAGGGGTTCGAGTCCCTGGATTTGGAAATAGATTTAGTGTACGCGAGGTTCGAGACCCTGGAGTTGGAAGTAGTATTAGTGTACTCAGGGGTTCGAGTCCCTGGAGTCAGAAGTAGTATTAGTGTACTCCAGGTTCGAGTCCCTGGAGTTGGAAGGAGTATTAGTGTACTCGAGGTTCGAGTCCCTGGAGTTGGAAGTAGTATTAGTGTACTCGAGGCTCGAGTCCCTGGAGTTGGAAGTAGTATTAGCGTACTTGGGGTTCGAGACCCTGGAGTTGGTAGTAATATTAGTGTACTCGGGGTTCGATTCCCTGAAGTTGGAAGTAGTATTAGTGTACTCGAGGTTCGAGTCCCTGGAGTTGGAAGTAGTATTAGTGTACTCGAGGCTCGAGTCCCTGGAGTTGGAACTAGATTTAGCGTACTTTGGGTTCGAGTCCCTGGAGTTGGTAGTAATATTAGTGTACTCGGGGATCGATTCCCTGAAGTTGGAAGTAGTATTAGTGTACTCGGGATTCGAGTCACTAGAGTTGGAAGTAGTATTAGTGTACTCGAGGTTCGGGACCCTAGAGATGGAAGTAGATTTAGTGTACTCGGGATTCGAGGCCCTGGAGTTGGAAGTAGTATTAGTGTACTCGGGGTTCGAGACCCTGGAGTTGGAAGCAGTATTTGTGCACTCAGAGGTTCGAGTCCCCTTGAGTTGGAAGTAGAATTAGTGTACTCAGATGTTCGAGTCCCTGGAGTTGGAAGTAGTATTAATGGACTCGAGGTTCGGGTCCCTGGAGTTGGAAATAGTATTAGTGTACTCAGGTGTTCGATTCCCTGGATTTGGAAACAGATTTAGTGTACTCGAGGTTCGAGAACCTGGAGTTGGATGAAGTATTTGTGTACTCAGGGGTTCGAGTCCCTGGAGTCGGAGTAGTATTAGTGTACTCCAGGTTCGAGTCCCTGGAGTGGGAAGTAGTATTAGTGTACGCGAGGTTCGAGTCCCTGGAGTTGGAAGTAGATTTAGTGTACTCGGGGTTCGAGTCCCTGGAGTTGGAAGCAGTACTACTGTACTCGAGTTTCGAGTCCCTGGAGTTGGAAGCAGTACTACTGTAGTCGAGTTTCGAGTCCCTGGAGTTGGAAGTAGTATTAGTGTACTCAGGGGTTCGAGTCCCTGGACTTGGAAATAGATTTAGTGTAGGCGAGGTTCGAGACCCTGGAGTTGGAAGTAGTATTAGTGTACTCAGGGGTTCGAGTCCCTGGATTTGGAAATAGATTTAGTGTACGCGAGGTTCGAGACCCTGGAGTTGGAAGTAGTATTAGTGTACTCAGGGGTTCGAGTCCCTGGAGTCAGAAGTAGTATTAGTGTACTCGAGGCTCGAGTCCCTGGAGTTGGAACTAGATTTAGCTTACTTGGGGTTCGAGTCCCTGGAGTTGGTAGTAATATTAGAGTACTCGGGGTTCGATTCCCTGAAGTTGGAAGTAGTATTAGTGTACTCGGGATTCGAGTCACTGGAGTTGGAAGTAGTATTAGTGTACTCGAGGTTCGGGACCCTAGAGATGGAAGTAGATTTAGTGTACTCGGGATTCGAGTCCCTGGAGTTGGAAGTAGTATTAGCGTACTCGGGGTTCGAGACCCTGGAGTTGGAAGCAGTATTAGTGCACTCAGAGGTTCGAGTCCCCTTGAGTTGGAAGTAGAATTAGTGTACTCAGAGGTTCGAGTCCCTGGAGTTGGAAGTGGTATTAATGGACTGAGGTTCGGGTCTCTGGAGTTGGAAGTAGATTTAGTGTACTCGAGGTTCGAGACCCTGGAGTTGGAAGAAGTATTTGTGTATTCAGGGGTTCGAGTCCCTGGAGTCGGAAGTAGTATTAGTGTACTCCAGGTTCGAGTCCCTGGAGTGGGAAGTAGTATTAGTGTACGCGAGGTTCGAGTCCCTGGAGTTGGAAGTAGATTTAGTGTACTCGGTTTCGAGTCCCTGGAGTCGGAAGCAGTACTACTGTACTCGAGTTTCGAGTCCCTGGAGTTGGAAGTAGTATTAGTGTACTCAGGGGTTCGAGTCCCTGGATTTGGCAATAGATTTAGTGTACGCGAGCTTCGAGACCCTGGAGTTGGAAATAGTATTAGTGTACTCAGGGGTTCGAGTCCCTGGATTTGGAAATAGATTTAGTGTACGCGAGGTTCGAGACCCTGGAGTTGGAAGTAGTATTAGTGTACTCAGGGGTTCGAGTCCCTGGAGTCAGAAGTAGTATTAGTGTACTCCAGGTTCGAGTCCCTGGAGTTGGAAGTAGTATTAGTGTACTCGAGGTTCGAGTCCCCTAGAGTTGGAAGTAGTATTAGTGAACTCAGGGGTTCGAAACCCTGGAGTTGGAAGTAGTATTAGTGTACGCGAGGTTACAGTCCCTGGAGTTGGAAGTAGATTTAGTGTACTTGGGTTTCAAGTCCCTGGAGTTGGAAGCTGTACTTCTGTACTCGAGGTTCAAGTCCCTGGAGTTGGAAGTAGTATTATTGTACTCAGGGGTTCGAGTCCCTGGATTTGGAAATAGATTTAGTGTACTTTAGGTTCGTGACCCTGGAGTTGGAAGTAGTATTAGTGGACGCATGGGTTCGAGTCCCTGGAGTTGGAAGTAGATTTAGCGTACTCGGGGTTCGAGTCCCTGGAGTTGGTATTAGTATTAGTGTACTCGGGGTTGGAGTCCCTGGAGTTGGAAGTAGACTTAGTATACTAAGGGTTCGAGTCCCTGGAGTTGGAAGTAGTATAGTGTACTCGGGGTTCGAGTCCCTGGAGTTGGAAGTATCATTAGTGTACTCAGGGCTTCGAGTCCCTGGAGTTGGAAGTAGTATTAGTGTACTCAGTGGTTCGAGTCCCTGGATTTGGAAATAGATTTAGTGTACGCGAGGTTCGAGACCCTGGAGTTGGAAGTAGTATTAGTGTACTCAGGGGTTCGAGTCCCTGGAGTCAGAAGTAGTATTAGTGTACTCCAGGTTCGAGTCACTGGAGTTGGAAGGAGTATTAGTGTACTCGAGGTTCGAGTCCCTGGAGTTGGAAGTAGATTTAGTGTACTCGGAGTTCGAGTCCCTGGAGTTGGAAGCAGTACTACTGTACTCGAGTTTCGAGTCCCTGGAGTTGGAAGCAGCACTACTGTACTCGAGTTTCGAGTCCCGGGAGTTGGAAGTAGTATTAGTGTACTCAGGGGTTCGAGTCCCTGGACTTGGAAATAGATTTAGTGTACGCGAGGTTCGAGACCCTGGAGTTGGAAGTAGTATTAGTGTACTCAGTGGTTCGAGTCCCTGGAGTTGGAAGTAGTATTAGTGTACTCCAGGTTCGAGTCCCTGGAGTTGGAAGGAGTATTAGTGTACTCGAGGTTCGAGTCCCTGGAGTTGGACGTAGTATTAGTGTACTCGAGGCTCGAGTCGCTGGAGTTGGAACTAGATTTAGCGTACTTGGGGTTCGAGTCCCTGGAGTTAGTAATAATATTAGTGTACTCGGGGTTCGATTCCCTGAAGTTGGAAGTAGTATTAGTGTCCTCGGGATTCGAGTCACTGGAGTGGGAAGTAGATTTAGCGTACTCGGGGTTCGAGTCCCTGGAGTTGGTATTAGTATTAGTGTACTCGGGGTTGGAGTCCCTGGAGTTGGAAGTAGACCTAGTATACTAAGGGTTCGAGTCCCTGGAGTTGGAAGTAGTATAGTGCACTCGGGGTTCGAGTCCCTGGAGTTGGAAGTAGATTTAGTGTACTCAGAGGTTCAAGTCCCTGGAGTTGGAAATAATATTTGTGTATTCGGGGTTAGAGACCCTGGACATGGAAGCAGATTTAGTGTACTCGGGGTTCGTGTCCCTGGAGTTGGAAGTATCATTAGTGTACTCAGGGCTTCGAGTCCCTGGAGTTGGACGTAGATTTAGTGTAATCGGGATTCAAGTCACTCGAGTTGGTAGTAGATTTAGTGTATTCGGGGTTCGAGTCCCTGAAGTTGGAAGTAGTATTAGTGTACTCGGGGTTCGAGACCCTGGAGTTGGAAGCAGTATTAGTGCACTCAGAGGTTCGAGTCCCCTTGAGTTGGAAGTAGAATTAGTGTACTCAGAGGTTCGAGTCCCTGGATTTGGAAGTAGTATTAATGGACTCGAGGTTTGGGTCCCTGGAGTTGGAAGTAGTATTAGTGTACTCAGGTGTTCGAGTCCCTGGATTTGGAAATAGATTTAGTGTACTCGAGGTTCGAGACCCTGGAGCTGGAAGAAGTATTTGTGTACTCAGGGGTTCAAGTCCCTGGAGTCGGAAGTAGTATTAGTTTACTCCAGGTTCGAGTCCCTGGAGTGGGAAGTAGTATTAGTGTACGCGAGGTTCGAGTCCCTGGAGTTGGAATTAGATTTAGTGTACTCGGGGTTCGAGTCCCTGGAGTTGGAAGCAGTACTACTGTACTCGAGTCCCTGGAGTTGGAAGTAGTATTAGTGTACTCAGGGGTTCGAGTCCCTGGACTTGGAAATAGATTTAGTGTACGCGAGGTTCGAGTCCCTGGAGTTGGAAGCAGTACTACTGTACTCGAGTTTCGAGTCCCTGGAGTTGGAAGTAGTATTAGTGTACTCAGGGGTTCGAGTCCCTGGACTTGGAAATAGATTTAGTGTAGGCGAGGTTCGAGACCCTGGAGTTGGAAGTAGTATTAGTGTACTCAGGGGTTCGAGTCCCTGGATTTGGAAATAGATTTAGTGTACGCGAGGTTCGAGACCCTGGAGTTGGAAGTAGTATTAGTGTACTCAGGGGTTCGAGTCCCTGGAGTCAGAAGTAGTATTAGTGTACTCGAGGCTCGAGTCCCTGGAGTTGGAACTAGATTTAGCTTACTTGGGGTTCGAGTCCCTGGAGTTGGTAGTAATATTAGTGTACTCGGGGTTCGATTCCCTGAAGTTGGAAGTAGTATTAGTGTAGTCGGGATTCGAGTCACTGGAGTTGGAAGTAGTATTAGTGTACTCGAGGTTCGGGACCCTAGAGATGGAAGTAGATTTAGTGTACTCGGGATTCGTGTCCCTGGAGTTGGAAGTAGTATTAGCGTACTCGGGGTTCGAGACCCTGGAGTTGGAAGCAGTATTAGTGCACTCAGAGGTTCGAGTCCCCTTGAGTTGGAAGTAGAATTAGTGTACTCAGAGGTTCGAGTCCCTGGAGTTGGAAGTGGTATTAATGGACTGAGGTTCGGGTCTCTGGAGTTGGAAGTAGATTTAGTGTACTCGAGGTTCGAGACCCTGGAGTTGGAAGAAGTATTTGTGTATTCAGGGGTTCGAGTCCCTGGAGTCGGAAGTAGTATTAGTGTACTCCAGGTTCGAGTCCCGGGAGTGGGAAGTAGTATTAGTGTACGCGAGGTTCGAGTCCCTGGAGTTGGAAGTAGATTTAGTGTACTCGGGGTTCGAGTCCCTGGAGTCGGAAGCAGTACTACTGTACTCGAGTTTCGAGTCCCTGGAGTTGGAAGTAGTATTAGTGTACTCAGGGGTTCGAGTCCCTGGATTTGGCAATAGATTTAGTGTACGCGAGCTTCGAGACCCTGGAGTTGGAAATAGTATTAGTGTACTCAGGGGTTCGAGTCCCTGGATTTGGAAATAGATTTAGTGTACGCGAGGTTCGAGACCCTGGAGTTGGAAGTAGTATTAGTGTACTCAGGGGTTCGAGTCCCTGGAGTCAGAAGTAGTATTAGTGTACTCCAGGTTCGAGTCCCTGGAGTTGGAAGTAGTATTAGTGTACTCGAAGTTCGAGTCCCCTAGAGTTGGAAGTAGTATTAGTGAACTCAGGGGTTCGAAACCCTGGAGTTGGAAGTAGTATTAGTGTACGCGAGGTTACAGTCCCTGGAGTTGGAAGTAGATTTAGTGTACTTGGGTTTCAAGTCCCTGGAGTTGGAAGCTGTACTTCTGTACTCGAGGTTCAAGTCCCTGGAGTTGGAAGTAGTATTATTGTACTCAGGGGTTCGAGTCCCTGGATTTGGAAATAGATTTAGTGTACTTTAGGTTCGTGACCCTGGAGTTGGAAGTAGTATTAGTGGACGCATGGGTTCGAGTCCCTGGAGTTGGAAGTAGATTTAGCGTACTCGGGGTTCGAGTCCCTGGAGTTGGTATTAGTATTAGTGTACTCGGGGTTGGAGTCCCTGGAGTTGGAAGTAGACTTAGTATACTAAGGGTTCGAGTCCCTGGAGTTGGAAGTAGTATAGTGTACTCGGGGTTCGAGTCCCTGGAGTTGGAAGTATCATTAGTGTACTCAGGGCTTCGAGTCCCTGGAGTTGGAAGTAGTATTAGTGTACTCAGTGGTTCGAGTCCCTGGATTTGGAAATAGATTTAGTGTACGCGAGGTTCGAGACCCTGGAGTTGGAAGTAGTATTAGTGTACTCAGGGGTTCGAGTCCCTGGATTCAGAAGTAGTATTAGTGTACTCCAGGTTCGAGTCCCTGGAGTTGGAAGGAGTATTAGTGTACTCGAGGTTCGAGTCCCTGGAGTTGGAAGTAGATTTAGTGTACTCGGGGTTCGAGTCCCTGGAGTTGGAAGCAGTACTACTGTACTCGAGTTTCGAGTCCCTGGAGTTGGAAGCAGCACTACTGTACTCGAGTTTCGAGTCCCGGGAGTTGGAAGTAGTATTAGTGTACTCAGGGGTTCGAGTCCCTGGACTTGGAAATAGATTTAGTGTACGCGAGGTTCGAGACCCTGGAGTTGGAAGTAGTATTAGTGTACTCAGTGGTTCGAGTCCCTGGAGTTGGAAGGAGTATTAGTGTACTCGAGGTTCGAGTCCCTGGAGTTGGACGTAGTATTAGTGTACTCGAGGCTCGAGTCCCTGGAGTTGGAACTAGATTTAGCGTACTTGGGGTTCGAGTCCCTGGAGTTAGTAATAATATTAGTGTACTCGGGGTTCGATTCCCTGAAGTTGGAAGTAGTATTAGTGTCCTCGGGATTCGAGTCACTGGAGTGGGAAGTAGATTTAGCGTACTCGGGGTTCGAGTCCCTGGAGTTGGTATTAGTATTAGTGTACTCGGGGTTGGAGTCCCTGGAGTTGGAAGTAGACCGAGTATACTAAGGGTTCGAGTCCCTGGAGTTGGAAGTAGTATAGTGCACTCGGGGTTCGAGTCCCTGGAGTTGGAAGTAGATTTAGTGTACTCAGAGGTTCAAGTCCCAGGAGTTGGAAATAATATTTGTGTATTCGGGGTTAGAGACCCTGGACATGGAAGCAGATTTAGTGTACTCGGGGTTCGTGTCCCTGGAGTTGGAAGTATCATTAGTGTACTCAGGGCTTCGAGTCCCTGGAGTTGGACGTAGATTTAGTGTAATCGGGATTCAAGTCACTCGAGTTGGTAGTAGATTTAGTATACTCGGGGTTCGAGACCCTGGAGTTGGAAGCAGTATTAGTGCACTCAGAGGTTCGAGTCCCCTTGAGTTGGAAGTAGAATTAGTGTACTCAGAGGTTCGAGTCCCTGGATTTGGAAGTAGTATTAATGGACTCGAGGTTTGGGTCCCTGGAGTTGGAAGTAGTATTAGTGTACTCAGGTGTTCGAGTCCATGGATTTGGAAATAGATTTAGAGTACTCGAGGTTCGAGACCCTGGAGCTCGAAGAAGTATTTGTGTACTCAGGGGTTCAAGTCCCTGGAGTCGGAAGTAGTATTAGTTTACTCCAGGTTCGAGTCCCTGGAGTGGGAAGTAGTATTAGTGTACGCGAGGTTCGAGTCCCTGGAGTTGGAATTAGATTTAGTGTACTCGGGGTTCGAGTCCCTGGAGTTGGAAGCAGTACTACTGTACTCGAGTCCCTGGAGTTGGAAGTAGTATTAGTGTACTCAGGGGTTCGAGTCCCTGGACTTGGAAATAGATTTAGTGTACGCGAGGTTCGAGTCCCTGGAGTTGGAAGCAGTACTACTGTACTCGAGTTTCGAGTCCCTGGAGTTGGAAGCAGTACTACTGTACTTGAGATTCGAGTCCCTGGAGTTGGAAGTAGTATGAGTGTACTCGAGGCTCGAGTCCCTGGAGTTGGAACTAGATTTAGCGTACTTGGGGTTCGAGTCCCTGGAGTTGGTAGTAATATTAGTGTACTCGGGATTCGAGTCACTGGAGTGGGAAGTAGATTTAGCGTACTCAGGGTTCGAGTCCCTGGAGTTGGTATTAGTATTAGTGTACTCGGGGTTGGAGTCCCTGGAGTTGGAAGTAGACCTAGGATACTAAGGGTTCGAGTCCCTGGAGTTGGAAGTAGTATAGTGCACTCGGGGTTCGAGTCCCTGGAGTTGGAAGTAGATTTCGTGTACTCAGAGGTTCAAGTCCCTGGAGTTGGAAATAATATTAGTGTATTCGGGGTTAGAGACCCTGGACACGGAAGCAGATTTAGTGTACTCGGGGTTCGTGTCCCTGGAGTTGGAAGTATCATTAGTGTACTCAGGGCTTCGAGTCCCTGGAGTTGGACGTAGATTTAGTGTAATCGGGATTCAAGTCACTCAAGTTGGTAGTAGATTTAGTGTATTCGGGGTTCGAGTCCCTGAAGTTGGAAGTAGTATTAGTGTACTCGGGGTTCGAGACCCTGGAGTTGGAAGCAGTATTAGTGCACTCAGAGGTTCGAGTCCCCTTGAGTTGGAAGTAGAATTAGTGTACTCAGAGGATCGAGTCCCTGGAGTTGGAAATAGTATTAATGGACTCGAGGTTCGGGTCCCTGGAGTTGGAAGTAGTATTAGTGTACTCAGGTGTTCGAGTCCCTGGATTTGGAAATAGATTTAGTGTACTCGAGGTTCGAGACCCTGGAGCTGGAAGAAGTATATGTGTACTCAGGGGTTCGAGTCCCTGGAGTGGGAAGTAGTATTAGTGTACGTGAGGTTCGAGTCCCTGGAGTTGGAAGTAGATTTAGTGTACTAGGGGTTCGAGTCCCTGGAGTTGGAAGCAGTACAACTGTACTCGAGTTTCGAGTCCCTGGAGTTGGAAGTAGTATTATTGTACGCGAGGTTCTAGTCGCTGGAGTTGGAAGAAGATTTAGTGTACTCGGGGTTCGAGTCCCTGGAGTTGGAAGCAGTACTACTGTACTCGAGTTTCGAGTCCCTGGAGTTGGAAGCAGTACTACTGTACTCAAGTTTCGAGTCCCTGGAGTTGGAAGTAGTATTAGTGTACTCAGGGGTTCGAATCCCTGGACTTGGAAATAGATTTAGTGTAGGCGAGGTTCGAGACCCTGGAGTTGGAAGTAGTATTAGTGTACTCAGGGGTTCGAGTCCCTGGATTTGGAAATAGATTTAGTGTACGCGAGGTTCGAGACCCTGGAGTTGGAAGTAGTATTAGTGTACTCAGGGGTTCGAGTCCCTGGAGTTGGAAGTATCATTAGTGTACTCAGGGCTTCGAGTCCCTGGAGTTGGAAGTAGTATTAGTGTACTCAGTGGTTCGAGTCCCTGGATTTGGAAATAGATTTAGTGTACGCGAGGTTCGAGACCCTGGAGTTGGAAGTAGTATTAGTGTACTCAGGGGTTCGAGTCCCTGGAGTCAGACGTAGTATTAGTGTACTCCAGGTTCGAGTCCCTGGAGTTGGAAGGAGTATTAGTGTACTCGAGGTTCGAGTCCCTGGAGTTGGAAGTAGATTTAGTGTACTCGGGGTTCGAGTCCCTGGAGTTGGAAGCAGTACTACTGTACTCGAGTTTCGAGTCCCTGGAGTTGGAAGCAGCACTACTGTACTCGAGTTTCGAGTCCCGGGGGTTGGAAGTAGTATTAGTGTACTCAGGGGTTCGAGTCCCTGGAGTTGGAAATAGATTTAGTGTAGGCGAGGTTCGAGACCCTGGAGTTGGAAGTAGTATTAGTGTACTCAGGGGTTCGAGTCCCTGGATTTGGAAATAGATTTAGTGTACGCCAGGTTCGAGACCCTGGAGTTGGAAGTAGTATTAGTGTACTCAGGGGTTCGAGTCCCTGGAGTCAGAAGTAGTATTAGTGTACTCCAGGTTCGAGTCCCTGAAGTTGGAAGTAGTATTAGTGTACTCGAGGTTCGGGACCCTAGAGATGGAAGTAGATTTAGTGTACTCGGGATTCGAGTCCCCGGAGTTGGAAGTAGTATTAGTGTACTCGGGGTTCGAGACCCTGGAGATGGAAGCAGTATTTGTGCACTCAGAGGTTCGAGTCCCCTTGAGTTGGAAGTAGAATTAGTGTACTCAGAGGTTCGAGTCCCTGGAGTTGGAAGTAGTATTAATGGACTCGAGGTTCGGGTCCCTGGAGTTGGAAGTAGTATTAGTGTACTCAGGTGTTCGAGTCCCTGGATTTGGAAATAGATTTAGTGTACTCGAGGTTCGAGACCCTGGAGTTGGAAGAAGTATTTGTGTACTCAGGGGTTCGAGTCCCTGGAGTCGGAAGTAGTATTAGTGTACTCCAGCTTCGAGTCCCTGGAGTGGGAAGTAGTATTAGTGTACGCGAGGTTCGAGTCCCTGGAGTTGGAAGTAGATTTAGTGTACTCGGTGTTCGAGTCCCTGGAGTTGGAAGCAGTACTACTGTACTCGAGTTTCGAGTCCCTGGAGTTGGAAGTAGTATTAGTGTACTCAGGGGTTCGAGTCCCTGGACTTGGAAATAGATTTAGTGTACGCGAGGTTCAAGACCCTGGAGTTGGAAGTAGTATTAGTATACTCAGGGGTTCGAGTCCCTGGATTTGGAAATAGATTTAGTGTACGCGAGGTTCGAGACCCTGGAGTTGGAAGTAGTATTAGTGTACTCAGGGTTTCGAGTCCCTGGAGTCAGAAGTAGTATTAGTGTACTCCAGGTTCAAGTCCCTGGAGTTGGAAGGAGTATTAGTGTACTCGAGGTTCGAGTCCCTGGAGTTGGAAGTAGTATTAGTGTACTCGAGGCTCGAGTCCCTGGAGTTGGAAGTAGTATTAGCGTACTTGGGGTTCGAGTCCCTGGAGTTGGTAGTAATATTAGTGTACTCGGGGTTCGATTCCCTGAAGTTGGAAGTAGTATTAGTGTACTTGGGATTCGAGTCACTGGAGTTGGAAGTAGTATTAGTGTACTCGAGGTTCGGGACCCTAGAGATGGAAGTAGATTTAGTGTACTCGGGATTCGAGTCCCTGGAGTTGGAAGTAGTATTAGTGTACTCGGGGTTCGAGACCCTGGAGTTGGAAGCAGTATTAGTGCACTCAGAGGTTCGAGTCCCCTTGAGTTGGAAGTAGAATTAGTGTCCTCAGAGGTTCGAGTCCCTGGAGTTGGAAGTAGTATTAATGGACTCGAGGTTCGAATCCCTGGTGTTGGAAGTAGATTTAGTGTACTCGGGGTTCGAGTCCTTGGAGTTGGAAGCAGTATTAGTGTACTCAAGGTTCGAGTCCCTGCAGCTGGAAGTAGTATTAGTGTACTCAGGGGTTCGAGTCCCTGGAGTTGGAAATAGATTTACTTTAATCAGGGTTCGAGTCCCTGGAGTTGGAAGTAGATTTAGTGTACTCAGTGTTTCAAGTCCCTGGATTTGGAAATAATATTAGTGTATTCGGTGTTAGAGACCCTGGAGAAGGAAGTAGATTTAGTGTACTCGGGGTTCGAGTCACTTGAGTTGGAAGTAGCATTAGTGTACTCAGGGCTTCGAGTCCCTGGAGTTGGTAGTAGATTTAATGTATTCGGCGTTCGAGTCCCTGGAGTTGGATGTAGTATTAGTGTACTCTGGGTTCGAGACCCTGGATTTGGATGTAATATTAGTGCACTCAGAGGTTCGAGTCCCCTGGAGTTGGAAGTAGATTTAGTGTACTCAGATGTTCGAGTCCCTGCAGTTGGAAGTAGTACTGGTGTACTCAGGGTTTCAAGACCCTGGAGATGGAAGTAGCATTAGTGTACTCAGAGTTTCGAGACCCTGGATTTGGAAGTAGTATTAGTATACTCAGGGGTTCGAGTCCCTGGAGTAGGAAATAGATGTAGTGTACTCAGGGGTTCGAGTCCCCTGGAGTGGAAATTAGTATTAGTGTACTCCAGGTTCGAGTCCCTGGAGTTGGAAGTAGTATTAGTGTACTCCAGGTTCGAGTCCCGGGACTTGGAAATAGTATTAGTGTACTCAGGGGTTCGAGTCCCTGGAGTTGGAAATAGAATTAGTGTACTCAGGGTTCACATCCCTGGCATTGGATGTAGTATTAGTGTAATCAGGGGTTCGAGTCCCTGGAGTTGGAAATAGATTTAGTGTACTCGAGGTTCGAGACCCTGGAGTTGGAAATAGTATTAGTGTACTCAGGGGGTCGAGTCAGTGGAGTTGGAAATAGATTCAGTGTACTCAGGGGTTCGAGTCCCCTGGAGTTGGAAGTAGTATTTGTGTACTCCAGGTTCGAGTCCCTGGAGTTGGAAGTAGATTTAGCGTACTCGGGGTTCAAGTCCCTGGAGTTGGTAGTAATATTAGTGTACTCGGGGTTCGAGCCTCTGGAGTTCGAAGTAGATTTAGTAAACTAAGGGTTCGAGTTCCTGGAGTTGGAAGTTGATTTAGTGTATTCAGAGTTTCAAGTCCCTGGAGTTGGAAATAATATTAGTGTATTCGGGGTTAGAGACCCTGGAGATGGAAGGAGATTTAGTGTACTCGGGGTTCGTGTCCCTGGAGTTGGAAGTAGCATTAGTGTACACAGGGCTTCGAGTCCCTGGAGTTGGAAGTAGATTTAGTGTAATCGGGATTCAAGTCCCTGGAGTTGGTAGTAGATTTAGTGTATTCGGCGTTCGAGTCCCTGTAGTTGGAAGTAGTATTAGTGTACTCGGGGCTCGAGACCCTGGAGTTGGAAGTAGTATTAGTGTACTCGGGGCTCGAGACCCTGGAGTTGGAAGTAGTATTAGTGTACTCAGAGGTTCGAGTCCCCTGGAGTTGGAAGTAGACTTAGTATACTAAGGGTTCGAGTCCCTGGAGTTGGAAGTAGTATAGTGTACTCGGGGTTCGAGTCCCTGGAGTTGGAAGTATCATTAGTGTACTCAGGGCTTCGAGTCCCTGGAGTTGGACGTAGATTTAGTGTAATCGGGATTCAAGTCACTCGAGTTGGTAGTAGATTTAGTGTATTCGGGCTTCGAGTCCCTGAAGTTGGAAGTAGTATTAGTGTACTCGGGGTTCGAGACCCTGGAGTTGGAAGCAGTATTAGTGCACTCAGAGGTTCGAGTCCCCTTGAGTTGGAAATAGAATTAGTGCACTCAGAGGTTCGAGTCCCTGGAGTTGGAAGTAGTATTAATGGACTCGAGGTTCGGGTCCCTGGAGTTGGAAGTAGTATTAGTGTACTCAGGTGTTCGAGTCCCTGGATTTGGAAATAGATTTAGTGTACTCGAGGTTCGAGACCCTGGAGCTGGAAGAAGTTTTTGTGTACTCAGGGGTTCGAGTCCCTGGACTCGGAAGTAGTATTAGTGTACTCCAGGTTCGAGTCCCTGGAGTGGGAAGTAGTATTAGTGTATGTGAGGTTCGAGTCCCTGGAGTTGGAAGTAGATATAGTGTACTAGGGCTTCGAGTCCCTGGAGTTGGAAGCAGTACTACTGTAGTCAAGTTTCGAGTCCCTGGAGTTGGAAGTAGTATTAGTGTACTCAGGGGTTCGAGTCCCTGGACTTGGAAATAGATTTAGTGTAGGCGAGGTTCGAGACCCTGGAGTTGGAAGTAGTATTAGTGTACTCAGGGGTTCGAGTCCCTGGATTTGGAAATAGATTTAGTGTAGGCGAGGTTCGAGACCTGGAGTTGGAAGTAGTATTAGTGTACTCAGGGGTTCGAGTCCCTGGAGTCAGAAGTAGTATTAGTGTACTCCAGGTTCGAGTCCCTGGAGCTGGAAGGAGTATTAGTGTACTCGAGGTTCGAGTCCCTGGAGTTGGAAGTATCATTAGTGTACTCAGGGCTTCGGGTCCCTGGAGTTGGAAGTAGTATTAGTGTACTCGGGGTTCGAGACCCTGGAGTTGGAAGCAGTATTAGTGCACTCAGAGGTTCGAGTCCCCTTGAGTTGGAAATAGATTTAGTGTACGCGAGGTTCGAGTCCCTGGAGTTGGTAGTAATATTAGTGTACTCGGGGTTCGATTCCCTGAAGTTGGAAGTAGTATTAGTGTACTCGGGATTCGAGTCACTAGAGTTGGAAGTAGTATTAGTGTACTCGAGGTTCGGGACCCTAGAGGTGGAAGTAGATTTAGTGTACTCGGGATTCGAGTCCCTGGAGTTGGAAGTAGTATTAGTGTACTCGGGGTTCGAGACCCTGGAGTTGGAAGCAGTATTTGTGCACTCAGAGTTTCGAGTCCCCTTGAGTAGGAAGTAGAATTAGTGTACTCAGAGGTTCGAGTCCCTGGAGTTGGAAGTAGTATTAATGGACTCGAGGTTCGGGTCCCTGGAGTTGGAAGTAGTATTAGTGTACTCAGGTGTTCGAGTCCCTGGATTTGGAAATAGATTTAGTGTACTCGAGGTTCGAGACACTGGAGTTGGAAGAAGTATTTGTGTACTCAGGGGTTCGAGTCCCTGGAGTCGGAAGTAGTATTAGTGTACTCAAGGTTCGAGTCCCTGGAGTGGGAAGTAGTATTAGTGTACGCGAGGTTCGAGTCCCTGGAGTTGGAAGTAGATTTAGTGTACTCAGGGTTCGAGTCCCTGGAGTTGGAAGCAGTACTACTGTACTCGAGTTTCGAGTCCCTGGAGTTGGAAGCAGTACTACTGTACTCGAGTTTCGAGTCCCTGGAGTTGGAAGTAGTATTAGTGTACTCAGGGGTTCGAGTCCCTGGACTTGGAAATAGAATTAGTGTACGCGAGGTTCGAGACCCTGGAGTTGGAAGTAGTATTAGTGTACTCAGGGATTCGAGTCCCTGGATTTGGAAATAGATTTAGTCTACGCGAGGTTCGAGACCCTGGAGTTGGAAGTAGTATTAGTGTACTCAGGGGTTCGAGTCCCTGGAGTCAGAAGTAGTATTAGTGTACTCCAGGTTCGAGTCCGTGGAGTTGGAAGGAGTATTAGTGTAGTCGAGGTTCGAGTCCCTGGAGTTGGAAGTAGTATTAGTGTACTCGAGTCTCGAGTCCCTGGAGTTGGAACTAGATTTAGCGTACTTGGGGTTCGAGTCCCTGGAGTTGGTAATAATATTAGTGTACTCGGGGTTCGATTCCCTGAAGTTGGAAGTAGTATTAGTGTACTCGGGATTCGAGTCACTGGAGTGGGAAGTAGATTTAGCGTACTCGGGGTTCGAGTCCCTGGAGTTGGTATTAGTATTAGTGTACTCGGGGTTGGAGTCCCTGGAGTTGGAAGTAGACCTAGTATACTAAGGGTTCGAGTCCCTGGAGTTGGAAGTAGTATAGTGCACTCGGGGTTCGAGTCCCTGGAGTTGGAAGTAGATTTAGTGTACTCAGAGGTTCAAGTCCCTGGAGTTGGAAATAATATTAGTGTCTTCGGGGTTAGAGACCCTGGACATGGAAGCAGATTTAGTGTACTCGAGGTTCGAGTCCCTGGAGTTGGAAGTAGTATTAGTGTACTCGAGTCTCGAGTCCCTGGAGTTGGAACTAGATTTAGCGTACTTGGGGTTCGAGTCCCTGGAGCTGGTAATAATATTAGTGTACTCGGGGTTCGATTCCCTGAAGTTGGAAGTAGTATTAGTGTAGTCGGGATTCGAGTCAATGGAGTGGGAAGTCGATTTAGCGTACTCGGGGTTCGACTCCCTGGAGTTGGTATTAGTATTAGTGTACTCGGGGTTGGAGTCCCTGGAGTTGGAAGTAGACCTAGTATACTAAGGGTTCGAGTCCCTGGAGTTGGAAGTAGTATAGTGCACTCGGGGTTCGAGTACTTGGAGTTGGAAGTAGATTTAGTGTACTCAGAGGTTCAAGTCCCTGGAGTTGGAAATAATATTAGTGTATTCGGGGTTAGAGACCCTGGACATGGAAGCAGATTTAGTGTACTCGGGGTTCGTGTCCCTGGAGTTGGAAGTATCATTAGTGTACTCAGGGCTTCGAGTCCCTGGAGTTGGACGTAGATTTAGTGTAATCGGGATTCAAGTCACTCGAGTTGGTAGTAGATTTAGTGTATTCGGGCTTCGAGTCCCTGAAGTTGGAAGTAGTATTAGTGTACTCGGGGTTCGAGACCCTGGAGTTGGAAGCAGTATTAGTGCACTCAGAGGTTCGAGTCCCCTTGAGTTGGAAATAGAATTAGTGTACTCAGAGGTTCGAGTCCCTGGAGTTGGAAGTAGTATTAATGGACTCGAGGTTCGGGTCCCTGGAGTTGGAAGTAGTATTAGTGTACTCAGGTGTTCGAGTCCCTGGATTTGGAAATAGATTTAGTGTACTCGAGGTTCGAGACCCTGGAGCTGGAAGAAGTTTTTGTGTACTCAGGGGTTCGAGTCCCTGGAGTCGGAAGTAGTATTAGTGTACTCCAGGTTCGAGTCCCTGGAGTGGGAAGTAGTATTAGTGTACGTGAGGTTCGAGTCCCTGGAGTTGGAAGTAGATATAGTGTACTAGGGCTTCGAGTCCCTGGAGTTGGAAGCAGTACTACTGTAGTCAAGTTTCGAGTCCCTGGAGTTGGAAGTAGTATTAGTGTACTCAGGGGTTCGAGTCCCTGGACTTGGAAATAGATTTAGTGTAGGCGAGGTTCGAGACCCTGGAGTTGGAAGTAGTATTAGTGTACTCAGGGGTTCGAGTCCCTGGATTTGGAAATAGATTTAGTGTACGCGAGGTTCGAGACCTGGAGTTGGAAGTAGTATTAGTGTACTCAGGGATTCGAGTCCCTGGAGTCAGAAGTAGTATTAGTGTACTCCAGGTTCGAGTCCCTGGAGTTGGAAGGAGTATTAGTGTACTCGAGGTTCGAGTCCCTGGAGTTGGAAGTATCATTAGTGTACTCAGGGCTTCGAGTCCCTGGAGTTGGAAGTAGTATTAGTGTACTCGGGGTTCGAGACCCTGGAGTTGGAAGCAGTATTAGTGCACTCAGAGGTTCGAGTCCCCTTGAGTTGGAAATAGATTTAGTGTACGCGAGGTTCGAGTCCATGGAGTTGGTAGTAATATTAGTGTACTCGGGGTTCGATTCCCTGAAGTTGGAAGTAGTATTAGTGTACTCGGGATTCGAGTCACTAGAGTTGGAAGTAGTATTAGTGTACTCGAGGTTCGGGACCCTAGAGGTGGAAGTAGATTTAGTGTACTCGGGATTCGAGTCCCTGGAGTTGGAAGTAGTATTAGTGTACTCGGGGTTCGAGACCCTGGAGTTGGAAGCAGTATTTGTGCACTCAGAGTTTCGAGTCCCCTTGAGTAGGAAGTAGAATTAGTGTACTCAGAGGTTCGAGTCCCTGGAGTTGGAAGTAGTATTAATGGACTCGAGGTTCGGGTCCCTGGAGTTGGAAGTAGTATTAGTGTACTCAGGTGTTTGAGTCCCTGGATTTGGAAATAGATTTAGTGTACTCGAGGTTCGAGACACTGGAGTTGGAAGAAGTATTTGTGTACTCAGGGGTTCGAGTCCCTGGAGTCGGAAGTAGTATTAGTGTACTCCAGGTTCGAGTCCCTGGAGTGGGAAGTAGTATTAGTGTACGCGAGGTTCGAGTCCCTGGAGTTGGAAGGAGATTTAGTGTACTCGGGGTTCGAGTCCCTGGAGTTGGAAGCAGTACTACTGTACTCGAGTTTCGAGTCCCTGGAGTTGGAAGCAGTACTACTGTACTCGAGTTTCGAGACCCTGGAGTTGGAAGTAGTATTAGTGTACTCAGGGGTTCGAGTCCCTGGAATTGGAAATAGAATTAGTGTACGCGAGGTTCGAGACCCTGGAGTTGGAAGTAGTATTAGTGTACTCAGGGATTCGAGTCCCTGGATTTGGAAATAGATTTAGTCTACGC
The DNA here is from genome assembly GCF_017639515.1 of Carcharodon carcharias. Lineage (NCBI taxonomy): Eukaryota > Metazoa > Chordata > Chondrichthyes > Lamniformes > Lamnidae > Carcharodon > Carcharodon carcharias. The sequence continues at coordinate 10,796,347 of NC_054469.1, read as the reverse complement.
GAGGTTCGAGACCCTGGAGTTGGAAGTAGTATTAGTGTACTCAGGGGTTCGAGTCCCTGGAGTCAGAAGTAGTATTAGTGTACTCCAGGTTCGAGTCCCTGGAGTTGGAAGGAGTATTAGTGTACTCGAGGTTCGAGTCCCTGGAGTTGGAAGTAGTATTAGTGTACTCGAGTCTCGAGTCCCTGGAGTTGGAACTAGATTTAGCGTACTTGGGGTTCGAGTCCCTGGAGTTGGTAATAATATTAGTGTACTCGGGGTTCGATTCCCTGAAGTTGGAAGTAGTATTAGTGTACTCGGGATTCGAGTCACTGGAGTGGGAAGTAGATTTAGCGTACTCGGGGTTCGAGTCCCTGGAGTTGGTATTAGTATTAGTGTACTCGGGGTTGGAGTCCCTGGAGTTGGAAGTAGACCTAGTATACTAAGGGTTCGAGTCCCTGGAGTTGGAAGTAGTATAGTGCACTCGGGGTTCGAGTCCCTGGAGTTGGAAGTAGATTTAGTGTACTCAGAGGTTCAAGTCCCTGGAGTTGGAAATAATATTAGTGTCTTCGGGGTTAGAGACCCTGGACATGGAAGCAGATTTAGTGTACTCGGGGTTCGGGTCCTGGAGTTGGTAGTGGATTTAGTGTATTCGGGGTTCGAGTCCCTGGAGTTGGAAGTAGACTTAGTGTACGCAGGGGTTCGAGTCCCTGGAGATGGAAGAATTATTAGTGTACTCGAGGTTCGAATCCCTGGTGTTGGAAGTAGATTTAGTGTACTCGGGGTTCGAGTCCTTGGAGTTGGAAGCAGTATTAGTGTAGTCAAGGTTCGAGTCCCTGCAGCTGGAAGTAGTATTAGTGTACTCAGGGGTTCGAGTCCCTGGAGTTGGAAATAGATTTACTTTAATCAGGGTTCGAGTCCCTGGAGTTGGAAGTAGATTTAGTGTACTCAGTGTTTCAAGTCCCTGGATTTGGAAATAATATTAGTGTATTCGGTGTTAGAGACCCTGGAGAAGGAAGTAGATTTAGTGTACTCGGGGTTCGAGTCACTTGAGTTGGAAGTAGCATTAGTGTACTCAGGGCTTCGAGTCCCTGGAGTTGGTAGTAGATTTAATGTATTCGGCGTTCGAGTCCCTGGAGTTGGATGTAGTATTAGTGTACTCTGGGTTCGAGACCCTGGAGTTGGATGTAATATTAGTGCACTCAGAGGTTCGAGTCCCCTGGAGTTGGAAGTAGATTTAGTGTACTCAGATGTTCGAGTCCCTGCAGTTGGAAGTAGTACTGGTGTACTCAGGGTTTCAAGACCCTGGAGATGGAAGTAGCATTAGTGTACTCAGAGTTTCGAGACCCTGGATTTGGAAGTAGTATTAGTATACTCAGGGGTTCGAGTCCCTGGAGTAGGAAATAGATTTAGTGTACTCAGGGGTTCGAGTCCCCTGGAGTGGAAATTAGTATTAGTGTACTCCAGGTTCGAGTCCCTGGAGTTGGAAGTAGTATTAGTGTACTCCAGGTTCGAGTCCCGGGACTTGGAAGTAGTATTAGTGTACTCAGGGGTTCGAGTCCCTGGAGTTGGAAATAGAATTAGTGTACTCAGTGTTCACATCCCTGGCATTGGATGTAGTATTAGTGTAATCAGGGGTTCGAGTCCCTGGAGTTGGAAATAGATTTAGTGTACTCGAGGTTCGAGACCCTGGAGTTGGAAATAGTATTAGTGTACTCAGGGGGTCGAGTCAGTGGAGTTGGAAATAGATTCAGTGTACTCAGGGGTTCGAGTCCCCTGGAGTTGGAAGTAGTATTTGTGTACTCCAGGTTCGAGTCCCTGGAGTTGGAAGTAGATTTAGCGTACTCGGGGTTCAAGTCCCTGGAGTTGGTAGTAATATTAGTGTACTCGGGGTTCGAGCCTCTGGAGTTCGAAGTAGATTTAGTAAACTAAGGGTTCGAGTTCCTGGAGTTGGAAGTTGATTTAGTGTATTCAGAGTTTCAAGTCCCTGGAGTTGGAAATAATATTAGTGTATTCGGGGTTAGAGACCCTGGAGATGGAAGTAGTATTAGTGTACTCGGGATTCGAGTCACTAGAGTTGGAAGTAGTATTAGTGTACTCGAGGTTCGGGACCCTAGAGGTGGAAGTAGATTTAGTGTACTCGGGATTCGAGTCCCTGGAGTTGGAAGTAGTATTAGTGTACTCGGGGTTCGAGACCCTGGAGTTGGAAGCAGTATTTGTGCACTCAGAGTTTCGAGTCCCCTTGAGTAGGAAGTAGAATTAGTGTACTCAGAGGTTCGAGTCCCTGGAGTTGGAAGTAGTATTAATGGACTCGAGGTTCGGGTCCCTGGAGTTGGAAGTAGTATTAGTGTACTCAGGTGTTCGAGTCCCTGGATTTGGAAATAGATTTAGTGTACTCGAGGTTCGAGACACTGGAGTTGGAAGAAGTATTTGTGTACTCAGGGGTTCGAGTCCCTGGAGTCGGAAGTAGTATTAGTGTACTCCAGGTTCGAGTCCCTGGAGTGGGAAGTAGTATTAGTGTACGCGAGGTTCGAGTCCCTGGAGTTGGAAGTAGATTTAGTGTACTCGGGGTTCGAGTCCCTGGAGTTGGAAGCAGTACTACTGTACTCGAGTTTCGAGTCCCTGGAGTTGGAAGCAGTACTACTGTACTCGAGTTTCGAGACCCTGGAGTTGGAAGTAGTATTAGTGTACTCAGGGGTTCGAGTCCCTGGAATTGGAAATAGAATTAGTGTACGCGAGGTTCGAGACCCTGGAGTTGGAAGTAGTATTAGTGTACTCAGGGATTCGAGTCCCTGGATTTGGAAATAGATTTAGTCTACGCGAGGTTCGAGACCCTGGAGTTGGAAGTAGTATTAGTGTACTCAGGGGTTCGAGTCCCTGGAGTCAGAAGTAGTATTAGTGTACTCCAGGTTCGAGTCCCTGGAGTTGGAAGGAGTATTAGTGTACTCGAGGTTCGAGTCCCTGGAGTTGGAAGTAGTATTAGTGTACTCGAGTCTCGAGTCCCTGGAGTTGGAACTAGATTTAGCGTACTTGGGGTTCGAGTCCCTGGAGTTGGTAATAATATTAGTGTACTCGGGGTTCGATTCCCTGAAGTTGGAAGTAGTATTAGTGTACTCGGGATTCGAGTCACTGGAGTGGGAAGTAGATTTAGCGTACTCGGGGTTCGAGTCCCTGGAGTTGGTATTAGTATTAGTGTACTCGGGGTTGGAGTCCCTGGAGTTGGAAGTAGACCTAGTATACTAAGGGTTCGAGTCCCTGGAGTTGGAAGTAGTATAGTGCACTCGGGGTTCGAGTCCCTGGAGTTGGAAGTAGATTTAGTGTACTCAGAGGTTCAAGTCCCTGGAGTTGGAAATAATATTAGTGTCTTCGGGGTTAGAGACCCTGGACATGGAAGCAGATTTAGTGTACTCGGGGTTCGGGTCCTGGAGTTGGTAGTGGATTTAGTGTATTCGGGGTTCGAGTCCCTGGAGTTGGAAGTAGACTTAGTGTACGCAGGGGTTCGAGTCCCTGGAGATGGAAGAATTATTAGTGTACTCGAGGTTCGAATCCCTGGTGTTGGAAGTAGATTTAGTGTACTCGGGGTTCGAGTCCTTGGAGTTGGAAGCAGTATTAGTGTACTCAAGGTTCGAGTCCCTGCAGCTGGAAGTAGTATTAGTGTACTCAGGGGTTCGAGTCCCTGGAGTTGGAAATAGATTTACTTTAATCAGGGTTCGAGTCCCTGGAGTTGGAAGTAGATTTAGTGTACTCAGTGTTTCAAGTCCCTGGATTTGGAAATAATATTAGTGTATTCGGTGTTAGAGACCCTGGAGAAGGAAGTAGATTTAGTGTACTCGGGGTTCGAGTCACTTGAGTTGGAAGTAGCATTAGTGTACTCAGGGCTTCGAGTCCCTGGAGTTGGTAGTAGATTTAATGTATTCGGCGTTCGAGTCCCTGGAGTTGGATGTAGTATTAGTGTACTCTGGGTTCGAGACCCTGGAGTTGGATGTAATATTAGTGCACTCAGAGGTTCGAGTCCCCTGGAGTTGGAAGTAGATTTAGTGTACTCAGATGTTCGAGTCCCTGCAGTTGGAAGTAGTACTGGTGTACTCAGGGTTTCAAGACCCTGGAGATGGAAGTAGCATTAGTGTACTCAGAGTTTCGAGACCCTGGATTTGGAAGTAGTATTAGTATACTCAGGGGTTCGAGTCCCTGGAGTAGGAAATAGATTTAGTGTACTCAGGGGTTCGAGTCCCCTGGAGTGGAAATTAGTATTAGTGTACTCCAGGTTCGAGTCCCTGGAGTTGGAAGTAGTATTAGTGTACTCCAGGTTCGAGTCCCGGGACTTGGAAGTAGTATTAGTGTACTCAGGGGTTCGAGTCCCTGGAGTTGGAAATAGAATTAGTGTACTCAGGGTTCACATCCCTGGCATTGGATGTAGTATTAGTGTAATCAGGGGTTCGAGTCCCTGGAGTTGGAAATAGATTTAGTGTACTCGAGGTTCGAGACCCTGGAGTTGGAAATAGTATTAGTGTACTCAGGGGGTCGAGTCAGTGGAGTTGGAAATAGATTCAGTGTACTCAGGGGTTCGAGTCCCCTGGAGTTGGAAGTAGTATTTGTGTACTCCAGGTTCGAGTCCCTGGAGTTGGAAGTAGATTTAGCGTACTCGGGGTTCAAGTCCCTGGAGTTGGTAGTAATATTAGTGTACTCGGGGTTCGAGCCTCTGGAGTTCGAAGTAGATTTAGTAAACTAAGGGTTCGAGTTCCTGGAGTTGGAAGTTGATTTAGTGTATTCAGAGTTTCAAGTCCCTGGAGTTGGAAATAATATTAGTGTATTCGGGGTTAGAGACCCTGGAGATGGAAGGAGATTTAGTGTACTCGGGGTTCGTGTCCCTGGAGTTGGAAGTAGCATTAGTGTACACAGGGCTTCAAGTCCCTGGAGTTGGAAGTAGATTTAGTGTAATCGAGATTCAAGTCCCTGGAGTTGGTAGTAGATTTAGTGTATTCGGCGTTCGAGTCCCTGTAGTTGGAAGAAGTATTAGTGTACTCGGGGCTCGAGACCCTGGAGTTGGAAGTAGTATTAGTGTACTCAGAGGTTCGAGTCCCCTGGAGTTGGAAGTAGACTTAGTATACTAAGGGTTCGAGTCCCTGGAGTTGGAAGTAGTATAGTGTACTCGGGGTTCGAGTCCCTGGAGTTGGAAGTATCATTAGTGTACTCAGGGCTTCGAATCCCTGGAGTTGGAAGTAGTATTAGTGTACTCGGGGTTCGAGACCCTGGAGTTGGAAGCAGTATTAGTGCACTCAGAGGTTCGAGTCCCCTTGAGTTGGAAGTAGAATTAGTGTACTCAGAGGTTCGAGTCCCTGGAGTTGGAAGTAGTATTAATGGACTCGAGGTTCGGGTCCCTGGAGTTGGAAGTAGTATTAGTGTACTCAGGTGTTCGAGTCCCTGGATTTGGAAATAGATTTAGTGTACTCGAGGTACGAGACCCAGGAGTTGGAAGAAGTATTTGTGTACTCAGGGGTTCGAGTCCCTGGAGTCGGAAGTAGTATTAGTGTACTCCAGGTTCGAGTCCCTGGAGTGGGAAGTAGATTTAGCGTACTCGGGGTTCGAGTCCCTGGAGTTGGTATTAGTATTAGTGTACTCGGGGTTGGAGTCCCTGGAGTTGGAAGTAGACCTAGTATACTAAGGGTTCGAGTCCCTGGAGTTGGAAGTAGTATAGTGCACTCGGGGTTCGAGTGCCTGGAGTTGGAAGTAGAGTTAGTGTACTCAGAGGTTCAAGTCCCTGGAGTTGGAAATAATATTAGTGTATTCGGGGTTAGAGACCCTGGACATGGAAGCAGATTTAGTGTACTCGGGGTTAGTGTCCCTGGAGTTGGAAGTATCATTAGTGTACTCAGGGCTTCGAGTCCCTGGAGTTGGACGTAGATTTAGTGTAATCGGGATTCAAGTCACTCGAGTTGGTAGTAGATTTAGTGTATTCGGGCTTCGAGTCCCTGAAGTTGGAAGTAGTATTAGTGTACTCGGGGTTCGAGACCCTGGAGTTGGAAGCAGTATTAGTGCACTCAGAGGTTCGAGTCCCCTTGAGTTGGAAGTAGAATTAGTGTACTCAGAGGTTCGAGTCCCTGGAGTTGGAAGTAGTATTAATGGACTCGAGGTTCGGGTCCCTGGAGTTGGAAGTAGTATTAGTGTACTCAGGTGTTCGAGTCCCTGGATTTGGAAATAGATTTAGTGTACTCGAGGTTCGAGACCCTGGAGCTGGAAGAAGTATTTGTGTACTCAGGGGTTCGAGTCCCTGGAGTCGGAAGTAGTATTAGTGTACGTGAGGTTCGAGTCCCTGGAGTGGGAAGTAGTATTAGTGTACGTGAGGTTCGAGTCCCTGGAGTTGGAAGTAGATATAGTGTACTAGGGGTTCGAGTCCCTGGAGTTGGAAGCAGTACTACTGTAGTCGAGTTTCGAGTCCCTGGAGTTGGAAGTAGTATTAGTGTACTCAGGGGTTCGAGTCCCTGGACTTGGAAATAGATTTAGTGTAGGCGAGGTTCGAGACCCTGGAGTTGGAAGTAGTATTAGTGTACTCAGGGGTTCGAGTCCCTGGATTTGGAAATAGATTTAGTGTACGTGAGGTTCGAGACCCTGGAGTTGGAAGTAGTATTAGTGTACTCAGGGGTTCGAGTCCCTGGAGTCAGAAGTAGTATTAGTGTACTCCAGGTTCGAGTCCCTGGAGTTGGAAGGAGTATTAGTGTACTCGAGGTTCGAGTCCCTGGAGTTGGAAGTAGTATTAGTGTACTCGAGGCTCGAGTCCCTGGAGTTGGAAGTAGTATTAGCGTACTTGGGGTTCGAGTCCCTGGAGTTGGTAGTAATATTAGTGTACTCAGGGTTCGATTCCCTGAAGTTGGAAGTAGTATTAGTGTACTCGGGATTCGAGTCACTAGAGTTGGAAGTAGTATTAGTGTACTCGAGGTTCGGGACCCTAGAGGTGGAAGTAGATTTAGTGTACTTGGGATTCGAGTCCCTGGAGTTGGAAGTAGTATTAGTGTACTCGGGGTTCGAGACCCTGGAGTTGGAAGCAGTATTTGTGCACTCAGAGTTTCGAGTCCCCTTGAGTAGGAAGTAGAATTAGTGTACTCAGAGGTTCGAGTCCCTAGAGTTGGAAGTAGTATTAATGGACTCGAGGTTCGGGTCCCTGGAGTTGGAAGTAGTATTAGTGTACTCAGGTGTTCGAGTCCCTGGATTTGGAAATAGATTTAGTGTACTCGAGGTTCGAGACCCTGGAGTTGGAAGAAGTATTTGTGTACTCAGGGGTTCGAGTCCCTGGAGTCGGAAGTAGTATTAGTGTACTCCAGGTTCGAGTCCCTGGAGTGGGAAGTAGTATTAGTGTACGCGAGGTTCGAGTCCCTGGAGTTGGAAGTAGATTTAGTGTACTCGGGGTTCGAGTCCCTGGAGTTGGAAGCAGTACTACTGTACTCGAGTTTCGAGTCCCTGGAGTTGGAAGCAGTACTACTGTACTCGAGTTTCGAGTCCCTGGAGTTGGAAGTAGTATTAGTGTACTCAGGGGTTCGAGTCCCTGGACTTGGAAATAGATTTAGTGTAGGCGAGGTTCGAGACCCTGGAGTTGGAAGTAGTATTAGTGTACTCAGGGGTTCGAGTCCCTGGATTTGGAAATAGATTTAGTGTACGCGAGGTTCGAGTCCCTGGAGTTGGAAGTAGTATTAGTGTACTCAGGGGTTCGAGTCCCTGGAGTCAGAAGTAGTATTAGTGTACTCCAGGTTCGAGTCCCTGGAGTTGGAAGGAGTATTAGTGTAGTCGAGGTTCGAGTCCCTGGAGTTGGAAGTAGTATTAGTGTACTCGAGTCTCGAGTCCCTGGAGTTGGAACTAGATTTAGCGTACTTGGGGTTCGAGTCCCTGGAGTTGGTAATAATATTAGTGTACTCGGGGTTCGATTCCCTGAAGTTGGAAGTAGTATTAGTGTACTCGGGATTCGAGTCACTGGAGTGGGAAGTAGATTTAGCGTACTCGGGGTTCGAGTCCCTGGAGTTGGTATTAGTATTAGTGTACTCGGGGTTGGAGTCCCTGGAGTTGGAAGTAGACCTAGTATACTAAGGGTTCGAGTCCCTGGAGTTGGTAATAATATTAATGTACTCGGGGTTCGATTCCCTGAAGTTGGAAGTAGTATTAGTGTACTCGGGATTCGAGTCCCTGGAGTGGGAAGTAGATTTAGCGTACTCGGGGTTCGAGTCCCTGGAGTTGGTATTAGTATTAGTGTACTCGGGGTTGGAGTCCCTGGAGTTGGAAGTAGACCTAGTATACTAAGGGTTCGAGTCCCTGGAGTTGGAAGTAGTATAGTGCACTCGGGGTTCGAGTCCCTGGAGTTGGAAGTAGATTTAGTGTACTCAGAGGTTCAAGTCCCTGGAGTTGGAAATAATATTAGTGTCTTCGGGGTTAGAGACCCTGGACATGGAAGCAGATTTAGTGTACTCGGGGTTCGGGTCCTGGAGTTGGTAGTGGATTTAGTGTATTCGGGGTTCGAGTCCCTGGAGTTGGAAGTAGACTTAGTGTACGCAGGGGTTCGAGTCCCTGGAGATGGAAGAATTATTAGTGTACTCGAGGTTCGAATCCCTGGTGTTGGAAGTAGATTTAGTGTACTCGGGGTTCGAGTCCTTGGAGTTGGAAGCAGTATTAGTGTACTCAAGGTTCGAGTCCCTGCAGCTGGAAGTAGTATTAGTGTACTCAGGGGTTCGAGTCCCTGGAGTTGGAAATAGATTTACTTTAATCAGGGTTCGAGTCCCTGGAGTTGGAAGTAGATTTAGTGTACTCAGTGTTTCAAGTCCCTGGATTTGGAAATAATATTAGTGTATTCGGTGTTAGAGACCCTGGAGAAGGAAGTAGATTTAGTGTACTCGGGGTTCGAGTCACTTGAGTTGGAAGTAGAATTAGTGTACTCAGGGCTTCGAGTCCCTGGAGTTGGTAGTAGATTTAATGTATTCGGCGTTCGAGTCCCTGGAGTTGGATGTAGTATTAGTGTACTCTGGGTTCGAGACCCTGGAGTTGGATGTAATATTAGTGCACTCAGAGGTTCGAGTCCCCTGGAGTTGGAAGTAGATTTAGTGTACTCAGATGTTTGAGTCCCTGCAGTTGGAAGTAGTACTGGTGTACTCAGGGTTTCAAGACCCTGGAGATGGAAGTAGCATTAGTGTACTCAGAGTTTCGAGACCCTGGATTTGGAAGTAGTATTAGTATACTCAGGGGTTCGAGTCCCTGGAGTAGGAAATAGATTTAGTGTACTCAGGGGTTCGAGTCCCCTGGAGTGGAAATTAGTATTAGTGTACTCCAGGTTCGAGTCCCTGGAGTTGGATGTAGTATTAGTGTACTCCAGCTTCGAGTCCCGGGACTTGGAAGTAGTATTAGTGTACTCAGTGGTTCGAGTCCCTGGAGTTGGAAATAGAATTAGTGTACTCAGGGTTCACATCCCTGGCGTTGGATGTAGTATTAGTGTAATCAGGGGTTCGAGTCCCTGGAGTTGGAAATAGATTTAGTGTACTCGAGGTTCGAGACCCTGGAGTTGGAAATAGTGTTAGTGTACTCAGGGGGTCGAGTCAGTGGAGTTGGAAATAGATTCAGTGTACTCAGGGGTTCGAGTCCCCTGGAGTTGGAAGTAGTATTTGTGTACTCCAGGTTCGAGTCCCTGGAGTTGGAAGTAGATTTAGCGTACTCGGGGTTCAAGTCCCTGGAGTTGGTAGTAATATTAGTGTACTCGGGGTTCGAGCCTCTGGAGTTCGAAGTAGATTTAGTAAACTAAGGGTTCGAGTTCCTGGAGTTGGAAGTTGATTTAGTGTATTCAGAGTTTCAAGTCCCTGGAGTTGGAAATAATATTAGTGTATTCGGGGTTAGAGACCCTGGAGATGGAAGGAGATTTAGTGTACTCGGGGTTCGTGTCCCTGGAGTTGGAAGTAGCATTAGTGTACACAGGCCTTCGAGTCCCTGGAGTTGGAAGTAGATTTAGTGTAATCGGGATTCAAGTCCCTGGAGTTGGTACTAGATTTAGTGTATTCGGCGTTCGAGTCCCTGGAGTTGGAAGTAGATTTAGTGTACTCAGAGTTTCAAGTCCCTGGATTTGGAAATAATATTAGTGTATTCGGGGTTAGAGACCACGGAGATGGAAGTAGATTTACTGTACTCAGGGCTTCGAGTCCCTGGAGTTGGAAGTAGATTTAGTGTATTCGGCATTCGAGTCCCTGGAGTTGGATGTAGTATTAGGGTACTCGGGGTTTGAGACCCTGGAGTTGGATGTAGTATTAGTGCACTCAGAGGTTCGAGTCCCCTGGAGTTGGAAGTAGATTTAGTGTACTCAGATGTTCGAGTCCCTGCAGTTGGAAGTAGATTTAGTGTACTCAGAGGTTCAAGTCCCTGGAGTTGGAAATAATATTATTGTATTCGGGGTTCGAGAACCTGGAGATGGAAGTAGTATAGTGTACTCGGGGTTCGAGTCCCTGCAGTTGGAAGTAGATTTAGTGTACTCAGTGTTTCAAGTCCCTGGATTTGGAAATAATATTAGTGTATTCGGTGTTAGAGACCCTGGAGATGGAAGTAGATTTTGCGTACTCGGGGTTCGAGTCCCTGGAGTTGGTATTAGTATTAGTGTACTCGGGGTTGGAGTCCCTGGAGTTGGAAGTAGACCTAGTATACTAAGGGTTCGAGTCCCTGGAGTTGGAAGTAGTATAGTGCACTCGGGGTTCGAGTCCCTGGAGTTGGAAGTAGATTTAGTGTACTCAGAGGTTCAAGTCCCTGGAGTTGGAAATAATATTAGTGTCTTCGGGGTTAGAGACCCTGGACATGGAAGCAGATTTAGTGTACTCGGGGTTCGGGTCCTGGAGTTGGTAGTGGATTTAGTGTTTTCGGGGTTCGAGTCCCTGGAGTTGGAAGTAGACTTAGTGTACGCAGGGGTTCGAGTCCCTGGAGATGGAAGTAGACTTAGTGTACGCAGGGCTTCGAGTCCCTGGAGTTGGTAGTAGATTTAGCGTACTCGGGCTTCGAGTCCCTGGAGTTGGTAGTAGTATTAGTGTACTCGGGGTTCGAGTCCCTGCAGTTGGAAGTAGATTTAGTGTACTCAGTGTTTCAAGTCCCTGGATTTGGAAATAATATTAGTGTATTCAGTGTTAGAGACCCTGGAGATGGAAGTAGATTTAGTGTACTCGGGGTTCGAGTCACTTGAGTTGGAAGTAGCATTAGTGTACTCAGGGCTTCGAGTCCCTGGAGTTGGTAGTAGATTTAATGTATTCGGCATTCGAGTCCCTGGAGTTGGATGTAGTATTAGTGTAATCTGGGTTCGAGACCCTGGAGTTGGATGTAATATTCGTGCACTCAGAGGTTCGAGTCCCCTGGAGTTGGAAGTAGATTTAGTGTACTCAGATGTTTGAGTCCCTGCAGTTGGAAGTAGTACTGGTGTACTCAGGGTTTCAAGACCCTGGAGATGGAAGTAGCATTAGTGTACTCAGAGTTTCGAGACCCTGGATTTGGAAGTAGTATTAGTATACTCAGGGGTTCGAGTCCCTGGAGTAGGAAATAGATTTAGTGTACTCAGGGGTTCGAGTCCCCTGGAGTGGAAATTAGTATTAGTGTACTCCAGGTTCGAGTCCCTGGAGTTGGATGTAGTATTAGTGTACTCCAGGTTCGAGTCCCGGGACTTGGAAGTAGTATTAGTGTACTCAGTGGTTCGAGTCCCTGGAGTTGGAAATAGAATTAGTGTACTCAGGGTTCACATCCCTGGCATTGGATGTAGTATTAGTGTAATCAGGGGTTCGAGTCCCTGGAGTTGGAAATAGATTTAGTGTACTCGAGGTTCGAGACCCTGGAGTTGGAAATAGTATTAGTGTACTCAGGGGGTCGAGTCAGTGGAGTTGGAAATAGATTCAGTGTACTCAGGGCTTCGAGTCCCGGGAGTTGGAAGTAGTATTAGTGTATTCGGGGCGCGAGTCGCTGGAGTTGGAAGTTTTATTAGTGTACTCGGTGTTCGAGACCCTGGAATTGGAGGTACTATTAGCGTACTCGGGATTCGAGACCCGGGATTTAGAAGTAGTATTAGTGTACTCGGGGTTCGAGACCCTGGAGTAGGAAGTAGTGTTAGTGTACTCGGGGTTCGGGTCCCTGGAGTTGGAAGTAGATTTAATGTACTCGGGGTTTGAGTCCCTGGAGTTGAAAGTAGATTTAGTGTACTGAGGGATTCGAGTCCCTGGAGCTGGAAGTAGTATCAGTGTACTCAGGGTTCGAGTTCCTGGAGTTGTAAGTAGTATTAGTGTACACGAGGTTCAAGTCCCTGAAGTTGGAAGTAGATTTAGTGTACTCAGAGGTTCGAGTCAATGGAGTCGGAAGTAGATTCAGTGTACTCAGCGTTTCGAGTCCCCTGGAGTTGGAATTAGTATTAGTGTACGCGGGGTTTGAGTCCCTGGAGTTGGAAGTAGATTTAGTATACTAAGGGTTCGAGTCCCAGGAGTTGGAAGTAGTATAGTGTACTCGGGGTTCGAGTCCCTGGAGTTGGAAGTAGATTTAGTGTACTCAGAGATTCAAGTCCCTGGAGTTGGTAGTAGATTTAGTGTATTCGGCGTTCGAGTCCCTGGATTTGGAAGTAGTATTAGTATACTCGGGGTTCGAGACCCGGGAGTAGGAAGTAGTGTTAGTGTACTCGGGGTTCGGGTCCCTGGAGTTGGAAGTAGATTTAGTGTACTCGGGGTTGGAGTCTCTGGAGTTGGAAGTAGATTTAGTGTACTCAGGGATTCGAGTCCCTGGAGCTGGAAGTAGTATTAGTGTACTCGGGGTTCGAGTTCCTGGAGTTGTAAGTAGTATTAGTGTACACGGGTTCGAGTCCCTGAAGTTGGAAGTAGTATTAGTGTACTCGGTGTTCGAGTCCCCTGGTGTTGGAAGTAGTATTAGTATACTCAGGGGTTCGAGTCCCTGGAGTAGGAAATAGATTTAGTGTACTCAGGGGTTCGAGTCCCCTGGAATGGGAATTAGTATTAGTGTACTCGAGGTTCGAGTCCCTGGAGTTGGAAGTAGTATTAGTGTACTCCAGGTTCAAGTCCCTGGACTTGGAAGTAGTATTAGTGTACTCAGGGGTTCGAGTTCTTGGAGTTGGAAATAGAATTAGTGTACTCAGGGTTCACATCCCTGGCGTTGGATGTACTATTAGTGTACTCAGGGGTTCGAGTCCCTGGATTTGGAAATAGATTTAGTGTACTCGGAGTTCGAGTCCCTGGAGTTGGAAGTAAATTTAGTGTACTCGGGGTTTGAGTCCCTGGCGTTGGAAGTAGTATTAGTATACTCGAGATTCGAGTACCTGGATTTGAAAGTAGCTTTAGTGAACTCAGGGATTCGAGTCCCTGGTGTTGGAAGTAGTATTAGTGTACTTGAGGTACGAGTCCCTGGAGTTGGAAGTAGATTTAGTGTACTCAGAGGTTCAAGTCCCTGGAGTTGGAAATAATATTATTGTATTCGGGGTTCGAGAACCTGGAGATGGAAGTAGATTTAGTGTACTCGGGGTTCGAGTCCCTGGAGTTGGAAGTAGATTTAGTGTACTCAGAGTTTCAAGTCCCTGGATTTGGAAATAATATTAGTGTATTCGGGGTTAGAGACCACAGAGATGGAAGTAGATTTACTGTACTCGGGGTTCGAGTCCCTGGAGTTGGAAGTAGCATTAGTGTACTCAGGGCTTCGAGTCACTTGAGTTGGAAGTAGATTTAGTGTAATCGGGATTCAAGTCCCTGGAGTTGGTACTAGATTTAGTGTATTCGGCGTTCGAGTCCCTGGAGTTGGATGTAGTATTAGTGTACTCGGGGTTCGAGACCCTGGAGTTGGATGTAGTATTAGTGCACTCAGAGGTTCGAGTCCCCTGGAGTTGGAAGTAGATTTAGTGTACTCAGATGTTCGAGTCCCTGCAGTTGGAAGTAGATTTAGTGTACTCAGAGGTTCAAGTCCCTGGAGTTGGAAATAATATTATTGTATTCGGGGTTCGAGAACCTGGAGATGGAAGTAGATTTAGTGTACTCGGGGTTTGAGTCCCTAGAGTTGGAAGTAGATTTAGTGTACTCAGAGTTTCAAGTCCCTGGATTTGGAAATAATATTAGTGTATTCGGGGTTAGAGACCACGGAGATGGAAGTAGATTTACTGTACTCGGGGTTCGAGTCCCTGGAGTTGGAAGTAGCATTAGTGTACTCAGGGCTTCGAGTCCCTGGAGTTGGTAGTAGATTTAGCGTACTCGGGCTTCGAGTCCCTGGAGTTGGTAGTAGTATTAGTGTACTCGGGGTTCGAGTCTCTGGAGTTGGAAGTAGTATAGTGTACTCGGGGTTCAAGTCCCTGCAGTTGGAAGTAGATTTAGTGTACTCAGTGTTTCAAGTCCCTGGATTTGGAAATAATATTAGTGTATTCGGTGTTAGAGACCCTGGAGATGGAAGTAGATTTAGTGTACTCGGGGTTCGAGTCACTTGAGTTGGAAGTAGCATTAGTGTACTCAGGGCTTCGAGTCCCTGGAGTTGGTAGTAGATTTAATGTATTCGGCGTTCGAGTCCCTGGAGTTGGATGTAGTATTAGTGTACTCTGGGTTCGAGACCCTGGAGTTGGATGTAATATTAGTGCACTCAGAGGTTCGAGTCCCCTGGAATTGGAAGTAGATTTAGTGTACTCAGATGTTTGAGTCCCTGCAGTTGGAAGTAGTACTGGTGTACTCAGGGTTTCAAGACCCTGGAGATGGAAGTAGCATTAGTGTACTCAGAGTTTCAAGACCCTGGATTTGGAAGTAGTATTAGTATACTCAGGGGTTCGAATCCCTGGAGTAGGAAATAGATTTAGTGTACTCAGGGGTTCGAGTCCCCTGGAGTGGAAATTAGTATTAGTGTACTCCAGGTTCGAGTCCCTGGAGTTGGAAGTAGTATTAGTGTACTCCAGGTTCGGGTCCCGGGACTTGGAAGTAGTATTAGTGTACTCAGGGGTTCGAGTCCCTGGAGTTGGAAATAGAATTAGTGTACTCAGGGTTCACATCCCTGGCGTTGGATGTAGTATTAGTGTAATCAGGGGTTCGAGTCCCTGGAGTTGGAAATAGATTTAGTGTACTCGAGGTTCGAGACCCTGGAGTTGGAAATAGTATTAGTGTACTCAGGGGGTCGAGTCAGAGGAGTTGGAAATAGATTCAGTGTACTCAGGGGTTCGAGTCCCCTGGAGTTGGAAGTAGTATTTGTGTACTCCAGGTTCGAGTCCCTGGAGTTGGAAGTTGATTTAGCGTACTCGGGGTTCGAGTCCCTGGAGTTGGTAGTAATATTAGTGTAATCGGGGTTCGAGTCTCTGGAGTTGGAAGTAGATTTAGTATACTAAGGGTTCGAATTCCTGCAGTTGGAAGTAGATTTAGTGTGTTCAGAGTTTCAAGTCCCTGGAGTTGGAAATAATATTAGTGTATTCGGGGTTAGAGACCCTGGAGATGGAAGTAGATTTAGTGTACTCGGGGTTCGTGTCCCTGGAGTTGGAAGTAGCATTAGTGTACTCAGGGCTTCGAGTCCCGGGAGTTGGAAGTAGTATTAGTGTATTCGGGGCGCGAGTCGCTGGAGTTGGAAGTTTTATTAGTGTACTCGGTGTTCGAGACCCTGGAATTGGAGGTACTATTAGTGTACTCGGGATTCGAGACCCGGGATTTAGAAGTAGTATTAGTGTACTCGGGGTTCGAGACCCTGGAGTAGGAAGTAGTGTTAGTGTACTCGGGGTTCGGGTCCCTGGAGTTGGAAGTAGATTTAATGTACTCGGGGTTTGAGTCCCTGGAGTTGAAAGTAGATTTAGTGTACTGAGGGATTCGAGTCCCTGGAGCTGGAAGTAGTATCAGTGTACTCAGGGTTCGAGTTCCTGGAGTTGTAAGTAGTATTAGTGTACACGAGGTTCAAGTCCCTGAAGTTGGAAGTAGATTTAGTGTACTCAGAGGTTCGAGTCAATGGAGTCGGAAGTAGATTCAGTGTACTCAGCGTTTCGAGTCCCCTGGAGTTGGAATTAGTATTAGTGTACGCGGGGTTTGAGTCCCTGGAGTTGGAAGTAGATTTAGTATACTAAGGGTTCGAGTCCCAGGAGTTGGAAGTAGTATAGTGTACTCGGGGTTCGAGTCCCTGGAGTTGGAAGTAGATTTAGTGTACTCAGAGATTCAAGTCCCTGGAGTTGGTAGTAGATTTAGTGTATTCGGCGTTCGAGTCCCTGGATTTGGAAGTAGTATTAGTATACTCGGGGTTCGAGACCCGGGAGTAGGAAGTAGAGTTAGTGTACTCGGGGTTCGGGTCCCTGGAGTTGGAAGTAGATTTAGTGTACTCGGGGTTGGAATCTCTGGAGTTGGAAGTAGATTTAGTGTACTCAGGGATTCGAGTCCCTGGAGCTGGAAGTAGTATTAGTGTACTCGGGGTTCGAGTTCCTGGAGTTGTAAGTAGTATTAGTGTACACGGGTTCGAGTCCCTGAAGTTGGAAGTAGTATTAGTGTACTCGGTGTTCGAGACCCTGGAGTTGGAAGTAGATTTAGTGTACTCAGATGTTCGAGTCAATGGAGTCGGAAGTAGATTCAGTGTACTCAGCGTTTCGAGTCCCCTGGAGTTGGAAGTAGTATTAGTGTACTCGGGGTTTGAGTCCCTGGAGTTGGAAGTATATTTAGTGTACTCAGGGTTTCGAGTCCCTGGCGTTGGAAGTAGGATTAGTATACTCGGGGCTCGAGTCCCTGGATTTGAAAGAAGCTTTAGTGTACTCAGGGATTCGAGTCCCTGGAGTTGGAAGTAGTTTTAGTGTACTCAGGGGTTCGAGGCCCTGGAGTTGGAAGTAGATTTAGTGTACTCGGGGTTCGAGTCCCTGGAGTTCGTAGTAGAATTAGTGTAATCGGGGTTTGAGTCCCTGGAGTTGGAAGTAGATTTAGTGTACTCAGTGGTTCAGGTCCCTGGCGTTGGAAGTAGTATTAGTATACTCGGGGTTCGAGTCCCTGGATTTGAAAGTAGCTTAAGTGTACTCAGGGATTCGAGTCCCTGGAGTTGGAAGTAGTATTATTGTACTCAGGGATTCGAGTCCCCGGCGTTGAAAGTATTATTAGTGCACTCGGGGTTCGAATCCCTGGAGTTGGAAGTAGATTTAGTGTACTCAGAGGTTCGAGTCCCTGGAGTTGGAAGAAGTATTAGTGTACTCAGGTGTTTGAGTCCCTGGAGTTGGAAGTAGATGTAGTGTAGTCGGGGTTCAAGACCCTGGAGTTGGAAGTAGATTTAGTGTACTCAGAGGTTCCAATCCCTGGAGTTGCAAGTAGTATTAGTGTACTCGGGGATCGAGACCCTGGAGTTGGAAGTAGATTAAGTGTACTTAGAGGTTCGTGTCCCTGGAGTTGGAAGTAGATTTATTTTACTCAGGGGTACAAGTCCCTGGAGTTGGAAGTCGTATTAGAATACTCGGGGTTCGAGTCCCTGGATTTGGAAGAAGATTTAGTGTACTCAGGGGTTCGAGTCCCTGGAGGTGTAGGTAGTATTAGTGTACTCAGGGGTTTGGGTCCCTGGAGTTGGAAGTAGTATTAGTGTATTCGGGGCTCGAGTCGCTGGAGTTGGAAGTATTATTAGTGTACTCGGTGTTCGAGACCCTGGAGTTGGAGGTACTATTAGTGTATTCGGGATTCGAGACCCGGGATTTAGAAGTAGTATTAGTGTACTCGGGGTTCGAGACCCTGGAGTAGGAAGTAGTGTTAGTGTACTCGGGGTTCGGGTCCCTGGAGTTGGAAGTAGATTTAATGTACTCGGGGTTTGAGTCCCTGGAGTAGGAAATAGATTTAGTGTACTCAGCGGTTCGAGTCCCCTGGAGTTGGAAGTAGATTTAGTGTACTCCAGGTTCGAGTCCCTGGAGTTGGAAGTAGTATTAGTGCACTCAGAGTTTCGAGTCCCCTGGAGTTGTCAGTAGATTTAGTGTACTCAGAGGTTCAAGTACCTGGATTTGGAAATAATATTAGTGTATTCGGGGTTTGAGAACCTGGAGATGGAAGTAGATTTAGTGTACTCGGGGTTCGTGTCCCTGGAGTTGGAAGTAGATTTAGCGTACTCGGGGTTCGAGTCCCTGGAGTTGGTAGTAGTATTAGTGTACTCGAGGTTCGAGTCTCTGGAGTTGGAAGTAGATTTAGTATACTAAGTGTTCGAGTCCCTGGAGTTGGAAGTAATATAGTGTACTCGGGGTTCGAGTCCCTGGAGTTGGAAGTAGATTTAGTGTACTCAGAGTTTCAAGTCCCTGGATTTGGAAATAGTATTAGTGTATTCGGTGTTAGAGACCCTGGAGATGGAAGTAGATTTAGTGTACTCGGGGTTCGAGTCCCTTGAGTTGCAAGTAGCATTAGTGTACTCAGGGCTTCGAGTCCCTGGAGTTGGAAGTAGATTTAGTGTAATCGGGATTCAAGTCCCTGGAGTTGGTAGTAGATTTAGTGTATTCGGCGTTCGGGTCCCTGGAGTTGGATGTAGTATTAGTGTACTCGGGGTTCGAGACCCTGGAGTTGGATGTAGTATTAGTGCACTCAGAGGTTCGAGTCCCCTGGAGTTGGAAGTAGATTTAGTGTACTCAGATGTTCGAGTCCCTGCAGTTGGAAGTAGTACTGGTGTACTCAGGGTTTCGAGACCATGGAGATGGAAGTAGTGTTATTGTACTCGAGGTTCGAGACCCTGGAGTTGGAAGTAGTATTAGTATACTCAGGGGTTCGAGTCCCTGGAGTAGGAAATAGATTTAGTGTACTCAGGGGTTCGAGTCCCCTGGAGTGGGAATTAGTATTAGTGTACTCCAGGTTCAAGTCCCTGGACTTGGAAGTAGTATTAGTGTACTCAGGGGTTCGAGTTCTTGGAGTTGGAAATAGAATTAGTGTACTCAGGGTTCACATCCCTGGCGTTGGATGTAGTATTAGTGTACTCAGGGGTTCGAGTCCCTGGATTTGGAAGTAGATTTAGTGTACTCAGAGGTTCGAGTCCCTGGAGTTGGAAGAAGTATTAGTGTACTCAGGTGTTTGAGTCCCTGGAGTTGGAAGTAGATGTAGTGTAGTCGGGGTTCAAGACCCTGGAGTTGGAAGTAGATTTAGTGTACTCAGAGGTTCCAATCCCTGGAGTTGCAAGTAGTATTAGTGTACTCGGGGATCGAGACCCTGGAGTTGGAAGTAGATTAAGTGTACTTAGAGGTTCGTGTCCCTGGAGTTGGAAGTAGATTTATTTTACTCAGGGGTACAAGTCCCTGGAGTTGGAAGTCGTATTAGAATACTCGGGGTTCGAGTCCCTGGATTTGGAAGAAGATTTAGTGTACTCAGGGGTTCGAGTCCCTGGAGGTGTAGGTAGTATTAGTGTACTCAGGGGTTTGGGTCCTTGGAGTTGGAAGTAGTATTAGTGTATTCGGGGCTCGAGTCGCTGGAGTTGGAAGTATTATTAGTGTACTCGGTGTTCGAGACCCTGGAGTTGGAGGTACTATTAGTGTATTCGGGATTCGAGACCCGGGATTTAGAAGTAGTATTAGTGTACTCGGGGTTCGAGACCCTGGAGTAGGAAGTAGTGTTAGTGTACTCGGGGTTCGGGTCCCTGGAGTTGGAAGTAGATTTAATGTACTCGGGGTTTGAGTCCCTGGAGTAGGAAATAGATTTAGTGTACTCAGCGGTTCGAGTCCCCTGGAGTTGGAAGTAGATTTAGTGTACTCCAGGTTCGAGTCCCTGGAGTTGGAAGTAGTATTAGTGCACTCAGAGTTTCGAGTCCCCTGGAGTTGTCAGTAGATTTAGTGTACTCAGAGGTTCAAGTACCTGGATTTGGAAATAATATTAGTGTATTCGGGGTTTGAGAACCTGGAGATGGAAGTAGATTTAGTGTACTCGGGGTTCGTGTCCCTGGAGTTGGAAGTAGATTTAGCGTACTCGGGGTTCGAGTCCCTGGAGTTGGTAGTAGTATTAGTGTACTCGAGGTTCGAGTCTCTGGAGTTGGAAGTAGATTTAGTATACTAAGTGTTCGAGTCCCTGGAGTTGGAAGTAATATAGTGTACTCGGGGTTCGAGTCCCTGGAGTTGGAAGTAGATTTAGTGTACTCAGAGTTTCAAGTCCCTGGATTTGGAAATAGTATTAGTGTATTCGGTGTTAGAGACCCTGGAGATGGAAGTAGATTTAGTGTACTCGGGGTTCGAGTCCCTTGAGTTGCAAGTAGCATTAGTGTACTCAGGGCTTCGAGTCCCTGGAGTTGGAAGTAGATTTAGTGTAATCGGGATTCAAGTCCCTGGAGTTGGTAGTAGATTTAGTGTATTCGGCGTTCGGGTCCCTGGAGTTGGATGTAGTATTAGTGTACTCGGGGTTCGAGACCCTGGAGTTGGATGTAGTATTAGTGCACTCAGAGGTTCGAGTCCCCTGGAGTTGGAAGTAGATTTAGTGTACTCAGATGTTCGAGTCCCTGCAGTTGGAAGTAGTACTGGTGTACTCAGGGTTTCGAGACCATGGAGATGGAAGTAGTGTTATTGTACTCGAGGTTCGAGACCCTGGAGTTGGAAGTAGTATTAGTATACTCAGGGGTTCGAGTCCCTGGAGTAGGAAATAGATTTAGTGTACTCAGGGGTTCGAGTCCCCTGGAGTGGGAATTAGTATTAGTGTACTCCAGGTTCAAGTCCCTGGACTTGGAAGTAGTATTAGTGTACTCAGGGGTTCGAGTTCTTGGAGTTGGAAATAGAATTAGTGTACTCAGGGTTCACATCCCTGGCGTTGGATGTAGTATTAGTGTACTCAGGGGTTCGAGTCCCTGGATTTGGAAATAGATTTAGTGTACTCGGAGTTCGAGTCCCTGGAGTTGGAGGTAAATTTAGTGTACTCGGGGTTTGAGTCCCTGGCGTTGGAAGTAGTATTAGTATACTCGAGATTCGAGTACCTGGATTTGAAAGTAGCTTTAGTGAACCCAGGGATTCGAGTCCCTGGTGTTGGAAGTAGTATTAGTGTACTTGAGGTACGAGTCCCTGGAGTTGGAAGTAGATTTAGTGTACTCAGAGGTTCAAGTCCCTGGAGTTGGAAATAATATTATTGTATTCGGGGTTCGAGAACCTGGAGATGGAAGTAGATTTAGTGTACTCGGGGTTCGAGTCCCTGGAGTTGGAAGTAGATTTAGTATACTCAGAGTTTCAAGTCCCTGGATTTGGAAATAATATTAGTGTATTCGGGGTTAGAGACCACGGAGATGGAAGTAGATTTACTGTACTCAGGGCTTCGAGTCCCTGGAGTTGGAAGTAGATTTAGTGTAATCGGGATTCAAGTCCCTGGAGTTGGTACTAGATTTAGTGTATTCGGCATTCGAGTCCCTGGCGTTGGATGTAGTATTAGTGTACTCGGGGTTCGAGACCCTGGAGTTGGATGTAGTATTAGTGCACTCAGAGGTTCGAGTCCTCTGGAGTTGGAAGTAGATTTAGTGTACTCAGATGTTCGAGTCCCTGCAGTTGGAAGTAGATTTAGTGTACTCAGAGGTTCAAGTCCCTGGAGTTGGAAATAATATTATTGTATTCGGGGTTTGAGAACCTGGAGATGGAAGTAGATTTAGTGTACTCGGGGTTCGAGTCCCTGGAGTTGGAAGTAGATTTAGTGTACTCAGAGTTTCAAGTCCCTGGCTTTGGAAATAATATTAGTGTATTCGGGGTTAGAGACCACGGAGATGGAAGTAGATTTACTGTACTCGGGGTTCGAGTCCCTGGAGTTGGAAGTAGCATTAGTGTACTCAGGGCTTCGAGTCCCTGGAGTTGGTAGTAGATTTAGCGTACTCGGGCTTCGAGTCCCTGGAGTTGGTAGTAGTATTAGTGTACTCGGGGTTCGAGTCTCTGGAGTTGGAAGTATATTTAGTATACTAAGGGTCCGAGTCCCTGGAGTTGGAAGTAGTATAGTGTACTCGGGGTTCGAGTCCCTGCAGTTGGAAGTAGATTTAGTGTACTCAATGTTTCAAGTCCCTGGATTTGGAAATAATATTAGTGTATTCGGTGTTAGAGACCCTGGAGATGGAAGTAGATTTAGTGTACTCGGGGTTCGAGTCACTTGAGTTGGAAGTAGCATTAGTGTACTCAGGGCTTCGAGTCCCTGGAGTTGGTAGTAGATTTAATGTATTCGGCGTTCGAGTCCCTGGAGTTGGATGTAGTATTAGTGTACTCTAGGTTCGAGACCCTGGAGTTGGATGTAATATTAGTGCACTCAGAGGTTCGAGTCCCCTGGAGTTGGAAGTAGATTTAGTGTACTCAGATGTTTGAGTCCCTGCAGTTGGAAGTAGTACTGGTGTACTCAGGGTTTCAAGACCCTGGAGATGGAAGTAGCATTAGTGTACTCAGAGTTTCGAGACCCTGGATTTGGAAGTAGTATTAGTATACTCAGGGGTTCGAGTCCCTGGAGTAGGAAATAGATTTAGTGTACTCAGGGGTTCGAGTCCCCTGGAGTGGAAATTAGTATTAGTGTACTCCAGGTTCGAGTCCCTGGAGTTGGAAGTAGTATTAGTGTACTCCAGCTTCGAGTCCCGGGACTTGGAAGTAGTATTAGTGTACTCAGTGGTTCGAGTCCCTGGAGTTGGAAATAGAATTAGTGTACTCAGGGTTCACATCCCTGGCATTGGATGCAGTATTAGTGTAATCAGGGGTTCGAGTCCCTGGAGTTGGAAATAGATTTAGTGTACTCGAGGTTCGAGACCCTGGAGTTGGAAATAGTATTAGTGTACTCAGGGGGTCGAGTCAGTGGAGTTGGAAATAGATTCAGTGTACTCAGGGGTTCGAGTCCCCTGGAGTTGGAAGTAGTATTTGTGTACTCCAGGTTCGAGTCCCTGGAGTTGGAAGTAGATTTAGCGTACTCGGGGTTCAAGTCCCTGGAGTTGGTAGTAATATTAGTGTACTCGGGGTTCGAGCCTCTGGAGTTCGAAGTAGATTTAGTAAACTAAGGGTTCGAGTTCCTATAGTTGGAAGTTTATTTAGTGTATTCAGAGTTTCAAGTCCCTGGAGTTGGAAATAATATTAGTGTATTCGGGGTTAGAGACCCTGGAGATGGAAGGAGATTTAGTGTACTCGGGGTTCGTGTCCCTGCAGTTGGAAGTAGCATTAGTGTACACAGGGCTTCGAGTCCCTGGAGTTGGAAGTAGATTTAGTGTAATCGGGATTCAAGTCCCTGGAGTTGGTACTAGATTTAGTGTATTCGGCGTTCGAGTCCCTGGAGTTGGATGTAGTATTAGTGTACTCGGGGTTCGAGACCCTGGAGTTGGATGTAATATTAGTGCACTCAGAGGTTCGAGTCCCCTGGAGTTGGAAGTAGATTTAGTGTACTCAGATGTTTGAGTCCCTGCAGTTGGAAGTAGTACTGGTGTACTCAGGGTTTCAAGACCCTGGAGATGGAAGTAGCATTAGTGTACTCAGAGTTTCAAGACCCTGGATTTGGAAGTAGTATTAGTATACTCAGGGGTTCGAATCCCTGGAGTAGGAAATAGATTTAGTGTACTCAGGGGTTCGAGTCCCCTGGAGTGGAAATTAGTATTAGTGTACTCCAGGTTCGAGTCCCTGGAGTTGGAAGTAGTATTAGTGTACTCCAGGTTCGGGTCCCGGGACTTGGAAGTAGTATTAGTGTACTCAGGGGTTCGAGTCCCTGGAGTTGGAAATAGAATTAGTGTACTCAGGGTTCACATCCCTGGCGTTGGATGTAGTATTAGTGTAATCAGGGGTTCGAGTCCCTGGAGTTGGAAATAGATTTAGTGTACTCGAGGTTCGAGACCCTGGAGTTGGAAATAGTATTAGTGTACTCAGGGGGTCGAGTCAGAGGAGTTGGAAATAGATTCAGTGTACTCAGGGGTTCGAGTCCCCTGGAGTTGGAAGTAGTATTTGTGTACTCCAGGTTCGAGTCCCTGGAGTTGGAAGTTGATTTAGCGTACTCGGGGTTCGAGTCCCTGGAGTTGGTAGTAATATTAGTGTAATCGGGGTTCGAGTCTCTGGAGTTGGAAGTAGATTTAGTATACTAAGGGTTCGAATTCCTGCAGTTGGAAGTTGATTTAGTGTATTCAGAGTTTCAAGTCCCTGGAGTTGGAAATAATATTAGTGTATTCGGGGTTAGAGACCCTGGAGATGGAAGTAGATTTAGTGTACTCGGGGTTCGTGTCCCTGGAGTTGGAAGTAGCATTAGTGTACTCAGGGCTTCGAGTCCCGGGAGTTGGAAGTAGTATTAGTGTATTCGGGGCGCGAGTCGCTGGAGTTGGAAGTTTTATTAGTGTACTCGGTGTTCGAGACCCTGGAATTGGAGGTACTATTAGTGTACTCGGGATTCGAGACCCGGGATTTAGAAGTAGTATTAGTGTACTCGGGGTTCGAGACCCTGGAGTAGGAAGTAGTGTTAGTGTACTCGGGGTTCGGGTCCCTGGAGTTGGAAGTAGATTTAATGTACTCGGGGTTTGAGTCCCTGGAGTTGAAAGTAGATTTAGTGTACTGAGGGATTCGAGTCCCTGGAGCTGGAAGTAGTATCAGTGTACTCAGGGTTCGAGTTCCTGGAGTTGTAAGTAGTATTAGTGTACACGAGGTTCAAGTCCCTGAAGTTGGAAGTAGATTTAGTGTACTCAGAGGTTCGAGTCAATGGAGTCGGAAGTAGATTCAGTGTACTCAGCGTTTCGAGTCCCCTGGAGTTGGAATTAGTATTAGTGTACGCGGGGTTTGAGTCCCTGGAGTTGGAAGTAGATTTAGTATACTAAGGGTTCGAGTCCCAGGAGTTGGAAGTAGTATAGTGTACTCGGGGTTCGAGTCCCTGGAGTTGGAAGTAGATTTAGTGTACTCAGAGATTCAAGTCCCTGGAGTTGGTAGTAGATTTAGTGTATTCGGCGTTCGAGTCCCTGGATTTGGAAGTAGTATTAGTATACTCGGGGTTCGAGACCCGGGAGTAGGAAGTAGTGTTAGTGTACTCGGGGTTCGGGTCCCTGGAGTTGGAAGTAGATTTAGTGTACTCGGGGTTGGAGTCTCTGGAGTTGGAAGTAGTATTAGTGTACACGGGTTCGAGTCCCTGAAGTTGGAAGTAGTATTAGTGTACTCGGTGTTCGAGACCCTGGAGTTGGAAGTAGATTTAGTGTACTCAGATGTTCGAGTCAATGGAGTCGGAAGTAGATTCAGTGTACTCAGCGTTTCGAGTCCCCTGGAGTTGGAAGTACTATTAGTGTACTCGGGGTTTGAGTCCCTGGAGTTGGAAGTATATTTAGTGTACTCAGGGTTTCGAGTCCCTGGCGTTGGAAGTAGGATTAGTATACTCGGGGCTCGAGTCCCTGGATTTGAGAGAAGCTTTAGTGTACTCAGGGATTCGAGTCCCTGGAGTTGGAAGTAGTTTTAGTGTACTCGGGGTTCGAGTCCCTGGAGTTCGTAGTAGAATTAGTGTATTCGGGGTTTGAGTCCCTGGAGTTGGAAGTAGATTTAGTGTACTCAGTGGTTCAGGTCCCTGGCGTTGGAAGTAGTATTAGTATACTCGGGGTTCGAGTCCCTGGATTTGAAAGTAGCTTAAGTGTACTCAGGGATTCGAGTCCCTGGAGTTAGAAGTAGTGTTATTGAACTCAGGGATTCGAGTCCCCGGCGTTGAAAGTATTATTAGTGCACTCGGGGTTCGAATCCCTGGAGTTGGAAGTAGATTTAGTGTACTCAGAGGTTCGAGTCCCTGGAGTTGGAAGAAGTATTAGTGTACTCAGGTGTTTGAGTCCCTGGAGTTGGAAGTAGATGTAGTGTAGTCGGGGTTCGAGACCCTGGAGTTGGAAGTAGATTTAGTGTACTCAGAGGTTCCAATCCCTGGAGTTGCAAGTAGTATTAGTGTACTCGGGGATCGAGACCCTGGAGTTGGAAGTAGATTAAGTGTACTTAGAGGTTCGTGTCCCTGGAGTTGGAAGTAGATTTATTTTACTCAGGGGTACAAGTCCCTGGAGTTGGAAGTCGTATTAGAATACTCGGGGTTCGAGTCCCTGGATTTGGAAGAAGATTTAGTGTACTCAGGGGTTCGAGTCCCTGGAGGTGTAGGTAGTATTAGTGTACTCAGGGGTTTGGGTCCCTGGAGATGGAAGTAGTATTAGTGTATTCGGGGCTCGAGTCGCTGGAGTTGGAAGTATTATTAGTGTACTCGGTGTTCGAGACCCTGGAGTTGGAGGTACTATTAGTGTATTCGGGATTCGAGACCCGGGATTTAGAAGTAGTATTAGTGTACTCGGGGTTCGAGACCCTGGCGTAGGAAGTAGTGTTAGTGTACTCGGGGTTCGAGACCCTGGAGTTGGATGTAGATTTAGTGTACTCAGATGTTCGAGTCCCTGCAGTTGGAAGTAGTACTGGTGTACTCAGGGTTTCGAGACCATGGAGATGGAAGTAGTGTTATTGTACTCGAGGTTCGAGACCCTGGAGTTGGAAGTAGTATTAGTATACTCAGGGGTTCGAGTCCCTGGAGTAGGAAATAGATTTAGTGTACTCAGGGGTTCGAGTCCCCTGGAGTGGGAATTAGTATTAGTGTACTCCAGGTTCGAGTCCCTGGAGTTGGAAGTAGTATTAGTGTACTCCAGCTTCAAGTCCCTGGACTTGGAAGTAGTATTAGTGTACTCAGGGGTTCGAGTTCTTGGGGTTGGAAATAGAATTAGTGTACTCAGGGTTCACATCCCTGGCGTTGGATGTAGTATTAGTGTACTCAGGGGTTCGAGTCCCTGGATTTGGAAATAGATTTAGTGTACTCGGAGTTCGAGTCCCTGGAGTTGGAAGTAAATTTAGTGTACTCGGGGTTTGAGTCCCTGGCGTTGGAAGTAGTATTAGTATACTCGAGTTTCGAGTACCTGGATTTGAAAGTAGCTTTAGTGAACTCAGGGATTCGAGTCCCTGGTGTTGGAAGTAGTATTAGTGTACTTGAGGTACGAGTCCCTGGAGTTGGAAGTAGATTTAGTGTACTCAGAGGTTCAAGTCCCTGGAGTTGGAAATAATATTATTGTATTCGGGGTTCGAGAACCTGGAGATGGAAGTAGATTTAGTGTACTCGGGGTTCGAGTCCCTGGAGTTTGAAGTAGATTTAGTGTACTCAGAGTTTCAAGTCCCTGGATTTGGAAATAATATTAGTGTATTAGGGGTTAGAGACCCTGGAGATGGAAGTAGATTTAGTGTACTCGGGGTTTGAGTCCCTGGAGTTGGAAGTAGATTTAGTATACTCAGAGTTTCAAGTCCCTGGATTTGGAAATAATATTAGTGTATTCGGGGTTAGAGACCACGGAGATGGAAGTAGATTTACTGTACTCAGGGCTTCGAGTCCCTGGAGTTGGAAGTAGCATTAGTGTACTCAGGGCTTCGAGTCCCTGGAGTTGGAAGTAGATTTAGTGTAATCGGGATTCAAGTCCCTGAAGTTGGTACTAGATTTAGTGTATTCGGCGTTCGAGTCCCTGGAGTTGGATGTAGTATTAGTGTACTCGGGGTTCGAGACCCTGGAGTTGGATGTAGTATTAGTGCACTCAGAGGTTCGAGTCCCCTGGAGTTGGAAGTAGATTTAGTGTACTCAGATGTTCGAGTCCCTGCAGTTGGAAGTAGATTTAGTGTACTCAGAGGTTCAAGTCCCTGGAGTTGGAAATAATATTATTGTATTCGGGGTTCGAGAACCTGGAGATGGAAGTAGATTTAGTGTACTCGGGGTTTGAGTCCCTGGAGTTGGAAGTAGATTTAGTGTACTCAGAGTTTCAAGTCCCTGGATTTGGAAATAATATTAGTGTATTCGGGGTTAGAGACCACGGAGATGGAAGTAGATTTACTGTACTCGGGGTTCGAGTCCCTGGAGTTGGAAGTAGCATTAGTGTACTCAGGGCTTCGAGTCCCTGGAGTTGGTAGTAGATTTAGCGTACTCGGGCTTCGAGTCCCTGGAGTTGGTAGTAGTATTAGTGTACTCGGGGTTCGAGTCTCTGGAGTTGGAAGTAGTATAGTGTACTCGGGGTTCAAGTCCCTGCAGTTGGAAGTAGATTTAGTGTACTCAGTGTTTCAAGTCCCTGGATTTGGAAATAATATTAGTGTATTCGGTGTTAGAGACCCTGGAGATGGAAGTAGATTTAGTGTACTCGGGGTTCGAGTCACTTGAGTTGGAAGTAGCATTAGTGTACTCAGGGCTTCGAGTCCCTGGAGTTGGTAGTAGATTTAATGTATTCGGCGTTCGAGTCCCTGGAGTTGGATGTAGTATTAGTGTACTCTGGGTTCGAGACCCTGGAGTTGGATGTAATATTAGTGCACTCAGAGGTTCGAGTCCCCTGGAGTTGGAAGTAGATTTAGTGTACTCAGATGTTTGAGTCCCTGCAGTTGGAAGTAGTACTGGTGTACTCAGGGTTTCAAGACCCTGGAGATGGAAGTAGCATTAGTGTACTCAGAGTTTCGAGACCCTGGATTTGGAAGTAGTATT
This sequence comes from Carcharodon carcharias, assembly GCF_017639515.1. NCBI lineage: Eukaryota > Metazoa > Chordata > Chondrichthyes > Lamniformes > Lamnidae > Carcharodon > Carcharodon carcharias. Next base: position 10,768,016 of record NC_054469.1, on the reverse strand, counting down.
AGTATACTCAGGGGTTCGAATCCCTGGAGTAGGAAATAGATTTAGTGTACTCAGGGGTTCGAGTCCCCTGGAGTGGAAATTAGTATTAGTGTACTCCAGGTTCGAGTCCCTGGAGTTGGAAGTAGTATTAGTGTACTCCAGGTTCGGGTCCCGGGACTTGGAAGTAGTATTAGTGTACTCAGGGGTTCGAGTCCCTGGAGTTGGAAATAGAATTAGTGTACTCAGGGTTCACATCCCTGGCGTTGGATGTAGTATTAGTGTAATCAGGGGTTCGAGTCCCTGGAGTTGGAAATAGATTTAGTGTACTCGAGGTTCGAGACCCTGGAGTTGGAAATAGTATTAGTGTACTCAGGGGGTCGAGTCAGAGGAGTTGGAAATAGATTCAGTGTACTCAGGGGTTCGAGTCCCCTGGAGTTGGAAGTAGTATTTGTGTACTCCAGGTTCGAGTCCCTGGAGTTGGAAGTTGATTTAGCGTACTCGGGGTTCGAGTCCCTGGAGTTGGTAGTAATATTAGTGTAATCGGGGTTCGAGTCTCTGGAGTTGGAAGTAGATTTAGTATACTAAGGGTTCGAATTCCTGCAGTTGGAAGTAGATTTAGTGTGTTCAGAGTTTCAAGTCCCTGGAGTTGGAAATAATATTAGTGTATTCGGGGTTAGAGACCCTGGAGATGGAAGTAGATTTAGTGTACTCGGGGTTCGTGTCCCTGGAGTTGGAAGTAGCATTAGTGTACTCAGGGCTTCGAGTCCCGGGAGTTGGAAGTAGTATTAGTGTATTCGGGGCGCGAGTCGCTGGAGTTGGAAGTTTTATTAGTGTACTCGGTGTTCGAGACCCTGGAATTGGAGGTACTATTAGTGTACTCGGGATTCGAGACCCGGGATTTAGAAGTAGTATTAGTGTACTCGGGGTTCGAGACCCTGGAGTAGGAAGTAGTGTTAGTGTACTCGGGGTTCGGGTCCCTGGAGTTGGAAGTAGATTTAATGTACTCGGGGTTTGAGTCCCTGGAGTTGAAAGTAGATTTAGTGTACTGAGGGATTCGAGTCCCTGGAGCTGGGAGTAGTATCAGTGTACTCAGGGTTCGAGTTCCTGGAGTTGTAAGTAGTATTAGTGTACACGAGGTTCAAGTCCCTGAAGTTGGAAGTAGATTTAGTGTACTCAGAGGTTCGAGTCAATGGAGTCGGAAGTAGATTCAGTGTACTCAGCGTTTCGAGTCCCCTGGAGTTGGAATTAGTATTAGTGTACGCGGGGTTTGAGTCCCTGGAGTTGGAAGTAGATTTAGTATACTAAGGGTTCGAGTCCCAGGAGTTGGAAGTAGTATAGTGTACTCGGGGTTCGAGTCCCTGGAGTTGGAAGTAGATTTAGTGTACTCAGAGATTCAAGTCCCTGGAGTTGGTAGTAGATTTAGTGTATTCGGCGTTCGAGTCCCTGGATTTGGAAGTAGTATTAGTATACTCGGGGTTCGAGACCCGGGAGTAGGAAGTAGTGTTAGTGTACTCGGGGTTCGGGTCCCTGGAGTTGGAAGTAGATTTAGTGTACTCGGGGTTGGAGTCTCTGGAGTTGGAAGTAGATTTAGTGTACTCAGGGATTCGAGTCCCTGGAGCTGGAAGTAGTATTAGTGTACTCGGGGTTCGAGTTCCTGGAGTTGTAAGTAGTATTAGTGTACACGGGTTCGAGTCCCTGAAGTTGGAAGTAGTATTAGTGTACTCGGTGTTCGAGACCCTGGAGTTGGAAGTAGATTTAGTGTACTCAGATGTTCGAGTCAATGGAGTCGGAAGTAGATTCAGTGTACTCAGCGTTTCGAGTCCCCTGGAGTTGGAAGTAGTATTAGTGTACTCGGGGTTTGAGTCCCTGGAGTTGGAAGTATATTTAGTGTACTCAGGGTTTCGAGTCCCTGGCGTTGGAAGTAGGATTAGTATACTCGGGGCTCGAGTCCCTGGATTTGAAAGAAGCTTTAGTGTACTCAGGGATTCGAGTCCCTGGAGTTGGAAGTAGTTTTAGTGTACTCAGGGGTTCGAGGCCCTGGAGTTGGAAGTAGATTTAGTGTACTCGGGGTTCGAGTCCCTGGAGTTCGTAGTAGAATTAGTGTATTCGGGGTTTGAGTCCCTGGAGTTGGAAGTAGATTTAGTGTACTCAGTGGTTCAGGTCCCTGGCGTTGGAAGTAGTATTAGTATACTCGGGGTTCGAGTCCCTGGATTTGAAAGTAGCTTAAGTGTACTCAGGGATTCGAGTCCCTGGAGTTGGAAGTAGTATTATTGTACTCAGGGATTCGAGTCCCCGGCGTTGAAAGTATTATTAGTGCACTCGGGGTTCGAATCCCTGGAGTTGGAAGTAGATTTAGTGTACTCAGAGGTTCGAGTCCCTGGAGTTGGAAGAAGTATTAGTGTACTCAGGTGTTTGAGTCCCTGGAGTTGGAAGTAGATGTAGTGTAGTCGGGGTTCGAGACCCTGGAGTTGGAAGTAGATTTAGTGTACTCAGAGGTTCCAATCCCTGGAGTTGCAAGTAGTATTAGTGTACTCGGGGATCGAGACCCTGGAGTTGGAAGTAGATTAAGTGTACTTAGAGGCTCGTGTCCCTGGAGTTGGAAGTAGATTTATTTTACTCAGGGGTACAAGTCCCTGGAGTTGGAAGTCGTATTAGAATACTCGGGGTTCGAGTCCCTGGATTTGGAAGAAGATTTAGTGTACTCAGGGGTTCGAGTCCCTGGAGGTGTAGGTAGTATTAGTGTACTCAGGGGTTCGGGTCCCTGGAGTTGGAAGTAGTATTAGTGTATTCGGGGCGCGAGTCGCTGGAGTTGGAAGTTTTATTAGTGTACTCGGTGTTCGAGACCCTGGAATTGGAGGTACTATTAGTGTACTCGGGATTCGAGACCCGGGATTTAGAAGTAGTATTAGTGTACTCGGGGTTCGAGACCCTGGAGTAGGAAGTAGTGTTAGTGTACTCGGGGTTCGGGTCCCTGGAGTTGGAAGTAGATTTAATGTACTCGGGGTTTGAGTCCCTGGAGTTGAAAGTAGATTTAGTGTACTGAGGGATTCGAGTCCCTGGAGCTGGAAGTAGTATCAGTGTACTCAGGGTTCGAGTTCCTGGAGTTGTAAGTAGTATTAGTGTACACGAGGTTCAAGTCCCTGAAGTTGGAAGTAGATTTAGTGTACTCAGAGGTTCGAGTCAATGGAGTCGGAAGTAGATTCAGTGTACTCAGCGTTTCGAGTCCCCTGGAGTTGGAATTAGTATTAGTGTCCGCGGGGTTTGAGTCCCTGGAGTTGGAAGTAGATTTAGTATACTAAGGGTTCGAGTCCCAGGAGTTGGAAGTAGTATAGTGTACTCGGGGTTCGAGTCCCTGGAGTTGGAAGTAGATTTAGTGTACTCAGAGATTCAAGTCCCTGGAGTTGGTAGTAGATTTAGTGTATTCGGCGTTCGAGTCCCTGGATTTGGAAGTAGTATTAGTATACTCGGGGTTCGAGACCCGGGAGTAGGAAGTAGTGTTAGTGTACTCGGGGTTCGGGTCCCTGGAGTTGGAAGTAGATTTAGTGTACTCGGGGTTGGAGTCTCTGGAGTTGGAAGTAGATTTAGTGTACTCAGGGATTCGAGTCCCTGGAGCTGGAAGTAGTATTAGTGTACTCGGGGTTCGAGTTCCTGGAGTTGTAAGTAGTATTAGTGTACACGGGTTCGAGTCCCTGAAGTTGGAAGTAGTATTAGTGTACTCGGTGTTCGAGACCCTGGAGTTGGAAGTAGATTTAGTGTACTCAGATGTTCGAGTCAATGGAGTCGGAAGTAGATTCAGTGTACTCAGCGTTTCGAGTCCCCTGGAGTTGGAAGTAGTATTAGTGTACTCGGGGTTTGAGTCCCTGGAGTTGGAAGTATATTTAGTGTACTCAGGGCTTCGAGTCCCTGGCGTTGGAAGTAGGATTAGTATACTCGGGGCTCGAGTCCCTGGATTTGAAAGAAGCTTTAGTGTACTCAGGGATTCGAGTCCCTGGAGTTGGAAGTAGTTTTAGTGTACTCAGGGGTTCGAGGCCCTGGAGTTGGAAGTAGATTTAGTGTACTCGGGGTTCGAGTCCCTGGAGTTCGTAGTAGAATTAGTGTATTCGGGGTTTGAGTCCCTGGAGTTGGAAGTAGATTTAGTGTACTCAGTGGTTCAGGTCCCTGGCGTTGGAAGTAGTATTAGTATACTCGGGGTTCGAGTCCCTGGATTTGAAAGTAGCTTAAGTGTACTCAGGGATTCGAGTCCCTGGAGTTGGAAGTAGTATTATTGTACTCAGGGATTCGAGTCCCCGGCGTTGAAAGTATTATTAGTGCACTCGGGGTTCGAATCCCTGGAGTTGGAAGTAGATTTAGTGTACTCAGAGGTTCGAGTCCCTGGAGTTGGAAGAAGTATTAGTGTACTCAGGTGTTTGAGTCCCTGGAGTTGGAAGTAGATGTAGTGTAGTCGGGGTTCGAGACCCTGGAGTTGGAAGTAGATTTAGTGTACTCAGAGGTTCCAATCCCTGGAGTTGCAAGTAGTATTAGTGTACTCGGGGATCGAGACCCTGGAGTTGGAAGTAGATTAAGTGTACTTAGAGGTTCGTGTCCCTGGAGTTGGAAGTAGATTTATTTTACTCAGAGGTACAAGTCCCTGGAGTTGGAAGTCGTATTAGAATACTCGGGGTTCGAGTCCCTGGATTTGGAAGAAGATTTAGTGTACTCAGGGGTTCGAGTCCCTGGAGGTGTAGGTAGTATTAGTGTACTCAGGGGTTTGGGTCCCTGGAGTTGGAAGTAGTATTAGTGTATTCGGGGCTCGAGTCGCTGGAGTTGGAAGTATTATTAGTGTACTCGGTGTTCGAGACCCTGGAGTTGGAGGTACTATTAGTGTATTCGGGATTCGAGACCCGGGATTTAGAAGTAGTATTAGTGTACTCGGGGTTCGAGACCCTGGAGTAGGAAGTAGTGTTAGTGTACTCGGGGTTCGGGTCCCTGGAGTTGGAAGTAGATTTAATGTACTCGGGGTTTGAGTCCCTGGAGTAGGAAATAGATTTAGTGTACTCAGCGGTTCGAGTCCCCTGGAGTTGGAAGTAGATTTAGTGTACTCCATGTTCGAGTCCCTGGAGTTGGAAGTAGTATTAGTGCACTCAGAGTTTCGAGTCCCCTGGAGTTGTCAGTAGATTTAGTGTACTCAGAGGTTCAAGTACCTGGATTTGGAAATAATATTAGTGTATTCGGGGTTTGAGAACCTGGAGATGGAAGTAGATTTAGTGTACTCGGGGTTCGTGTCCCTGGAGTTGGAAGTAGATTTAGCGTACTCGGGGTTCGAGTCCCTGGAGTTGGTAGTAGTATTAGTGTACTCGAGGTTCGAGTCTCTGGAGTTGGAAGTAGATTTAGTATACTAAGTGTTCGAGTCCCTGGAGTTGGAAGTAATATAGTGTACTCGGGGTTCGAGTCCCTGGAGTTGGAAGTAGATTTAGTGTACTCAGAGTTTCAAGTCCCTGGATTTGGAAATAGTATTAGTGTATTCGGTGTTAGAGACCCTGGAGATGGAAGTAGATTTAGTGTACTCGGGGTTCGAGTCCCTTGAGTTGCAAGTAGCATTAGTGTACTCAGGGCTTCGAGTCCCTGGAGTTGGAAGTAGATTTAGTGTAATCGGGATTCAAGTCCCTGGAGTTGGTAGTAGATTTAGTGTATTCGGCGTTCGGGTCCCTGGAGTTGGATGTAGTATTAGTGTACTCGGGGTTCGAGACCCTGGAGTTGGATGTAGTATTAGTGCACTCAGAGGTTCGAGTCCCCTGGAGTTGGAAGTAGATTTAGTGTACTCAGATGTTCGAGTCCCTGCAGTTGGAAGTAGTACTGGTGTACTCAGGGTTTCGAGACCATGGAGATGGAAGTAGTGTTATTGTACTCGAGGTTCGAGACCCTGGAGTTGGAAGTAGTATTAGTATACTCAGGGGTTCGAGTCCCTGGAGTAGGAAATAGATTTAGTGTACTCAGGGGTTCGAGTCCCCTGGAGTGGGAATTAGTATTAGTGTACTCCAGGTTCAAGTCCCTGGACTTGGAAGTAGTATTAGTGTACTCAGGGGTTCGAGTTCTTGGAGTTGGAAATAGAATTAGTGTACTCAGGGTTCACATCCCTGGCGTTGGATGTAGTATTAGTGTACTCAGGGGTTCGAGTCCCTGGATTTGGAAATAGATTTAGTGTACTCGGAGTTCGAGTCCCTGGAGTTGGAGGTAAATTTAGTGTACTCGGGGTTTGAGTCCCTGGCGTTGGAAGTAGTATTAGTATACTCGAGATTCGAGTACCTGGATTTGAAAGTAGCTTTAGTGAACCCAGGGATTCGAGTCCCTGGTGTTGGAAGTAGTATTAGTGTACTTGAGGTACGAGTCCCTGGAGTTGGAAGTAGATTTAGTGTACTCAGAGGTTCAAGTCCCTGGAGTTGGAAATAATATTATTGTATTCGGGGTTCGAGAACCTGGAGATGGAAGTAGATTTAGTGTACTCGGGGTTCGAGTCCCTGGAGTTGGAAGTAGATTTAGTATACTCAGAGTTTCAAGTCCCTGGATTTGGAAATAATATTAGTGTATTCGGGGTTAGAGACCACGGAGATGGAAGTAGATTTACTGTACTCAGGGCTTCGAGTCCCTGGAGTTGGAAGTAGATTTAGTGTAATCGGGATTCAAGTCCCTGGAGTTGGTACTAGATTTAGTGTATTCGGCATTCGAGTCCCTGGCGTTGGATGTAGTATTAGTGTACTCGGGGTTCGAGACCCTGGAGTTGGATGTAGTATTAGTGCACTCAGAGGTTCGAGTCCCCTGGAGTTGGAAGTAGATTTAGTGTACTCAGATGTTCGAGTCCCTGCAGTTGGAAGTAGATTTAGTGTACTCAGAGGTTCAAGTCCCTGGAGTTGGAAATAATATTATTGTATTCGGGGTTTGAGAACCTGGAGATGGAAGTAGATTTAGTGTACTCGGGGTTCGAGTCCCTGGAGTTGGAAGTAGATTTAGTGTACTCAGAGTTTCAAGTCCCTGGCTTTGGAAATAATATTAGTGTATTCGGGGTTAGAGACCACGGAGATGGAAGTAGATTTACTGTACTCGGGGTTCGAGTCCCTGGAGTTGGAAGTAGCATTAGTGTACTCAGGGCTTCGAGTCCCTGGAGTTGGTAGTAGATTTAGCGTACTCGGGCTTCGAGTCCCTGGAGTTGGTAGTAGTATTAGTGTACTCGGGGTTCGAGTCTCTGGAGTTGGAAGTAGATTTAGTATACTAAGGGTTCGAGTCCCTGGAGTTGGAAGTAGTATAGTGTACTCGGGGTTCGAGTCCCTGCAGTTGGAAGTAGATTTAGTGTACTCATTGTTTCAAGTCCCTGGATTTGGAAATAATATTAGTGTATTCGGTGTTAGAGACCCTGGAGATGGAAGTAGATTTAGTGTACTCGGGGTTCGAGTCACTTGAGTTGGAAGTAGCATTAGTGTACTCAGGGCTTCGAGTCCCTGGATTTGGTAGTAGATTTAATGTATTCGGCGTTCGAGTCCCTGGAGTTGGATGTAGTATTAGTGTACTCTAGGTTCGAGACCCTGGAGTTGGATGTAATATTAGTGCACTCAGAGGTTCGAGTCCCCTGGAGTTGGAAGTAGATTTAGTGTACTCAGATGTTTGAGTCCCTGCAGTTGGAAGTAGTACTGGTGTACTCAGGGTTTCAAGACCCTGGAGATGGAAGTAGCATTAGTGTACTCAGAGTTTCGAGACCCTGGATTTGGAAGTAGTATTAGTATACTCAGGGGTTCGAGTCCCTGGAGTAGGAAATAGATTTAGTGTACTCAGGGGTTCGAGTCCCCTGGAGTGGAAATTAGTATTAGTGTACTCCAGGTTCGAGTCCCTGGAGTTGGAAGTAGTATTAGTGTACTCCAGCTTCGAGTCCCGGGACTTGGAAGTAGTATTAGTGTACTCAGTGGTTCGAGTCCCTGGAGTTGGAAATAGAATTAGTGTACTCAGGGTTCACATCCCTGGCATTGGATGCAGTATTAGTGTAATCAGGGGTTCGAGTCCCTGGAGTTGGAAATAGATTTAGTGTACTCGAGGTTCGAGACCCTGGAGTTGGAAATAGTATTAGTGTACTCAGGGGGTCGAGTCAGTGGAGTTGGAAATAGATTCAGTGTACTCAGGGGTTCGAGTCCCCTGGAGTTGGAAGTAGTATTTGTGTACTCCAGGTTCGAGTCCCTGGAGTTGGAAGTAGATTTAGCGTACTCGGGGTTCAAGTCCCTGGAGTTGGTAGTAATATTAGTGTACTCGGGGTTCGAGCCTCTGGAGTTCGAAGTAGATTTAGTAAACTAAGGGTTCGAGTTCCTATAGTTGGAAGTTTATTTAGTGTATTCAGAGTTTCAAGTCCCTGGAGTTGGAAATAATATTAGTGTATTCGGGGTTAGAGACCCTGGAGATGGAAGGAGATTTAGTGTACTCGGGGTTCGTGTCCCTGGAGTTGGAAGTAGCATTAGTGTACACAGGGCTTCGAGTCCCTGGAGTTGGAAGTAGATTTAGTGTAATCGGGATTCAAGTCCCTGGAGTTGGTACTAGATTTAGTGTATTCGGCGTTCGAGTCCCTGGAGTTGGATGTAGTATTAGTGTACTCGGGGTTCGAGACCCTGGAGTTGGATGTAATATTAGTGCACTCAGAGGTTCGAGTCCCCTGGAGTTGGAAGTAGATTTAGTGTACTCAGATGTTTGAGTCCCTGCAGTTGGAAGTAGTACTGGTGTACTCAGGGTTTCAAGACCCTGGAGATGGAAGTAGCATTAGTGTACTCAGAGTTTCAAGACCCTGGATTTGGAAGTAGTATTAGTATACTCAGGGGTTCGAATCCCTGGAGTAGGAAATAGATTTAGTGTACTCAGGGGTTCGAGTCCCCTGGAGTGGAAATTAGTATTAGTGTACTCCAGGTTCGAGTCCCTGGAGTTGGAAGTAGTATTAGTGTACTCCAGGTTCGGGTCCCGGGACTTGGAAGTAGTATTAGTGTACTCAGGGGTTCGAGTCCCTGGAGTTGGAAATAGAATTAGTGTACTCAGGGTTCACATCCCTGGCGTTGGATGTAGTATTAGTGTAATCAGGGGTTCGAGTCCCTGGAGTTGGAAATAGATTTAGTGTACTCGAGGTTCGAGACCCTGGAGTTGGAAATAGTATTAGTGTACTCAGGGGGTCGAGTCAGAGGAGTTGGAAATAGATTCAGTGTACTCAGGGGTTCGAGTCCCCTGGAGTTGGAAGTAGTATTTGTGTACTCCAGGTTCGAGTCCCTGGAGTTGGAAGTTGATTTAGCGTACTCGGGGTTCGAGTCCCTGGAGTTGGTAGTAATATTAGTGTAATCGGGGTTCGAGTCTCTGGAGTTGGAAGTAGATTTAGTATACTAAGGGTTCGAATTCCTGCAGTTGGAAGTAGATTTAGTGTGTTCAGAGTTTCAAGTCCCTGGAGTTGGAAATAATATTAGTGTATTCGGGGTTAGAGACCCTGGAGATGGAAGTAGATTTAGTGTACTCGGGGTTCGTGTCCCTGGAGTTGGAAGTAGCATTAGTGTACTCAGGGCTTCGAGTCCCTGGAGTTGGTAGTAGATTTAGCGTACTCGGGCTTCGAGTCCCTGGAGTTGGTAGTAGTATTAGTGTACTCGGGGTTCGAGTCTCTGGAGTTGGAAGTATATTTAGTATACTAAGGGTTCGAGTCCCTGGAGTTGGATGTAGTATAGTGTACTCGGGGTTCGAGTCCCTGCAGTTGGAAGTAGATTTAGTGTACTCATTGTTTCAAGTCCCTGGATTTGGAAATAATATTAGTGTATTCGGTGTTAGAGACCCTGGAGATGGAAGTAGATTTAGTGTACTCGGGGTTCGAGTCACTTGAGTTGGAAGTAGCATTAGTGTACTCAGGGCTTCGAGTCCCTGGATTTGGTAGTAGATTTAATGTATTCGGCGTTCGAGTCCCTGGAGTTGGATGTAGTATTAGTGTACTCTAGGTTCGAGACCCTGGAGTTGGATGTAATATTAGTGCACTCAGAGGTTCGAGTCCCCTGGAGTTGGAAGTAGATTTAGTGTACTCAGATGTTTGAGTCCCTGCAGTTGGAAGTAGTACTGGTGTACTCAGGGTTTCAAGACCCTGGAGATGGAAGTAGCATTAGTGTACTCAGAGTTTCGAGACCCTGGATTTGGAAGTAGTATTAGTATACTCAGGGGTTCGAGTCCCTGGAGTAGGAAATAGATTTAGTGTACTCAGGGGTTCGAGTCCCCTGGAGTGGAAATTAGTATTAGTGTACTCCAGGTTCGAGTCCCTGGAGTTGGAAGTAGTATTAGTGTACTCCAGCTTCGAGTCCCGGGACTTGGAAGTAGTATTAGTGTACTCAGTGGTTCGAGTCCCTGGAGTTGGAAATAGAATTAGTGTACTCAGGGTTCACATCCCTGGCATTGGATGCAGTATTAGTGTAATCAGGGGTTCGAGTCCCTGGAGTTGGAAATAGATTTAGTGTACTCGAGGTTCGAGACCCTGGAGTTGGAAATAGTATTAGTGTACTCAGGGGGTCGAGTCAGTGGAGTTGGAAATAGATTCAGTGTACTCAGGGGTTCGAGTCCCCTGGAGTTGGAAGTAGTATTTGTGTACTCCAGGTTCGAGTCCCTGGAGTTGGAAGTAGATTTAGCGTACTCGGGGTTCAAGTCCCTGGAGTTGGTAGTAATATTAGTGTACTCGGGGTTCGAGCCTCTGGAGTTCGAAGTAGATTTAGTAAACTAAGGTTTCGAGTTCCTATAGTTGGAAGTTTATTTAGTGTATTCAGAGTTTCAAGTCCCTGGAGTTGGAAATAATATTAGTGTATTCGGGGTTAGAGACCCTGGAGATGGAAGGAGATTTAGTGTACTCGGGGTTCGTGTCCCTGGAGTTGGAAGTAGCATTAGTGTACACAGGGCTTCGAGTCCCTGGAGTTGGAAGTAGATTTAGTGTAATCGGGATTCAAGTCCCTGGAGTTGGTACTAGATTTAGTGTATTCGGCGTTCGAGTCCCTGGAGTTGGATGTAGTATTAGTGTACTCGGGGTTCGAGACCCTGGAGTTGGATGTAATATTAGTGCACTCAGAGGTTCGAGTCCCCTGGAGTTGGAAGTAGATTTAGTGTACTCAGATGTTTGAGTCCCTGCAGTTGGAAGTAGTACTGGTGTACTCAGGGTTTCAAGACCCTGGAGATGGAAGTAGCATTAGTGTACTCAGAGTTTCAAGACCCTGGATTTGGAAGTAGTATTAGTATACTCAGGGGTTCGAATCCCTGGAGTAGGAAATAGATTTAGTGTACTCAGGGGTTCGAGTCCCCTGGAGTGGAAATTAGTATTAGTGTACTCCAGGTTCGAGTCCCTGGAGTTGGAAGTAGTATTAGTGTACTCCAGGTTCGGGTCCCGGGACTTGGAAGTAGTATTAGTGTACTCAGGGGTTCGAGTCCCTGGAGTTGGAAATAGAATTAGTGTACTCAGGGTTCACATCCCTGGCGTTGGATGTAGTATTAGTGTAATCAGGGGTTCGAGTCCCTGGAGTTGGAAATAGATTTAGTGTACTCGAGGTTCGAGACCCTGGAGTTGGAAATAGTATTAGTGTACTCAGGGGGTCGAGTCAGAGGAGTTGGAAATAGATTCAGTGTACTCAGGGGTTCGAGTCCCCTGGAGTTGGAAGTAGTATTTGTGTACTCCAGGTTCGAGTCCCTGGAGTTGGAAGTTGATTTAGCGTACTCGGGGTTCGAGTCCCTGGAGTTGGTAGTAATATTAGTGTAATCGGGGTTCGAGTCTCTGGAGTTGGAAGTAGATTTAGTATACTAAGGGTTCGAATTCCTGCAGTTGGAAGTAGATTTAGTGTGTTCAGAGTTTCAAGTCCCTGGAGTTGGAAATAATATTAGTGTATTCGGGGTTAGAGACCCTGGAGATGGAAGTAGATTTAGTGTACTCGGGGTTCGTGTCCCTGGAGTTGGAAGTAGCATTAGTGTACTCAGGGCTTCGAGTCCCGGGAGTTGGAAGTAGTATTAGTGTATTCGGGGCGCGAGTCGCTGGAGTTGGAAGTTTTATTAGTGTACTCGGTGTTCGAGACCCTGGAATTGGAGGTACTATTAGTGTATTCGGGATTCGAGACCCGGGATTTAGAAGTAGTATTAGTGTACTCGGGGTTCGAGACCCTGGAGTAGGAAGTAGTGTTAGTGTACTCGGGGTTCGGGTCCCTGGAGTTGGAAGTAGATTTAATGTACTCGGGGTTTGAGTCCCTGGAGTTGAAAGTAGATTTAGTGTACTGAGGGATTCGAGTCCCTGGAGCTGGAAGTAGTATCAGTGTACTCAGGGTTCGAGTTCCTGGAGTTGTAAGTAGTATTAGTGTACACGAGGTTCAAGTCCCTGAAGTTGGAAGTAGATTTAGTGTACTCAGAGGTTCGAGTCAATGGAGTCGGAAGTAGATTCAGTGTACTCAGCGTTTCGAGTCCCCTGGAGTTGGAATTAGTATTAGTGTACGCGGGGTTTGAGTCCCTGGAGTTGGAAGTAGATTTAGTATACTAAGGGTTCGAGTCCCAGGAGTTGGAAGTAGTATAGTGTACTCGGGGTTCGAGTCCCTGGAGTTGGAAGTAGATTTAGTGTACTCAGAGATTCAAGTCCCTGGAGTTGGTAGTAGATTTAGTGTATTCGGCGTTCGAGTCCCTGGATTTGGAAGTAGTATTAGTATACTCGGGGTTCGAGACCCGGGAGTAGGAAGTAGTGTTAGTGTACTCGGGGTTCGGGTCCCTGGAGTTGGAAGTAGATTTAGTGTACTCGGGGTTGGAGTCTCTGGAGTTGGAAGTAGTATTAGTGTACACGGGTTCGAGTCCCTGAAGTTGGAAGTAGTATTAGTGTACTCGGTGTTCGAGACCCTGGAGTTGGAAGTAGATTTAGTGTACTCAGATGTTCGAGTCAATGGAGTCGGAAGTAGATTCAGTGTACTCAGCGTTTCGAGTCCCCTGGAGTTGGAAGTACTATTAGTGTACTCGGGGTTTGAGTCCCTGGAGTTGGAAGTATATTTAGTGTACTCAGGGTTTCGAGTCCCTGGCGTTGGAAGTAGGATTAGTATACTCGGGGCTCGAGTCCCTGGATTTGAAAGAAGCTTTAGTGTACTCAGGGATTCGAGTCCCTGGAGTTGGAAGTAGTTTTAGTGTACTCGGGGTTCGAGTCCCTGGAGTTCGTAGTAGAATTAGTGTATTCGGGGTTTGAGTCCCTGGAGTTGGAAGTAGATTTAGTGTACTCAGTGGTTCAGGTCCCTGGCGTTGGAAGTAGTATTAGTATACTCGGGGTTCGAGTCCCTGGATTTGAAAGTAGCTTAAGTGTACTCAGGGATTCGAGTCCCTGGAGTTAGAAGTAGTGTTATTGAACTCAGGGATTCGAGTCCCCGGCGTTGAAAGTATTATTAGTGCACTCGGGGTTCGAATCCCTGGAGTTGGAAGTAGATTTAGTGTACTCAGAGGTTCGAGTCCCTGGAGTTGGAAGAAGTATTAGTGTACTCAGGTGTTTGAGTCCCTGGAGTTGGAAGTAGATGTAGTGTAGTCGGGGTTCGAGACCCTGGAGTTGGAAGTAGATTTAGTGTACTCAGAGGTTCCAATCCCTGGAGTTGCAAGTAGTATTAGTGTACTCGGGGATCGAGACCCTGGAGTTGGAAGTAGATTAAGTGTACTTAGAGGTTCGTGTCCCTGGAGTTGGAAGTAGATTTATTTTACTCAGGGGTACAAGTCCCTGGAGTTGGAAGTCGTATTAGAATACTCGGGGTTCGAGTCCCTGGATTTGGAAGAAGATTTAGTGTACTCAGGGGTTCGAGTCCCTGGAGGTGTAGGTAGTATTAGTGTACTCAGGGGTTCGGGTCCCTGGAGATGGAAGTAGTATTAGTGTATTCGGGGCTCGAGTCGCTGGAGTTGGAAGTATTATTAGTGTACTCGGTGTTCGAGACCCTGGAGTTGGAGGTACTATTAGTGTATTCGGGATTCGAGACCCGGGATTTAGAAGTAGTATTAGTGTACTCGGGGTTCGAGACCCTGGCGTAGGAAGTAGTGTTAGTGTACTCGGGGTTCGAGACCCTGGAGTTGGATGTAGATTTAGTGTACTCAGATGTTCGAGTCCCTGCAGTTGGAAGTAGTACTGGTGTACTCAGGGTTTCGAGACCATGGAGATGGAAGTAGTGTTATTGTACTCGAGGTTCGAGACCCTGGAGTTGGAAGTAGTATTAGTATACTCAGGGGTTCGAGTCCCTGGAGTAGGAAATAGATTTAGTGTACTCAGGGGTTCGAGTCCCCTGGAGTGGGAATTAGTATTAGTGTACTCCAGGTTCGAGTCCCTGGAGTTGGAAGTAGTATTAGTGTACTCCAGGTTCAAGTCCCTGGACTTGGAAGTAGTATTAGTGTACTCAGGGGTTCGAGTTCTTGGGGTTGGAAATAGAATTAGTGTACTCAGGGTTCACATCCCTGGCGTTGGATGTAGTATTAGTGTACTCAGGGGTTCGAGTCCCTGGATTTGGAAATAGATTTAGTGTACTCGGAGTTCGAGTCCCTGGAGTTGGAAGTAAATTTAGTGTACTCGGGGTTTGAGTCCCTGGCGTTGGAAGTAGTATTAGTATACTCGAGTTTCGAGTACCTGGATTTGAAAGTAGCTTTAGTGAACTCAGGGATTCGAGTCCCTGGTGTTGGAAGTAGTATTAGTGTACTTGAGGTACGAGTCCCTGGAGTTGGAAGTAGATTTAGTGTACTCAGAGGTTCAAGTCCCTGGAGTTGGAAATAATATTATTGTATTCGGGGTTCGAGAACCTGGAGATGGAAGTAGATTTAGTGTACTCGGGGTTCGAGTCCCTGGAGTTTGAAGTAGATTTAGTGTACTCAGAGTTTCAAGTCCCTGGATTTGGAAATAATATTAGTGTATTAGGGGTTAGAGACCCTGGAGATGGAAGTAGATTTAGTGTACTCGGGGTTTGAGTCCCTGGAGTTGGAAGTAGATTTAGTATACTCAGAGTTTCAAGTCCCTGGATTTGGAAATAATATTAGTGTATTCGGGGTTAGAGACCACGGAGATGGAAGTAGATTTACTGTACTCAGGGCTTCGAGTCCCTGGAGTTGGAAGTAGCATTAGTGTACTCAGGGCTTCGAGTCCCTGGAGTTGGAAGTAGATTTAGTGTAATCGGGATTCAAGTCCCTGGAGTTGGTACTAGATTTAGTGTATTCGGCGTTCGAGTCCCTGGAGTTGGATGTAGTATTAGTGTACTCGGGGTTCGAGACCCTGGAGTTGGATGTAGTATTAGTGCACTCAGAGGTTCGAGTCCCCTGGAGTTGGAAGTAGATTTAGTGTACTCAGATGTTCGAGTCCCTGCAGTTGGGAGTAGATTTAGTGTACTCAGAGGTTCAAGTCCCTGGAGTTGGAAATAATATTATTGTATTCGGGGTTCGAGAACCTGGAGATGGAAGTAGATTTAGTGTACTCGGGGTTTGAGTCCCTGGAGTTGGAAGTAGATTTAGTGTACTCAGAGTTTCAAGTCCCTGGATTTGGAAATAATATTAGTGTATTCGGGGTTAGAGACCACGGAGATGGAAGTAGATTTACTGTACTCGGGGTTCGAGTCCCTGGAGTTGGAAGTAGCATTAGTGTACTCAGGGGTTCGAGGCCCTGGAGTTGGAAGTAGATTTAGTGTACTCGGGGTTCGAGTCCCTGGAGTTTGTAGTAGAATTAGTGTATTCGGGGTTTGAGTCCCTGGAGTTGGAAGTAGATTTAGTGTACTCAGTGGTTCAGGTCCCTGGCGTTGGAAGTAGTATTAGTATACTCGGGGTTCGAGTCCCTGGATTTGAAAGTAGCTTAAGTGTACTCAGGGATTCGAGTCCCTGGAGTTGGAAGTAGTATTATTGTACTCAGGGATTCGAGTCCCCGGCGTTGAAAGTATTATTAGTGCACTCGGGGTTCGAATCCCTGGAGTTGGAAGTAGATTTAGTGTACTCAGAGGTTCGAGTCCCTGGAGTTGGAAGAAGTATTAGTGTACTCAGGTGTTTGAGTCCCTGGAGTTGGAAGTAGATGTAGTGTAGTCGGGGTTCGAGACCCTGGAGTTGGAAGTAGATTTAGTGTACTCAGAGGTTCCAATCCCTGGAGTTGCAAGTAGTATTAGTGTACTCGGGGATCGAGACCCTGGAGTTGGAAGTAGATTAAGTGTACTTAGAGGTTCGTGTCCCTGGAGTTGGAAGTAGATTTATTTTACTCAGGGGTACAAGTCCCTGGAGTTGGAAGTCGTATTAGAATACTCGGGGTTCGAGTCCCTGGATTTGGAAGAAGATTTAGTGTACTCAGGGGTTCGAGTCCCTGGAGGTGTAGGTAGTATTAGTGTACTCAGGGGTTTGGGTCCTTGGAGTTGGAAGTAGTATTAGTGTATTCGGGGCTCGAGTCGCTGGAGTTGGAAGTATTATTAGTGTACTCGGTGTTCGAGACCCTGGAGTTGGAGGTACTATTAGTGTATTCGGGATTCGAGACCCGGGATTTAGAAGTAGTATTAGTGTACTCGGGGTTCGAGACCCTGGAGTAGGAAGTAGTGTTAGTGTACTCGGGGTTCGGGTCCCTGGAGTTGGAAGTAGATTTAATGTACTCGGGGTTAGAGTCCCTGGAGTAGGAAATAGATTTAGTGTACTCAGCGGTTCGAGTCCCCTGGAGTTGGAAGTAGATTTAGTGTACTCCAGGTTCGAGTCCCTGGAGTTGGAAGTAGTATTAGTGCACTCAGAGTTTCGAGTCCCCTGGAGTTGTCAGTAGATTTAGTGTACTCAGAGGTTCAAGTACCTGGATTTGGAAATAATATTAGTGTATTCGGGGTTTGAGAACCTGGAGATGGAAGTAGATTTAGTGTACTCGGGGTTCGTGTCCCTGGAGTTGGAAGTAGATTTAGCGTACTCGGGGTTCGAGTCCCTGGAGTTGGTAGTAGTATTAGTGTACTCGGGGTTCGAGTCTCTGGAGTTGGAAGTAGATTTAGTATACTAAGTGTTCGAGTCCCTGGAGTTGGAAGTAATATAGTGTACTCGGGGTTCGAGTCCCTGGAGTTGGAAGTAGATTTAGTGTACTCAGAGTTTCAAGTCCCTGGATTTGGAAATAGTATTAGTGTATTCGGTGTTAGAGACCCTGGAGATGGAAGTAGATTTAGTGTACTCGGGGTTCGAGTCCCTTGAGTTGCAAGTAGCATTAGTGTACTCAGGGCTTCGAGTCCCTGGAGTTGGAAGTAGATTTAGTGTAATCGGGATTCAAGTCCCTGGAGTTGGTAGTAGATTTAGTGTATTCGGCGTTCGGGTCCCTGGAGTTGGATGTAGTATTAGTGTACTCGGGGTTCGAGACCCTGGAGTTGGATGTAGTATTAGTGCACTCAGAGGTTCGAGTCCCCTGGAGTTGGAAGTAGATTTAGTGTACTCAGATGTTCGAGTCCCTGCAGTTGGAAGTAGTACTGGTGTACTCAGGGTTTCGAGACCATGGAGATGGAAGTAGTGTTATTGTACTCGAGGTTCGAGACCCTGGAGTTGGAAGTAGTATTAGTATACTCAGGGGTTCGAGTCCCTGGAGTAGGAAATAGATTTAGTGTACTCAGGGGTTCGAGTCCCCTGGAGTGGGAATTAGTATTAGTGTACTCCAGGTTCAAGTCCCTGGACTTGGAAGTAGTATTAGTGTACTCAGGGGTTCGAGTTCTTGGAGTTGGAAATAGAATTAGTGTACTCAGGGTTCACATCCCTGGCGTTGGATGTAGTATTAGTGTACTCAGGGGTTCGAGTCCCTGGATTTGGAAATAGATTTAGTGTACTCGGAGTTCGAGTCCCTGGAGTTGGAGGTAAATTTAGTGTACTCGGGGTTTGAGTCCCTGGCGTTGGAAGTAGTATTAGTATACTCGAGATTCGAGTACCTGGATTTGAAAGTAGCTTTAGTGAACCCAGGGATTCGAGTCCCTGGTGTTGGAAGTAGTATTAGTGTACTTGAGGTACGAGTCCCTGGAGTTGGAAGTAGATTTAGTGTACTCAGAGGTTCAAGTCCCTGGAGTTGGAAATAATATTATTGTATTCGGGGTTCGAGAACCTGGAGATGGAAGTAGATTTAGTGTACTCGGGGTTCGAGTCCCTGGAGTTGGAAGTAGATTTAGTATACTCAGAGTTTCAAGTCCCTGGATTTGGAAATAATATTAGTGTATTCGGGGTTAGAGACCACGGAGATGGAAGTAGATTTACTGTACTCAGGGCTTCGAGTCCCTGGAGTTGGAAGTAGATTTAGTGTAATCGGGATTCAAGTCCCTGGAGTTGGTACTAGATTTAGTGTATTCGGCATTCGAGTCCCTGGCGTTGGATGTAGTATTAGTGTACTCGGGGTTCGAGACCCTGGAGTTGGATGTAGTATTAGTGCACTCAGAGGTTCGAGTCCCCTGGAGTTGGAAGTAGATTTAGTGTACTCAGATGTTCGAGTCCCTGCAGTTGGAAGTAGATTTAGTGTACTCAGAGGTTCAAGTCCCTGGAGTTGGAAATAATATTATTGTATTCGGGGTTTGAGAACCTGGAGATGGAAGTAGATTTAGTGTACTCGGGGTTCGAGTCCCTG
The DNA here is from genome assembly GCF_017639515.1 of Carcharodon carcharias. Lineage (NCBI taxonomy): Eukaryota > Metazoa > Chordata > Chondrichthyes > Lamniformes > Lamnidae > Carcharodon > Carcharodon carcharias. Next base: position 10,749,472 of record NC_054469.1, on the reverse strand, counting down.
GAGTTGGAAGTAGATTTAGTGTACTCAGAGTTTCAAGTCCCTGGCTTTGGAAATAATATTAGTGTATTCGGGGTTAGAGACCACGGAGATGGAAGTAGATTTACTGTACTCGGGGTTCGAGTCCCTGGAGTTGGAAGTAGCATTAGTGTACTCAGGGCTTCGAGTCCCTGGAGTTGGTAGTAGATTTAGCGTACTCGGGCTTCGAGTCCCTGGAGTTGGTAGTAGTATTAGTGTACTCGGGGTTCGAGTCTCTGGAGTTGGAAGTATATTTAGTATACTAAGGGTTCGAGTCCCTGGAGTTGGAAGTAGTATAGTGTACTCGGGGTTCGAGTCCCTGCAGTTGGAAGTAGATTTAGTGTACTCATTGTTTCAAGTCCCTGGATTTGGAAATAATATTAGTGTATTCGGTGTTAGAGACCCTGGAGATGGAAGTAGATTTAGTGTACTCGGGGTTCGAGTCACTTGAGTTGGAAGTAGCATTAGTGTACTCAGGTCTTCGAGTCCCTGGAGTTGGTAGTAGATTTAATGTATTCGGCGTTCGAGTCCCTGGAGTTGGATGTAGTATTAGTGTACTCTGGGTTCGAGACCCTGGAGTTGGATGTAATATTAGTGCACTCAGAGGTTCGAGTCCCCTGGAGTTGGAAGTAGATTTAGTGTACTCAGATGTTTGAGTCCCTGCAGTTGGAAGTAGTACTGGTGTACTCAGGGTTTCAAGACCCTGGAGATGGAAGTAGCATTAGTGTACTCAGAGTTTCGAGACCCTGGATTTGGAAGTAGTATTAGTATACTCAGGGGTTCGAGTCCCTGGAGTAGGAAATAGATTTAGTGTACTCAGGGGTTCGAGTCCCCTGGAGTGGAAATTAGTATTAGTGTACTCCAGGTTCGAGTCCCTGGAGTTGGAAGTAGTATTAGTGTACTCCAGCTTCGAGTCCCGGGACTTGGAAGTAGTATTAGTGTACTCAGTGGTTCGAGTCCCTGGAGTTGGAAATAGAATTAGTGTACTCAGGGTTCACATCCCTGGCATTGGATGCAGTATTAGTGTAATCAGGGGTTCGAGTCCCTGGAGTTGGAAATAGATTTAGTGTACTCGAGGTTCGAGACCCTGGAGTTGGAAATAGTATTAGTGTACTCAGGGGGTCGAGTCAGTGGAGTTGGAAATAGATTCAGTGTACTCAGGGGTTCGAGTCCCCTGGAGTTGGAAGTAGTATTTGTGTACTCCAGGTTCGAGTCCCTGGAGTTGGAAGTAGATTTAGCGTACTCGGGGTTCAAGTCCCTGGAGTTGGTAGTAATATTAGTGTACTCGGGGTTCGAGCCTCTGGAGTTCGAAGTAGATTTAGTAAACTAAGGGTTCGAGTTCCTGTAGTTGGAAGTTTATTTAGTGTATTCAGAGTTTCAAGTCCCTGGAGTTGGAAATAATATTAGTGTATTCGGGGTTAGAGACCCTGGAGATGGAAGGAGATTTAGTGTACTCGGGGTTCGTGTCCCTGCAGTTGGAAGTAGCATTAGTGTACACAGGGCTTCGAGTCCCTGGAGTTGGAAGTAGATTTAGTGTAATCGGGATTCAAGTCCCTGGAGTTGGTACTAGATTTAGTGTATTCGGCGTTCGAGTCCCTGGAGGTGGATGTAGTATTAGTGTACTCGGGGTTCGAGACCCTGGAGTTGGATGTAATATTAGTGCACTCAGAGGTTCGAGTCCCCTGGAGTTGGAAGTAGATTTAGTGTACTCAGATGTTTGAGTCCCTGCAGTTGGAAGTAGTACTGGTGTACTCAGGGTTTCAAGACCCTGGAGATGGAAGTAGCATTAGTGTACTCAGAGTTTCAAGACCCTGGATTTGGAAGTAGTATTAGTATACTCAGGGGTTCGAATCCCTGGAGTAGGAAATAGATTTAGTGTACTCAGGGGTTCGAGTCCCCTGGAGTGGAAATTAGTATTAGTGTACTCCAGGTTCGAGTCCCTGGAGTTGGAAGTAGTATTAGTGTACTCCAGGTTCGGGTCCCGGGACTTGGAAGTAGTATTAGTGTACTCAGGGGTTCGAGTCCCTGGAGTTGGAAATAGAATTAGTGTACTCAGGGTTCACATCCCTGGCGTTGGATGTAGTATTAGTGTAATCAGGGGTTCGAGTCCCTGGAGTTGGAAATAGATTTAGTGTACTCGAGGTTCGAGACCCTGGAGTTGGAAATAGTATTAGTGTACTCAGGGGGTCGAGTCAGAGGAGTTGGAAATAGATTCAGTGTACTCAGGGGTTCGAGTCCCCTGGAGTTGGAAGTAGTATTTGTGTACTCCAGGTTCGAGTCCCTGGAGTTGGAAGTTGATTTAGCGTACTCGGGGTTCGAGTCCCTGGAGTTGGTAGTAATATTAGTGTAATCGGGGTTCGAGTCTCTGGAGTTGGAAGTAGATTTAGTATACTAAGGGTTCGAATTCCTGCAGTTGGAAGTAGATTTAGTGTGTTCAGAGTTTCAAGTCCCTGGAGTTGGAAATAATATTAGTGTATTCGGGGTTAGAGACCCTGGAGATGGAAGTAGATTTAGTGTACTCGGGGTTCGTGTCCCTGGAGTTGGAAGTAGCATTAGTGTACTCAGGGCTTCGAGTCCCGGGAGTTGGAAGTAGTATTAGTGTATTCGGGGCGCGAGTCGCTGGAGTTGGAAGTTTTATTAGTGTACTCGGTGTTCGAGACCCTGGAATTGGAGGTACTATTAGTGTACTCGGGATTCGAGACCCGGGATTTAGAAGTAGTATTAGTGTACTCGGGGTTCGAGACCCTGGAGTAGGAAGTAGTGTTAGTGTACTCGGGGTTCGGGTCCCTGGAGTTGGAAGTAGATTTAATGTACTCGGGGTTTGAGTCCCTGGAGTTGAAAGTAGATTTAGTGTACTGAGGGATTCGAGTCCCTGGAGCTGGAAGTAGTATCAGTGTACTCAGGGTTCGAGTTCCTGGAGTTGTAAGTAGTATTAGTGTACACGAGGTTCAAGTCCCTGAAGTTGGAAGTAGATTTAGTGTACTCAGAGGTTCGAGTCAATGGAGTCGGAAGTAGATTCAGTGTACTCAGCGTTTCGAGTCCCCTGGAGTTGGAATTAGTATTAGTGTACGCGGGGTTTGAGTCCCTGGAGTTGGAAGTAGATTTAGTATACTAAGGGTTCGAGTCCCAGGAGTTGGAAGTAGTATAGTGTACTCGGGGTTCGAGTCCCTGGAGTTGGAAGTAGATTTAGTGTACTCAGAGATTCAAGTCCCTGGAGTTGGTAGTAGATTTAGTGTATTCGGCGTTCGAGTCCCTGGATTTGGAAGTAGTATTAGTATACTCGGGGTTCGAGACCCGGGAGTAGGAAGTAGTGTTAGTGTACTCGGGGTTCGGGTCCCTGGAGTTGGAAGTAGATTTAGTGTACTCGGGGTTGGAGTCTCTGGAGTTGGAAGTAGATTTAGTGTACTCAGGGATTCGAGTCCCTGGAGCTGGAAGTAGTATTAGTGTACTCGGGGTTCGAGTTCCTGGAGTTGTAAGTAGTATTAGTGTACACGGGTTCGAGTCCCTGAAGTTGGAAGTAGTATTAGTGTACTCGGTGTTCGAGACCCTGGAGTTGGAAGTAGATTTAGTGTACTCAGATGTTCGAGTCAATGGAGTCGGAAGTAGATTCAGTGTACTCAGCGTTTCGAGTCCCCTGGAGTTGGAAGTAGTATTAGTGTACTCGGGGTTTGAGTCCCTGGAGTTGGAAGTATATTTAGTGTACTCAGGGTTTCGAGTCCCTGGCGTTGGAAGTAGGATTAGTATACTCGGGGCTCGAGTCCCTGGATTTGAAAGAAGCTTTAGTGTACTCAGGGATTCGAGTCCCTGGAGTTGGAAGTAGTTTTAGTGTACTCAGGGGTTCGAGGCCCTGGAGTTGGAAGTAGATTTAGTGTACTCGGGGTTCGAGTCCCTGGAGTTCGTAGTAGAATTAGTGTATTCGGGGTTTGAGTCCCTGGAGTTGGAAGTAGATTTAGTGTACTCAGTGGTTCAGGTCCCTGGCGTTGGAAGTAGTATTAGTATACTCGGGGTTCGAGTCCCTGGATTTGAAAGTAGCTTAAGTGTACTCAGGGATTCGAGTCCCTGGAGTTGGAAGTAGTATTATTGTACTCAGGGATTCGAGTCCTCCGGCGTTGAAAGTATTATTAGTGCACTCGGGGTTCGAATCCCTGGAGTTGGAAGTAGATTTAGTGTACTCAGAGGTTCGAGTCCCTGGAGTTGGAAGAAGTATTAGTGTACTCAGGTGTTTGAGTCCCTGGAGTTGGAAGTAGATGTAGTGTAGTCGGGGTTCGAGACCCTGGAGTTGGAAGTAGATTTAGTGTACTCAGAGGTTCCAATCCCTGGAGTTGCAAGTAGTATTAGTGTACTCGGGGATCGAGACCCTGGAGTTGGAAGTAGATTAAGTGTACTTAGAGGTTCGTGTCCCTGGAGTTGGAAGTAGATTTATTTTACTCAGGGGTACAAGTCCCTGGAGTTGTAAGTTGTATTAGAATACTCGGGGTTCGAGTCCCTGGATTTGGAAGAAGATTTAGTGTACTCAGGGGTTCGAGTCCCTGGAGGTGTAGGTAGTATTAGTGTACTCAGGGGTTCGGGTCCCGGGAGTTGGAAGTAGTATTTGTGTATTCGGGGCTCGAGTCGCTGGAGTTGGAAGTATTATTAGTGTACTCGGTGTTCGAGACCCTGGAGTTGGAGGTACTATTAGTGTATTCGGGATTCGAGACCCGGGATTTAGAAGTAGTATTAGTGTACTCGGGGTTCGAGACCCTGGAGTAGGAAGTAGTGTTAGTGTACTCGGGGTTCGGGTCCCTGGAGTTGGAAGTAGATTTAATGTACTCGGGGTTTGAGTCCCTGGAGTAGGAAATAGATTTAGTGTACTCAGCGGTTCGAGTCCCCTGGAGTTGGAAGTAGATTTAGTGTACTCCAGGTTCGAGTCCCTGGAGTTGGAAGTAGTATTAGTGCACTCAGAGTTTCGAGTCCCCTGGAGTTGTCAGTAGATTTAGTGTACTCAGAGGTTCAAGTACCTGGATTTGGAAATAATATTAGTGTATTCGGGGTTTGAGAACCTGGAGATGGAAGTAGATTTAGTGTACTCGGGGTTCGAGTCCCTGGAGTTGGAAGTAGATTTAGCGTACTCGGGGTTCGAGTCCCTGGAGTTGGTAGTAGTATTAGAGTACTCGGGGTTCGAGTCTCTGGAGTTGGAAGTAGATTTAGTATACTAAGTGTTCGAGTCCCTGGAGTTGGAAGTAATATAGTGTACTCGGGGTTCGAGTCCCTGGAGTTGGAAGTAGATTTAGTGTACTCAGAGTTTCAAGTCCCTGGATTTGGAAATAGTATTAGTGTATTCGGTGTTAGAGACCCTGGAGATGGAAGTAGATTTAGTGTACTCGGGGTTCGAGTCCCTTGAGTTACAAGTAGCATTAGTGTACTCAGGGCTTCGAGTCCCTGGAGTTGGAAGTAGATTTAGTGTAATCGGGATTCAAGTCCCTGGAGTTGGTAGTAGATTTAGTGTATTCGGCGTTCGGGTCCCTGGAGTTGGATGTAGTATTAGTGTACTCGGGGTTCGAGTCCCTGGAGTTGGATGTAGTATTAGTGCACTCAGAGGTTCGAGTCCCCTGGAGTTGGAAGTAGATTTAGTGTACTCAGATGTTCGAGTCCCTGAAGTTGGAAGTAGTACTGGTGTACTCAGGGTTTCGAGACCATGGAGATGGAAGTAGTGTTATTGTACTCGAGGTTTGAGACCCTGGAGTTGGAAGTAGTATTAGTATACTCAGGGGTTCGAGTCCCTGGAGTAGGAAATAGATTTAGTGTACTCAGGGGTTCGAGTCCCCTGGAGTGGGAATTAGTATTAGTGTACTCCAGGTTCGAGTCCCTGGAGTTGGAAGTAGTATTAGTGTACTCCAGGTTCAAGTCCCTGGACTTGGAAGTAGTATTAGTGTACTCACGGGTTCGAGTTCTTGGAGTTGGAAATAGAATTAGTGTACTCAGGGTTCACATCCCTGGCGTTGGATGTAGTATTAGTGTACTCAGGGCTTCGAGTCCCTGGAGTTGGTAGTAGATTTAATGTATTCGGCGTTCGAGTCCCTGGAGTTGGATGTAGTATTAGTGTACTCTGGGTTCGAGACCCTGGAGTTGGATGTAATATTAGTGCAATCAGAGGTTCGAGTCCCCTGGAGTTGGAAGTAGATTTAGTGTACTCAGATGTTCGAGTCCCTGCAGTTGGAAGTAGTACTGGTGTACTCAGGGTTTCAAGACCCTGGAGATGGAAGTAGCATTAGTGTACTCAGAGTTTTGAGACTCTGGATTTGGAAATAGTATTAGTATACTCAGGGGTTCGAGTCCCTGGAGTAGCAAATAGATTTAGCGTACTCCAGGTTCGAGTCCCTGGACTTGGAAGTAGTATTAGTGTACTCAGGGGTTCGAGTCCCTGGAGTTGGAAATAGAATTAGCGTACTCAGGGTTCACATCCCTGGCATTGGATGTAGTATTAGTGTAATCAGGGGTTCGAGTCCCTGGAGTTGGAAATAGATTTAGTGTACTCGAGGTTCGAGACCCTGGAGTTGGAAATAGTATTAGTGTACTCAGGGGGTCGAGTCAGTGGAGTTGGAAATAGATTCAGTGTACTCAGGGGTTCGAGTCCCCTGGAGTTGGAAGTAGTATTTGTGTACTCCAGGTTCGAGTCCCTGGAGTTGGAAGTAGATTTAGCGTACTCGGGGTTCAAGTCCCTGGAGTTGGTAGTAATATTAGTGTACTCGGGGTTCGAGCCTCTGGAGTTCGAAGTAGATTTAGTAAACTAAGGGTTTGAATTCCTGGAGTTGGAAGTTGATTTAGTGTATTCAGAGTTTCAAGTCCCTGGAGTTGGAAATAATATTAGTGTATTCGGGGTTAGAGACCCTGGAGATGGAAGGAGATTTAGTGTACTCGGGGTTCGTGTCCCTGGAGTTGGAAGTAGCATTAGTGTACACAGGGCTTCGAGTCCCTGGAGTTGGAAGTAGATTTAGTGTAATCGGGATTCAAGTCCCTGGAGTTGGTAGTAGATGTAGTGTATTCGGCGTTCGAGTCCCTGTAGTTGGAAGTAGTATTAGTGTACTCGGGGCTCGAGACCCTGGAGTTGGAAGTAGTATTAGTGTACTCAGAGGTTCGAGTCCCCTGGAGTTGGAAGTTGTATTAGTGTACTTAGGGTTCGAGTCCCTGTAGTTGGTAGTAGATTTAGTGTACTCAGAGTTTCAAGTCCCTGGATTTGGAAATAATATTAGTGTATTCGGGGTTAGAGACCACGGAGATGGAAGTAGATTTAGTGTACTCGGGGTTCGAGTCCCTGGAGTTGGAAGTAGCATTAGTGAACTCAGGGCTTCGAGTCCCTGGAGTTGGAAGTAGATTTAGTGTAATCGGGATTCAAGTCCCAGGAGTTGGTACTAGATTTAGTGTATTCGGCGATCGAGTCCCTGGAGTTGGATGTAGTATTAGTGTACTCGGGGTTCGAGACCCTGGAGTTGGATGTAGTATTAGTGCACTCAGAGGTTCGAGTCCCCTGGAGTTGGAAGTAGATTTAGTGTACTCAGATGTTCGAGTCCCTGCAGTTGGAAGTAGATTTAGTGTACTCAGAGGTTCAAGTCCCTGGAGTTGGAAATAATATTATTGTATTCGGGGTCCGAGAACCTGGAGATGGAAGTAGATTTAGTGTACTCAGGGTTCGAGTCCCTGGAGTTGGAAGTAGATTTAGTCTACTCAGAGTTTCAAGTCCCTGGATTTGGAAATAATATTAGTGTATTCGGGGTTAGAGACCACGGAGATGGAAGTAGATTTACTGTACTCGGGGTTCGAGTCCCTGGAGTTGGAAGTAGCATTAGTGAACTCAGGGCTTCGAGTCCCTGGAGTTGGAAGTAGATTTAGTGTAATCGGGATTCAAGTCCCAGGAGTTGGTACTAGATTTAGTGTATTCGGCGATCGAGTCCCTGGAGTTGGATGTAGTATTAGTGTACTCGGGGTTCGAGACCCTGGAGTTGGATGTAGTATTAGTGCACTCAGAGGTTCGAGTCCCCTGCAGTTGGAAGTAGATTTAGTGTACTCAGAGGTTCAAGTCCCTGGAGTTGGAAATAATATTATTGTATTCGGGGTCCGAGAACCTGGAGATGGAAGTAGATTTAGTGTACTCAGGGTTCGAGTCCCTGGAGTTGGAAGTAGATTTAGTCTACTCAGAGTTTCAAGTCCCTGGATTTGGAAATAATATTAGTGTATTCGGGGTTAGAGACCACGGAGATGGAAGTAGATTTACTGTACTCGGGGTTCGAGTCCCTGGAGTTGGAAGTAGCATTAGTGTACTCAGGGCTTCGAGTCCCTGGAGTTGGTAGTAGATTTAGCGTACTCGGGCTTCGAGTCCCTGGAGTTGGTAGTAGTATTAGTGTACTCGGGGTTCGAGTCTCTGGAGTTGGAAGTAGATTTAGTATACTAAGGGTTCGAGTCCCTGGAGTTGGAAGTAGTATAGTGTACTCGGGGTTCGAGTCCCTGCAGTTGGAAGTAGATTTAGTGTACTCAGTGTTTCAAGTCCCTGGATTTGGAAATAATATTAGTGTATTCGGTGTTAGAGACCCTGGAGATGGAAGTAGATTTAGTGTACTCGGGGTTCGAGTCACTTGAGTTGGAAGTAGCATTAGTGTACTCAGGGCTTCGAGTCCCTGGAGTTGGTAGTAGATTTATTGTATTCGGCGTTCGAGTCCCTGGAGTTGGATGTAGTATTAGTGTACTCTGGGTTCGAGACCCTGGAGTTGGATGTAATATTAGTGCACTCAGAGGTTCGAGTCCCCTGGAGTTGGAAGTAGATTTAGTGTACTCAGAGTTTCGAGACCCTGGATTTGGAAATAGTATTAGTATACTCAGGGGTTCGAGTCCCTGGAGTAGGAAATAGATTTAGTGTACTCAGGGGTTCGAGTCCCCTGGAGTGGAAATTAGTGTTAGTGTACTCCAGGTTCGAGTCCCTGAAGTTGGAAGTAGTATTACTGTACTCAGGGGTTCGAGTCCCTGGAGTTGGAAATAGAATTAGTGTACTCAGGGTTCACATCCCTGGCATTGGATGTAGTATTAGTGTAATCAGGGGTTCGAGTCCCTGGAGTTGGAAATAGATTTAGTGTACTCGAGGTTCGAGACCCTGGAGTTGGAAATAGTATTAGTGTACTCAGGGGGTCGAGTCAGTGGAGTTGGAAATAGATTCAGTGTACTCAGGGGTTCGAGTCCCCTGGAGTTGGAAGTAGTATTTGTGTACTCCAGGTTCGAGTCCCTGGAGTTGGAAGTAGATTTAGCGTACTCGGGGTTCAAGTCCCTGGAGTTGGTAGTAATATTAGTGTACTCGGGGTTCGAGCCTCTGGAGTTCGAAGTAGATTTAGTAAACTAAGGGTTCGAATTCCTGGAGTTGGAAGTTGATTTAGTGTATTCAGAGTTTCAAGTCCCTGGAGTTGGAAATAATATTAGTGTATTCGGGGTTAGAGACCCTGGAGATGGAAGGAGATTTAGTGTACTCGGGGTTCGTGTCCCTGGAGTTGGAAGTAGCATTAGTGTACACAGGGCTTCGAGTCCCTGGAGTTGGAAGTAGATTTAGTGTAATCGGGATTCAAGTCCCTGGAGTTGGTAGTAGATGTAGTGTATTCGGCGTTCGAGTCCCTGTAGTTGGAAGTAGTATTAGTGTACTCGGGGCTCGAGACCCTGGAGTTGGAAGTAGTATTAGTGTACTCAGAGGTTCGAGTCCCCTGGAGTTGGAAGTTGTATTAGTGTACTTAGGGTTCGAGTCCCTGTAGTTGGTAGTAGATTTAGTGTACTCAGAGTTTCAAGTCCCTGGATTTGGAAATAATATTAGTGTATTCGGGGTTAGAGACCACGGAGATGGAAGTAGATTTAGTGTACTTGGGGTTCGAGTCCCTGGAGTTGGAAGTAGCATTAGTGAACTCAGGGCTTCGAGTCCCTGGAGTTGGAAGTAGATTTAGTGTAATCGGGATTCAAGTCCCAGGAGTTGGTACTAGATTTAGTGTATTCGGCGATCGAGTCCCTGGAGTTGGATGTAGTATTAGTGTACTCGGGGTTCGAGACCCTGGAGTTGGATGTAGTATTAGTGCACTCAGAGGTTCGAGTCCCCTGGAGTTGGAAGTAGATTTAGTGTACTCAGATGTTCGAGTCCCTGCAGTTGGAAGTAGATTTAGTGTACTCAGAGGTTCAAGTCCCTGGAGTTGGAAATAATATTATTGTATTCGGGGTCCGAGAACCTGGAGATGGAAGTAGATTTAGTGTACTCAGGGTTCGAGTCCCTGGAGTTGGAAGTAGATTTAGTCTACTCAGAGTTTCAAGTCCCTGGATTTGGAAATAATATTAGTGTATTCGGGGTTAGAGACCACGGAGATGGAAGTAGATTTACTGTACTCGGGGTTCGAGTCCCTGGAGTTGGAAGTAGCATTAGTGAACTCAGGGCTTCGAGTCCCTGGAGTTGGAAGTAGATTTAGTGTAATCGGGATTCAAGTCCCAGGAGTTGGTACTAGATTTAGTGTATTCGGCGATCGAGTCCCTGGAGTTGGATGTAGTATTAGTGTACTCGGGGTTCGAGACCCTGGAGTTGGATGTAGTATTAGTGCACTCAGAGGTTCGAGTCCCCTGCAGTTGGAAGTAGATTTAGTGTACTCAGAGGTTCAAGTCCCTGGAGTTGGAAATAATATTATTGTATTCGGGGTCCGAGAACCTGGAGATGGAAGTAGATTTAGTGTACTCAGGGTTCGAGTCCCTGGAGTTGGAAGTAGATTTAGTCTACTCAGAGTTTCAAGTCCCTGGATTTGGAAATAATATTAGTGTATTCGGGGTTAGAGACCACGGAGATGGAAGTAGATTTACTGTACTCGGGGTTCGAGTCCCTGGAGTTGGAAGTAGCATTAGTGTACTCAGGGCTTCGAGTCCCTGGAGTTGGTAGTAGATTTAGCGTACTCGGGCTTCGAGTCCCTGGAGTTGGTAGTAGTATTAGTGTACTCGGGGTTCGAGTCTCTGGAGTTGGAAGTAGATTTAGTATACTAAGGGTTCGAGTCCCTGGAGTTGGAAGTAGTATAGTGTACTCGGGGTTCGAGTCCCTGCAGTTGGAAGTAGATTTAGTGTACTCAGTGTTTCAAGTCCCTGGATTTGGAAATAATATTAGTGTATTCGGTGTTAGAGACCCTGGAGATGGAAGTAGATTTAGTGTACTCGGGGTTCGAGTCACTTGAGTTGGAAGTAGCATTAGTGTACTCAGGGCTTCGAGTCCCTGGAGTTGGTAGTAGATTTAATGTATTCGGCGTTCGAGTCCCTGGAGTTGGATGTAGTATTAGTGTACTCTGGGTTCGAGACCCTGGAGTTGGATGTAATATTAGTGCACTCAGAGGTTCGAGTCCCCTGGAGTTGGAAGTAGATTTAGTGTACTCAGAGTTTCGAGACCCTGGATTTGGAAATAGTATTAGTATACTCAGGGGTTCGAGTCCCTGGAGTAGGAAATAGATTTAGTGTACTCAGGGGTTCGAGTCCCCTGGAGTGGAAATTAGTGTTAGTGTACTCCAGGTTCGAGTCCCTGAAGTTGGAAGTAGTATTACTGTACTCAGGGGTTCGAGTCCCTGGAGTTGGAAATAGAATTAGTGTACTCAGGGTTCACATCCCTGGCATTGGATGTAGTATTAGTGTAATCAGGGGTTCGAGTCCCTGGAGTTGGAAATAGATTTAGTGTACTCGAGGTTCGAGACCCTGGAGTTGGAAGTTGTATTAGTGTACTTAGGGTTCGAGTCCCTGTAGTTGGTAGTAGATTTAGTGTACTCAGAGTTTCAAGTCCCTGGATTTGGAAATAATATTAGTGTATTCGGGGTTAGAGACCCTGGAGATGGAAGTAGATTTAGTGTACTCGGGGTTCGTGTCCCTGGAGTTGGAAGTAGCATTAGTGTACTCAGGGCTTCGAGTCCCGGGAGTTGGAAGTAGATTTAGTGTAATCGGGATTCAAGTCCCTGGAGTTGGTACTAGATTTAGTGTATTCGGCGTTCGAGTCCCTGGAGTTGGATGTAGTATTAGTGTACTCGGGGTTCGAGACCCTGGAGTTGGATGTAGTATTAGTGCACTCAGAGGTTCGAGTCCCCTGAAGTTGGAAGTAGATTTAGTGTACTCAGATGTTCGAGTCCCTGCAGTTGGAAGTAGATTTAGTGTACTCAGAGGTTCAAGCCCCTGGAGTTGGAAATAATATTATTGTATTCGGGGTTCGAGAACCTGGAGATGGAAGTAGATTTAGTGTACTCGGGGTTCGAGTCCCTGGAGTTGGAAGTAGATTTAGTGTACTCAGAGTTTCAAGTCCCTGGATTTGGAAATAATATTAGTGTATTCGGGGTTAGAGACCACGGAGATGGAAGTAGATTTACTGTACTCGGGGTTCGAGTCCCTGGAGTTGGAAGTAGCATTAGTGTACTCTGGGCTTCGAGTCCCTGGAGTTGGTAGTAGTATTAGTGTACTCGGGGATGGAGTCTCTGGAGTTGGAAGTAGATTTAGTATACTAAGGGTTCGAGTCCCTGGAGTTGGAAGTAGTATAGTGTACTCGGGGTTCGAGTCCCTGCAGTTGGAAGTAGATTTAGTGTACTCAGTGTTTCAAGTCCCTGGATTTGGAAATAATATTAGTGTATTCGGTGTTAGAGACCCTGGAGATGGAAGTAGATTTAGTGTACTCGGGGTTCGAGTCACTTGAGTTGCAAGTAGCATTAGTGTACTCAGGGCTTCGAGTCCCTGGAGTTGGAATTAGATTTAATGTATTCGGCGTTCGAGTCCCTGGAGTTGGATGTAGTATTAGTGTACTCTGGGTTCGAGACCCTGGAGTTGGATGTAATATTAGTGCACTCAGAGGTTCGAGTCCCCTGGAGTTGGAAGTAGATTTAGTGTACTCAGATGTTCGAGTCCCTGCAGTTGGAAGTAGTACTGGTGTACTCAGGGTTTCAAGACCCTGGAGTTGGAAGTAGCATTAGTGTACTCAGAGTTTCGAGACCCTGGATTTGGAAATAGTATTAGTATACTCAGGGGTTCGAGTCCCTGGAGTAGGAAATAGATTTAGTGTACTCAGGGGTTCGAGTCCCCTGGAGTGGAAATTAGTATTAGTGTACTCCAGGTTCGAGTCCCTGGAGTTGGAAGTAGTATTAGTGTACTCCAGGTTCGAGTCCCTGGACTTGGAAGTAGTATTAGTGTACTCAGGGGTTCGAGTCCCTGGAGTTGGAAATAGAATTAGTGTACTCAGGGTTCACATCCCTGGCATTGGATGTAGTATTAGTGTAATCAGGGGTTCGAGTCCCTGGAGTTGGAAGTAGCATTAGTGTACTCTGGGCTTCGAGTCCCTGGAGTTGGTAGTAGTATTAGTGTACTCGGGGATGGAGTCTCTGGAGTTGGAAGTAGATTTAGTATACTAAGGGTTCGAGTCCCTGGAGTTGGAAGTAGTATAGTGTACTCGGGGTTCGAGTCCCTGCAGTTGGAAGTAGATTTAGTGTACTCAGTGTTTCAAGTCCCTGGATTTGGAAATAATATTAGTGTATTCGGTGTTAGAGACCCTGGAGATGGAAGTAGATTTAGTGTACTCGGGGTTCGAGTCACTTGAGTTGCAAGTAGCATTAGTGTACTCAGGGCTTCGAGTCCCTGGAGTTGGAATTAGATTTAATGTATTCGGCGTTCGAGTCCCTGGAGTTGGATGTAGTATTAGTGTACTCTGGGTTCGAGACCCTGGAGTTGGATGTAATATTAGTGCACTCAGAGGTTCGAGTCCCCTGGAGTTGGAAGTAGATTTAGTGTACTCAGATGTTCGAGTCCCTGCAGTTGGAAGTAGTACTGGTGTACTCAGGGTTTCAAGACCCTGGAGTTGGAAGTAGCATTAGTGTACTCAGAGTTTCGAGACCCTGGATTTGGAAATAGTATTAGTATACTCAGGGGTTCGAGTCCCTGGAGTAGGAAATAGATTTAGTGTACTCAGGGGTTCGAGTCCCCTGGAGTGGAAATTAGTATTAGTGTACTCCAGGTTCGAGTCCCTGGAGTTGGAAGTAGTATTAGTGTACTCCAGCTTCGAGTCCCTGGACTTGGAAGTAGTATTAGTGTACTCAGGGGTTCGAGTCCCTGGAGTTGGAAATAGAATTAGTGTACTCAGGGTTCACATCCCTGGCATTGGATGTAGTATTAGTGTAATCAGGGGTTCGAGTCCCTGGAGTTGGAAATAGATTTAGTGTACTCGAGGTTCGAGACCCTGGAGTTGGAAATAGTATTAGTGTACTCAGGGGGTCGAGTCAGTGGAGTTGGAAATAGATTCAGTGTACTCAGGGGTTCGAGTCCCCTGGAGTTGGAAGTAGTATTTGTGTACTCCAGGTTCGAGTCCCTGGAGTTGGAAGTAGATTTAGCGTACTCGGGGTTCAAGTCCCTGGAGTTGGTAGTAATATTAGTGTACTCGGGGTTCGAGCCTCTGGAGTTCGAAGTAGATTTAGTAAACTAAGGGTTCGAGTTCCTGGAGTTGGAAGTTGATTTAGTGTATTCAGAGTTTCAAGTCCCTGGAGTTGGAAATAATATTAGTGTATTCGGGGTAAGAGACCCTGGAGATGGAAGGAGATTTAGTGTACTCGGGGTTCGTGTCCCTGGAGTTGGAAGTAGCATTAGTGTACACAGGGCTTCGAGTCCCTGGAGTTGGAAGTAGATTTAGTGTAATCGGGATTCAAGTCCCTGGAGTTGGTAGTAGATTTAGTGTATTCGGCGTTCGAGTCCCTGTAGTTGGAAGTAGTATTAGTGTACTCGGGGCTCGAGACCCTGGAGTTGGAAGTAGTATTAGTGTACTCAGAGGTTCGAGTCCCCTGGAGTTGGAAGTTGTATTAGTGTACTTAGGGTTCGAGTCCCTGTAGTTGGTAGTAGATTTAGTGTACTCAGAGTTTCAAGTCCCTGGATTTGGAAATAATATTAGTGTATTCGGGGTTAGAGACCCTGGAGATGGAAGTAGATTTAGTGTACTCGGGGTTCGAGTCCCTTGAGTTGGAAGTAGCACTAGTGTACTCAGGGCTTCGATTCCCTGGAGTTGGAAGTAGATTTAGTGTAATCGGGATTCAAGTCCCTGGAGTTGGTACTAGATTTAGTGTATTCGGCGTTCGAGTCCCTGGAGTTGGATGTAGTATTAGTGTACTCGGGGTTCGAGACCCTGGAGTTGGATGTAGTATTAGTGCACTCAGAGGTTCGAGTCCCCTGGAGTTGGAAGTAGATTTAGTGTACTCAGATGTTCGAGTCCCTGCAGTTGGAAGTAGTACTGGTGTACTCAGGGTTTCAAGACCCTGGAGATGGAAGTAGTATTAGTGTACTCAGAGGTTCAAGACCCTGGAGTTGGAAGTAGTATTAGTATACTCAGGGGTTCGAGTCCCTGGAGTAGGAAATAGATTTAGTGTACTTAGGGGTTCGAGTCCCCTGGAGTGGGAATTAGTATTAGTGTACTCCAGGTTCGAGTCCTGGGACTTGGAAGTAGTATTAGTGTACTCAGGGGTTCGAGTCCCTGGAGTTGGAAATAGAATTAGTGTACTCAGGGTTCACATCCCTGGCGTTGGATGTAGTATTAGTGTAATCAGGGGTTCGAGTCCCTGGAGTTGGAAATAGATTTAGTGTACTCGAGGTTCGAGACCCTGGAGTTGGAAATAGTATTAGTGTACTCAGGGGGTCGAGTCAGTGGAGTTGGAAATAGATTCAGTGTACTCAGGGGTTCGAGTCCCCTGGAGTTGGAAGTAGTATTTGTGTACTCCAGGTTCGAGTCCCTGGAGTTGGAAGTTGATTTAGCGTACTCGGGGTTCGAGTCCCTGGAGTTGGTAGTAATATTAGTGTAATCGGGGTTCGAGTCTCTGGAGTTGGAAGTAGATTTAGTATACTAAGGGTTCGAATTCCTGGAGTTGGAAGTAGATTTAGTGTATTCAGAGTTTCAAGTCCCTGGAGTTGGAAATAATATTAGTGTATTCGGGGTTAGAGACCCTGGAGATGGAAGTAGATTTAGTGTACTCGGGGTTCGTGTCCCTGGAGTTGGAAGTAGCATTAGTGTACTCAGGGCTTCGAGTCCCGGGAGTTGGAAGTAGTATTAGTGTATTCGGGGCGCGAGTCGCTGGAGTTGAAAGTTTTATTAGTGTACTCGGTGTTCGAGACCCTGGAATTGGAGGTACTATTAGTGTACTCGGGATTCGAGACCCAGGATTTAGAAGTAGTATTAGTGTACTCGGGGTTCGAGACCCTGGAGTAGGAAGTAGTGTTAGTGTACTCGGGGTTCGGGTCCCTGGAGTTGGAAGTAGATTTAATGTACTCGGGGTTTGAGTCCCTGGAGTTGGAAGTAGATTTAGTGTACTGAGGGATTCGAGTCCCTGGAGCTGGAAGTAGTATCAGTGTACTCAGGGTTCGAGTTCCTGGAGTTGTAAGTAGTATTAGTGTACACGAGGTTCAAGTCCCTGAAGTTGGAATTAGATTTAGTGTACTCAGAGGTTCGAGTCAATGGAGTCGGAAGTAGATTCAGTGTACTCAGCGTTTCGAGTCCCCTGGAGTTGGAATTAGTATTAGTGTACGCGGGGTTTGAGTCCCTGGAGTTGGAAGTAGATTTAGTATACTAAGGGTTCGAGTCCCAGGAGTTGGAAGTAGTATAGTGTACTCGGGGTTCGAGTCCCTGGAGTTGGAAGTAGATTTAGTGTACTCAGAGAGTCAAGTCCCTGGAGTTGGTAGTAGATTTAGTGTATTCGGCGTTCGAGTCCCTGGATTTGGAAGTAGTATTAGTATACTCGGGGTTCGAGACCCGGGAGTAGGAAGTAGTGTTAGTGTACTCGGGGTTCGGGTCCCTGGAGTTGGAAGTAGATTTAGTGTACTCGGGGTTGGAATCTCTGGAGTTGGAAGTAGATTTAGTGTACTCAGGGATTCGAGTCCCTGGAGCTGGAAGTAGTATTAGTGTACTCGGGGTTCGAGTTCCTGGAGTTGTAAGTAGTATTAGTGTACACGGGTTCGAGTCCCTGAAGTTGGAAGTAGTATTAGTGTACTCGGTGTTCGAGACCCTGGAGTTGGAAGTAGATTTAGTGTACTCAGATGTTCAAGTCAATGGAGTCGGAAGTAGATTCAGTGTACTCAGCGTTTCGAGTCCCCTGGAGTTGGAAGTAGTATTAGTGTACTCGGGGTTTGAGACCCTGGAGTTGGAAGTATATTTAGTGTACTCAGGGTTTCGAGTCCCTGGCGTTGGAAGTAGGATTAGTATACTCGGGGCTCGAGTCCCTGGATTTGAAAGAAGCTTTAGTGTACTCAGGGATTCGAGTCCCTGGAGTTGGAAGTAGTTTTAGTGTACTCAGGGGTTCGAGGCCCTGGAGTTGGAAGTAGATTTAGTGTACTCGGGGTTCGAGTCCCTGGAGTTCGTAGTAGAATTAATGTATTCGGGGTTTGAGTCCCTGGAGTTGGAAGTAGATTTAGTGTACTCAGTGGTTCAGGTCCCTGGCGTTGGAAGTAGTATTAGTATACTCGGGGTTCGAGTCCCTGGATTTGAAAGTAGCTTAAGTGTACTCAGGGATTCGAGTCCCTGGAGTTGGAAGTAGTATTATTGTACTCAGGGATTCGAGTCCCCTGGCGTTGAAAGTATTATTAGTGCACTCGGGGTTCGAATCCCTGGAGTTGGAAGTAGATTTAGTGTACTCAGAGGTTCGAGTCCCTGGAGTTGGAAGAAGTATTAGTGTACTCAGGTGTTTGAGTCCCTGGAGTTGGAAGTAGATGTAGTGTAGTCGGGGTTCGAGACCCTGGAGTTGGAAGTAGATTTAGTGTACTCAGAGGTTCCAATCCCTGGAGTTGCAAGTAGTATTAGTGTACTCGGGGATCGAGACCCTGGAGTTGGAAGTAGATTAAGTGTACTTAGAGGTTCGTGTCCCTGGAGTTGGAAGTAGATTTATTTTACTCAGGGGTACAAGTCCCTGGAGTTGGAAGTCGTATTAGAATACTCGGGGTTCGAGTCCCTGGATTTGGAAGAAGATTTAGTGTACTCAGGGATTCGAGTCCCTGGAGGTGTAGTTAGTATTAGTGTACTCAGGGGTTCGGGTCCCTGGAGTTGGAAGTATTATTAGTGTACTCGGTGTTCGAGACCCTGGAGTTGGAGGTACTATTAGTGTATTCGGGATTCGAGACCCGGGATTTAGAAGTTGTATTAGTGTACTCGGGGTTCGAGACCCTGGAGTAGGAAGTAGTGTTAGTGTACTCAGCGGTTCGAGTCCCCTGGAGTTGGAAGTAGATTTAGTGTACTCCAGGTTCGAGTCCCTGGAGTTGGAAGTAGTATTAGTGCACTCAGAGTTTCGAGTTCCCTGGAGTTGTCAGTAGATTTAGTGTACTCAGAGGTTCAAGTACCTGGATTTGGAAATAATATTAGTGTATTCGGGGTTTGAGAACCTGGAGATGGAAGTAGATTTAGTGTACTCGGGGTTCGAGTCCCTGGAGTTGGAAGTAGATTTAGCGTACTCGGGGTTCGAGTCCCTGGAGTTGGAAGTAGTATTAGTGCACTCAGAGTTTCGAGTCCCCTGGAGTTGTCAGTAGATTTAGTGTACTCAGAGGTTCAAGTACCTGGATTTGGAAATAATATTAGTGTATTCGGGGTTTGAGAACCTGGAGATGGAAGTAGATTTAGTGTACTCGGGGTTCGAGTCCCTGGAGTTGGAAGTAGATTTAGCGTACTCGGGGTTCGAGTCCCTGGAGTTGGTAGTAGTATTAGTGTACTCGGGGTTCGAGTCTCTGGAGTTGGAAGTAGATTTAGTATACTAAGTGTTCGAGTCCCTGGAGTTGGAAGTAATATAGTGTACTCGGGGTTCGAGTCCCTGGAGTTGGAAGTAGATTTAGTGTACTCAGAGTTTCAAGTACCTGGATTTGGAAATAGTATTAGTGTATTCGGTGGTAGAGACCCTGGAGATGGAAGTAGATTTAGTGTACTCGGGGTTCGAGTCCCTTGAGTTGCAAGTAGCATTAGTGTACTGAGGGCTTCGAGTCCCTGGAGTTGGAAGTAGATTTAGTGTAATCGGGATTCAAGTCCCTGGAGTTTGTAGTAGATTTAGTGTATTTGGCGTTCGGGTCCCTGGAGTTGGATGTAGTGTTATTGTACTCGGGGTTCGAGACCCTGGAGTTGGATGTAGTATTAGTGCACTCAGAGGTTCGAGTCCCCTGGAGTTGGAAGTAGATTTAGTGTACTCAGATGTTCGAGTCCCTGCAGTTGGAAGTAGTACTGGTGTACTCAGGGTTTCGAGACCATGGAGATGGAAGTAGTGTTATTGTACTCGAGGTTTGAGACCCTGGAGTTGGAAGTAGTATTAGTATACTCAGGGGTTCGAGTCCCTGGAGTAGGAAATAGATTTAGTGTACTCAGGGGTTCGAGTCCCCTGGAGTGGGAATTAGTATTAGTGTACTCCAGGTTCGAGTCCCTGGAGTTGGAAGTAGTATTAGTGTACTCCAGGTTCAAGTCCCTGGACTTGGAAGTAGTATTAATGTACTCAGGGGTTCGAGTTCTTGGAGTTGGAAATAGAATTAGTGTACTCAGGGTTCACATCCCTGGCGTTGGATGTAGTATTAGTGTACTCAGGGGTTCGAGTCCCTGGATTTGGAAATAGATTTAGTGTACTCGGGGTTCGAGTCCCTGGAGTTGGAAGTAGATTTAGTGTACTCAGTGTTTCAAGTCCCTGGATTTGGAAATAATATTAGTGTATTCAGTGTTAGAGACCCGGGAGATGGAAGTAGATTTAGTGTACTCGGGGTTCGAGTCACTTGAGTTGCAAGTAGCATTAGTGTACTCAGGGCTTCGAGTCCCTGGAGTTGGTAGTAGATTTAATGTATTCGGCGTTCGAGTCCCTGGAGTTGGATGTAGTATTAGTGTACTCTGGGTTCGAGACCCTGGAGTTGGATGTAATATTAGTGCACTCAGAGGTTCGAGTCCCCTGGAGTTGGAAGTAGATTTAGTGTACTCAGATGTTCGAGTCCCTGCAGTTGGAAGAAGTACTGGTGTACTCAGGGTTTCAAGACCCTGGAGATGGAAGTAGCATTAGTGTACTCAGAGTTTTGAGACCCTGGATTTGGAAATAGTATTAGTATACTCAGGGATTCGAGTCCCTGGAGTAGCAAATAGATTTAGTGTACTCCAGGTTCGAGTCCCTGGACTTGGAAGTAGTATTAGTGTACTCAGGGGTTCGAGTCCCTGGAGTTGGAAATAGAATTAGTGTACTCAGGGTTCACATCCCTGGCATTGGATGTAGTATTAGTGTAATCAGGGGTTCGAGTCCCTGGAGTTGGAAATAGATTTAGTGTACTCGAGGTTCGAGACCCTGGAGTTGGAAATAGTATTAGTGTACTCAGGGGGTCGAGTCAGTGGAGTTGGAAATAGATTCAGTGTACTCAGGGGTTCGAGTCCCCTGGAGTTGGAAGTAGTATTTGTGTACTCCAGGTTCGAGTCCCTGGATTTGGAAGTAGATTTAGCGTACTCGGGGTTCAAGTCCCTGGAGTTGGTAGTAATATTAGTGTACTCGGGGTTCGAGCCTCTGGAGTTCGAAGTAGATTTAGTAAACTAAGGGTTCGAATTCCTGGAGTTGGAAGTTGATTTAGTGTATTCAGAGTTTCAAGTCCCTGGAGTTGGAAATAATATTAGTGTATTCGGGGTTAGAGACCCTGGAGATGGAAGGAGATTTAGTGTACTCACTGGTTCAGGTCCCTGGCGTTGGAAGTAGTATTAGTATACTCGGGGTTCGAGTCCCTGGATTTGAAAGTAGCTTAAGTGTACTCAGGGATTCGAATCCCTGGAGTTGGAAGTAAATTTAGTGTTCTCAGAGGTTCGAGTCCCTGGAGTTGGAAGTAGTATTAGTGTACTCGGTGTTCGAGACCATGGTGTTGGAAGTAGATTTAGTGTTCTCAGATGTTCGAGTCAATGGAGTTGGAAGTAGATTTAGTGTACTCAGGGGTTCGGGTCCCTGGCGTTGGAAGTAGTATTAGTATACTCGGGTTTCGAGTCCCTGGATTTGAAAGTAGCTTTAGTGTACTCAGGGATTCGAGTCCCTGGAGTTGGAAGTAGTATTAGTGTACTTGAGGTACGAGTGCCTGGAGTTGGAAGCGCATTTAGTGTACTCGGGGTTCGAGTCCTTGGAGTTGGGAGCATTATTCATGTACACGTGGTTCGAGTCCCTATAGTTGGAAGTAGTATTAGTGTACTCAGGATTTGTGTCCCTGGATTTGGAAGTAGTATTAGTATACTCAGGGGTTTGAGTCCCTGGAGTAGGAAGTAGATGTAGTGTACTCGGGGTTCAAGACCCTGGATTTGGAAGTAGATTTAGTGTACTCAGAGGTTCCAGCCCCTGGATTTGCAAGTAGGTTTAGTGTACTCGGGGTTCGGGTCCCTGGAGTTGGAAATAGATTTAGTGTACTCATGGGTTCGAGTCCCTGCAGTTGTAAGTAGTATCAGTGTTCTCAGGGGTTCGAGTGCCAGGAGTTGGAAGTAGTATCAGTGTACTCGGGGTTTGAGTCCCTGGAGTTGGAAGTAGTATTAGTGTACGCGAGGTTCAAGTCCCTGGAGTTGGAAGTAGATTTAGTGCACTCGGGGTTCGAGTCCCTGGAGTTGGAAGCAGTATTAGTGTACTCAGGGGTTCGAGTCCCTGGAGTTGGAAATAGAATTAGTGTACTCAGGGTTCACAACCCTGGCGTTGGACGTAGTATTAGAGTACTCAGGGGTCAAGTCCCTGGAGTTGGAAATAGATTCAGTGTACTCAGGGGTTTGAGTCCCCTGGAGTTGGAAGTAGAATTAGTGTACTTCATGTTCGAGCCCCTGGAGTTGGAAGTACATTTAGTGTACTCGGGGTTCGAGTCCGAGTCCCTGGAGTTGGAAGTAGCATTAATGTACTCAGGGCTTCGAATCCTTGGAATTGGAAGTAGATTTAGTATAATCGGGATTCAAGTCCCTGGAGTTGGAAGTAGATTTAGTGTACTGAGGGATTCGAATCCCTGGAGCTGGAAGTAGTATTAGTGAACTCGGGGTTCGAGTTCCTGGAGTTATAAGTAGTATTATTGTACACGAGGTTCAAGTCCCTGAAGTTGGAAGTAGATTTAGTGTACTCAGGGGTTCGAATCCCTGGAGTTGGAAGTAAATTTAGTGTACTCAGAGGTTCGAGTCCCTGGAGTTGGAAGTAGTATTAGTGTACTCGGTGTTCGAGACCCTGGTGTTGGAAGTAGATTTAGTGTTCTCAAAGGTTCGAGTCAATGGAGTTGGAAGTAGGTTTAGTGTACTCAGCGGTTCGAGTCCCCTGGAGTTGGAAGTAGTATTAGTGTACTCGGGGTTTGAGTCCCTGGAATTGGAAGTATATTTAGTGTACTCAGGGTTTCGAATCCCTGGCGTTGGAAGTAGATTTAGTGTACTTGGGGTTCGAGTCCCTGGAATTCGTAGTAGAATTAGTGTATTCGGGGTTTGAGTCCCTGGAGTTGGAAGTAGATTTAGTGTACTCAGGGGTTCTGGTCCCTGGCGTTGGAAGTAGTATTAGTATACTCGGGGTTCGAGTCCCTGGATTTGAAAGTAGCTTTAGTGTACTCAGCGATTCGAGTCCCTGGAGTTGGAAGTAGTATTATTGTACTCAGGGTTTCGAGTCCCCTGGAGTTGTATGTCTTATTAGTGCACTCGGGGTTCGAATCCCTGGAGTTGGAAGTAGATTTAGTGTACTCAGGGGTTCGAGTCCCTGGAGTTGGAAGTAGTATTAGTGTACTCAGGGGTTTGAGTCCCTGGAGTTGGAAGTAGATGTAGTGTACTCGGGGTTCGAGACCCTGGAGTTGGAAGTAGATTTAGTGTACTCAGAGGTTCCAATCCCTGGAGTTCCAAGTAGTATTAGTGTACGCGGGGATTGAGACCCTGGAGTTGGAAGTAGATTAAGTGTACTCAGAGGTTCGTGTCCCTGGAGTTGGAAGTAGATTTAGTTTACTCAGGGGTACATGTCCCTGGAGTTGGAAGTCGTATTAGAGTACTCGGGGTTCGAGTCCCTGGATTTGGAAGAAGATTTAATGTACTCAGGGGTTCGAGTCCCTGGAGTTGTATGTCGTATTAGTGTACTCAGGGGTTCGAGTCCTGGGAGTTGGAAGTAGTATTAGTGTATTCGGGGCTCGAGCTGCTGGAGTTGTAAGTATTATTAGTGTACTCGGTGTTCGAGACCCTGGAGTTGGAGGTACTATTAGTGTACTCGGGATTCGAGACCCTGGATTTAGAAGTAGTATTAGTGTATTCGGGGTTCGAGACCCTGGAGTAGGAAGTAGTGTTAGTGTACTCGGGGTTCGGGACCCTGGAGTTGGAAGTAGATTTAGTGTACTCGAGGTTTGAGTCCCTGGTGTTGGAAGTAGATTTAGTGTACTGAGGGATTCGAGTCCCTGGAGCTGGAAGTAGTATTAGTGTACTCGTGATTCCAGTTCCTGGAGTTGGAAGTATTATAAGTGTACTCAGGGATCGAGTCCCTGGAGTTGGAAGTAGATTTAGTGTACTCGGCGGTTCGAGTCCCTGGAGTTGTAAGTAGTATTTGGGTACTCAAGGGTTCAAGTCCCTGGAGTTGGAAGTAGTATTAGTGTACTCAGGATTCGAGTCCCTGGAGTTAGAAGTAGTATTATTGCACTCAGGGTTTCGTGTCCCCTGGAGTTGGAAGTAGTATTAGTGCACTCGGGGGTTGAATCCCTGGAGTTGGATGTACATTTAGTTTACTCAGGGGTTCGAGTCCCTGGAGTTGGAAGTAGTAATGGTGTACTCAGGGTTTGTGTCCCTTGATTTGGCAGTAGTATTAGTATTCTCAGGGGTTTGAGTCCCTGGTGTTGAAAGTAGATGTAGTGTACTCGGGGTTCGAGTCCCTGGAGTTGGAAGTAGTATTAGTGTACTCAGGGTTCGAGACCCTGGAGTTGGAACTAGATTTAGTGTGCTCAGAGGTTCCAGTCCCTGGAGTTGCAAGTAGTTTTAGTGTACTCGGGGTTCGGGTCCCTGGAGTTGGAAATAGTTTTAGTGTACTCAGGGGTTCGAGTCCCTGGAGTTGTAAGTAGTATCAGTGTACTCAGGGGTTCGAGTCCCAGGATTTGGAAGTAGTATTAGTTTACTCAGGGGTTCGAGTCCCTGGAGTTGGAAATAGATTTCGTGTACTCGAGGTTCGAGACCCTGGAGTTGGAAGTAGTATTAGTGTACTCAAGAGGTCGAGTCCCTGGAGTTGGAAATAGATTCAGTGTACTCAGGGGTTTGAGTCCCCTGGAGTTGGAAGTAGTATTAGTGTACTCAAGGTTCGAGCCCCTGGAGTTGGAAGTAGATTTAGTGTACTCGAAGGTTCAAGTCCCTGGAGTTGGAAATAATATTAGTGTATTCGGTTTTAGAGACCCTGGAGATGGAAGTAGATTTAGTGTACTCGGGGTTCGAGTCCCTGGAGTTGGAAGTACCATTAATGTACTCAGGGCTTCGAATCCCTGGAGTTGGAAGTAGATTTAGTATAATCGGGATTCAAGTCCCTGGAGTTGGAAGTAGATTTAGTGTACTGAGGGATTCTAGTCCCTATAGCTGGAAGTAGTATTAGTGAACTCGGGGTTCGAGTTCCTGGAGTTATAAGTAGTATTAGTGTACACGAGGTTCAAGTCCCTGAAGTTGGAAGTAGATTTAGTGTACTTAGGGGTTCGAATCCCTGGAGTTGGAAGTAAATTTAGTGTACTCAGAGGTTCGAGTCCCTGGAGTTGGAAGTAGAATTAGTGTACTCGGTGTTCGAGACCCTGGTGTTGGAAGTAGATTTAGTGTTCTCAGAGGTTCGAGTCAATGGAGTTGGAAGTAGATTTAGTGTACTCAGCGGTTTGAGTCCCTGGAATTGGAAGTATATTTAGTGTACTCAGGGTTTCGAGTCCCTGGCGTTGGAAGTAAATTTAGTGTACTCGGGGTTCGAGTCCCTGGAATTCGTAGTAGAATTAGTGTATTCGGGGTTTGAGTCCCTGGAGTTGGAAGTAGATTTAGTGTACTCAGGGGTTCTGGTCCCTGGCGTTGGAAGTAGTATTAGTGTATTCGGGGCTCGAGTTGCTGGAGTTGTAAGTATTATTAGTGTACTCGGTGTTCGAGACCCTGGAGTTGGAGGTACTATTAGTGTACTCGGGATTTGAGACCCTGAATTTAGAAGTAGTATTAGTGTACTCGGGGTTCGAGACCCTGGAGTAGGAAGTAGTGTTAGTGTACTCGGGGTTCGGGGCCCTGGAGTTGGAAGTAGATTTAGTGTACTCGAGGTTTGAGTCCCTGGTGTTGGAAGTAGATTTAGTGTACTGAGGGATTCGAGTCCCTGGAGCTGGAAGTAGTATTAGTGTACTCGGGGTTCGAGCTCCTGGAATTGTAAGTAGTATTAGTCTACACGAGGTTCAAGTCCCGCAAGTTGGAAGTAGATTTAGTGTACGCAGGGGGTCGAATCCCTGGAGTTGGAAGTAAATTTAGTGTACTCAGAGGTTCGAGTCCCTGGAGTTGGAAGTAGTGTTAGTGTACTCGGTGTTCGAGACCATGGTGTTGGAAGTAGAGTTAGTGTTCTCAGAGGTTCGAGTCAATAGTGTTGGAAATAGATTTAGTGTACTCAGCGGTTCGTGTCCCCTGGAGTTGGAAGTAGTATTAGTGTAATCGGGGCTTGAGACCTGGAGTTGGAAGTATATTTAGTGTACTCAGGGTTTTGAGTCCCTGGAGTTGGAAGTAGTTTTAGTGTACTCAGGGGTTCGTGTCCCTGGAGTTGGAAGTAGATTTAGTGTACTCGGCGTTCGAGTCCCTGGAGTTCGTAGTAGATTTAGTGTATTCGGGGTTTGGGTCCCTGGCGTTGGAAGTAGTATTAGTATCCTTGGGGTTCGAGTCCCTGGATTTGTAAGTAGCTTTAGTGTACTCAGGGATTCGAGTCCCTGGAGTTGGAAGTAGTATTAGTGTACTTGAGGTACGAGTCCCTGGAGTTGGAAGCGCATTTAGTGTACTCGGCGTTCGAGTCCCTGGAGTTAGAAGTAGTATTAGTGTACTCGATGATCGGGTCCCTGGAGTTGGAAGTAGATTTAGTGTACTCAGGGGTTCGAGTTCCTGGTGATGGAAGTAGTATTAGTGTACTCAATTTACGAGTCCCTGGAGTTGGAAGCGGCTTTAGTGTACTTGGGTTCCGAGTCCCTGGAGTTGCAAGCAGTATTAGTGTAGTCGAGGTTCGAGTCCCCGGAGTTGGAAGTAGTATTAGTGTACTCAGGAGTTCGAGTCCCTGGAATTGGAAGTAGATTTAGTGTATTCGGGGTTCGAGTCCCTGGACGTGGAAGTAGTATTAGTGTACGGGAGGTACGAATCCCTGGAGTTGTAAGCGGATTTAGTGTACTCAGGGACTCGAGTCCCTGGAGTTGATAGTAGACTTCGTGTGCTCAGGTGTTCGAATCCCTGGAGTTGGAAGTAGATTTAGTGTACTCGGGGTTCGAGTCCTTGGAGTTGGAAGTAGATTTAGCGAACTCAGATGTTCCAGTCACTGGAGTTGGAAGTAGTATTAGTGTACTCAAGGGATCGAGACCCAGGAGTTGGAAATAGATTTAGTGTACACAGAGGTTCGAGTCCCTGGAGTTGGAAGTAGATTTAGTGTACTCAGGGGTTCAAGTCCCTTGGAGTTGGAAGTAGTATTAGTGTACTCGGGGATCAAATCCCTGGAGTTGGAAGTAGATTTAGTGTACTCAGGGGTTCAAGTCTCTGGTGTTGTAAGTAGTATTAGTGTAATCAGGGATTCGAGTCCCTGGAGTTGGAAGTAGATTTAGTGTACTTGGGGTTCGACTCCCTGGAGTTGGAAGTAGATTTAGTGTACTCAGGGGTTCGAGTCCCCTGGAGTAGGAAGTAGTATTAGTGCACTCGTGTTTCGAGTACCTGGAGTTGGAAGTAGATTTAGTGTACTCAGGGGTTCGAGTCCCCTGGAGTAGGAAGTAGTATTAGTGCACTCGTGTTTCGAGTACCTGGAGTTGGAAGTAGATTTAGTGTACTCAGGGGTTCGAGTCCCTGGAGTTGTAGGTAGTATTAGTGTACTCAGGTGTTCGAGTCCCGGAAGTTGGAAGTGGTATTAGTGCACTCAGGGTTTGAGTCCCTGGAGCTGGAAGTAGTACTAGTGTACTCGGCGTTCGAGTCCCTGGAGTTAGAAGTAGTATTAGTGTACTCGATGTTCGGGTCCCTGGAGTTTGAAGTAGATTTAGTGTACTCAGGGGTTCGAGTTCCTGGAGGTGGAAGTAGTATTAGTGTACTTGATTTACAAGTCCCTGGAGTTGGAAGCGGATTTAGTGTACTTGGGTTCCGAGTCCCTGGAGTTGCAAGCAGTATTAGTGTAGTCGAGGTTCGAGCCCCTGGAGTTGGAAGTAGCATTAGTGTACTCAGGAGTTCGAGTCCCTGGAGTTGGTAGTAGATTTAGTGTATTCGTGGTTCGAGTCCCTAGACGTGGAAGCAGTATTAGTGTACGGGAGGTACGAATCCCTGGAGTTGTAAGCGGATTTAGTGTACTCAGGGGCTCGAGTCCCTGGAGTTGATAGTAGACATAGTGTGCTCAGGGGTTCGAACCACTGGAGTTGGAAGTAGATTTAGTGTACTCAGAGGTTCGAGACCCTGGAGTTGCAAGCAGTATTAGTGTAGTGGAGGTTCGAGTCCCTGGAGTTGGAATTAGTATTAGTGTACTCAGGAGTTCGAGTCCCTGGAGTTGGAAGTAGATTTAGTGTATTCAGGGTTCGAGTCCCTGGACGTGGAAGTAGTATTAGTGTACGGGAAGTACGAATCCCTGGAGTTGTAAGCGCATTTAGTGTACTCAGGGGCTCGAGTCACTGGAGTTGATAGTAGACTTAGTGTGCTCAGGGATTCGAATCCCTGGAGTTGGAAGTAGGTTTAGTGTACTCAGGGGTTCGAGTCCCTGGAGTTGAAAGCAGATTTAGTGTACTCGGGGTTCGAGTCCCTGGAGTTGGAAGTAGATTTAGTGAACTCAGAGGTTCCAGTCACTGGAGTTTGAAGTAGTATTAGTTTACTCAAGGGATCGAGACCCAGGAGTTGGAAATAGACTGAGTGTACACAGAGGTTCGAGTCCCTGGAGTTGGAAGTAGATTTAGTGTACTCAGGGGTTCAAGTCCCCTGGAGTTGGAAGTAGTATTAGTGTACTCGGGGATCGAATCCCTGGTGTTGGAAGTAGATTTAGTGTTCTCAGAGGTTCGAGTCAATGGAGTTGGAAGTAGATTTAGTGTACTCAGCGGTTCGAGTCCCCTGGAGTTGGAAGTAGTATTAGTGTACTCGGGGTTTGAGTCCCTGGCGTTGGAAGTAACTTTAGTGTACTCGGGGTTCGAGTCCCTGGAATTCGTAATAGAATTAGTGTATTATGGGTTTGAGTCCCTGGAGTTGGAAGTAGATTTAGTGTAGTCAGAGGTTCGAGTCCCTGGAGTTGGAAGTAGATTTAGTGTACTCAGGGGTTCGAGTCCCCTGGAGTTGGAAGTAGTATTAGTGTACTCGGGGATCGAATCCCTGGTGTTGGAAGTAGATTTAGTGTTCTCAGAGGTTCGAGTCAATGGAGTTGGAAGTAGATTTAGTGTACTCAGCGGTTCGAGTCCCCTGGAGTTGGAAGTAGTATTAGTGTACTCGGGGTTTGAGTCCCTGGAATTGGAAGTATATTTAGTGTACTCAGGGTTTCGAGTCCCTGGCGTTGGAAGTAAATTTAGTGTACTCAGGGGTTCGAGTCCCCTGGAGTTGCAAGTAGTATTAGTGTACTCGTGTTTCGAGTACCTGGAGTTGGAAGTAGATTTAGTGTGCTCAGGGGTTCGAGTCCCTGGAGTTGTAGGTAGTATTAGTGTACTCAGGTGTTCGAGTCCCGGGATTTGGAAGTCGTATTAGTGTACTCATGGTTTGAGTCCCTGGAGCTGGAAGTAGTACTAGTGTACTCGGCGTTCGAGTCCCTGGAGTTGATAGTATACTTAGTGTGCTCAAGGGTTCGAATCCCTGGAGTTGGAAGTAGATTTAGTGTACTCAGAGGTTCGAGTCCCTGGAGTTGCAAGCAGTATTAGTGTAGTCGAGGTTCGAGTCCCTGGAGTTGCAAGTAGTATTAGTGTACTCAGGAGTTCGAGTCCCTGGAGTTGGAAGTAGATTTAGTGTATTCGGGGTTCGAGTCCCTGGACGTGTAAGTTGTATTAGTGTACGGGAGGTACGAATCCCTGGAGTTGTAAGAGCATTTAGTGTACTCAGGGGCTCGAGTCACTGGAGAAGATAGTAGACTTAGTGTGCTCAGGGGTTCGAATCCCTGGAGTTGGAAGTAGATTTAGTGTACTCAGAGGTTCGAGTCCCTGGAGTTGGAAGTAGTTTTAGTGTACTCAGGGGTTCGAGTCCCTGGAGTTGGAAGTAGATTTAGTGTACTCGGGGTTCGAGTCCCTGGAGTTGGAAGTAGATTTAGTGAACTCAGATTTCCAGTTACTGGACTTTGAAGTAGTATTAGTGTACTCAAGGGATCGAGACCCAGGAGTTGGAAATAGATTTAGTGTACACAGAGGTTCGAGTCCCTGGAGCTGGAAGTAGATTTAGTGTACACAGGGGTTCAAGTCCCCTGGAGTTGGAAGTAGTATTAGTGTACTCAGGGATCGAATTCCTGGAGTTGGAAGTAGATTTAGTGTACTCAGGGGTTCAAGTCCCTGGTGTTGTAAGTAGTATTAGTTTAATCAGGGGTTCGAGTCCCTGGAGTTGGAAGTAGATTTAGTATACTCAGGGGTTCAAGTCCCTGGAGTTGTAAGTAGTATTAGTGTAATCAGGGGTTCGAGTCCCTGGAATTGGAAGTAGTATTAGTGTACTCAGGGTTTGAGTCCCTGGATTTGGAAGTAGTATTAGTGTACTCAGGGGTTTGAGTCCCCTGGAGTTGGAAGTAGTATTAGCGTACTCGTGTTTCGAGTACCTGGAGTTGGAAGTAGATTTAGTGTACTCAGGGGTTCGAGTCCCTGGAGTTGTAGGTAGTATTAGTGTACTCAGGTGTTCGAGTCCCGGAAGTTGGAAGTGGTATTAGTGTACTCAGGGTTTGAGTCCCTGGAGCTGGAAGTAGTACTAGTGTACTCGGCATTCGAGTCCCTGGAGTTGATAGTAGACTTAGTGTGCTCAGGGGTTTGAGTCCCCTGGAGTTGCAAGTACTATTAGTGTACTCGTGTTTCGAGTACCTAGAGTTGGAAGTAGATTTAGTGTACTCAGGGGTTCAAGTCCCCTGGAGTTCCAAGTACTATTAGTGTACTCGATTTACAAGTCCCTGGAGTTGGAAGCGGATTTAGTGTACTTGGGTTCCGAGTCCCTGGAGTTGCAAGCAGTATTAGTGTAGTCGGGGTCCGAGTCCCTGGAGTTGGAAGTAGTATTAGTGTATTCAGGAGTTCGAGTCCCTGGAGTTGGAAGTAGATTTTGTGTACTCGGGGTTCGAGTCCCTGGACGTGGAAGTAGTATTAGTATACTCGAGGTACGAATCCCTGGAGTTGTAAGCGGATTTAGTGTAGTCGAGGTTCGAGTCCCTGGAGATGGAAGTAGTATTAGTGTACTCAGGGGTTCAAGTCCCTGGAGTTGGAAGTGGATTTAGTGTATTCGGGGTTCGAGTCCCTGGACGTGGAAGTAGTATTAGTGTACGGAAGGTACGTATCCCTTGAGTTGTAAGCGGATTTAGTGTACTCAGGGGCTCTAGTTACTGGAGTTGATAGTAGACTTAGTGAGCTCAGGGGTTCGAATCCCTGGAGTTGGAAATAGATTTAGTGTACACAGAGGTTCGAGTTCCTGGAGTTGGAAGTAGATTAAGTGTACTCAGGGGTTCAAGTCCCCTGGAGTTGGAAGTAGTATGAGTGTACTCGGGGATCGCATCCCTGGAGTTGGAAGTAGATTTAGTGTCCTCAGGGGTTCAATCCCTGGTGTTGTAAGTAGTATTAGTGTAATCAGGGGTTCGAGTCCCTGGAGTTGGAAGTAGATTTAGTGTACTCGGGGTTCGAGTCACTGGAGTTGGAAGTAGATTTAGTGAACTCAGAGGTTCCAGTCACTGGAGTTGGAAGTAGTATTAGTGTACTCAAGGGATCGAGACCCAGGAGTTGGAAATAGATTTATGGTACACAGAGGTTCGAGTCCCTGGAGTTGGAAGTAGATTTAGTGTACTCAGTGGTTCAAGTCCCCTGGAGTTGGAAGTAGTATTAGTGTAATCAGGGGTTCAAGTCCCAGGAGTTGGAAGTAGATTTAGTGTACTCGGAGTTCGACTCCCTGGAGTTGGAAGTAGATTTAGTGTACTCAGGGGTTCGAGTCCCCTGGAGTTGGAAGTAGTATTAGTGCACTCGTGTTTCGAGTACCTGGAGTTGGAAGTTGATTTAGTGTACTCAGGGGTTCGAGTCCCTGGAATTCGTAGTAGAATTAGTGTATTCGGGGTTTGAGTCCCTGGAGTTGGAAGTAGATTTAGTGTACTCAGGGGTTCTGGTCCCTGGCGTTGGAAGTAGTATTAGTGTATTCGGGGCTCGAGTTGCTGGAGTTGTAAGTATTATTAGTGTACTCGGTGTTCGAGACCCTGGAGTTGGAGGTACTATTAGTGTACTCGGGATTTGAGACCCTGAATTTAGAAGTAGTATTAGTGTACTCGGGGTTCGAGACCCTGGAGTAGGAAGTAGTGTTAGTGTACTCGGGGTTCGGGGCCCTGGAGTTGGAAGTAGATTTAGTGTACTCGAGGTTTGAGTCCCTGGTGTTGGAAGTAGATTTAGTGTACTGAGGGATTCGAGTCCCTGGAGCTGGAAGTAGTATTAGTGTACTCGGGGTTCGAGCTCCTGGAGTTGTAAGTAGTATTAGTCTACACGAGGTTCAAGTCCCGCAAGTTGGAAGTAGATTTAGTGTACTCAGGGGTTCGAGTCCCTGGAGTTGGAAGTAGTGTTAGTGTACTCGGTGTTCGAGACCATGGTGTTGGAAGTAGAGTTAGTGTTCTCAGAGGTTCGAGTCAATAGTGTTGGAAGTAGATTTAGTGTACTCAGCGGTTCGTGTCCCCTGGAGTTGGAAGTAGTATTAGTGTAATCGGGGCTTGAGACCTGGAGTTGGAAGTATATTTAGTGTACTCAGGGTTTCGAGTCCCTGGAGTTGGAAGTAGTTTTAGTGTACTCAGGGGTTCGTGTCCCTGGAGTTGGAAGTAGATTTAGTGTACTCGGCGTTCGAGTCCCTGGAGTTCGTAGTAGATTTAGTGTATTCGGGGTTTGGGTCCCTGGCGTTGGAAGTAGTATTAGTATCCTTGGGGTTCGAGTCCCTGGATTTGTAAGTAGCTTTAGTGTACTCAGGGATTCGAGTCCCTGGAGTTGGAAGTAGTATTAGTGTACTTGAGGTACGAGTCCCTGGAGTTGGAAGCGCATTTAGTGTACTCGGCGTTCGAGTCCCTGGAGTTAGAAGTAGTATTAGTGTACTCGATGATCGGGTCCCTGGAGTTGGAAGTAGATTTAGTGTACTCAGGGGTTCGAGTTCCTGGTGATGGAAGTAGTATTAGTGTACTCAATTTACGAGTCCCTGGAGTTGGAAGCGGATTTAGTGTACTTGGGTTCCGAGTCCCTGGAGTTGCAAGCAGTATTAGTGTAGTCGAGGTTCGAGTCCCCGGAGTTGGAAGTAGTATTAGTGTACTCAGGAGTTCGAGTCCCTGGAATTGGAAGTAGATTTAGTGTATTCGGGGTTCGAGTCCCTGGACGTGGAAGTAGTATTAGTGTACGGGAGGTACGAATCCCTGGAGTTGTAAGCGGATTTAGTGTACTCAGGGACTCGAGTCCCTGGAGTTGATAGTAGACTTCGTGTGCTCAGGTGTTCGAATCCCTGGAGTTGGAAGTAGATTTAGTGTACTCGGGGTTCGAGTCCTTGGAGTTGGAAGTAGATTTAGCGAACTCAGATGTTCCAGTCACTGGAGTTGGAAGTAGTATTAGTGTACTCAAGGGATCGAGACCCAGGAGTTGGAAGTAGATTTAGTGTACTCAGGGGTTCAAGTCCCTTGGAGTTGGAAGTAGTATTAGTGTACTCGGGGATCAAATCCCTGGAGTTGGAAGTAGATTTAGTGTACTCAGGGGTTCAAGTCTCTGGTGTTGTAAGTAGTATTAGTGTAATCAGGGATTCGAGTCCCTGGAGTTGGAAGTAGATTTAGTGTACTTGGGGTTCGACTCCCTGGAGTTGGAAGTAGATTTAGTGTACTCAGGGGTTCGAGTCCCCTGGAGTAGGAAGTAGTATTAGTGCACTCGTGTTTCGAGTACCTGGAGTTGGAAGTAGATTTAGTGTACTCAGGGGTTCGAGTCCCCTGGAGTAGGAAGTAGTATTAGTGCACTCGTGTTTCGAGTACCTGGAGTTGGAAGTAGATTTAGTGTACTCAGGGGTTCGAGTCCCTGGAGTTGTAGGTAGTATTAGTGTACTCAGGTGTTCGAGTCCCGGAAGTTGGAAGTGGTATTAGTGCACTCAGGGTTTGAGTCCCTGGAGCTGGAAGTAGTACTAGTGTACTCGGCGTTCGAGTCCCTGGAGTTAGAAGTAGTATTAGTGTACTCGATGTTCGGGTCCCTGGAGTTTGAAGTAGATTTAGTGTACTCAGGGGTTCGAGTTCCTGGAGGTGGAAGTAGTATTAGTGTACTTGATTTACAAGTCCCTGGAGTTGGAAGCGGATTTAGTGTACTTGGGTTCCGAGTCCCTGGAGTTGCAAGCAGTATTAGTGTAGTCGAGGTTCGAGCCCCTGGAGTTGGAAGTAGTATTAGTGTACTCAGGAGTTCGAGTCCCTGGAGTTGGTAGTAGATTTAGTGTATTCGGGGTTCGAGTCCCTAGACGTGGAAGCAGTATTAGTGTACGGGAGGTACGAATCCCTGGAGTTGTAAGCGGATTTAGTGTACTCAGGGGCTCGAGTCCCTGGAGTTGATAGTAGACATAGTGTGCTCAGGGGTTCGAACCCCTGGAGTTGGAAGTAGATTTAGTGTACTCAGAGGTTCGAGACCCTGGAGTTGCAAGCAGTATTAGTGTAGTGGAGGTTCGAGTCCCTGGAGTTGGAATTAGTATTAGTGTACTCAGGAGTTCGAGTCCCTGGAGTTGGAAGTAGATTTAGTGTATTCAGGGTTCGAGTCCCTGGACGTGGAAGTAGTATTAGTGTACGGGAAGTACGAATCCCTGGAGTTGTAAGCGCATTTAGTGTACTCAGGGGCTCGAGTCACTGGAGTTGATAGTAGACTTAGTGTGCTCAGGGATTCGAATCCCTGGAGTTGGAAGTAGGTTTAGTGTACTCAGGGGTTCGAGTCCCTGGAGTTGAAAGCAGATTTAGTGTACTCGGGGTTCGAGTCCCTGGAGTTGGAAGTAGATTTAGTGAACTCAGAGGTTCCAGTCACTGGAGTTTGAAGTAGTATTAGTGTACTCAAGGGATCGAGACCCAGGAGTTGGAAATAGACTGAGTGTACACAGAGGTTCGAGTCCCTGGAGTTGGAAGTAGATTTAGTGTACTCAGGGGTTCAAGTCCCCTGGAGTTGGAAGTAGTATTAGTGTACTCGGGGATCGAATCCCTGGTGTTGGAAGTAGATTTAGTGTTCTCAGAGGTTCGAGTCAATGGAGTTGGAAGTAGATTTAGTGTACTCAGCGGTTCGAGTCCCCTGGAGTTGGAAGTAGTATTAGTGTACTCGGGGTTTGAGTCCCTGGCGTTGGAAGTAAATTTAGTGTACTCGGGGTTCGAGTCCCTGGAATTCGTAGTAGAATTAGTGTATTATGGGTTTGAGTCCCTGGAGTTGGAAGTAGATTTAGTGTAGTCAGAGGTTCGAGTCCCTGGAGTTGGAAGTAGTTTTAGTGTACTCAGGGGTTCAAGTCCCTGGAGTTGGAAGTAGATTTAGTGTACTCGGGGTGCGAGTCCCTGGAGTTGGAAGTAGATTTAGTGAACTCAGAGGTTGCAGTCACTGGAGTTGGAAGTAGTATTAGTGTACTCGTGTTTCGAGTACCTGGAGTTGGAAGTAGATTTAGTGTGCTCAGGGGTTCGAGTCCCTGGAGTTGTAGGTAGTATTAGTGTACTCAGGTGTTCGAGTCCCGGGATTTGGAAGTCGTATTAGTGTACTCATGGTTTGAGTCCCTGGAGCTGGAAGTAGTACTAGTGTACTCGGCGTTCGAGTCCCTGGAGTTGATAGTATACTTAGTGTGCTCAAGGGTTCGAATCCCTGGAGTTGGAAGTAGATTTAGTGTACTCAGAGGTTCGAGTCCCTGGAGTTGCAAGCAGTATTAGTGTAGTCGAGGTTCGAGTCCCTGGAGTTGCAAGTAGTATTAGTGTACTCAGGAGTTCGAGTCCCTGGAGTTGGAAGTAGATTTAGTGTATTCGGGGTTCGAGTCCCTGGACGTGTAAGTTGTATTAGTGTACGGGAGGTACGAATCCCTGGAGTTGTAAGAGCATTTAGTGTACTCAGGGGCTCGAGTCACTGGAGAAGATAGTAGACTTAGTGTGCTCAGGGGTTCGAATCCCTGGAGTTGGAAG
The DNA here is from genome assembly GCF_017639515.1 of Carcharodon carcharias. Lineage (NCBI taxonomy): Eukaryota > Metazoa > Chordata > Chondrichthyes > Lamniformes > Lamnidae > Carcharodon > Carcharodon carcharias. The sequence goes on along the minus strand of NC_054469.1, from coordinate 10,714,028 downwards.
TAGATTTAGTGTACTCAGAGGTTCGAGTCCCTGGAGTTGGAAGTAGTTTTAGTGTACTCAGGGGTTCGAGTCCCTGGAGTTGGAAGTAGATTTAGTGTACTCGGGGTTCGAGTCCCTGGAGTTGGAAGTAGATTTAGTGAACTCAGATTTCCAGTTACTGGACTTTGAAGTAGTATTAGTGTACTCAAGGGATCGAGACCCAGGAGTTGGAAATAGATTTAGTGTACACAGAGGTTCGAGTCCCTGGAGCTGGAAGTAGATTTAGTGTACACAGGGGTTCAAGTCCCCTGGAGTTGGAAGTAGTATTAGTGTACTCAGGGATCGAATTCCTGGAGTTGGAAGTAGATTTAGTGTACTCAGGGGTTCAAGTCCCTGGTGTTGTAAGTAGTATTAGTTTAATCAGGGGTTCGAGTCCCTGGAGTTGGAAGTAGATTTAGTATACTCAGGGGTTCAAGTCCCTGGAGTTGTAAGTAGTATTAGTGTAATCAGGGGTTCGAGTCCCTGGAATTGGAAGTAGTATTAGTGTACTCAGGGTTTGAGTCCCTGGATTTGGAAGTAGTATTAGTGTACTCAGGGGTTTGAGTCCCCTGGAGTTGGAAGTAGTATTAGCGTACTCGTGTTTCGAGTACCTGGAGTTGGAAGTAGATTTAGTGTACTCAGGGGTTCGAGTCCCTGGAGTTGTAGGTAGTATTAGTGTACTCAGGTGTTCGAGTCCCGGAAGTTGGAAGTGGTATTAGTGTACTCAGGGTTTGAGTCCCTGGAGCTGGAAGTAGTACTAGTGTACTCGGCATTCGAGTCCCTGGAGTTGATAGTAGACTTAGTGTGCTCAGGGGTTTGAGTCCCCTGGAGTTGCAAGTACTATTAGTGTACTCGTGTTTCGAGTACCTAGAGTTGGAAGTAGATTTAGTGTACTCAGGGGTTCAAGTCCCCTGGAGTTCCAAGTACTATTAGTGTACTCGATTTACAAGTCCCTGGAGTTGGAAGCGGATTTAGTGTACTTGGGTTCCGAGTCCCTGGAGTTGCAAGCAGTATTAGTGTAGTCGGGGTCCGAGTCCCTGGAGTTGGAAGTAGTATTAGTGTATTCAGGAGTTCGAGTCCCTGGAGTTGGAAGTAGATTTTGTGTACTCGGGGTTCGAGTCCCTGGACGTGGAAGTAGTATTAGTATACTCGAGGTACGAATCCCTGGAGTTGTAAGCGGATTTAGTGTAGTCGAGGTTCGAGTCCCTGGAGATGGAAGTAGTATTAGTGTACTCAGGGGTTCAAGTCCCTGGAGTTGGAAGTGGATTTAGTGTATTCGGGGTTCGAGTCCCTGGACGTGGAAGTAGTATTAGTGTACGGAAGGTACGTATCCCTTGAGTTGTAAGCGGATTTAGTGTACTCAGGGGCTCTAGTTACTGGAGTTGATAGTAGACTTAGTGAGCTCAGGGGTTCGAATCCCTGGAGTTGGAAATAGATTTAGTGTACACAGAGGTTCGAGTTCCTGGAGTTGGAAGTAGATTAAGTGTACTCAGGGGTTCAAGTCCCCTGGAGTTGGAAGTAGTATGAGTGTACTCGGGGATCGCATCCCTGGAGTTGGAAGTAGATTTAGTGTCCTCAGGGGTTCAATCCCTGGTGTTGTAAGTAGTATTAGTGTAATCAGGGGTTCGAGTCCCTGGAGTTGGAAGTAGATTTAGTGTACTCGGGGTTCGAGTCACTGGAGTTGGAAGTAGATTTAGTGAACTCAGAGGTTCCAGTCACTGGAGTTGGAAGTAGTATTAGTGTACTCAAGGGATCGAGACCCAGGAGTTGGAAATAGATTTATGGTACACAGAGGTTCGAGTCCCTGGAGTTGGAAGTAGATTTAGTGTACTCAGTGGTTCAAGTCCCCTGGAGTTGGAAGTAGTATTAGTGTAATCAGGGGTTCAAGTCCCAGGAGTTGGAAGTAGATTTAGTGTACTCGGAGTTCGACTCCCTGGAGTTGGAAGTAGATTTAGTGTACTCAGGGGTTCGAGTCCCCTGGAGTTGGAAGTAGTATTAGTGCACTCGTGTTTCGAGTACCTGGAGTTGGAAGTTGATTTAGTGTACTCAGGGGTTCGAGTCCCTGGAATTCGTAGTAGAATTAGTGTATTCGGGGTTTGAGTCCCTGGAGTTGGAAGTAGATTTAGTGTACTCAGGGGTTCTGGTCCCTGGCGTTGGAAGTAGTATTAGTGTATTCGGGGCTCGAGTTGCTGGAGTTGTAAGTATTATTAGTGTACTCGGTGTTCGAGACCCTGGAGTTGGAGGTACTATTAGTGTACTCGGGATTTGAGACCCTGAATTTAGAAGTAGTATTAGTGTACTCGGGGTTCGAGACCCTGGAGTAGGAAGTAGTGTTAGTGTACTCGGGGTTCGGGGCCCTGGAGTTGGAAGTAGATTTAGTGTACTCGAGGTTTGAGTCCCTGGTGTTGGAAGTAGATTTAGTGTACTGAGGGATTCGAGTCCCTGGAGCTGGAAGTAGTATTAGTGTACTCGGGGTTCGAGCTCCTGGAGTTGTAAGTAGTATTAGTCTACACGAGGTTCAAGTCCCGCAAGTTGGAAGTAGATTTAGTGTACTCAGGGGTTCGAGTCCCTGGAGTTGGAAGTAGTGTTAGTGTACTCGGTGTTCGAGACCATGGTGTTGGAAGTAGAGTTAGTGTTCTCAGAGGTTCGAGTCAATAGTGTTGGAAGTAGATTTAGTGTACTCAGCGGTTCGTGTCCCCTGGAGTTGGAAGTAGTATTAGTGTAATCGGGGCTTGAGACCTGGAGTTGGAAGTATATTTAGTGTACTCAGGGTTTCGAGTCCCTGGAGTTGGAAGTAGTTTTAGTGTACTCAGGGGTTCGTGTCCCTGGAGTTGGAAGTAGATTTAGTGTACTCGGCGTTCGAGTCCCTGGAGTTCGTAGTAGATTTAGTGTATTCGGGGTTTGGGTCCCTGGCGTTGGAAGTAGTATTAGTATCCTTGGGGTTCGAGTCCCTGGATTTGTAAGTAGCTTTAGTGTACTCAGGGATTCGAGTCCCTGGAGTTGGAAGTAGTATTAGTGTACTTGAGGTACGAGTCCCTGGAGTTGGAAGCGCATTTAGTGTACTCGGCGTTCGAGTCCCTGGAGTTAGAAGTAGTATTAGTGTACTCGATGATCGGGTCCCTGGAGTTGGAAGTAGATTTAGTGTACTCAGGGGTTCGAGTTCCTGGTGATGGAAGTAGTATTAGTGTACTCAATTTACGAGTCCCTGGAGTTGGAAGCGGATTTAGTGTACTTGGGTTCCGAGTCCCTGGAGTTGCAAGCAGTATTAGTGTAGTCGAGGTTCGAGTCCCCGGAGTTGGAAGTAGTATTAGTGTACTCAGGAGTTCGAGTCCCTGGAATTGGAAGTAGATTTAGTGTATTCGGGGTTCGAGTCCCTGGACGTGGAAGTAGTATTAGTGTACGGGAGGTACGAATCCCTGGAGTTGTAAGCGGATTTAGTGTACTCAGGGACTCGAGTCCCTGGAGTTGATAGTAGACTTCGTGTGCTCAGGTGTTCGAATCCCTGGAGTTGGAAGTAGATTTAGTGTACTCGGGGTTCGAGTCCTTGGAGTTGGAAGTAGATTTAGCGAACTCAGATGTTCCAGTCACTGGAGTTGGAAGTAGTATTAGTGTACTCAAGGGATCGAGACCCAGGAGTTGGAAGTAGATTTAGTGTACTCAGGGGTTCAAGTCCCTTGGAGTTGGAAGTAGTATTAGTGTACTCGGGGATCAAATCCCTGGAGTTGGAAGTAGATTTAGTGTACTCAGGGGTTCAAGTCTCTGGTGTTGTAAGTAGTATTAGTGTAATCAGGGATTCGAGTCCCTGGAGTTGGAAGTAGATTTAGTGTACTTGGGGTTCGACTCCCTGGAGTTGGAAGTAGATTTAGTGTACTCAGGGGTTCGAGTCCCCTGGAGTAGGAAGTAGTATTAGTGCACTCGTGTTTCGAGTACCTGGAGTTGGAAGTAGATTTAGTGTACTCAGGGGTTCGAGTCCCCTGGAGTAGGAAGTAGTATTAGTGCACTCGTGTTTCGAGTACCTGGAGTTGGAAGTAGATTTAGTGTACTCAGGGGTTCGAGTCCCTGGAGTTGTAGGTAGTATTAGTGTACTCAGGTGTTCGAGTCCCGGAAGTTGGAAGTGGTATTAGTGCACTCAGGGTTTGAGTCCCTGGAGCTGGAAGTAGTACTAGTGTACTCGGCGTTCGAGTCCCTGGAGTTAGAAGTAGTATTAGTGTACTCGATGTTCGGGTCCCTGGAGTTTGAAGTAGATTTAGTGTACTCAGGGGTTCGAGTTCCTGGAGGTGGAAGTAGTATTAGTGTACTTGATTTACAAGTCCCTGGAGTTGGAAGCGGATTTAGTGTACTTGGGTTCCGAGTCCCTGGAGTTGCAAGCAGTATTAGTGTAGTCGAGGTTCGAGCCCCTGGAGTTGGAAGTAGTATTAGTGTACTCAGGAGTTCGAGTCCCTGGAGTTGGTAGTAGATTTAGTGTATTCGGGGTTCGAGTCCCTAGACGTGGAAGCAGTATTAGTGTACGGGAGGTACGAATCCCTGGAGTTGTAAGCGGATTTAGTGTACTCAGGGGCTCGAGTCCCTGGAGTTGATAGTAGACATAGTGTGCTCAGGGGTTCGAACCCCTGGAGTTGGAAGTAGATTTAGTGTACTCAGAGGTTCGAGACCCTGGAGTTGCAAGCAGTATTAGTGTAGTGGAGGTTCGAGTCCCTGGAGTTGGAATTAGTATTAGTGTACTCAGGAGTTCGAGTCCCTGGAGTTGGAAGTAGATTTAGTGTATTCAGGGTTCGAGTCCCTGGACGTGGAAGTAGTATTAGTGTACGGGAAGTACGAATCCCTGGAGTTGTAAGCGCATTTAGTGTACTCAGGGGCTCGAGTCACTGGAGTTGATAGTAGACTTAGTGTGCTCAGGGATTCGAATCCCTGGAGTTGGAAGTAGGTTTAGTGTACTCAGGGGTTCGAGTCCCTGGAGTTGAAAGCAGATTTAGTGTACTCGGGGTTCGAGTCCCTGGAGTTGGAAGTAGATTTAGTGAACTCAGAGGTTCCAGTCACTGGAGTTTGAAGTAGTATTAGTGTACTCAAGGGATCGAGACCCAGGAGTTGGAAATAGACTGAGTGTACACAGAGGTTCGAGTCCCTGGAGTTGGAAGTAGATTTAGTGTACTCAGGGGTTCAAGTCCCCTGGAGTTGGAAGTAGTATTAGTGTACTCGGGGATCGAATCCCTGGTGTTGGAAGTAGATTTAGTGTTCTCAGAGGTTCGAGTCAATGGAGTTGGAAGTAGATTTAGTGTACTCAGCGGTTCGAGTCCCCTGGAGTTGGAAGTAGTATTAGTGTACTCGGGGTTTGAGTCCCTGGCGTTGGAAGTAAATTTAGTGTACTCGGGGTTCGAGTCCCTGGAATTCGTAGTAGAATTAGTGTATTATGGGTTTGAGTCCCTGGAGTTGGAAGTAGATTTAGTGTAGTCAGAGGTTCGAGTCCCTGGAGTTGGAAGTAGTTTTAGTGTACTCAGGGGTTCAAGTCCCTGGAGTTGGAAGTAGATTTAGTGTACTCGGGGTGCGAGTCCCTGGAGTTGGAAGTAGATTTAGTGAACTCAGAGGTTGCAGTCACTGGAGTTGGAAGTAGTATTAGTGTACTCAAGGGATCGAGACCCAGGAGTTGGAAATAGATTCAGTGTACACAGTGGATCGAGTCCCTGGAGTTGGAAGTAGATTTAGTGTACTCAGGGGTTCAAGTCCCCTTGAGTTGGAAGTAGTATTAGTGTTCTCGGGGATCGAATCCCTGGAGTTGGAAGTAGATTTAGTGTACTCAGGGGTTCAAGTCCCTGGTGTTGTAAGTAGTATTAGTGTAATCAGTGGTTCGAGTCCCTGGAGTTGGAAGTAGCTTTAGTATACTCGGGGTTCGACTCCCTGGAGTTGGAAGTAGATTTAGTGTACTCAGGGGTTCGAGTCCCCTGGAGTTGGAAGTAGTATTAGTGTACTCGGGGATCGAATCCCTGGTGTTGGAAGTAGATTTAGTGTTCTCAGAGGTTCGAGTCAATGGAGTTGGAAGTAGATTTAGTGTACTCAGCGGTTCGAGTCCCCTGGAGTTGGAAGTAGTATTAGTGTACTCGGGGTTTGAGTCCCTGGAATTGGAAGTATATTTAGTGTACTCAGGGTTTCGAGTCCCTGGCGTTGGAAGTAAATTTAGTGTACTCAGGGGTTCGAGTCCCCTGGAGTTGCAAGTAGTATTAGTGTACTCGTGTTTCGAGTACCTGGAGTTGGAAGTAGATTTAGTGTACTCAGGGGTTCGAGTCCCTGGAGTTGTAGGTAGTATTAGTGTACTCAGGTGTTCGAGTCCCGGGATTTGGAAGTCGTATTAGTGTACTCATGGTTTGAGTCCCTGGAGCTGGAAGTAGTACTAGTGTACTCGGCGTTCGAGTCCCTGGAGTTGATAGTATACTTAGTGTGCTCAAGGGTTCGAATCCCTGGAGTTGGAAGTAGATTTAGTGTACTCAGAGGTTCGAGTCCCTGGAGTTGCAAGCAGTATTAGTGTAGTCGAGGTTCGAGTCCCTGGAGTTGCAAGCAGTATTAGTGTAGTCGAGGTTCGAGTCCCTGGAGTTGCAAGCAGTATTAGTGTAGTCGAGGTTCGAGTCCCTGGAGTTGCAAGTAGTATTAGTGTACTCAGGAGTTCAAGTCCCTGGAGTTGGAAGTAGATTTAGTGTATTCGGGGTTCGAGTCCCTGGACGTATAAGTTGTATTAGTGTACGGGAGGTACGAATCCCTGGAGTTGTAAGAGCATTTAGTGTACTCAGGGGCTCGAGTCACTGGAGAAGATAGTAGACTTAGTGTGCTCAGGGGTTCGAATCCCTGGAGTTGGAAGTAGATTTAGTGTACTCAGAGGTTCGAGTCCCTGGAGTTGGAAGTAGTTTTAGTGTACTCAGGGGTTCGAGTCCCTGGAGTTGGAAGTAGATTTAGTGTACTCGGGGTTCGAGTCCCTGGAGTTGGAAGTAGATTTAGTGAACTCAGATTTCCAGTTACTGGACTTTGAAGTAGTATTAGTGTACTCAAGGGATCGAGACCCAGGAGTTGGAAATAGATTTAGTGTACACAGAGGTTCGAGTCCCTGGAGCTGGAAGTAGATTTAGTGTACACAGGGGTTCAAGTCCCCTGGAGTTGGAAGTAGTATTAGTGTATTCGGGGATCGAATTCCTGGAGTTGGAAGTAGATTTAGTGTACTCAGGGGTTCAAGTCCCTGGTGTTGTAAGTAGTATTAGTTTAATCAGGGGTTCGAGTCCCTGGAGTTGGAAGTAGATTTAGTATACTCAGGGGTTCAAGTCCCTGGAGTTGTAAGTAGTATTAGTGTAATCAGGGGTTCGAGTCCCTGGAATTGGAAGTAGTATTAGTGTACTCAGGGGTTTGAGTCCCCTGGAGTTGGAAGTAGTATTAGTGTACTCGTGTTTCGAGTACCTGGAGTTGGAAGTAGATTTAGTGTACTCAGGGGTTCGAGTCCCTGGAGTTGTAGGTAGTATTAGTGTACTCAGGTGTTCGAGTCCCGGAAGTTGGAAGTGGTATTAGTGTACTCAGGGTTTGAGTCCCTGGAGCTGGAAGTAGTACTAGTGTACTCGGCATTCGAGTCCCTGGAGTTGATAGTAGACTTAGTGTGCTCAGGGGTTCGAGTCCCCTGGAGTTGCAAGTACTATTAGTGTACTCGTGTTTCGAGTACCTGGAGTTGGAAGTAGATTTAGTGTACTCAGGGGTTCAAGTCCCCTGGAGTTCCAAGTACTATTAGTGTACTCGATTCACAAGTCCCTGGAGTTGGAAGCGGATTTAGTGTACTTGGGTTCCGAGTCCCTGGAGTTGCAAGCAGTATTAGTGTAGTCGGGGTCCGAGTCCCTGGAGTTGGAAGTAGTATTAGTGTATTCAGGAGTTCGAGTCCCTGGAGTTGGAAGTAGATTTTGTGTACTCGGGGTTCGAGTCCCTGGACGTGGAAGTAGTATTAGTATACTCGAGGTACGAATCCCTGGAGTTGTAAGCGGATTTAGCGTAGTCGAGGTTCGAGTCCCTGGAGATGGAAGTAGTATTAGTGTACTCAGGGGTTCGAGTCCCTGGAGTTGGAAGTGGATTTAGTGTATTCGGGGTTCGAGTCCCTGGACGTGGAAGTAGTATTAGTGTACGGAAGGTACGTATCCCTTGAGTTGTAAGCGGATTTAGTGTACTCAGGGGCTCTAGTTACTGGAGTTGATAGTAGACTTAGTGAGCTCAGGGGTTCGAATCCCTGGAGTTGGAAATAGATTTAGTGTACACAGAGGTTCGAGTTCCTGGAGTTGGAAGTAGATTAAGTGTACTCAGGGGTTCAAGTCCCCTGGAGTTGGAAGTAGTATGAGTGTACTCGGGGATCGCATCCCTGGAGTTGGAAGTAGATTTAGTGTCCTCAGGGGTTCAAGTCCCTGGTGTTGTAAGTAGTATTAGTGTAATCAGGGGTTCGAGTCCCTGGAGTTGGAAGTAGATTTAGTGTACTCGGGGTTCGAGTCACTGGAGTTGGAAGTAGATTTAGTGAACTCAGAGGTTCCAGTCACTGGAGTTGGAAGTAGTATTAGTGTACTCAAGGGATCGAGACCCAGGAGTTGGAAATAGATTTATGGTACACAGAGGTTCGAGTCCCTGGAGTTGGAAGTAGATTTAGTGTACTCAGTGGTTCAAGTCCCCTGGAGTTGGAAGTAGTATTAGTGTAATCAGGGGTTCAAGTCCCAGGAGTTGGAAGTAGATTTAGTGTACTCGGAGTTCGACTCCCTGGAGTTGGAAGTAGATTTAGTGTACTCAGGGGTTCGAGTCCCCTGGAGTTGGAAGTAGTATTAGTGCACTCGTGTTTCGAGTACCTGGAGTTGGAAGTTGATTTAGTGTACTCAGGGGTTCGAGTCCCTGGAATTCGTAGTAGAATTAGTGTATTCGGGGTTTGAGTCCCTGGAGTTGGAAGTAGATTTAGTGTACTCAGGGGTTCTGGTCCCTGGCGTTGGAAGTAGTATTAGTGTATTCGGGGCTCGAGTTGCTGGAGTTGTAAGTATTATTAGTGTACTCGGTGTTCGAGACCCTGGAGTTGGAGGTACTATTAGTGTACTCGGGATTTGAGACCCTGAATTTAGAAGTAGTATTAGTGTACTCGGGGTTCGAGACCCTGGAGTAGGAAGTAGTGTTAGTGTACTCGGGGTTCGGGGCCCTGGAGTTGGAAGTAGATTTAGTGTACTCGAGGTTTGAGTCCCTGGTGTTGGAAGTAGATTTAGTGTACTGAGGGATTCGAGTCCCTGGAGCTGGAAGTAGTATTAGTGTACTCGGGGTTCGAGCTCCTGGAGTTGTAAGTAGTATTAGTCTACACGAGGTTCAAGTCCCGCAAGTTGGAAGTAGATTTAGTGTACTCAGGGGTTCGAGTCCCTGGAGTTGGAAGTAGTGTTAGTGTACTCGGTGTTCGAGACCATGGTGTTGGAAGTAGAGTTAGTGTTCTCAGAGGTTCGAGTCAATAGTGTTGGAAGTAGATTTAGTGTACTCAGCGGTTCGTGTCCCCTGGAGTTGGAAGTAGTATTAGTGTAATCGGGGCTTGAGACCTGGAGTTGGAAGTATATTTAGTGTACTCAGGGTTTCGAGTCCCTGGAGTTGGAAGTAGTTTTAGTGTACTCAGGGGTTCGTGTCCCTGGAGTTGGAAGTAGATTTAGTGTACTCGGCGTTCGAGTCCCTGGAGTTCGTAGTAGATTTAGTGTATTCGGGGTTTGGGTCCCTGGCGTTGGAAGTAGTATTAGTATCCTTGGGGTTCGAGTCCCTGGATTTGTAAGTAGCTTTAGTGTACTCAGGGATTCGAGTCCCTGGAGTTGGAAGTAGTATTAGTGTACTTGAGGTACGAGTCCCTGGAGTTGGAAGCGCATTTAGTGTACTCGGCGTTCGAGTCCCTGGAGTTAGAAGTAGTATTAGTGTACTCGATGATCGGGTCCCTGGAGTTGGAAGTAGATTTAGTGTACTCAGGGGTTCGAGTTCCTGGTGATGGAAGTAGTATTAGTGTACTCAATTTACGAGTCCCTGGAGTTGGAAGCGGATTTAGTGTACTTGGGTTCCGAGTCCCTGGAGTTGCAAGCAGTATTAGTGTAGTCGAGGTTCGAGTCCCCGGAGTTGGAAGTAGTATTAGTGTACTCAGGAGTTCGAGTCCCTGGAATTGGAAGTAGATTTAGTGTATTCGGGGTTCGAGTCCCTGGACGTGGAAGTAGTATTAGTGTACGGGAGGTACGAATCCCTGGAGTTGTAAGCGGATTTAGTGTACTCAGGGACTCGAGTCCCTGGAGTTGATAGTAGACTTCGTGTGCTCAGGTGTTCGAATCCCTGGAGTTGGAAGTAGTTTTAGTGTACTCAGGGGTTCGAGTCCCTGGAGTTGGAAGTAGATTTAGTGTACTCGGGGTTCGAGTCCCTGGAGTTGGAAGTAGATTTAGTGAACTCAGATTTCCAGTTACTGGACTTTGAAGTAGTATTAGTGTACTCAAGGGATCGAGACCCAGGAGTTGGAAATAGATTTAGTGTACACAGAGGTTCGAGTCCCTGGAGCTGGAAGTAGATTTAGTGTACACAGGGGTTCAAGTCCCCTGGAGTTGGAAGTAGTATTAGTGTATTCGGGGATCGAATTCCTGGAGTTGGAAGTAGATTTAGTGTACTCAGGGGTTCAAGTCCCTGGTGTTGTAAGTAGTATTAGTTTAATCAGGGGTTCGAGTCCCTGGAGTTGGAAGTAGATTTAGTATACTCAGGGGTTCAAGTCCCTGGAGTTGTAAGTAGTATTAGTGTAATCAGGGGTTCGAGTCCCTGGAATTGGAAGTAGTATTAGTGTACTCAGGGGTTTGAGTCCCCTGGAGTTGGAAGTAGTATTAGTGTACTCGTGTTTCGAGTACCTGGAGTTGGAAGTAGATTTAGTGTACTCAGGGGTTCGAGTCCCTGGAGTTGTAGGTAGTATTAGTGTACTCAGGTGTTCGAGTCCCGGAAGTTGGAAGTGGTATTAGTGTACTCAGGGTTTGAGTCCCTGGAGCTGGAAGTAGTACTAGTGTACTCGGCATTCGAGTCCCTGGAGTTGATAGTAGACTTAGTGTGCTCAGGGGTTCGAGTCCCCTGGAGTTGCAAGTACTATTAGTGTACTCGTGTTTCGAGTACCTGGAGTTGGAAGTAGATTTAGTGTACTCAGGGGTTCAAGTCCCCTGGAGTTCCAAGTACTATTAGTGTACTCGATTCACAAGTCCCTGGAGTTGGAAGCGGATTTAGTGTACTTGGGTTCCGAGTCCCTGGAGTTGCAAGCAGTATTAGTGTAGTCGGGGTCCGAGTCCCTGGAGTTGGAAGTAGTATTAGTGTATTCAGGAGTTCGAGTCCCTGGAGTTGGAAGTAGATTTTGTGTACTCGGGGTTCGAGTCCCTGGACGTGGAAGTAGTATTAGTATACTCGAGGTACGAATCCCTGGAGTTGTAAGCGGATTTAGCGTAGTCGAGGTTCGAGTCCCTGGAGATGGAAGTAGTATTAGTGTACTCAGGGGTTCGAGTCCCTGGAGTTGGAAGTGGATTTAGTGTATTCGGGGTTCGAGTCCCTGGACGTGGAAGTAGTATTAGTGTACGGAAGGTACGTATCCCTTGAGTTGTAAGCGGATTTAGTGTACTCAGGGGCTCTAGTTACTGGAGTTGATAGTAGACTTAGTGAGCTCAGGGGTTCGAATCCCTGGAGTTGGAAATAGATTTAGTGTACACAGAGGTTCGAGTTCCTGGAGTTGGAAGTAGATTAAGTGTACTCAGGGGTTCAAGTCCCCTGGAGTTGGAAGTAGTATGAGTGTACTCGGGGATCGCATCCCTGGAGTTGGAAGTAGATTTAGTGTCCTCAGGGGTTCAAGTCCCTGGTGTTGTAAGTAGTATTAGTGTAATCAGGGGTTCGAGTCCCTGGAGTTGGAAGTAGATTTAGTGTACTCGGGGTTCGAGTCACTGGAGTTGGAAGTAGATTTAGTGAACTCAGAGGTTCCAGTCACTGGAGTTGGAAGTAGTATTAGTGTACTCAAGGGATCGAGACCCAGGAGTTGGAAATAGATTTATGGTACACAGAGGTTCGAGTCCCTGGAGTTGGAAGTAGATTTAGTGTACTCAGTGGTTCAAGTCCCCTGGAGTTGGAAGTAGTATTAGTGTAATCAGGGGTTCAAGTCCCAGGAGTTGGAAGTAGATTTAGTGTACTCGGAGTTCGACTCCCTGGAGTTGGAAGTAGATTTAGTGTACTCAGGGGTTCGAGTCCCCTGGAGTTGGAAGTAGTATTAGTGCACTCGTGTTTCGAGTACCTGGAGTTGGAAGTTGATTTAGTGTACTCAGGGGTTCGAGTCCCTGGAATTCGTAGTAGAATTAGTGTATTCGGGGTTTGAGTCCCTGGAGTTGGAAGTAGATTTAGTGTACTCAGGGGTTCTGGTCCCTGGCGTTGGAAGTAGTATTAGTGTATTCGGGGCTCGAGTTGCTGGAGTTGTAAGTATTATTAGTGTACTCGGTGTTCGAGACCCTGGAGTTGGAGGTACTATTAGTGTACTCGGGATTTGAGACCCTGAATTTAGAAGTAGTATTAGTGTACTCGGGGTTCGAGACCCTGGAGTAGGAAGTAGTGTTAGTGTACTCGGGGTTCGGGGCCCTGGAGTTGGAAGTAGATTTAGTGTACTCGAGGTTTGAGTCCCTGGTGTTGGAAGTAGATTTAGTGTACTGAGGGATTCGAGTCCCTGGAGCTGGAAGTAGTATTAGTGTACTCGGGGTTCGAGCTCCTGGAGTTGTAAGTAGTATTAGTCTACACGAGGTTCAAGTCCCGCAAGTTGGAAGTAGATTTAGTGTACTCAGGGGTTCGAGTCCCTGGAGTTGGAAGTAGTGTTAGTGTACTCGGTGTTCGAGACCATGGTGTTGGAAGTAGAGTTAGTGTTCTCAGAGGTTCGAGTCAATAGTGTTGGAAGTAGATTTAGTGTACTCAGCGGTTCGTGTCCCCTGGAGTTGGAAGTAGTATTAGTGTAATCGGGGCTTGAGACCTGGAGTTGGAAGTATATTTAGTGTACTCAGGGTTTCGAGTCCCTGGAGTTGGAAGTAGTTTTAGTGTACTCAGGGGTTCGTGTCCCTGGAGTTGGAAGTAGATTTAGTGTACTCGGCGTTCGAGTCCCTGGAGTTCGTAGTAGATTTAGTGTATTCGGGGTTTGGGTCCCTGGCGTTGGAAGTAGTATTAGTATCCTTGGGGTTCGAGTCCCTGGATTTGTAAGTAGCTTTAGTGTACTCAGGGATTCGAGTCCCTGGAGTTGGAAGTAGTATTAGTGTACTTGAGGTACGAGTCCCTGGAGTTGGAAGCGCATTTAGTGTACTCGGCGTTCGAGTCCCTGGAGTTAGAAGTAGTATTAGTGTACTCGATGATCGGGTCCCTGGAGTTGGAAGTAGATTTAGTGTACTCAGGGGTTCGAGTTCCTGGTGATGGAAGTAGTATTAGTGTACTCAATTTACGAGTCCCTGGAGTTGGAAGCGGATTTAGTGTACTTGGGTTCCGAGTCCCTGGAGTTGCAAGCAGTATTAGTGTAGTCGAGGATCGAGTCCCCGGAGTTGGAAGTAGTATTAGTGTACTCAGGAGTTCGAGTCCCTGGAATTGGAAGTAGATTTAGTGTATTCGGGGTTCGAGTCCCTGGACGTGGAAGTAGTATTAGTGTACGGGAGGTACGAATCCCTGGAGTTGTAAGCGGATTTAGTGTACTCAGGGACTCGAGTCCCTGGAGTTGATAGTAGACTTCGTGTGCTCAGGTGTTCGAATCCCTGGAGTTGGAAGTAGAATTAGTGTACTCGGGGTTCGAGTCCTTGGAGTTGGAAGTAGATTTAGCGAACTCAGATGTTCCAGTCACTGGAGTTGGAAGTAGTATTAGTGTACTCAAGGGATCGAGACCCAGGAGTTGGAAATAGATTTAGTGTACACAGAGGTTCGAGTCCCTGGAGTTGGAAGTAGATTTAGTGTACTCAGGGGTTCAAGTCCCTTGGAGTTGGAAGTAGTATTAGTGTACTCGGGGATCAAATCCCTGGAGTTGGAAGTAGATTTAGTGTACTCAGGGGTTCAAGTCTCTGGTGTTGTAAGTAGTATTAGTGTAATCAGGGATTCGAGTCCCTGGAGTTGGAAGTAGATTTAGTGTACTTGGGGTTCGACTCCCTGGAGTTGGAAGTAGATTTAGTGTACTCAGGGGTTCGAGTCCCCTGGAGTAGGAAGTAGTATTAGTGCACTCGTGTTTCGAGTACCTGGAGTTGGAAGTAGATTTAGTGTACTCAGGGGTTCGAGTCCCTGGAGTTGTAGGTAGTATTAGTGTACTCAGGTGTTCGAGTCCCGGAAGTTGGAAGTGGTATTAGTGCACTCAGGGTTTGAGTCCCTGGAGCTGGAAGTAGTACTAGTGTACTCGGCGTTCGAGTCCCTGGAGTTTGAAGTAGTATTAGTGTACTCGATGTTCGGGTCCCTGGAGTTTGAAGTAGATTTAGTGTACTCAGGGGTTCGAGTTCCTGGAGGTGGAAGTAGTATTAGTGTACTTGATTTACAAGTCCCTGGAGTTGGAAGCGGATTTAGTGTACTTGGGTTCCGAGTCCCTGGAGTTGCAAGCAGTATTAGTGTAGTCGAGGTTCGAGCCCCTGGAGTTGGAAGTAGTATTAGTGTACTCAGGAGTTCGAGTCCCTGGAGTTGGTAGTAGATTTAGTGTATTCGGGGTTCGAGTCCCTAGACGTGGAAGCAGTATTAGTGTACGGGAGGTACGAATCCCTGGAGTTGTAAGCGGATTTAGTGTACTCAGGGGCTCGAGTCCCTGGAGTTGATAGTAGACATAGTGTGCTCAGGGGTTCGAACCCCTGGAGTTGGAAGTAGATTTAGTGTACTCAGAGGTTCGAGACCCTGGAGTTGCAAGCAGTATTAGTGTAGTGGAGGTTCGAGTCCCTGGAGTTGGAATTAGTATTAGTGTACTCAGGAGTTCGAGTCCCTGGAGTTGGAAGTAGATTTAGTGTATTCAGGGTTCGAGTCCCTGGACGTGGAAGTAGTATTAGTGTACGGGAAGTACGAATCCCTGGAGTTGTAAGCGCATTTAGTGTACTCAGGGGCTCGAGTCACTGGAGTTGATAGTAGACTTAGTGTGCTCAGGGATTCGAATCCCTGGAGTTGGAAGTAGGTTTAGTGTACTCAGGGGTTCGAGTCCCTGGAGTTGAAAGCAGATTTAGTGTACTCGGGGTTCGAGTCCCTGGAGTTGGAAGTAGATTTAGTGAACTCAGAGGTTCCAGTCACTGGAGTTTGAAGTAGTATTAGTGTACTCAAGGGATCGAGACCCAGGAGTTGGAAATAGACTGAGTGTACACAGAGGTTCGAGTCCCTGGAGTTGGAAGTAGATTTAGTGTACTCAGGGGTTCAAGTCCCCTGGAGTTGGAAGTAGTATTAGTGTACTCGGGGATCGAATCCCTGGTGTTGGAAGTAGATTTAGTGTTCTCAGAGGTTCGAGTCAATGGAGTTGGAAGTAGATTTAGTGTACTCAGCGGTTCGAGTCCCCTGGAGTTGGAAGTAGTATTAGTGTACTCGGGGTTTGAGTCCCTGGCGTTGGAAGTAAATTTAGTGTACTCGGGGTTCGAGTCCCTGGAATTCGTAGTAGAATTAGTGTATTATGGGTTTGAGTCCCTGGAGTTGGAAGTAGATTTAGTGTAGTCAGAGGTTCGAGTCCCTGGAGTTGGAAGTAGTTTTAGTGTACTCAGTGGTTCAAGTCCCTGGAGTTGGAAGTAGATTTAGTGTACTCGGGGTGCGAGTCCCTGGAGTTGGAAGTAGATTTAGTGAACTCAGAGGTTGCAGTCACTGGAGTTGGAAGTAGTATTAGTGTACTCAAGGGATCGAGACCCAGGAGTTGGAAATAGATTCAGTGTACACAGTGGATCGAGTCCCTGGAGTTGGAAGTAGATTTAGTGTACTCAGGGGTTCAAGTCCCCTTGAGTTGGAAGTAGTATTAGTGTTCTCGGGGATCGAATCCCTGGAGTTGGAAGTAGATTTAGTGTACTCAGGGGTTCAAGTCCCTGGTGTTGTAAGTAGTATTAGTGTAATCAGTGGTTCGAGTCCCTGGAGTTGGAAGTAGCTTTAGTGTACTCGGGGTTCGACTCCCTGGAGTTGGAAGTAGATTTAGTGTACTCAGGGGTTCGAGTCCCCTGGAGTTGGAAGTAGTATTAGTGTACTCGGGGATCGAATCCCTGGTGTTGGAAGTAGATTTAGTGTTCTCAGAGGTTCGAGTCAATGGAGTTGGAAGTAGATTTAGTGTACTCAGCGGTTCGAGTCCCCTGGAGTTGGAAGTAGTATTAGTGTACTCGGGGTTTGAGTCCCTGGAATTGGAAGTATATTTAGTGTACTCAGGGTTTCGAGTCCCTGGCGTTGGAAGTAAATTTAGTGTACTCAGGGGTTCGAGTCCCCTGGAGTTGCAAGTAGTATTAGTGTACTCGTGTTTCGAGTACCTGGAGTTGGAAGTAGATTTAGTGTACTCAGGGGTTCGAGTCCCTGGAGTTGTAGGTAGTATTAGTGTACTCAGGTGTTCGAGTCCCGGGATTTGGAAGTCGTATTAGTGTACTCATGGTTTGAGTCCCTGGAGCTGGAAGTAGTACTAGTGTACTCGGCGTTCGAGTCCCTGGAGTTGATAGTATACTTAGTGTGCTCAAGGGTTCGAATCCCTGGAGTTGGAAGTAGATTTAGTGTACTCAGAGGTTCGAGTCCCTGGAGTTGCAAGCAGTATTAGTGTAGTCGAGGTTCGAGTCCCTGGAGTTGCAAGCAGTATTAGTGTAGTCGAGGTTCGAGTCCCTGGAGTTGCAAGTAGTATTAGTGTACTCAGGAGTTCAAGTCCCTGGAGTTGGAAGTAGATTTAGTGTATTCGGGGTTCGAGTCCCTGTACGTATAAGTTGTATTAGTGTACGGGAGGTACGAATCCCTGGAGTTGTAAGAGCATTTAGTGTACTCAGGGGCTCGAGTCACTGGAGAAGATAGTAGACTTAGTGTGCTCAGGGGTTCGAATCCCTGGAGTTGGAAGTAGATTTAGTGTACTCAGAGGTTCGAGTCCCTGGAGTTGGAAGTAGTTTTAGTGTACTCAGGGGTTCGAGTCCCTGGAGTTGGAAGTAGATTTAGTGAACTCAGATTTCCAGTTACTGGACTTTGAAGTAGTATTAGTGTACTCAAGGGATCGAGACCCAGGAGTTGGAAATAGATTTAGTGTACACAGAGGTTCGAGTCCCTGGAGCTGGAAGTAGATTTAGTGTACACAGGGGTTCAAGTCCCCTGGAGTTGGAAGTAGTATTAGTGTACTCGGGGATCGAATTCCTGGAGTTGGAAGTAGATTTAGTGTACTCAGGGGTTCAAGTCCCTGGTGTTGTAAGTAGTATTAGTTTAATCAGGGGTTCGAGTCCCTGGAGTTGGAAGTAGATTTAGTATACTCAGGGGTTCAAGTCCCTGGAGTTGTAAGTAGTATTAGTGTAATCAGGGGTTCGAGTCCCTGGAATTGGAAGTAGTATTAGTGTACTCAGGGGTTTGAGTCCCCTGGAGTTGGAAGTAGTATTAGTGTACTCGTGTTTCGAGTACCTGGAGTTGGAAGTAGATTTAGTGTACTCAGGGGTTCGAGTCCCTGGAGTTGTAGGTAGTATTAGTGTACTCAGGTGTTCGAGTCCCGGAAGTTGGAAGTGGTATTAGTGTACTCAGGGTTTGAGTCCCTGGAGCTGGAAGTAGTACTAGTGTACTCGGCATTCGAGTCCCTGGAGTTGATAGTAGACTTAGTGTGCTCAGGGGTTCGAGTCCCCTGGAGTTGCAAGTACTATTAGTGTACTCGTGTTTCGAGTACCTGGAGTTGGAAGTAGATTTAGTGTACTCAGGGGTTCAAGTCCCCTGGAGTTCCAAGTACTATTAGTGTACTCGATTCACAAGTCCCTGGAGTTGGAAGCGGATTTAGTGTACTTGGGTTCCGAGTCCCTGGAGTTGCAAGCAGTATTAGTGTAGTCGGGGTCCGAGTCCCTGGAGTTGGAAGTAGTATTAGTGTATTCAGGAGTTCGAGTCCCTGGAGTTGGAAGTAGATTTTGTGTACTCGGGGTTCGAGTCCCTGGACGTGGAAGTAGTATTAGTATACTCGAGGTACGAATCCCTGGAGTTGTAAGCGGATTTAGCGTAGTCGAGGTTCGAGTCCCTGGAGATGGAAGTAGTATTAGTGTACTCAGGGGTTCGAGTCCCTGGAGTTGGAAGTGGATTTAGTGTATTCGGGGTTCGAGTCCCTGGACGTGGAAGTAGTATTAGTGTACGGAAGGTACGTATCCCTTGAGTTGTAAGCGGATTTAGTGTACTCAGGGGCTCTAGTTACTGGAGTTGATAGCAGACTTAGTGAGCTCAGGGGTTCGAATCCCTGGAGTTGGAAATAGATTTAGTGTACACAGAGGTTCGAGTTCCTGGAGTTGGAAGTAGATTAAGTGTACTCAGGGGTTCAAGTCCCCTGGAGTTGGAAGTAGATTTAGTGTACTCAGAGGTTCGAGACCCTGGAGTTGCAAGCAGTATTAGTGTAGTGGAGGTTCGAGTCCCTGGAGTTGGAATTAGTATTAGTGTACTCAGGAGTTCGAGTCCCTGGAGTTGGAAGTAGATTTAGTGTATTCAGGGTTCGAGTCCCTGGACGTGGAAGTAGTATTAGTGTACGGGAAGTACGAATCCCTGGAGTTGTAAGCGCATTTAGTGTACTCAGGGGCTCGAGTCACTGGAGTTGATAGTAGACTTAGTGTGCTCAGGGATTCGAATCCCTGGAGTTGGAAGTAGGTTTAGTGTACTCAGGGGTTCGAGTCCCTGGAGTTGAAAGCAGATTTAGTGTACTCGGGGTTCGAGTCCCTGGAGTTGGATGTAGATTTAGTGAACTCAGAGGTTCCAGTCACTGGAGTTTGAAGTAGTATTAGTGTACTCAAGGGATCGAGACCCAGGAGTTGGAAATAGACTGAGTGTACACAGAGGTTCGAGTCCCTGGAGTTGGAAGTAGATTTAGTGTACTCAGGGGTTCAAGTCCCCTGGAGTTGGAAGTAGTATTAGTGTACTCGGGGATCGAATCCCTGGTGTTGGAAGTAGATTTAGTGTTCTCAGAGGTTCGAGTCAATGGAGTTGGAAGTAGATTTAGTGTACTCAGCGGTTCGAGTCCCCTGGAGTTGGAAGTAGTATTAGTGTACTCGGGGTTTGAGTCCCTGGCGTTGGAAGTAAATTTAGTGTACTCGGGGTTCGAGTCCCTGGAATTCGTAGTAGAATTAGTGTATTATGGGTTTGAGTCCCTGGAGTTGGAAGTAGATTTAGTGTAGTCAGAGGTTCGAGTCCCTGGAGTTGGAAGTAGTTTTAGTGTACTCAGTGGTTCAAGTCCCTGGAGTTGGAAGTAGATTTAGTGTACTCGGGGTGCGAGTCCCTGGAGTTGGAAGTAGATTTAGTGAACTCAGAGGTTGCAGTCACTGGAGTTGGAAGTAGTATTAGTGTACTCAAGGGATCGAGACCCAGGAGTTGGAAATAGATTCAGTGTACACAGTGGATCGAGTCCCTGGAGTTGGAAGTAGATTTAGTGTACTCAGGGGTTCAAGTCCCCTTGAGTTGGAAGTAGTATTAGTGTTCTCGGGGATCGAATCCCTGGAGTTGGAAGTAGATTTAGTGTACTCAGGGGTTCAAGTCCCTGGTGTTGTAAGTAGTATTAGTGTA
The DNA here is from genome assembly GCF_017639515.1 of Carcharodon carcharias. NCBI lineage: Eukaryota > Metazoa > Chordata > Chondrichthyes > Lamniformes > Lamnidae > Carcharodon > Carcharodon carcharias. The sequence goes on along the minus strand of NC_054469.1, from coordinate 10,694,318 downwards.
ATCAGTGGTTCGAGTCCCTGGAGTTGGAAGTAGCTTTAGTGTACTCGGGGTTCGACTCCCTGGAGTTGGAAGTAGATTTAGTGTACTCAGGGGTTCGAGTCCCCTGGAGTTGGAAGTAGTATTAGTGTACTCGGGGATCGAATCCCTGGTGTTGGAAGTAGATTTAGTGTTCTCAGAGGTTCGAGTCAATGGAGTTGGAAGTAGATTTAGTGTACTCAGCGGTTCGAGTCCCCTGGAGTTGGAAGTAGTATTAGTGTACTCGGGGTTTGAGTCCCTGGAATTGGAAGTATATTTAGTGTACTCAGGGTTTCGAGTCCCTGGCGTTGGAAGTAAATTTAGTGTACTCAGGGGTTCGAGTCCCCTGGAGTTGCAAGTAGTATTAGTGTACTCGTGTTTCGAGTACCTGGAGTTGGAAGTAGATTTAGTGTACTCAGGGGTTCGAGTCCCTGGAGTTGTAGGTAGTATTAGTGTACTCAGGTGTTCGAGTCCCGGGATTTGGAAGTCGTATTAGTGTACTCATGGTTTGAGTCCCTGGAGCTGGAAGTAGTACTAGTGTACTCGGCGTTCGAGTCCCTGGAGTTGATAGTATACTTAGTGTGCTCAAGGGTTCGAATCCCTGGAGTTGGAAGTAGATTTAGTGTACTCAGAGGTTCGAGTCCCTGGAGTTGCAAGCAGTATTAGTGTAGTCGAGGTTCGAGTCCCTGGAGTTGCAAGCAGTATTAGTGTAGTCGAGGTTCGAGTCCCTGGAGTTGCAAGTAGTATTAGTGTACTCAGGAGTTCAAGTCCCTGGAGTTGGAAGTAGATTTAGTGTATTCGGGGTTCGAGTCCCTGGACGTATAAGTTGTATTAGTGTACGGGAGGTACGAATCCCTGGAGTTGTAAGAGCATTTAGTGTACTCAGGGGCTCGAGTCACTGGAGAAGATAGTAGACTTAGTGTGCTCAGGGGTTCGAATCCCTGGAGTTGGAAGTAGATTTAGTGTACTCAGAGGTTCGAGTCCCTGGAGTTGGAAGTAGTTTTAGTGTACTCAGGGGTTCGAGTCCCTGGAGTTGGAAGTAGATTTAGTGTACTCGGGGTTCGAGTCCCTGGAGTTGGAAGTAGATTTAGTGAACTCAGATTTCCAGTTACTGGACTTTGAAGTAGTATTAGTGTACTCAAGGGATCGAGACCCAGGAGTTGGAAATAGATTTAGTGTACACAGAGGTTCGAGTCCCTGGAGCTGGAAGTAGATTTAGTGTACACAGGGGTTCAAGTCCCCTGGAGTTGGAAGTAGTATTAGTGTACTCGGGGATCGAATTCCTGGAGTTGGAAGTAGATTTAGTGTACTCAGGGGTTCAAGTCCCTGGTGTTGTAAGTAGTATTAGTTTAATCAGGGGTTCGAGTCCCTGGAGTTGGAAGTAGATTTAGTATACTCAGGGGTTCAAGTCCCTGGAGTTGTAAGTAGTATTAGTGTAATCAGGGGTTCGAGTCCCTGGAATTGGAAGTAGTATTAGTGTACTCAGGGGTTTGAGTCCCCTGGAGTTGGAAGTAGTATTAGTGTACTCGTGTTTCGAGTACCTGGAGTTGGAAGTAGATTTAGTGTACTCAGGGGTTCGAGTCCCTGGAGTTGTAGGTAGTATTAGTGTACTCAGGTGTTCGAGTCCCGGAAGTTGGAAGTGGTATTAGTGTACTCAGGGTTTGAGTCCCTGGAGCTGGAAGTAGTACTAGTGTACTCGGCATTCGAGTCCCTGGAGTTGATAGTAGACTTAGTGTGCTCAGGGGTTCGAGTCCCCTGGAGTTGCAAGTACTATTAGTGTACTCGTGTTTCGAGTACCTGGAGTTGGAAGTAGATTTAGTGTACTCAGGGGTTCAAGTCCCCTGGAGTTCCAAGTACTATTAGTGTACTCGATTCACAAGTCCCTGGAGTTGGAAGCGGATTTAGTGTACTTGGGTTCCGAGTCCCTGGAGTTGCAAGCAGTATTAGTGTAGTCGGGGTCCGAGTCCCTGGAGTTGGAAGTAGTATTAGTGTATTCAGGAGTTCGAGTCCCTGGAGTTGGAAGTAGATTTAGTGTACTCAGGGGTTCAAGTCCCCTGGAGTTGGAAGAACTATTAGTGTACTCGGGGATCGAATCCCTGGAGTTGGAAGTAGATTTAGTGTACTCAGGGGTTCAAGTCCCTGGAGTTGTAAGTAGTATTAGTGCAATCAGGGGTTCGAGTCCCTGGAATTGGAAGTAGTATTAGTGTACTCAGGAGTTCGAGTTCCCTGCAGTTGGAAGTATATTTAGTGTACTCAGGGTTTCGAGTCCCTGGAGTTGGAAGTAGTTTTAGTGTACTCAGGGGGTCGAGTCCCTGGAGTTGGAGGTAGATTTAGTGTAATCGGGATTCAAGTCCCTGGATTTGGTAGTAGATTTAGCGTATTCGAGGTTCGAGTCCCTGGAGTTGGAAGTAGTATTAGTTTGCTCAGGGTTCAAGGCCCTGGAGTTGGAAGTCGTATTAGTGCACTAAGAGGTTCGAGTCCCCTGGAGTTGGTAGTAGTATTAGTGTACTCAAGGGATTGAGACCCAGGAGTTGGAAATAGATTTAGTGTACACAGAGGTTCGAGTCCCTGGAGTTGGAAGTAGATGTAGTGTACTCAGGGGTTCAAGTCCCCTGAAGTTGGTAGTAGTATTAGTGTACTCGGGGATAGAATCCCTGGAGTTGGAAGTAGATTTAGTGTACTCAGGGGTTCAAGTCCCCTGGTGTTGTAAGTAGTATTAGTGTAATCAGGGGTTCGAGTCCCTGGAGTTGGAAGTAGATTTAGTGTACTCGGGGTTCGAGTCCCTGGAGTTGGAAGTAGATTTAGTGAACTCAGAGGTTCCAGTCACTGGAGTTGGAAGTATTATGAGTGTACTCAAGGGATCGAGACCCAGCAGTTGGAAATAGATCTAGTGTACACAGAGGTTCGAGTCCCTGGAGTTGGAAGTAGATTTAGTGTACTCAGGGGTTCAAGTCCCTGGAGTTGTAAGTAGTATTACTGTAATCAGGGGTTCGAGTCCCTGGAATTGGAAGTAGTATTAGTGTACTCAGGGTTTGAGTCCCTGGATTTGGAAGTAGTATTAGTGTACTCAGGGGTTCGAGTCCCCTGGAGTTGCAAGTACTATTAGTGTACTCGTGTTTCGAGTACCTGGAGTTGGAAGTAGATTTAGTGTACTCAGGGGTTCAAGTACCTGGATTTGTAGGTAGTATTAGTGTACTCAGGTGTTCGAGTCCCGGAAGTTGGAAGTGGTATTAGTGTACTCAGGGTTTGAGTCCCTGGAGTTGGAAGTAGTACTAGTGCACTCGGCGTTCGAGTCCCTGGAGTTAGAAGTAGTATTAGTGTACTCGATGTTCGGGTCCCTGGAGTTGGAAGTAGATTTAGTGTACTCAGGGGTTCAAGTCCCTGGAGTTGTAAGTAGTATTACTGTAATCAGGGGTTCGAGTCCCTGGAATTGGAAGTAGTATTATTGTACTCAGGGTTTGAGTCCCTGGATTTGGAAGTAGTATTAGTGTACTCAGGGGTTCGAGTCCCCAGGAGTTGCAAGTACTATTAGTGTACTCGTGTTTCGAGTACCTGGAGTTGGAAGTAGATTTAGTGTACTCAGGGGTTCAAGTACCTGGATTTGTAGGTAGTATTAGTGTACTCAGGTGTTCGAGTCCCGGAAGTTGGAAGTGGTATTAGTGTACTCAGAGTTTGAGTCCCTGGAGTTGGAAGTAGTACTAGTGCACTCGGCGTTCGAGTCCCTGGAGTTAGAAGTAGTATTAGTGTACTCGATGTTCGGGTCCCTGGAGTTGGAAGTAGATTTAGTGTACTCAGGGGTTCGAGTTCCTGGAGGTTCAAGTAGTATTAGTGTACTCGATTTACGAGTCCCTGGAGTTGGAAGCGGATTTAGTGTACATGGGTTCCGAGTCCCTGGAGTTGCAAGCATTATTAGTGTAGTCGAGGTTCGAGTCCCTGGAGATGGAAGTAGTATTAGTGTACTCAGGAGTTCGAGTCCCTGGAGTTGGAAGTGGATTTAGTGTATTCGGGTTTCGAGTCCCTGGACGTGGAAGTAGTATTAGTGTACGGGAGGTACGAATCCCTGGAGTTGTAAGCGGATTTAGTGTACTCAGGGGCTCGAGTCACTGGAGTTGCTAGTAGACTTAGTGTGCTCAGGGGTTCGAATCCCTGGAGTTGGAAGTAGATTTAGTGTACTCAGAGTTTCGAGTCCCTGGAGTTGGAAGTAGTTTTAGTGTACTCAGGGGTTCGAGTCCCTGGAGTTGTAAGTAGATTTAGTGTACTCGGGGTTCGAGTCCCTGGAGTTGGAAGTAGATTTAGTGAACTCAGAGGTTCCAGTCACTGGAGTTGGAAGTAGTATTAGTGTACTCAAGGGATCGAGACCCAGGAGTTGGAAATAGATTTAGTGTACACAGAGGTTCGAGTCCCTGGAGTTGGAAGTAGATTTAGTGTACTCAGGGGTTCAAGTCCCCTGGAGTTAGAAGAAGTATTAGTGTACTCGGGGATCGAATCCCTGGTGTTGGAAGTAGATTTAGTGTACTCAGGGGTTCAAGTCCCTGGAGTTGTAAGTAGTATTAGTGCAATCAGGGGTTCGAGTCCCTGGAATTGGAAGTAGTATTAGTGTACTCAGGCTTTGAGTCCCGGATTTGGAAGTAGTATTAGTGTACTCAGGAGTTCGAGTTCCCTGCAGTTGGAAGTAGTGTTAGTGTACTCGTGTTTCAAGTACCTGGATTTGGAAGTAGATTTAGTGTACTCAGGAGGTCGAGTCCCTGGAGTTGGAGGTAGATTTAGTGTAATCGGGATTCAAGTCCCTGGAGTTGGTAGTAGATTTAGCGTATTCGAGGTTCGAGTCCCTGGAGTTGGAAGTAGTATTAGTTTGCTCGGGGTTCAAGGCTCTGGAGTTGGAAGTAGTATTAGTGCACTAAGAGGTTCGAGTCCCCTGGAGTTGGTAGTAGTATTAGTGTACTCAAGGGATCGAGACCCAGGAGTTGGAAATAGATTTAGTGAACACAGAGGTTCGAGTCCCTGGAGTTGGAAGTAGATGTAGTGTACTCAGGGGTTCAAGTCCCCTGAAGTTGGAAGTAGTATTAGTGTACTCGGGGATCGAATCCCTGGAGTTGGAAGTAGATTTAGTGTACTCAGGGGTTCAAGTCCCCTGGTGTTGTAAGTAGTATTAGTGTAATCAGGGGTTCGAGACCCTGGAGTTGGAAGTAGATTTAGCGTACTCAGGGGTTCAAGTCCCTGGAGTTGTAAGTAGTATTAGTGTAATCAGGTGTTCGAGTCCCTGCAATTGGAAGTAGTATTAGTGTACTCAGGGTTTGAGTCCCGGATTTGGAAGTAGTATTAGTGTACTCAGGAGTTCGAGTTCCCTGGAGTTGGAAGTTGTATTAGTGTACTCGTGTTTCGAGTACCTGGAGTTGGACGTAGATTTAGTGTACTCAGGGGATCGAGTCCCTGGAGTTGGAGGTAGATTTAGTGTAATTGGGATTCAAGTCCCTGGAGTTGGTAGTAGATTTAGCGTATTGGGGGTTCCAGTCCCTGGAGTTGGAAGCAGTATTAGTGTACTCGAGATTCGAGTCCCTGGAGTTTGAAGTAGTATTATTGTACTCAGTTGTTCGAGTCCCCTGGAGTTGGAAGTATTATTAGTGCACTCGGCGTTGGAGTCCCTGGAGTTGGAAGTCGATTTAGTATACTAAGGGTTCGAGTCCCTGGAGTTGGAAGTAGTATAGTGTACTCGGGGTTCGAGTCCCTGAAGTTGGAAGCAGTACTACTGTAATCGAGGTTCGAGTCCCTGGAGTTGGAAGTAGAATTAGTGTACTCAGGGTTTCGAGTCCCTGGAGTTGGAAATAGATTTAGTGTACTCGAGTTTCGAGAGCCTGGAGTTGGAAGTAGTATTAGTGTAGTCAGGGGTTCGAGTCCTTGGAGTTGCAAATAGAATTAGTGCACTTAGGGTTCACATCCCTGGCCTTGGAAGTATTATTAGTGTACTCAGGGGTTCAAGTCCCTGGAGTTGGAAGTAGATTTAGTGTACTCGATGTTCGAGACCCTGGAGTTAAAAGTAGTATTAGTGTACTCCAGGTTCGAGTCCCTGGAGTTGGAAGTCGTATTAGCGCACTTGAGGTTCGAGTCCCTGGATTTGGAATTAGATTTAGCGTACTCAGGGTTGGAGTCCCTGGAGTTGGTAGTAGTATTAGTGTACTCGGGGTTGGAGTCCCTGGAGTTGGAAGTAGATTTAGTATACTAAGGGTTCAAGTCTCTGGAGTTGGAAATAATATTAGTGTATTCAGGGTTCAAGATGCTGGAGATGGAAGTAGATATAGTGTACTCGGGGTTCGAGTCCCTGGAGTTGGAAGTAGATTTAGTGTACTCAGGGCTTCGAGTCCCTGGAGTTGGAGGTAGATTTAGTGTACTCAGAGGTTCCAGTCCCTGGATTTGCAAGTAGTATTACAGTACTCGGGGTTCGAGACCCTGGAGTTGTAAGTAGATTAAGCGTACTCAGAGGCTCAAGTCCCTGGAGTTGGAAGTAGTATTTGTGCACTAAGAGGTTTGAGTCCCCTGGAGTTGGTAGTAGTATTAGTGTTCTCGGTGTTCGAGTCCGTGAAGATGGAATAGATTTAGTGTACTTGGGGTTCGACTCATTGGAGTTGGAAGCAGTACTACTGTAATCGAGGTTCGAGTCCCTGGAGTTGGAAGTAGTATTTGTGCACTAAGAGGTTCGAGTCCCCTGGAGTTGGTAGTAGTATTAGTGTTCTCGGTGTTCGAGTCCCTGGAGATGGAATAGATTTAGTGTACTTGGGGTTCGACTCCCTGGAGTTGGAAGCAGTACTACTGTAATCGAGGTTCGAGTCCCTGGAGTTGGAAGTAGAATTAGTGTACTAAGGGTTCAATTCCCTGGAGTTGGAAGTAGATTAGTGTACTCAGAGGTTCGAGTCCCTGCAGTTGGAAGTAGTACTGGTGTACTCGGAGTTCGAGACCCAGGAGTAGGAAGTAGATTTAGTTTACGCAGGGGTTCAAGACCCTGGAGATGGAAGTAGTTTTAGTGTACCCGGAAGCTCGAGTCCCTGGAGTTGGAAGTAGATTTAGTGTACTCAGGGGTTCGAGTCCTCTGGATTTGGAAGTAGTATTAGTGTTCTCAGGGTTCGAGTCCCTGGAGTTGGAAGTAGTATTAGTGTACTCAGGGTTCGGATCCCTGGAGCTGTAAGTAGTATTATTGTACGCAGGGGTTCGAGTCCCCTGGTGTTGGAAGTAGTATTAGTGCACTCGGGGTTCGAATCCCAGGAGTTGGAAGTACATTTAGTGTACTCAGGGGTTCGAGTCCCTGGAGTTGGAAGTAGTATTAGTATACTCAGGGATTTCAGTCCCTGAAGTTGGAAGTAGTATTAGAGTACTCTGGGATCGAGACCCTGGAGTTGGAAGTAGATTAAGCGTACTCAGAGGCTCGAGTCCCTGGAGTTGGAAGTAGATTTAGTGTACTCGGGGTTCGAGTCCCTGGAGTTGGAAGTAAATTTAATGTACTCGGGGTTCGAGTCCCTTGGGTTCGTAGAAGATTTAGTGTATTCGGGGTTCGAGGCCCTGGAGTTGGAAGTAGATTTAGTGTACTCGGGGTTCGAGACCCAGGAGTTGGAAATAGATTTAGTGTACACAGAGGTTCGAGTCACTGGAGTTGCAAATACATTTAGTGTACTCAGGGGTTCAAGTCCCCTGGAGTTGGAAGTAGTATTATTGTACTCGGGGATCGAATCCCTGGAGTTGGAAGAAGATTTAGTATACTCAGGGGTTCAATTCCCTGGAGTTGTATGTAGTATTAGTGTAATCAGGGGTTCGAGTCCCTGGAATTGGAAGTAGTACTAGTGTACTCAGGGTTTGAGTCCCTGGATTTGGAAGTAGTATTAGTGTACTCGTGTTTCGAGTACCTGGAGTTGGAAGTAGTATTAGTGTACTCGATGTTCGGGTCCCTGGAGTTGGAAATAGAGTTAGTGTACTCAGGGGTTCGAGTCCCAGAAGTTGGAAGTGGTATTAGTGTACTCAGGGTTTGAGTCCCTGGAGTTGGAAGTAGTACTAGTGTACTCGGCGTTCGAGTCCCTGGAGTTAGAAGTAGTATTAGTGTACTCGATGTTCGGGTCCCTGGAGTTGGAAGTAGAGTTAGTGTACTCAGGGGTTCGAGTTCCTGGAGGTGGAAGTAGATTTAGTGTACACAGAGGTTCGAGTCCCTGGAGTTGCAAATAGATTTAGTGTACTCAGGGGCTCAAGTCCCCTGGAGTTGGAAGTAGTATTAGTGTACTCGGGGATCGAATCCCTGGAGTTGGAAGAAGATTTAGTATACTCAGGGGTTCAAGACCCTGGAGTTGTATGTAGTATTAGTGTAATCAGGGGTTCGAGTCCCTGGAATTGGAAGTAGTATTAGTGTACTCAGGGTTTGAGTCCCTGGATTTGGAAGTAGTATTAGTGTACTCAGGGGTTCAAGTCCCCTGGTGTTGGAAGTAGTATTAGTGTACTCGTGTTTCGAGTACCTGGAGTTGGAAGTAGTATTATTGTACTCAGGGGTTTGAGTCCCTGGATTTGGAAGTAGTATTAGTGTACTCAGGGGTTCGAGTCCCGGAAGTTGGAAGTGGTATTAGTGTACTCAGGGTTTGAGTCCCTGGAGTTGGTAGTAGTATTGGTGTACTCGATTTACGAGTCCCTGGAGTTGGAAGCGGATTTAGTGTACTTGGGTTCCGAGTCCCTGGAGTTGCAAGCAGTATTAGTGGAGTCGAGGCTCGAGTCCCTGGAGTTGGAAGTACTATTAGTGTACTCAGGAGTTCGAGTCCCTGGAGTTGGAAGTAGATTTAGTATATTCGGGGTTCGAGTCCCTGGACGTGGAATTAGTATTAGTGTACAGGAGGTACGAATCCCTGGAGTTGTAAGCGGATTTAGTGTACTCAGGGGCTCGTGTCACTGGAGTTGATAGTAGACTTAGTGTGCTCAGGGGTTCGAATCCCTGGAGTTGGAAGTAGATTTAGTGTACTCAGAGGTTCGAGTCCCTGGAGTTGGAAGTAGTTTTAGTGTACTCAGGGGTTCGAGTCCCTGGAGTTGGAAGTAGATTTAGTGTACTCGGGATTCGAGTCCCTGGAGTTGGAAGTAGATTTAGTGTACTCAGAGGTTCCAGTCACTGGAGTTGGAAGTAGTATTAGTGTACTCAAGGGATCGAGACCCAGGAGTTGGAAATAGATTTAGTGTACACAGAGGTTCGAGTCCCTGGAGTTGGAAGTAGATTTAGTGTACTCAGGGATCGAATCCCTGGAGTTGGAAGTAGATTTAGTGTACTCAGGGGTTCAAGTCCCTGGAGTTGGAAGTAGTATTAGTGTAATCAGGGGTTCGAGTCCCTGGAATTGGAAGTAGTATCAGTGTACTCAGGATTTGAGTCCCTGGATTTGGAAGTAATATTAGTGTACTCAGGGGTTCGAGTCCCCTGGAGTTGGAAGTAGTATTAGTGTACTCATGTTTCTAGTACCTGGAGTTGGAAGTAGATTTAGTGTACTCAGGGCTTCGAGTCCCTGGAGTTGGAGGTAGATTTAGTGTACTCAGAGGTTCCAGTCCCTGGATTTGCAAGTAGTATTACAGTACTCGGGGTTCGAGACCCTGGAGTTGTAAGTAGATTAAGCGTACTCAGAGGCTCAAGTCCCTGGAGTTGGAAGTAGTATTTGTGCACTAAGAGGTTCGAGTCCCCTGGAGTTGGTAGTAGTATTAGTGTTCTCGGTGTTCGAGTCCGTGAAGATGGAATAGATTTAGTGTACTTGGGGTTCAACTCATTGGAGTTGGAAGCAGTACTACTGTAATCGAGGTTCGAGTCCCTGGAGTTGGAAGTAGAATTAGTGCACTCAGGGGTTCGAGTCCCTGGAGTAGGAAGTAGACTTAGTGTACTCAGGGGTTCGAGACCCTGGAGATGGAAGTACTATTAGTGTACCCAGAGCTTCGAGTCCCTAGAGTTGGAAGTAGATTTAGTGTACTCAGGGGATCAAGTCCTCTGGAGTTGGAAGTAGTATTAGTGTTCTCAGGGTTCGAGTCCCTGGAGTTGGAAGTTGATTTAGTGTACTCAGCGGTTCGAGTCCCTGGAGTTGTAAGTAGTATTAGGGTACTCAGGGGTTCGAGTCCCTGCAGTTGGACGTAATATTAGTGTACTCAGGTTTCGAATCCCTGGAGTTGGATGTAGTATTATTGTACGCAGGGGTTCGAGTCCCCTGGTGTTGGAAGTAGTATTAGTGCACTCGGTGTTCGAATCCCTGGAGTTGGAAGTAGTATTACTGTACTCAGTGTTTGTGTCCCTGGAGTTGGAAGTAGTATTAGTATACTCAGGGGTTTGAGTCCCTGGAGTTGGAAGTAGATGTAGTGTACTCGGGGATCGAGACCCTGGAGTTGGAAGAAGATTTATGTACTCAGAGGTTCCAGTCCCTGGATTTGCAAGTAGTATTAGTGTACTCAGGGATCGAGACCCTGGAGTTGGAAGTAGATTAAGCGTACTCAGAGGCATGAGTCCCTGGAGTTGGAAGTAGATTTAGTGTACTCGAGGTTCGAGTCCCTGGAGTTGGAAGTAAATTTAATGTACTCGGGGTTCGAGTCCCTGGAGTTCGTAGTAGATTTAGGGTATTCGGGGGTCGAGGCCCTGGAGTTGGAAGTAGATTTAGTGTACTTGGGGTTCGAGACCCAGGAGTTGGAAATAGATTTAGTGTACACAGAGGTTCGAGTCCCTGGAGTTGCAAGTAGATTTAGTGTACTCAGGGGTTCAAGTCCCCTGGAGTTGGAAGTAGTATTAGTGTACTCGGGGATCGAAACCCTGGAGTTGGAAGTAGATTTAGTGTACTCAGGGGTTCAAGTCCCTGGAGCTGTAAGTAGTATTAGTGTAATCAGGGATTAGAGTCCCTGGAATTGGAAGTAGTATCAGCGTACTCAGGGTTTGAGTACCAGGATTTGGAAGTAGTATTAGTGTACTCAGGAGTTCGAGTTCCCTGGAGTTGGAGGTAGATTTAGTGTAATCGGGATTCAAGTCCCTGGAGTTGGTAGTAGATTTAGCGTATTCGGGGTTCGAGTCCCTGGAGTTGGAAGTAGTATTAGTGTACTCGGGGTTCAAGACCCTGGAGTTGGAAGTAGTACTTGTGCACTAAGAGGTTCGAGACCCCTGGAGTTGGTAGTAGTATTAGTGTTCTCGGTGTTCGAGTCCCTGGAGATGGAATAGATTTAGTGTACTTGGGGTTCGAGTCCCTGGAGTTGGAAGCAGTACTAATGTAATCAAGGTTCGAGTCCCTGGAGTTGGAAGTAGTATTAGTGTACTCAGGGTTCGAGTCCCTGGAGTTGGAAGTAGATTTAGTGTACTCAGACGTTCGAGTCCCTGCAGATGGAAGTAGTACTGGTGTACTCGGAGCTCGAGACCCTGGAGTAGGAAGTAGATTTAGTGTACTCAGGGGTTCGAGACCCTGGAGATGGAAGTAGTATTAGTGTACCCAGAGGTTCGAGTCCCTGGAGTTGGAAGTAGATTTAGTGTACTCAGGGGTTGGAGTCCTCTGGAGTTGGAAGTAGTATTAGTGTTCTCAGGGTTTGAGTCCCTGGAGTTGGAAGTAGATTTAGTGTACTCAGCGGTTCGAGTCCCTGGAGTTGTAAGTAGTATTAGGGTACTCAGGGGTTCGAGTCCCTGGAGTTGGAAGTAGTATTAGTTTACTCAGGGTTCGAATCCCTGGAGTTGGAAGTAGTATTACTGTACTCAGTGTTTGTGTCCCTGGAGTTGGAAGTAGTATTAGTATACTCAGGGGTTTGAGTCCCTGGAGTTGGAAGTAGATGTAGTGTACTCGGGGATCGAGACCCTGGAGTTGGAAGAAGATTTATGCACTCAGAGGTTCCAGTCCCTGGATTTGCAAGTAGTATTAGTGTACTCGGGGATCGAGACCCTGGAGTTGGAAGTAGATTAAGCGTACTCAGAGGCATGAGTCCCTGGAGTTGGAAGTAGATTTAGTGTACTCGAGGTTCGAGTCCCTGGAGTTGGAAGTAAATTTAATGTACTCGGGGTTCGAGTCCCTGGAGTTCGTAGTAGATTTAGTGTATTCGGGGGTCGAGGCCCTGGAGTTGGAAGTAGATTTAGTGTACTCGGGGTTCGAGACCCAGGAGTTGGAAATAGATTTAGTGTACACAGAGGTTCGAGTCCCTGGAGTTGCAAGTAGATTTAGTGTACTCAGGGGTTCAAGTCCCCTGGAGTTGGAAGTAGTATTAGTGTACTCGGGGATCGAAACCCTGGAGTTGGAAGTAGATTTAGTGTACTCAGGGGTTCAAGTACCTGGAGCTGTAAGTAGTATTAGTGTAATCAGGGATTAGAGTCCCTGGAATTGGAAGTAGTATTAGCGTTCTCAGGGTTTAAGTACCAGGATTTGGAAGTAGTATCAGTGTACTCAGGGGTTCGAGTCCCCTGGAGTTGGAAGTAGATTTAGTGTATTCGGGGTTCGAGTCCCTGGACGTGGAAGTAGTATTAGTGTACGGGAGGTACGAATACCGGGAGTTGTAAGCGGATTTAGTGTGCTCAGGGGTTCTAATCCCTGGAGTTGGAAGTAAATTTAGTGTACTCAGGGGTTCGAGTCCCTGCAGTTTGAGTTAGATTTAGTGTACTCGGGGTTCGAGTCCCTGGAGTAGGAAGTAAATTTAGTGTACTCGGGGTTCGAGTCCCTGGAGTTCGTAGTAGATTTAGTGTATTCGGGGTTCGAGCCCCTGGAGATGGAAGTAGATTTAGTGTAATCAGGGGTTCGAGTCCCTGGAGGTGGAAGTAGTATTAGTATACTCATGGGTTCGAGTCCTTGGAGTTGGAAGTACATTTAGTGTACTCGGGGTTCGAGTCCCTGGAGTTGTAAGTATTACTAGCGTACTCAGCGGTTCGAATCCATGGAATTGGAAGTAGTATTAGTGTACTCAGTGTTCGTGTCCCTGGAGTTGCAAGTAGTATTAGTGTACTCAGGGGTTTGAGTCCCTGTATTTGGAAGTAGTATTAATGTACCCGGTGTTCGAGTCCCTGGAGTTGGAAGCGGATTTAGTGTACTTGGGGTCCGAGTCCCTGGATTTGCAAGCAGTATTAGTGTAGTCGGGGTCCGAGTCCCTGGAGTTGGAAGTAGTATTAGTGTATTCAGGAGTTCGAGTCCCTGGAGTTGGAAGTAGATTTTGTGTACTCGGGGTTCGAGTCCCTGGACGTGGAAGTAGTATTAGTATACTCGAGATACGAATCCCTGGAGTTGTAAGCGGATTTAGTGTACTCAGGGGTTCGAGTCCCTGGAGTTGATAGTAGATTTAGTGTGCTCAGGGGTTCGAATCCCTTGAGTTGGAAGTAGATTTACTGTACTCAGAGGTTCCAGTCCCTGGATTTGCAAGTAGTATTAGTGTACTCGGGGATCGAGACCCTGGAGTTGGAAGTAGATTAATTGTCTTCAGAGGCTCGAGCCCCTGGAGTTGGAAGTAGATTTAGTGTACTCCGGGTTCGAGTCCCTGGAGTTGGAAGTAAATTTAATGTACTCGGGGTTCGAGTCCCTTGAGTTCGTAGTAGATTTAGTGTATTCGGGGTTCGAATCCCTGGAGTTGGAAGTAGATTTAGTGTACTCGGGGTTCGAGTCCCTGGAGTTGTAAGTAGTATTAGTGTAATCAGGGGTTCGAGTCCCTGCAATTGGAAGTAGTATTAGTGTACTCAGGGTTTGAGTCCCGGATTTGGAACTAGAATTAGTGTACTCAGGAGTTCGAGTTCCCTGGAGTTGGAGGTAGATTTAGTGTAATCGGGATTCAAGTCCCTGGAGTTGGTAGTAGATTTAGCGTATTCGGGGTTCGAGTCCCTGGAGTTGGAAGTAGTATTAGTGTACTCGGGGTTCAAGACCCTGGAGTTGGAAGTAGTATTTGTGCACTAAGAGGTTCGAGTCCCCTGGAGTTGGTAGTAGTATTAGTGTTCTCGGTGTTCGAGTCCCTGGAGATGGAATAGATTTAGTGTACTTGGGGTTCGAGTCCCTGGAGTTGGAAGCAGTACTAATGTAATCGAGGTTCGAGTCCCTGGAGTTGGAAGTAGAATTAGTGTACTCAGGGGTTCGTGTCCCTGGAGTTGGAAATAGATTTAGTGTTCTCAGAGGTTCCAAACCCTGGAGTTGGAAGTAGTATTAGTGTACTCAGGGTTCGAGTCCCTGGAGTTGGAAGTAGATTTAGTGTACTCAGACGTTCGAGTCCCTGCAGATGGAAGTAGTACTGGTGTACTCGGAGTTCGAGACCCTGGAGTAGGAAGTAGATTTAGTGTACTCAGGGGTTCGAGACCCTGGAGATGGAAGTAGTATTAGTGTACCCGGAGGTTCGAGTCCCTGGAGTTGGAAGTAGATTTAGTGTACTCAGGGGTTGGAGTCCTCTGGAGTTGGAAGTAGTATTAGTGTTCTCAGGGTTTGAGTCCCTGGAGTTGGAAGTAGATTTAGTGTACTCCGCGGTTCGAGTCCCTGGAGTTGTAAGTAGTATTAGGGTACTCAGGGGTTCGAGTCCCTGGAGTTGGAAGTAGTATTAGTTTACTCAGGGTTCGAATCCCTGGAGTTGGAAGTAGTATTATTGTACGCAGGGGTTCGAGTCCCCTGGTGTTGGAAGTAGTATTAGTGCACTCGGGGTTCGAATCCCTGGAGTTGGAAGTAGTATTACTGTACTCAGTGTTTGTGTCCCTGGAGTTGGAAGTAGTATTAGTATACTCAGGGGTTTGAGTCCCTGGAGTTGGAAGAAGATTTATGTACTCAGAGGTTCCAGTCCCTGGATTTGCAAGTAGTATTAGTGTACTCGGGGATCGAGACCCTGGAGTTGGAAGTAGATTAAGCGTACTCAGAGGCTCGAGTCCCTGGAGTTGGAAGTAGATTTAGTGTACTCGAGGTTCGAGTCCCTGGAGTTGGAAGTAAATTTAATGTACTCGGGGTTCGAGTCCCTGGAGTTCGTAGTAGATTTAGTGTATTCGGGGGTCGAGGCCCTGGAGTTGGAAGTAGATTTAGTGTACTCGGGGTTCGAGACCCAGGAGTTGGAAATAGATTTAGTGTACACAGAGGTTCGAGTCCCTGGAGTTGCAAGTAGATTTAGTGTACTCGGGGTTCGAGACCCAGGAGTTGGAAATAGATTTAGTGTACACAGAGGTTCGAGTCCCTGGAGTTGCAAGTAGATTTAGTGTACTCAGGGGTTCAAGTCCCCTGGAGTTGGAAGTAGTATTAGTGTACTCGGGGATCGAAACCCTGGAGTTGGAAGTAGATTTAGTGTACTCAGGGGTTCAAGTCCCTGGAGCTGTAAGTAGTATTAGTGTAATCAGGGATTAGAGTCCCTGGAATTGGAAGTAGTATTAGCGTACTCAGGGTTTGAATACCAGGATTTGGAAGTAGTATTAGTGTACTCAGGGGTTCGAGTCCCCTGGAGTTTGAAGCAGATTTAGTGTATTCGGGGTTCGAGTCCCTGGACGTGGAAGTAGTATTAGTGTACGGGAGGTACGAATACCGGGAGTTGTAAGCAGATTTAGTGTGCCCAGGGGTTCTAATCCCTGGAGTTGGAAGTAAATTTAGTGTACTCAGGGGTTCGAGTCCCTGCAGTTTGAGTTAGATTTAGTGTACTCGGGGTTCGAGTCCTGGAGTAGGAAGTAGATTTAGTGTACTCAGGGGTTCGAGACCCTGGAGATGGAAGTAGTATTAGTGTACCCAGAGGTTCGAGTCCCTGGAGTTGGAAGTAGATTTAGTGTACTCAGGGGTTGGAGTCCTCTGGAGTTGGAAGTAGTATTAGTGTTCTCAGGGTTTGAGTCCCTGGAGTTGGAAGTAGATTTAGTGTACTCAGCGGTTCGAGTCCCTGGAGTTGTAAGTAGTATTAGGGTACTCAGGGGTTCGAGTCCCTGGAGTTGGAAGTAGTATTAGTTTACTCAGGGTTCGAATCCCTGGAGTTGGAAGTAGTATTACTGTACTCAGTGTTTGTGTCCCTGGAGTTGGAAGTAGTATTAGTATACTCAGGGGTTTGAGTCCCTGGAGTTGGAAGTAGATGTAGTGTACTCGGGGATCGAGACCCTGGAGTTGGAAGAAGATTTATGTACTCAGAGGTTCCAGTCCCTGGATTTGCAAGTAGTATTAGTGTACTCGGGGATCGAGACCCTGGAGTTGGAAGTAGATTAAGCGTACTCAGAGGCATGAGTCCCTGGAGTTGGAAGTAGATTTAGTGTACTCGAGGTTCGAGTCCCTGGAGTTGGAAGTAAATTTAATGTACTCGGGGTTCGAGTCTCTGGAGTTCGTAGAGATTTAGTGTATTCGGGGGTTGAGGCCCTGGAGTTGGAAGTAGATTTAGTGTACTCGGGGTTCGAGACCCAGGAGTTGGAAATAGATTTAGTGTACACAGAGGTTCGAGTCCCTGGAGTTGCAAATAGATTTAGTGTACTCAGGGGTTCAAGTCCCCTGGAGTTGGAAGTAGTATTAGTGTACTCGGGGATCGAAACCCTGGAGTTGGAAGTAGATTTAGTGTACTCAGGGGTTCAAGTCCCTGGAGCTGTAAGTAGTATTAGTGTAATCAGGGATTAGAGTCCCTGGAATTGGAAGTAGTATTAGCGTACTCAGGGTTTGAGTACCAGGTTTTGGAAGTAGTATTAGTGTACTCAGGAGTTCGAGTTCCCTGGAGTTGGAGGTAGATTTAGTGTAATCGGGATTCAAGTCCCTGGAGTTGGTAGTAGATTTAGCGTATTCGGGGTTCGAGTCCCTGGAGTTGGAAGTAGTATTAGTGTACTCGGGGTTCAAGACCCTGGAGTTGGAAGTAGTATTTGTGCACTAAGAGGTTCGAGACCCCTGGAGTTGGTAGTAGTATTAGTGTTCTCGGTGTTCGAGTCCCTGGAGATGGAATAGATTTAGTGTACTTGGGGTTCGAGTCCCTGGAGTTGGAAGCAGTACTAATGTAATCGAGGTTCGAGTCCCTGGAGTTGGAAGTAGAATTAGTGTACTCAGGGGTTCATGTCCCTGGAGTTGGAAATAGATTTAGTGTTCTCAGAGGTTCCAAACCCTGGAGTTGGAAGTAGTATTAGTGTATTCAGGGTTCGAGTCCCTGGAGTTGGAAGTAGATTTAGTGTACTCAGACGTTCGAGTCCCTGCAGATGGAAGTAGTACTGGTGTACTCGGAGTTCGAGACCCTGGAGTAGGAAGTAGATTTAGTGTACTCAGGGGTTCGAGACCCTGGAGATGGAAGTAGTATTAGTGTACCCAGATGTTCGAGTCCCTGGAGTTGGAAGTAGATTTAGTGTACTCAGGGGTTGGAGTCCTCTGGAGTTGGAAGTAGTATTAGTGTTCTCAGGGTTTGAGTCCCTGGAGTTGGAAGTAGATTTAGTGTACTCAGCGGTTCGAGTCCCTGGAGTTGTAAGTAGTATTAGGGTACTCAGGGGTTCGAGTCCCTGGAGTTGGAAGTAGTATTAGTTTACTCAGGTTTCGAATCCCTGGAGTTGGAAGTAGTATTACTGTACTCAGTGTTTGTGTCCCTGGAGTTGGAAGTAGTATTAGTATACTCAGGGGTTTGAGTCCCTGGAGTTGGAAGTAGATGTAGTGTACTCGGGGATCGAGACCCTGGAGTTGGAAGAAGATTTATGTACTCAGAGGTTCCAGTCCCTGGATTTGCAAGTAGTATTAGTGTACTCGGGGATCGAGACCCTGGAGTTGGAAGTAGATTAAGCGTACTCAGAGGCATGAGTCCCTGGAGTTGGAAGTAGATTTAGTGTACTCGAGGTTCGAGTCCCTGGAGTTGGAAGTAAATTTAATGTACTCGGGGTTCGAGTCCCTGGAGTTCGTAGTAGATTTAGTGTATTCGGGGGTCGAGGCCCTGGAGTTGGAAGTAGATTTAGTGTACTCGGGGTTCGAGACCCAGGAGTTGGAAATAGATTTAGTGTACACAGAGGTTCGAGTCCCTGGAGTTGCAAGTAGTATTAGTGTACTCAGGGGTTCGAGTCCCCTGGAGTTGGAAGTAGTATTAGTGTACCCGGGGTTCGAGTCCCTGGAGTTGGAAGTAGATTTAGTGCACTCAGGGGTTCGAGTCCCTGGAGTTGGAAGTAGTATTAGTGTACTCAGGGGTTCGAGTCCCTTGATTTGGAAGTAGACTTTGTGTCCTCGGGGTTCGAGTCCCTGGAGTTCTTAGTAGATTCAGTTTATTCGGGGTTCGAGTTCCTGGATTTGGAATTAGATTTCATGTACTCAGGGGTTCAAGTCCCTGGAGATGTAAGTAGTATTAGTGTAATCAGGGGTTCTTGTCCCTGGAATTGGAAGTAGTATTAGTGTACTCAGAGTTTGAGTCCCTGGAGTTGGAAGTAGTATTAGTGTACTCAGGGGTTTGAGTCCCCTGGAGTTGGAAGTAGTATTAGTGTACTCGTGTTTTGAGTACCTGGAGTTGGAAGTAGATTTAGTGTACTCAGGGGTTCGAGTCCCTGCTGTTGTAGGTAGTATTAGTTTACTCAGGGGTTCGAGTCGCGAAAGATGGAAGTGGTATTAGTGTACTCAGGGTTTGAGTCCCAGGACTTGGAAGTAGTACTAGTGTACTCGGCGTTCTAGTCCCTGGAGTTAGAAGTAGTATTAGTGTACTCGATTTTTGGGTCCCTGGAGTTGGAAGTAGATTTAGTGTACTCAGGAGTTCGAGTCCCTGGAGTTGGAAGTAGATTTAGTGTATTCGGGGTTCGAGTCCCTGGACGTGGAAGTAGTATTAGCGTACGGGAGGTACGAATAACTGGAGTTGTAAGCGGATTTAGTGTACTCAGGGCCTCGAGTCCCTGGAGTTGATAGTAGACTGAGTGTGCTCAGGAGTTCGAATCCCTGGAGTTGGAAGTAGATTTAGTGCACCCAGAGGTTCGAGTTCCTGGAGTTGGAAGTAGTTTTAGTGTACTCAGGGGTTCGAGTCCCTGGAGTTGGAAGTAGATTTAGTGTACTCAGGAGTTCGAGTCCCTGGAGTTGGAAGTAGATTTAGTGTATTCGGGGTTCGAGTCCCTGGACGTGGAAGTAGTATTAGCGTACGGGAGGTACGAATAACTGGAGTTGTAAGCGGATTTAGTGTACTCAGGGCCTCGAGTCCCTGGAGTTGATAGTAGACTGAGTGTGCTCAGGAGTTCGAATCCCTGGAGTTGGAAGTAGATTTAGTGCACCCAGAGGTTCGAGTTCCTGGAGATGGAAGTAGATTTAGTGTACTTAGGGGTTCAAGTCCCTGGGGTTGTAAGTAGTATTAGTGTAATCAGGGGTTCGAGTCTATGGAATTGGAAGTAGTATTAGTGTACTCAGGGTTTGAGCTCCTGGATTTGGAAGTAGTATTAGTGTACTCATGAGTTCGAGTTCCCTGGAGTTGGAAGTAGTATTAGTGTACTCGCGTTTCTAGTACCTGGAGATGGAAGTAGATTTAGTGTACTCAGGGGTTCGAGTCCCTGGAGTTGGAGGTAGATTTAGTGTAATCGGGATTCAAGTCCC
Source organism: Carcharodon carcharias (assembly GCF_017639515.1). NCBI lineage: Eukaryota > Metazoa > Chordata > Chondrichthyes > Lamniformes > Lamnidae > Carcharodon > Carcharodon carcharias. The sequence goes on along the minus strand of NC_054469.1, from coordinate 10,674,882 downwards.
TGGAGTTGGAAGTAGTATTAGTGTACTCGGGGTTCAAGACCCAGGAGTTGGAAGTAGTATTAGTGCTCTAAGAGGTTCGAGTCCCCTGGGGTTGGTAGTAGTATTAGTGTTCTCGGTGTTCGAGTCCCTGGAGATGGAATAGATTTAGTGTACTTGGGGTTCGAGTCCCTGGAGTTGGAAGCAGTACTATTGTAATCGAGGTTCGAGTCCCTGGAGTTGGAAATAGATTTAGTGTTCTCAGAGGTTCCAAACCCTGGAGTTGGAAGTAGTATTAGTATACTCAGGGTTTTGAGTCCCTGGAGTTGGAAGTAGATGTAGTGTACTCGGGGTTCGAGACCCTGGAGTTGGAAGTAGATTTAGTGTACTCAGAGGTTCCAATCCCTGGAGTTGGAAGTAGATTTAGTGTACTCGGGTTTCGAGTCCCTGGAGTTGGAAGTAAATTTAATGTACTCGGGGTTCGAGTCCCTGGAGTTCGTAGTAGATTTAGTGTATTCGGGGTTCGAGGCACTGGAGTTGGAAGTAGATTTAGTGTACTCGGGGTTCGAGACCCAAGAGTTGGAAATAGATTTAGTGTAGACAGAGGTTCGAGTCCCTGGAGTTGCAAGTAGATTTAGTGTACTCAGAGGTTCAAGTCCCCTGGAGTTGGAAGTAGTATTAGTGTCCTCGGGGATCGAATCCCTGGAGTTGGAAGTAGATTTAGTGTACTCAGGGGTTCAAGTCCCTGGAGTTGTGAGTAGTATTAGTGTAATCAGGGGTTCGAGTCCCTGGAATTGGAAGTAGTATTAGTGTACTCAGGGTTTGAGTCCCTGGATTTGGAAGTATTATTAGTGTACTCAGGGGTTCGAGTCCCCTGGAGTTGGAAGTAGTATTAGTGTACTCGTGTTTCGAGTACCTGGAGTTGGAAGTAGATTTAGTGTACTCAGGGGTTCGAGTATTTGGAGTTGTAGGTAGTATAAGTGTACTCAGGTGTTCGAGTACCGGAAGTTGGAAGTTGTATTAGTTTACTCAGGGTTTGAGTCCCTGGATTTGGAAGTAGTATTGGTGTACTCGATGTTCGGGTCCCTGGAGTTTGAAGCAGATTTAGTGTACTCAGGGGTTCGAGTTCCTGGAGGTGGAAGTAGTATTAGTGTACTCAATTTACGAGTCCCTGGAGTTGGAAGCGGATTTAGTGTACTTGGGTTCCGAGTCCCTGGAGTTGCAAGCAGTATTAGTGTAGTCGAGGTTCCAGTCCCTGGAGTTGGAAGTAGTATTAGTGTACTCAGGAGTTCGAGTCCCTGGAGTTGGAAGTAGATTTAGTGTATTCGGGGTTCGAGTCCCTGGACGTGGAAGTAGTATTAGTGTACGGGAGGTACGAATCCCTGGAGTTATAAGCGGATTTAGTGTACTCAGGGGCTCGCGTCCCTGGATTTGATAGTAGACTGAGTGTGCTCAGGAGTTCGAATCCCTGGAGTTGGAAGTAGATTTAGTGTACTCAGAGGTTTGAGTCCCTGGAGTTGGAAGTAGATGTAGTGTACTCGGGGTTCGAGACCCTGGAGTTGGAAGTAGATTTAGTGTACTCAGAGGTTCCAATCCCTGGAGTTGGAAGTAGATTTAGTGTACTCGGGTTTCGAGTCCCTGGAGTTGGAAGTAAATTTAATGTACTCGGGGTTCGAGTCCCTGGAGTTCGTAGTAGATTTAGTGTATTCGGGGTTCGAGGCACTGGAGTTGGAAGTAGATTTAGTGTACTCGGGGTTCGAGACCCAAGAGTTGGAAATAGATTTAGTGTAGACAGAGGTTCGAGTCCCTGGAGTTGCAAGTAGATTTAGTGTACTCAGAGGTTCAAGTCCCCTGGAGTTGGAAGTAGTATTAGTGTCCTCGGGGATCGAATCCCTGGAGTTGGAAGTAGATTTAGTGTACTCAGGGGTTCAAGTCCCTGGAGTTGTGAGTAGTATTAGTGTAATCAGGGGTTCGAGTCCCTGGAATTGGAAGTAGTATTAGTGTACTCAGGGTTTGAGTCCCTGGATTTGGAAGTATTATTAGTGTACTCAGGGGTTCGAGTCCCCTGGAGTTGGAAGTAGTATTAGTGTACTCGTGTTTCGAGTACCTGGAGTTGGAAGTAGATTTAGTGTACTCAGGGGTTCGAGTATTTGGAGTTGTAGGTAGTATAAGTGTACTCAGGTGTTCGAGTACCGGAAGTTGGAAGTTGTATTAGTTTACTCAGGGTTTGAGTCCCTGGAGTTAGAAGTAGTATTGGTGTACTCGATGTTCGGGTCCCTGGAGTTTGAAGCAGATTTAGTGTACTCAGGGGTTCGAGTTCCTGGAGGTGGAAGTAGTATTAGTGTACTCAATTTACGAGTCCCTGGAGTTGGAAGCGGATTTAGTGTACTTGGGTTCCGAGTCCCTGGAGTTGCAAGCAGTATTAGTGTAGTCGAGGTTCCAGTCCCTGGAGTTGGAAGTAGTATTAGTGTACTCAGGAGTTCGAGTCCCTGGAGTTGGAAGTAGATTTAGTGTATTCGGGGTTCGAGTCCCTGGACGTGGAAGTAGTATTAGTGTACGGGAGGTACGAATCCCTGGAGTTATAAGCGGATTTAGTGTACTCAGGGGCTCGCGTCCCTGGAGTTGATAGTAGACTGAGTGTGCTCAGGAGTTCGAATCCCTGGAGTTGGAAGTAGATTTAGTGTACTCAGAGGTTTGAGTCTCTGGAGTTGGAAGTAGTTTTAGTATACTCAGGGGTTCGAGTCCCTGGAGTTGGAAGTAGATTTAGTGTACTCGGGGTTCGAGTCCCTGGAGTTGGAAGTAGATTTAGTGAACTCAAGGGATCGAGACCCAGGAGTTGGAAATAGATTTAGTGTACACAGAGGTTCGAGTCCCTGGAGTTGGAAGTAGATTTAGTGTACTCGGGGTTCCAGTCACTGGAGTTGGAAGTAGTATTAGTGTACTCAAGGGATCGAGACCCAGGAGTTGGAAATAGATTTAGTGTACACAGAGGTTCGAGTCCCTGGAGTTGGAAGTAGATTTAGTGTACTCAGCGGTTCAAGTCCCCTGGAGTTGGAAGTAGTATTAGTGTACTCGGGGATCGAATCCCTGGAGTTGGAAGTAGATTTAGTGTATTCAGGGGTTCAAGTCCCTGGAGTTGTAAGTAGTATTAGTGTAATCAGGGGTTCGAGTCCCTGGAATTGGAAGTAGTATTAGTGTACTCAGGGTTTGAGTCCCTGGATTTGTAAGTAGTATTAGTGTACTCGCGTTTCTAGTACCTGGAGTTGGAAGTAGATTCAGTGTACTCAGTGGTTCGAGTCCCTGGAGTTGGAGGTAGATTTAGTGTAATCGGGATTCAAGTCCCTGGAGTTGGTAGTAGATTTAGTGTATTCGGGGTTCGAGTCCTGGGGTTGGAAGTAGTATTAGTGTACTCGGGGATAAAGACCCTGGAGTTGGAAGTAGTATTAGTGCACTAAGAGGTTCGAGTCCCCTGGTGTTGGTAGTAGTATTAGTGTTCTCGGTGTTCAAGTCCCTGGAGATGGAATAGATTTAGTGTACTTGGGGTTCGAGTCCCTGGAGTTGGAAGCAGTACTACTGTAATCGAGGTTCGAGTCGCTGGAGATAGAATAGATTTAGTGTACTTGGGGTTCGAGTCCCTGGAGATGGAATAGATTTAGTGTACTTGGGGTTCGAGTCCCTGGAGTTGGAAGCAGTACTACTGTAATCGAGGTTCGAGTCCCTGGAGTTGGAAGTAGTACTGGTATACTCGGAGTTCGAGACCCTGGAGTAGGAAGTAGATTTAGTGTACTCAGGGGTTCGAGACCCTTGAGATGGAAGTAGTATTAGTGTACCCAGAGGTTCGAGTCCCTGGAGTTGGAAGTAGAGTTAGTGTACTCAGGGGATCGAGTCCTCTGGAGTTGGAAGTAGTATTAGTGCACTAAGAGGTTCGAGTCCCCTGGTGTTGGTAGTAGTATTAGTGTTCTCGGTGTTCAAGTCCCTGGAGATGGAATAGATTTAGTGTACTTGGGGTTCGAGTCCCTGGAGTTGGAAGCAGTACTACTGTAATCGAGGTTCGAGTCGCTGGAGATGGAATAGATTTAGTGTACTTGGGGTTCGAGTCCCTGGAGATGGAATAGATTTAGTGTACTTGGGGTTCGAGTCCCTGGAGTTGGAAGCAGTACTACTGTAATCGAGGTTCGAGTCCCTGGAGTTGGAAGTAGTACTGGTATACTCGGAGTTCGAGACCCTGGAGTAGGAAGTAGATTTAGTGTACTCAGGGGTTCGAGACCCTGGAGATGGAAGTAGTATTAGTGTACCCAGAGGTTCGAGTCCCTGGAGTTGGAAGTAGAGTTAGTGTACTCAGGGGATCGAGTCCTCTGGAGTTGGAAGTAGTATTAGTGTTCTCAGGGTTCGAGTCCCTGGAGTTGGAAGCAGATTTAGTGTACTCAGAGGTTCGAGTCCCTGCAGTTGGAAGTAGTACTGGTGTACTCGGAGTTCGAGACCCAGGTAGTATAAGTGTACTCAGGTGTTCGAGTACCGGAAGTTGGAAGTTGTATTAGTTTACTCAGGGTTTGAGTCCCTGGAGTTAGAAGTAGTATTGGAGTAGGAAGTAGATTTAGTGTACTCAGGGGTTCGAGACTCTGGAGATGGAAGTAGTATTAGTGTACCCAGAGGTTCGAGTCACTGGAGTTGGAAGTAGATTTAGTGTACTCGGGGTTCGAGACCCAAGAGTTGGAAATAGATTTAGTGTAGACAGAGGTTCGAGTCCCTGGAGTTGCAAGTAGATTTAGTGTACTCAGAGGTTCAAGTCCCCTGGAGTTGGAAGTAGTATTAGTGTCCTCGGGGATCGAATCCCTGGAGTTGGAAGTAGATTTAGTGTACTCAGGGGTTCAAGTCCCTGGAGTTGTAAGTAGTATTAGTGTAATCAGGGGTTCGAGTCCCTGGAATTGGAAGTAGTATTAGTGTACTCAGGGTTTGAGTCCCTGGATTTGGAAGTATTATTAGTGTACTCAGGGGTTCGAGTCCCCTGGAGTTGGAAGTAGTATTAGTGTACTCGTGTTTCGAGTACCTGGAGTTGGAAGTAGATTTAGTGTACTCAGGGGTTCGAGTATTTGGAGTTGTAGGTAGTATAAGTGTACTCAGGTGTTCGAGTACCGGAAGTTGGAAGTTGTATTAGTTTACTCAGGGTTTGAGTCCCTGGAGTTAGAAGTAGTATTGGTGTACTCGATGTTCGGGTCCCTGGAGTTTGAAGCAGATTTAGTGTACTCAGGGGTTCGAATTCCTGGAGGTGGAAGTAGTATTAGTGTACTCAATTTACGAGTCCCTGGAGTTGGAAGCGGATTTAGTGTACTTGGGTTCCGAGTCCCTGGAGTTGCAAGCAGTATTAGTGTAGTCGAGGTTCGAGTCCCTGGAGTTGGAAGTAGTATTAGTGTACTCAGGAGTTCGAGTCCCTGGAGTTGGAAGTAGATTTAGTGTATTCGGGGTTCGAGTCCCTAGACGTGGAAGTAGTATTAGTGTACGGGAGGTACGAATCCCTGGAGTTATAAGCGGATTTAGTGTACTCAGGGGCTCGAGTCCCTGGAGTTGATAGTAGACTGAGTGTGCTCAGGAGTTTGAATCCCTGGAGTTGGAAGTAGATTTAGTGCACCCAGAGGTTCGAGTTCCTGGAGTTGGAAGTAGTTTTAGTGTACTCAGGGGTTCGAGTTCCTGGAGTTGGAAGTAGATTTAGTGTACTCAGGAGTTCGAGTCCCTGGAGTTGGAAGTAGATTTAGTGTATTCGGGGTTCGAGTCCCTGGACGTGGAAGTAGTATTAGCGTACGGGAGGTACGAATAACTGGAGTTGTAAGCGGATTTAGTGTACTCAGGGCCTCGAGTCCCTGGAGTTGATAGTAGACTGAGTGTGCTCAGGAGTTCGAATCCCTGGAGTTGGAAGTAGATTTAGTGCACCCAGAGGTTCGAGTTCCTGGAGTTGGAAGTAGATTTAGTGGACTTAGGGGTTCAAGTCCCTGGAGTTTTAAGTAGTATTAGTGTAATCAGGGGTTCGAGTCCATGGAATTGGAAGTAGTATTAGTGTACTCAGGGTTTGAGTTCCTGGATTTGGAAGTAGTATTAGTGTACTCATGAGTTCGAGTTCCCTGGAGTTGGAAGTAGTATTAGTGTACTCGCGTTTCTAGTACCTGGAGATGGAAGTAGATTTAGTGTACTCAGGGGTTCGAGTCCCTGGAGTTGGAGGTAGATTTAGTGTAATCGGGATTCAAGTCCCTGGAGTTGGAAGTAGTATTAGTGTACTCGGGGTTCAAGACCCAGGAGTTGGAAGTAGTATTAGTGCACTAAGAGGTTCGAGTCCCCTGGAGTTGGTAGTAGTATTAGTGTTCTCGGTGTTCGAGTCCCTGGAGATGGAATAGATTTAGTGTACTTGGGGTTCGAGTCCCTGGAGTTGGAAGCAGTACTATTGTAATCGAGGTTCGAGTCCCTGGAGTTGGAAATAGATTTAGTGTTCTCAGAGGTTCCAAACCCTGGAGTTGGAAGTAGTATTAGTGTACTCAGGGTTCGAGTCCCTGGAGTTGGAAGTAGATTTAGTGTACTCAGAGGTTCGAGTCCCTGCAGTTGGAAGTAGTACTGGTGTACTCGGAGTTCGAGACCCTGGAGGTGGAAGTAGTATTAGTGTACCCAGAGGTTCGAGTCCCTGGGGTTGGAAGTAGATTTAGTGTACTCAGGGGTTCGAGTCCTCTGTAGTTGGAAGTATTATTAGTGTTCTCAGGGTTCGAGTCCCTGGGGTTGGAAGTAGATTTAGTGTACTCAGCGGTTCGAGTCCCTGGAGTTGTAAGTAGTATTAGGGAACTCAGGGGGTCGAGTCCCTGGAGTTGGAAGTAGTATTAGTGTACTCAGTGTTTGAATCCCTGGAGTTGGATGTCGTATTATTGTACGCAGGGGTTCGAGTCCCCTGGTGTTGGAAGTAGAATTAGTGCACTCGGGGTTCGAATCCCTGGAGTTGGAAGTAGATTTAGTGTACTCAGGGGTTCGAATCCCTGGAGTTGGAAGTAGTATTACTGTACTCAGGGTTTGTGTCACTGGAGTTGGAATTAGTATTAGTATACTCAGGGTTTTGAGTCCCTGGAGTTGGAAGTAGATGTAGTGTACTCGGGGTTCGAGACCCTGGAGTTGGAAGTAGATTTAGTGTACTCAGAGGTTCCAATCCCTGGAGTTGGAAGTAGATTTAGTGTACTCGGGTTTCGAGTCCCTGGAGTTGGAAGTTAATTTAATGTACTCGGGGTTCGAGTCCCTGGAGTTCGTAGTAGATTTAGTGTATTCGGGGTTCGAGGCACTGGAGTTGGAAGTAGATTTAGTGTACTCGGGGTTCGAGACCCAAGAGTTGGAAATAGATTTAGTGTAGACAGAGGTTCGAGTCCCTGGAGTTGGAAGTAGATTTAGTGTACTCAGAGGTTCAAGTCCCCTGGAGTTGGAAGTAGTATTAGTGTCCTCGGGGATCGAATCCCTGGAGTTGGAAGTAGATTTAGTGTACTCAGGGGTTCAAGTCCCTGGAGTTGTGAGTAGTATTAGTGTAATCAGGGGTTCGAGTCCCTGGAATTGGAAGTAGTATTAGTGTACTCAGGGTTTGAGTCCCTGGATTTGGAAGTATTATTAGTGTACTCAGGGGTTCGAGTCCCCTGGAGTTGGAAGTAGTATTATTGTACTCGTGTTTCGAGTACCTGGAGTTGGAAGTAGATTTAGTGTACTCAGGGGTTCGAGTATTTGGAGTTGTAGGTAGTATAAGTGTACTCAGGTGTTCGAGTACCGGAAGTTGGAAGTTGTATTAGTTTACTCAGGGTTTGAGTCCCTGGAGTTAGAAGTAGTATTGGTGTACTCGATGTTCGGGTCCCTGGAGTTTGAAGCAGATTTAGTGTACTCAGGGGTTCGAGTTCCTGGAGGTGGAAGTAGTATTAGTGTACTCAATTTACGAGTCCCTGGAGTTGGAAGCGGATTTAGTGTACTTGGGTTCCGAGTCCCTGGAGTTGCAAGCAGTATTAGTGTAGTCGAGGTTCCAGTCCCTGGAGTTGGAAGTAGTATTAGTGTACTCAGGAGTTCGAGTCCCTGGAGTTGGAAGTAGATTTAGTGTATTCGGGGTTCGAGTCCCTGGACGTGGAAGTAGTATTAGTGTACGGGAGGTACGAATCCCTGGAGTTATAAGCGGATTTAGTGTACTCAGGGGCTCGAGTCCCTGGAGTTGATAGTAGACTTAGTGTGCTCAGGAGTTCGAATCCCTGGAGTTGGAAGTAGATTTAGTGTACTCAGAGGTTTGAGTCTCTGGAGTTGGAAGTAGTTTTAGTATACTCAGGGGTTCGAGTCCCTGGAGTTGGAAGTAGATTTAGTGTACTCGGGGTTCGAGTCCCTGGAGTTGGAAGTAGATTTAGTGAACTCAGAGGTTCCAGTCACTGGAGTTGGAAGTAGTATTAGTGTACTCAAGGGATCGAGACCCAGGAGTTGGAAATAGATTTAGTGTACACAGAGGTTCGAGTCCCTGGAGTTGGAAGTAGATTTAGTGTACTCAGTGGTTCAAGTCCCCTGGAGATGGAAGTAGTATTAGTGTACTCGGGGATCGAATCCCTGGAGTTGGAAGTAGATTTAGTGTATTCAGGGGTTCAAGTCCCTGGAGTTGTAAGTAGTATTAGTGTACTCGCGTTTCTAGTACCTGGAGTTGGAAGTAGATTTAGTGTACTCAGTGGTTCGAGTCCCTGGAGGTGGAGGTAGATTTAGTGTAATCGGGATTCAAGTCCCTGGAGTTGGTAGTAGATTTAGTGTATTCGGGGTTCGAGTCCTGGGGTTGGAAGTAGTATTAGTGTACTCGGGGATAAAGACCCTGGAGTTGGAAGTAGTATTAGTGCACTCAGAGGTTCGAGTCCCCTGGTGTTGGTAGTAGTATTAGTGTTCTCGGTGTTCAAGTCCCTGGAGATGGAATAGATTTAGTGTACTTGGGGTTCGAGTCCCTGGAGTTGGAAGCAGTACTACTGTAATCGAGGTTCGAGTCGCTGGAGATGGAATAGATTTAGTGTACTTGGGGTTCGAGTCCCTGGAGATGGAATAGATTTAGTGTACTTGGGGTTCGAGTCCCTGGAGTTGGAAGCAGTACTACTGTAATCGAGGTTCGAGTCCCTGGAGTTGGAAGTAGTACTGGTATACTCGGAGTTCGAGACCCTGGAGTAGGAAGTAGATTTAGTGTACTCAGGGGTTCGAGACCCTGGAGATGGAAGTAGTATTAGTGTACCCAGAGGTTCGAGTCCCTGGAGTTGGAAGTAGAGTTAGTGTACTCAGGGGATCGAGTCCTCTGGAGTTGGAAGTAGATTTAGTGCACCCAGAGGTTCGAGTTCCTGGAGTTGGAAGTAGATTTAGTGGACTTAGGGGTTCAAGTCCCTGGAGTTTTAAGTAGTATTAGTGTAATCAGGGGTTCGAGTCCATGGAATTGGAAGTAGTATTAGTGTACTCAGGGTTTGAGTTCCTGGATTTGGAAGTAGTATTAGTGTACTCATGAGTTCGAGTTCCCTGGAGTTGGAAGTAGTATTAGTGTACTCGCGTTTCTAGTACCTGGAGATGGAAGTAGATTTAGTGTACTCAGGGGTTCGAGTCCCTGGAGTTGGAGGTAGATTTAGTGTAATCGGGATTCAAGTCCCTGGAGTTGGAAGTAGTATTAGTGTACTCGGGGTTCAAGACCCAGGAGTTGGAAGTAGTATTAGTGCACTAAGAGGTTCGAGTCCCCTGGAGTTGGTAGTAGTATTAGTGTTCTCGGTGTTCGAGTCCCTGGAGATGGAATAGATTTAGTGTACTTGGGGTTCGAGTCCCTGGAGTTGGAAGCAGTACTATTGTAATCGAGGTTCGAGTCCCTGGAGTTGGAAATAGATTTAGTGTTCTCAGAGGTTCCAAACCCTGGAGTTGGAAGTAGTATTAGTGTACTCAGGGTTCGAGTCCCTGGAGTTGGAAGTAGATTTAGTGTACTCAGAGGTTCGAGTCCCTGCAGTTGGAAGTAGTACTGGTGTACTCGGAGTTCGAGACCCTGGAGGTGGAAGTAGTATTAGTGTACCCAGAGGTTCGAGTCCCTGGGGTTGGAAGTAGATTTAGTGTACTCAGGGGTTCGAGTCCTCTGTAGTTGGAAGTATTATTAGTGTTCTCAGGGTTCGAGTCCCTGGGGTTGGAAGTAGATTTAGTGTACTCAGCGGTTCGAGTCCCTGGAGTTGTAAGTAGTATTAGGGAACTCAGGGGGTCGAGTCCCTGGAGTTGGAAGTAGTATTAGTGTACTCAGTGTTTGAATCCCTGGAGTTGGATGTCGTATTATTGTACGCAGGGGTTCGAGTCCCCTGGTGTTGGAAGTAGAATTAGTGCACTCGGGGTTCGAATCCCTGGAGTTGGAAGTAGATTTAGTGTACTCAGGGGTTCGAATCCCTGGAGTTGGAAGTAGTATTACTGTACTCAGGGTTTGTGTCACTGGAGTTGGAATTAGTATTAGTATACTCAGGGTTTTGAGTCCCTGGAGTTGGAAGTAGATGTAGTGTACTCGGGGTTCGAGACCCTGGAGTTGGAAGTAGATTTAGTGTACTCAGAGGTTCCAATCCCTGGAGTTGGAAGTAGATTTAGTGTACTCGGGTTTCGAGTCCCTGGAGTTGGAAGTTAATTTAATGTACTCGGGGTTCGAGTCCCTGGAGTTCGTAGTAGATTTAGTGTATTCGGGGTTCGAGGCACTGGAGTTGGAAGTAGATTTAGTGTACTCGGGGTTCGAGACCCAAGAGTTGGAAATAGATTTAGTGTAGACAGAGGTTCGAGTCCCTGGAGTTGGAAGTAGATTTAGTGTACTCAGAGGTTCAAGTCCCCTGGAGTTGGAAGTAGTATTAGTGTCCTCGGGGATCGAATCCCTGGAGTTGGAAGTAGATTTAGTGTACTCAGGGGTTCAAGTCCCTGGAGTTGTGAGTAGTATTAGTGTAATCAGGGGTTCGAGTCCCTGGAATTGGAAGTAGTATTAGTGTACTCAGGGTTTGAGTCCCTGGATTTGGAAGTATTATTAGTGTACTCAGGGGTTCGAGTCCCCTGGAGTTGGAAGTAGTATTATTGTACTCGTGTTTCGAGTACCTGGAGTTGGAAGTAGATTTAGTGTACTCAGGGGTTCGAGTATTTGGAGTTGTAGGTAGTATAAGTGTACTCAGGTGTTCGAGTACCGGAAGTTGGAAGTTGTATTAGTTTACTCAGGGTTTGAGTCCCTGGAGTTAGAAGTAGTATTGGTGTACTCGATGTTCGGGTCCCTGGAGTTTGAAGCAGATTTAGTGTACTCAGGGGTTCGAGTTCCTGGAGGTGGAAGTAGTATTAGTGTACTCAATTTACGAGTCCCTGGAGTTGGAAGCGGATTTAGTGTACTTGGGTTCCGAGTCCCTGGAGTTGCAAGCAGTATTAGTGTAGTCGAGGTTCCAGTCCCTGGAGTTGGAAGTAGTATTAGTGTACTCAGGAGTTCGAGTCCCTGGAGTTGGAAGTAGATTTAGTGTATTCGGGGTTCGAGTCCCTGGACGTGGAAGTAGTATTAGTGTACGGGAGGTACGAATCCCTGGAGTTATAAGCGGATTTAGTGTACTCAGGGGCTCGAGTCCCTGGAGTTGATAGTAGACTTAGTGTGCTCAGGAGTTCGAATCCCTGGAGTTGGAAGTAGATTTAGTGTACTCAGAGGTTTGAGTCTCTGGAGTTGGAAGTAGTTTTAGTATACTCAGGGGTTCGAGTCCCTGGAGTTGGAAGTAGATTTAGTGTACTCGGGGTTCGAGTCCCTGGAGTTGGAAGTAGATTTAGTGAACTCAGAGGTTCCAGTCACTGGAGTTGGAAGTAGTATTAGTGTACTCAAGGGATCGAGACCCAGGAGTTGGAAATAGATTTAGTGTACACAGAGGTTCGAGTCCCTGGAGTTGGAAGTAGATTTAGTGTACTCAGTGGTTCAAGTCCCCTGGAGATGGAAGTAGTATTAGTGTACTCGGGGATCGAATCCCTGGAGTTGGAAGTAGATTTAGTGTATTCAGGGGTTCAAGTCCCTGGAGTTGTAAGTAGTATTAGTGTACTCGCGTTTCTAGTACCTGGAGTTGGAAGTAGATTTAGTGTACTCAGTGGTTCGAGTCCCTGGAGGTGGAGGTAGATTTAGTGTAATCGGGATTCAAGTCCCTGGAGTTGGTAGTAGATTTAGTGTATTCGGGGTTCGAGTCCTGGGGTTGGAAGTAGTATTAGTGTACTCGGGGATAAAGACCCTGGAGTTGGAAGTAGTATTAGTGCACTCAGAGGTTCGAGTCCCCTGGTGTTGGTAGTAGTATTAGTGTTCTCGGTGTTCAAGTCCCTGGAGATGGAATAGATTTAGTGTACTTGGGGTTCGAGTCCCTGGAGTTGGAAGCAGTACTACTGTAATCGAGGTTCGAGTCGCTGGAGATGGAATAGATTTAGTGTACTTGGGGTTCGAGTCCCTGGAGATGGAATAGATTTAGTGTACTTGGGGTTCGAGTCCCTGGAGTTGGAAGCAGTACTACTGTAATCGAGGTTCGAGTCCCTGGAGTTGGAAGTAGTACTGGTATACTCGGAGTTCGAGACCCTGGAGTAGGAAGTAGATTTAGTGTACTCAGGGGTTCGAGACCCTGGAGATGGAAGTAGTATTAGTGTACCCAGAGGTTCGAGTCCCTGGAGTTGGAAGTAGAGTTAGTGTACTCAGGGGATCGAGTCCTCTGGAGTTGGAAGTAGTATTAGTGTTCTCAGGGTTCGAGTCCCGGGAGTTGGAAGTAGATTTAGTGTATTCGGTGTTCGAGTCGCTGGAGTTGGAAGTAATTTAAGTGTTCTCGGGGTTCGAGTCCCTGGAGTTCGTAGTAGATTTAGTGTATTCGGGGTTCGAGTCGCTGGAGTTGGAAGTAGATTTAATGTGCTCGGGGTTCGAGTCCCTGGAGTTGGAAGTAGATTTAGTGTACTCAGAGGTTCCAGTCCCTGGAGTTGGAAGTAGATTTAGTGGACTCAGGGGTTCAAGTCCCCTGGAGATGGAAGTAGTATTAATGTACTCGGGGATCGAATCCCTGGAGTTGGAAGTAGAGTTTGTGTACTCAGGGGTTCGAGTCCCAGAAGTTGGAATTGGTATTAGTGTACTCGATGTTCGGGTCCCTGGAGTTGGAAGTAGATTTAGTGTACTCAGGTTCGAGTTCCTGGAGGTTGAAATAGCATTAGTGTACTCGAGGTACGACTCCCCGGAGTTGGAAACGGATTTAGTGTACTTGGGGTCCGAGTCCCTGGAGTTGCAAGCAGTATTAATGTAGTCGAGGTTCGAGTCCCTGGAGTTGGAAGTAGTATTAGTGTACTCAGGAGTTCGAGTCCCTGGAGTTGGAAGTAGATTTAGTGTACTCGGGGTTCGAGTCCCTGGACTTGGAAGTAGTATTAGTGTACTCGAGGTACGAATCCCTGGAGTTGTAAGCGGATTTAGTGTAGTCAGAGATTCGAGTCCCTGGAGTTGATAGTAGATTTAATGTGCTCAGGGGTTCGAATCCCTGGAGTTGGAAGTAGATTTAGTGTACGCAGAGGTTCGAGTCCCTGGAGTTGGAAGTAGTTTTAGTGTACTCAGGGGTTCGAGTCCCTGGAGTTGGAGGTTGATTTAGTGTACTCGGGGTTCGAGTCCCTGGAGTAGGAAGTAAATTTAGTGTACTCGGGGTTCGGGTCCCTGGAGTTCGTAGTAGATTTAGTGTATTCGGGTTTCGAGTCCCTGGCGTTGGAAGTAGATTTAGTGTAATCAGGCGTTCGAGTCCCTGGAGGTGGGAGTAGTATTAGTGTACTCAGCGGTTCGAATCCCTGGAGTTGGAAGTAGTATTAGTGTACTCGAGGTACGAGTCCCTGGAGTTGGAAGCGGATTTAGTGTACTTGAGGTCCCAGTCCCCGGAGTTGCAAGCAGCATTAGTGTACTTGAGGTTCGAGTCCCTGGAGTTGGAAGTAGTATTAGTGTACTCAGGGGTTCGATTCCCTGGCATTGGACCTAGAATGAGTGCATTCAGGGTTCATGTCCCGGGAGTTGGAAGTAGTATTAGTGTATTCAGGGGTTCGAGTCCCCTGGAGTTGGAAGTAGTATTAGTGTACTCAGGGATCGAATCCCTGGAGTTGGATGTAGCATTAGTGTACTCAGGCGTTCAAGTCCCTGGAGTTGTAAGTAGTATTAGTGTAATCATGTTGCCGATTCCCTGGAGTTGGAAGTAGTATTAGTGTACTCAGGGTTTGAGTCCCTGGAGTTGGAAGTTGTATTAGTGTACTCGTGGTTCGAATACCTGGAGTTGGAATTAGATTTATTGTACTCAGGGGTTCGAGTCACTGGAGTTGTAAGTTGTATTAGTGTACTTAGGGGTTCGAGTCCCGGGAGTTGGTAGTAGTACTAGTGTACTCAGGGTTCGTGTCCATGGAGTTGGAAGTAGTATTAGTGTACTCAGCCTTCGAGTCCCTGGAGTTGGAAGTAGATTTAGTGTACTCGGTGTTCGAGTCCCGGGAGTTGGAAGTAGCATTAGTGTATTCGGGGTTCGAGTCGCTGGAGTTGGAAGTAGTATCAGTGTACTCGGGGTTCGAGACCCTGGAGTTGGAGGTAGTATTAGTGTACTCAGGGTCCGAGACACTGGATTTAGAAGTAGTATTAGTGTACTCGCGGTTCGATACCCTGGAGTCGGAAGTATTATTCGTGTATTCGGGGTTCTAGTCCCTGGAGTTGGAAGTAGTATTAGTGTACTCGGGGTTCGAGTCCCTGGAGTAGGAAGTAGTATTATTGTACTCTACGTTCAGGTCCCTGGAGTTGGAAGTAGATTTAGAGTACTCGGGGTTTGAGTCCCTGGAGTTGGTAGTAGATTTAGTGTACTCAGGGGTTCGAGTCACTGGAGGTGTAAGTAGTATTAGTGTACTCGAGGTACGAGTCCCTGGAGTTGGAAGCGGATTTAGTGTACTTGGGGTCCGAGTCCCTGGAGCTGGAAGCAGTATTAGTGCACTCAGGGGTTCGAATCCCTGGAGTTGGAAGTAGTATTAGTGTACTCGAGGTTGGAATCCCTGGAGTTGGAAGCGGATTTAGTGTACGCAGGGGTTCAAGTCCCTGGAGTTGGAAGTAGTATTAGTGTACCCGGGGTTCGAGTCCCTGGAGTTGGATGTAGATTTAGTGCACTCAGGAGTTCGAGTCCCTGGAGTTGGAAGTAGTATTAGTGTACCCGGGGTTCGGGTCCCTGGAGTTGGAAGTAGATTTAGTGCACTCAGGAGTTCGAGTCCCTGGAGTTGGAAGTAGTATTAGTGTACTCAGGGGTTCGAGTCCCGGGAGTTGGAAGTAGTATTAGTGTACTCGGGGTTCGAGACCCTGGAGTTGGAGGTAGTATTAGTGTACTCAGGTTTCGAGACCCTGGAGTTGGAGATAGTATTAGTGTACTCGGGGTTCGAGTCCCTGGATTTGGAAGTTGTATTAGTGTACCCTACGTTCAGGACCCTGGAGTTGGAAGTAGATTTAGTGTACTCGGGGTTTGAGACCCTGGAGTTGGAAGTAGATTTAGTGTACTCGAGGTTCGAGTCCCTGGAGTTCGTAGTAGATTTAGTGTACTCAGGAGTTCGAGTCACTGGAGGTGGAAGTAGTATTAGTGTACTCGAGGTACGAGTTCCTGGAGTTGGAAGCGGATTTAGTGTACTTGGGGTCCGAGTCCCTGGAGTTGGAAGCAGTATTAGTGTACTCGAGGTTCGAGTCCCTGGAGGTTAAAGTAGTATTAGTGTACTCAGGGGTTCGAGTCCCTCAAGTTGGAAGTAGATTTAGTGTACTTGGGGTTCGAGTCCCTGGACGTGGAAGTAGTATTAGTGTACTCGAGGTACGAATCCCTGGAGTTGGAAGTAGATTTGGTGTACTCAGGGGTTCGAGTCCCTGGAGGTGGAAGTAGTATTAGTGTATTCAGGGGTTCGAGTCCCCTGGAGTTGGAAGTAGTATTAGTGTACACGAGGTTCAAGTCCCTGAAGTTGGATGTAGATGTAGTGTACTGAGGGGTTCGAATCCCTGGAGTTGGAAGTAGATTTAGTGTAGTCGGGGTTCGAGTCCCTGGAGTTGGAAGTAGATTTAGTGTACTCAGGAGTTCGAGTCCCCTGGAGTTGCAAGTAGTATTAGTGTACTCGGGGTTCGAGTCCCTGGAGTTGGAAGTAGATTTAGTGTACTCAGGGGTTCGAGTCCCTGGAGTTGGAAGTTGTATTAGTGTACCCTACGTTCAGGTCCCTGGAGTTGGAAGTAGATTTAGTGTACTCGGGGTTTGAGACCCTGGAGTTGGAAGTAGATTTAGTGTACTCGAGGTTCGAGTCCCTGGAGTTCGTAGTAGATTTAGTGTACTCAGGAGTTCGAGTCACTGGAGGTGGAAGTAGTATTAGTGTACTCGAGGTACGAGTTCCTGGAGTTGGAAGCGGATTTAGTGTACTTGGGGTCCGAGTCCCTGGAGTTGGAAGCAGTATTAGTGTACTCGAGGTTCGAGTCCCTGGAGGTTAAAGTAGTATTAGTGTACTCAGGGGTTCGAGTCCCTCAAGTTGGAAGTAGATTTAGTGTACTTGGGGTTCGAGTCCCTGGACGTGGAAGTAGTATTAGTGTACTCGAGGTACGAATCCCTGGAGTTGGAAGTAGATTTGGTGTACTCAGGGGTTCGAGTCCCTGGAGGTGGAAGTAGTATTAGTGTATTCAGGGGTTCGAGTCCCCTGGAGTTGGAAGTAGTATTAGTGTACACGAGGTTCAAGTCCCTGAAGTTGGATGTAGATGTAGTGTACTGAGGGGTTCGAATCCCTGGAGTTGGAAGTAGATTTAGTGTAGTCGGGGTTCGAGTCCCTGGAGTTGGAAGTAGATTTAGTGTACTCAGGAGTTCGAGTCCCCTGGAGTTGCAAGTAGTATTAGTGTACTCGGGGTTCGAGTCCCTGGAGTTGGAAGTAGATTTAGTGTACTCAGGGGTTCGAGTCCCTGGAGTTGGAAGTAGTATTAGTGTACTCGAGGTTCGAGTCCCTGGAGTTAGAAGTAGATTTAGTGTACTTGGGGTTCGAATCCCTGGAGTTGTAAATAGTATTAGTGTACTCGAGGTTCGAGTCCCTGGATTTGGAAGTAGTATTAGTGTACTCGGGGTTCGAATCCCTGGAGTTGTAAGTAGTATTAGCGTACACGAGGTTCGAGTCCCTGAAGTTGGAAGTAGATTTAGTGTACTCAGGGGTTGGATTCCCTGGAGTTGGAAGTTGATTTAGTTTACTCTGGGTTCGAGTCCCTGGAGTTGGAAGTAGTATAGTGTACTCGAGGTTCGAGTCACTGGAATTGGAAGTAGATTTAGTTAAATCGGGGTTCGAGTCCCTGGAGTTGGAAGTAGATTTAGTGTACTCATGGGTTCGAGTCCCTGGAGTTGGAAGCAGCATTAGTTTACTCGGGGTTCGAGTCCCTGGAGTTGGAAGTAGATTTATTGTACTCGGGGTTCGAGTCCCTGGAGTTGGAAGTAGTATTAATGTACTCAGGGGTTCGAGTCCCTTGAGTTGCCAGTAGTATTAGTGTACTCACGGGTTCGAGTCCCTTCAGTTGTATGTAGTATTAGTGTAATCAGGGGTTCGAGTCCCTGGAATTGTAAGTAGTATTAGTGTACTCGGTGTTGAAGTCCCTGGAGTTGGAAGTAGATTTTGTGTACTCAGGGGTTCGAGAGCCTGGAGCTGGAAGTAGATTTACTGTACTCGGGGGTTCAAGTCCCTGGAGTTGGAAGTAGATTTAGTGTACTCGGGTTTCGAGTCCCTGGAGTTGGAAGTAAATTTAGTGTACTCGGGGCTCGCGTCCATGGAGTTGGAAGTAATATTAGTGTACTCGGGGCTCGCGTCCATGGATTTGGAAGTAATATTAGTGTACTCGGGTTTCGAGTCCCTGGAGTTGGAAGTAGATTTAGTGTACTCAGGGGTTCGATTCCCTGGAGTTGGAAGTAGATTTGGTGTACTCAGGGGTTCGAGTCCCTGGAGTTGGAAGTAGATTTAGTGTCCTCGGGGTTCGAGTCCCTGGAGTTGGAAGTAGTATTAGTGTACTCGGGTTTCGAGTCCCTGAAGTTGGAAATAGATTTAATCTACTCGGGGTTCGAGTCACTGGAGTTGGAAATACTTTTAGTGTACTCGGGGTTCGAGTCCGTGGAGTTGGAAGTAGATTTAGTGTACTCAGGGGTTCGAGTCCATGTCGTTGCAACAGTGTGTGTGTGCTCAGGATCGGCCGCCCTTCGTAGTTGGAATTCTTAGTGTGTATGTGAGATTGTGGCTCCGGGTCCCAGACCCCTGGAATTGTATGAGTGAACTGATTGGTGAAAGTTCCTTGTAGTAGTAGATTGGGGGTCGAGGAACCGCCAAAGACTGGCCTTTCTTTTGTGCATATTATGAAATAAAAATGGGTAATATGGCATCAAAGAAACCCCAGGTTCCCCCTTGAAGGGAAGCCCAAATGTTTATATGTATGTCCATTACAGTCCTGAAATTGTCCAATTTGTTTCTGATTGGGTTAAATGGACTCAAGGTAAAGGCGAGAGCTTCCCACCAGATGGAGACTAAGTGCAGTGGCGGGCTCGAAACTCGGTGATTCCCATTGGGCAGCAGGGCAGGTGAACAGCATGATCTTCCACTTTTCAGCGAATTGATTATGCATCAGTGAGGAGTTCGGCAAATGTTGTGGCGGAGTGGGCAGGGACTCACCTGCCCTGCCATTACATCATTGGGTTGACGGTCTTGGCACCATATTTAAAGGGCACCCAGACAGACAATGCAGGCCAGGAGATCTGCATTACTCCTCCAGAATCCTTGCGTTTGCAACTTATACTAAAAAAGTTCACAGATGTGACCAACCACATCCCAGGGCAAACGAGGGCACCTCCAGCATTGCCTTTCACTCATATTTAGACAAGAGTTGTGCTCTTGCTCCTTTCTTCTAGCAATATACCTATGATCGAGCCAATGCTCGCCATTGCCGTCATCTATGTTCTCCAGTCGCTTGATCTTATAGAGGTCCCACTGCCTGTTGCTGCTCAGGACATTGCTCCTCATGGCCCTGTGTTAACTGGTGACGAGGCCCTCCATCTCCCCATCAGCCTGCATCATTGACAGCTCAGTGGCTGCGTGAATGAATTGGAGTGATGCATTTAGTGAGCATGTCCTTTACAAATTTCCCTCCATCTCCAAGCCAGCAGGCCAGTGCTAAGCCTCCACATGGCCTCCACTAGACATGGCATCCCCACCCCTCCCTTCCAAGCAAAGGACAGCCTGGGGGACTAGAGATGGGTGTCTCTTCTGTTCACACATGAATAAGTATGGAAATATTGCTCTTTAACCAGGGCAATGAGAGCCATGTTCAGGAAGCTACACAGACATTTTTCTGCTTGTCTCCTTTACCCTCGAAACTCTGTGGGGAGATCATTGCCTTGGCAGCATAGAAAGACTAACCACATGATCCCTTGTCAGCCATGACCATTCACCCATAAGTATGGAGGTTTGGAGTTGCAAGTTGGCTGCTCTACACTAGATGTGCTTTTTGGAGGCATCTACCTCCCTTCCTTCATCCCTGCCTCTGACTGCAGCTGTTGGCAAATGGCACGGAATGAGCAACAGTGCCACACCTTTTTGGGATCTCAATGTTGTGAGACCCATGAGTCAGGAGCAAACCTGCTACAATGTGGCCTTCATCTTTGAGAAAAGAACACAACTGAGCATCTTTGACATCCAGTTGCCTCATAATTATTAGGGTGTCCGTTTATTTGGCCACTTGTGCTGAGTTTGACCTCCACCAACCCGAAAAGACCCTCCTCCCACCTTAAGGATACATACGCACAGAGCAACTGTCTTGTCAATTGCAGTTGTAATAAATGGTGCATGTAGCTTTTCAGACATGCTCCACCACCTTCTACTCTCCCCCTGTCAGCCGCCAGCTCCCCATCATCACCATAGGCCCACCCAATATCACTATTCCTTTCCCCTCTGTTACCTTTGCACCTCCGCCCCGTTGCCTCGGACCCAATAAACATCCACTCCACATGACATTCCTCCCCTCAGAGCCGACACCCATTACCATCCCCATGCCAACCCTGACCCTTCTCCTTCCCCTTACCTGAGCCATCTGACTTTTTCCCCTTCATGACCCACTCATTGATACCTTCACTTGCTAGACTCACACCCTGAACCTGCCACCCTATGGCATCCTACTTTCCCCTTTGACTGCAGCTGTTCCCTCCTACCATCAGTACCCTGAGTTCTGCCCTAAGGACCTCACTGTCGACTCCACTGACCCCACCCACTAAGACACTCTCCCTCTTTCCCAGACACCCCTCCCCCCAACCTTCCCTAGACACCCCATCCACCTATCACAATAAACCTGGTTCTCTGTTCAGCCTTGGAGCCGCTTGTGATACAAGCACCCAAAATCTTGGACCGAAGTTCTCAAAGGTAAGCAAAAGTATTGTCCACGCACCATCAATTATGTAAAGCTCACCAGGTACACATCATTTATGTACAGTTGCAGAACAGGTCATTCCAATTATCTGCTGGCAGATCACTTAATTTGGAGGGGGAATGTAATTCCAGCAAGTTGGCATTTTAATGAGCATTCATGAGATGGAAATGAATGCAATTGTGGTTCCCAACATAGATCAGTGGGAAACTCAACCTGCCTTTAACACACCATCAAAGTCTGGAGAACAAAATTCCAAACTATTTTCTGTTGTTGGGAAACTAACTTTTCCATCACCTCAAATTTAGTGCCCCCACCCGCCACAATTCCCACCACTGGCAGGCGCAGAAAATTCAGCCCAGCTGTTTTAATGGCTCTGAGGTTAATTTCAAGGCTTTTATGGTAGCCTTAGAAAACCGAGTCTGTTGTATTTTATGTCTCATGAGACTTGCAGAGATGGAACCACAATGCTTCTAAAGTGTCTGCAGCAGCTTATAGCTTATTTATAGTGTCAGTAATCACAACCAAGTTTGACTAACAGCACACAGAGAACAGTTAACAGGCATGTGCGTGCACACACACACAAGCACACACATACACACACACACACACATTGAATAATTGAATCCTATGCAGTCAGCAGAGCGATGGGCACAGATGACAATTGGGGCCTCTCAAATTTATACTGCTGTTGTTTACTGCTGTCAGTGAGAGGCAAATTATTCCCATTGCCAAAAATGGGCTCAAATAACTCTAAAAGCTACGACTTACCACATTGTGCCGCTTGCTTTTTCATAATTTTTCGTTTTCTTTCCTGCTCTTCACCAATCTTCAATAGGTGTTCCAGGATCTTCTTCAGTTGTTGTTTTACTTCTAAGTGATCCTCTCCCAGCATTTTTAGCCGCTTTGCCAACTGTTGTTTCTGTTCTGGTGTTGTTGATGGGCATTTCATGGCTTCTAGCAGTTCTTGAATTTTCATTTGCTGTTGGACAAGTAGCACCTCATGGTGGTTTCGGAGGTTTTTCATTTCAATTATTTCTTTCACTTTGTCTTTCTCCTTCTGTGTCTGTTGGTTCAAGAAACCCCACAACTCTTGTACTCTCTCTGGTGTTTGGAAAGGAGTAAAATCAAAATTCAAGCGTTGGCTCCCTGTTAATAAAGAAACAATAGGAGCAATTATAGCAAAACCATATCAAAAGAAACTCTAAATACAATATAGCACAGCAGCAGCAACACCGAGATGTGGGTGAGACCAGTGGCTGGGTATAAACAACTAGATTCAGAGCAGACGGACCATGTTCAAGGAAAAAAAGAGAAAATGTCAAAATTTGAAATCTCAGGAAAGCAACTAAATGATTAGTTGGTGAACTTTTCTGTTTTGCATTTGCTCAAACTAGGAGCTGGGGAATAAAGCATTTCAATAGTAGAGAATGAATTAATAATCAGTATTAGCACATAGCACATAGGCTAGAGGTATTAATCAAAATTAATTGTACAATTTGAACTAGATTTGAAAAGAGGAAATAGAGATTTTTTACATCATGGATGGGCAGCTGTGGCCTGTTGTTTGTAATTCCTGTAGCATGTGGAAACTTCAGAACACTTCATGTGTCTTGGGGGTCATGTGTGTTAGAAGTGTATCCAGCTGTTTAAGCTTGAGCTCAGGATTTCCGAACTTGATGTGCATCTGGAGTCACTGTGCAGCATCAGGGAGGCTGAGAGTTTTTCTGGATCCCATGTTCCATGACATAGTCATCTCTTAAGGCAGTAAAAGCTGAGGATTGTAGATTGGTAGCCATCTGGAAGAAGGAAGAGGCAGGGATAATAGGAGACTTTGAGGTGCATGCCACTCTCAAACTGGTACTCAGTACTGGTGGCTGTTGGTAGTCATGATATCATGAAAGAGTACAGTCCAGACCATGGGCAAGAAACTGGACAGGAGGGAACAGTAGAGTAGAAATATAGTAGTTTAAAAAAAGGAGACATGCTGTCAAAGCTTAGTGCTTTTGAGATAATGAAAACAAGACTGAAGGGATTTGAAAAGTGAGGCTGGTGATGACTAACACAGAGCTGGATAGCGATAGCACATTTGAGGTCCTTAGAAAGTGGAAGTTAAAGATTGACCTGTAGTTAAAGAGGATAAAGGTTTTGAATGTGAGAGTTTTACAGTAATGTGCTAAAGAGTAGACACAATACCTGTAAAAAATGAATGGTTTGTGATGTCATTAAATATTCAACTGAAGAATGCTAGTTTAGTGCTGAAGAGTTGGTTGCATAGCATAAACTATTCCTTTTTTTAATATAATCTTCTCCCAACATTCTCTGATTCTCCTCTCCATTATATCAGTAAACTGTTCTTTGCCAAATGGCACTTGCTTCTAGGAAGTATCAAATCATTTCTTGACCAATCATGGATCACGAAGAGTCACACAGAACTTTCCAGCATGAAATGTGTATATGTGTAGTACCTATTCTGATAGCCTCAGTTGCAATCTGGAACTTTCTATTCAAAGAGCTAAAAAGAGATGTTGGATATATGGATAAATGTTGGATATCTGAAAAACTGGAAATGCACTCACTTAAAGTTGATGAACATTGCAAAGGGCAAAAATAACACAGGGTAATCTGAGCCCTGGGGCCAGGTTTTTGCAGAGTTGAAAGGACTTTGGAGCCATTTAAAAATGAAGGCAAGGCCCCTTTTGTCGTGCAGGTAGCCATTTTATAAGCAGTCCCATACATGTCATTGCTTACCATAGAGTTAATTGGTGTATACTGAATGAATGGGCACTGAAGTGCCATTAGTTGGCATAGAATGTATGGGGGGCCATGAAGGGTGGGTGGGTAGTGGGCAGCATGAGTTGGCTTGGAGGGTATGAGGGGCCATTGGTGGTGTGTGGGGAGCATGAATTGTCATTGAGTTGGCATGGGGCATGAAGGTGACATGGGGAGTTGGTGGGTGGGGGAGTGATGGAGTCAGAGGTGCGGGCTAGAGGGCCTAAAATGTAAGCAAGTAACTGCGACAAAGTCCTAGAGAACCAAAGGTGCCCTTTAAACCAGCCCACCTCAGCACTCGGCTGCCACTGTGGCTGCTTTGATCTGCTTCTGCAAGTGGTGGGCCCGACTCCATCCTGCACCTGCATCTGCCCCCTCTACCAGAACCAAAATTGGGTCTGACTGGACACTTTCTACCGAGGAAGGTCTGCCAAGTTGGGAAATTCCCCAACTTTAGCAACCTGCCTCATTAGCAAAAATCTAGACCCTCGGGGTGAATTTTCTCCATTTAAATATTTTCGCATCAGGACAATTTTTGGGTCTCGACCCCACTCATGTCAGCAATGCACCCTCCTGCATGATTTTCTCAGAGGCAGCTAATTAATAAACCACCTCCGAGTACATTGTACAATAAGGGATGACAGATGGACACCAGGCACAGGAGGGCCAATCAGTGCAGCTAAAGGGAAGGTGGTAGTCCCACTAAGAATGGTACGTGCCGCTTGGATGAATGGAGAAGGTGCCGCAAGATGGGGGTGCATTACTAATGCTGTAACCAACAGACAAATACCAACCCTCAGATCTATGGATCCAGCTGCAGGGGTAATACTTCCACTTGAAAGCATTTGCCTGCGGAGGTGCTGAATGAAATCTTTATGTTCCTATAAAGATCACTCTGTATGGTCATCCTGCGAGGAGCTGATCTGCAGATACAGACACTATGTACCTCCAACAAAATGCCAGTGTCCTTGGAAAATGCAGGAAAAAAGTCACGAAGCCATCCTAATAGACTTTTTCAAGATTTTGCCCCACCCACCATCCCAACCTTGGCTTCCAAACACACTTCCAGGGGCTTGGGAAGATTTGGCTCCTGGTGATCTCAGCAGGACCACTTCTCACAAGTACCACATGTCAGGAAATTTTCTATCCATAATCAGGGGTTTGCCTTCCTCTGTAACCCTTGCAACCATTGCTGTCCGTTGGTAGTGCTGGATCATAGATTTCCCTCCCACCTCTAATGTTCTGACAAAATGCCCCACCCTGAAGCATTAGCCTGTTTTTTTCTTTGAAATGCTGGCTAAATTTTCAGCATGTGAAAGATGGGAAGGTGGGGAGAAAGAACAAAAGGGAATCCTGTGATAGGGTAGATGGCAGAAGAGATTAAAATTTAAAAAGGTTTTGTGATAATGGGTGAAAAAACAAAAGATGTGTCAAGATGAGGAGTGGATGGCTGGATAGCAGCCATCTAAATGCAAAGTGAAGAAATGAAGAAGAAACGAGGAAAACCAAACCAACAAAAAGCACATGAAACAAAATGGAGGCAGAAGTTATGATATAAAATTGTTGAACTCAATGTTCAGTCCAGAAGGCAGCAGACAACTGGGTTGAAAGATGAGGTTCTGTTCTCCAGCTTGCATGGAGCTTTACTGGAACACTGAAGCAGGCCTAGGAGGACAGAAAAATCTGAGTGGGAGCAAGGTGGAGAATCAAAACAAGTGGCTGGTAGCTCAGGGCCATGTTATTGGACTGAATCGAGATGTTCTGCAAGGAGGTCACCCTGTCTGTGTTTGATCTCACCAATGTGGAGCAGACCACATCATGAGCAGTGAATACAGTATACTAATTGAAAAGTACAAGTAAATCACTGTTTCATTTGGAAAGAGTTTTTGAGGCTTTGATGTTGAGAAGGAAAGAGGTAAAAGAACAGGTGTTGCATCACCTGTGCTTGCATGGAAAGGTGCTGTAGAAAAGGGAGGGACTATTGGGGTGACAGAGGAGTGGACCTTGGTGTCACGGACAGAACTGTCCCTTCAGAATGCTCATGTAGGAAGGCAGGAGAAGATGTGCTATCTATTGGCATCAAGTTGGAGGTGGCAGAAATGGCAAAGGATGGTCTGTTGAATGCAGAGGCTGGTGGGTGGAAAGTGATCACAAGGGGAACCCTATCATGGTTCTGGGAAGGAGGGGAAGGGGTGAGAGCAGAAGTGCACAAAATAGAACAAGCACAGTGGAAACCCTGTCAACCATGCTGAGGTGAATCCTTGGCTGAGGAAAAAGGAAGATATATTGGAAGTGGTATGTTTGGAATAAGTGGCTTTAAACCCCCCTCTGATATAGTTTGAAGAATTCTATTGGCTTGTCCCTCTGTGCTTTTATTAAACAATATCTTTACTTATTTTCCAACTATTCTTTGTCTGGAACTTACCTATCATTTTATTATACCTATCCCTTTCTTCTTCTGCAAATAGAGAACAAAATATCTGTCAAGCACAAACTACAATTTTTTTCTCTTTAGTTTCCTGTACCCTTCCCCAATTTTCCTAATTTCAGATTCATCAGTTGGTCTCCAATCTCATGCAAATTGATATTCTTAATGTACAGTTTACATGACTGCATAAGATGCTGGGGCAGTGGGGTGGGGGTGAAGGGCAGGGGGGTAGGTAGAGTTAGACTGGTTAGCCCCCTGAAAATGCCACAGGGGTTACAGGCTTTTATTAACTCGTGCCTGTTCAGTGTAGTGCAGCAGCATGCCAACTTGTCCTGTCTGCTTATTATAACGATGTCTACATACAGCCAGTGCTAGCCACATTGTTAAGTGACTGCATGTATCAGCAGCGGGTCCAATAGTATTAATAACTTGCACTACTTAAAGCTAACCTCCACTACTAAATCTATCCCGCACCTCTTAAAAGGGAAGGTGCATTGTGGCTGAAGCAGATGCTGGGAGGTGTTCCGCAGTTTATTTTAACCTGGGATAAAACAGAAGAATGGCAGATTAACGTAGGTAGTGGACACTCAGGTTTTCAGACGCTATACTCAAGGTCTTCGTGGAGGAGGACGATAGGAAGAAAGATATCCTGTAAGTTCAATAGTGCAGGAGGCTCTCCAGACACGCAATGAAAATGCAGTGGGAGCAGGTAGCTGTGGAGATCAATGCCAGGAGTCCAAGCCTGAGGCCCTGGGTGCAGTACTGCAAGAGGTTTAATGACCTAAGTAGTCAAGGTTAGTGAATGCACCTTCAACTGCACCACTGGCCGTGGACACTGCTTAAATCAACACAGCGCCCGTCATTCATTCACCAACAACCTCTATCCATCATATAACATTCAAATGCTTCACCTCACCCTTACACCCTTAGCACAGTCACAGCCTCACACCCACATTCCTCAGCTTGCACACATTGACAACTATTCAAACTTGACAGCCATATCACCCAAACATACTGCACGACACTCACTGACACACTTCCCGCTCTCTGCAGAGAAGGTAATGTATAACCAGAGGTAGAAAGGAGTTAACTAAAGGGGAACAGGCATGTCAGCAAGTTCTAACATCCATGAAGGAGTCAGTGCTAGCCATTGAGAAGAGCCATTGTTGAGGCTGTGATTGTGGCAGGGCTGAATCCATAGATGGTATCCCCAAACTTAAACCTTCTTTCATCCCACTTCCCCCCTCATTCCATAATCTCTTCCAACTGAAAAGTATGTACTTTTTACTTTCTCCTCTCCCCTGACATTTTCAGATACTCAAGAACTGCAACCTATCCATGCAGTGGTGAAAAAACAGGAAAATAGTGTTGATGAAGACACACTGTCCTCTAATTTCTCACTTGCAACTAGCAGCTCAGATACTGATACTGCATGATAATACAGATGTCATGGAGGACTTCCGCAGAATGAATGCAAAATTACTTCCACCAGAATATTGGGCATTGACCTGCATGATGTGTTGCCAGTGGTCACACACCAGCTGCACATTGAGGGATTGGAATCCCTTTCAGTTCAGGTACATAACAAAGCTGATATGAGGTGTCCACAAAGCAATATGCATGAAGTCAATTATGCTCTTCACCATAGGGAAGTCTCCAATCATTGTGAACTTTTTTGTTTGTTCTGCCTGGTTCTCTCTGGCAAGAGGAAATGAAATGAAATTATAACTTTTTGTTTCATGAGCTTCAGTGGCCTCCATTATTGAACACTGGACTGCAAATTACAAGATGTTGCTAGTATCTCCAACAGCACCCTGGAAGGAGCCAGGTGCATAAAAGTTCATAGCCACGGTCATCTTTACAGTGCTTGCCCCGCTCTGAGTTTGAAATTGTGGCTACAGCAGTCAGCAGAGTCAGTGAAGACTTTCATAGTCTCAAACATTAACCATCATTGACATTCAAGTAGGAGGACTGTGCCCTGAACACCTTGGGCAGATATAACATCATGTTGAGAGCTCTTTCCCACCTTTGCCTCCCTCTTTTAGCAACTCATTCTGCTCTGTGTGGCCTCTGTTCATTTCCTTGTCATGTACAAGTCCAAGGGGAATGCCTACTAGTGCATCCATGTCTCGGAGCAACTGGTTTCTGTAGAAGCCCTGAAATCAGCATAAAGTCCTTCAGCATCTGCCACAACGTCTCCTGTAACTTGACACAACTAGAGAAAGCACCAGAAACATCATTGCAATAACAGCCAGAAGAAGTGAACAGGCAACCTGCAAGTAACTGATCCCTTTATACAGCACTAATGATGGGTTCCTTCCTGCGGCCTACCATATATTCAGCTGTGCAAGGTTAAGAGAGGGCGTAAGCTGGGGCATGGGGCTCCAAAATGGCAGCACTGGCATCAAATTGGCATTCCACACTGATAAACATCACAACCTGCCTGCTCTGCATACTTCTGCCAGAGGGATGGTGCACATGATGGCATCCAGTGCACTTCATGTCAGAAGTGCACACATGCACAATGCTTATAGAGCCATAAGGGGCCTTGTAGCATCTAAAAACGGCCATTATCGAGCTTAGCATTGTCCTGTGTATTACAATCAAGAATATAAACTGATTTTTAAATATACATAAATATATTTTTTCCTCCTTCCTAGACTAGGGTCACTAGACCCTACTTGTTGCGCAATGAACACTACCAATTAGAATCACAGGGCTTTGCACAAACAGATTTTCAAGCGTATACTAGCTCAACCATTTATTAAATAAGCTTATACTTTTTGGGGAGGGGAGGGAGATGGAAGCTAATAGTTACTTATTTCAAAAGAGTTCTTAAATTTATCTTTCAATTAAACAACTTCTTCACTTCCGGAACTTACGTGACAAATATGGTTTCTGTAGATATTCTGGTGGAACAACAAAGGGAGCTGGTATCTCTGTTAATAAAAGAAACACACTGAAAAATTTAAGCACAGTATATATTAAACTGTGGTGGACATGAACAAGAACAACTTGTATTTATAAACGCCTTTAACATAGTGAAATATTCCAAGGCATTTCACAAGAGCATTATCAAACAAAATTTGACACTAAGCCATATAAAGGAGATATTAGAACAAGTGAACAAAAGACTTGGTCAAAAGATCTAAGGAGCACCTTTAAAAGAAGAGAGAGGGAGAGAGCATTAGGGAGGGAATTCTAGAGTTTACAGTCAGCAAGTAGTACAGCATGGCAAAGGTGGAATAATAACAATTGGAGATGGACAAGAGATGAAAATTGAATGAGCACAAAGAACTTAGAGCAATATAGGACTGAAAGAGATTGCAGATATAGGGAATATCGTGCGTTTCATAACGAGATAAAGGCACCAATTGCTCATAAGAGACTGCGCAAACAAATTGTGGGTTAATTTACTAATTCTAAGCATATGTGAACAAATATTCATGGGAAAGAAATCTTGAAAGTATCAGAGCTGCAGAGCTGTGTGTCTGCACTCTGCTGAAAGCAAAAGTGAAACTAAACTGGACTGCATGACACACTTCCTTTCAAGTACCTTTCAATCACCTTGGTGGCATGGTGGCATTGTCACTGGACTGGTATTCCAGTGACCCAGTGCAATGCTCTGGAGACCTGGATTCGTAATTCCCCACAACAGCAGATGGTGGAATTTGAATTCAATCAATACAAAATTCTGGAAATTAAAACTCTAATGATGACTGTGAAACCATTGTCAATTGCTGTAAGACCCATCTGATTCACTAATGCTCTTTCGAGATGGAAATCTGCCATCCTTACCTGGTCTGACCTAGATATGACTCCAGGCCCACAGCAATGTGGTTGATTCTTAAATGCCCTCTGAAATAGCCGAGCAAGTCATTCCGTTGTGTCACAATTGCTAGAAATTGAATAAAGAATGAAACTGGACAGGCCGTCCAGCATTGATCTACGTATCGGAAATGACAATGGCAAACTCAGCCCTGTCAACCCTGAAAAAGACCACCTTATTAACATCTGGGGGCTTGTGCCAAAATTAGGAGAGCTGTTTCACAGACTAGGCAAGCAACGGCCTGACATAGTCAGACTCATGGAATCATACACACAGAATCATATTTTACACATAATGTTCCAGACACCATCAAAACCATCCCTGGGTAAGTCCTGTCCTACTGGCAGGACAGACCAAGCGGCGGAGGCGGCACAATGCTATACAGTCAGGAGAGAGTTGCCCTGGGAGTCCTCAACATTGACTCCAGACTCCCATGAAGTCTCATATCATCAGGCCAAAAATGGGCAAGGAAACTTCCGGCTGATTACCACGTACCACTAGCCCCATCCACTCTGCTGATGAATTAGTACTTCCCCGTGTTGAACGCCACTTGGAGGAAACACTGAGGGTGGCATGGGCACAGAATGTACTCTGGGCCTTCGGGCCAGGGAATCAACTGTGGTTCAATGAAGAGTGCAGGAGGGCATGCCAGGAGCAGCACCAGGCATACCTAAAAATGAGGTATCAATATGGTGAATCTACAACACAGGAATACTTGCATACTAAACAGTGTAAGCAGCATGCAACATACAGAGTTAAGCAAGCCCACAGCCAACAGATCAGATCTAAGCTCTGCAGTCCTGCCAAATAAGGCTGAAGCACTTTCAACAATCATCAGACAGAAGTGCCGAGTGGATGATCCATCTCAGCATCCTCCGGAGGTGCCCAGCATCACAAATGCCAGTGTTCAGCCAATTCAATTTACTCCTCGTGATATCAAGAAATGCTGAAGGCACTGGTTACTGCAAAGGCTATGGACTCCAACAATATTCCAGCAATAGTACTGAAGACTTGTGCTTCAGAACTTGCCACGTCACTACCCAAGCTGGTACAGTACAGCTACAACACTGGCATCTATCTGGCAATGTGGAAAATTGCCCAGGTATGTCCTGTACACAAAAATAGGAAAAATCCAACCTGACCAATTACCGCCCATTTAATCTACTCTTGATTATCAGCAAAGTGATGGAAGAGGCCATCAGCAGTGTATCAAGCGGCACTTGCATAGCGATAACCCGCCGACTGCGCTCAGTTTGGGTTCCACCAGGGTCACTCAGCTTCTGACCTCATTACAGTCTTGGTTAAAACATGGATATAATTGCTGAACTCAAGAGGTGAGGTGAGAGTGATTGCCCTTAATAAAAAGGCAGAGTTTGACCAAATGTGATAGCAAGGAGCCCCAGCCCTTGGAGTCAATGGGAATCAGGGAAACTGTCCGTTGGTTTGAGTCATACCTAGCACAAAAGAAGATGGTTGTGGTTGTTGGAGGTCAATCATCTCACTCCAAGACAGCACTGCAGGAGTTCCTCAAGGTAGTGTTCTAGGCCCAACCATCTTCAGCTGCTTCAACAATGATCTTCCATCCATCATAAGGTCAGAAGTGGGAATGTTTGCTCATGATCGCGCAATGCTCTTCGCCATTCGTAACTCCTCATAGGCTGAAGCCATCCATGTCCAAATGCAGCAAGACCTGGACAATATCCAGGCTTGGGCCGATAATGGCAAGTAATAGTAATAGCACACAAGTGCCAGGCAATGACCATTCCCAACAAAAGAGATATTCATTGACATTACCATTGCTGACTCCTCCACTATCAACATCCTGAAGGTTACCATTGACCAGAAACTGAACTAGACTAGCCATATAGTCTGCAGCTAGAAGAGCAGTTCAGAGGCTAGGAATCCCGCAACGAGTAACTCATCTCCTCACACCCCAAAGCCTGTCCACCATCTACAAGGCACAAGTCAGGAGTGGAATACTCTCCACATGCCTGAATGAGTGCAGCTCCAACAACACTCAAGAAGCACCATCCAGGACAAAGCAGCACCGTTTGATTGGCATCCTAACCACAAACATTCACTCACTCCACCACCAATGAAAGAGTGGCAGCCATGTGTACATCTACAAGATACACTGCAGGGACTCAACAAGGTTCCTTAGACAGCACCTTCCAAACCCACAACCGCTGTCAGAAGCTAAGAATCCTGGCTCCCCAAAGACTGTCCACTACCTACAAGACATAAGTCAGGAATGTGATGGAATACTCCCCATTTGCCTGGATGAGTGCAGTTCCCACAACACCCAAGAAGCTTGACACCATCCAGGACTTAGCAGCCCACTTGATTGGCACTACATCCACAAACATTCACTCCCGGCCCCACTGACGCACAGTAGCAGCAGTGTGTACCATCTACAAGATGCACTGCAGGAATTTACCAAGGCTTCTTCAATAGCACCTTCCAAACCCATGACCACTACCATCTAGAAGGACAAGGAGGGCAGATAGATGGGAATGCCACCACCTGGAAGTTCCCCTCCAATTCACTCACCATTCTGACTTGGAGATATATCGCCATTCCTTCAATGTCACTGGGTCAAAATCCTGGAACTCCCTCCCTAACTGTGGGTGTGCCTACACCACATGGACCGCAGCAGTTCAAGAAGGCAGCTCACCACCACCTTCTCAAGGGCAATTAGGGATGGACAATAAATGCTGGCCTAGCCATTGACACCCATATCACATGATTATTTTTAAAAAGGCATATTGCAACAGGGAGTGGCAAGACCATGGAGGGAGATGAAAACAAGGATGAGAATTTTAATGTCAAAGCATTGCCAGCCCAAAAGATAATATAGGTCAGCGTGCCATAAATGCAAGTATATTTGGCCATAAAATGTACATTCCGTGTTGTGGACAACCTAAGTGAAATGCACATTGTTTCTGACAATCAGTTACACTGTGGTCCAGATTTTTGTCCCTGAGTTGGGTTCCCGGCCTGGTGTACCTGAACTTTAAAAATGGCCGCCCACAGGCAGAATTTCTTTTGTCGGGGCGGATCATTGTGGGGAAGCGAGGCAACCCCAGAATGAATCTACACGCTGCCGGGTGGAAGGCAGGCTGGGTGCAAGGCCTGCCTCTGTGCAATGGTACTGTGTTTAAATAAATAAAAATTAATATTAAAACTTAAAACATCTACCTGCTCTCACCCCAACACATTCTCTAGACTCCATCCACGCCAACCTATGCCAACGCATGCCCACACCCACCCTCCACAGTTACTCACAATTGTATACCATCATAGTTACCTTCTACCACCCCCATGGCCCCTCACACCTCTTTGCCAACTTAGTGCCCCTCTACCTAAACCCATTGCCCCATACCCATATGTCAACTTAGTGCCAACTCGTGCCAACCCATTCCAACTCCATTCTAACTCACCCAATATTCTTGGATAGTTCCATGAAAGCTTTGACACTTTCTGGGTAACTTTAACAGGTATGACATTTTTGACATTTTGTAGATAACTTTGACAGATTTGACAGCTAGACAACATTTCCTTGACAGCTGGACATTTCTTTTACAGCTGGACAGTTCCTGGATGCTCCTTGACAGCTGAATAGCTCCTTACCATTTTCTTGATAGAAGGACAGTTCTTTGATAGCTGGACAGCTCTTTTACAGCTTGACAGTTCCAATGAGTTTGTGCACAAAAAGCGCATAATCTTCCAAAGTGTGCCTTACCACTGCCTAAGGTGTCCCAGGATCCTATCCAAAGGAGTACTCTGGCTATCCATAAGCATTCACCAAGTTCACATCTCCTCTTATCTTCTGCACGCTTCGTATTCCACACTCCTGTTCTTTCAAACTCCAACTTCAGTGGAGACAGCTATGATTTAAATGGCCAGCTGCCTCTGCGGATTGCACATGTGTGAACTCCAGCCCAACTCCAGTCCTGTCCCCATGAAGATGGGAAATGCTGGGTTCGAAGCGGGACTTAGAAATTTTGGCCATTTCTAGGATCTTCACAACGATGGAGAGGTTCTATGCTCTAGCGAAAATCTAGACCTGAATAAATTTGTTTGCACACCATAGTCCAGGTGTGCTGGCATTAGTGGAATTTACCTAGGCAGTTTCTGGTAAGCTTTAAGTGAAAGTGCAGATTCAGAGATTGGTTCAGCCAAGTGTATGGAGCACACTGGCAGTGGGAGCAGGAAAGTGACATTCTAGTAAAATTTAAAGGGTTGAAATAATTGAAGGAAAGTGTGACAACAGAAGTGAACAACATGCTGCAGGACTATTGGAAATCTTCTACAGGCACAGATTTGCTGATCCAGAGTGGCCTGATGGCCAGGTGTACATGCCAGGCTCTACATACGTAATGGTAAAATGCAACTAACAGGAATATTAACTGAAAATCAGCTTGCAACGCATTGAGTCCTGCAGTCTGATGGAAACAGGGTACGCTGAAATTGTAAAGCTCCTCTGTGCATACAACATATTTATTCATAGATTTTACTCATTAGGCCAATTATCTAATCATTAAGCTATCCAAAGGGCGTTCCAACATCTCGACAATTAAAGGATGTCTGCAGTTTCAGTACTTACGTTTGGGCTGTAATGGGGGTGGCAGACATTCCGGTGCTGGTAGTGACAATAGTCCTGGGGTTTTTTTTGGTGCTGTCAATTAAATAAAGGGATACACTTAGCTCAAAACCAGAACATCAAAAAATCTACTATGATATGCGCTTGGCTAGCAACTCCCACTGAAAGCACAAATACGGTAATGTTACATATGATCCTGGCAGATGAACTACATAAAGGAAATCCACAATGTGGAGTCAATTACCCTAATTTGTCTAGTGGGAAATTCATGCAATCAGACCAATGCCACATTTTGAAACAGGCAGTTGATCCATTCGTGATGATTTCTTGTCGGGTCGATCAGGTTAAAAATGCTGCCTACAAAAATATTTTTGATGGCCAGTTAGGCTTTTCAAGTCAGTAAAAAAAATTTAAACTTCAGCCATGCACTTCAGACCAAATATGTTCAGTTTTTCATTTGGCCTCTAAATGCACTGGAAGGGCAAGTAATAATTTTCACAGCTCTGGAGCCAGTATAAGGTCATGTCACATCTAAATGGCGACAAGAAGAAAATGTTCTTGAAAACCTGCATCTGGCGCATTTCCGCTGTGCTGCTGACCTTTGTCCATTCTGAATGTGAACACTGCTACCCTAGTGTGGGTGGGCACAGTGAGGAGGAAGTATCTCCTCCTTGGTATCCAGTACATGCAGATCAGTTAGTTACTCACTAGGTCTCTAATCACTACATTTTGGGAAGAGTTAACGTTTCAAGTCCGTATGACTGAAGAGTCGTATGGGCTCAAAACGTTAACTATATTTCTCTCTCCACATATGCTGTTAGACCTGCTGAGATTTTCCAGCATTTTCTGTTTTTGTCTCAGATTTCCAGCGTCCGCAGTATTTTATTTTTATTTTGCATTTTGGAAAGGATGCTCCACCATGAAATAAGTTCGGCAGTTTCTGAACTTACTTCTCACTGGCCTCAGCACTGCCCGTCCCCTTCGTTTTGGCCGGTATTCTGTTAATAAAATTAGAAAAGATACACTTAGCTCAAAACTAGAACATCAAAAAAATCTATGTACAATAAATGCTGACTGGCAAACTATCAATGAAAGTACAGATACATTAATATTACACAAAAAATAATTCTGACAGATGAACTACATAAAGGAAATTCAGAGCGTGAAGTCAGATTATCCTAATCTGTCTAGTGGGAAACTGACACGATCAGATCGCTGTCACATTTTGAAACAGTCGATCAAATCCTGGTGGTTTTGCATCGAGCAGATGAGGTTAAAATTATATCTTTTGATGGCTATTTAGGTTGTCAGTTAAGATATGTTGTTAAACCGTGGTCATGAATGTGTCCATTTCTTCCATTCTGAATCTGGATGCACTGTAAAAGCAAGCAATAGTTTTCACAGCTCTAAGGTCAATATAGCACACATTTTAGTGACCACAAGAGAAAAATGTACTCAAAAATTTGCAT
Source organism: Carcharodon carcharias (assembly GCF_017639515.1). Lineage (NCBI taxonomy): Eukaryota > Metazoa > Chordata > Chondrichthyes > Lamniformes > Lamnidae > Carcharodon > Carcharodon carcharias. Next base: position 10,639,380 of record NC_054469.1, on the reverse strand, counting down.
CTGCTGCACTGCCACTTGTGCTGCTGTTCCTTGTCCATCCTGAATATGAACACCCTTAGGCATATTGATTGATGTTGTAACAACCAGTCCTGGACGAGATCCCCAATTTGTTACATCCGGGATGGGGCCCAATTTTGTCATGATTTCTGCTGAGGAGGAGTGAGCTAGCTCCCCTCTTTATTCAACCCCCTCAGTTGGTCGCAACAAAGTTAGGTTAAAAATCCTTTCCCCATGGATACTGTATTTACTATTTATAAAGAGCCAATTTAACCAGGCTTTTTTGAGTCAAAGAATAAGTTTTTCAGTTACTAAATCCCGAGGAAAAATAATAAAATGATGTGACACACATGTACACATACTGATCAGAAATGAGAAGTTAAGAGCGCAAACATAAGTTTTTAAAAATATACAAATCAGTCCTTGGCTTGTCTGTGAATGTGGTACATTGCGGCCGTTAAGTTGGACGATTTTGGTAGAGTTGATGTTGACAAGGTTCGTAGTCTGTTTAAGACATTTGTTGGCTTGTCCCAGGAGGAGGAATCCTAGTTTTCACTGCAGGGTAACTGAAGAGGCTGTTTCTTTTTACTTATTGTCTCTGGTAAAACACACTTATGCCCCCAGCAAAAGTGAGAGAGAGAGAGAGAAATCGCCTGCTTGCCTTTGCAGGGGTGACTGACTGGTGTTTCTTCTTGTTTCTGTCACTCACAAACACTGGTTCGCAGCTAGCTTTTTAACCCATCTTTCTTGTGTATTCTGGAAGTGGAAATAATCATGTCTTGCACCCAGAGTCATTTTTCTTTCATCTCAGACCATTTTACACATTCTGAGATATAAATCAATAGGAGATGGATTTTTGGATGCCTGACGAACTGTGGGAATCAGCCTCCATTGTCTCCACAAACACAGAGGATTAAAAGTCCAGTCTTTAGCATTTTCCTTATCTTCTTTTCAAGTATCTCTGTTTGAAGTAGGCCTTGAGACCTCTTCAAACATTCTAGGTTCTCTCAGAACAGGTCTGTCAGTATAATCCACACAGGAATTTTCCAGTAAGTGGTCACTTTACATTATCCACCATCTTTTGATCAGTCTTTCCTTGTATTTCTTTTAAAAACTCAGGACTTCCTCAAAAAAAAATGTTCAATATGCCCATGGTAGTTGGTAGCTGTAGTCTGCTGTCGTGACAATGTTCAAAGAGACTTGGGTGTACTTATATAAGGAACACAGAAAGTTAGCATGCCGGTACAGCAGCCAATTGAGAAGGCAAGTGGCATGTTAACTTTTATTGCAAGGGATTGGAGTGCAAGAATAAAGAAGTCTTGCTACAATTATCCAGGGTTTTGTAATGCTACATAACACTGTGTGCAGTTTTGGTCTCCATATTTAAGGAAGTATATGCTTGCATTGGATGCCAAACAATGAAGATTCACAAAACTAGGTGAGAATGTGAATTGTGAGGAGAGTGAAAAGAGGCTTCAGGGCGATTTGGATGGTCTGAGTGAATGGGCAAGAGCATTGTAAATGGAATATAATGTGAATAAATATGATGTTATGCACTTGGATAGAAATAACAGAAAGGCTGGGTATTTCTTAAATGGTGAGAAGTTGGAAAGTGTTGACATCCAAAGGGGCCTGGTGTCCTTGTTCATGAGACACTGAAAGCTAGCATGCAGGTGCAAGAATTAGTAAGGAAGGCAAATAGAATGTTGTCCTTCATTGCAAAGAGCTTTGAGTACAGGATTAAAGATGCTTTGCTGAAATTGTATAGAGTCTTGGTGAGACTGCACCTGTACAGTTATGGTCTCCTTATCCAAGGAAGAATGTCTTTGCCATAGAGGGGGTGCAACGAAGGTTCACTAGACTGGGATGGCAGGGTTGGTCTATGAAGAGAGATTGAGGAAATGGCCCGTCTCTAGAGTTTCAAAGAGTGAGAGATGGTCTTACTGAAACTTATAAAATTCTTACAGGGCTTGACAGGGTAGATGTGGCGAGTCTAGAATCAGGGACGCAGTCTCAGAATAAGGGATAGGCCATTTAAGACTGAGATGAGGAGGCCGTTCTTCACTCAGAGGGTGGTGGATCTTTGGAATTCTCTACCCCAGAAGCTCAATCATTGCGCATGTTCAAGACAGAAATTAACATATTTCTGGGTATTAATGACATCAAGAGATATGGGGATAGTGGGGAAAAATGGTGTAAGAGGTAGATGATCAGCCATGAACTGTTTGAATAGTGAAGCAGGCTGGATGGGCCAAATGGCCTACTCCTGCTCATATTTCCTATGCTCTCATGCAAATTGATCCCTGGCATGAAGAGCTTGTCCAAATATGAGATGGTGAGTAAATTGGGCCCATGTTCTCTGCAGTTTAGTGGAATGAGATGCAATTTATTGAAACATGCAAGATTCTGAAGGACTTGATAGGGAAGATACTAATCAATGAATCTAAACCGCGGGGACACAGTCTCAGGATAAGGGACCAATCATTTAGGATTTAGGACCGAGATTAGGAGAAATTACTTCACTTAAAATTGTGTGAATTTTTGGAATTCTCTACCCAGAGGCTCCATCTTTGAATACATTTAAGACTAGGATAAATACAGATTTTTGGTCTCACAGGCAGGAAAGTGGAGTTGAAGCTCAAGAGCAGGCATGATCATATTGAATGGCAGAGCAGGCTCAAAGGGCTGTAGAATCTACTCTTGCTCCTATTTCTTGTGTTTATGTGTTCTTATTGAGGGGGGGGGGGGGGGGGGTGGTGGGGGGGGGGGGGGGGGGGGGTGGGCATGGTAAGGGGGAGGAGGATAATTTCCTGTTTTGCTTGGTATCACATTCACAAACATCAGTTACTCGCTAGGTCACTGCTGTAGGGTGGCCGAATTGTACTATTTGTGATAGAGTGGATCAGCAGACAATTTCTTAAGTAGAAACATTAAGATTATTTACAATTTACTCAGCAGCAACCAAATGTGTGTTTTCAAGTCCAACTCTATCTTCACACTGACTTTACACTCCTGTAGAGGTGGCCCACGCTATTCACACATTGGTCTATATGGATTATGTGATCTTACGTCACAGGACTATTCTTAAAGGTACAGTACAGCATTAAACAAAACCATAATTACTACAGTCACCTCTCTAATCACTATAATTTGGAAAGTATTCCTGCCAGTAAATAAATTCTGCAGTTTTGGAACTTACTAGTCGGCTGCATTGGGGTTGGCAATCCCTCCGGCAGAGCCTTATACATTGGTGGAGTGTCCAACACCTCCAATGGCCATGGTTTAGGTGGTGGGGGTGTCCGGGCCTTAGGAAAAGGGTCATAGAGCCCGTCTGTTTCTGTTAATAAAAGAGGTGAAACACATTTAGTTCAAAACTAAAAATGCAATAAAAGAATCTACTATAATAAGTATTGATCAGCAAACCATCAATGAAAGCAGTGATATTACTTAGAATTTATAGCAGTTAAATAGGCTGTTCAGCTTAACTTAACTGTGACGATGTTTATGCTCCACATGAGCCTCCTCCAACACTATTTGATCTAACTATATTAGAATATCCTTCTATTTTTAAGTATTTATTTAGTGTCCCACTTGTCACCTACTGCCCACTCAAGGTCAGGCAGCCCCCAATTAATAAAGTGCTAATCCGTCATGGTCCATCTACTTCAATGGGTGCTTGGAGTTTAGCGTCTGTGCTCAACAAGTGGGCTGAAACCACCACGCCAGGCAAGCAAACAGAAAGGAAGGAGAGCGTGCAGCATGTCATATCTCGTGGGAGGGCGGGCTGGGATTCATCCACCCCACCGTTGCATCATTGGCTCATACTTCTGGGCGCCATATTTAAATAGCACTTATACGCACATTCACTCTCTGCAGCGCAGGACTTGTCGTGGCAAGCACCAGGATGGCCTAGAGAAGAAAGAAGCCAAGTGACCCAAAGTTTAGCAACTAGGCACTGGTGGCATTCCTCCAGGCAGTCGAGGACCAACGGGAGATACTTTTCCCTTTCATGGAAGCCAGAGATTCGCCAATCTCACTACTGAGGCTTGGGAGAAGGCTACCAGTGTGGTCAGCACCAATGCTCTTCAGAAGAGGATTGCAATCCAGTACAGGAAAAGGATGAATAATCTCATCCGTTCTGCCAAGGTAATTCAACTTTATCCTCAGTGTCTACTCACATTTTCATAAGGCTATCAGGCATTCACAGGGTTACAGTCCACAATTTGATCTCACAAACTACCAGCACAAGGGATATCACCACTGATTCTCTCACAGACACTCCACCTTTTTTTTAATTCATTCACGGGATGTAGGCTTCACTGTCTGGGCCAGCATTTATTGCCCATCCCTAGTTGCCCTTGAGAAGGTGGTAATAGTGAGCTGCCTTTTTGAATTGTTGTAGTCATGTGGTGTAGGTCTTGTGACATCTGCACAAGTCCTTTCCTGAGCCATTACATAGTCTATTCAGCACACATAGAAGGCAGGCATGCTTATCATTTGTTTTGGCATCCACCTTGCGCTCAGTCATCTATCTTTATGTAGGAAAAGATCGCACTCAACAACACGGAGAGGTCATAGGCCGGAGAATGGACGCCAGAGCTCAAGCCACTCACCCACTATGAGGAGCAGGTGACAGAGCTGGCTGGCGAGGACAGCAACCGGCCTACACTGAAGGTGAGATAGGCATCCCTGAACAAGCCAGTGAAGATCCAGCCACTACTCCGCCCATCCGCCAAAACTGAGAGTGCTATTTAATGTAGGTGATTATCCAGCCAATCACTAATTGTCTCTTCTCTCTATTACAGGTGCCAGCTAGAAAAGAGGAGGCACACCACCAGCCAGGCCATCAGCCCCAGACCCCAGGCCACCTTGGATGAGGATCCTGAGGACCCATTAGATGTAGAGATATCACTGCATTCACCCACAACCTCCACCAACGCAGATGTACACAGCTCGGTGGGACCCAGATCAAGAGCATGCTCGAGGTCACCACCTGGTGAGCAAAGCATCAATTAGAGTCCACAGTATTCCATGAAAGAATAAATTAATTAAACAACTCACTAGAGGAGGAGGCTCCATAAATATTCCCATCCTCAATGAGGGAGCCCAGTGCATCAGTGCAAAAGAGTAGGCTGAAGGATTTGCAGCCATCTTCAGCTGGAAGTGATGATTGTATGATCTATCTTAGCCTCCTTCTGAGTTGCCAGCATCACTGATGCCATCCTTCAGCCAATTTGATTCACTCCACAAAAATCAAGAAACGGCTGAAGGCACTGGAAACTACCAACGCTTTTGGGCCTGACAATATTCTGGAAATAGTATTGAATTCTTGTGCTCCAGAATTAGACACTCCCATAGCCAAGCTGTTCCAATAAAGCTACAACACTGCCATCTACACGGCCAAATACCACCCCATCAGTCTACTCTCGATTATCAGCAAAGTGAAGGAAGGGTCGTCGACAGTACAATCAAGCCACATTCACTTAGAAACAACCTGCTCAGTGGCTCTCAGTTTGGGTTGCATCAGGGTCTTGCAGGTCATTCATCTCAGTCCCAGGACAACACTGCAGGAGTTCCTCAGAGTAGTGTCCAAGGCCCAACCATCTTCAGCTGCATCATTAAAGACGCTCCCTCCACCATAAGGTCAGAATTGGGGATGTTCACTGATGATTGCACAATGTTCAGCATCATTCTTAAGACAGAGATGAAGAGGAATTTCTTCACTCAAAGACTAGTAAATCTGTGGAATTCTTTTCTGCAGAGGGCTATAGAGGCTGGGTCATTAAATATATTCAAGGCTGAGATGGGCAGATTTTTAATCAGTGGGAATCAAGGGTTATGGGGAAAAGGCAGGAAAGTGGAGCTGAGGATTAGCAGATCAGCCATGATCTCACTGAATAGCAGAGCAGACTGAATGAGCCGAATGGCCTACTTCTGCTCTTACATCTTATGGTCTTATGATCTTATGGTCTTCAAACACTGAGGCAGTCAGTGCCTATATGCAGCAAAACCTGGATAATATTCAGACTTGGGCTAATAAGTGGCAGGTTACTTTTGCACTACAAAAGTGACGTACAGCAACCATCTCCAACAAGAGAGAATCCAACCAACTCCCCATGACATTCAATGGCATTACTATCACTGAACCCCACCCCACCACCGCTGTCCCCCACTATCAACATCTTGGGGGTTGCCATTGACCAGAAACTGAATGGGCCCAACCATACGGCCCAACTAATACGGCAGGGGGTGGGAACCAGAGCAATAGGTCAGCAAGTGAAATAAATGACTGGGAACCAGTGAATATGGCCAGTAGGACTAAGAGGAAGGGCAGGCAAGGAGAAATTACTGAACATAATGGGACTGGGGGTCTGAAATGCATTTGGTTCAATGTGAGAAGTATAACAGGCAAGGCAGATGAGCTTAGAGCTTGGATTAGTACTTGGGACTATGATGTTATTGCTATTATAGAGACTTGGTTGAAGGATGGACAGGATTGGCAGATAAACTTTCCAGGATTTAGATGTTTCAGGCAGGATAGAGAGGGATGTAGAAGAGGTGGGGGAGTTGCACTGCTGGTTAAGGGGAATATCACAGCTGTACGACAGGAGGACACCTCGGTGGGCTCATGCAGCGAGGCAATATGGGTAGAGCTCCGGAATAGGAAGGGTGCAGTCACTATGTTGGGGGTTTACTATGGGCCTCCCAACTGCCGGCGGGAGATTGAGGAACAGTTATGTAGGCAAATTTTGGAAAGATATAAAAGCAATAGGGTTGTTGTGGTGGGTGATTTTAACTTTCCCTATATTGACTGGGAATCACTTAGTGCTAGGGGTTTGGATGGTGCAGAATTTGTAAGGTGCATGCAGGAGGGCTTCCTGAGACAATATATATACAGTCCAACTAGAGAAGGGACAATACTGGGCCTGGTATTAGGGAATGAACCCAGCCAAGTGGTCGAAGTTTCAGTAGGAGAGCATTTCAGGAAAAGTGACCATAATTCAGTAAGTTTCAAGGTACTGGTGGATAAGGATAACAGGAGTCCTCGGGTTAAGGTGCTTAATTGGGGGAAGGCTAATTATAACAATATTAGGCAGGAACTGAGGAATCTAGACTGGAGGCAGATGTTTGAGGGCAAATCAACAACGGACATGTGGGGGGCTTTCAACAGTCATTTGATAAGAATTCAGGACCAGCATGTTCCTGCTAGGATGAAGGATAAGCATGGCAAGTTTCAGGAACCTTGGATAACGAAGGATATTGTGAGATTAGTCAAAAAGAAAAGGGAAGCATTCGTAAGGGCTAGAAGGCTGGGAACAGATGAAGCCCGTGGAGAATACAAAGAAAGTAGGAAGAAACTTAAGCAAGGAATCTGGAGGGCTAAAAGGGGTCATGAAAAGTCACTGGCAACCAGGATTAAGGAAAATCCCAAGGTCTTTTATACATATGTAAAAAGCAAGAGGGCAGCCAGGGAAAGGGTAGGCCCCCTTAGGGACAGAGGTGGGAATCTGTGTGTGGAACCAGAAGAAATAGGAGAGATACTAAATGAATACTTCTCATCAGTATTCACCAAAAAGAAGGACTTAGCAGTCTAGGGAAGAGTGTGTAGATAGCCTGGATCATGTTGAGATCAAAAAAGAGGTGTTAGGCGTCTTGAAGATTATTAAGAAGGATAAGTCCCCAGGGCCAGATGGGATCTTGCTGTACTTTTAATAAATTAGTAAACCCATGTTGAATTGTTCTAATCATACTATGCTTTTCTAAGTGCATTGTTGAGGCTTCCAACATTAATCCAACAAGTGACGTTAGACCTACTGTTCATTGTTATCTCTCTCCCTCCTTTCTTGAAAATTGGTCTAACGTTTTGCAACTTCCAATCTAATTGGACCATTCCCGAATCTAAAAGCGGTATCATCCCAGATTTGAACCAAGTGCAATAGCGGGCAGATAAAACGACAGTTTACCCGCCAGCCGCAACAGCGGCTTTTCATGCCAAATCGTCCCAAACTCACCACATTAATTATACGTTCCTGAGAAACACGCTGTTTCCATGGCAGTCAGGCTCTCATTCGCCTGGCACACCATCACCTCGCCGCTTCATCACACAAGGCGTCATATTTAAAGTCCAGTCACGTGCACGCCTCTTAGTGCTTCCAGCCCACAACTGCAGCAAAGAAGACAAGATGACCCCGAAAGGCAAAAAACTGCAACCGCAAGGTTCAATAACGCATCCCTCATGTGCCTTTTGGACGCCGTGGAGGCTCGCCATGAAGTCCTCTACCCCCACTCTGACCGCAGGACAGGCAGCAACCTCACTAATCCAGCTGGGAGGCGGAGACAGTGATGATCAGAGCCAATGCCCTGCAAAAGAGGACAACCACCCAGTGCCAAAAAAGGATGAATGGTCTCATCCGTTACACCAAGGTAACTCACTCTTCTCATCACTCTCAATTCTCGCACTCACAAACCCATCACATCCCTATCTCACAACTCAAGTGACAGCACCCTACCTCTCACACACATCCTCACATCTCAATCAGGCTCATATCCTCTCGGGTTTGAGTCCTCATCCTGTCCTTGGCTCCGCTCAACTTACAAACATTCCACACAGTGTCATATGTCCTGCTCACACTCCCCCCATCTGTTTCCACACAGGAGAAGCCTGCTCACATCAGCAGGGAGAGATCCCGGACTGCAGGTGGAGTGGCCCACATCAGGCCCCTCACTTATTTTGAAGAGCGTGCCATCACACTGACTGGTGAGGATGTGGACTCTACCTGCAGTGACTGTGAGGTCGGCGGCAAACACCCTTGTAAGGATCCTGCACCACATCATCCCTCTCAACGCGAAAATGAGCGCTCTCTCTCCTGCTTTTGACTTTGCTGACATGCACTACTTATCTCTACTTTGGTTAACAGGAAGCTCTGCCAAGCAGCCGACACCCTCAGCCAGCCATTCCCTCAGCTCCATCCAGGTCTTCACCTCAGCCAAGAGGTCATCTCCTTCATTGAAGAGTAAGTAAGTAAGTAAACAGCCTGGAAGACCCATCACAGCACTTACCCACACCATGCACCAGCGCAGAGACACACATCTCGGTGGGACACAGATCTAGGGCAGGCTCGGGTTCATAATCTGGTGGTCACCACATGGACACATGCCTGCAGCAGGAGCAGGCAGGTTTCACCGAGCTTCCCAGCACTCAGAGGACTGCTGGGGATCAGCATCTGTGAGGTCCAAGTCAGATGATGACCCTCTGGATTTGGCCTTCCAACTCATACTGGAGAGTCAGCAGAAGGCGTGGGAACATCACGCAGAGCTGTTGGAAGCCCTCAACAGAGTGACACGCAAGTTGCAGGAGTGCATCCGCCTGCTCTTGAAGAATTGGTGCCCACATGTGCCAGTATGGAGGTCTCCATGGGGAGGATGGCTGACGCCATTGAGACCTTGGTCCAGCATAATGCAGAGATGTATGCAGACCTGCGATCCATCACAGGAGCCATGGGTGAGTTCCTGCAGTGGTAATGCATGAAGGAAATAAGGCACATCAATGTCCCTCCAGGTGCTCCTTCCCCTCAAGGAGTCAGGCTGGGGCCCCCAGGAACACGAAGGGAGGAAGAGTGGCAGCTGGACACCCCTGGGTCATCCACTCAGAAATCTCAGAGGCTGTCCTTTCCCTTCAAGTCCTCTTTGCTAGTGAGCCTCCAACCTCATCCTCTGTCACCTCAGAGGGAACAGCTGGCCAACGGGTGATTCTAGAGGGAGAAGTGTGTGTATGTGTATGTGTATATGTGTGTGTGGCAGGGCCTTTTGGAGTCTCATGCAAGTGTTCTCACAGGCGGATCCTTCACCTGTCACACTCACCTCAATGACCAAAATGTTGAATGTTGCCTGCTGGAGTTCACTTTTAGTTGTCCATCTGAGTTGAACTGCATCACCGCCCACCCAATGATCACATTCCCATGCAGCACCTGATCTCCCCCACCACGACTCTCGTTTCACTTTTGATTTGGCAGCATGGTTTGGATTTAGGTTTTCATGCACTCCCCCATCTTTTCCCCTCCCCCCATCAGCCATTTCCTCTCCCCCATCACAGCAGAACCCCGCTGCAACCACCACCCCCTACCTCCGCCGCCCCCCCCCCCGCCCCCCGCCCCCCGCCACCCCGCTCCCTCACACCTCCCCAGCAAAGTCTTCCATCTTCCCTCCATTACTTACCAGACACAACTCTTTCCTTTCAGGGGTGTCCAGGTGAACGTGCATATTCCCTTCCTTCTCAAAAATCCCACCTTCATGCACATTCACCTCCCGACCACCTCTTTCTCACACCCAGGGTCTGTGTCTGCCTCCAAATCCCTACCAACCACCCTCGCCATCCCTTCTACAGCTGCTGTCGAACTATCAACCTCCCACCCTACCACCTCACTCTGCCCTTGTTCATTCTCACTACTCCCTCATACAATGTCAACCCTCAGTTCACTCCCCAGGAGGCAGTCATGAACCCATCAGACCCCTGCCTCACATGTTCACCTGGACATTCCCCCCCTCCGGACTCCTTCCCCCCCAAAGCCCTTCACCCCCTTAGTCCTTCCACGCTCAAAGACTCCACCCCCTGCTTAGTCCCTCCCCTTTCCTGACTCCCCCAGACACCCTTCTTCCACCACCCTTAGTCCTTCACCCTCCCAACTCCTTCCTCCAGCTTTACCTCTTCTTCAGTCTCACTTTTTCCTGCAGCTTTACTCCTTCCCCCTTTCTGACTCCATCCTCCACCCTCACACCTTCCTCCACCCTTACTCGCTCCACTTTCCTCACTCCTTCCTCCACCCTTACTCCCTCCCCTCTCTGCACTCCATCCATCCCCTGAAATTTCACCCTTCTCCACAGTCCTTCCTCTCCCTGGACTCCTTCCCCTCTCCGCACCCCTTCCCCCCTCCGAATTCTTTCCCTTACACCTTCCACCCACCTTATGCTTACTTCCCCAGTTGCCATTTCCTCCCGTTAGCCCCCTTTCCCTATACTCCCTACCCCTCCCAACCTCACCCTCCCCATCATCTTCATTTGCCCCTCCCAACCTCACCTGCTGACATTCTCATTTCCCCTCCCAACCTCACCTCTGCGACACCTTTCCTCTCCCAGTCGACCCTAGACCTTCCTCTCCCACCCCTTCCACCATCATGCATTGTGAACATCAACAGTGGCTATCCAATTTCCGTGAGCTGCTTAGCAGCAGAGCCATGTCCATGAGAATTTCCCCAGCACGCCATGGACAGTATCCTGTTGCTGTCAGGCTTCAGCATTTACTGCTCTTCAGTTGTCCGCAATGTGAGCAAGGCTCTGGAGGTAAGTCCAGACTTCTGCTCATCACACTTGTCAAGAGGTGTTCTGCACAGGCGTGTTTTCCCACTGACATGGGTGACGATCCAGTCAGGGGAGATGAGTCCGGCAGGATGGCCTTATGATGACATGCTGATGTATTTCAATAAGGTTCCCGAAGTCCAATGGTGGGGAATACAGCCCGCCATCAGCGGGCAGAGTGGATGATTGCAAATTGGTTTCACAACATTGTGAAACCAATTTTTGGCATTCTCGCCATATTATAAGCCCAGAAGACATAAGAACAGAAATTAGGCCATTTGGCCCATTGTGTCTGCTCCGCCATTCAATCATGACTGATAAGTTTCTCAACCCCATTCTCCCATCTTCTCCCTGTAACCTTTGAGCCCCTTACCAATCAAAAACCTATCTATCTGCGTCTTAAATACACTCAATGACCTGACCTCCACAGCCTTCTGTGGCAATGAATTCTATAGAATCACCACTCTCTGGCTAAAGAAGCTTCTCCTCATCTCTGTTCTGAAAAGTCGTCCCTTTACTCTGAGGCTGTGTACTCGGGTCCTAAACATCTTCCCCACGTCCACTCTATTCAGGCCTTTCAGTATTCTGTAAGTTTCAATCAGATCCCCCCCTCATCCTTCTAAACTCCATCGAGTATAGACCCAGAGTCCTCAAACGTTCCTCATATGTTAAGCCTTTCATTCCTGGGATCATTCTCGTGAACCTCCTCTGGACCTTCTCCTGGGCCAGCACATTCTTCCTGAGATACGGGGCTCAAAATTGCTCCCAATATTCTAAATGTGGTCTGACCAGAACCTTATAAAGCCTCAGCAGCACATCCCTGCTTTTATATTCTAGTCCTCTCAAAATAAATGCCGAAATTAATAGTCCGCTCACATCACCAAACAGGCCCAACACCAGAGGACACGAAATACTGGCCTAAGGAATTTTGGAAAATCATAGCTCTCTCTTTCAGAACCCTTGGGTGTATGCTATCAGGTCTTGAGGATTTGTTGGGTTTTAATCCTTCAATTATCCCCAATACTTCTTCTCTATTGCTATCTATTTCATTAATTTCCACACTCTTTTTAGCCCCTTGGATACTGTCTATTTCTGACATGAAAATTGTGTCTTCTGCTGTGAAGACAGACACAAAGGGCAGAATTTTCCATTTATGAGACTAAGTGTGGTGGCAGGCGGTTTCGGTTGTGCCCAGCCTGCTGCTCAGAGTGGCAGGATCTTGCGCCCAATTCTGCGCATGGAAGTGAATTAGTTATGTGCCGGTGAGTGTCAGACCGAATCACCTGGCAGGTCGGGAACTGATTTGTCCGCCTGCCATCAACTGGCGGGGTTGAAGGTCAGGGTGCCATTTTTAAAAGCCAGTCGGACACATAGATCTCAGTCTCTCCAGCCCACCTGTCCCCAGGAGACCATTACATATGTCTTCCACTCATAAGGAGAAGGTTGTAAGCCTCAAGAAGGCAGCAGCCCGCTTCACCCACCAGACCTTTGAGGCCTTGATCAGAGGAGTGCAGGCACACAGGCATGTCCTGTATCCCAGGAATAGGTCCAGGAAGCACACCTGCCTCACCTCTCCAGCCTGGCAAGCTGTCACAGAGCAGGTCAGTGTGGCTGGCAACCGCACTCGAAATGCCATCCAGTGCAGGAAGAGGATGAATGATCTCATCCACTTCACCAGGTTAAGTCATCCTTCAACTCCCTCCAATATCAAACTCTCATCATGGCATCATGCACTCAAATGGCTACTCTCTTCAGGGATCTAACACAACCATTAGTTGGAGACACATATCAACACTGATTGTCTCACAGAATCTTTAACATCACCACCATCCCATCTATCATGCTGCTCACACTCAATCCTTTGGCTCTTCTGGTGACACTTCACCACACACAGGAGACATGCATCTCACCCAACCTCTGCTCTATCCATTCTCATTACATGCCTTTCCTTCATCCTCATCCAGGGCAAGCTGGCACACAACAGAAGGGAAACAGCGTAGGCCAAGGAGGGATGGCCGAAATCATAGCTCTCACTGAATTCAAGGAGGTTGCACCAAGCTGGCTGGGGAGGACAGGGATCGCTTCTGTGAGGAAGGGGAGCTTGGCATCTCCCAGCAATCTAGGACAGATCACAACTCCATCACTTCATCACATTCTGACAATCACAGTGAGTCATGTGCAGTCTTATATTGCTCATGCTCATCAAAGACCATAAGACGTAGGAGCAGAAGTAGGCCATTTGGCCCATCGAGACTGCTCCACCATTCAATGAGATCATGGCTGATCAGCAAACCTCAACTCCACTTTCCTGTCTTTTCCCCATAACCCTTGATTCCCTTACTGATTAAAAATCTGTCTTTCTCAGCCTTGAATATACTTAACAACCCAACATCTACAGCCCTCTGCAGTAAAGAGTTCCACAGATTCACTACCCTCTGAGAGAAGAAATTCCTCTTCACTCCTGTCTTAAATGAGCACCCCCTTACTTTGAGATTGTGCCCTCAGATCCGAGACTCTCCCACAAGGGGAAACAGCCTCTCAGCATCTACCCTGTCAAGCCCCCTAAGAGTCTTATGTTTTTCAATAAGGTCACTTCTCATTCTTCTAAACTTGAATGAGTAAAGGCCCAACCCACTCTACATCTCCTCATAATAAAATCCCTCCATACCCAGGATCAACTTAGTGAACCTTCTCTGGACTGCCTCCAATGCCAGTACATCTTTCCTCGGATAAGGGTGCCAAAACTGTTCACAGTATGCTAGGTATGGTCTAACTAGTGCCTTGTATAGATTTAGCAAGGATTCCCTATTTTTATACTCCATTCCCTTGAAATAAAGGCAAACATTCCAGTTGCCTTCCCCATTACCTGCTGAACTTGTATGCTAGCTTTTTGGGATCCATGCACAAGGACCCCTAAAGCCCTCTGTGCTGTAGCATTCTGCAGTCTTTCTCCATTTAAATAACATTCAGCTCCTCTATTCTTCCTTCCAAAGTACATAACCTCACATCTTCCCACATTATATTCCATCTGCCAAGTTTTGAGCACCCACTTAACCTATAGGCTCTTTGTGTCATCCTCACCACTTGCCTTCCCACTTGTTTTTGGTGATAATACATTCATTTCCTTCACTCAAGTCATTAATATATATTGTAAATAATTGTGGCCCCAGCACAGATCCCTGGGGCATTCCACTAGTTACAGGTTGCCATCCTGAAAATGTCTACCTGTCCTTTATTAGTTAGCCAATCCTCTATCCATGCTAATGTATTACCCCCAACACCATGGGCTCTTATCTTATTAAGTAGCCTTATGTGTGGTACCATAAAGAATGCCTTTTGGAAATCCAACTATATTACATCTACTGGTTCCCCTTTACCTATCCTGCTTGTTATCCACTCAAAGAATGCTAATAAATTTGTCAGGTATGATTTCCCCTTCACGAAGCTATGCTGACTCTGCTTGATTATACTATGTATTTCTAAATGCTCTATTACATCCTTTATAATAGATTCCAACATTTTCTCAATAATGGATGTTAAGCTAACTGACCTATAGTTACTTGTTTTTTGACTCCCTCCCTTTCTGAATAAGGATGTTACACTGGCAGTTTTCCAATTCTCTGGGACTTATCCAGAATGTAAGGATTCTTGGAAGATTACTACCAGTGCATCCGCTATCTCTGTAACTACCTTTTTTTTTTAGTACCCTAGGATGCAACCCATCAGGTCCAGGGGACTTATCAGCCTTTAGCCTCATTAGTTTCCCTAGTACTTTTTCTTTCGTGATAGTTATTTCCTACCCCACTTTTGCCCCTTGATTATTTAGTGTTTTTGGAATGCTATTAGTGTACTCTACTGTGAAGACCGATGAAAAGTATTTATTCAACTCCACTGACATTTCCTGGTTCCCCATTATTATTTCTCCAGCCTCATTCTCTAAGGGGCCTATATTGGCTTTGGCCCCCTCTTCTTTTTTTATATATGTAAAGAAGCTTACTGTCTGTTTTTATATTATTGCTAGTTTATCCTCAAAATTTATTTTCTCCCTCGTTATTTTTTGGTCATCTTCTGCTGGTTTTTAAAACTTTCCCAATCCTCTGGCTTACCACTAATCTTTGCCACATTGTAACACTGTATTCAAAATCTTCTAGGCAGCAGCAGATCAAGGCACACATGGCTGCCCACCATAAGTCTGAGCCCCCAGATCATGTCCGAAGAGGAAGCACTCAAAGAACCATCACTGAGCTCACCTGCACCCTCCACTATCGCAGAGATGCACACCTCGGTGGGGCACAGCTCTAGATTAGGCTTGGGGTCACTTTCTGGAGAACACCTCGCTGACACGTCCCCATAGCAGTCAGGGGCAGGGGCAGCCCAGGTCTCCAGCACCAAGAGGGCTATTGGAGATCAGGCACCTGCTCAGTCCAAGTCAGGTGATGACCCTCTGGATGTGGCTGCCAACTCAATGCTGGAGATGCAACAACAGGCGGCGGAACATCAGCCAGAGATTCAACAGTCATTCAGCAGACCAGAAAGAATGATGGAGTCTGTCCATGTTCTGTCTGATGTCATGGCTGCAACATGCAAGCACCTTGAGGTCACCGTGGAAAGGTTGGCGGCCACCATGGAGACTTTGGAACAGCAGGTTTTGCTGGATTTGCGCTTGGCCCAGGACTCCATGGCCACACAACCTGGTGAGCACCATCATGTTATAGGTGACAGGGGGATGAGGCACCTCCCTTCAGGTGCACCATTTCAAGGAATCAGGACGGGGCTCTCAGGCACCCACAAGGGGGATTGAGCATCAGCTGGACACCCTGGTGGCCTCCTATCAGGAGAATCCAAGGCTGTGCAGCCGCTCACAGTCCCCTCTCCCTGTAACCCCATCTGCTCCAGATGCTTAGACTAACAAGAGTGCATCTGCCCCTGAACAGGAGACCTCCAGGCCTTGGGCCACCAGAGGACATCCACCAAGGTCATCACATATATCAGGACGTAGAAGTCAGCTGGCTACCTCTACCTCTGCTGTGGATATGGAGACTGCCATAAGATGTAGCAGTAGGGTCAGGAAAGTTAAGAAATTTATTGTCACTTTTGGATCACAGGTGTGCTACCACTGTAAAAAAATTGCACTTTTTGTGAATATGTTTGATGGCATGTGAATGAATGTCTTGGTCAACTGAAGGCATTGTGATTTTGTACATTGGAATACTCTTTTGTCAAGCTTTAGCCTCCACTCAGTGACAGTGTCCCACTATGAGATTAACATTCATGTGATATCAACCTCACTTGAACTAGTCTCCCCACCCTTGTGTGGTATCAGGGAGATGTGTTTAAATCTTTATTTGAAGCATGTGATGTTTGCACTTCTGACCCTTCTTCCTCTAGGAACATCTTTGAGGAAGGGCAGCTCATCAGCATTGATATTCTAGCAGCATTTATGTCTCCTCAGTGTAGTGACAGAAGACAAGATATGCAGGGGAAGAGGAGATCCCTAGCCATGTCCTCATCTCAGTGGCAGAAGAGTTTGCATCATTATATGGCAGAGAAAGCTTCAAGTCATCTCTCGCATCGCTCTCGTTCCTCACTGGGCTCTCAGTTCCCAGAATGAGCACATTCACGGGGTACCACGGACCAACGCAGAGATCATGGCCTACGCGATTCACGAGGCCAGACTGTGCAAGTGTGAATGCAGGACTCATTCTCACAGTGAGTGGTCAGACATCCCAAGATGAAAGGGAATGGCATTGAGGGCTAGGAGAAATGTGGCCATATGCCCTCACTTAAATTGCTGACAGGCTCCAGGAAAAGTAAAGTTAAGAGTCATGGGCATGATTCCCACGTTTTGCTTCCTCCAAAGTGTTGTTGCATTCATACAGTACCTCAGCACCCTACTGAGGTTCCTGGACATCTGGATTTTCATCCTCTAATATGCTCTCATCCTTCTCCATTTTTCCCTCTGGCAAGGGATCACCTCTTTGCATTGCCTGATTGTGAAGGGCACAACACAGAGCAATGGTGCATGAAAACCTATCGGAAGAATATTGAAGTGAGCCACCTGAGAGGTCCAAGCATCTGAAGTGCATCTTCAGAAGCCCTATGGTTTGCTCTATAAGGGATGGTGTGGAATGACTCAGAGGGCGACACACCGGTGTCATCAGCCAGTGTTTCAGCTGGTACCCCTTATCCCCATGCAGCCATCCCTGCAGACGTTCAGGTCCCTTGAAATGCACCTGGGAGTGACTCAAGGTGTAGGAGTCATGGGAACTCCCAAGGTACCTAGCAAAAACATGCATTATGTGCTTCCAATGATCACACGCCAGTTGTATATTGATGGAATGTTAGCCCTTCTGGTTTACAAACATTAGGGCCTGCTGCCATGGAGCCAATATATCCAAATGGGTAAAGTCTATTGCACCCTGCACTCTTGGGAAGCCTGAGCTGGCGGCGAAGCCAGTGTATCTTGCAGCCTTGCTATCTTCATGCAGAGCAAACCTCACTTACTGATATGCCTTACTGTAAAGGACATCTGTGACATCCTTTATGCATCTATGTGTTGCGGACTGAAAGGTACCACACAGGTCTCTTGTGGGTCCCTGGAACGACCTACAGGCAAAGAAATTGAATGTGGCAGTCACCTTTAAAGCCACTGGCAGGGGATAGCCTCCCACTCCACAGGGCATTAGGTCTTCATGAAGAATGTGGTAGATGTGATCTACCAGAGCTCAGGACAAGCGCAGGCATGTGTGGCATTGTCTCTCATGCATTTGTAAATAGGAGACTCTTCTACGTTTGGTGATTCACCTCCATTGTCTGGATCTCTCCTCCTGACCTTCCTGTTCATGCTCTGGCTCCCTTTGATCATGTCCCTTAGGTGGGGCCTCCTGCTGGAGCTGAGCTCGGCATCACCTCTACCTCCTTTGCCTCCTCCATTGCATTAGGACCCTGACAAAGGCAGTATCGAGCCCTGGATGTATCACTGCTTTTGCCTTCCCTCTCAAACGAAATATTGGAGACATTAATGAGAGTGAAGCTCAGACTATGAAACCTATGACAACTGTAAGGGTCTATAGTTTTTCTGCCCTACTTACATGGTGGCTGATGCAGCCTTGTCCCTGAGACACTAGCACACACATCGAGGTGACCAAGATGCCATCCCAGATATGTAACATTTGGAACGCTGAGTGGGATGATAAGGCATAAGTGAGATGCATGACCCAACCTAGCTCAGTGCTCCAATCTCTGATATGACATTGGCCACTACCAATCAGTTGCTCATGGTCAATGAGTAGATGCCCTTTGGGCCGTTATGAATGGCAATTCTGGTGAACATGTGACTGGCCTTCATTGATGGAATGTCATACATCATACAGCTATGCCTCCTTCACTATTGCCTGCATTCCCAAATTTTTCATTTCTATGTGTTACTCTTGAGATGCAATGCCTATGCTGTTAAGACACTGAGTTATGAGTACCCCTGTTATAGCACTAATGAAGGCAGTGGCTTTCTTTCCAAGGAGGTCTCCCTCCTTTCTCTCTAAGCAGGCTCCTGTTCATTCTTGTGGCACCAACAAATTAGAGGGCAGCCCCAGAAATGGCCCCTCAGCTTAGCAGTGCACTCCTCCCTCACTGCCTCAGAGCCCTCCTGATCAGATTCGCTGGTATTTTTGATTTATTACTGCAACATAACTGATGGTGATTCTTCATTATGACTTGTAAATGAACTTCAACGCTTCCTCTCTCACTTCCGTGTGCCTGTCATATACCTGGAACCTCACAATGTGAAGCTAGAGCTCCCTCCCGATGTTCTCCAGCCTTTCCCAATCGCATAGTTGTGGTTCCTACCCTCCCGCCTGAGCCCATCACTTGTGATGTGCCCACGCCCCATGTGGACTTCTATCCAGTCTACCTGGAGACCTACCGAGGTGACTGAGGTCCGATGTGCGCACACCACCCCCTTTTCAAACAGGTCTCAGGGCAATGGAATTTCTTGTTGGTGTGGCGCAAGATTGGAAGGTGCCATGAGATTCCGGCGAGCAGCTGTTTTAATGAGCGTTCATTTTGGTAATGAATGCAAATAGTGTTCATGCCATTAGGCAGCGGGATAACTGACCCGCCAGTAACCCGCCATTGGCAGAATCGCAAACTACATTTACACTGGCAGGTTTCCGACTTTTTGCCTGCTGCTAAATTATCCACTCTCGCCTGCCACAAAACCCATGGCGGGCAGGATGGGAAAACACTGCTCAAAATATTTGTTCAATGCCTCTGCTATTTCCTAATTTCCCATGATAGTTTCTCCCGTCTCTGTTTCTAAAGGTCCAACGTTTACTTTAGCTACTCTTTATATACATATAAAAGCTCTTACAGTCTGTTTTTATGTTTCTGGCTATTTTACTCTCACATTATATTTTTTCCCTTTTTATCAACTCTTTGGTGGCCCTCTGCTGGCTTCTAAAACACTCCCAACCCTCAGAATTGATACTGTTTTTTGCAAAATTGTAAGTGTCTTCTTTTAACCTATACTACCCTTAATTTCCTGAGTGAACCACAGATGGGTCTTTCTCGTTGAGTTTTTGTTTATCAATGGAATGTATTTTTGTTGAAGATTTTGAATTGTTTCTTTAAATGTTTCCTACTATTCATTTACCTCCATACTTTTTAATTTTTTTACCCAATTACCCTTAGCCAGTTCTCCCCTCATACTAATGTAATTGGCTTTGTTTAATTTTAAATTCTCATTTGTGATTGGAATATGTACTTTCAAACTTAACATAGGATTCAATGGATTATGATCACTATTTTCCAGTGGATCTTTTACTATGACATTACTAATTAACCCTGCTTTATTACACAATACTAGATCTAAGATAGATTTATCCCTAGTCAGTTCCACAATATATTGCTCCAAGAAACTGTCACAAAAATATTCTACAAACTTAGAAAATAATGATGTGATTGGGCAGAGTCAAAATAGATTTATGAAAGGGACATCATGTTTAACAAACCTGTTGGAGTTTTATGAGGGTGCTACTTATAGCATAGATAAAGGAGAACCAGTAGATGTGGTGTGTTTGAATTTTCAAGCTTTTGATAAGGTCCCATACAAGAGGTTAGTAAACAAAATTAGAGCACATGGGATTGAGAGTAATATTCCGGCATGGATTGTGAATTGGTTAACAGACAGAAAACAGAGTAGGAATAAACAGGTCCTTCTCAGGATGGCAGATTGTGACTAACGGGGTGCCACAAGGATCAGTGCTAGGTCCACAGCTGCTCACAATCCATATAAATGATTTGGATGTGGGGGCCAAATGTAATATTTCCAAAATAAAGGCAAAATACTGCGGATACTGGAAATCTGAACCGAAAACAAAAATGCTGGAAAAACTCAGCATGTCTGACAGCACCTGTGGAGAGAGACAGAGATAATGTTTCGAATCCGTATGACTCTTCTTCAGATCACAATCTCAAAACGTTATCTCTGTCTCTCTCTCTCCACAGATGATGTCAGACCTGCTGAGTTTTTCCAGCATTTTTGTTTTCGGTAATATTTCCAAACTTGCTGACGTCACAAAACTAGGTGGGAATGTGAGTTATTACGGACATGCTAGGAGGCTTCAAGGGGATTTGGACAGGCTATGTGAGTGGGCAAGAACATGGCAGATGGATTGTAATATGAATAAGTGTGAAGTTGTCCACTTCAGTAGAAAAAAATAGTAAGACAGTATTTCCTAAATGGTGAGAGGTTGGGACGTGTTATCCAAAGGGACCAGGCTGCCCTTGTTCATGAGTCAATAAAAGCTAACAGGCAGGTGTGGCAAGCAATAGGAAGGTAAGCTGTACGTTGGCTTGCATTGCAAGGGGATTTGAGTACAGAAGAAAAGATGTCTTGATACAACTTTATAGAGCCTTGGTGAGACCAAACCTGGAGTACTGTGTACAGCTTCGGTCTCCTTACCAGAGAAAGGATATACTTACCATAAGGGAGTGCAACTGAGGTTCACCAGGCTAATCCCTGAGATGGCAGAATTGTGGTATAAGGAGAGATTGAGGAGACTGGACCTGTATTCTCTAGAGTTTTGAAGAATGAGAGGTGATCTCAATGAAACTTACGAAATTCTTACAAGGCTTGACAGGGTAGATGTAGATAGGTTGTTGATGGTGGGTCTAAAACCAGGGGATACAGTTTCAGAATAAGGGGGAGGCCATTTAAGATTGAGATGAGGGATGTAGTATAATGGGTGTTTGCCATAGCAAGTGCTAATGTGGGAGTGGAACACAGTTTCACCCACAACATGATGTAGAGATACACATGACAGTAGACATAGAGTGGTGCAGAGAGGATTTGAGAGAAGTAGGCATGGAACTAGTACCTGGATAAGGCAGTACCTTAGAAAATATATATTATATTTTACTAATAAACAGTTTATGTTCAACTACACAAGCTACCAGACCTCTTAGTGAGACACCAAACAACCTTACAACATGGTGGCAGTGATGGAATGGATCCCAAAATCTCAAGGCAGCTAAGGAACGAACTCATAACCTCAAAGAAACTGGAAAAGGAATTCAGGCTCCCAAGGCATGAAACAGTAAAGAAACTTCAGCCTGACCTGAGCAAAGTGCACCTAATTTGAAGACACAGCTGGAGATCAGCTAAAAAGAAGCTCCATTGCAGATGTGGAAACTGAAGGCAGAAGAAAAATCAATTGTGCAGGTAAAGAACTCCACCAGAGAACATGGCGTACCATTGCCAAACCTGATTGAAAGTAAAGTCAAAGGACCCAGTCAGATCACAAAAAGGGTGAACAAAATTCAGGAAGAATAGTATTGCCAGACCTGATCGAACGCAGAATCAAAAGGGTGGTGATCAAAATTCAGGAAGAGGGTAAACTTACCGTTTAAATATAATCAGGGCATTAATGAGGCAAAGTATATTGATTATTTAACAAATGCAGCTGTAAGGATACTACAACTGGGTCTGGAGGTGACCCCAAACTATGTGGCAGCTGAACTTGAAGGAATGAGAAAAAAAAATTAAAACAGCAGTAAGAGCCAAAAAATTTTCTTCCTTTCAAGTTTTTAGCTTAACAAAACAAGTACCTGGCCCAATCGACTTGCTTTGAAGATTTCCTGCATAACTGATTAGTTTGAAGAATTGGTTCTGTGATCACTGCATGCTGAAACGCAACAAGCGTGAGAAGAAGGGAGAAGGAAATGGTTGCAGTGGCACCATTTTGCTAAAAAATGAATGAAAGCTGTATTCCCCTCTTCTTAAAAACAGCCATGGAAAGTAAATTAAAACTGCCAGACCAATTTGAGCTCAAGCAAGGGCAACATACAGAAGGACATTTTTAAATTACAGGAGCACATCAGGATTAAGTAGGAAACCAGGGGGAGTTAATACATTATTGTACTTATTTGGTGAATTTGCTGACAATGTAATCATAACATGAGATATAGATGAATCCTCAACCACATTTGGTTAGATATTAAAAGCCTTTGACAGCTAGTATAAACTCAAGTTGTGCAGAACATAGATCATAAAAGAAGGTGGAGGATAACCCCTATAAAGCCCCCAAAGGGCAAGGGAGACCATAACCAAGCAAAATGCAAGATGGTCAAAAACCATGCCAATACAATGCAGTGCAAGAACCAAAGAGTTTAGTGCAGAGTAAAGAGGCTGAGAATCAGCCAAAAGGCTTAAAAATAGAGCTTTTTGAAAATGCTGATACAGTACTCAACCTGCACAGAGTGAGCACATGGCTGTGAATAAAGAAAAGTTATCTGATATCCGTTACGGAAAGGAGAAAGGCAAAGTGAATTTCTTTATCCCCTCCTTGTCTGATCATAACCAGAGTTCTTTTTGAATTATTTTTCAAGTAGACTGTTGCATGTTTCCCAAAGGGGAGGTAATGGTGCTGTTGCTGGACTAGTAATCCAGAGACCTGGGGTAATGCTCTGGGGACCCGGGTTCAAATCCCACCATGGCAGATGGTAGAAATTGAATTCAATTAAAATCTGGAATCAAAAGTCTAATGATGACTATGGAACCATTGCCTTCAGCATCTGCAGTATTTTGCTTTTATCTAAAATGTTCTCTTTCCTGTCTTCTACCACACTTGGTGGAAACCTGGGATGATTCCACCCACTAAGTACTACAATTCCAATTCTGAATCAGCAAAGTCAGCCAGGAGCAACTGAGACTACTACTCCTCCAAGTGGAAAGATTTGAAAGAGTCGTAAAGCCTCCAAGCCATCTGAATTTATAAAATCAGAAGCTTGATGGGGGGCCTGGAGAAGGAGTAGCACATAAAGAAAGATTGTGCTGTTAATATGTTGCACGAAGACTTGCGGGAAGGTGCAGTAAAAGGGTATTCAGCATAGCAAGGGTTAATATGGGACTGAAGAGCAGTACTGCCCATGGTTTGATGTAGAGAGACACGTGACAATAGATAGGTGACAGAGTAGTGCAGAGAGGGCCTGAGGGAAGTAGGCATGAAGCTATTACCTAAATAAAGCTATACCTTGAAGATATGTATGCAGTTATGTTTTGCCATTTATGTTAATGTTTATGTTCAAACATTTATGAGACACCAAACAACATTACAGCAAGGAAGAATTTCGTCACTCAGAGGGTGGTGAATCTTTAGAATTCCCTACTCCAGAGGGCTGTGAAAGCTTAATCATTGAGCATGTTCAAGACAGAGATTAATAGATTCCTGGATACTAATGACATCAAGGGATTTGGGGATAGTAAGGAAAAATGGCATAAGGGATAAAAGATCAGCCATGATCTGTTTGAATGTCTGAGCAAGCTCAATGGATCGAATGGCTTACTCCTGCTCCTACTTCCTATGTTCCTGTTTTTGTTTTGCTGCTTCCAGCTTACAATTTAGCAGAGGATGCGTTCATTTGTGCTGCGACAGCAGGGGGAGCATACCTTGCAGGTGAAAAATTCCATTCTGCCAGTAGCATCAGGAACAACTGTGCATGTGCTGGTGGCCACAGTATGGGTGGAGTACACAGGTGCAACTATTTCTGCTGCTCTTCCGGAGTTACAATGTAAAACTAATTCACCAGTTGCCATGCTGAGGTTTGAATTTTCTCATTGTGGGTTGCTAGTTCAAGTAAGTACACTTCCACTCTAATCATCATGGGAGCCAGTCAACAGTTTCACTTCAGCACGTTGTATAGGGACACAACAGGGAATGGTCAAAAAAATTTGAGCAATTTCTTTCAAGTCTTTCAAACTTACTTTTTTTCACTGGTGATTGTTTTGGAGGTGGAAGCTTAGATCTAAGAGTGGGCCCAGTGCATACAAAATATTTTTCCATCTCCTGGTCTGTTAAATTTTTAACAATTGTTCCTGTGAAAGGAAACAAAGGTTAACAATTGGTCAGACAATACAAACATAGGATTCCACGCAGAGCTAGGACTTTACATTTTTTAGTAGCCTGTTGAGTTACTGCTTACATTTAGTAGCCAAACAAATACTTTGAAAGTCAAAAGATTCAATAATTATACACTTAATGGCTGTTATTTCAAATTATTTACTTTCTCTACATGGTAACTTATATGCACATTTATGCTTGATTTCTATTCTTGACATTCGCATTATTTTCCATCAATATATTTGCTGGGCAGCAAGGAATAACCCATTAATCTTTGCCAGTGTTGCCTGCATAACCAGAAGAAAGCAAACATTTTTATCAAATCTTACACAGCGATAAGATTGCCAACTCTGGATTTATTCCTGGAGATTCCAGCAGATCACCTCACAACTCCCACACAGTTAAACAGCCTTTTAATCTTTCTACAATATCTTATAACTAATAAAACATTGATAATACACACTATCTTTTTCATAACTACTATGATTTTTCACTCCCATGTTGTTTGCAGTAGTGTCCTGGAGAATAATCTTTAATTATCTGAAGACTCCAGGGCAATTCAGGAAAGCTGGCAATCCCAGACAGAGGTGCTACAATTGTCCTTTTGTCCTGCAACTAGGGAGGCGAAGATAAATGGAATGTGTTCTGGTCCATCACCCTTGATCAACACACAATATTACTGTGGGGGGGAAAGGCTTAATTGTCTTAAAACTGTAGTTGTTCCAAATTGGATTTTTGTCTTACGTTTTTTTTTCCGCTTTGGTGGGCTTTCTGGCTGTTGTTGTCGTAGCCGTTCTGTTGATAAAGAAAAAGATTCCATTAAAATCTTACCAATCTGAAAATGAAAATGTTGTTCTCAAGCTAAGTGCAGAATCAAAATGTCACCACGCTTCCACTATACTTACTTTGTATCCTCTCATACACCCAAGCTGATAACACACAACAGAAAAAAAAAATTAGTATTTGGAGACACTGCACATCAATTACTGAAAGTTGATTTCAAACAAAATAAACACTTCAAAAAACTTAGTGTTGAGAGTGAATGTCATTCCGGAGGATGGTGATATAACTATTGAATCATAGATTTATAAAATGTTTACAGCACATATGGAGGCCATTCAAATTGTAATGTCTGTGCCAGCTCTCTTCAAGAGCAATTCAGCTAGTCTCACTCCCAGGTCTGGATGCTGCCAGACCTGCTGAGTTTTTCCAGGTAATTCCGTTTTTGTTTTGGATTTCCAGCATCCGCAGTTTTTTGTTTTTAGTCTCACTCCCCTGTCTTTTTCCCATAGTCCTGCAAATCTTTTCTCTTCAGCTAATTATCCATTTTTGAAATGATTGAATCTGCCTCCAGCGCACTCTCAGGCAGTGCATCCCGAATCTTAACGACTAGCTGACTTTAAATATCATGTCGCTTCTGATTCTTTTGCCAATCAACTAAAATCAGCATCCTCTGTACTTGACCCCTCTGGGAACAGTTTTACCTTATCTACTCTGTCGCTCCTCATGATTTTGAACACCCCGATCAAACCTCCTCTAAATCCTCTCTTCTCTAAGGAGAGCAGATGGGGATCATTTAACTAACATGGCAGGGGTGTGGAAACCACAAGATAATACTAGACAGGATTAACAAGGGGCGTAGAATACTGAAAGAGATAGATAGCACGAGAGTAGGGAATAGTAGGTTAAAAAGTGGGGTCAGAGTAAAGGAGTATTGAAGCCTAAATCAGGGTTACTGAGCATTTATGTGAATGCACAGAATGTGGTAAATAAGTCTGATGAGTTTCAGGTGCAGATTGCCATTTGCAAATATGATGTTGTGGCTATAAAAGAGACCTGGCTTAAAAAAGGACAGGATTGGATGTTAAATATCCCTGGATACAATGTGTTAGGAAAGATAGAAAAGGAAAAAAAATGGGGGCAGGGTGGTGGTATTGATAAAGGGGCTTCTTTAAATATATAAAAAGGAAGAGAGAGAGGCCAAAGTCAATATAGGCTCCTTAGAGGATGAGGCTGTCGAAACAATAATGGGGAACCAGGAAATGGCAGAGGAGTTGAATAAATACTTTGCATCAGTCTTCACGGTAGAAGACGCTAATAGCATACCAAATATACTAAGTAATCATAAGGTAAAAGGTGGGGAGGAAATAAATACAATAATTATCACTAGTGAAAAAGTACGAAAAAGTAATGGGGCTAAAGGCCAATAAGTCCCCTGGACCTGATGGGTTGCAACCTAGGATATTAAATAAAATAGCTGCAGAGATAGTGGACGCACTGGTAGTAATCTTCCAAGAATCCTTAGATTCTGGAAAAGTCCCAGAGAACTGGAAAAATGCCAATATAACACCCTTATTCAAAAAGGGAAGGAAACAAAAAAAAAAGAGGTAACTATAGGTCAGTTAACAACATCTGACATTGGGAAAATGTTGGAGTCTATTATAAAGGATGTAATAGCAGAGCATTTAGAAATGCATAATATAATTAAGCAGAGTCAGCATAGCTTCATGAAAGGGAAATCATGCCTGACAAATTTATTAGAATTCTTTGAGGAGGTAACAAGCAGGATAGGTAAAGGGGAACCAGTAGATGTAATATATTTGGATTTCCAAAAGGCATTTGATAAGGTGCCACACATAAGGCTATTTAATAAGATAAGAGCACATGGTGTTGGGGGTAGTGTATTACCATGTTTAGAGGACTGGCTAACTAATAGAAAGAAGACAGGGAGTTGAGATGTGGGGGGGGCAGGGTGGCATTTTCAGGATGGCAAACTGTAACTAGTGGAGTGCCTCTGGGATCAGTGCTGGGGCCACAATTATTTACAACATAAATTAATGACTTGGATGAAGGAAATGAATGTACTATCGCCAGGTTTGCAGATGACACAAAAATTGGTGGAAAGGCAAGTGGTGAGGATGACACAAAGAGTCTGCAGAGGGATATAGACAGGTTTAGTGATTTTTTAAAAATTCATTCATGGCACGTGGGCTTCGCTGGCTGGGCCAGCATTTATTGTTCATCCCTAATTTCTCTTGAGATGGTGGTGGTGAGCTGCCTTCTTGAATCGCTGCAGTCCATGTGGTGTAGGTACACCCAAAGTGCTGCTGGGAAAGGAGTTCCAGGATTTTGACCCAGCGACAGTGAAGGAATGACGATATATTTCCAAGTCAGGATGGTGAGTGACTTGGAGGAGAACTTCCAGGTGATGATGTTCCCATCTATCTGCTGCCCTTCTCCTTCTGGATGGTAGCGGTCATGGGTTTGGAAGCTGTCGAAGGAGCCTTGGTGAATTCCTGCAGTGTATCTTGTAGATGGAACACACTGCTGTCACTGTGCATCAGTGGTGGAGGGGGTGAATGTTTGAGTGGGCAAAAATGCGACAGATGAAATATAATGTAGGTGAGTGTGAGGTTATGCACTTTGGTAGGAAGAATAGAGGAGCTGAATATTATTTAAATGGAGAAAGACAGAAGAAAGCTGCAGCACAGGGGAAATTGGGAGTCCTCGTGCTTGAATCCCAAAAAGCTAGCATACAAGTTCAGCAGTTAATAGGTGAGGCAAATTGAAATTTGGCCTTTATTTCAAAGGGAATAGAGTATAAGAAGAGGGAAGTCTTGCTAAAGATTGAAATTGAAATAAAGAAGAAAAAGTGTTAGGTAGAAAATACAACTGAAGAACCAAACTGAATACAGGAGATTCAGAGGAGACGTGAAGAAGCAAATATGAGAAGCAAAGAGGGAGTATGAAAAGAGATGAGCTGGCATCAAAGTTTTCGCTCAGCCTATAAAGAGTAAAAAGGTGATAAAAGGAGGAGTAGGGGCTATCAGATACTAAATAAATACAAGGAGGAAGATGACACCCAGGCATGGTAAAAGGTGAGGTAATTCAGACACTAGATGGGTTTAAAATTGAAAAGGAGGAGGTATTGGGTAGGTTATCAATTAAAGTTGACAAGGCACTGGGACTGGATGACATGCATCCAAGGATACTGAGGAAAGTGAGAGTGAAAATTGCAGAGGCATTGGCCATAATTTTTCAGTCATCCTTAGAGTCAGGGGTGATGCTAAAGGACTGGAGAAATTCAAACGTTATACCCTTGTTCAAAAAATGATGTAAGTTGTGTTGAATTTGTACTGCTGCGATCCCAGCTGATGTTAATACTGGACAAGTCAGATCCCAGGCTGAAACCTAGCTTGACAGAGCCTAACTTTTTTTTAAGCAACCGTGGAGGAAAGTTACTGAACAAATTCACAAATGCCCACTGATGAGCTTATAACACAAAGAATAAAGCATTTATCAAACAAGAAGAAAGGAATTATATTACACCAGACAAAAAGGTTGGAAAGATCTCTATACAAACACAAGAAAATGATTAAAATATTCACTATTCCTTCAGCCCAGCTATATCTCTATAGACACATACAAATTTGGCAAGATAAAACAATATTCATGGTAAGTATGTGGTACATGTGAATTAACTGTTGTCAGCCACACCACATTCCAAAGTAAATGGTAGATGCGACCAAGGCAGATCCATGGATTTTTCAACAACCCACCCATACGTGGTCACATTGTGGGCCAATCAATCTCACTGAAACGTTGTCTTTTTCACAAGGGATTCCAATCTCCACATTTGAAGAATTCAACTTGGGATTATCACCAAATGTCGCTCCCACTTGATGGCTTCAACAAGGACCCACCTCCAGTGTTTCAATCTTGCCTTCCGAGATTCTTTTCCCAGATCTCCAAGTACGCTCAAGCTTCACCTTCTAAACAAAATTTCAGATCTTTGGCCATGCCAAGCAGAACACCACTGCTCCAAAAGGCCCACAGTAAGGAGTCACCAACCTTCGGCTGCCTCCTCGGATCTTTAGTACTTCTCTCAAGCCCACTTCACTTCAAGTCTGCTCCTCATAACTCTGTCTCTTTAACTTCGAGCCTATTGCTTTGCTCCTTTCTTTCAACTTTACTTAACATGACCTGTTTACAATTCCTGCTCCTTCTCCCATACGTGGAACCTCCTTCTGGGACCTTCCTGATCCCAGTCTTTGTCCCTGCCTGGGGCTTTCATCTGGGACCTTTCTCTGTCTCCCTTTCCGGTTTGGACCCTTCTTCCTTTCCCCCTCCTGTGTCCAGCTCCCTGGGACATCTTCCTCCTGATGGCGATCTGGTTCAGGTCGCCTGACTTGCAGTTTCATGACATTTCACTTCTAAGCTTCTTTTTTTCTGCGCAGATGTATAGGGCCGGTTCCTGGCTGAAGAGCAGAAAGAAATTCAAACTGCGCAAGTGTGGCTAGTTCCCAGCAGGAACATGTACAGGAGACCCAAGTTCTCAACCTCTGACAGCCGACTTAAAATTAAGGTAAGTGATTGCGTTTCTTAACAGTGTAAGTCACTAGTTCAGCCTCAACTGGGTGTGGTGCCAGTTCTGGGCACCACACTTTAGGAAGGATGTGAAGGTATGAGAGAGGGAGCAGTAAAGATTCACGAGAGTGGTTCCAGGGATGGGAAACTTCAGTTATGAAGATATGTTAGAGAAATTAGGACTGTTTTTGTTAGAGAAAAGAGGGTTGCAAGGAGATTTTATAGAGGTATTCAAAATCATGAGGACTCTGGGCAGAGTAGGGAGGAAGAAACTGTTCCCACTCATGAAAGAATCAAGAAAGTGAGGGCACAGAATTAAAGTAATTAGTAAAATAAGCATAAGTGATATGAGGAGAGACATTTTTACACAGCGAGTGTTTGAGGTTTGGAATGCACTGCCTGAGAATGTGATTGAGGGTGGTTCAATTGAAGCATTGAAAAGGGAATTAGACAGTTATCTGAAAAGGAGAAATGTGCAGGGTTACAAGAGAAGGGAGAATGGTACCCGGTGAGTTACTCATTCGGATAGTTGGTGCAGCCACAATGGGCCAAATGGCCTCCTTCTGCACTGTAATAATTCTGTGATTCTGAGATCCAGAATTGACCAATCTCTCCGTGCAAGTGAAGCCTATCTTCCCTGGAACCATTCTTGTAAACCTTGTATGCACTTTCGGCAATGTCTTCATATTCTTCCAGAAGTCTGGTGTCCAGAATGGAACACAATACTCCATTTGAGGTCAAAACAGTACATTGAAAAGGTTCACTGTAACACCCTTGCTTTTGCACTTTCTGCCTATATTTATAAAGCCCAAGATCCCAAATGCCTTCATAACTACTTTCTCAACCTTTCTTCACCTTTAATGCTTTGTGAACATATACCTCAGGCCCTCTGCTCCTGTATCTCCTTTAGAATTGTAACCTTTATTTTGTAATGTCTCCCTTCATTTTCTAACCAAAATGGATCACTTCACACTTCTCTGCATTAGAATTCATCCACCATATCCCCACCAATTCGCATTCTATGTCTGATGCAGTCCATGTCCAAATGCAGCAAGACCTAGACAACATCCAGGCTTGGGCTGATAAGTGGCAAGTAACATTCACACCAAACAAGTGCCAGACAATTACCATTTCCAACAAGAGAGAATCTAACCATCACCCCTTGACATTCAATGGCATTATCATTGCTGAAGCCCCCCCAACTATCAACATCCTGGGGCTTTCCAATGACCAGAAACTGAACTGGATCAGCTACATAAATACTGTGGCTACAAGAGTAGTTCAGAGGCTAGGAATCCTGCGGCAAGTAACTCGCCTCCTGACTCTCCAAAGTTTACCCATCATCTACAAGGCACAAGTCGGGAGTGTGATGGAAAACTCTGCACTTGCCTAGATAAGTGCAACTCCAACAACACTCAAAAAGGTCAATACCACCTAGGACAAAGCAGCCCAATCCCCATTGGCCTATGTCCACCAGCTTCAACATTCACTCCCTCCACTACTGATGCACAGTTGCAGCAATGTGTACCATCTACAAGATGCATGCAGCACTTCACCAAGGCTCCTTTGACAGCATCTTCCAAACCTGTGACTCTATCAACAAGAAGTACAAGGGCAGCAGACACATGAAAATTGCCCTCCAAGGCACACACCATCCTGATTTGGAAGTACATCACCGTTCTTTCACTATCGCTGGGGTCAACATCCTGGACCCGCCTTCCTAACAGCACTGTGGGAGTTCCTATACCACATGGACTGTAGTGGTTCAAAACGGCAGCTCACCACCACCTTCTCAAGGGCAACTAGGGATAGGCAATAGAGGAGAGTGCGAGAGGAGGACTCTGGGATAGGCAGTCAACAGCACCTAGAGGAGAGTGTGAGAGGAGGACTCTGGGACAGGCAGTCAGCAGCACCTAGAGGAGCCGGGAGTTGAAAAGGAGCGTGAGAGGAGTAAGGAGTTGAAGAGGATCACGAGAGGAGTCGGGAGTTGAAAAGCACGAGAGGAGTCAGGAGATGAGGAGGATCGTGAGAGGAGCCGGGGGTTGAAGAGAAGTGCAAGAGGAGTCAGGAGTTGAAGAGAAGCGTGAGAGGAGCTGGTAGTTGAATAGGAGCGCAAAAGGAGTCAGGAGTTGAAGGGAAGTGCAAGAGGAGTCGGGAGTTGAAGAGGAGTGCGAGAGGAGTCGGGAGTTGAAGAGAAGCTGGGAGAGCAGGGGTGACTGAGGGAGTTCGGTGGGGAGGGAACGAGATGATCCTTTGAGTACCGTGAGAACAGCTGGGTAAGCATTTACTACTTTTATTGCTTATAGTCTTTAAGGTCTCATTTTGTGGTTCATCGTTTGCAGGGCCTATATTCTGTAACAACGAGGAGCAGGGAAGGAAGGCCCAAGAGTAATTGATATTAGGTATCTTCCAAAAGGTTTAAGTTAATTTAAAGGGGTAAGTCATGGCAGGAGAGCTGAAAGCCGTGGTGTGCTCT
The DNA here is from genome assembly GCF_017639515.1 of Carcharodon carcharias. NCBI lineage: Eukaryota > Metazoa > Chordata > Chondrichthyes > Lamniformes > Lamnidae > Carcharodon > Carcharodon carcharias. Next base: position 10,606,791 of record NC_054469.1, on the reverse strand, counting down.
TCCTGCTCTATGCGGGAAGCCGAGCCCATTTCCAGTGCCTGGGGCCAGCATGTGTGCGGGAAGTGTCTCCAGCTACAGCTCCTGGAAGTCCAGGTTTTGGAGCTGGAGCGACAGCTGGGGACACTGTGGAGCATCCGCAAGGTGGAGAGTATTATGGATAGCACGTATAGAGAGGTAGACACACCGCAGGCTAAGAGTCCACAGGCAGAAAGGGAATGGGTGGCCCCCAGGCAAAGCAAGAGGACTAGGCAGGAAGGGCAGGAATCTCCTGTGGCTATTCCCCTGCAAAACAGATACACCATTTTGGATACTGTTGGGGGGGAATGGCCTTTCAGGAGAAAGCAACAACAGTCAAATTCATTGCACCACGGTTGGCTCTGCTGTACAGGGGAGGAGTAAAAAGTGTGGGAATGCAATAGCTATAGGGGATTCAATTGTAAGGGGAATAGATAGGCGTTTCTGTGACTACAAACGAGATTCCAGGATGGTATGTTGCCTCACTGGTGCTAGGGTCAAGGATGACTCAGAACGGCTGGAGGACATTCTGAAGAGGGAGGATGAACAGCCAGTGGCCGTGGTACACATTGGTACAAATGAATAGGTACAAAAAGGGATGAGGTCCTAAAAGCACAACATAGGGATTAAGGAAGTAAATTGAAAAGTAGGACGTCAAAGGTAGTGATCTCAGGATTACTACCATATGCCAGTCAGAGTAGAAATAGCAGGATATATCGGATGAATATGTGGCTGAAGAGATGGTGTGAAGGGCAGAGTTTCAGATTCCAGGGACATTGGGACTGGTTCTGGGGGAGGTAGGACCAGTACAAACTGGACGGGTTATACCTTAGCAGGACCGGGACTGATGTCCTAGGGGGAACATTTGTTACTGGTTGGGGAGGGTTTAAACTAAAATAGCAGGGGGATGGGAACCTATGCAAGGAGTCAGAGGAAGGGGAATCAAAGACAAGAAAAAAAAGACAGAAAGGGGAATAAGGAAAGTGATAGGCAGAGAAATCAAGGGCAAGAATCAAACAGAGCCTCAGTGAAAAATAGTGGGAATGGGACAAGAAATGTTAAAAAGACAAGCCTTAAGGCTTTGTGCCTTAATGCAAGGAACATTCGCCATAAATTGAATGAATTAACCGCGCAAATAGACGTAAACAGGTATCATATAGTCAGGATTATGGAAACATGGCTGCAGGGTAACCAGGGATGGGAACTGAACATGTATTCAGTATTTAGGAAAGACAGATAAAAAGGAAAAGGCGGTGGAGGTGCATTGCTGGTTAAAGAGGAAATTAGTGCAATAGTGGGGAAAGATATTAGCTCTAACGATGTGGAATCTGTATGGATAGAGCTGAGAAACACTAAGGTTAGTGGGGAGTTGTATATAGGCCCCCAAACTGTAGTGGTGATGTTGGGAATGGCATTAAACAGGAAATTAGAGACGCATGTAATAAAGGAACATCTGTAATTATGGATGACTTTAATATGCATATAGATTGGACAAATCAAATTAGTAACAATACCGTACAGAAGCAATTCCTGGAGTGTATACAGGCTGTTTTTCTGGACCAATACATTGAGGAACCAACGAGAGAACAGGCCATCCTCTACTGGGTATTGTGTAATGAGAAAGGAATAATTGGGAATCTAGTTGTATGAGGCCCCTTAGGGATGAGCGACCATAATATGATAGAATTCTTCATCAAGATGGAGAGTGACGTAGTTGATCCTGAGACTTGGTCCTGAATCTTAATAAAGGAAACTACGAAGTTATGAGGCGCGTGTTGGCTATGATGGATTGGGAAACATTACTTAAAGGGATGACGGTGCATAGGCAATGTCAAACATTTAAAGTGCGCATGGGTGAACTGCAACAATTGTTTATTCCTGTCTGGCGCAAAAGTAAAACAGGAAAGGTGGCCAAACCATGGCTTACAAGGGATATTATAGATAGTATTAGATCGAAGGAAGAGGCATACAAATTGGCCAGAAAAAACAACAGACCTGAGGATTGGGAGCACTTTAGAATTCAGCAAAGGAGGACCAAGGGATTGATTAAGAAGGGGAAAATAGAATATGAGAGTAAGCTTGCAGGGAACAAAAAAACTGACTGTAAAAGTTTCCGTAGGTACGTGAAGAGAAAAAGATTGATGAAGACAAATGTAGGTCCCTTACAATCAGAAACAGGGGAATTTATAATGGTGAACAAAGAAATGGCTGACCAACTAAATACATACTTTAGTTCTGTCTTCACAAAGGAGGACACTAATAACATACCAGAAATGTTGGGGAACACAGGGTTTAGTGAGAGGGGGGAACTGAGAGAAATCAGCATTAGTAGGGAAATGGTGTTGCGGAAATTGATGGGTTTGAAGGCCGCCAAATCCCTGGGGCCTGATAATCTACATCCCAGAGTACTTAAGGAAGTGGCCCTAGAAATAGTGGATGCACTGGTGGTCATCTTCTGAGATTCTAGATACGCTGGAACAGTTCCTAGATTGGAGGGTAGCTAATGTAACCCCACTATTTAAAAAGGGAGACAGGGAAAAAGCAGTGAATTATAAACCAATCAGCTTGACGTAGGTAGTGGGGAAAATTCTAGAGTCCATTATAAAAGATTTAATAGCTGAGCACATGGAAAACAGTGGCAGAATTGTACAGAGTCAGCATGGATTAATGAAAGGGAAATCATGCAGGATAAATCTACTGGAATTTTTCTAGCATGTAACTTGTATAGTTGACGAGGGGGAGCCAGTGGGTTTATTTGGACTTGCAGAAGGCTTTCGACAAAGTCCCACATAAGAGATTGGCATGTAAAATTAAAGCGCATGGGATTGGGGGTAGTGTATTGAGATGGATAGAAAACTGGTTGGCAGACAGGGAACAAAGAGTAGGAATAAATGGGTCTTTTTCCGAATGGCAGGCAGTGAATAGTGGGGTACTGCAGGGATCGGTGCTGAGACCACTGTTATTCACAAAATATGTTAATGATTTAGATGAGGGAATTAAAAGTAATATCTCCAAATTTGCAGATGACACAAAGCTGGGTGGGAGGGTGAGCTGTGAGGAGGATGCAGAGATGCTTCAGTGTGATTTGGACAAGCTGAGTGAGTGGGCAAATGCATGGCAGATGTAGTATAGTGTGGCTAAATGTGAGGTTATCCATTTTGGTAGCAAAAACAGGAAGGCAGATTATTATCTGAATGGCTATAAATTGAGAAAGGGGAATGTGCAACGAGACTTGGGTGTCCTTGTACGCTAGTCGCTGAAGGTAAGCATGGAGGTGCAACAGGCAGTAAAGAAGGCAAATGGTATGTTGGCCTTCATAGCCAGACAATTCGAGTACAGGAACAGGGATGTCTTGCTGCGATTATACAGGGCCTTGGTGAGACCACACCTAGAATATTGTGTGCAGTTTTGGTCTCCTTATCTGAGGAAGGACGTGCTTGCTATAGAGGGAATGCAGCGAAGGTTTACCCGACTGATTCCTGGGATGGCGGGACTGACTTACGACGAGAGATTGAGTCGATTAGGATTATATTCGCTGGAGTTCAGAAGAATGAGGGGGGATCTCATAGAAACCTATAAAATTCTAACATGACTAGACAAGGTAGATGCAGGAAGAATGTTCCTGATAATGGGGGAGTCCAGAACCAGGGAGCACAGTCTGAGGATTCGGGGTAGACCATTTCGGATTGAGATGAGGAGAAATTTCTTCAGCCAGAGAGTGGTGAGCCTGTGGAATTCGTTACCACAGAAAGTAGTTGAGATCAAACCATTGTATGTTTTCAAGAAAGAGTTAGATATAGCTCTTGGAGTGAAAGCGTTCAAAGGTTATGGGGAGAAAGCGGGAGCAGGCTATTGAGTTGGATGTTCGGGAGGGAAGGGTAAAACTCCAAGAAGTAGGACTAATGGGAAACAAAGCAGCAGGTTAGTGTGTGTGTGTGTGTGTGTGTGTGTGCGGGGAGTGGATTCAACTTCATGGAAAATTATGAAAAAACTGAAAAGAAAAGAGAGCTCAGGAGAGGCTTTTAAAGTCTCCAGAACACAAATAAGACAGAGTGTTTGGAAAGGGCTAGGAATCTAACTTCAAGCACATCAGATAAAGGGATGACAATGAGAAAGGGAAAGGGAAATACAGGACCGAAGGTGTTGTATCTGAATGCATGCAGAATACGAAATAAGGTAAATGAGATTGTGGCGCAGATTGAAATTGGCAGGTATGATGTGGTGGGCATTATGGACACATGGCTACAAGGGGATCAGGACTGGGAGCTAAATATCCAAGGATATACATCCTATTGAAAAGATAGGCAGGTTGGCAGAAGGGGTGGGGTTGCTTTGTTAGAAAGAAATGAAATTAAATCGATAGCAAGAAATAACATAGGGTCAAATAATGTAGAATCTGTGTGGGTAGAGTTGAGAAACCGCAAAGGTCAAAAAACCATAATGAGAGTTATGTACAGGCCTCCGAACATCAGTCAGGATGTGGGGCACAAGATACACCAGGAGATAGAAAAGGTGTATAAGAAAGGCACGGTTACAGTGATCATGGGGGATTTCAATATTCAGGTAGACTGGGAAAATCAGGTTGGTAGTGGATCCTAATAAAAGGAATTTGTGGAATGTCTACGAGATGGCTTTTCGGAGCAGCTTGTGGTGGAGCCCACTAGGGAACAGGCAATTCTAGATTTAGTGATGTGTAATGAGGCAGATCTGATAAGGGAGCTTAAGGTGAAGGAACCTTTAGGAGGAAGTGACCATAATTTGATAGAATTTACCCTGCAATTTGAGAGGAAAAAGCTGGAATCAGGTGTAACAGTATCACAGTTGAATAAAGGCAACTACAGAGGCATGAGGGAGGAGCTGGCCAGAATTGACTAGGAGATGAGCCTAGCAGGAAAGACAGTGGAACAGCAATGGCAGGAGTTTCTGGGAGTAATTTGGGAGACACAGCAAAAATTCATCCCTAGGAAGAAGAAGCATGCTAAAGGGAGGACAAGGCAACCATGGCTGACAGAGGAAGTCAGGGACAGCATAAAAGCTAAAGAGAAAGCATACAATGCAGCGAAGAGCAATGGGAAACCAGGGGATTGGGAAGCCTACAAAGACCAACAGAGGACAACTAAAATAGAAATAAGGGGGGAGAAGATTAAATATGAGGGTAAACTAGCCAGTAATATAAAAGAAGATTGTGAGAGTTTTTTTAGATATATAAAGGGTAAGAGAGAGGCAAAAGTGGACATTGGGCCACTGGAAAATGACGCTGGGGAAGTAGCAGTGGGGAACAAAGAAATGGCGGAAGAACTGAATAGGTACTTTGCGTCAGGCTTCACAGTGGAAGACACGAGTGACTCCCCAAAGTTCAAGAGAGTCGCGGGGGGCAGAGGTGAGTATGGTGGTCATTACCAAGGAGAAGGTGCTAGGAAAACTGAAAGGTCTGAAGGTGGATAAATCACCTGGACCAGATGGATTACACCCCAGAGTTCTGAAGGAGATAGCTGAAGAAATAGTGGAGGCATTAGTGGCGATCTTTCAGGAATGACTGGAGTCAGGGAGGGTCCCAGAGGACTGGAAAATCGCTAATGTAACCCCCCTGTTTAAGAAGGGAGTGAGGCAAAAGATGGGAAATTACAGGCTGATTAGCCTGACCTCTGTCATTGGTAAGATTTTAGAGTCCATTATTAAGGATGATATTCAGAATACTTGGAAGTGCATGGTAAAATCGGGCAAAGTCAGCATGGTTTCATCAAGGGGAGGTCACGCCTGACAAATCGGTTAGAATTCTTTGAGGAGGTAATGAGTAGGCTAGATAAAGGAGAGCCAATGGATGTTATCTACTTGGACTTCCAGAAGGCCTTTGACAAGGTAACGCACAGGAGGCTGCTCAGTAAGATAATAGCCCATGGTGTTAGAGGCAAGGTACTAGCATGGATAGAAGATTGGCAGGAGGCAGAGAGTGGGGATAAGGAGGTCATTCTCAGGATGGCGGCCGGTGACTAGTGGAGTTCCGCAGGGGTCAGTTTTGGAATCACAACTTTTCACTTTATACATTAATGATCTAAATGAAGGAACTGAGGGCATCCTGGCTAAGTTTGCAGATGATACAAAGATAGGTGGAGAGACAGGTAGTATTGAGGACACGAGGAGGCTGCAGAAGGATTTGGACAGGTTAGGAGAATGGGCAAAGAAGTGGCAGATGGAATACAACATGTGAGGTCATGCACTTTGGTAGGAAAGATAGAGGCATAGACTATTTTCTAAATGGGGAGAGAATTCAGAAATCTGGAGTGCAAAGGGATTTGGGAGTCCTAGTCCAGGATTCTCTTAAGGTTAACTTGCAGGTTGAGTTGGTAGTTAGGAAGGCAAATGCAATGTTGGCAGGCATTTATTTTGAGAGGACTAGAATATAAAAGCAGGGATGTGCTGCTGAGGCTTTATAAGGCTCTGGTCAGACCACATTTAGAATATTGTGAGCAATTCTGGGCCCCGTATCTCAGGAAGGATGTGCTGGCCCTGGAGAGGCTCCAGAGGAGGTTCACGAGAATGATCCCAGGAATGAAAGGCTTAACATATAAGGAACATTTGAGGACTCTGGGTCTATACTCGATGGAGTTTAGAAGGATGAGGGGGGATCTGATTGAAGCTTATAGAATACTGAAAGGCCTGGATAGAGTGGATGTGGGGAAGATGTTTCCATTAGTAGGAGAGACTAGGACCTGAGGGCACAGCCTCAGAGTAAAGGGAAGACCTTTTAGAACAGAGATGAGGGGAAACTCCTTTAGCCAGAGAGTGGTGAATCTATGGAATTCATTGCCACAGAAGGCTGTGGAGGCCAGGTCATCGAGTGTATTTAAGATGGAGATAGATAGTTTCTTGATTGGTAAGGGGATCAAAGGTTACGGGGAGAAGGCGGGAGAATGGGGTTGAGAAACTTATCAGCCATGATTGAATGGTGGAGCAGACTCGATGGGCCGAATGGCCTAATTTCTGCTCCTATGTCTTATGATCTTATCAGCCATGATCATAATGAATGGCGGAGCAGGCGAGAAGGACCGAATAGCCTACTCCTGCTCCTAGTTTCTATGTTTCTATGTAAATGCTGGCCTAGCCAGCGACGCCCATATCCCATGCAAGAAAAAAAAAATGACTCACAACCAAACATCAAGTAAATTAACATTTCACCAATTTAGACTTATCTTGAACCCAGGTCTTAATTAACCATTCACTCACGCAGTGTGAGTTGTTGGCACAGCGATAATGTCATTGAACCAGCAATCTGGAAACCTGGGCCAATTAATAAATCTGGAATTGAAAGCTAGTCTCAGTAATAGTGACCAAAACAACTGATCGCCCTCTAGGGAAGGAAATCTGCCATCCTTACCTGGTCTGGCCTACAATGGTTATTTCTTAATTGCTCTCTGAAATGGCCTAGCAAGCCACTCAGTTCAGTGGCAATTAGGGATGGCCAACAAATGCTGGCCTTCCCAGTGATACCAACATCTCATGAAAGAATTAAGTAAACACTAGAGGTTTCTGATTTAGCATTCCTAGTGGGAACATATGTGGAAAATCAATATCCTATCACATGCCAGTGCAGCATTTTGAAGTTCTTTCTTAAGTTTAGCAATTTCTTCACTTACCACTGTATTCATCTTGCTTCTTCCTTTGCTCTTCCTCAATTTTCCTAGCTGTTGACAGAGAAAATGAAAATATTTGTTGCATGTCTTCATGTGAATCGTTATTGGAAGGACCTTCAGCACTCATAGTGCATAAATCTCTTCTCATTTCGCAACTTACCCTTTGCACCGTACGTCTCATATGTTGCCAAAAGCTTCTCTGTTGAGAGAGAAAAAAAATAAATCAATGACCTATCTAAACTTTTTACATTTAAGGTTGAAAGTAATGAACGTCACATATAAATATATGGGAACAAAGCAGTGAAGGAAAACCATCAGGTCAATATCAAAGAACAAAGAACAAAGAAAAGTACAGCACAGGAACAAGCCCTTCAGCCCTTCAAGCCTGTGCTGATCGTATTGCCCAACAACTAAAACATTTTGCACTTCTGTGGTCTGTATCCCTCTATTCCCATCCTATTCATGTATTTGTCAAGCTTCCTCTTAAACACCACTATCATACCTGCTTCCACCACCTCCTCTGGCAGCGAATTCCAGACACTCACTACCCTCTGCGTAAAAACTTGCCCCGCACATCTCCTCTATAGTTTTCTCCTCTCACCTTAAATCTATGGCCCCTAGTAATCTCCATAAGAGCATATAGCTTCTTAGTAATTCAGAGGGATCCATCTATTGTTTCAGAATGAATATCAGCGGGTTATAGGATTACTACTAGTTACTGTGAGATACAGCATTACACCTATTACTAAACACAGTGAGTTATTGTTTTACTAATGGTTATGAGGTGAATCTGGTAGTTACCAAATTGATATTCATTATCAGAGTAATTTCAGTCCGTTCCATTAGTTACTTACTCCTCCCATCTCTGGTTTTCTCTCTGTAAATTGCTCACCCACTTCCGATTCTGCTCTTCCATGTCCTTTTTCCTCTTCTTCACTCTTGGTTTTCCCTCTCCCCTTCCTTCTGGTTTCCTCTCTTCCTCACTTGGCTTCTGCTCCTCCCCACTCACCCTTGGTTTCTCCTCAACCCTCAGTTTCTCCTCTTCCTGAGCCCCTGGTTTCCCTCTTCCTCAGCCCTCAGTTTCTCCTTACATTCAGCCCTCGGTTTCCCCTCTTCCACGGCCCCCATTTCCCCTCTTCCTCACACTTGGGCTCCCTCTTCCGCAATCTTGATTTCCCCTCTTCTTCATTACTTGGTTTGCCCTCTTCCTCAGCCTTAGGTTCCTCTCTTCATCTGTTCATGGTGGCCTCCTGGTTGTTGAAACTTGTTGCACAACACTTGCTGTTCTGAAACTACAAAAAAAAAATTCACATATCTGATACCCCAGGTGGTATTTTATATTCTCCCCATCCCAAGTTTGGAGGTGGGGAGGTTGGGCAGGATGATGGTGGGTGGGGACCCCATCATGCTCCCGCCTCTACCCTGATTAAGGCTTCCAGCCCCATTGTCAATTGAGGCCCTTAAGGAGAACTTCATGCCCAATTAAGCGCCTCTTCCCACCACTGCAGCTATTAACTCAGCAGATGGTGGGCCTGTCGCCATGCAGGGAACTTCACATTGCAAACCATGCAGGTTGCTTATGGCCTCCCGGAGCTGGGGGGAGGTGGGGGTAGTCCCTCATTTAAAGGATTTAACTGCTTGAACAAGGGATCTAGCATCAGGAAGGGAGGGTCCACAGAGAGCCATTCCCCTCTTCCCCTGCTGCTGACCCTCCTATTCCTTCCTTCTCTGCGACCTCTACCCCGCAAAACCCCTCCTGCTATCACTTACCTCTGGCCTGGGTCGCTCCATGATTCAGGTCTCCAGTGGGTGTTGTCAAAAGCACAGGCACCATCACTTGGTGGCACTGCTGAGCAAAAGACCTACTGAGCAAAAGGTCTGATTGGCCAGCACCTATGGTGGCTGAGATTTCAGACACCTTGGGAGGCACTTTGGTGTTCTCTCAACTGCCTGAATGGTACATAGTACTTGTGGGCTTACCCGAAGGATGCAGCATGGGTCCCTTGCTCGTTCTCCAGTTGGCAGCCGAGAACCCCTCCACCTCCATAAAACTTAGACACCCACATCCCATAATTTTTTTAATACTGATTCAAAAAGTGTGGTCTGGGGACCACTGATGGCCTAGGAGGGTTCAAAATGCAAATTACTAACACACAACTCCACGACCAAGGTCATACGAGAAACCTCAACCCCAACAGTAGCTCCAGTAGAATCAGTTGGTGATATGTGGGGTCTTTTGCCGTGCTGAAGTGGTCCACGGATGAAAAATGCGACAATATTAGTAGAAATCATGCGATCAGATGTTAGGTGACCAAATGTCACTTGAACAGGTGCAATGTGATTGGTGCCACATGTTCATATGTCAGTGCATATGACTCCCAACAGAATTGACAACCTTACCAAGGCCAATTTAATTGCCTGCCTGGCCAATTTTGCTGCTAATCCATCATAAAAGCCTTGCCTTTCACCCTTCCAGACAAACAGAAAAAAGTGCAGCCTGGCCTCAAACTGCCTCAGTCTGGCTCTTTCTTTCCCGGTCCTCCAGTACCCACAAATACAGAGGTCCCACTGACAGAAATATCTCATGGGCTGTGCTCCAGTCAGTAAACTACCACCTGTACCTGTTGTTTCGTGGTTAGTCTTGTGGTCTAATATATACTGGGAAGGTGTGCAGAATTCCTTGAAGATGATGGCACTGTAGTGAGATGAGGTTGATATATCAGAGACTTTGTCTGGGGGCAGGAGGTGGCCAGTGGCATCCAGATAAGCAGGCTTCGACATCTATCTTTCTTCATCATTGCTCAAGTTCTATACTACCAAACAACTATTAGTTTTGAAGTTCGGAGTCACTCAAGAGGGACACCCCTTCAAGGAGGGCTTGTTGCAGGCTGCTTGGTCAGCCTAGGGTCCTGCTGTCGAATATTGGCCAGTTGGAGATAAATCAGCAGAATCATAGAATCACACAGTGCAGAAGAGGCCCTTTGGCCCATCGGATCTGCACCGACATGTGAGAAACACCTGACATACCTACCTAACCCCATTTACAAGCACTTGGCCCATAGACTTCAATGTTATGACGTATCATGTGCTCATGCAGGTACTTTTTTAAGGATGTGAGGCAACCCACCTCCACCACCCTCCCAGGCAGTGCATTCCAGACTGTCACCACCCTCTGGGTAAAAAAGTATTTCCTCACATCCACCCTAAACCTCCTGTCCCTCACCTTGTGACTGAGCCTTCAACTAAGGGGAACAGCTGCTACCTATCCACCCTGTCCATGCCCCTCATAATGTTGTACACCTCGATAAGATCGCCCCTCAGTCTTCTCTGCTCCAACGAAAACAACCCAAGTCTATCCAACCTCTCTTCATAACTTAAATGTTTCATCCCAGGCAACATCTTAGTGAATCTCCTCTGCACCCCCTCCAGTCCAATCACATCCTTCCTATAATGTGGCGACCAGAACTGCACACAATACTCCAGCTGTGGCCTCATGCAACACCAACTTGACCTCCCTACTTTTGTAATCTATGCCTCGATTGATAAAGGCAAGTGTCCCGTATGCCTTTTTCACCAGCTCAATAACATGCCCCTCCACCTTCAGAGATCTATGGACACAAACACCAATGTCCCTTTGTTCCTCAGAACTTCCTAGTGTCATGCTGTTCATTGAATATTTCCTTATCAAATTACTCTTTCCAAACTGTAACGCCTCACACATTTCAGGGTTAAATTCCATCTGCCACTTATCTGCCCATTTGACCATCCCATCTATATCTTTCTGTAGCCCAAGACACTCAACCTCACTATTAACCACCTGGCCAATCTTTGTGTCATCCGCAAATTACTAATCCTACCCTCCACGTAGTCATCTGTGTCGTTTATATAAATGACAAATAATAGGGGACCGAGCACATAAGCCTCTGGTACGCCACTGGACACTGGCTTTCAGTCACTAAAAGCATCCTTCCATCATCACCCTCTGTCTCCTACAACTAAACCAATTTTGAATCTACCTTCTCAAATTACCCTGTATCCCATGTGCATTTGCCTTCTTTATAAGTCTCCCATGTGAGACCTTGTCAAAGGCTTTGCTGAAATCCATATAAACTACATCAACTGCACTACCCTCATCTCCACGCCTGGTCACCTCCTCAAAAAATTCAATCAAATTTCATGAGGCATGATCTCCCTCTGACAAAGCCATGCTGACTATCCCTGATCAAACCTTGCCTCTCGAAATGGAGATAGATTCTCTCCTTCAGAAATTTCTCCAATAGTTTCCCTACCACTGACATGAGACTCACTGGCCTAAAGTTCCCTGACTTATCTCAACAACCCTTCTTAAATAGCGGAACCACATTAGCTGTCTCCAGCCCTCTGGCACCTCCCCCGTGGCCAGAGAGGAATTAACAATTTGGGTCAGAGCACCTGAAATCTCCTCCCTTGCCTCCCACAGCGGTCTGGGACACAAATCATCTGGACCTAGAGATGTGTCCACTTTTAAGCCTGTCAACACCTCCAATACCTTGTCACACTCGATATCAATTTGCTCAAGAACCTCGCAGTCTCTCTCCCCAAGTTCGATACCTTCATCCTCATTCTCTTGAGTGAAGACGGATGTGAAGTATTCATTCAACAGTCTAGCGATGTCTCTGGCTCCACCAATAGATTGCCCCCTTGGTCCCTTATGAGCCCTACTCTTTTCTTGATTATCCTCTTCCCATTGATATACCTATAGAATATTTTGGGATTTTCCTACTTTTACTAGCCAGAGCTTTCTCATATCCCCTCTTTGCTTTCCTAATTGCTTCCTTAAGCTCCACCTTGCACTTTCTGTACTGCACTAATGCCTCTGCTGATTTGCTTCCCTTGTACCTGCTAAAAGTCTCTCTTTTCCTTCTCATAGTAACATAGAAACATAGAAACTAGGAGCAGGAGGAGGCCATTTGGCCCTACAAGCCTGCTGCGCCATTCATTATGATCATGGCTGATCATCCGACTCAATAGCCTGCTCCCACTTTCTCTCCATACCCTTTGATCCCTTTCGCCCCAAGAGCTATATCTAACTCCTTGCAAACATACAATGTTTTGGTCTCAGCTACTTTCAATGGTAATGAATTCCACAGGCTCACCGCTCTCTGGCTGAAGAAATTTCTCCTTACCTCAGTCCGAAATGGTCAACCTCATATCCTCAGACTGTGACCCCCGGTTCTGGACTCCCCCACCATCAGGAACATCCTTCCTGCATCTACCCTGTCTAGTCATGTTAGAATTTTATAGGTTTCTATGAGATCCCTCCTCATTCTTCTAAACTCTAGCGAATATAATCCTAATCGACTCAATCTCTCCTCATATGTCAGTCCCGCCATCCCAGGAGTCAGTCAGGTAAACCTTCGCTGCATTCCCTCTATAGCAAGTACATCCTTCCTCAGATAAGGAGACCAAAACTATACACAATATTCCAAGTGTGGTCTCACCAAGGCCCTGTACAATTGCAGCAAAACATCCCTGATCCTGTACTCGAATCCTCTGGCTATGAAGGCCAACATACCATTTGCCTTCTTTACCGCCTGCTGCACCTTCAGCGACTGGTGTACGAGGTCACCCAGGTCTCATTGCACATCCCCTCTCTCAATTTATAGCCATTCAGATAATAATCTGCCTTCCTTGTTTTGCTACCAAAATGGATAGCCTCACATTTATCCACATTATACTGCATCTGCCATGCATTTGCCCACTCACTCAGCTTGTCACTTTGAAGCATTTCTGCATCCTCTTCACAGCTCACCCTCCCACCCAGCTTTGTGTCATCTGCAATTTTGGAGATATTACATTTAATTCCCTCATCTAAATCGTTAATATATATTGTGAATAACATGGGTCCCAGCACCGATCCCTGTGGTACCCCACGAGTTACTGCCTGCCATTCGGAAAAAGACCCTATTCCTATTTATTCCTATTCTTTGTTTCCTGTCTGCCAACCAGTTTTCTATCCATCTCAATACACTACCTCCAATCCCATGCGTTTTAATCTTACATGCCAATCTCTTATATGGGACTTTGTCGAAAGCCTTCTGAAAGTCCAAATAAACCACATCCACCTGAATATCTCTGGTCATCCGTGGTTCTCTGGGCTTGTTACTCATTCCTATCATCCTAGAGGGAACATGTTGAGCCTGTACCCTCTACATGTTGAGCCTGTACCCTCCCCATTTCCTTTTTGAACATCCCCCACTGCTCCTCCGTGGATTTCCCGACAAGTAGCTGTTCCCAGTCTACCTTGGCCAGATCCTGCCTGATTTTACTAAAATCCACTCTCCCCCAATCCAAAACATTTTTTTCCAACTTGCATATTTCTTTGTCCACAATAAACTTAAACTGTATCATGTTGCGGTCGCTATCGCTAAAATGCTCCCCCACCACCACCTCAGCCACCTGTCCGGCTTCATTCCCCAGAATTAAGTCCAGCATTGCGTCATCCCTTGTTGGACCCTTTACATATTTACCTAAAAAGTTCTCCTGTATACATTTCAAGAAATCCACTACATCCAAGCCCTTCACACTATGTCTATCCCAATTTATGTTGGGAAAGCTGAAATCACCTAATATAATTACCCTAATGTTATTGCTTTTACACACCTCCACAAATTGTGCACATATCTGCTCCTCAATTTCCCACTGACTATCTGGGTGGTCTATAATAAACATCTAACAATGTGGCTGCTCCTTTTTTATTCCTAAGCTCCACCCTCAAAGCTTCATTCGATGCCCCCTCCAAGATATCATCTCTCCTTACTGCAGTTACTGACTCCTTAACTAATAATGCAGTGCCTCCTCCTCTTTTACCCCCTCCCCTGTCTCGCCTGAAGATTCTATGTCCCGGAATGTTGAGCTGCCAATCCTGCCCTTCCCTCAACCACCTCTCAGTGGTGGCTACTACGTCACAATTCCATGTGTCAATCCTCACCCTTAACTCATCTGTTTTACATGTAATGCTCCTGGCATTAAAGTTGAGACCATCCAACCTTGCCTTACTTCCTTGAAACTTAATGCAGCTGTACTCCCTCTGACTTGATTGTTTTACTTTCTTATGATGTGTCCTTATTCTGCTAACATTCTGTGCCCCTCCCCCTGCCGAGTGCGTTTAAACTCCTCCCAACAGCACTAGCAAACCCAGCCACAAGGATGTTAGTCACGCTCTGGTTCAGATGTAGACCGTCCCACTTGTACAGGTCCCACCTTCCCCAGAAACAGTCCCAGTGATCCAGGAATCTAAAACCCTTCCATCTGCACCAACTCTTAAGCCACGTATTCATCTGCGCTATTCTCCTACTTCTGAGCTCGGTAATATGTGGCACTGGGAGTAATCCAGAGATTACAACCCAAGAGGCCTTGCTTTTTAGTCTACTGCCTAATTCTCTGAATTCTTGATACAAGACCTCATCCCTCTTTCTACCTATGTCATTAGTACCAACATGTACCATGACCTCTGCCTGATCACCCTTCCCCTTCAGGATGCCCTGCAGCCATTCAGTGACATCCCGGACCCTGGCACCAGGGAGGCAACTTACCATCCTGGAGTCACGTTGACGGCCACAGTAGCACCTATCTGTTCCCCGACTATAGATTCCCCTTATACTATTGTTCTTCCTCTCTTCCTCCCCTCCTGTACAGACTGGCTGCTTGTGGTGCCAGAAGCTTGGCTCTGTCTACACTCCCTGGAGGAACCAGTGCCCTCATCAGCCTCCAAAATGGAATACTGATTTGTGAGCAGGACCCCAGGGGACTCCTGAACTACCTGCCTGTTTCTCTTGGACTGCCTGGTGGTCACCCATTCTCTTCCTTCCTCAAGTCCCTTCATTTGCGATGTGACCACCTCTCTGCTATCCAAGATGCTCTCAGACTTGTGAATGCTCCACAGTGTCCCCAGCCGCCATTCCAGCTCTGAAACCCGAGCCTCCAGGAGCTGCAGCTGGACACACCTCCTGCACACATGCTGGTCCCGCGCACTGGAAATGTCCCTGGCTTCTCACATGGAGCATGAGGAGCACACCACAGCTTTGAGCTTTCCTGCCATGGCTTATCCCTTTAAATTAAACCTTTTAAATCAGTTACTCTCGTGCCTTTCTTTCTTAATCCTCGTTACTATTGAATATACAAACTATAAACCACAAAAAGGCCTTAAACTATAAGCGATTAAAGTAGTAAATACTTACCCAACCTTACCCACTACTTACTAGTCGTTCCTTTCCCTTATGGCCTGTATTGCTGCAGCAGGGCAAGACGACTTTCTGAAGATTTAAGAAGTTGGATAGCAAGGAAAAAATGAAAAGAGCACCTCTTCCCCTCTGCACCAAATTCCCACTGTGCACCAAATTGCCAATACTCAGTCTGGCTGTGTCTCACTCAGGATGAGCTCTCTCCCCTGTTCGTGTGTAAGCACACTGGTCTGCTTCTGAGTTCTCAACTGTATAAAGAGATTTCAAAATGGTCACATGAGCCATGTGACCTCCTTCCTCCATAATGATTTCATAAGGGATGTTGTCTGGTGTCTGGACCTGGTTTTTGTTTTATGGCTTATAAAGTCCTAGTCATAGGCCTCTGAAAGAGTCATTATCCAGATTAATGGCCCTGTTCTGAGTAGCTATTGCCTTGGTGGACCCTCGGACTCCATTAGAGGAGTAAGCTTATAAAAATGCAAGTGACATTGATTCCCTTTCAATAGCTCTTTTTGACAGTCCCAGGTGTGAGATTCCATGAGCAACTTGTTAGGGAATGTTTCCAGTGCAATCAATGTAATTCCTTGGTGATCACCGTATAATTCCAGGGATCAGGTAAATTGTGGTGGACATCTTTTGGTACTGGAAACTTCATTTTTAAATAAGCAAATAAAGGATAAAGTTTAATTTAATATTATAATTTCTTTCATGTCTCACTGACATGTCAGTCTATAATTTTTCTCAAAAGTTTAGTGGCAGTTTTCACAAATTTGCATTTCTTGTTTAAGGTAAGATATGCCTATTATAGCACTTTAAGAACTTCACAAACCCTATTATCAAGCTCTAGTCTTGTGACTCCAAGTTGAAGCATGTCATCCGTGTGACAATTTACTCCCTGTTTCCCTTCCAGGATATTTGACATGATTCATGGGAATATCTCCGGAGTTGATGATATCACGAAGGGAAGATGAATAAAACAAAACAACTGAAAGGCGTAATAAATATTGTTCACTGTCTATTTCTGGTAAAGGGGTATTTGCCAAAAAACACTGTTAGCGTCAAGTTTGGTCCTGTTGGCAAGTTTTGCCAAGTGGTCATCCACAGGATGCATTTCCCTCTGGACAGCTTTGTTTAATTGCGTAAGATCTATGCAAAGTCTGAGCTGCCCATTCACTTGGGAAGTGTTACGAGCCTTGAACGCCATCATTGCTGACTTTGTGACAGGTGATATTACACCTCTATGTAACATGCTGTATCTTTCTTTAACTTTTGTCAGCAATCGATGTGGTAGCCTCTTGGGAATGTATGGAGATACAGGCTTAGCATCTTGAAGCAACGTAATATGATATTCATGTATGAGTTTACCAAGCCCCTGGAAGAGCTGTAGGAATTCTTGGCAAAATTCTATCCTGTCATCTTGGTGTAGGACTTTTTTCAGCCTGCCCAGTTGTACATGTATATTTCTGATCAATATAGATATGCTGGGATTGTGCAAGATTTGGAGGGTCTCTAGTCTGTCATCCCTTGTGGCGAAAGGCGGCAGTTACCTGACCTCTAACTTGAAGATTCGTCTCCCCTGGTCTTGCAATTTAATGTTTGATGGCTGGATGGGTACTGTGTTGAGCCATTCCAAATAATCAGCCAGTATTGTAACGCTAATTCCAATGTTAAGTTTGATGTAAGTTTTAAAGCCTTTAACTTCCAAAGCGACTGACCAAAAGTCTTGTTCATGTTCCTTTACTTCTCCGAGGAAATCTGTACAGTAATTTCTTTGCTTATTCCCAATTTTTTGAATCATCTGTGTGTCATAAATATGTTTTTTTGCTTTGTTCCTTTGATGAAATTTTAAAGTTTACAGAACTCTTTGAAGTGTCCAGTGTTTCTGCACAGGAAACACTGTGCCTCCTGCTGGGCAATCTTGTCTTCGGTGCTGCTTTTTAGCACCACAGCATAAGCAAAATTGTTGCTGCAGGATTTGCCACACTTGCGCCCATCTTGCAGGCTTTTGAGTGAGCTGGGCTGCTGTCTTTGGGCTCACCCCACTTCTTTTCCAATGACTTGTCCAAAGTTTTAGTGTCTTGACAAATTATAGCCCGATCTTGCTCCTGAAGTTTCGCCTATCTAACATATTGAACCCCTCAATTGAGTATTAGATTGTCTTGTCTGTAAAACAGATAGATTTTCGTTGTGAATTCCAATGACAATGCAGTCATAAATAATTAATCTTTTTCAATACACCTTGGTGGCAACAGCTGGCTAACCTATACAGATGGGTAAGGAACAACTTGGGATTTCCCTGGCCTTTGAGATCTCTGATTGAATCACACTAGCTCAATTATGGGGCTGTGTCTTGAGCTGAAATATGCATTGGATGCTTTTAAGACAGTTTCAAAGTCTGCAGAGGTCTCTTCTACACCATGTCTCAAGAGGACATTGTCAGTGATAGCCCCTACTGCGTAGAGGGATGATCTAACCTCGTGGTGCTGCTTCTCTTTGCCATGCAAATCTGATGCTGCTCAATGTCTTAAAACGTGTTCTTTCCACAACCCCCCATGCTAGCCTACCTGTGGGCTTTTGAGGTTTTCGAATGCCCACAGAAGGGGCAGTGACTGCTCGACTGGTGCTGATATCACTACCGATTCTCAGTGTGCCCCTCACCAAATTAAGTCTTCAGATTCCAATTTCTTGATGTGGGTATTCTGTCAATGGTACCAACCCATTGTTAGACAAGTGACACTACCACTGCCACCATGTTTTGTGGTTAGTCTCATGGCCTAATCTATACTGGGAAGGTTCCCCTCTTACATGAGTAACTCGGGTCAGACTCAGGTAGGTAATTACAGGTAAGTACTTGCATACAAACATATGAATTAGGAGCAAAAATAGACCACTTGGCCCTTCGAGCCTGCTCTACCATTCAATAAGATCATGGCTAATCTGATTGTAACCTGAACTCCACATTCTGACATTCCCTAACAACCTTTCATCATCTTGCATACCAAGAATCTATTTACTTGTACCTTAAAAATATTCAAAGACTCCTCTGCTTCCACCACCTTTTGAGGAAAACATTCCAATGACTCACAACCCTCAGAAAAAATATTTCTCATCATCTCTGTCTTAAATAGCAACCCCTCATTTTTAAACAGCAACTCCTAGTTCTAGGTTCTCCCACAAGAGGAAATGTATTTTCCACATTGACCTTGTCAAGACCCCTCAGGATCTTATAGACGAAATGGTCCCAGATTTGCACTAAGTGAGGTAGTGGATGGGAAAAAGGATGTCTTATCCTCTGGTCACAATGGTGACCTTTCATGCCATAGCATCCCAATGCCACCTCATTAATCATGTATTCCTGGGAAACAATGCTGCATCACTGGTGGGGCAGCCTCTTATTCACCTGCCCTGTCGTCACATCAGGCCTTCAGTAAACCAGGTGCCATATTTAAAGGCCGCCCCTTCATAGAGCTGGCACTCTCCAAGGGATAGGAAGCTGCTGTGACCTGATGGCTGCCAAAGGGAGGAAATGTGCTGCCCCCAGATATAGTGACACCTCCCTCAAGCGCCGGCTGGACATAGTGGAGGCCTGCCGTGAAGTCCTCTACCCCCGCTTTCAGCGAAGGTCAGCAAGCAAGGTCATCAATCCAGCATGGAAGGGGGTGGCAGCGGTGGTCAATGCCAATGGCCTACAAAAAAGAGAACAGCCACCCCATGCCGAAAGAAGATAAATGATCTCATCCATTCCACCAGGAGAAGTCACTCTGCTCGTCACTCTTAACTCACACACTCACAAATCCATCACATATCCACAGGATCTCACACCTCAAGGGGCAACATCACTAACTCTCACACAAACCCTCACATCTCCATCAGGCTCATATCTTCTGGAGCTCGTTTCTTCATCCTGTCCAGGGGTCCACTCACCACACAAACATTCCACACAGTGCTATGCATCCTGCTCCCACTCTCTCCATCTGTTTTCATGCAGGGGAAGCTGACTCATAGCAGGAGGGGGAGGTCCCAGACTTGGGCGCGGGAGGGGGGGGCGCACATTAGGCCCTTCACTGACTTTGAGTAGCATACCTTCATGCTGACTGGTGGGGATGTGGACCGTGCATGCAGTGACGGTGAGGTCAGCGGTGAACACACATGTGAGGATCCTGTACCATATCAACTGTCCCTCAATGCAATTGTGAGTGCTCTCTACTCCTGCTTTTGACTCTGCTGCCATGCAATAATCATTTCTACTTTGGTTCACAGGGAGCTCTGCCAAGCTACTGACATCCTCAGCCAGCCAGTCCCTCAGCTCCAGCCAAGAGGACACTTCCTCCATTGAAGAGCCTGGAAGACCCATCACAGCACTTACCTACACCCTACACCAGCACAAAGGCACACACCTCGGTGGGACGTAGATCTTGAGCAAGCTCAGGCTCATAATCTAGTGGTCACCGCAGGGAGGAGGAGGCAGGCTCAGCCAAGCTTCTTGTACTTGGAGGACTGCTGGGGAAGAGGCATCTGTAAGGTCCGAGTCAGATGATGAGCCTCTAGATTCAGTCTTCAAACACATTGTGGAGAGTCAGCAGAAAGTGGGGGAACATCACGCAGAGCTGTTGGAAACCCTCAACAGAGTGGCAAGTGACTTGGAGGATTGCGTCTGCCTGCTCTCTTATGGATGGAATGGTCCCAGATTTGTACTAAGTTCTTCATGGGGAGGATAGCAGATGCCATGGAGACCTTGGTCCAGAAGAATGCAAGGATGCATGCAGACCTGCACTCCAACTCGGTAAACATTGGCAAGTTCCTGCAGTGGCAACACAGGAGGGAAATTGGCACCTCAACATCCCTCCAGGTGTTCCTTGCCCTCAGGGAGTCAGGCTGGAGCCCTAGGGCACCCAAAGGGAGGAGGAGCGGCAGCTGGACGCCCTTGGGTATCCACTCAGGAATCTCAAAGGTTGCCCTCTCCCTCCGAGTCCCTTTGCCCATGGCCCCCTCAACCTCGCTCTCCATCACTGCAGAGGGAGCCGCCGGCCTGCAGGAGGACAGCCAAAGCAAGCCGGGGCCCTCAAAGCCTCAGCTCTCCAGTGGGCGCAAGCCTAAGTCATCAGAGGCAACAGGACCAACCATTGATCAGGCTGTCGCCAATCCTGCTGTGGATGCCAACGCAGCATCCAGAAGAGGTAGGCCTAGAAAAGTTAAGAATTTCTGATCACAGTGAACACATTTTGTCACTCTATAATCTGAAAATATATTCCTTTCATTGAATAACATGTAATGGTTTCTTTCAGCATCATGCACAGGCTTCATGAGTCCTTCTCCTGCATCCCTCCCACAACTAGCAGTTCAGCTGCACGCAACCGGCCCACGAGCAACTTTGGAGGGGGATGTGTGTGTGTGTCTGTGGGAGGGACCTGCCTCTCTGGACTCCCGTTGCTAAGGAGTCCTCGAGCATGTGAGTACTCTCCCATGTGAGTACTCTCCCATGCATGCAGATCCTTCCTCCAACACACTCATCTCAATGTCCTGAGCATTTTGAATGCTGCCTGCTGTGGTTCTCTTTCAGTTGTCCATCTAAGCTGACCTGCATCTCCACCCACCTACTGATCACACTCCCATGCAACACTGTCCTCTCTCATTCTCACTACTCACTCCTACCATGCCATCCTCATGTTGCTCCCCAGGAGGCAGTTGTAGAATCCACAGACACCTCCCTTGCACGTTTACCTGGATATCCTCCCTTCTTAATCTCTCCTCTGTTAGGAAATAGAGATAGTTTAAGTAAGTTATATTTGTATTTGTGGGTGTTAGGGATGGGTTTTGGTTTAATGTTTAAGTTTGATTTGTATTTCTGTATGTGTGTGTTAAGGAAAGGACAAATTGAGTTTCATTTTCACTTTAAAAGGTGCCTACATTTCTAATGAGAGCTTTACGACTGTTGCAGCTAAGTTAAACAGGGTAGAGAAGAATTGAGCTATTGCTTAGCAACAGGAGTCCAGAGAGGCAGGTCCCTCCCACAGATACGCACACAGAAGAAACTAGAAACAGTAGTTTGATTTGGAAGCTGTTTGATTTCAGTTGGTTTTGAAAGTAGCTGCCAGGATAGACTGGAGAAAAAGGGACAGATAGCCAGTCCCAAGCTAAAGAAAAGTCCCCAAAGTCCACAGGAGTGGAACAAGAGAAAGTCCCAAGAAGACCTTATCGTCAAAAGGAAGGATAGAAGTCTGGGAAAGTGAAGTTAAGAGTGAGGGGCAGTGGGAAAAGCTCCAAAATTCAGATTTAAGGAGGCAGATTTAAAGTAAGGACAGCTTGCAAGGGGCAAGAAGGTCCAAAGAGGCAACTGAAGGTCTGTAACTCTTTGCTATGGGTGAAGCAGTAGTGTACTGTTGATGGCTGAGTCAGTGAGAGAGAGTGTGAGGAAGACAGCTTGAATGCATGTGTTGACCCAGGGAAGATGAACATCAGAAGGAGAGTTGGAAGCCCTGGAGGTGAACCATTGTGGAAGGTCCGAGAGAAAGAGTCAGCTTGGGAGAAGATTCCAAGTCAAGGTCTTGGAGATTGAAAATTGGGAAACCCTCGTGTGGAAGACGGAGTTCAGTGAGACCGATTGGCTCACAGTGTGACAAGCATCTGGGGTAAGTTGCAGAGAGATCCATAGCATCTGGTTGAGGTGGCATCTGTCACTTGATTTCAGAGTGTGGCTTGTCTGACCACAAGTTGCCTATTGGTTTACGTGGAATGTGGACTTACTGTGAACATTAGAGTTTAAGATTGTTTTTGTAATTTGTGTTATCCTTACAAATCTGTATACATCTGTAAAGGTATAGTTGTGGGTAAAGGAGTATTGTAATATAGCTCATCTTTTCTTGTTTAATAAATATGTTATGCTTTTGTTAAAAGTTCATTAGCTGACTCCAGTGACTCTGTTCAGTGGTCCTCTCCATGTATCTGAACAAACAAATAAAAATTAGGATCTATCAAGCAGGGTTCCACCTGGGATCAGACTTGTCCAGTGGTAACCTCAGCTGGGGATCATAACACCTCCACCCTCCATCCTTACTCCTTCCTCCCCCAGACTCCTTCCGTCCCCTGTTAAGAAAACAAGAAATTGTAATATTTTTCTTCTGTTAATAACCCTGTCATATTTCTTATGTACTGAAAGACAGGCTGTTGGGGGTGTAAATATGGTAATTGGAATAAGAGCCACAATGACTGCGGGAGTCTGAAGCTAACAGTAAGAGGCGGTTTTGATATATTAATGAACCAAGATCAACGTCAATCAAAGTTTTACGCAAAGCAATAAGAGGAGTAGTTTTCAATTACATTGTTATAGTTCAAAGGGGAATATATGCAGGTTATAGAAAGGTGTAAGTAAATAAGGTGAAGATAGGGTAAGTTTACTTTTTTAATAAACCTAATAGCTAAAGTAAAGAAGAGTCTAATCAAGTCTGGGAAGAAAGCATTTCTAAAGAGACTGGTTGAGACAATAGAGAAGTCAAAGGAAAGGAACACATTTAAGGAACTACTGAAGCCTATGTGAGGGGGGTTGCTGCTTAGATCTCCCAGAAGACAGCAGGATAGCTGATCATAACTCCCAGAAGACAGTGTGAACAAGGCCAGACCTGAGGACTCAGTTGCTGTCAGCCTCAGGGGACGCCCCAAGGAAAAAGGCACTGTGTGGTAAATATTACTGGAATTCTATAGATTTTGAAATCTATAAGAATAGTTGCTGAACAGAAAAGGGGATGGTTAGCTCTGAGGGTAGTTAATTTGTGTTTTAAAGTACAGTTTACTGTGTGAAGCCATTCTTGTATTTTTGCCTTGATTTTTTAAATAATTGTTTACTTTACTTTAAAATCATCACAAGTAGTTGGGGACATCATTTCCAAATTTCAGAACCTCTCCGCACACTGTACAAATTGCAAAAACCACTTTGGCAGTTGGTTCAAGTTTCCCTTTGGGATTTGGGCAGCTCGGCATTTACCATCAGCTACGCCATAACATCCCTGGACTCCTTTCCCCACTCCGAACTCCTTCCTTCCCCCAAAGTCCTGCCTCCCTCCGAACTCCTTCCTCCCCTGAATTCCTGCCCCTGCTTCAAACTCCTTTCTCCCCCTGAAGTCATTCCCCCCTCCGAACTCCTTCCTCCTTCCAAACTCCTTCCCTTACACCTTACACTCCCTTACGCCTGTACTCCCTTCCTCATCTCCTAACCTCAGCCCTCCTGACAGCATTGTCACGCCCCCTCCCAAACTCACCCCCCCGCCCACCCCCAGTAAACCTTCCTCTCCCAGTCAAACCTACACCTTCCTCTCCACGCCCTCATGATCATCCATAGCAGACCATGGTCAAGACATTGATGTCCCGAAGCAGACGCTCAACAGTGACATTCCACCTTTTGTGAACTGCTTCGAGGTGGAGTCATGTCCATGAGAAATCACCCAGCATGCGATGCATGTTTATCCAGGGCCTGGTTGCTGTTGGGCTCCAGCATCTTCAGCTCCTCAGATGTCCTTGATGTGAACAAAGCCCTGATGGTTAATCCCAACTTCTGCATGGCACATTTGTCGAGATGTGTTCTGCACACACACACATTTGTGTACGTTTTCTCGATGATGTGGGTTGTAAATTTGACATGGGGGTTGATTCCGGCAAGCAGGGCTCATAATGATATACAGTTTTATGAAAATGAAGTTCTCAACGTGCGATGGCAAGAAACGGGGCCTGCCATTGATGAGCAGAGCTGACAATTGCAAACTGGTTTCATGATGGCGTGAAACCAGTTTTTGGCCTTCCTGCCATATTATCCACTCAGGCCCACCATGATGCTTGGCAACAAGGGGCATGCAAAATTCTGCCCTATATGCTTCAATCAAGTTTGCTCTTACTCTTCTAGACAAGCCTAGGCTGCCCAGCCTTTCCCCATAAGACAACCTGCTTAATTAGATATTAGTCTAGTAAACCTTCTCTGAACTGCTTCCAATGCATTAAACAGGGACTCAGTGAAAAATAGTGAGAACGGGACAAGTAATGCTAAAAAGACAAGCCTTAAAGCTTTTTGCCCTAACACAAGGAGCATTCACAATAAAGTGGATGAACTAACTGCGCAAATAGATCTAAACGGGTATGATATAGTCGGGATTACGGGGACACGGCTGCAGGGTGGCCAGGGATGGGAACTGAACATCCAGGGGTATTCAGTATTTAGGAAGGACAGACAAAAAGGAAAAGGCGGTAGAGTTGCATTGCTGGTTAAAGACAAAATTAACGCGATAGTGAGGAAAGATATCAGCTCTGACAATGTGGAACCTGTATGGGTAGAGCTGAGAAACACTAAGGTGCAAAAAAATGTTAGTGGGAAGTTGTATATAGACCCCCAAACTGTAGTGGTGATGTTGGGAATGGCATTCAACAGGAAATTAGAGACGCATGTAATAAAGGAACATCTGTAATTATGGGTGACTTTAATCTACAGATAGATCGGACAAATCAAATTAGTAACAATACCATAGAGAGGAATTCCTGGAGTGTATACAGGATGGTTTTCTGGACCAATACATTGAGGAGCCAACTAGAGAACAGGCCATCCTAGACTGGATATTGTGTAATGAGAAAGGAATAATTGGCAATCTAGTTGTGTGAGGCCCCTTGAGGATAAGCGACCATTATATGATAGAATTCTCCATCAAGGTGGAGAGTAACGTAGTTGATTCTGAGACTAGGGTCCTGAATCTTAATAAAGGAAACTACGATGGTACGAGGCACAAGTTGGCTATGATGGATTGGGAAACATTAGTTAAAGGGATGACAGTGGATAGGTAATGGCAAACATTCAAGGAGCAAATAGGTGAACTGAAACAATTGTTTATTCCTGTTTGGTGCAAAAGTAAAATAGGAAAGGTGGCCAAACCATGGCTTACAAGGGAAATTAGAGAAATTGGCCAGAAAAAAACAACAGACTTGAGGATTGGGAACACTTTAGAATTTAACAAAGGAGGACCACGGGATTGATTAAGAAAGGGAAAATAGAGTACGAGAGTAAGCTTGCAGGGAACATCAAAACTGATAGTAAAAGTTTCTATAGGTATGCGAAGAGAAAAAGATTGGTGAAGACAAATGTAGGTCCCTTACAGTCAGAAACGGGAATTTATAATGGGGAACAAAGAAATGGCTGACCAACTAAATACATACTTTGGTTCTGTATCCACAAAGGAGGACACTGATAACATACCAGAAATGTTGGGGAACACAGGGTTTAGTGAGAGGGAGGAACTGAAAGAAATCAATATTTGTAGGGAAATGGTGTTGGAGAAATTGATGGGATTGAAAGCTGATAAATCCCCAGAGCCTGATAATCTACATCCCAGAGCACTTAAGGAAGTGGCCCCAGAAATAGTGGTCATCTTCTGAGATTCTATAGACACTGGGACAGTTCTTTCAGATTGGAGGGTAGCTAATGTAACCCCACTATTTAAAAAGGGAGGCAGGAAAAAAGCAGGGAATTATAAACCAGTCAGACTGATGTCGGTTACGGGGAAAATTCTAGAGTCCTTTATAAAAGATTTAACAGCAGCAGAATCGGACAGAATCAGCATGGATTTACGAAAGGGAACTTATGCTTGACACATCTACTGGAACTTTTCGAAAATGTAACTTGTAGAGTTGATGAGGGGGAGCAAGTGGATGTGGTTCATTTGGACTTTCAGAAGGCTTTCGACCAAGTCCCACATAAGAGATTAGCGTGTAAAATTAAAGCACTTGGGATTGGGGGTAGTGTATTGAGATGGATAGAAAACTGGTTGGCAGACAGGAAACAAAGAGTAGGAATAAATGGGTCTTTTTCCCATTGGCAGGCAGTGACTAGTGGGGTATCACAGGGATCAGTGCTGGGAATCCTGTTATTCACAATATATTTTAATAATTTAGATGAGGGGACTAAATGTATTATCTCCAAATTTGCAGATGACACAAAGCTGGGTGGGAGGGTGAGCTGTGAGGAGGATGCAGAGATGTTTCAGTGTGATTTGGACAAGCTGAGTGAGTGGGAAAATGCATGGCAGATGCAGTATCATGTGGATAAATGTGAGGTTATCCATTTTGGTAGCAAAAACAGGAAGGCAGATTATTATCTGAATGGCTATAAATTGAGAGAAGGGAATGTGCAATGAGACCTGAGTGTCCTTGTACACCAGTCGCTGAAGATAAGCATGCAGGTGCAGCAGGCAGTAAGGAAGGCAAATGGTATGTAGGCCTTCACAGCCAGAGGATTCGAGTATAGGAGCAGGGATGTCTTGCTGCAATTATACAGGGTCTTGGTGAGACTATACTTGAAATATTGTGTGTGGTTTTGGTCTCCTTATCTGAGGAAGGATGTTCTTGCTGTAGAGGGAGTGCAGCGAAGGTTTACCAGACTGATTCCTGGGATGGCGGGACTAACAAATGAGGAGAGATTGAGTCGGTTAGGATTATATTCGCTGGAGTTCAGAAGAATGAGGGCGGATCTCATAGAAATCTATAAAATTCTAACAGGACTAGACACGGTAGAAGCAGGAAAGATGTTTCCGATGGTGGGGGAATCCAGAACCAGGGGTCACAGTCTGAAGATATGGGGTTAACCATTTAGGACTGAGATGAGGAGAAATTTCTTCACCTAGAGAGTGGTGATCCTGTGGAAGTTGCTACCACAGAAAGTACTTGAGACCAAAACATTGTATGTTTGCAAGAAGGAGTTAGATATAGCTCTTGGGCTGAAATGGATCAAAGGATATGGAGAGAAAACGGGTGCAGGCTATTGAGTTAGATGATCAGCCATGATCATAATGAATGGCAGAGCAGGCTCGAAGGGCCAAATGGCCTATTACTGCTCCTATTTTCTATGTTTCTATATTAACATCCATCTTTAAACCAAGGGACCAATAATGTACACAGTACTTCAGTTGTGGTCTCACCAGTGTTCTGTATAACTGAAGCATAACCTCCCTACTTTTGTATTCAATTTCCCTTGGAATAAATGATAACGTTAGCTTTCCAAATTACTTGCTGTACCTGCATACTAACCTTTGGTGATTCATGCACTAGGATGTCCAGATTTCCCTGCACCTCAGAGATGTGTAAACTCTCATTTAGATAACACGCTTCTTTTTTATACTTATGTTTTTTATACCTTCCAAAATGGACACTTTCCCACATTATACCCCATTTGCCAGATCTTTGCCCACTTACTTAACTTTTCTACATCACTTTGGAGGCCCCTAATGTCCTCTTCACAACTCACTTTCCCATATATCTTGATATCATCCATAGATTTAAGAACCATAGCTTCGATCTCTTCATCCATGTCATTTATATAAACTGTAAAAAGTTGAGGCCCCAGCATTGATTCCTGTACCCCACCACTCGTTGCCTCTTGCCAACCAGAAAATGATCAATTTATGCTTAGTTAATGTCCTGTTAGCTAGCCAATCTTCTATCCACGCCAATATGTGATCCCCACACCATGAGCTTTAATTTTCTGCAATAACCTTTGATGTGGCACCTTATCAAATGCCTTCTGAAAATCTAAGTACAGTGCATCCACCAGTTCCCCTTTATCTACTTCAATGAACTCTAATAAATTGGTTAAACATGATCATAGACAAGGGATCAAACTTGGAAAGATGTAAACCAAAGAGTAAACAAAAGATGTAAACCAAACATAGAAACAAGACGAGAGAGAAAGGTATTAACCTGGGAAATGATAAACAGAATGTGTCAGGAATGGATAGAGAGTACAAATCAAAGAGTAAAATGGCAGTCAAGGCTAGAAGTTACAAAAATAATTAAAGGACAAAACTAATATCTCTGCATCTGAATGGGCATAGCATTTAAACAAAACAGGTGAACTGATAGCACAAGTAGAAATAAATAAGTACAATCTGATAGTCATTACAGAGCATGGCTGCAGGATGACATAGATTGCAACCTGGATATTGAAGGGTACATGATGTTTAGGAAGGACAGGAAGCAAGAAAAGGTGGGTAGGTGGCTCTGTTAACTAATGATGATATTAGCACATTAGAGAGGGAAGACCTCAATTCAGGAGACCGGGGTGTACAAGTGATATGTACAAGTGGTATTGAGGTGATAAATGACAAAGGTAAGAAGGCATGTGTGGGATTGTGTACAGGCCCCCTAATTGTAACTATGTAGAAGGACAGAGTATGAAGGAAGAGATAATGGGAGCTTGTCAGAAAGGTGCAGCAATAATCATGGGGCATTTTTAATCTACATAAAGACTGGAGAAATCAGATGGGCAAAGATAGCCTTGATGAAGAGCTCATGAAAGCTTTCAAGATAGTTTCTTAGAACAGCACGAATAGCAGCGATCTTAATATGAATTAATTTTACATTCAGTTTGAGGGAGAGAAGGCTGGGTCCAAAAATAATATTTTTAAATTAAATAAAGGCAATTTGAGAGCATGAATGCAGAGCTAACTAAAATGAACTGGAAAATTAGGTTAAGGGGTAAATCAATAGCGGTGCAGTGGCAGACAGTTAAGGAGGAATTTCAGAATACACAGAACAAGTACATTCCAATGAGAAAGAAAAATTCCAAGGGGAGGACCCACTATCTGTGGTTAACTAATAAAGTTAAAGGCAGTATCGCACTTAATGAAAAAGCATATAATTGCGCAAAGACGGGTGGGCAGGTCAGAAGATTGGGCAGAACAGCAAAGAATGCTAAAAAGATTAATGGGGAAAAAAGTTAGAGTACAAGAGAAAGTTAGCTAGAAATTTGAGGATTGATACTAAGAGTTTCTACAGATGCTTTTAAGTAAGAAAAGAGTTCTCTGTTCCTATAGAAAGTGAGTCTGGGAATTAATAATGGAAAATCAGGAGATGGCAGATACATTGCAGCAGTCTTCACAATACTGGATACAAGTACATCCCAGAAATTGTTGTAAATTGGGAAATGGAAGTGCGGGAGGAGCTCAGGAAAATTACAATCACCAGAGAAGTGCTTTGAGCAAATTCTTGGATCTGCAGGCTGACAAATCCCTGGGTCCTGATGGACTTCATCCTAGAGTCTTGAAAGAAGTAGCTAATGAGATAGCTGAGTCTAAAGAAGGGTCATATGGACTTGAAACATTAACTCTGTTTCTCCCACTACAGATGCTGCCAGACCTGCTGAGTTTTCCCAGCATTTTCTGTTTTTGTTTCCGATTTCCAGCATCCACAGTATTTTGCTTTTATCTTGAGGTAGTTGATGCGTTGGTTTTAATTTACCAAAATTCCCTAAATTCAGGGAAGGTTTCATTAGATTGGAAAATAGCAAATATAACTCCTTTATTCGAAAAAGGAGGGAACCAGAGAGCAGGAAACTATAGGCCAGTTAGCTTAACATCTGTCATAGGGGAAATGTTAGAAGCTATTATTCAAGGTGTTGTGATAGGGCACATAGAAAAATTCAAGGCAATCAGGCAGAGTCAACATGGTTTTGTGAAAAAGAAATCATGCTTAACCAATTTATTGGAGTTCTTTGAAGGAGTCATATGTTTGTGGATACAGGGGAACCGGTGGATGCACTGCACTTAGATTTCCAGTAGGCACTTGATAAGATGCTACATCAAAGATTATTGAGAAAAATAAAAGCTGATGCTGTATGGGGTAACATATAGGCATGGATAGAAGATTGGCTAGATAACAGGAAGCAGAGAGAAGGCATAAATGGGTCTTTTTCTGGTTGGCAGGATATAAGGAGTAGGTTGGATGAAGGGTAGGTTGGTGGGAAAATATGGTTACTAAATTTGCTGATGACAAAGAAAGGTGGGAAAGTAAGTTGTGAAGAGGACATAGGAGGCTACAAGGGGCTGTAGGTTAATTGAGCTTGCATGGATCTGACAAATCGAGTATAATGTGGGCAAATGTGAAATTGTCCATTTTGGCAGTAAGAATAAAAATGAAGTATACTAAGTAAATGGTGAGAGATTGCAGTGCAGAGATTCCAGAGGGATCTGGGTATCCTAGTGCATGAATCACAAAAGACTAATATGCAGATACAGCAAGTAATTATGAAAGCTCTTAGAATGTTATCATTTATTGTGAGGGGAATTAAATATAAAAGTAGGGAGGCTATGCTTCAGTTGTACAGGGCATTGGTTGTGTACAGTACTGGTCTCCTTATTTAATAAAAGATGTAAATGTGTTAGAAACAGTTCAGCGAAGGTTTACTAGTCTAATATCGAGAGTAGCGAATTGTCTTATGAGGAGAGTCAGTTACTGCAGTATGGAGTGATGATATCTTGGAGGGAGTATCGAATGAAGCATTGTGGGTAGAGCTTAGGAATAAAAAAGGGGCAACCACATTGTTAGGTGTATATTATAGACCCCCAGATAGTCAGCAGGAAATTGAGGAGCAAATATGTGCACAATTCACGGAGGTGTGTAAAAACAAAAATTATATTAGGTGATTTCAGCTTTCCCAACATTAATTGAGATAAACATAGAGTTAAGGGCATGGATGGAGTGGATTTCTTGAAATGTGTACAGGAGAACATTTTAGGTCAATATGCAGAGGGTCCAACAAGGGACGGCGCAGTGCTGGACCTAATTCTGGGGAATGAAGCCGGACAGGTGGCTGAGGTGGTGATGGGGGAGCATTTTAGTGATAGCGACCACAACATGATACAGTTTAAGTTTGTTATGGATAAAGAAATAGACAAGTTGCAAAAAAAATGTTTTGGATTGGGGGAGAGTGGATTTTATTAAAGTAAGGCAGGATCTGGCCAAGGTAGACTGGGAACAGCTACTTGCGTGGAAATCTACAGAGGAGCAGTGGGGGGCGTTCAAAAAGGAAATGGGGAGGGTACGGGCTCAACATGTTCCCTCTAGGGTGATAGGAAGGAGAATCAAGCCCAGAGAACCATGAATGACCAGAGATATTTAGGATACAATGAGAAGGAAAAGAGAGGATCAGCGGAGGCATTAGCAGGGTGCAGAAAGTGCAGGGTGGAGCTTAAGAAAGCAATTCGGAGAGCAAAGAGGGGATTTGAGAAAGCTCTGGCTGGTATAAGTAGGGAAAATCCCAAAATATTCTATAAGTATATCAATGGGAAGAGGATAACCAGGGAAAGAGTAGGGCCCAAAAGGGATCATGGAGGCAATCCATGGGTGGAGCCAGATGACATCACTAGAGTGTTGAATGAATACTTCACATCCGTCTTCACCCAAGAGAATGAGGATGAAGGTATCAAACTCAGAGAGAGAAACTGCGAGGTTCTTAAGCAAATTGATATAGGGAGTGACAAAGTATTGGAGATGTTGGCAGGCTTAAAAGTGGATAAATCTCCAGGTCCAGATGATTTGTGTACCATGATGCTGAGGGAGGCTAGGGAAGAGATCGCAGGAGCTCTGACCCAAATTTTTAATTCCTCTCTGGCCACAGGGGAGGTGCCAGAGGACTGGAGAACAGCTAATGTGATTCCGCTATTTAAGAAGGGTTGTAGAGATAAGCCAGGGAACTACAGGCCAGTGAGGCTCACGTCAGTGATAGGGAAACTATTGGACAAAATTCTGAAGGGGAGAATCTATCTCCACTTGGAGTGGCAAGGTTTGATCAGGGATAGTCAGCATGGCTTTGTCACAGGGAGGTCATGCCTAACAAATTTGATCGAATTTTTTGAGGAGATGACCAGGTGTGTAGATGAGGGTAGTGTAGTTAATGTACTTTATATGGATTTCAGCAAAGCCTTTGACAAGGTCCCACGTGGGAGACTTATAAAGAAGGCAAATGTACATGGGATACAGGGTAATTTGATAAGGCGGATTCAAAATTGGCTTAGTTGTAGGAGACAGAGGGTGATGACAGAAGGATGCTTTAGTGACTGGAAGCCAGTGTCCAGTGGCGTACCACAGGGATCTGTGCTTGGTCCCCTATTATTTGTCATTTATATAAACGACATAGATGACTATGTGGGGTGTAGGATTAGTAAGTTTGCAGATGACACAAAGATTGGCTGGTGAGTTTGAGTGTCTTGGGCTACAGGAAGATATAGATGGGATGGTCAAATGGGCAGATAAGTGGCAGATGGAATTTAACCCTGAAAAGTATGAGGTAATACATTTTGGAAGCAGTAATTTGACAATGAATGGCATGACACTAGGAAGTTCTGAGGAACAAAGGGACCTTGGCATGTGTATCCATAGATCTCTGAAGGCGGAGGGGCATGTTTGTGGGATGGTGAAAAAGGCATATTGCCTTTATCAATCAAGGCATAGATTACAAAAGTAGGGAGGTCATGTTGGAGTTGTATAGAACCTTGGTGAGGCCACAGCTGGCGTACTGTAAGCAGTTCTGGTCACCATATTATAGGAAGGATGTGATTGCACTGGAGGGGGTGCAGAGGAGATTCACCAGGATGTTGCCTGGGATGAAACATTTAAGTTATGAAGAGAGACTTGGGTTGTTTTCACTGGAGCAGAGAAGACTGAGGGACGACCTGATCGAGGTGTGCAAGATTATGAGGGGCATGCACAAGGTGGATAAGGAGCAGCTGTTTCCCTTAGTTGGAGGGTCAGTCACAAGGGGGCATAAGTTCAAGATGAGGGTCGAGGTTTAGGGGGAATGTGAGGAAAAACATTTTCACGCAGAGGGTGGTGACTGTCTGGAATGCACTGCCTGGGAGGGTGGTGGAGGTGGGTTGCTTTAAAAAGTACCTGGATGAGCACTTGGCACGTCATAACATTCAAGGCTATGGGCCAAATGGTTGTAAATGGCATTTGGTAGGTAGGTCAGGTGTTTCTCACATGTCAGTGCAGATTCGATGGGCCGAAGGGCCTCTTCTGCATTGTGAGATTCTGTGATTCTGAGAGGTTGGACGGCTAGTCTTGTATTCACTGGAGTTTAGAAGAGTAAGAGACAACTTGATTGAAACATGTAAGATCCTAAGGGGTCTTGACAGATTGGATGTGGAAAGAATGTTTCCTCTCGTGAGAGAAACTAGAACTAGGGGTCACTGTTTAAAAATAAAGGGCTGCCCATTTAAGACAGAGATTAGATGATTTTTTTTCTCTCAGAGTCTTTGAAACTTCCTTCCTCAAAAGGCATTGGAAGCAGAGTCTTTGAATATTTTTAAGGCAGAGTTATATAGATTCTTGAAAAACAAGGGGATGAAAGGTTAACCAGGTGGGTGGGAGGTTACTGTCAGATCAGCTATGAATATTTTTGAATGGGAGATCAGGCTCGAGGAGACAAGTGGCCTATTCCTGCGCCTAGTTCATATGTTCATATATTCAATTTCCCTCTCACAAGACCATGTTGACTCTGCCTGTACTTGAATTTTTTTGACTGCCCTGCTATAACAGCTTTAATCACAGCTTTTAACATTTTCCCTATGACAGATGTTAAGCGTATGCCTGCTTTCATTCTCCCTCCCGTTTTGAATAAAAGAAATTTACTATTTGTTATTTTCACACTTGGTATTTTCCCAATCTCATGGAACCTATGGAATTTTGAAAAATTAAAGTCAACATCAACTATGTCTCTCGCTACTCCTTTTTAAGGCCAGAGGATGAAGTCCATCAGTACCCAGGGGACTTGTTATCCTGCAGCTCCAACAATTTGTTCAGTACCACTTTCCTGGTGATTGTAATTTTCCTGAGTTCCTGCCTCCCTTCCAATTCCTGATTTGCAGCTTTTTCTGAGATGTTACTGATGTCCTCTATCGTGAAGGCTGATGCAAAATGCCTACTGAATTCACCTGCCATCTCCATACTTTACGTTATCAATTCCCCAGGCTCACGTTCTATCGGACAAATGCTCACTTTGTTAACACCTTTCTTTTTTAAAATGTCTATAGAAATTCTTACTATCTGCCTTTATATTTCTAGCTAGCTTTCTCTCGTACTCTAATTTTCTCTCCTGATTAGTCTTTTAGTCATTCTTTGCTGTTTCTTATATTCATTCCAATCTTCTGACCTGGCATCCATTTTTGTGCAATTTTATGCTTTTTCTTTAAATTTGATAATATTTTTAACTTAGGGGTGGCATGATGGCGCAGTAAATGGTGCTGCTGCCTCACAGCTCCAGGAACCTGGGTTCAATCTGACCTTGGGTGTACGTCTGTGTGGAGTTTGCATGTTCTCCCTATGTCTGTTTGGTTTCTGCCAGGTGCTCCAGTTTTCTCCCACCATCCAAAGACATGTGGGTTGGTTGGATTGGCTATGGTAAATTGTGTGCGACCTGTGATGGACTGGCATCCTGTCCTGGGTGTTCCATATCCATTGCCTGTTGGGATAGGCTCTAAATTCCTGTGCTGAAGAAGAGAGTACCTTGTAACTTTTTTAGTTAACCACAGATGGTGGATCCTCCCTTATAATATTTCTTTCTTGTTGGAATGTCCCTTTTCAATGTATTCTGAAAAATCCCCTTAAATGTCTACTACTGCATCTCTATTGACCAATCCCTTAACCTAAATTGGCAGTTCGCTGTAACTCGCTCTGCTTTCATGCCATCATAATTGCCTTTATTTAAGTTTAAAATACTAGTCATAGACCCACTCTTCTTTCCCTCAATCTGAATGGAAAATTCAATCATTTCAATCATATTCTGATCGCTGCTACCTAAATTCCTTCACCATGAGGTAATTAATTAACCCTATCTTGTTGCAAAATACCAGATCCAGTATAGCGTGTTCTTTGGTTGGTTCCAGAACATGGGTTCTATGAAACTCTCCTGAAAACATTCTATGAATTCCTCATCTAGGCTACCTTTGCACAACTGATTTTTCTAGTCTATGGGTGAAATTTTCCATGCCTGCTGTCATCAGGATGGGCATGAGCAGACAATATGGCAGGAAGGCCAAAAATCGGTTTCACAATGTCGTGAAGCCAGTTTGCAATCATCCGCTCTGTCCATCAATGGCGGGATGCTTTTCCCTCCACCACACATTGTAATACATCTACATATCATTTCAAGCCCAGCTTGCCAGAATCATCCTCATCACACTGGATCATCCAAGAATGTTGACATGATTGCATGCTGACGTATTTCACAACTGCGCCTAAGCAACGTGCACCCGGTGAGCTACACTTGGCTCGGGACTTCAAGGTTTGTTTGCCTACCTTTCTTTGGGCAGCACTCATGGTCATCAGTGCCAGTCTATGCAGACAGTACCACATCACTTTTAGGAGGGCTCACGGGCAGGTCTCTACTTACTCGGCTAGCCATAAGGGCTTGCTTGGGAAAGGGGTAGAAGTGGCCTTAGGCAAGAGAAGAGGCTGCAGGGAGAGGACTGTACTGAAGAAAGGGAGTATCCCAGGGTGTGTGTGGGCGCATGT
Source organism: Carcharodon carcharias (assembly GCF_017639515.1). Classification (NCBI taxonomy): domain Eukaryota; kingdom Metazoa; phylum Chordata; class Chondrichthyes; order Lamniformes; family Lamnidae; genus Carcharodon; species Carcharodon carcharias. Next base: position 10,570,613 of record NC_054469.1, on the reverse strand, counting down.
TGGTCTGTGCAAATGGTCTCAAGATGATGAGGGCTGAGGATGCAGTCTCCAGAAGAGATGAGGCCAGATGGAGATATGAGGGAATGTGTGAGAGAGTGAGTGGTGATGTCCCTTGAGCTGGCAGTGAGTGAGATGCCAGTGAATTTGTGATGGACTTATGAGTGTATGAGTTTAGAGTGATGAGATGGTTGCCTAACCCTGGAGGCACAGATGAGATCATTCATCCTCTTTCTGCACTGGATGACCACCACTGCCATTGCTTCCCATGCTGGAGAGGTAAGATTTCTGGACCTGGGGTGGCCAGAGCTGGGGTGGAGGACATCATGGCAGGCCTCCGAAAGGCATTTCAGTGATGGATCACTAAACTCTTCTTAGGTTTCAAAGCCAGTCCTGGGCTGCAAGCATTGAGGACTGTGTGGGCAGCTGCAGTTTAGATATGGCGCTCGGAGTGAGGAAACTGTGAGGTAACGGTGTGGCGGGCAATTCAGAGGCCACCGCCAGTGAGATGGCATGTTTTCTGTGTCTGTATAGTTAATGAGGCAGGATTGGGATGATACACCGTGAAAAGCTGCCATTGTAGCCAGCGGGTAAAATGTCCTTTTTCCTGCCTGTTACCGCACGTCGTGCAAATATGGGGTGATTCTGCTCTATACGTAGATTAAACTCCACCATGATTATCGCTGTACCATACTAATAAGCTCCCATTATTTCTTCTTTTATACCTCTTTTGGTTGCTGTTAGGGGGCCTGTGCCCCATTCCCACAAGTTACCTCTTGCCTTTGTCATTTCTCATCTCTATCCAAACTGCTTCTACATCATGGTTTCCTAGTTAACAATGTCATCTTCCACCTTTTCCTATGTTTTTGTCCTTCCTGAATGTCATGTACCCTTCAATATTCAGGTCCCAGTCAATGTTATCTTGAAGTCATGTCTCTGTAATGACTATCAGATCATATTTATTTCTATTTGTGCTATCAGTTCATCTGGTTTGTTTCAAAAGCTATTTGTATTCAGATATAGAGCCTTTAATTATGCCCTTTCATTATTTTTGTAACCTCTAGCCTTATCTGCTGACTTATGCTTAGATTTGTACTCTCTGCCCCTTCCTGTTTATCATTTCCCATATTAATACTTTTCTCTCTTGCCTTGTCCCTACTCTGTGATTTGCCACATCTTCCCAAATTTGATCCCTTGCCCCCACTATTTAGTTTAAAGCCCACTTTACTTCCTTAGTTACATAGCTTAGTAGAATACTGGTCCCACAACAGTTCAAGTGTAGGCTGCCACAAAGATATAGCCCCAATTTTGCCAGTGCCCCATGAGCTTGAACCCATTTAACCCACACTAGTCTTTGTGCCACACATTTGTCTCTAATTTTATTTACTTTGTGCCAATTTGCATGTGAATTAGATAATAATCTAGAAAACCTTTGATGTTTTAATTTAGTGCCAGCTCTTCATACTCTCTATGCAGAACCTCTTTCCTAGTCCTACTTATGACATCGGTACCTACGTGGACCTTGATGCCTGAATCCTCCCCCTCCCACTACAAGCTCCTCTCCAGCCCTGAGCAGGTATCCTGAACCCTGGCAGAGGGCTGACAACATTGTCTTCGGATTCTTGCTTTCAGCTGCAGAGAACAGTGTCTATACCCCTGACTACTACCGCTACATTTCTTTGAACTCCCCCAACTTGAATAGCTTTCTGTACTATGGTTTCCTGATCAGTATGTGCATCGGCACTGCAGCCCTCGCTCTTGTCCGTACAAGCTGCAAGAACCTCAAACTTGTTGGTCAGTTGCAAGGGCCGGGGCTCCTCCACTCCTACCTTCTCGATCCCCTTACCTGCCTCTCTCACAGTCACACCATCCTGTCTCTGACCACTGACCAAATTAGATGACATTAATCTAAGTGGTATGACTGCCTTCTGGAAAGTGTCCAGGTAACTTCAGCCCTCCTTGATGAGTCACAATGTCTGCAACTCAGCCTTCAGCTCATTAACTCTGAGCTGAATCTCCTCAAGCCGCAGTCACTTACTGAAAATGTGGTTGCCATGGAGCGCAGTGGCATCCAGGAGCTCTCAAATGCTCTAGCTGTGACACATCACCCATCCTGCCATTTGTGTTGCATTAGTTAAAATGTATTTTTCTTAATTAACTGACAGTTTCCCTCTTCACCAAACTTCCTCACTCACCAAACTCCCAGCTTGACATTCTGAGCACTGAAAGCAAAACCCAGTGCAAACCCATCAGTATTGAGCAACCCCTGTTTTTATACTTTCTGAAAAACAAATGAATCACATTTTGAAAACCAGTTTGAGCTAGCTATCTAATTAACTAGCTGCAGATGCTCTCAGAGAGCTTCTGTATCCCTATTTAAAGCTGGAATAAACTCAGTAATATTTAGTTGATTGCCAAATTAAATTTAAAGATTAGACTCTGGAGAGAAATTAACCCATAAAACTCCCTCACTCAGCAGCATTCAATGCAAACTCCTTACATGATGAACTACAAGGTAAGTACATCTCTCTTCTGTACAGACTATTCCAACAGCTTGGCTGAGCATCTAGCACATGGCTGCTGATGTCACTATTACATCATGATACACATCACTGTCTTATTACCATAACCATTAACCCATTATGCCACACCTGTGCTAAGAGCCATAGAGACAAGATGTAGGACAGCTTATAGTCATCATCAGGGAAGGTCTAACAAATACCTAAACCAACAAATTGTTACTAAGAGAGCCAGCAAAATTTACATTTCAACTGAAAGCCATCCAACTAACAACACCCATTTTGTAGTTGTGTTCAGTCTTTGGGGTGCTGTTCCTCCCTAGGTGGCAATCTCTTCATTAATGCAATTGGCTGGTTTATAAGAGATATGTCATAAAATGCTTTGGTTCATCAAACACAAACTAAGCGCAGATCTTCATGCGTAATCATGCATGGCTCCAGGGCTTGCAGGCGGTCAACATTAAGGCCACATACATGCTCACATATACTAGTGCACACAAAACCACATAGTCACAGACATATACACATGTATATACAAATACATGTGTTCATTTACAAAGAAACATGCTTACACATATATTTGGCGACCCACTTAACAAATTTTGCAGATTAGCCAAAGGCACATGATGACTCAGACTTAAGCAATTGCACTGAAAGGGTTTTCCTGATTAGCTCCCTGAACTTCAACAGAAGATTGATGAAAAAACAGATGAACGTGTGAACTGAGTTTACGTCGATCCTTTGCTGAAGTGGTCAAAACGATGAAACACCCAAAGGAATTTCCCTTTCTCCAATAGCGACTCAGGCTCGAGGCTCAAGTTTAAGAAGTTAAGAACACTAAACAAAACAGCTTTAAACTTTCTTTTTAGAATCTGACATTGTTCAAGGACTTGCCTCTCTTAAGACGGGATTCAGATTGAGCCCTCTCTGCTCTTTCAGCTGCAGACAAGAAAATGAAAGCAGTCAGTTTGTTATCTGTGCAGCAAACCTTATCTCTCTACTGCAAGCATGGACAGAAAATTTTTGAACAGGGCAATGTTCTGTTAAAAATGTCTGTATAACAGAAATTCATGTTTGTTGGTTGTTAGCTAGTTTGACTATCTGCCTAACACACACACACACACACACACACACACATTGATTCAAGCATAAACAAAAAAATCAAATTACTACTGATGCTGTAAATCTGAAAATAAAAACTGAAGATGGAAATACTCAGCAGTAGGCAGCAACTGTAAGAGTAATAGAAGTTGATGCTTCAAGTCTTAGACTCTCTGTTTGCAAGAACTTGCTGCATATTTCCATTTTTTCTTGTTTTCAATTCAAACATATGCACCAGTTAAATTTCAAGTTGAAATGACAATGTGGTCTTGCTAACACTGAGGCTGACCTTTGTCTCACAAGTGGCAAGGTTTCTTATATGTACTTTCAATGCCATGAAATTTCTAAACCTGTTCATTGTAAATGAATTTTTATACATAATAACTTGCTGTGGTAAGCAATTTGGCCCTTCTTTAGGTAGAAGGATCTTAAATCTTGCACTAGAACTCACCTTTAGATCTAGGCTCTGGTTTAAGATACTTGGTTGGAGTGAAAACACATTTATCTATGTCTTTTCCAAACTTAGTTTCAAAGAATTCTGGTGATAACAAATCTGTTAACAGAAAATGGAAGGAATCAGTCAAAGATATGCCCATGGTACTATCAAAGTTTAATACAATGTTGATATAGACATAAGACATAAGACATAGGAGCCGAAATTAGGCCATTCGGCCCATCGAGTCTGCTCCACCATTCAATCATGGCTGATAAGTTTCTCAACCCCATTCCCTCACCTTCTCCCCGTAACCTTTGATCCCCTTACCAATCAAGAACCTATCTATCTCAGTCTTAAATACACTCAATAAAGTATTTGTTCAGTGTTGTGAACTACAATATAAAAGGGATCTGGATATGATTAAAGGTTCGCACAGTCTTTTGATAGTGGTCATGTCAATTTACGTACCAATCCTTCTGGCAGTATGTATCATACAATTCTATTTAGTCATTTTGCTGTTCTCAGATAAGTTTCCAAAGCCTTCTTGACAAAGTGTTTGGATCTTACTGTCCCCTTGTCCATTATTCTTTCAGTGCTACTAGGACAGACACGGGAAATTTGCCGAACCCTTCTAATCATTTTTATATCTATCTAATATCTGGCAAAAAATGACCAGGTAATATATAGTATGATTATCTATTAGAATATGAGGGGACGAATAAGGAGTGGTAGGTGTCACATAATAGTATGCAAATGAAAGAAATAGAACTTTTGAGTAATCTCCTGTCATTACGAGGAAGAGAAAATCCAGGTCACCATTTTACCACTGCAGCTTCTAATCCTGATTTCTCGTATCACTGCTGAGCACTCTATTGGTTAACCATATAGGATGGCAGTATAGGTGCTCTGATTAGCTTCAATGTCCTGTGGGCAACGGAATTCGAAAATTCAGTCACAAGTCCCCAACTTCACTTTGTTATTCAGAGCGACTCTGCTACAAAGTGCATGGACAGAAGTGCTTCCAGCCTTCCTAGGGCCACATATTGGGAATTCAGTTACATGTTTATGTAGATTTACCATCCAATGTGGATGCAAAATCATGTGGAGCAAACACGATCCTCAATAGGCTGAACTGCTTCTCCCCTCCCCCATGTAAGTGAGGTTTCTGCTGAGTGCAACGTTTTGTACAACCAGACTGATAGGCTAACAGCAAAACTGGACTCAGCTGTCACATAGCTTTATAGATCATTATATGAAGAATTCCTGTTGCGGTGTGTATTAGTTCCTCAGGGTAGTGTCCTAGGCCCAACCATCTTCAGCAGCTTCATCAATGACCTTCCTTCCATCATAAGATCGGATGTGAGGATGTTCGCAGATGATTGCATAATGTTCAGCACCATTCACAACTCCTCAGATATTGTTGCAGTCCATGCTCAAATGCAGCAAGACCTGGACATATCCAGGTTTGGGCTGACAAGCAGCATTCACACCACTCATGTGCCAGACAATGACTATCTCCAACAAGAGAGAATCTAACCATCGCCCTTTGACATTCAATGGCATTACCATCACCGAATTCTCCATATCAACAGCTTGGGGGTTACAATTGAGCAGAAACTGACTGGACTAGCCATATAAATAGTATGGCTACCAGAGCAGGTCAGAGGCTAGAAATCCTGTGACAAGTAACTCACCTCCTGACTCCCCAAAGCCTGTCCACAATCTACAAGGCACAAGTCAGGAGTGTGATGGAATATTCTCCACCTGCCTGGATGAGTGCAGCTCCAACAACACTCAAAACTTGACACCATCCAGGACAAAGCAGCCCACTTGATATGCACCCCATCGACAAACATTCATTCCCTCTATCACTGACGCACAGTGGCAGCAATGTGTACCATTTACAAGATGCACTGCAGGAATTCATCTTTAGATAGCACCTTCCAAACCCACAACCATTACCATCTACAAAGACAAGGGCAAAAGGCAGATGGGAACACTACCACCTGGAGGTTGCGCTCCAGGTCACTCACCATCCTGACTTGGAAATATGTCATCATTCCTTCACTGTTGCTGGGTCAAAATTCTGGAACTCCCTCCCTAACAGCACCGTGTAGCGGTTCAAAAAGGCAGCTGACCATGACCTTCTCAACACTCACATCCCATAAACTAATAAAAAATAGATAGAAGATGGTAGCCAGGGAACCTTAGCCCAAGATGATCCAGCACATTGAGACAATAATGACAAAATCCAGGTCATCCATTAAATTGATTGGGCTACATGGAATCCAGAGCAATACAATCATTGTCACAGTAAAGAGGTTTGTCATTGTAATCCACTGGACATCCAATGTCTCCTAGGAAAGAAAAGAAAGACTTGAATTTAAATAGTGTTTTTCCCAGTGTCAGGATGTCCTATAGCACTTTACAGCCAAAGAAGTATTGTATAGTCACTGTTATAGGAAACACAGCCAGTTTGTACATGGCAGTGTCCCACAAATAGCAATATAATCATAACCAATTAACCAGTATATGATGTTTATTAAGGATAAATATTCACCTGGACACTGGGGAGAACACACAGCTCTTCAAAATAGTGCCATGAGATTTTTTTATATTCACTTGAGATGGCAGAAGGATCTATGGTTTCATGTCCAATGTGAACGACTGTATTTCTGACAGTGCACCACTCCTCCAGTACTTGAAGGAAGTGGGTTTGAATGAATATACTATACATTACCTGTTTACTTCTGTCAGGTATTGGATGCATATATCCAAATTTCCAGACTAATGCCTCATGCTTTGTAGTTTTTGTGATATAGAATCATAGAATGTTACAGTACAGAAGGAGGCCATTTGGACCAACATGCCTGTGCCAGCTCTTTGAAAGGGCTAACATAAGACATCTTGACTTGTCAGTGTCACCTCTCGATATCAGATTAGCCAATCGACCCCACCATGTGTTTGATCCAGTTCACCTATGGCCGGCCAGCTCTCTATGTTGTTCAGAGCTTCCTCAGTGACAGTTTTTCCCCTACAGTACAACTCAAGGTAGTGTTTCACCCGGCTCTCCAACTGTTTATTGCAGGTGATGACCTCTCCTGCCTTTGTTTTCAATAGAACCGTTTTCTTTGCTGATGGACTTGTTGCCTCTTTGAACCCATCACACATGCCCCTAACATCCCCTGTTAAAAGACATCTGGAAACTCCAGCAAATTCGTACCCAGCAGTCATTGGCACAGAGCCTAGCAGTCTGTGGGACTTCACTTCGAGCAGCTATTGGTTCATTCAGAGTCTTCTTACCCAAATCCTTCTTGTAATTAACGAGAGCGAATCACTTAGCTTCAATGACAGGTTCCATTATAGTGATGTTAGCCTTGAATCAGTCAGTGGTTTTCTGCTCTTGCTTCTCATGTGTCAAGAGTGCATTATTGCAAATGCTGTAAATGATGGAGCTTAGCAAAGTTTTGAATCACTTGCCATTGGCAAAGCTGCTTATACAGCCTGAACTCATTGAGCACAGGAAACTGGCATTGCTGCAGCATCTGCAGAAGCTTCTCTGCCTCTGCTGGAAGGAAGGAGCAATGTTCCATCATATGCGTGATGCAAAGATTGTGACCCTGTACAAGGACTAAAGGCGACTGCAGCAATTGCAACAACTATCGAGGCAACTCCATGCTGAACATCATGGGGAAAGTAGTTGCCATGTGGCCCTTGTCAGACTGCAGATCTTGGCTGAAAGCATCTATTCCAAAACACAGCATGGTTTCAGAACTGCAAGATCCACAATAGACATGATCTTCTCAGTCTGGAAGCTGCATGAGAAATACTGTGAACAAAGGAGACCACAATATATTGCCTTCATTAATCTCACCAGGGCATTTGGCCAAGTGAGCAGAGGTGGTTCACTTAAGCTGCTAGAGAAAATTGGCTGCCCACTGTGATCTCTTCTTTCCGTGACAATATGATCCGTAAGGTGAAGGCTGCCTTTGGGTGTTATGGCAGCAATCCGCAACTTTAGCAGATTTACAATACTTTTTCTGCTTATTTTTCAATATCAATGGAATACATTAGCTCTTCACCATTTAAAGTGCAGTTCAAAAGCCATTGCTGACTTGAATACTTACATTTGGGCTGATCCCTATCTAAAACCTCTGAGGCATATCTATATGCTTTTCTCTTTTGTCCTGTTGTTAATAACAAACAAAAAATTGAAGAATTTATTAGAGAAAAAATTCTAAGTATTGAAAGCATTAAATAATACTACAACAAAGCAATGTTGAAACAAGATCAGAACTGTTAAAAGTTTCTTCAGCAAAATAAGACTTTTTTTTGTGAATTTTGATCTCTTCAAGGTATGTTGACATCACATGAGTAAGGGATACATAGTATTGTTTAAAGCTGCTATCCTAGGCTGGATTTAACAGAGGCAACAGAGATCTTGCCTGCCAGATGGAGTGCCACAAGAAGCCTGAATCTCCTCTTTTAGGGAAGTGCCATTCAGACACTTGACGGGACAGTGGTGGACCTTACCCCATCACCAAGGACCCTGGTGGCAGAAGTCCTACCTGCCAAGAGTTGCTGGCCAATTAGAGGCCATCAGCTCTATTGAACAACAGTGCCACTGAGACTGCTGCTGGTATGACACCAACCGAGGCCCAGGATTGTGGATGGACCCAGGTCAAAGGTGAGTTGTAGTGGTAGGGATTTCACAGGGTGGGGCTCACAGAGGCAGATCGGCAGCAAGGGCTAATGGGTGGCCCTCAGCCAGCCCGTCCTTCCCAATGCCAGGTCCCTCAAACAGGCAAGGAGTTCCTTTGAATGAGTGACCCCCCTCCCTACAGCCATTAAGCACAGATTTTCATGTCATGCACTTTTCATGGTGAGCCACCACCTATCGATGGGTTAATACTAGCAGCAGTGGCATGAGACCCTTAAGTGTGTCCTCACCCACCATCCTCTTGCCTGATTAATGCCCTCCCCAAAACAAAACCATGGGAGAGGCCATTATTTTTTTTTTATTTTTCGACACAAGGCAGCAATATTCACAGAGAGGTGGAGTGGATTTAATTGAGCTCTCCAGAATGGGGGTCAGGGGAGACTGGGAGAATCAGGAAGGAGTACTCGCATTGGATACTTGACATTGGGAAAACTGTCGCAATTAACTTGGGGATGGGAAAGGCCTGATGCGGGAATCTCATCCGCTAGCGGCAGGATACAATTAATGAGCCACTTGACACGAATTAACCCTGAGTCCACCAGAATTTACTGATGGCTCAGGGATGTAATGCGACTGATACAGCTTTCCCGTGTCTCCTGAAGGCAGCCCAATGGGTTTGCCTGCAGCCTCTTGGAAGGGCAGAGCCCTTGTTAACTTGTGGTTGGTACCTTATTGAGGCATCAGGAATACGGGGGATGGGGCATTGAAATCCACCCTCTGCCCTTGCATTCGAACCTCCTGCATATCCCCTCTCTGTGGCCCACATTCCATCCCACTCACTTGTGCCCTGGGATCCAGCGGGGAACCTTGATCTATACCTGGGAGCATTATTGGCTGCCGGCGTCCGCAAAGGTCATGGAGCATAAGCAGGTTTGGATTTGCAATCAGGAAAGATGGAAGGTTTGCCTAAGACACAACAGGTAGGATAGGACATGTGGGGAAGTTAACTGATTGCAGCGGAAGGTTTGCTTAAGGGGCCGAGTGAGGGGGTCACTTCAATTCATCCTGGTTCACAAGTAGTGCTCAAAAATGCACCTAGTAGCTTCCGGTTAACTTTTACTAACTGCTGGCTTCTCTCGTCTTTTTCTGTTGAGTTTTCTGAGCTTTAGGAAACCCTGCCGACCAATTTTATTTTTAAATCAGCTCCAACTGGACTGTGGGAGCCTAATTTAAATATTCTAATAGGTTAACCTGATACTCGAGAGCAGGACACTAACACAATCGCGTAAGGCAATTTTAAACTTTTAATTTCTGGCACTGCCCTGCCCATCATGAAGGGGTGAAAACTTCTGCCCCCTATCCCTCCATTTCTCAAAGCTCAAAAGTTAGCATACTGTGCTCCCAGGTGAATCAGTATGATTTTTTCAATCTTTCTCACCAGTTAAGCCCTATGGCCTGAGTCAGACTGTCAGCTGATGTCCAATTACATGAAGGGTCATGAGGACTCGAAACGTCAACTCTTTTCTTCTCCGCCGATGCTGCCAGACCTGCTGAGTTTTTCCAGGTAATTCTGTTTTTGTTTTGGATTTCCAGCATCCGCAGTTTTTTTGTTTTTACCAATTACAGTTTGTCTGTCCCCTTAGCAGAATGTGACACAAACATGTACCATTGTTTTCCTTCTTTGGCTAATGCAAAGGGAAGAGCTACATTAATCTACGAGAGGCATTGGAGGCTTGATTTTCTAGCAGCTGCTTAGAATGCTTAGAAGATGGGGCTAAAAACCCTCCAATGCAAATTGCTTTCACCTTGACAAAACCAGCCAAGGTCAGGGGTCACAACTTTGAATTCTCAAAGATTTCACAGCAACATGAAACCCTGGCCCATCTAGCTCATCAACTTTAGAGTTCTCTGTTCAAGAGCTTACCTTGCTCATATCCAAAGCCCCAATTGGAACCTGCTAGCAACATTATAAAAGTTAAGCACATAAGCAATATAAGATATACTCATTAAAAACATTTGGTTTTGCTGTGACAATGCAAGTTAATAATACTAAAGAAATTGATGTTAATATGCATATTGTAGGATCCAACTCTATTGAAATGAGGTCATCTCTCTTCATGCATAAAAAGAAAGAGTTCTTTTAATATAAATTTAAAGAAAGTAGATTTTCATTGGCCAGCACACCGGCCAGGGCTGTGTTAAGATCTGCTAGGCATTTGAGGCCCAAGTTTCTTGTCTCTGCCCTGGTTGAGACCAGTCATTAGCAGTTGGATAAAATCCAACTAAACTCAACCTAGAAAATCAGGTCGGTGACACATTCAAAGACTCTTAAATTTAGAATACTATACATTGAAGAAGTGAAGTGGATGGTTGCTGTACTAATGTCTTATCATATTGGGTTAGCATCAACAATAAGAACCTGCATTTAGATAGCACTGTTAATATAGAAAAATTGTGCTTTACAGAGATATAAGAGAAATTAATTTGACACTGAGCCAAAGGGGATATTTGAGAAGCGTGACCAGAAGCTTGCTCAGATAGTTGGGTTTTTAAGTAGGTGCTGAAAGAATTGTAGCATAGTAGTAACGTTACTGGAATAGTAATCCAGAGGCCTGGATTGATGTTCCAGAGACATGAATTCAAATCTCCCAATAGTTGGTGGAATTTAAATTCAATTACTTAATAAATTTCGAATAAAAAGCTAATAACAGTTATAATGATCAGGAAACTACCAGATTGTCAGGAAATCCCATCTGGTTCATTAAAGGAAGGCCAAGGAAATCTGCCGTCCTTACCTGGTTCTGGCCTACATTTAACTCCACAGCATTGTGGGTGACTCTGAAATGGCCTGACAAGCCGTTTGATTGTACTAAGCAGCTACAGAAAAGTTGATGAACAGCAAAACTGGACTGACCACTGGCATTGACCTAGGCACTGAAAAAGACAAAGACACACCCAACATAGTCGAACCTGCTAAGTCTTCCTCACTAACAACTAGGGGCATGACAAAATTGGGAAACCTGTTCCATTGCCTGGTCAAGCAAAATCCTGATGTACTTATACCCACTGAATCCTACCTTATAGACAATGACCCAGACTCCTGCATCACCATCCCATTGATAGGAGAGACCCACCATTGGTAGCAGCACAGCGATACACAGTCAGAAAACAGTCAGCACTGGGAGTCTTCAACATTGACTCCTTATTCCATTAAGTATCATGGCATCAGGACAAATATGGGAAAGAAAATATTCTGCTAATTACTACCTTAAATGTGTCCTCCATGTTGAACATTACTGTGGAAGAAGCGTGGAGAATACCAAGAGCACAGAATGTACTCTGGGTGAGGGAATTCAATGACCATCACCAAGTGGTTCAGTAGTATCATTAATGACTAAACTGGCTGAGTCCTAAAGGACATATCTACCAGACTGGGCTCGCAGCAGATGGTGAGAGAACCAACAGTGACTTCACCTCCACCAGTCTACCTGTCACAGATGCATCTGACCATGACCGGATTAGAAAAAGTGACCACAGCCCAGTCCCTGTGGCATTACCACCATGCTAAATGGGATAGATTCTGAACAGATCTAGCTGCTCAAAACTGGGCACCCATGTGGCAACATGGGACATCAGCAACAGGCAACAGTACAATTGTAGTCAATCACAATCTGTAACCTCATGGCCTGGCATACCATTACTCTAGCATTACCATCAAGCCAAGCATCAAGCCTGGTTCAATAAGGAATGCAGCATTCCAGGCCAGGAGGAGCACCACAGACACCTAAAATGAGATGCCAACCTGATGAAGTGACTTTACAGGATTACATGCATTCTAAACAGCAGAAGCAGCATCTATAGACCGAGCTAATCGATCCCACAATCAGCAAAACAGATCAAAGCTCTGCAGAGCTAGCTGCACTCTAGCCAAGCTGTTCCAGTACAGCTTCAACACTGGCATTCACTCGACAATGCTGAAAATTGTCCAGGTATGTCTTGTTCACAAAAAGCAGGACAAATACAATCTATCCAATTACTACCCCATCAGTGTATTCCTCCTGTTGAGGCGGTGCGTCGTGGACAGTCTGCTTATTACCTCTTGTTTTCAGCTCTCACTGCTGGGTAGCAGCACAGCTATTCTAGAAAGAGAGCTGAGAGTATAAGCCTCTCCTGCCAGTTCAAAGCCTCTTTGTCAACAAGCCCTATGTAGTGCCTCTCCGCGAAGACAAACATAAACTGGGTGCTTCGCGGACCCAGACTAAACTAAAAGCATAGAGTACTCCTGTACAAGAATAATTAGTCAAGAAACAAGGTTCCTAGCTAACATAAATAAGACCCCGAGCTAGCGTATTTTTTAAGGGAGTGACTATCTTAATCAACAGGGACGTCATGGCAGGAGTACTCAGACCCGTGATATGCTCCTGCAGGATGTGGAAAATGAGGGATGCTTCCAGCGTCCCTGGTGACCATGTGTGTGGAAGGTGTGTCCAAATGCAGCTTCCAGCTAACCGGATTTCAGAGCTGGAGCTACGGGTGGACTCATTGTGGAGCATCCCTGATGCTGAGTAAGTCATGCATAGCACGTTTAGCGAGGTGGTCACACCGCAGGTGAAGATTACACAGGCAGAAAGGGAATGGGTAACCATCAGGAACAGCAAAAGACTCAGGAAGGTAGTACAGGAGGCCCCTGTGGTCATCCCCCTCTCTAACAGATATACCGCTTTGGATACTGTTGGGGGGGATGGCCTCTCAGGGGAAAGCAGCAACAGCCAAGTTCACAGCACCGTGGGTGACTCTGCTGCTCAGAGGGGTGGGAGGAAAACAAGTGGCAGGGCTATAGTGATAGGGGATTCAATAGTTAGGGGCACAGACAGACGCTTCTATGGCCACAAACGTGAATCATGGATGGTATGTTGCCTCCCTGGTGCCAGGGTCTGGGATGTCACGGAGTGGCTGCAGGACATTCTGGAAAAGGAAGGTAAACAGCCAGTGGTCGTGGTACGCATTGGTACCAACAACATAGGTAAACTAAGGGATGAGGACCTGCAAGTTCAGTACAGGAAGTTAGGAGATAAATTAAAATGCAGGACCTCAAATGTAGTAATCTCAGGATTACTCCCAGTTCCACGTGCTAGCAAGAGCTGGAATAAGAGGATAGACCAAATGAACACGTGGCTGGAGAGATGGTGTAGCCGGGAGGGATTCAGATTCTTGAGGCACTGGGACTGGTTCTGGGGAAGGTGGGACCTGTACGAACCGGACGGGCTGCAACCAGGCAGAGCTGGGACCAATGTCCATGTGGGGGTTTTTGTAAGTTCTGTTGGGGAGTATTTAAGCTAGTGTGGGAGGGGGATGGGATCCCAGGAGTAGGATCAGATAGGTCAGATTCAGATCAGAAAAATGGAGGTAGAACATTAGCTAGGGACGTTGTGATAGACATGGAGTTACAGGACAAGCAAAGTTTAAAAAGTGTCCAGCAAGGGAAATCGTTGGGGTTAAACTATTTATACTTCAATGCAAGGAGTATTACATACAAGGTAGATGAGTTAAGGGCACAGGTAGACACATGGCAGCAGGATGTCATTGCTATAATGGAAACCTGGCTAAAGGAGGGACAAAACTGGCAGCTTAATATCCCTGGTTATAGACACAATAGAGTAGGAGATAACAAAGGAGGTGGGGGGTAGCACTAATGGTTAAAGAATCAATTCCAGTTGTGAGAAGGGATGATATACTAAATGGGCTAACAAATGAGGCTTTATGGATTGAGCTTAGAAATAAAAAAGGGGCAGTCACACTACTGGGAGTATACTACAGACCCCCCAAATAGTGAAAGGAGAACAAATATGAAGGCAAATTTCTGCTTGTAAGAACAAGAGGGCAATAATAGTAGGAGACTTCAACTATCCTAATATCAACTGGGATTCAAACAATATAAGGGGCACTGAGGGAAAAAAATTCATGCAGTGAGTCCAGGAAAATTTTTTCAACCAATTAGTGACAAACCCAACAAGAGGAGATGCAATTCTAGACCTAGTCTTGGGGAACAAAGAAGGGCAAGTGGGTGAAGTGACAGTTGGCAACCATATCAGGGACAGTGATCACAATTCAGTTAGATTTAGCATGATCATGGAAAAGGACAGAGATAAGGCAGAAGTAAAAGTCTTGAACTGGAGGAAGGCAAATTTTGCAGAAATGAGAAGGGACTTGGCTGAGGTGGACTGGACAGCACTGTTGGAGGATAAAGCAGTGGAAAACCAGTGGGAAGCACTAAAAAGCTAGATCCTAATTGTAAAAAGTAGACATGTCCCCTACAAAAATAAGAGTGGTACTGCCAAATCTAGACCCCCCTGATTGTCTAGAGGAATACAGGGGAAAATCAAACAGAAAAAGAAAGCTTACGATAGGCACAAAGAACTAAGCACTGCAGATAGCCTAGACGAATATAGGAAGTGCAGGGACGAAGTTAAAAAGGAAATAAGGAAATCAAAGAGAGGGCATGAAAAAAGATTAGCAAGTTAAGTTAAAGATAACCCAAAGATGTTTTACCAATACATTAATGCTAAAAGGTTAGTGAAGGAAAAAGTGGGACATATCAGAGATGAAGATGGAAACTTGTGTGTTGATGGAGAGGCTGTGGGAAGGGTTTTGAATGAATATTTTGTCTCCGTGTTTACAAAGGAAAGGGAGGATGTAGACATAGTAGTCCAGGAGGAACACTGTGAGGTATTGGATGGGGTAGTCATAAAGAGAGAGGAAGTACTCGAAGGGTTGAAATCTTTGAAAGTTGATAAGTCACCAGGGCCAGATGGATTGTTTCCGAGGCTGCTGAAGGAAGTCAGGGAGGAGATAGCAGATGCTCTGAGGATGATTTTCTAATCTTCACTAGATACAGGGGAGGTACAGGAGGACTGGAGAAATGAAAATGTAGTTCCATTGTTTTAAAAAGGCATCAAAGGAAATGCCAAACAATTATAGGCAGGTTAGTCTTACATCAGTGGTGAGCAATCTAGTAGAATCAATCCTGAGAGATAGGATTAACTGTCATGTGGGAAGGCATGGACCAGTCAGGGATGGTCAACTTGGATTTCTTAAAGGAAGGTCTTGCCTCACAAATTTGATTGAATTCTTTGAGGAAGTGACAAGAAGGGTTGATGAAGGTAGTGCAGTGGATGTTGTGTACATGGATTTTAGCAAGGCATTTGACAAGGTCCCACATGGCAGATTGGTCAGAAAAATAAAAGCTCATGGGATTCAGGGTAACGTGGCAAACTGGATAAAAGGTTGGCTTTGTAACAGGAAACAAAAGGTAATGGTCGATGGATGCCCTTGTGAATGGAAAGTTGTCTCAAGTGGTGTTCCACAGGGCTCGGTGTTGGGACCCTTGCTGTTTGTGGTATATATTAATGATTTGGACGTGAACATGGGGGGCACGATTGGGAAATTTGCAGATGACACAAAGATTGGCCGAGTAGTGGATAGTGTAGAGGACAGCCGTAATCTCCAAAATGAAATAGATGGGTCGGTGGAGTGGGCGGTAAAGTGGCAGATGGATTTTAACATAGAGAAGTGTGAGGTCTTATATTTAGGAAGGTCAAACAGTTACAGGGATTACACAATAAATGGGAATATACTAAGAAGGGTAGATGAAATGAGAGATCTTGGCGTACAAGTACACAGGTCCCTGAAGGCACCAGTTCAAGTAGACAAGATTGTAAAGAAGGCATTTGGAATGCTCTCCTTCATTGGCAGAGGTATAGAATATAAAAGTAAGGATATAATGTTGGAATTGTATAAACAACTGGAGTATTGTGTGCAGTTCTGGTCACCACATTACAGGAAGGATGGAATAGTTCTGGAGAGAGTGCAGAAAAGGTTTACAAGAATGTTGCCAGGGTTAGAAAAGTGTAGCTACGAGGAGAGATTGGATAGGTTGGGGTTATTTTCCTTAGAACAAAGAAGGCTGAGAGGTAATTTGATTAAGGCGTACAAAATTATGAGGGGAAAAGATAGAGTGGACAGGATAAAATTGTTTCCCATAGTGGAGAATTCTAGAACCAGGGAACATAGATTCAAGATAAGTGGCAGGGGGACATGAAGAATTATTTTATGCAGAGGGTAGTAGATACTGGAATTCGCTGCCCAAGTTGGTTGTAGAGGCAGAAACTTTAAACTCTTTTAAAAAGTACCTGGATCTGCATCTTCAGTGCTGTAAGCTGCAGGGCTATGGGCCGGGTGCAGGAAGGTGGGATTAGAAAGGGCACCTGGGTGTCCTCGGGCTGGCATGGACAAGATGTGCCAAATGGCCTCCTTCTGTGCTGTAACTTTTCTATGGTTCTATGGTACAGGGGACTCAGAGGAGACATGGCCCCAGATACACGACATGCAGACCCATTGGTGCCTACGAACAAGATACCTAGTTGCGGGTAAATATCCTACTGCCTTGTGGGTGTCTCAGAAGAGAAGGCTAAGAGAGTAAACCCTGACAGAAAATCCAGAGTGGAGTCCTGTAGGGGGTAATATGTCATCTATCAAAACAGCTTTACAGCAACTCCTGCAGTAAGCCTAGTACCAACCAGTACTGGTTTCATCCTTTCCTTTGGGCAATGCTGGCAATGCCAAGAGGCATTGATGCTTGGGCATCTCAGAGTCTCCTTACTGTTTTCCCAGGCCTGTGCCCTGGAGAGACATTCCAGCTTCATGGTTGACGTTGGCACAACATGGGAAGCAACGGTGACTAGTGAAATGCTCTCACTCGGTTGGAGTGGAGCACGAGTGCCAGGGGCTATTTCCGAGGGTGAGAGAGATCATCACCTCTCATTGGATAGCTACAGCTCGCCTCAAGCTGGGCAGCCCCCATTCAGTTAGGTGCCATCCCACCACGGCCTGTTAGCTTCAATGGGTACTTGGAACTTAGAGAGTTATCACTCAATAGTTGGATTGCTATTCGATGCATCAGGCAAGACAAACTCAACAAAGAAGACACCAATCTTCGGTATCACAGGCTGGAACATAAGGACCATGTATCCTGGCATAACTGACAACCATCCGCAGGTTGATGACACATTGCAAGACAGCTGCAGTCAACAAAGAACTTACAAGGCTCATTGTGGACATTGCTGCACTGCAAGAAACTAGGCTCACTGAAAGTGGATTCCTTAAAGAGAAATGCTATGCATTCTTCTGGCAGGAGAAAGCTCAAGAGGAGCATATCAGCATGAAGTGGACCTCGCAGTAAAAAAAACATTCTACTTCCGATGATTGTATCTCCCACAGAAGGCTCTTCACTTGTCAACAGTGTGGGCCCAATTAACCTCCAGTGCATCTATGCTCCAACACTCACCTCCACCCCAGATGTCAAGGATCGATTCTATGAAGCACTTGAGATTCCCACCATCCTCTGGGTGAAAAATTTCTTTCTCACATCCCCTCTAAACCTCCTGCCCCTTCCCTTAAATCAATGCCCCCTGGTTATTGATCCCTCCAACGAGGGGAAAAAGTTCCTTCCTGTCCACCCTACCTATGCCCCTCATAATTTTATACACTTCAATCATGTCCCCCCTTAATCTCCTCTGCTCCAGAGAAAATAACCCCAGTCCATCCAATCTCTCCTCATAACTAAAACTCTCCAGCCCAGACAACACCCTGATAAATCTCCTCTGCACTCTCTAGTGCAATCACATCCTTCCTATAATGCGGATTCCAGATCTGCACGCAATACTCTAGCTGTGGCCTAACCAGCGTTTTATACAGTTCCAGCATAACCTCCCTGCTCTTATATTCTATTCCTCGGCTAATAAAGGTAAGTGTCCCATATACCTTCTTAACCACCTAAACTTCCTGTCCCGCTTCCTTAAGGGAGCGGTGGACATGCACACAAAGGTTCCTCTGATCCTTGGTACGTCCCCAGGGTCCTACCATTCATCGTGTATTCCCGTGCCTTGTTTGTCCTGCCCAAGTGCATCATCTCACACTTATCTGGATTAAATTCCATTTGCCACTGATCAGCCCATCTGATCAGCCAGTCTATATCCTCCTGTAATCTAAGGCTATCCTCCTCACTAATTATCACCCCACCAATTTTTGTGTCATCCGCGAACTTACTGATCAACCCTCCTCCATTCAAGTTTAAATCATTTATATATGCCACAAACAGCAAGGGACCCAACACTGATCCCTATGGAACCCCACTGGACACAGGTATCCAGTCACAAAAACACTCCTCGACCATCACCCTCTGCTTCCTGCCACTCAGCCAATTCTGGATCCAATTTGCCAAATTGCCTTGGATCCCATGGGCTCTTCCCTTCTTTATCAGTCTCCCATGCAGAATCTTATCAAAAGTCTTGCTGAAGTCCAAGCAGACTACGTCAAATGCATTGCCCTCGTCTACACACCTGGATACCTCTTCGAAAAATTCAATTAAATTGATCAACCATGATCAATGTCTCCCCTTAACAAGACTATGCTGACTGTCCTTGATTAATCCCTGCCTCTCCAAGTGTAGATTACTTCTGTCCCTCAGAATTGCTTCCAATAGTTTCCCCACCACTACGGGTAGTTTCCTGGCCCGTAGTTTCCTGGTTAATCCCTTCCTTCCTCCTTGAATAATGGTACCACATTGGCTGCCCTCCAGTCCTCTGGCACCTCTCCTGTGGCCAGAGAGGTATTGAAAATTATTGCCAGTGCCTCTGTTATCTCCTCCCTTGCCTCACTTAACAGTCTGGGATACATTTCATCTGGGCCTGGAGGTTTATCTACTTTTAAGCCTGCCAAGCCACTTAGAACCTCATCTCTTTCTATGCCAATTACCTTAATTATATCACAGTCCTTGTGCTTGATTTCCATACCCATGTTGTCCCCCGCACTTGTGAACACCGACACAAAGTATTCATTTAGAACCCTACCATCTCCACACACAAATTACCACTATGGTCCTTAATGGGCCCTACTGTTTCCCTAGTTATCCTCTTACACTTAATGTACTTGTAAAACAACTTTGATTTTTCCTTTATTTTACCTGCTAATGTCAATTCTCCTAGATCCCATGGGCTCTTATTTTTTTACTCTGTCTGCCATATGGAACCTTGTCAAAAGCTTTGTCAAAATCCATGTAGACCACAACAACTGCACTACCCTCATCAATCCTCCTTGTTGCTTCCTCAAAAAAATTCAATTAAGTTAGTCAAACATGATTTTTGCTTAACAAATCCATGCTGAGATTGTGTATCCTCACAGTTTCCTATTAACTTTATTCACTTTTGCATAATAAACCTTCTTGACAACTAAGTAGCTTGCTAGGCCATTTCAAAGGAGAATGTGTAGGCCAGACTGGGTAAGGAGAGCAGATTTCTTTCCCTAAAGCACTGTTGTCCAATTGAATTTCAATGCTTACCACACTTGTGGCAGTAAGGTCCCCATATTCACCATGTTAGAAAATATATGCGATATTACTAAAACAAATGAACAATCTTTAAAACATAGATTTGAGATTTTAAACCGTCAGCAATCAATTCCATGAAAGAAACAATTTTTAAAAATCAAGGCCATTACACTCATTGCCAGAGCCAGAAGAACAATTTCAAAAGGATTTTACAATCCAACTGTTCTGCAAGGAAAACCTACTGTTTACACTCTCAAAGAGTGGTGATAGTTTGGAAGCTGTAATGTTTTATCATTGATATTGTGCTCCAGTTAATTTAAAAATACAAGTAAACTACAAACATATGTATAAATGAACATACGAATTAGGAGCAAGAGTAGCCCATTCGGCCCCTTGAGCCTTACTCTGCCATTCAATAAGATCATGGCTGATCCGATTGTGGCCTCAACTCCACATTCCGCCTACCTCCAATAACTTTTGATTCCCTTGTTAATCAAGAACCTCTGCCTTAAAATATTCATTAACCCTGCCTCCACTGCTCTCTGTGGAAGAGAGTTCCAAAGTTTCATAGCCCTCTGAGAGGAAAACATTTCTTCTCATCTCAATCTTAGGTGGGAGACCCCTTATTTTTAAACTGTGTCTCCTAGTTCTAAAAACTGTTTGCTATTTTATCAGAATTGATGTATTAGGAGACCCTGGGAGTGAAAAGAATTAACAGATCTCTATCTTTTGGCTTCTGCGCTCTGACCCTTGCCCTGCTTACGGTCTGCCACCTGCCATTTCCAAACACAGCGTCTGGACATTTCATAGACCTTTGGTTCACAGCCAATCTTGAGTAATCACTCCTTTTACGCCAAAAGCATTCATTTCCATCAATCAATTCAACAGATCTATTAAGATGAAGACTGAACACATTTGGATGTTGTTGCACTATCCCGGCTTTCCAAAACTGCACATTTCGGCCCTCAATGGCAGCCAAGAAGTGCTGTCCTTCGTTCACATGATCAACTGTTTTGCCGAAGCTGTCAACTATCAGCTAACAAAACTGTGTTCTTCTGTTAGAATCCCCTATGTCACCAGGTTCTCTAAGAAAGATTGATTCTGTTTCTACAATGCTTCATGACCAGTCCCGCAGATCTAAATGTATCATTTTTTTAGAGACATCTAGTGAGAACAGGAACAAAAAGGTGGCAAACTACTTTTCTCGTTTCATTGATCAAGTTCCCCTTCAGCTTCCAGGTCGTTGGAAACACGGGCCGGGATTTTCTGGTCCCGCCAGCAGTGGGCAACATCACAGCGGGACCAAGAGCGGCAAAAAGCCCAATGAATTTCAGGGTTTTCCAGTCCTTTCCTGGGAAAAATCCCGCCCATGATAACTGTATTCTGATAAACATAGTCACAGTCTAACGAATGTGTGACTCATGTCTAACAACAACATAGTTGATTTTTCCTCATTCAATTAGGAAAGTATGACTAAGTATCAATCTAGCAAGTTTCACTCATACACATATCCATTGTTGTAAATTTAACACAGCACAGTATTGTGTGTTTCTAAAAATGAACAGCATCAATGCACCACACGTATGTGTCTGATTCACCATATGTCACAAGTACCGAACATATTGGACAGCACTGCCCTAAAGGACACTGGTGAAACAGATGAATTTTTACAATACATTACCGCTACTAGCTTTTTAATCCAGATATATTTAATTAACTGAATTTAAATTTGTATTTCTAAATCATTGGTCCAGGCCACTGGATTACTAGCCCTGTATCATAACCATTATGCTACCATTCCCAATCTGAAAAAAAGAAATGGCCTGGAGATTAATTTGGATTGAACAAGACACTAAGGTGTGAACAGCCTAGTTCAGTCTGAGACATTGGGGAGAATTTTCTGAATGTCGGGCAGGCTGGTCAGGAGCGGGCACAGGCGGGTGTGTAGCCAATAGTTGCCCACCATTGGCTGCATACTGCCATTTTGCATGGGCGGGCCAATTAAGGCAACATACATCAACTGAATGCAAAAAGGAAAAACTGGTGAGTTATGGGCACAAAGTAAATCTTCCTGCCTGATTTCCCATTTTGCACTGCAAATTTGGGCAACTTTATACACCCAAGCACAGTCAACCCATGCAAACCCTGGGGAACTCTCTGACAGGAATGGAAATGCAGGTTATGAGGTGATTACAAAGATAGTTGAAAGTATCTTCATTCCTCATACCTTATAACAAACTAGATTTTCACAGGGTTAAGGAGACTCCATGGATCTTTAAAAATGGCAGCCAAAACAGATGCTGGATTCCCGGCACTATTCCTGGTATTCTTAATTTTCGCAAGGGTAAGATAAGGGTGCTGGCTGGTGTGGGTCACGAGTCTGTACCCTGCACTCCCAACCTGGCCGGCCCAATTGCAGGGATAAGCATCTCCTAGGCCTCCACAATTTTCATGGAACCCAGCTAGCTTTTCAATGAGTTGTGACTCATGGCCCCTCAGAGGGGGCCAAACCTACATAAAAATATCTTGAAAAAGCAACGCCCAATACCACCAGCATATCTTTGAGTATCAGCAATTTTTTAGGGTGTTATTCTTCCAGTTTACAGGTTCTTCCACTGCTGCATCACAGGCTGAGAAAATGAACAGTAACTTGCCCATCCTATGATTTCCTACCACTGCTTCACGATCAAGACTTCAAACTTCTTTAACTAATTGTTTTTTTTTACGCAAAATTTTTACCACGTTCATACCTGTTCCTTCTCTTTCTGTGGACAAAAAAACAACAGTAAGTTCAAATTTGATTGATGGATAAAGTCTAACCGCTATCAATTTTGCAGAATGGGCATTGGGATCACTGGGTACTGTAAAGCACTACAGGGTGGAGCAATGTCAACCACAAGCACATTCAGCATGAAGGCCCTGGACTGTCTTTTGAGACCCATTATGGTACCAGAATTTAATTAGCCACACAATGTATCTGGAGGGAAATGGTACACAAGCTGGTTTCAAAGAAGTAGTTTCAGTTTCCATCAATGGAACCATTCTGCCTCAGGTTCATAGTTGCCACCTTTGGTGGATCTTGTGACCAATAGCCCTCATCTGTATTGCTGTCTTGTTTTGGACCATGATAAATATGCCCCCGCAATGTACTACAAGTTGCCTCTTCTACCTCCACACATTGTTACAATGCCACGCTTGTTGTACTTTATACGCTGAGTTTAGCCAGGCATCCCCAGCTTCCCTAAAGGTAATGCAGACAAGATAAGAATGCAGATTAGCCCCAAGATGTGTCAAAAGCTGAAGAGTAGCCCCTAACCCTGAGAAATTTTAAGCATGACACCAGAAGCATCACATTGATGTTTGGTTTATTTATGGTCAGTTTATATTTTTCTACTAAAGCTGAATTTCACAGCCTAGAATTTGCTTTGTCACACATTCATATGGCATAACTTTGCCCATTGTTTTAATGTAAGTGTCCACCCATTTAATGGGTTATCTCTGTTACAATAGCAAAGAGAGAAATTATGTCATGATTAGGGTGGATTCCGTAGGCTTTTAAGGGAGCGAGCAGCAGTTGGGATATTATGGATCTGCTGCGATTTGTGCATCTATTAACTTGCATGGGTAGAACTTGCCATTTCCTGGCCATCATTGTCGGTGAGCATACCTCATGGGCTGTGAGTGACTGACTGTGCCATATCAGTTACTCACTGAAGAATTTGCTGCTGATATCCCTAGCAGTCATTTCAAAACTGATGGGGCGGGGGGGCGGGGGGAGTTATTTTGGGGAAAGACTGAAATTAGGCAAAGTTTGGATTTAGCTTGCAATCTTGGGACTAATTTGTGCTTAGAGGCATGGAAGAAACCTGCATGTATAACACTCAAGCTCTGATTAGCAGTAATTCTCCTGAGGGGTATTTAAATCCTCCTGGCATGCACTCTCACTGAAGTTGTGGAGTGCATTGGTGCCAGGCAATAGAACACATCAGGATGGCTCAGGGACTGAGGATGAGGGCTTGCCGATTTTCAGATGCAGTCCTGGTGGAGGAAGTATAGCAGAGGAGGGATGATCTGTACCCACAAGCAGAAAGGAGGTAAAAGAGGCAAGTAATCCAACAAATGTCACAGCCTGGAGCAGTGCCCCAGGGCATGGTTCCTGTGCCGCAAAAAAGTCAAATGATTTGACACAAGTGATCCAGGTAAGATCTGTAGGCTGGGTGATTGATAAAAGGCATCCACCTGCATGTTGCTCTGCTGCTGGTCACACAGAATTTCTATCGAGGGAATTAAATATCTTCCTATTCCTGAACACCTGCATTTGAATGCAGGGCTTGCATGATCACATGTGTGTGAGATCAAGGGCTCCCTGACCATGGGGAATCCTGTAATCCTATTGAATCCTCAAGCTCTCTGCTTCTGGTGTTCCCTGGCTCAGGGAATGATATATAATTAGCTGAGCATTTAGAGCTGCAGAAGTGCAGAAAGAATTATGATTATGACTGATATCACCCGTGATAGCATGGAAGATTCTAATGGCATATAAACGAAGTCCTACTGTGATCTTGACTATCATAGGCAATCTAGTCCTGTCTGTGCTGTCAGTCCAAGTTTTCGTTCACAGATCTCTGTGATGACCTCCTCACTAATGCACAGCCTCATCATGCACTAGGTCATTTGAATATATGCATAGTGGTCTGTGAAGGTTTTGGGTGGATGAGAACTGCTGAGAATCCAGTCCGTCCTCTCCCTCTCTTCTGCAGCAGTTGGTGGTATTCTGCCTGGTCATAGACCAAGTGGAACCCTAAGCAAGATTACCATAATCAATCATTTCCTTTCTGGTCAGATGGGCAGATAAGTGGCAGATGGAATTTAACCCTGAAAAGTGTGAGGTGACACACTTTGGAAGGAGTAATTTGACAAGGAAGTATTCAATGAACAGCATGACACTAGGAAGTTCTGAGGAAGGAAGGGACCTTGGCATGTGTGTCCATAGATCTCTGAAGGCAGAGGGGCATGTTAGTGTGGTGGAGAGAAAGGGATATGGTACACTTGCCTTTATCAATCGAGGCATAGATTACAAAACTAGGAAGGTCATGCTGGAATTGCATAGGACCTTGGTGAGGCCACAGCTGGAGTACTGTGTGAAGTTCTGGTCGCCACATTATACATAGGAAGGATGTGATTGCACTGGAGGGGGTGCAGAGGAGATTCACCAGGATGTTGCCTGGGATGAAACATTTAAATTATGAAGAGAGTTTGGATAGACTTGGGTTGTTTTCGTTGGAGCAGAAAAGACTGAGGGGCGACCTTATCGAGGTGTACAAGATTATGAGGGGCATGGACAGGGTGGATAGGGAGCAACTGTTCCCCTTATTTGAAGGGTCAGTCACAAGGGGACATAAGTTCCAGGTGAGGGACAGGAGGTTTAGGGTGGATGTGAAAAAATACTTTTTTACCCAGAGGGTGGTGACGGTCTGGAATGCACTGCCTGGGAGAGTCCTTTAAAAAGTACCTGGATGAGCACTTGGCACATTATAACATTCAAGGCTATGGGCCAAGTGCTGGTGTCGGTGCAGACTCGATGGGCCGAAGGGCCTCTTCTGCACTGTGATTCTGTGTGATTCTGTGATTCTCCTGGTGAATCCCAGAAGTCTCTAATTAGATATTGCACTGTACTGACTCTTTTTAAATGGGGGATTTCCAGAAAAAAAATGATAAGAGTTGGTGAAGTCTTGAAAAAATATTCCATAAAGTCTCTTGATATGTATCAAAAGTTTCCCTTAAACAGTGTGTAGTCAGTCAATCTTAATGAGCAAGTGAACCACAAAGGCTGAATATGGCACTCAATTACTTCTTTTCCAGTTGGTCGATGTTTGGAGCTGGTGTTAATTGTAGTGCTGTCCAGCAAAATAGCATGCAGCCTCTTTAAAGAGCATTAGTGGCCAATTTCATTTGAGGTTTTATCATCTTCAGGTGACCAGTCTTAGCTTGCTATAAATCCTTTACCAAGATGGTGTCTTGCAGTAAAGGCAGGTTAAACCCCACCATGGCCACCTCAGAGTCTCTTTAGCATCTAAATTATTGTTACTAGGCCAAATAGTCCCCTGTGTGATAAGAATATAGAAGCACTTTTGTTTTCCATTTTGACTCATCTCATTCTGGAACTTACCTCGTTGACTCAGATAACTTTTCTTCAACTCCTCTGTTGACAAAGAGCATAAAAATCATCAGCTACAAAGCATGAGGGTGATTTAATTATCTTAACAGATTTTTTTTCTTTGCCCTGTGTTCACATCAACAAAGGTGACCATTAAAACCCAGCTAATTTCACTTCATAGACACTAACATTGAGAGAGTTATGCTCACATAGAGAGAGAGTGAGGCTGGAATCTCAATGCTACAGTGAACTAATGCTATTCTTATTAATTGTGAAGAAAGTTTACTCCATCACACATCTAACCAAATTAAAGGACATTACTGCACATTAGGAGGGCATTGTCCTGTCACATCAATGCCAGTCAAACTCTTCAATCAACACAATCACATTCCACACTTGCATCATGTCTCCATCTCCCTTATGCTCTTCCTTTACAAAGGCTTATCAGACTCTGGTGCTACAAGGAGTTATTTTCCAATTTCACACTTTCACCAGGGTGTGTTGCCTGATGGAAATTTAATAGTCCAAGATTCTCCAACCAGAATAACAATCATGGAAACTTGGGTATGGCGTGAATCGAGCACTGGGACTCTCAATTCTCCAATGTCCTCATGCAAAGTCATGAATACAGTTTCCCAACATTCAACCCTACATATGCATAATTCAGTCATTTCAAACTTCCTGTTTACTTAAACCTCTCTGGGTAGGAAATGGGCATTTAGCTTTGAGACTGTGCATTGTGACCAGGCCAGGCCCTACATTTACATGATAATGTAATTTTATATATGTGAATTAGCTACATTAATTATGCATCAATGAACAATGGAAAATGTGAAGCAATGTGTCATGGAAGTAAATGGCCTACTTGCTACATACATAAACCAACTACAAATATGTTCCCTAGACTCTACAAGCATCAAGTCCATGCTGTTTGTAGAGCAATCCAGTCGGTTCCATTTCCCCACTCTATCCCTATCATTTGAGGTTTATTTTCCTCAAGTGCCTATCCAATTTCCTTTTGAAGTCAACGATTGTCTCCACTTTCACCAGACTTCTAGGTGAGTTCCAGGTGATTACCACTTGTGGCATAAAAAAAGTTCTTTTTCACATCCGGCCTGTTTATCTTACCCAAAACATTAAATCTTAAGTTCACTAGTCCTGGTACCATCAGCTAATAGGAGCAGCTTTTCTTTGACTACCTTATCTAAACCTGTCATAAGTTGTACACCTCTCTCAAATGTCCCCTCCTTTGCTCCAAACAAAATAATATCAGCTTCTCCATCCTAAACTTCTAGCTAAAATTCTACATCCCTAACACAATTGTGGTAAATATTCTTTGCATCCTCTCACGTATTTCCAAACTTGTGGTGGTCAGAATTGAATGCAATACTCTAGTTGTAGCCTAACCAAAGTTTTATAAGGAATTGTGAAACCATGCTTTATATGAAAAAATTATTTTTGAATTTACTTGCTGGAAATCCCTAACTGATTTTTCTTAATAAAGGCTAAAACCCCTTTGCAATGACTTGGACTCACAGTCAAAAATGGCTCCGTGTCTGCATCACTGCACTTTCTACATTCCAAAATAATTCAAATGGAGATAAATTGTCTGCAGAGCCACATCAGGAACAAGGCCTTTTTTTATTCACTCATGGGATGTGGGCATCGCTGCCGAGGCCAACATTTATTGCCCAACTCTAATTGCCCTTGAGAAGGTAGTGGTGAGCTGCCTTCTTGAACCACCGTAGTCCATGTGGTGTAGGTATAGCTCAAGTGCTGCTAGGGAGAATGAATGGGCATACTTAACTGGATGGAGACAACCAATTTGGCATAATCACTTGGACAATCGAATCCTGGCTGAGAGAAGAGTTCCCAACCATGATCTAATCAAGTTACAATTGGAATACACTACCCATGACCATATTTGGGTAGTTGTGGAGAGAAGGTCATGTGACATTTATGCATTTCAACACTTATTTTCTCTGCAGAACAGGACAAGCAACTGAGATGCTGAATGAAAAAGAGCCTGAGTGGGTCCCTCCACCACCCCCACCCCAACACCCTCTCTCTCTGTCTCTCTATCCAACCTGTAACTTTTGAACCCTGTCTGCTGATTTTGACTATCTGGGTGCCACAGATAGAGCTTTTTAAAAGAACTCAACTCAGCACTGCTGTCTCCAAAAGAACGGATAAGTCATCCATCTATATCTTTAAACTGCCTTCAAGCCAAAAGCAGCAGGACTACTGAGTGAGAGCAGTAAGGCCACCAAGTTCAGCCTGAAGCCAGCCAAGTCATCATGTATCCCTTTAATTTTACTGGACTCTAAATTGCTTAATCTATCCTTCCCATGCTGCAATGTGTAGGTATGTGAGAGAGAAAGCCTGAGTATTTTTATTCATTTTCTTATATGAACTTACATTTTCTTTTTCTCAAAAACTCAAGAAAACTTGTCTGATGGTGTCTTTTATGATAGGAGCATGTAAACACTTAAACACTCACTGAATTGGCAAGTATATCCTTTTCAAAAAACATGCTGCAGTCAACCAAGGAAAAGAGGGGAGCTATTCGACCCCTCCTTACCTTATCACAACAAAAGGCTCCCCATAAATTCCCTGCTTTTCTACTCAATACAATCATTTATGAAGCCCAAGATCCCATTTTGTTAACTACTTTCTTGATATGTCCTGCCACTTTCAACAATCTATGCACATGAACCTCCAGGTCCCTCTGTGCCTGCACTCTCTTTAGAATTTTACCATTAAGTTTCTATTGTCTCTCCCTATTCCCTCTGCCAAAATGCATCACCTCACAGTTCACTGTGTTAAATTCCATCTGCTACTTGTCTGCCCATTCTGCTAACCTTCTATGTCTTGTTGCAGTTCACATAAATGGATTAGCCAATCTGTTGGTTTGCCAAGACCAATTTTACACCATCTAACTTCCCTGCCGTTTCACAGATGCCAAAAGCTGTCCAGTTCCATGTCCAGGTGCGAACAGGTTATTCCCTCATAGGATCCGAGCCAGCTGTTTGCACTCACCCTGTGGCTACTTAAATGTGCTTTACTGTAAGGGTCACAGGATAGCAATTAGATGCAGGAACACTGACTGACACTTTCATCCTCTCGCAGCCAATAGATGCAGACTGTATTGCCTAGCCTGAGACCAGATGACTCGGCCCAGTTAAAAGGGGCTGCCTTCTGGGTGTGCCAAACTCAGTT
This sequence comes from Carcharodon carcharias, assembly GCF_017639515.1. Classification (NCBI taxonomy): domain Eukaryota; kingdom Metazoa; phylum Chordata; class Chondrichthyes; order Lamniformes; family Lamnidae; genus Carcharodon; species Carcharodon carcharias. The sequence goes on along the minus strand of NC_054469.1, from coordinate 10,541,141 downwards.
ACATGTCAAATATTAGCATTTACTTAACAAGCCACCCCACCACATCACTTTCACCAGAAGCAAAACTTTCAAAAAGGGAATTCATTTCCACACTTACCAATGGCTTTGCTTCTCTCCTGGGATTCAATTATTGCTGTTGGCAAAATATCTCAGTTCAGGTCTTGCACATATAAACATTGTTAGGCACAAGTACAATACTGTTGAACAAGTCTTTATTTGATGCTACAGTAAGATAAGCCTCTTGTGAGGACATTTGTGGGTAATTAGACAGCTGAAGACCTCTCCCTTGTGATCCTTTGAAGAAAAGAGCCTTGTAAAACACCCATTTGGGTGGCAGTTACTGCCTGAAATCCAAGTCACAACTCCACAGTAAAGGGCTGTGGTTTAGAAATTCCAAAGGGTTTGAGTGATAATGGTTCTTTGATAGGTGATCAGGAGGACCTTTGAGAAATGGCTAAATCATCAATTTCCCTAGTTCTTTTGCTAATTACCCTAAATCTGTCTCATCTGGCTACCAACGCTCCTGCCAGTGAAAACAATTATGGGAAGAATTCCCCCCCCCCCCCGTGGAGGGGTGGGGGGGGGTGGGGGAGGGGAGCAGGATCGAGCATGGGCAGGCGCGCCACCAATCAGCACCCCCAGTCAGGGGGGGCGCACCGCCATTTATGGCAGGCAGGCCAATTAAGGCCTGCCCAGTGTGACGCCCGTCAGGAAGTGCTAAGCGCTCCCTGTGTGGGCGGGGGAGGGACTCCCTCAGCCAAGAGTGTGCTTGTGCACGAAAGAGCACACAGATCTCCCTAGGGCTAAGTGCTGCCTCAGGGCAATCAGCTCCAAATTTAAAAATGTTAAAGATAAAAAAACAAAATTTCCCTGACGTATCCCCCCATGTGACACTGTCACATGAGTTGGGACATGTCCATCATTTTATTAAATATTTAAAAACCCTCATGAAACCTCATCCCGTCCTTAAGGTTGGATGGGCAAGACCATTAATTATGTAAAGTACTTTTTAAATGACCTCAATAGGCCGTTGACAGGACAGCGGGTGCACAGTTGATTTGGCTGCGCCCCCACCGACCTAAAAATTGTAATGACGCAGGGTGACATCGGGAGTTCCGCCCGGCGTCATCCCGCATCATTTTGTGCGTCGGCGAGCGGACCCGGCCCCCCCACCAGCTCACTGGCCAAAGGATCCTACCCTATATTTCTCTACTTTAATTAAAACCTCTGTTAATTTTGAACTCATCTATTAAATCTCTCATTGACCTTCTTAGCTCCATGAAGAATAAATCCAAGTTACTAGAGCTATACCTTGAGTGCCCTACCATCCATTCTTAATTAGCACATTCGTTTAAATAATATCACCAACTTTAACTTTAACACCTATGTGTTCTATTGTACTATTGTCATTGACATCTTTTGATGATCTGCTTCTATCACTGCTTGTTTGTCCCTACAACCACACCCCCACCCCTCTCTCTCTCTATCTCTCCGCCCCCCCACACACAAACCTTAAACCAGCTTATATTTCAACTCTTTCTTGGACTCAAACTCAAGTTCTGTCGAAGGGTCATGAGGACTCGAAACGTCAACTCTTTTCTTCTCCGCCGATGCTGCCAGACCTGCTGCGTTTTTCCAGGTAATTCTGTTTTTGTTTTGGATTTCCAGCATCCGCAGTTTTTCTGTTTTTATCCTTAGGAAGGCCACTTGGAAAATTGTCAGTACCTGGCCCATCATTTCAAATCCTTTCACTTGTATGCATGCTCCACTGACATGGAATCTCAGATTGCAGGATAGCACCTAAAGCATTCAGAGGAAACCTTTCAAGTTTGGTAATCCTATAAGAACATAACATAAGAAATAGGAAAAAGAGTAGGCCAACAGCTCTTCAAGGCTGCTCCGCCGTTTAGTCAGATCATGGCTGATCTTGGAACCTCAATTTGACTTTTCCACCTGATCCCCATATCCTCTGATTCCCTTCGAATTCAAAATCAAAAGATCTCAGCCTTGGATATACTCACTGACTGAGCATCCACAGCTCTCTGGGCTAGAGAATGCCAAAGATGCGCATCCCTTTGAGTGAAGAAATTGCTCTTCATCTCAGCCTGAAATGGCCAGCCCTATGTCCAGAGTTTACGGTCTGGGTTTCTGCTACCAATGCAGGTAGCAAAAGTTGGGTAAATACCCGATTCAGCAGACATGCCTCAGTATAAAGTACCTCTTTACACGCTATTTTTGCTCTGGAGGTTGGGGAGCCGGGTGCGTAGGGCGGTGCGGGATAGAGACAGGTTTAAGTTTTTTTGAATGACTTTTTTTTGAAGGGGAATGTTTTTCAGTTGGTGCCTTTGAATTATGTGCATTTATAAGATTGTTAGAATATTTTTAATGTGCAATTTCAAAGACAACCCCTGAGGTCTGGGCAAGGCGGGTGCTGCATGAGTGATTATGGAGTTTACATGGGAGACATGGGAGGTATGAGGGAGCATGGGTAAATTAAGTGGAAATGAAGGGGGAATAGGGTAGAAGGGGACATGGAGGGGGCATGGGTGGTGGGTAATGAGGGTTTGGGGGTCTGACATTCATCATTAAAGCTGGGCTAATGTTCCAGTAAGCAGAGGTGGGCATTCTAGCTATCAGTCTGGCCATTGGCCTGGCTCCGTTGCCACCTCGGACCCACCCCCTACTAATACAGCCTGCCAAACTGAAAATTATCTATTTATTACTATTCCTCATTTTCTGTCCTTCGACTAACCTTCTATCTACGCCAATATATTGCCCCAAAATCTTATTCAAACCTAATTCTTACCTTATTCAAAAAGGGGGGAGGCAGAAAGTAGGAAACTATAGACCAGTTATTTTAACATCTGTCATTGGGAAATTGTTGGAATCCATTATTAAGGAAGTAGTAATGGGGCATTTGGAAAGTCAAAATGCAATCCATCAGAGTCAGCATGGTTTTAAGAGTAAATCGTGTTTGACTAATTTTCTAAAGATCTTTGAAGATGTGACAAGCAAAGTGGATAATGGGGATCCTGTAGATGTAGTATATCTGGACTTCCAGAAGGCCTTTAATAAGGTGTCGCACAAAAGATTAATACACAAGATAAGATCACAGAGAGTTAGGGGTAATATATTAGCTTGGATAGAGGATTGACTAACCAACAGAAAGCAGAGAGTCGGGGTAAATGGGTCTTTTTCTGAATGGCAAGTTGTAGCTAGTGGGGTGCCACAGGGTTCGGTCTTGAGCTCCAACTATTTACAATCTATGTTAATAACTTGGATTCAGAGATAGAAGGTACTATAGCTAAATTTGTAGATGACACCAAAATAGGTGGGAAAGTAAGTTGCAATGAAGAAATAAGAAATTTACAAATAGATATTTGTTAGGTTAGGTGAATGGGCCAAAATTTGGCAGATGGAGTTTAACATGGATAAGTGTGAGGTTATCCATTTTGGTCAGAAGAATGAAAAGGCAACTTATTATTTAAATGGAGAAAAACTTCAGAATGCTTCAGTGCAGAGGGGTCTGGGTGTCCTCATGCATGAATCGCTGAAAGCTTGCATGCAGGTACAGCAGGTAAAAAGGAAGGCACATGGAATTTTGGCATTCATTGCTAAAGAAATAGAATATAAAAATAGGGAAGTGTTGTTGCAACTGTACAAGGCATTGGTGAGACCACACCTGGAGTACTGTGCACAGTTTTGGTCTCCTTACTTGAGGAAGAACGTAGTTTCATTGGAGGTGGTTCAGAGGAGGTTCACTAGATTGATTCCAGAGATGCAGGGCTTGTCTTAAGAGGAGAGACTGAGCAGTTTAGGCCTACACTCGCTAGAGATTAGAAGGATAAGAGGAGATCTAATTGAGGTATATAAGATGCGAAGTGGACAGACAAAGTAGACATGGAGCGGATGTCTCCCCTTGTGGGGCATTCTAGAATGAGAGGCCATAGTTTTAGGCTAAGGGATGGTATATTTAAATCAGAGATGAGTAGCAATTACTTTTCTCAAAGGGTTGTGAATTTGTTGAATTCACTACCTCAGAATGCAGTGGATGCTGGGACACTGAATAAATTTGAGGAGTCAGGGGGGCTAAAAAGTCATTGGCAACCAGGATTAAGGAAAATCCCAAGGCCTTGTATACATATGTATAAAGCAAGAGGGTAGCCAGGGAAAGGGTAGCCCCACTCAGGGACAGAGGTGGGAATCTATGTGTGGAGCCAGAAGAAATGGAGAGATACTAAATGAGTTCTTCTCATCAGTATTCACCAAAGAGGACTTAGCAGTCGATTTGTCTAGGGAAGAGTGTGTAAATAGCCTGGATCATGCTGAGATCAAAAAATAGGTGTTAGGCATCTTGAAGAATAACAAAGTGGATAAGTCCCCAGAGTACTGAGGGAGGCAATGGGGGAGATTTCTGGGGCCTTGACAGAAATCTTTGTATCCTCACTGGTTACGGGTGAGGTCCCAGAGGACTGGAGAATGGCCAATGTTGTTCCATTGTTTAAGAGGGATAATCCAGGAAATTACAAGCCGGTGAGCCTTATGCCAGTGGTAGGGAAATTATTGGAGAAGATTCTTCGTGACAAGATTTACTACCATTTGGAAGCAAATGGGCGTATTAGTGAGACGCAGCATGGTTTTGTGAAGGGGAGGTCGTGTCTCACTAACTTGATCGAGTTTTTTGAGGAAGTGACAAAGATGATCGACGATGGAAGGGCAGTGGATGTTATCTACATGGATTTCAGTAAGTCCTTTGACGAGGTCCCTTATGGCAGACTGGTACAGAAGGTAAAGTCGCACGGGATCAGAGGTGAGCTGGCAAGATGGATACAGAATTGACTTGGTCATAGAAGACAGAGTGTAGCAGTGGAAGGGTGCTTTTCTGAATGGAGAGCTGTGACTAGTGGTGCTCCGTAGGGATCAGTGCTGGGACCTTTGCTGTTTGTAATATACGTAAATGATTTGGAGGAAAATGTAACTGGGCTAATTAGTAAGTTTGCAGATGACACTAAGGTTGGAAGAGTTGCAGATAGTGAAGAGGATTGTCAAAGGATACAACGGGATATAGATCGGTTGGAAACTTGGGTGGAGAAATGGCAGATGGAGTTTAATCCGGACAAATGCGAGGTAATGCATTTTGGAAGGTCTAATACAGCAGGAATTATACAGTAAATGGCAGAACCCTTAAGTGCATCGACGGGCAGAGGGATATGTGTGCACAGGTCCACAGGTCACTGAAAGTGGAAACGCAGGTGGATAAGGTAGTCAGGAAGGCATATGGCATGCTTGCCTTCATCGGCAGGGGTACTGAGTATAAAAGCTGGGAAGTCATGCTACAGCTGTATAGAACCTTGGTTAGGCCACACTTGGAATATTGATTGCAATTCTGGTCGCCACATTACCAGAAGGATATGGAGGCATTGGAGAGGGTGCAGAGGAGATAAAAACAAAAAACTGCGGATGCTGGAAATCCAAAACAAAAACAGAATTACCTGGAAAAACTCAGCAGCTCTGGCAGCTTCGGCGGAGAAGAATAAAGTTGATGTTTTGAGTCCTCAGGACCCTTCGACAGAACTGAGTAAAATTAGGAGAGGGGTGAAATATAAGCTGGTTTAAGGTGGGGGGGTGGGGGGAGAGAACTGGAGGGGGGTGGTGGTAGGGACAAGAAAGCAGTGATAGGAGCAGATAATCAAAAGATGTCACAGACAAAAGAACAAAGAGGTGTTGAAGGTGGTGATATTATCTAGGAGAATGTGCGAATTAAGAATGGATGGCAGGACATGGACGTTTACCAGGATGCTGCCTGGACTGGGGTTATTAGCTTTGAGGAGAGGTTGGAGAAACTCGGATTGTTCACACTAGAGCGACGGAGATTGAGGGGCAATTTGACAGAAGTTTACAAAATTATGAGCGGCATGGACAGAGTAGATGGTCAGAAGCTTTTTCCCCAGGGTGGAAGAGTCAATTACTAGGGGACATAGATTTAAAGTGAAAGGAGAAAACTTTAGAGGAGATGTGCGGGGCAAGTTTTTTACGCAGAGGATAGTGAGTGTCTGAAATTCGCTGCCAGAGGAGGTGGTGGAAGCAGGTATGATAGTGGTGTTTAAGAGGCAGCTTGACAAATACATGAATAGGATGGGAATAGAGGGATATGGACCCCGGAAGTGCAAAATGTTTTAGTTTGACAGGCAATATGATCGGCGCAGGCTTAGAGGGCCGAATGGCCTGTTCCTGTGCTGTACTTTTCTTTGTTCTTTGAGGATATAGACAGATTTTTAATTAGTAATGAGTTGAAAGGTTATGGGGAGAGGGCGGGAAATTGGAGTTGAGGCCGAAATTAGATCAGCCATGATCGTATTGAATGGCGGGGCAGGCTTGAGGGGCTGAATTGCCTATTCCTGCTTCTAGTTCTTATGTTCTTTTATTCACTGATCCAGCCTCCAATGCTCACTGAATTCCAAAGATTAATGACCCTCTGAGAGAACAGATGCCTCCTCATCTTCATCTAAAATGGGAAACCTCTTAATTTGACACTGTGTCCCTAGATTCTACATTCTCCCACAAGGGGAAATATCTTCTCAGTATCTGACCTGCTAAGCCCCCTTAGAATCGCATATCTTTCAATAAGATCACCTCTCATTCTTCTATGGACTCTGCCTAATAATATTATGATGTTATAATTTTCTGAGTGCCTTGTTACCATCCCTTTAATAGGTTACAGTATTTTCCAGATGCCTGTGTTAGGCTATCAGATCTTTAGTTTCCTGTTTTCTTAAACAGTTGTGTACATCTTTACTTACAAAGTGCTGGTAATATTCTAGAATATGGGGACTTTTAGGAAGATGCATTCACTGCCTCTGCATCCACCTCATTTAGAAACCTAGAGTGTAAGCCATTAGGTTTGAGGAATTGTTGGCTTTCAGTCCCACTAATTTCTTCAGTACTTTTTCTTCATTAACATCATTTAAGTTCCTCACTCTCTTTGGGACCCCGGTATCCACTAAATTCAACCTCAGAGTGGCTCATTGCCTTGAGCCAGCAGTGTGTTGGAGCTGCAGTACCGAGAACCACTGTGGTTATCCAAAAGGTAGACACAATTGACATTAAATCTTATCTCCTAGAACTTACGGCGCTGTTTGGCAGCGTAGGCCTTCACCATTTGAGCTGTGAATAGGGAATAAAGCAATTAGAGCTAATGTTACAAATCAGATATTGCTAAGTACTTTTAACATTGTCACAATGCAAGTATAGTAACATTAATTGAATTGTTCATGTCAATATAGGCTCTTAAAGGACTCATTGTTTTTCAGTCCATTTGTTTTCTGCCTTATGTAGAATCATGGAGCATAGAAGGAGAACATTTGACCGTAATGCCCGTGCCAGCTCTTTATAAGAACTGCCAATTAGTCCTAATTTCCTGCTCTTTTCCAATGGCCATGCAAACTTTTCCTTTTTAATCTTTTTTAATTATTTCATGGAATACAGGCATCGCTGGCAAGACCAACATTTGTTGGTGGTAAGCCAACATTTGAACCACTGCATTCCATCTGGAGCAGATACTCCCACAGTGCTGTTAGAAAGTGGTTTGTAGGATTTTGACCCAGCTACAGTGGAGGAACTGTGATATAGTTCCAAGTCAGGATGGTGAGTGATTTGGAGGTGCTATTCCCATTGTACCTGCTGTCCTTATTCTTCTAGGTGGTAGAAGTCACAGGTTTAGAAGATGCTGTTGAAGGAACCTTGGTGAGTCGCAACAATGCATCTTGTAAATGCACACTGCTGCCACTGTGCATTGTTGGTAGAGAGAGTGAATGTTTAAGGTGGTGAATTTTGTTTAATATTCTTTCATGGGGTGTGGTGCTGCTGGCCAGGCCAGCATTTATTGCCCACCCCTAATTGCCCTTAAGGAGATACTGGGAGCCCCCTTCTTGAACTACTACAGTCCATGCAATGTAGGTACACTGTGAGGTGCCAATCAAGTGGACTACTTTGTCTTGGATGGTGATGATCTTCTTGAGTGTTGTTGAAGTTAAAGGTAGTTTTGTCATAAAGTGCTGCTTTATGTTGCTGCATATTTCCACAGGTGTGGAATAGCTCAGGTGTGCTGACAAAATGTGACAGTCAACATTTTACTTCTGGAGAAGGGGATAATTCAACCTGCATCTGGAGGTGGTAGGAGGAGTGTCTAGCCAATTTTAGGAGCCAAATTTAGTTTGCAGGCCATTTATCCACTTCCCTGATCACAGAAGCCTTGAACTCAGTAGAAAACCACTACCCTGCCACGAATACCAGGTGGTTTGAAGGTCATGGTAACAAATATGAGTTGAATGGGGGGGCGCTCAATAGGGAATCACAGCCATGAAGCTGGGGTCAAACGGTTATTCTCTTCATCTGGTCCATAAAGTGAACAAATCACTTTTTTAAAATTAGGCCCATTTTTTGCCCTTGACAGTTTTGGCCTGGCAGGGAAGCCAGCAATTCTTCCTCCCTCTGGCCTCATCTGAAATTAGCAGTTGGGCAAACAATCATGGGGAGAATGGAGTGAGTAAATCTCCCATTCCATTTTAACTGCCTCATCCTTTAGTGACTGGAAGCCATGTCCAGTGGCGTACCACAGGGATCTGTGATGGGTCCTTTATTATTCATCATTTATATAAACGACATAGGTGACTATGTAGGGGGTAAGATTAGTAAGTTTGCAAATGACACAAAGATTGGCCGGGTGCTTAACAATGAGGTTGAGTGCCTTGGGCTACAGGAAAAAAAGACGGGATAGTCAAATAGGCAGATAAGTGGCAGATGGAACTTAACCCTGAAAAGTGTGAGGTGATACAATTTAGAAGGAGTAATTTGACAAGGAAGTATTCAATGAATGGCATGATACTAGGAAGTTCTGAGGAACAAAGGGACCTTGGCATGTGTATCCATAGATCTCTGAAGGCAGAGGGGCATGTTAGTGGGGTGGTGAAAAAGGTATTTGGGGCACTTGCCTTTATCAATCGAGGCATAGATTACAAAAGTAGGGAGGTCATGTTGGAATTGTATAGAGCCTTGGTGAGGCCACAGCTGGAGTACTGTGTGCAGTTCTGGTCGCCACATTATAGGAAGGATGTGATTGCACTGGAGTGGGTGCAGAGGAGATTCACCAGGATGTTGCCTGGGATGAAAATTTAAGTTATGAAAAGAGTTGGATAGACTTAGGTTGTTTTCGTTGGAGCAGAGAAGACTGAGGGGCGACCTGTTCAAGTTGTACAAGATTACGAGGGGCATGGACAGGATGGATAGGGAGCAGATGTTCCCCTTAGTTAAAGTGTCAGTCACGAGGGGACGCAAGTTCAAGGTGAGGGGCAGGAGGTTTAGGGGGGGATGTGAGGAAAAACGTTTTTACCCAGAGGGTGGTGACTGTGTGGAATGCTCTGCCTGGGGAGGGTGGTGGAGGCGGGTTGCCTCACATCCTTTAAAAAGTACCTGGATGAGCACTTGGCACGTCATAACATTGAAGGCTATGGGCCAAGTACTGGTAAATGGGATTAGGTAGGTAGGTCAGAGCAGACTCGATGGGCCGAAGGGCCTCTTCTGCACTGTGTGATTCTGTGACCTAATACCAAAGCCCAAGTACACATGTTAACATTAGAAAGCTCTGGTGTGAAATGCCAGGGCAAAGCTGCTTCTATATTGCCCATAATGCGTTTCGGTAATCCTAGATTAGTTTCATCAATGCTTAAATGCTCACTATATGCAGTCCCATCAAGGACCATTAAGAGTAGTTATAGAAGGAGTTAGAGGCAGAGTGAGTTGTCTTTATACCATCCCCTTGAATATTTCCAGGTCACCGACAGCACACATCAGATAACCAATTTCATCTAAACTTTACCATTAAGTATGTAAAGTACATAAAGCACCTTTCTACACAATCCATCAATTCTTCCGGGGCAAGTAGAGCATCGGTTAAATATAGAGTAAACTTCCCTCATCTGTCCCATCAAACATCTCTAGCTAGGTACAGCTCAGGTTAGATGCAGAGCAAAGCTCTCTATATTCCCCCATCAAACACTTACATGAAAGGTACAGTAGAGGTTAGATTTAGCATAAATCTCCCTCTTCTCTGTTCCATCAATCACTCCCAGGGCAAGTACAACATGGGTTAGATACAGAGTAAAGGTCAGTCGACTGTGTTTCTTCATTTCTACCAGAACAGGTGAGTACAGCTTTGATACAAAGTTACATCTACTCCCTCATCTAATACAGCAGCTTTACACCATCGCCGCCTCCCCTCCCCCGAACAACTTACTATTCCTTCTAATTTTGTTATGAACACTTACCTCTTTGTGTTGCTCTTTGTTCCCCAAGATTTGCTGTTAAAAAAAAGAGTAAAGATTTGGCATAGCAAGACTAATCTAGTTCTGCGGTGCTGAGTGATATCATTAAAGCACCAAAATCATATGAAGAAAGCGTTTTTTTGTTGTGAGCATTCAACATAATGAACTATTTTACGTCAAATTAAATAATTGGTTCTGAAACATGAAACGTAGCTGTAGCTTATATTCTTTCCACAGTGATCAAGACAATGTTCTTTGAAGAAGGAGTACCGTACAGCAAAGGTTTTTGTGTCATTTAATTCTAATCTTTCAATTTTAATGCCAGCTTCACCTGTCAATATTGCACTCTTTTACTATCATTTCTGCACCTCAAAAGCCCTTTCAGTATCACCTGTCAGTTTCACCTCTTTTTAGCATTGTTTTTATTGGTTCATGGGATGTGGGTGTGGCTGGCTAGGCCAGCTTTATTGCCCAACCCTAGTTGCCCTTGGTATCATCTGCTAATTATCAATTTTGTTCATTGATCTCACCTATCAGTTTTACCTGTCAACGTCACCTGGCAATTTCATGCATTGGTGACATGTATATCCCTTGGCTTGTTTGTCAGTGGTTGCAAATCATGTCAGGTAAAGGGAAAGGTGGGAAAGGACTGGGCAAAGGCAGAGCCAAGCAGCACCACAAAGTTGTTCATGATAATATCCAGGCTGTTAATAAGCTGACCATTTGGTGCCTGGCTCGCCGTGGCGACATCAAGCGCATCTCCAGTACATAAACAAGGAGGTTCGTGGAGACCTGAAAGTTTTCCTCAAAAATGTTATCAGAGACTCGGTCACCTATGCTGAGCATGCCAACATAAGATGGTGATGGCCATGGATGCGGTGTACACACTAAAGCGCCAGGGCCGGACCCTGTATGGCTTCGGTGGTTGAAGATAGTTTTAGAGAGATAGATATGTATAACCCAATTCATTGCAAATATACAAATAAAACTTTGGAAAACCCCTTTTTGTGGCACATCTCCTCTTTAAGACCATAAGACATAGGAGCAGAAATTAGGCCATTCGGCCCATCGAGTTTGCTCCGCCATTCAATCATGGCTGATAAGTTTCTCAACCCCATTCTCCCACCTTCTCCCCGTAACCTTTAATTCCCTTACCAATCAAGAACCTATTTATCTGCATCTTAAATACACTCAATGACCTGGCCTCCACAGCCTTCTGTGGCAATGAATTCCATAGATTCACCACACTCTGGCTAAAGAAGTTTCTCCTCATCTCTGGTCTAAAAGGTCTTCCCTTTACTCTGAGTCTGTGCCCTCAGGTCTTAGTCTCTCCTACTAATGGAAACATCTTCCCCACGTCCACTCTGTCCAGGCCTTTCAGTATTCTGTAAATTTCAATCAGATCCGCCCTCATCCTTTTAAACTCCATTGAGTATATACCCAGAGTCCTCAATTGTTCCTCATATGTTAAGCCTTTCATTCCTGGGATCATTCTCGTGAACCTCCTCTGAAGCCTCTCCAGGGCCAGCACATCCTTCCTGAGATACGGGGCCCAAAATTGCTCACAATATTCTAAACGTGGTCTGACCAGAGCCTTATAAAGCCTCAGCAGCATATCTCTGCTTTTATATTCTAGTCCTCTCGTAATATATGCCAACATTGCATTTGCCTTCCTAACTACCAACTCAACCTGCAAGTTAACCTTACGAGAATCCTGGACTAGGACTCCCAAGTCCCTTTGCACTCCAGATTTCTTAATTCTCTCCCCATTTAGAAAATAGTCTATGCCTCTATTCTTCCTACCAAAGTGCATGACCTCACACTTCCTCATGTTGTATTCCACCTGCCACTTCTTTGCCCATTCTCCTAACCTGTCCAAATCCTTCTGCAGCCTCCCCACCTCCTCAATACTATCTGTCCCTCCACCTATTTTTGTATCATCTGCAAACTTAGCCAGGATGCCCTCAGTTCCTTCATCTAGATCATTAATGTATAAAGTGAAAAGTTGTGGTCCCAACACTGACCCCTGCGGAACTCCACTAGTCACTGGCTGCCATCCTGAGAAGGACCCCCTTATCCCCAATCTCTGCCTCCTGCCAGACAGCCAATCTTCTATCCATACTCGTACCTTGCCTCTAACACCAAGGGCTCTTATCTTACTGAGCAGCCTCCTATGCAGCACCTTGTCAAAGGCCTTCTGGAAGTCCAAGTAGATAACATCCATTGGCTCTCCTTTGTCTAATCTACTCATTACCTCCTCAAAGAATTCTAACAGATTTGTCAGACATGACCTCCCCTTAAGGAAACCATGTTGACTTTGCCCTATTTTACCATGCACTTCCAAGTATACTGAAATCTCATCCTTAATAATGGACTCTAAAATCTTACCAACGACCGAGGTCAGGCTAACAGGCCTGTAATTTCCCATCTTTTGCCTCACTCCCTTCTTATCAAAAATCCCCACCTCTCCTCTGTCAACAAATCTGGTCCCCTGCTGGTTTGTCAGATCAAGCGTGTCCTCCTCCCTAGGGGCTAGAACTACTAAGTTATGCACTCTACCATCTGTCAGTGAGCATTCTTGGGTGTTAAGCGCTCTCTTCTCCTTTGAATATTATTGAAAATGGATGCATGTGGACATTTTACACCATGACAAGGGAGTAGCCTGCCAACACTCACTATTATAGACAATGGATGCTAGGGTGAGATCTCAGCTGGTGGCCAGTTGTTGGGAGTTCTTATCTAGAATTTACTCCACAAATCAATAATGTTCTAAACATTAACTATCAAGTGCCACAGATTTGTTGCTTATACAGTGCATGTAATAATAATTTTCTTACCAAAAAAGTTATACTCACAAACAGACCACATGGTTGATTGGGGATTTTTGATGAGGCTCGTGAGAGTAAAGGGGATTCACTTTTGACAATGGGGCAAGGGAATTTAGTGGGCACAGGGTCTTGGGATCTCCACATACTCGCCACTCATGATGTATGCCATGTGTGTGAGATGAGGCAACTCTTAGTCTCCCTCTTCATTGTAAGTGTGCATTCATCACTTATCCATCAGCGCACTCCTCACCCTGACTGTCCTACAATCTAGAGGATCCTCTGTTAACCTCTGAGGAAGAGCAAGGGACTCAAAGGGTGCATCATCCCATCGTCACCCTGCACCTTGCACCTGCTCAGGTACTGGCACCTCAGTTGGGTTGCATGCATCTGTCAAGACAGTTGCCACAACTGGTTGGAGCACTGCACAATTGCTGGAGCAGCTGTTGGACACTGTTATTTCCCAGTACTCTGTCACACGGAGGAATGTGGGAGACCAGGAAGATGCTGAATTCCTGACCGATGATGAGCCTCTGGAGACGTTATCAGGTGGAAAATGCTGATGTCCAACAAGAGGTTCTGGGGTTCTGGCAGAGTTTCCAGGGGGGCTGCATGCCCTGATGTGGAGGATTTTATCTGAGTCATGAGTGCTACTACTTTCCTCTCGGAATCCATGGCTTCAACAAGAGATTGGCGACCCAAGAAGAGATTGGTGACCCATCAAGAGATTGGTGACCCATCAAGAGATTGGTGACCCATCAAGAGATTGGTGACTCTCATGTAGTCACACCCAGCAGCTCAATCAAGTTTGCTAGCTTTGCATTCAGACCTACATGACCTTGCATCTTTAAGACATTGCCAGTGTGAGAGATGGACAGGGCATCTGGAGTCCCAGCCAGGTTCAGGTCCATCTAGCATGAGCAGGGAGGTTCAAATGAACCTCATGCTGGTCGATGAGCAGCAGCTGTCTGCATCTGGGGGCTGGTGTGATGCTAATGAGTGGGATGAAGTGAGAAACAATTGTATGTTCTTCCTAAACCTCAAATGTCCTTAAGACAGGTGTTGAAATGGAAGAAACCCCAGAAAGTGAGGGACTTCTGATTTGCTGGCCAAGAGTCAATGCGGATCCTTAGTGATGTTTCAGGACGCTTTTGGCATCCTCCTGGAAGTGTCTCTTGAACACCAAGAACTTGCTGACTGCCTGTTTTTCCACATAGCTCTGTGGATCCCCAGGGTGCTCCTCAGAATCGCTGGTGGGCTCTTCTTTGGATGTCTCCATGTTCCTTGCCCCACGAAAAAATAAGACTCCGCATTACCCCGCAAAAAAATAAGACTGTGCAAAGCACTGCAGAGACGATGATTGCAGGGAGCCTCAGACTGGCCTGGGAAACTATAGTAGACCAGTGGACCTCTCGTCAGTGGCTCTGTGGAAGCATGGCTGGCATTACACCTTACTTCTGCAGGGGTTCACAGATGTCTGACAGGCATCATAAACTACCTCTTCAAAAGATATCTCTTACCACCCACCAAGCAGCCATCTAAGTCGTGGAGGGAGGTGAACCATGGTACCTGGGAGTACCAAATAATGCACACATTCAGGATACCGCACAGACATCTGCAGGGTGAGCTGCCAGTGATTGCAGATGATCTGTACATTCAGTGAGTGTAACCCCTTATGATTCACAAAAGCCTCTGGTTGGTCCGTGGGTGCCTTGATTGCAAGATGGGTGCAGTCAATGGTGCCATGAGTCTTTGGGAAACCTGCAATAGCCCCAACGTCTCTCATTCTCTCCACTTGGCTCTCCTCATCTGCTATACGCTTCACAAAGGCCTCCACCCTCCAGAATAAAACATCTGTGACAACCCTGATTTAGTGGACTGGAACACTCCACAAAGATCCCCTAGAAGATCCCTAAAGTCTAGAAATTCAGGGTGAAAGTAACTTTCAATAGAACAGACATTGGGTGCTGTCCGATGCAGTTTGAAATTCCCACATCAATCATCTTGCTTATCAAAGTGACTGCTGTCGTTGAAAGGTGAAGCCTTCTTCTACATTGCGAATATGTCATCTCCAAGTAGTTGAAGTGCTGTCAGTATACTTTACCAACAGGGTAGTAACATCTCCGCTATTGTCCTCTTCCTCACACAAATCACTGGTCTTCAGCTTCAGCAGCATCTACCGATGGTGTTTGATGGCAGATGTGTTGTTGCTGGCCCCAGCCAGATGGGCTCCTCTCCCTCCTTCTTATTTTCTCCTCCTCTGTAAAGGAGCTTCTGCCTGAATGGATAATTCTCATTAGGCTCAATGAGGAATTTTGCTGCAGCCAAACTTTTTCACAGCCTATTCTGATAGAGGCTCCCTCAAACACTGAGCCTCTAAAAAGGGTGTATCAAAGAACCACACAGTTGATGAAAGTAACAAGCAAAAAAAAAAGTCTAACATACACTGCTACAACCTTAGCAGCAGAATCCTAACTTCTCATTCTGTTATGTTGCTATGGGCTTTTATCTGGCTCTTGTCCCGATTCACACACGCTAGTGCAGCCCATGCACTGATGAGAAAACCACATGGATTATGAAAAATTTACTTCAAATGTTGACTGAATGATTATTAATTAATTGAGGACAGGAGAGCTTGAAAGTTGGGTTCTGTTGAAGAGTCATACGGACTCGATGCTGTCAGACCTGCGAGTTTTTCCAGATATTTTTATTTCTGTTTTTGTTTTGGATTTCCAGCATCCGCAGTTTTTTGCTTTTATCTTATTGAAAGTTGGAAGCCTGCATGCCTCCTGTAATATAAGAATCAGGTGTGATGACATCAGGAACTTTTATTTAATAGTGTGTAGGAAGGGATATCTTCCTGCCCCTGTGGTGTAAAGTTCTGCTTATTAACTGTTTATCTCTCCAGAGATGCTATCAGAGCTGGTGAGCATTTAATGTTTTATCACAGCTTCTCTAGTCATTCCACTTAATGGTATTCCTGGTACCATTCCAGTGAATCTCTTTTGCACCTCTAAGGCCCTGTCATTCTTCTGAGGCTTTGACATCCTCAATGCACAAGCACTGAGTATGACTTATAGCACCTCCACCATTGTTCTACTCGGGATCAATTATTCCAAAAGAGATGAGAAATTTAGCCCAGGGCCTCCCTAGTCAGTTGAGTTTAGGTACTCATCAGATGAGAATGGCTAAAATAGATTTTAAGTTTGTTCACAACATTCAATCATGGTGCTTACCTCTATGGCGATCTGCTTCTTCAAGAAGCATACCTGTGGAAAAAAATTAAGATCTTAATTGCAGCTTTGGACAAGAAAAGAAAAATACCCCAATTTATCCAATCTTGAATCCAGTCCTGACGATATCCTTGTAAATCTGCTCAGTACCTTCTCTAGTGCGATCACATATAATGTGGTGTCGAGAACTGTACACTGTACTCTAACTGGGGTTTCATGGGGCAGGATTTTCCCGTTGGTGAGTGGGGGGCGGGGCCCGTTCGCCGACACGTAAAATGACGCATGGTGACATCAGGCGGAACTCCAGACATTACCCTGCCCCATTTAAATTTTCAGATAGCCAGAGGCTCAGCAAAATTAGCTGTGTATCCGCCGACCTGTCAATGGCCAATTGAGGCCATTGACAGAGTTATTTAAGTAATTAATGGACCTGCCCATCCAACATTAATGTTGGTGGGCAGGCCAGGAACTCTGGCGGGCATTAGAAAAAGCATGAAACCTCATCCAAGGGTGGGATGAGGTTTCATGTAGGTTTTTAAAAATTTAATTAAAGATTTTAAAAAGTTATGGGCATGTTCCAACTCATGTGATAGTGTTACTGCCAGCCCGGGTTACCGTCACACTGGGTGGGCCTTAATTGGCCTGCCCACGTAAAATGGCAGCGCGCCTCTGTGTGCCTGCACTTCAACTTCCCCCCCCGATGGGGGGAAAATCCTGCCCATGAAGTTCCAGCATTTCCTCCCAGCTCATATATTCACTCTTTTTCTTTTATTCATTCATGGGATGTGGCATCAGTCGCAGGGCCACAATTTATTGCCCATCCCTAATTTCCCTTGAGAACTGAGTGGCTTCTTAGGCCATTTAGGAGGGCATTTAAGAGTCAACCACATTGCTGTGGGCCTGAGTCTCAGCTAATAAAAGAAAGTATCATGCATTCCTTCTTAACAACCTACTTATTTACTAATTAATGAGTCCTTCTTCATTGGTAACAACTTTTCAAGGATTGCAAGGCAAGAGCACAAATTTCTACTGTATCTTTTGGATGAAATGTTAACTCAAAGCCCTATCTGCTCGTTCAGGTAGACACAGAAGATCCCATGGCACTATTTGAAGAAAGGGATGTTATCCCATTGTGTGGTCAATATTTATCTCTCAGTAAATCAATGATCTGGATATTTATATCATTGCTGTTTTTGGGGCCTTGCTGTGCGCATTGTGCTATTTCAGCACTTTGTATGTGAAGCTCCTTCAGACATTTTGAGGATGTGAAAGGTGATGTCTAAATGCCAATTTTCTTGTCAGCCACTCTGATAGCCTATTCATTAAATTGTACAACTTCACAAAAGTAATGCCACAATATTAAAATGATAGGAACCAATGAGTGGCCAACCCAACTGGGGAATCAATTTCCTCTTATTCTTGGATGTATTACTGGAGGAGACACAGCTCAGCTTCCTGATTCACATTACACAGTGTGGTTGCCAACTCCATGTATATACCACCTCTGTCTAATGCCCATTGCTTCCTTCCTTTCATTAAACTCCCCATTATCCTCCAAGTTTTACATAGAATACCTTGAAAGTAAAATTCACCTTTGCCAGGGGCACAAAATGGGCAGCCCATTTTACACCCCACCTAATTTTCTAATTTTGTTGATGACTTTCTCCACAACACTGTTTGGCCAGGGTTGTGCTGGGCTATCTTTGCTAACGCTACAGCAGTTTATCATAGAGTTATAGAATGTGCCAGGTGAAAAAGAACTATCTAGCCTAATCCCACTTTCTAGTTCTTGGTCCATAGCCCTGTTCAGCAATTTGTGTACATATCCAAAGAATTTTTAAATGCGATAAAGGTTAATCCCTCTAAAACCTTTCTAACACCGAGTTCCAGACACCTGCCTACTCCCTTTAGCCCTGCACATTCTTCTTTTTCAGATAACAGTCTAACTCCCTTTTGAATGCCTCAATTGAATCTGCCTCCGCCACACTCTCAAGCAATGCATTCCACACCCTAACCACTTGCTGCACAAAAAAACCTTTTTCTCATATCACATTTGTTTCTTTTGTCAATTACTTTAAACCTGTGCCCTCTCGTTTTCAATCCTTTCACAAGTGGGAACAGTTTCTTCTTATCTATTCCATCCAGAACCATCATGATTTTGAATACCTTTATCAAATCTCATCTCAGCCTTCTTCTCTCCAAGGAAAACAGTCCCAACTTCTCTAATCTATCTACATAACTGAAGTTCCTCATCTCTGGAACTATTCTTGTGAATCTTTTCCTTATTCTCTCCAATGCCTTCACATTCTTCTTAAAGTGCAGCACTCAGAACTGGACACAATACTCCAGCTGAGGCTAGTTTAGTTCAACACAATCCTCCTTGCTCTTGTATTCTATACCACTGTAAATGAAACCCACAATGCTGTTTGCTTTATTAATTGCTCTCTCAGCTTGTCCTGCCACCTTCAATGACTTATGCACATATACACCCAGGTCCCTCTGGTCCCACACTCCCTTTACAGCTGTACACTTCATTTTATATTGTCTCTCCACGTTCTTCCTACAAAAATGAGTCACTTCACATTTCTCCGTATTAAACTTCATCTGAGACCTATCAGCCCATACCACCAACTTGCCTATGTTCTTTTGAAGTTCTACGCTATTCTCCTCACAGTTCACAATGCTACCAAGCTTTGTACTGTCCACAAATATTGGAATTATGCCCTGTACACGAAGGTCTAGGTCATTAATATATATCAGGAAAAAAGTGTTCCAACCCTAGGGGACCTCCATTACAAACCTTCCCTCAGCCTGAAAAACACCCATTAACTCCCTATTTCCTGTCAATCAGACAACTTTGTATCCGTGTTGCTATTCTGGCTTTTATTCCATGTGCTTTAACTTTGCTCACAAGTCTATTTTGCAGCAGTGTATCAAACACCTTTTGGGAATCCATGTGCACCACGTCAACATCATTACTCTCATCAACCCGTAGGGGAGGAGGTGGTGGTGGCAATGTAGTGGTATTGTTGCTAGTGCTACAAGGTGATGCTTTGGGCACCTGGGTTCAAATCCCACCATGGCAGGTGGTGTAATAGGAATTCAATAAAAAATCTGCCATTAAAAGTCTAATGATGGCCATGAATTGATTGTTGTAAAAACCCATCTGGCCCTTTAGGAAGGGAAGGAAGTCTACTGTACTTACCTGGTCTGGCCCACATGTGACTCCAGCAATGTGGTTGACTCTTAAATATCTGGAACTTTAATTAACTCACATTTGTACAAGTGGCCATGAATTATTGGATCTAGAAGTTTCCCCACCACTGAAGCTAAACTGACTGGCCTGTGGCTGCTGGACTTATCTTTATACCCTTTTTGAAACAAGAGTGTAATGTTTGCAATTCTCCAGTCCTCCTGCAGCACCCTTGAATCTGAGGAAAACTAAAGAAAATTGGAAAATTACAGCCATTAATGTGGTATAAATTATATCACATCCTTGACTACTGTTTTATAGCATTCTAGCATAGAGTTCTCCCAGCTCCATGCTGACTGGAGAATGGAAGAAAGGTAACAACACTGAGGAACTTCAGCACTATGGCAGCATTACGGCTCAATGGTTGCACTCCTAGGTAAGAAAACTGCATATTCAAGTACCATTCCAAGGTCTTGGATTGTCAGTTGAATGCAGTACTGTCAGATGTGCTCTCTTTCCAATGCAACATTAAACTGAGGCCTGTCTACCCTCTGAGGTGGATGCAAAATAAATTTTGCCCTATTCGAAGAAGAGAATAGCTCTTGTGTTCTGGCCTATAATTATCCATTAGACAAAATCTGTAACAGATTTTCTGGTCATTTAACTTATTGCTGTTTGTGAGGTCTTGCTGTGCATAAATGGTTGCCACATTTCCAAAAACAGTTATTGCTTTGGTGAAACAGAGCGCAATTGAAAAGGGCTCAAAATGGAGATTGAAAAGTTTCTACATGGTTCACTAAGTTAGCACTTTTGCTTCTCTTGTTAAGATTGAATAGGTAAATCTAACATCAATGGAAGCCATCATGGACTGTGATCCAGCTGGATCCCTCCAAAACTGACCCCTGCCAGAGTGGTGGAGTCAATGGGAAAGCACTGAGATTTGAACGGAGCCAACAGACACAGTTATCACTTAGGACACTTGTTCAGCACCGACCTGTCCCACTAGCCTGGGAACTGCCAGGCTGCCTCCCCGAGAGGAAGTTACTGAATTGCTCAGGGGCTAGTTGTCCTTTCACTGCTCTGACTAGCCTGAGTAAATTGGGCCAATCCAAAATTCATCTGATGAGAGATTCTAAATACATGAACTCCAGCATCTAGAAGGACAAGGGCAGCTGGTACATGGGAATAAAACCACCTCCAGGTTCCCCTCCAAGTCAAATATCATCCTGACTTGAAAATGTATAGGCTGCTCCTTCATCGTTGCTGTTCAAAATCCTGGAGCTCCCAGCCTAACAGCGATATGGGAGTCCCTTCATCAAACTGACTACAATGGTTCAAAAAAAGGCTCATCACCACTTTTGCAAGAGCAATCACTACAGGCAATAAATGCCAGCCGTGCTCTTGATGCTCATAGCTTGTGATTTTTTTTAAATGAACATCTAAGAAAGAAAGTGTGACTCATCCCATTCGGCACACCAACCTCCACTGATACACCAGATGTCCATTCATTGTCATAATCAGAAACTCCCATTTTAGGGAAAATCCCTTCCTTCTGTAAAAGGCAAATGGAAGTACCATGCTTATAAATCAACACAAAATTTGTCAAAGTTGGCATGATCCATGAAGTGCCAACAGGAAGCCAACAGAATCACCAGGCCACTTAGGCTGAACGTAATCTAGCAGAAGCAGCTCTTCTGATGCAACTTACCTTCCATCTGTTCCAGTTCACCGACTGTCTTGCATGCCTTGAGTTTCTTTCTGTAGTCTAGCTTGTACAAGTCATCACTGCGTATTGGCTGTCTATAGGTCGTGCCAGTTCTTCCAACTGATGGAGTCAAACAGACATGATCACTAGATTTTGAAAAGGCAACATATGTTTTCAAAAATCAGATTATTTCCACAATTTCATACTCACTCCTTTTTATACCTCCTGCGACATACGGCGCTGTAAGCAAATAATGCAGGTGATCAGTCCAGGTCTCATAAAACAATCAATTTAAATTTGAAATGGTCAAGACAATGAAGCTGCCTGAATAGCCTAACTCTAATAATACAGCTGTTAACAAGATTCCTTTTTTGAATTTCCCTCTGGTGGAAAGAGATTCTCTGCATCAGCATTATTAAATCCCTTTATCATTGTCAGATTATAGTAAAAACTTTATTGTCTAGAGAAGGAAACCCACTGCCCAAAGATGGTCTGACCGTAAACCTTCATCAACTCCATTGTGTCAGATCCACTCCCTTTCCCCGATGGTGACTTGTCAGAGACACCCAAACACTTAAACTGCTCCTTCTCTCATTTCCCTCTGTTGTATTCCCACATAATTCATTTCCCTTGACCTCATTGTACATATCAAGCACTCCCAAATCAGATACAACGTAATTAGATGCAAAGTAATGCTCTCTTTGCCCTGTCCCAACAATGTAGCTACACAAAAGCCGCTTTCTCATACTGCGCCAGGCAGATGTCCCCATGTCTCAAACTAACCACCTCACTATCAGGGTGCCTTCAAACTGCCTGAAGTCATTTCACACAGCTCAACAGTGCCAGGTGGATATTGACTCGCAGTTGAAAGGTTCTCGCCACCAACATAACCAACTCCCTGACCTCCACAAACCCCCGACCAAAGACCCTCCATAACCAGAACTTTCCCAAAAACAAAACACTAGCTGCCCTATTGCAGCAGAACTTAGAATCTTTGAATATTATGGCATAAAGGAGGCCATGACTGTACAACTTACATTTGAATTTCTTCTTTGCTGGGGCCCACTCGATATCAAATCTGTCACTCTGCCTTTGTGGTAGAGGGATGACCCCTGAAAATAGAATCGATCATTTTGAACCTTGTACATTCATTGAAGTGAAATATCATATACACTAATATAAAAACATAGGGTGGGATATTCTGGCTCCACCAAAAGTTAATGAACTTTAGGCAGCCTATCCAAATTTTCCGTTTCCACCCATAACAGTTCCGCTGTGGGTGGGGCTGTAAAATCCTGGCCATAATTTATGAGTCCATTAATCACTGATTTCCATATGGGCTACAGTTTATTATTTACTGGCAACAAAAATGTTGATAAGCTAAATTAATTTTATTTTCATAAGGTTCTTTCTGATTCTCCCAAATCACAATATCTGGTTGTCTCAATATAGGCATTGACCCTTCTGCCAAAAGTACCTTTTCAACATCTTTCAGGACATTTAATCACTGCTAGCCAGTTTGATCAGCTAATTTAATAATCTTTGTATTATTAATTCATGGGATGTGGACGTCATTGGATAGGCCAGTATTTATTGGTCATCCCCAATTGCCCTTGAGAAGGTGGTGAGCTGCTTTCTTGAGTCGCTGCTGTCCATGTGGTGTAGGTACACCCACAGTGCTGTTAGGGAGGGAGTTCCAGGATTTTGACCCAGCGATAGTGAAGGAATGGCGATATAGTTCCAAGTCAGGATTGTGAGTGGCTTGAGGGGGAACTTCCAGATGGTGGTGTTCCTATGTGCCTGCTGCCCTTGTCCTTCTAGATGGTAGCAGTCGTGGGTTTGGAAGGTGCAGCCTGAGGAGGCTTGGTGAGTTCCTGCAATGCATCTTATAGATGGTACACACAGCTGCTACTGTGCATCAATGGTGAGGGGAGTGAATGTTTGTGAATTGGGTGTCAATCAAATTGGCTGCTTTGTCCAGGATGTGTCAAGCTCCTTGGGTGTTTTTGGATCTGCACTCATTCAGGCAAGTGGAGAGTATTCCATCACACTCCTGACGTGTGCCTTGTAGATGGTGGACAGGCTTTGGGGAGTCAGGAGGTGAGTTACTCATCACATGATTCCAAGCCTCTGACCTGCTCTTGTAGCCACAGTATTTATATGGCTGGTCCAGTCCAGTTTCTGGTCAATAACCCCCAGGATGTTGATTGTGGGGGATTCAGTGATGACAATGCCATTGAACATCAAGGTGTGATGGTTAGATTCTCTCTTGTTGGAGATGGTCATTGCCTGGTACTTGTGTGGTATGAATGTTACTTGCCACTTGTCAGCCCAAGCTTGGATATTGTCCAGGTCTTGCTGTGTTTGGACATGGATAGCTTCAGTATCTGAGTAGTCATGAATGGTGCTGAACATAGTGCAATCTTCAGTGAACATTCCCACTCCCGGCTTTATTATGGAAGGAAGGTCATTGATGAAGCAGCCGAAGATGGTTGGTCCTAGGATCATCTGCTCAGCTCTATAGTTAGTGATTAACCCAGCTCCTACATCAGAATGCCAAGCTTTCTTTGCAACAACTAACACTTGCCCACCACCACACCCATCCACATGTCCCTTCCAACACATTACACCTGGTAGAGTTCAATCATTAGGCATTTTAAATTACCTGGAAGTGGGTTCCCTTGATGGGAAATGTATAACACAGGCTAGTTCAAAAACTTGTATTTGTCTAGCGCTTTTAACATAGTGAAACGCCCCAAAGCCCCTTACAAGAGTGTCATCAAGCAAAATTTGGCATTAAGCCAAATAAGTGATATCTAGGGCAAGTGCTCAAAAGCTTTCTCTAAGAAGTAGGTTTTAAGGACAAAAGAGGAAAAGAGATGAAGAGTTTTAGGGAGGGAATTCTAGTGCTCAAAGCTTGGTAATTGAAGCCGCCAATGATGAAGTGATTAAAATGAGGGAGGCTGAAACTGGCTCCATCAGTTTATCAGTATCTACTCTACTGATTCTTTGTATCATCTTCTGAATGGGATACAATCCACATGCACAGATATTAGCCTGGTGGCTCTGTGCTGTGCCTTTCTGAAACCAGTATATCTAGGGGTGAGGGTTAGAATGTGGGCCAGAATTTTACATCTCACGGGTGGGTGCACGCCTGATCCAATCATATATGAAGTAGCGTGAGATGATGTCAGGCAAGCATCCGGACATCATCCCACACGCAAACAATCTACAGGTTCGTGGGCATGCACAGGTGTCAGAGTCGTGCCCAACAACAATTAAAGTGGCATTTAAGGCCATTAAAAAGGCAATTGATTATGAATTTGTGTTGCCCGTGCGATTTTGCACTCGTCGCATGGGCAAAACGGGCAGGTGAGCAGCTCACTTTTAACAAAATCTTATCCAAAGGTGGGATAAAAAGGGTCTGCATCATTGCCATTGTGAGCAGTGAGAAATTTAGGAAATAGTTTGCTACTGGTTGCTTATTTGAACTTGACAGCTTCATCTCTGCTCTGAGCTTCAGTCTTAGCATTTCTGGGCTTCATAGAACCATAGAAAAGTTACAGCACAGAAGGAGGCCATTCAGCCCATCTTGTCCATGCCAGCCCGAGGACACCCAGGTGCCCTTTCTAATACCTTCCTGCACCCAGCCTATAGCCCTGCACCTTACACCACTATAGGTGCAGATCCAGGTACTTTTTAAAAGCATTTAAAGTTTCTGCCTCTATAACCAACTTGGCCAACGAATTCCAGACACCCATTACCCTCTGCGTAAAAATGTTCTTCCTCATGTCCCCCCTACACCTTCTGCCACTTATCTTGAATCTATGTGCCCTGGTTCTAGAATTCTCCATCACGGGAAACAATTTCATCCTGTCCACTCTATCTATTCCCCTCATAATTTTGTACACCTCAATCAAGTCACCTTTCAGCCTTCTTTGTTCTAAGGAAAATAACCCCAACCTATCCAATCTCTCCTCGTAGCTACACTTTTTTCTAACCCTGGCAACATTCTTGTAAACCTCCTCTGCACTCTCTCCAGAGCTATTCCATCCTTCCTGTAATGTGACCAGAACTGCACACAATACTCCAGTTGTGGCCTCACCAGTGTTTTATACAATTCCAACATTATATCCTTACTTTTATATTCTACACCTCTGCCAATGAAGGAGAGCATTCCATATGCCTTCTTTACAACCTTGTCTACTTGAACTGCTGCCTTCAGGGACCTGTGTACTTGTATGCCAAGATCTCTCACTTCACCTACCCCTCCTTAGTATATTCCCATTTATTATGTAATCCCGGTAACTGTTTCACTTCCCTAAATGTATGACTTCACACTTCTCTATGTTAAAATCCATCTGCCGCTTTACTGCCCACTCCACCAACCCATCTATATCGTTTTGGAGATTATGGCTATCCACTACACTATCCACTACTCAGCCAATCTTTGTGTCATCTGCAAATTTCCCAATCATGCACCCCACGTTCACGTCCAAATCATTAATATATAACACAAACAGCAAGGGTCCCAACACCGAGCCCTGTGGAACACCATGTGAGACAACTTTTCATTCTCAAGGGCATCCATCGACCATTACCCTTTGTTTCCTGTACAAAGCCAACCTTTTATCCAGTTTGCCACATTACCCTGAATCCCATTGGCTTTTACTTTCCTGGCCAATCTGCCATGTGGGACCTTGTCAAATGCCTTGCTAAAATCCATGTACACAACGTCCACTGCACAACCTTCATTGACCCTTCTTGTCACTTCCTCAAAGAATCCAATCAAATTTGTGAGGCAAGACCTTCCTTTAACAAATCCATGCTGACCATCCCTGACTGGTCCATGCCTTCCCACATGACTGTTAATCCTATCTCTCAGGATTGATTCAGTAACTTGCACACCACCGATGTAAAACTAACTGGCCTATAATTGTTTGGCATTTCCTTTGATCCCATTTTAAAAAATGGAACTACGTTTGCATTTCTCCAGTCCTCTGGTACCTCCCCTGTATCTAGTGAAGATTGGAAAATCATCCTCAGAGCATCTGCTATCTCCTCCCTGACTTCCTTCAGCAGCCTCAGAAACAATCCATCTGGCCCTGGTGACTTATCAACTTTCAAGGATTTCAACCCTTTGACTACTTCCTCTCTCTTTATGACTATCCCGTCCAATATCTCACAGTGTTCCTCCTGGACTACTATATCTACATCCTCCCTTTCCTTTGTAAACAAGGGGACAAAATATTCATTCAAAACCCTTCCCACAGCCTCTCCATCAACACACAAGTTTCCATCTTCATCTCTGATATGTCCCACTTTTTTCTTAACTAACCTTTTAGCATTAATGTATTGGTAAAACATCTTTGGGTTATCTTTAACTTTACTTGCTAATCTTTTTTCATGCCCTCTCTTTGATTTCCTTGTTTCCTTTTTTACTTCGTCCCTGCACTTCCTATATTCGTCTAGGCTATCTGCAGTGCTTAGTTCTTTCTTTTTCTGTTTGATCTTCCTTTAGACAACCAGGAAGGTATAGATTTGGCAGTACACTCTTATTTTTGTAGGTGACATGTCTACTTTTTACAATTAGGATCTCGCTTTTTAGTGCTTCCCACTGGTTTTCCACTGCTTTATCCTCCAGCAGTGCTGTCCAGTGCAGCTCAGCCAAGTCCCTTCTCATTTCTGCAAAATTTGCCTTCCCCCAGTTCAAGACTTTTACTCCTGCCTTATCTCTGTCCTTTTCCATGATCATGCTAAATCTAACTGAATTGTGATCACTGTCCCCGATATGGTCGCCAACTGTCACTTCACCCACTTGCCCTTCTTCGTTCCCAAGACTAGGTCTAGAATTGCATTTCTTCTTGTTGGGTTTGTCACTAATTGGTTGAAAAAATTTTCCTGGACACACTGCATGAATTCTTCTCCCTCAGTGCCCCTTATATTGTTTGAATTTCAGGACTCATTAGTGTCTCCAAGGCCTCCAGAGGATTTTGAATGTGTGGACCCTTCTAGGCACCAGACTGACTTCTGTTACCTTGGTAATGGGGATTGTGCTCGCCACTGGCGATGCCTCCTCTGAGGAGGAAGAGAGGGCAGAAGGGAGAGGAGGCCAGGCATCCCAATGCAGCTTCCAGGGGAGCGACTAGTGGGAGGAGAGGTGCAGGCACAAGGGGCGTGGGCAGCAGATAGTCCAAAGCAGAAGGAGCTGCAGAAGACACCACTATCCTACTGCCAGAGATTGCAGGCAGCGATGCAGCTACCTCAACATGTCCAAGGTGTAATGCCGAAGGAGGGTCTGCCTCTCCAGGGACACTGTGACCTCCATTTTTCAGATGATTGGGCCTGAGATCACCTCCGACTGTGTGGGTGAACACACCATGTCAGTGGCTCCACTTCTATTCCTCCGGCTCTTTCCAGGGGTCAGTGCAAGTGTGTGGAGTCTCCCAATCAGCTGTCCACAGTTGTGTCAAGCTGATGCTCTGCTCAGGTGAGTAATGACATATACTCATTTCCATATGGATGAGGCCAGCCAGTCTGAGCAAGCCAGAGGGTTTGCAGCAATTGCTGAGTTTCCCCGTATCTAGGGTGCAATCGAATGCACACATGTGGCTATAAAGGCACCGGTGGGTCAACCGGGTGCCTTCGTCAACAGGAAGGGCTTCCTCTCAATCAACGTCCAGACAAGACTCAGATTCTACAAGTCTGTGCAGGTACCCTGTCAGCTCCCATGATGTTTACATCCTCAGACACTCAAATGTGCCAAGGCTGTTCATTGCTGCAGCTCAATTGATTGGATGGCTGCTGGGTCAGAAGGGCTATACCTTGAAAAGGTGGCTTCTGACACCTCTCCGCCTTCCAAGAACAGAGGCGGAGCAGCATTATAATAGGAGTCATGCCTCCACAAGGGCAGTGATAGAGAGGACCATAGATCTTCTGAAGATGCACTTCCAATGCCTGGACTGTTCAGGGGGAGAATTACAATACCCTCCAGAACAAGTGTCACTGATAGCGGTTGCATACTGTGTTGTCCACGATTTGGCTATGGCGATGGGGGACCCACTGTTGGAAGAGGATCTGGAGGCAGCTCCACAGACCACAGATGATGAACATAGTGGTGTGTCAGAAGAGGATCCCAGTGAGGAACACTGTGAGGACGTACAGGCAGATCTCTGGATCCTTCAGGGAGGCAGGGACACCAGGGATGCCTTGATTCAATGCATCTTCAGCTAGGCTGCCAAAGATCTGCTTCCACCTCATGCCAGGGGTGCCACCTACATCCTGGATGTTTGAAATGACTCTCTCCTTTGAACCCAAAATCCACTCAGTGCCTGTGCAATAAAGTTTAGAGTCATTCACGCCCAGCATTAAATACTGGCGTATCCTGCACCTACAAAACAAGTGAAGCATACTCAGGCCATTAAGACAAAACCTAAATTTATATCACATCAAATGAACATAACAATATATGGTGTTAATGGACACACTAGTAAACAGATTAACAAAATGTGGCAGAACAAAAGGCCTCTATGCCTAATATAAAATGTGGAACCAAACTCAACGCTTTATTCATCCTTAAACATCATGAGGAAAATATCTTGAGAGTAAAGGCACTTTAGTTAGCTTTGCTTCATTAACCAATGACTGAATGATTAGACCAAATATTTAATTTCACTAGAGTTTAACTTAGAACAATGAGTTAACTGAAAAATTGTTCATATTTTCTGTTCTAACAAATAGAAGCAAGCCTGTACAAAAGTGATTTGTAATGTTTTGGTGGTAAAATGGAGAATATGGCAACTAAAGAAAAGACATGAGGAATTATTCAAAGGGAAGAAATAGAATTTCTGCTGCATTTCCAGCAAGAAGCATGAAACATGGCAGCAGAGTGAGAGCCGCACTGAGAAAATTCTTCAGCTTTGGGATTCACCAAGGGTACAGTAGCATTTTGGTGTGTTAATGGACTAGTTATCCAGAGAAGATCAGCTGACATTTCCAGCTGCTGGTAAGGAGATTGTTCCAGTCTCCTGGACAGACTCCGAAGATTCTCCCCGGCAGCCTTCAGGAAGCAGCCTCTGCCGGTTTTAAAGCATCCGCCAGGTTGCCATTGGATCCGGTGCCTGACAGGCTCCTGCCCTCACCCAGCCTTTCCTGACCATTGAGAGGGCGCGTTTGAAGCTGGGCGGTTGTTAATTGGCCATCCATGTGAAATTGCATTTGCAACATGACCACGGCTGGGAGTGGATTCTACATCCACTTATGCTCCTGCTGACTTGGTGCACATGCTAAGCGTGAAATTCAGGCTGTAGTTTTGCTAGCAAAGACTTGCCAGATGGCAGTGTTCCACAGCAGGGTGTCATGACTAAACATTTAACAAGTAGAAAAGAAACTGGCAACAAAACTCATGGTTATCCAGATCCAATATTGTCTGCTGTGTGCCCTTCCATCAGGATGGTGTGGAAAGTGGTGAGATCTTCTCCTTTGCGGTTGTACGCAAACTTCTACAAGAAGAGTGGAAGTAGGTGAATCTGTGCCTTGTGCAAGGGCTTACATTGAGCAAACCATGGTAATCTTGCCATGTATGGCCCAGCTAACCCTGGTGTGCATGGTGACAAGAAGAAGCAGTAGATGATACCAAGGAAACAAAAACATTGTGACAGGTGACATCAGGACAGAATGTGAAATCAGGATGGAGGTGGCAGTGAAGCCTTCCCTATTGACTTATGGAAAGCTGTAGACAGCAGGAAAGGAAAAGGCTAATTGTGCGGGGCAAAGGTGGGATTCCACAGGACTGAGCACAATGGATGGGGAAGATGGAAGAGGATTGCTTACACTGTGGTGGGTCATTACATTTCTGTCTACAATTATGCTGTCTGTAATCTCACAATGCACAATGTTGGTAAGAAAAATCCACCTATTGGCCAACTCGGGTGAAGAGAACTTTCTGACCAAGCCTTCTTGCTCCCTGCCCAAGACAGGTTGTGCAATGATTGCTTCACTGTTTTGACCACGGGGACAAAACTTTAAGCTGCTGCAGTGGCAACTCATTGGTAAACTCTCTGAGAAATGTGTTTCAAACAGGCAGCTCACCTCTTGCATGATGAGGCATTCTACAGGACCTTGCTGACTCCATCACGCACTCATGGTGTCACATCAACCTCACCCCATCCAAATATGGGAAGGTGATGGCATAGTGGTATTGTCACTGGACTAGTAATCCAGAAACCCAGGGTAAAGCTCTGGGGACTTGGTTTGAATCCCACCAAGGCAGATGGTGGCATTTGAATTAAAAAATATCTGGAATTAAAAGTCTAATGATGACCATAAAATTGTAGTTGACTATTGTAAAATCCTGGAACTCCCTTCTTAACAGCACTGTGGGTGTACCTACAGCACATGGACTGCAGTGGATCAAGAAGGCAGCTCACCACCACCTTCTCAAGGGCAGCTAGGGATGGGCAATAAATGCTGGCCCAGCAAGCGAAGCCCGCATCCCACAAATAAAAGAAATACAAGATTTTTTAAGAAATTCATCTATTTCAATTTTAAGTGACTTGGATAAATTTAAAGAAACATACTCTGCCTGTTTGCTGCTATAGCTTCATCTGATAAATGAGATTCGTCGTGCCAAGGATGCGTATAATGCCTGCCACCAGTGAAGTAGCCCACGTAGGGATGATGCTTTAGGCCTTGCACTGATGCTAGAAAAATTTAAAATAATTTATTCCAATAACTGCAAATCAATAGATGACAACTTCACAACTTAATAAGACTTAATAAAACTGAGAGCAAGTAAAGATCATTCAATTCTATCCAGAATCCATGGGGTAAATTTCCCACTTGGTTTCTAGATGGTACAATTGGTATTGTGGATTGAGCTGCCCATTATAAAAATGAAAATTGTGTGGCTTCTCTGTTGGACTATGTCAGTTTTACATCAAGCCAGTAAATTAAAAATCTACTCCTGTTGTCTCATTGTCCTATTGTGGACTCTCCCTCCAAAGATCTGTCACTGGTTTAAGAAAAAATGAAAATCAAACATTGGTATTCATGCCTTTTGTAATTCTCTATCCCGGCTCCTTATTAGGTGATATCTCTTGTTATAATGCTGCCATCTGATAATACTGGACAGGTAAAATCCATCAACTCTAAAAAGAAATGAATCCCAATGCTTTGTTTGCTCTTTAGTGGCGACTTTTAATCATTTCTGAATTTCTACCCCTAGATACATTTGCACATCAACCCATTAAATTCTTACTTGCAAATTGGTGCTATCCTTATCCCTCCTATCAAAAGGCATCACCATGCAGTTGAAATTTATTGAAAAAAATATATATTGAAATTTATTACATTCAGGTCTTAATTCATTCAAAGAGATATGAAAGATTACTGTACGTGAATATCTATCGATGTAGTCAGGGGGTCTGGGAAAGGCCTCACGGACGTCAAACTTTATATTTGGCACTGTTCAAAAAGAAATGACAGAATTATTTCCAAACGAATAAGTTAATACAGGACAACAGACCATAAAATTGCTATTAATATTGCTATAATCCTCCATCCCTCTGTTCAGGAAGCATCCCACACTGGCAAATCCATCCGGCCTCTCAGCTGGCAGCTGCTACCAGGCTTTTTGAAACCATTTTTGGTTGAAAGCTTTGACTCAGATGAAGAGTAATTATAAATATATATTCTTTTACAATATTCACCTTCAATATTCTGGTCCAATCCATGACCAGTCACAACAAGCATCAATTTTATAAAAGCTTGCCAAGTGATTAAACAAGCCAAGGAAACAATCTCTGCCAAAGGGAATGCTTCCTTTGCTTTGTTTGATCTTCTTTCTCCTCCTTTCCCTCCTTTCCCTTTGGCAGAGGCCAAAGGGATTAAACCCCTAAAACTTCCTAATTTTCATGGCTCAGCTGCACATCAGAGTGCAAAAGAAGCACAGCCAAGCTAACTGAATGAAGACAGAGTTTGGTAAGAGGGGAGTTTTAAGTGTTAATTTTGTTCTTAAATTTTGCTCTTAAAATTTACTCTAGTCTGTAATTAGCAGTGATTGGAAAGTACTGTGTGAGCGGGCTGAGTTCTTTCTTTCTTGCAGCTTAGATGGGGTAAACTCACTCTCAGTTGTAGGGGCTGAATAGCTAATTAACTAACTTTTTTAATCTGGTTACTGTAGCCCCAGTTCAATTTATTATAAATTCAGGGTTCTTTAGTGCAGCTTTGTCAAACAGATTGCCAATTATTCCTTTCTCATTACACAATACCCAGTCTAGGATGGCCTGTTCTCTAGTTGGTTCCTCAACATATTGGTCCAGAAAACCATCCCGTATACGTTCCAGGAATTCCTCCTCTATGGTATTGTTACTAATTTGATTTGCCCAATCTATATGCAGATTAAAGTCACCCATAATTACAGATGTTCTTTTATTGCATGCTTCTCTAATTTCCTGATTAATGCCATTCCCAACATCACCACTACAGTTTGGGGGTCTATATACAAACCCCACTAACATTTTTTGCCCCTTAGTGTTTCTCAGCTGTACCCACGCTGATTCCACATCGTCAGAGCTAATATCTTTCCTCACTTATATAAAAACAAAAAAACTGCGGATGCTGGAAATCCAAAACAAAAACAGAATTACCTGGAAAAACTCAGCAGGTCTGGCAGCATCGGCGGAGAAGAAAAGAGTTGACGTTTCGAGTCCTCATGACCCTTCGACAGAACTTGAGTTCGAGTCCAAGAAAGAGTTGAAATATAAGATGGTTTAAGGTGTGTGGGGGGGGGGCGGAGAGAGAGAGAGAGAGAGAGAGAGAAGTGGAGGGGGTTGGTGCGGTTGTAGGGACAAACAAGCAGTGATAGAAGCAGATCATCAAAAGATGTCACCAACAATAGAACAAAAGAACACATAGGTGTTAAAGTTGGTGATATTATCTAAACGAATGTGCTAATTAAGAATGGATGGTAGGGCACTCAAGGTATAGCTCTAGTGGGGGTGGGGAGAGCATAAAAGATTTTAAAATATTTAAAAATAATGGAAATAGGTGGGAAAAGAAAAATCTATATAATTTATTGGAAAAAAAAAGGAAGGGGGAAGCAGAAAGGGGGTGGGGATGGGGGAGGGAGCTCAAGACCTAAAGTTGTTGAATTCAATATTCAGTCCGGAAGGCTGTAAAGTGCCTAGTCGGAAGATGAAGTGTTGTTCCTCCAGTTTGCGTTGGGCTTCACTGGAACAATGCAGCAAGCCAAGGACAGACATGTGGGCAAGAGAGCAGGGTGGAGTGTTGAAATGGCAAGCGACAGGGAGGTTTGGGTCATTCTTGCGGACAGACCGCAGGTGTTCTGCAAAGCGGTCGCCCAGTTTACGTTTGGTCTCTCCAATGTAGAGGAGACCACACTATCTTTCCTCACAATTGCATTAATTTCCCCTTTAACCAGCAATGCAACTCCACCTCCTTTTCCTTTTTGTCTGTCCTCCCTAAATACTGAATACTCCTGGATGTTCGGTTCCCATCCTGGTCACCTGCACTCATGTCTCCATAATCCCTACTATATCATACCTGTTTACTTCTGATTGCATGATTAATTCAACCACTTTATTGCGAATGCTCCTTGCGTTAAGGCACAAAGCCTTAAGGCTTGTCTTTTTAACATTACTTGTCTCGTTCCCACTATTTGTCACTGAGGCCCTGTTGATTCTTGCCCTTGATTCCTCTGCCAATCACTTTTCTTATTCCCCTTTCTGTCTTTTGTTCTTGTCCTTGATTCCCCTTCCTCTGACTCCTTGCATAGGTTCCCATCCCCTTGCTATTTTAGTTTAAACTCTCCCCAACCGCTCTAGCAAATGTTCCCCCTAGGACATCAGTCCCAGTCCTGCCCAGGTGTAAAGTGTCCAGGTTGTACTGGTCCCACCTCCCCCAGAATCAGTCCCAATGTCCCAGGAATCTGAAACCCTCCTCCTCACACCATCTCTTCAGCCATATATTCATCCAATATATCCTGCGATTTCTACTCTGACTAGCACTGAGATCACTACCTTTTGAGGTCCTACTTTTCAACATACTTCCTAATTCCCTATATTCTGCTTTTAGGACCTCATCCCTTTTTTTTACCTACATCGTTTGTACCAATTTGTACCACGACCACTGGCTGTTCACCCTCCCCCTTCAAAATGTCCTGTAGCTGCTCTGAGACATCCTTGGCCCTAGCACCAGTGAGGCAACATACCATCCTGGAGTCTTGTTTGCAGCCAAAGAAGCACCTATCTATTCCCCTTACAATTAAATCCCCTATAACTATTGCATTCCCACACTTTTTCCTCCTCCCCTGTGCAGCAGAGCCAGCCATGGTACAACAATGCAGCTGAGCTGAGTGCAGCCGAGTTAACTGAGTGCAGCTGAACTCAATGTAGCTGAATTAACTGTGTGAAGAAGACTTGGATTTCAGTGAGAGGGGTATGGATGTGTTTTTTCCCTTTTTCTATCTTTCTCACCACATAGAAATTGGTTCTTGCACTATTACAGGGAAATGAGTTATCTGTTTGGTGAGTATCTGGTAAGTGGGTAACCTTTGTTCTATCCCTAAAGTTTAAAATAGTACATATATTGGTGGTAAAGTTAATACGTAAGAAAGAAAGATAAGTAAGTGATTAATATCATTAAATAATTATTTAAAATAAATTTAGGGTGGCAGGGCAGGTGATATGTCAAGACTGCAGCATCTGGGAGCTCCTGGATAACATTGTGATCCAGGGAAAACACGCCTGCAGTAAGTGTTTGTGGCTTGAGGGAGTTCGGCTCAGAGCCATTGAGCTGGAGGCTGAGCAGCAGACTCTGCGACATATCAGGGAAGGGGAAAGTTACCTGGATGCTTTATACCAGGAAGCAGTCACGCCACTTAAGATAGGGTCAGTGGCCAGGGACAGGAGGGTGTGACTGCAAGTGAGGCAGGTAAGGGGACCCAGAGGATAGGAGTGCAGGATTGTGAGCCTCTGCAATTGTCCAATAGGTTTGAGGTTCTCTCAGATTATTTGGATGAGAGCAGGTACTGCAGAGTGGATGAGCAAACTGACCATGGCACAGTGGTACAGGAAGCCATCCAAGTTGGGGGGAGAAAAAGGAACGTAGTGGTGGTAGGGGGCAGTATAGAAAGAGGGATTGACACTGTTCTCTGTAGCAAAAAGCGAGAATCCAGGCGGCTTTGTTGCCTGTCTGGTGCCAGGTTTTGGGACATCTGCTCAGGCCTGGGGAGGACCTTGCAATGGGAGTGGGAGGATCAGTGGTTGTGGTCCATGCAGGTGCCAACAACATAGGCAGGATGAGGAAGGAGGACTGCACTGTCAGTATAACGAGCTAGGCACCAAATTAAGAAGCAGAACCTCAAAGATAATTTCTAGATTATTACCTGAGCCTTGTGCAAATTGGCAGAGGACAATTAAAAGTAGAGCAATGGCTCAAAGGCTGGTGTGGGAGGAGTGGGTTCCGGTTCTAGGGACACTGGCACCAGGATTGGGGAAATTGGGGTCTGTACCATTGGGATGGTCTACACCTGAATCGTGTTGGAGCTGGTGTCCTCATGAGCTGCATAACTAGGGAAGGGTTTTAAAATGAATAGTGGAGGCAAGGGATCAAATTTGGGAAGATGTGGTAAACCAAAGACTAGATTCAAGGCAAGAGAGAAAGGTAATAATATGGGAAATGATAAACAGACTGTGACAGGAATGGGCAGAGAGTACAATTCTAAGAGTACATCATCAGATAAGGCAAGACATTACAAAAATAATAAAAGGATAAAACTGATGGCTCTGTATCTAAAATCCTATAGCATTCGAAACAAACAGATGAACTGATAGCACAAATGGGGATAAATAAGTATGAACTTATTACAGATGCATGGCTACAGGATGTTATAATTTGGGGCCTGAATATTGAAGAATATGTGATATTTAGGAAGGACAGGAAGTTAGGAAAAGGTGGAGAGTTGCTTTGTTAATTAATTATGGTATTAGCACATTAGAGAGGGATGACCTAAATTCAGGAAACCAGGATGTAGAAGCAGTATGGTTTGAGATGAGGAATGATAAAGGCAAGAAGTCACTTGTAGGAGTGGTATACAGGCCCCGTAACTGTAACTACACAGTAGGACAGAGTATAAAGGAAGAGATCATGGGATCTTGCCAGAAATGTACAACAATAATCATGGGGGATTTTAATCTACATATAAGGCAAAATTTTTAGCCTGGCAGGTGGGCAGGCGCCCAACCCACTTGAGCGTAAAATGACACGTGTTGATGTCGGCAGCATGCGATATTTTGTTCGGCGGCGTGTGCCGGTGTCGTCAATGCGCCCGCCGACAATTAAAAGGTCTGCTAAGACAATTAAGAAGATAATTGAACAAAAGTTTTCGCTGTCGTTCCAACCATATGG
Source organism: Carcharodon carcharias (assembly GCF_017639515.1). Classification (NCBI taxonomy): domain Eukaryota; kingdom Metazoa; phylum Chordata; class Chondrichthyes; order Lamniformes; family Lamnidae; genus Carcharodon; species Carcharodon carcharias. The sequence goes on along the minus strand of NC_054469.1, from coordinate 10,504,437 downwards.
TTGGCGGGCAGGCGAAAAGGTCAAGGGCCTTTGCATTAGTTTAGGAAACCTCATCCATGGGCGGGATGAGGTTTTCTAAAGCAAATGAAAATAAAATTTTAAAATTAAAATTTAATTAATAACATGTCCCTGCTCATGTGACAGAGTCACATGAGGGTACACGTTTCATTACATTTTTCATTTTTTTGGTTAATTTTTTAAAACTCTCCCTGAGGCAGCTCTGCGCTGAGCGCTGCCGCTTGCGTTTCACACTTGGCAGGCCTTAATTGGCCTACCAGCATGAAATCGCCTTCTGGCCTCAATCACGGGTGGTGGTTGGCTTCCCGACCACCCCCACCCACCCCTGCTGAGCCAGCCCAACAAGGGCAAAATGACTGCAAAAATCAGATGGGCAAAGGTAGTGTAGATGAAGAGTTCAAAGAATGTTTTCGGGATAGTTTCTTAGAACTGAATGTTCTGGAGCCAGACAGCAGGCTATAATAGACCTGGTATTGAGCAATGAAATAGGATTAACCTCATAGTGAAGGCATCTCTAGGTAGCAGCGATCATAATATGATTGAATTTTACATTTGTTTTGAGGAAGAAACGAGTGCGTCCAAAACTAGTATTTTAAACTTAAATAAGGGCAATTATGAGGGCATGAAAGTGGAGCTAGCTAAAGTGAACTGGCAAATGAGGTTAAGGGATAGGTCAATGGCGGTTCAGTGGCAGATATTTAAAAGGGATATTTTGGCATACACAGTAAATACATTCCAATAAATACATTCCGTGGTTAACTAAAAAAGTTAAAGGCAGCATTAAACTTTAAGAAAAAGCACTTAGTTACGCAAAGTCAGGTCAGAAGATGGGAAAAGATATAAAGAACAGCAAAGGGTGATAAAAAGATTATTAAGGAGGGAAAAATTGGCATATGACAGAAAGTTAGCTTTTAATATAAAGACGGAGAGCAAGAGTTTCTACAGATATTTCAATAAGAAAAGTTAACAAAGTGAGCGTTGACTCTATAAAAAGTGCACCTGGGAAATTGATAATGGAAAGTAGGGAGATGGCTGATGAATTAAGCAGGTATTTTGCTTTGGTCTTCACTATAGAGGACACAAGTAACATCCTAGAAATAGCTGTAAATCAGGAAATGGAAGGGAGGGAGGAACTTGGGAAAATTACAATCACCAGGCAAGTGGTATTAAACAAATTGTTGGGGCTGACAAATCACCAGGTCTGGATTGACTTCATCCTAAGGTCTTGAAAGAAGTGGCTAGTGAGATAGTTGATGCATTGTTTTTAATTTTCCAAAATTCCCTAGATTCGGGAAATAGCAAGTGTAACCCCTTTATTCAAAAAGAGAGGGAGACTGAAAGCAGGAAAATACAGGCCAGTTAGCTTAAATTTTAGAATCTATTGTTAAAGATGCTATAGCAGGGCAATTAGAAAAAATCAAGGCAATCAGTAAGAGTCAATATAGTTTTGTAAAAGGGAAATCATGTTAAGCAATTTATTGGATTCTTTGAAGGAGTCGCACGTGCTGTGGATGCACTGTACTTAGATTTCCAGAAGGCATTTGATAAAGTGCCACATCAAAGGTTATTGTAGAAAATAAAAGCTTAAAGTATAGGGGTAACATATTGGCATGGATAGAAGATTAGCTAGCTAACAGGAAGCAGAAAGTTGGCACAAATGGGTAATTTTCTGGTTAGCAGGATGTGATGAGTGGTGTGTAACAGGGATTATTGCTGGGGCCTCAACTTTTTACAATTTATATAAATGACTTGAATGAAAGCAGCACAGGAATGGTTGCCAAATTTGTTGACGACACAAAGATAGGTGGGAAAGTAAATCGTGAAGAGGATGTAAGGAGGCTATAAAGAGACATAGATAGGTTAAGTGAGTGGGCAAAGATCTGGCAAATGGAGTATAATGTGGGAAAATGTGAAATCATTCATTTTGGCAGGAATAATAAAAAATAAGCTTATTATCTAAATGGTGAGAGATTGCAGGGCTCTGAGATTGAGGGATCTGCGTGTCCTAGTGCATGAATCACAAATGGCTAGTATGCAGGTGCAGCAGGTAATTAGGAAAGCTAATAGAATGCTATCGGTTATTGTGAAGGGAATTGAATACAAAAGTAGGGAGGTTATGCTTCAGTTATACAGGGTACTGGTGAGACCACATCTGGTGTATTATGTACAGTACTGGTCTCCTTATTTAAAGAAAGATGTAAATGCATTAGAAGCAATTCAGAGAAGGTTTACTAGATTAATACCAGGAGTAGGTGGGTTGTCTTATGAGGAAAGGCTGGACAGGTTAGGCTTGTATCCAGTAGAAGAGTAAGAGGTGACTTAATTGAAACCTGAGGGTTTTTGACAGGGTGGATGTGGAAAGGATGTAACTTGTCGATTTCTTTGTCCATAACAAACTTAAACTGTACCATGTTGTGGTTGTTATCGTAAAATGCTCACCCACCACCACCTCAGCCACCTGTCTGGCTTCATTCGCCAGAATCAGGTCCAGCAATGCACCGCCCCTTGTTGGACCCTCTACATATTGACCTAAACAGTTCTCCTGTACACATTTCAAGAGATCCACTCCATTCAAGCCCTTAACACTATGTCTACGCCAATTAAAGTTGGGAAAGTTGAAATCACCGAATATCATTACCCTATTGCTATTGTTTTTACACACCTCCACAAATTGTGCACATATTTGCTCCTCAATTTCCCGCTGACTATCTGGGGGTCTATAATAAACACCTAAGCTCTACCCTCAAAGCTTTATTCAATGCCCCCTCCAAGGTGTCATCTCTCCTTACTGCACTAACTGACTCCTTAACTAATAATGCAACACCTCCTCCCCTATTATCCCCTCCCCAGTCTCGCCTGAAGATTCTATATCCTGGAATGTTGAGCTGCCAATCCTGCCCCTCCCTCAACCACCTCTGTGATGGCTACTATATCACAATTCTACATGTCAATCCTCACCCTTAACTCATCTGTTTTACCTGTAATACTCCTGGCATTAAAGTAGAGGCCATCCAGCCTTGCCTTACTCCTTGAAGCTTAATGCAACTGTACTCCCTCTGACTTGATTGTTTTACTGTATTATGATGTGTCCCTATTCTGCTAACATTCTGTGTCCCCTCCCCCTGCCGAATTAGATTAAACTCCTCCCAACAGTACTAGCAAACCCACCTGCAAGGATGTTAGTCCTGCTCTGGTTCAGATGTAGACCGTCCCGCTTGTACAGGTCCCACCTTCCTCAGAAACAGTCCCAGTGATCCAGGAATCTAAAGCTCCCCCATTCTGCACCAACTCTTAAGCCACGTATTCATCTGCGTTATTCTCCTGTTTCTGAGTTCACTAGCATGTGGCACTGGGAGTAATCCAGAGATTGCAACCCGAGAGATCATGCTTTTTAGTCTACTGCCTAACTCCCTGAATTTTTGATGCAAGAATTTATCCCTCTTTCTACCTATGTCATTGGTACCAACATGTACCATGACCTCTGCCTTATCACCATCCCCCTTCAGGATACCCTGCAGCCATTCAGCGACATCCCGAGCCCTGGCACCAGGGAGGCAACACACCATCCTGGAGTCATGTTGACGGACACAATAGGCCTATCTGTTCCCCTGACTATAGAATCCCCTATTACTATTGCTCTTCCTCTCTTCCTCCCCTCCTATACAGACAGACTACTTGTGGTGCCAGAAGCTTGGCTCTGTCTGCACTCCCTGGAGGATCCAGCGCCCTCATCAGCCTCCAAAATGGAATACCGATTTGCGAGCAGGGACCCTAAGGGACTCCTGAATTACCTGCCTGTTTCTCTTGCATTTATCCAGGCAATTGGAGGGTATTCCATCACACTCCTGACTTGTGCCTTGTAGATGGTGGACAAGCTTTGGGTAGTCAGAAGGTGAATTACTGGTCGCATGATTCCTAGCCTCTGACCTGCTCTTGTATCCACATTATTTGAATGGCTGGTCCAGTTCAGTTTCTGGTCAATGGTAATCCCCCAGGATGTTGAAAGTGGGAGTCTCAGTGATGGTAATGCCATTGAACATCAAAGGGTGATGGTTGGGTTCTCCCTTGTTGGAAATGGTCATTGCCTGACACTTGTGTGGCATGAATGGTACTTGAAACCTGTCAGTCCAAGTCTGGATATTGTCCAGCTCTTGCTACATTTGGACATGGACTGCTCCAGTACCTGAGGAGCTGCGAATGGTGCTGAACATTGTGCAATCATCAGCAAGCATCCCCACTTCTGACCTTATGATGGAAGGAAGGTCATTGATGAAGCAGCTGAAGACGGTTGGGCGTAGGACACTACCCCGAGGAACTCCTGCAATGATGTTCTGGAGCTGAGATGACTGACCTCCAACAATCACAAACATCTTCCTTTGTGCTAGGTATGACTCTAACCAGTGGAGAGTTTTCCCCCTGATTCCCATTGACTCCAGTTTTGCTAGGGATCCTTGATGCCATGCTTGGTTAAATGCTGCCTTGATATCAAGGGCATTCACTCTCACCTCACCTCAGGACTTCAGTTCTTTTGTCCATGTTTAAACCAAGGCTGTAACAAGGCCAGGAACTGAGTGGTCCTGGTGGAACTCAAACTGGGCATCAGTGAGCAGGTTATTTCTAAATAAGTGTCACTTGATAGCACTGTTGATGACCCCTTCCATTACTTTAGTGATGATGGAGAGTAGACTGATTGGGCGGTAATTGGCCGGTTTGGATTTGTCCTGTTTTTTGTGTCCAGGACATATCTGGGCAATTTTCCACATAGCCGGGTAGATGCCTGTGTTGTAGCTGTACTGGAACAGCTTGGCTAGGGGCGCAGCAAGTTCTGGAGCACAATTCGTTACTACTATTGCCGGAATGTTGTCAGGGCCCATAGCCTTTGCAGTATCCAGTGCCTTTAGCCATTTCTTGTTATCACATGGAGTGAATTGAATTGGCTGAAGACTGGCATCTGTGATGCTGGAGACCTCCAAAGGAGGCCGAAATGGATCATCCACTTCTGGCTGAAGATTGGTGCGAATGCTTCAGCCTTATCTTTTGCACTCCATCATTGAGGATTGGGATTTTGAGGAGCCAACTCCTCCAGTGAGTTGTTTAATTGCCCACTACCATTCATGACTGGTTGTGGCAGGACGGCAGAGCTTAGATCTGATCCATTGGTTGTGGGATCGCTTAGCTCTGTCTATCACTTGCTGCTTATGCTGTTTAGCATGCAAGTAGTCCTGTTTTATAGCTTCACCAAGTTGACACCTCATTTTTTGGTATGCTGGTACTGCTCCTGGCATGCCCTCCTGCACTCTTCATTGGACCAGGGTTGATCCCCTGGCTTGATGGTAATGGTAGAGTGGGGGATATGCCAGGCCATGAGGTTACAGATTGTGTTTGAGTACAATTCTGCTGCTGCTGATGGCCCACAGTGCCTCATGGAAGCCCAGTCTTGAGTTGCTGGGTCTGTTTGAAATCTAACCCATTTACCACCGTGGTAGTGCCACACAACACGATGGAGGGTATCCTCAATGTGAAGGCGGGACTTCATCTCCACAATGACTGCGGTGGTCCCTCCCACCGATATTGTCATGGACAGGTGCATCTGCAGCAAGCAGGTTGGTGAGGATGAGGTCAAGTATGTTTTTCCCTCTTGTTGGTTCCCTCACCACCTGCCGCAGACCCAGTCTATCAGCTATGTCATTTAGCACTTGGCCAGCTCGTTCAGTCGTGGTGCTACCGAGTCATTCTTGGTGATGGACATTGAAGTCCCCCATCCAGAGAACATTCTGTGCCCTTGCCGCCCTCAGTGCTTCCTCCAAGTGATGTTCAACATGGAAGAGCACTGATTCATCAGCTGAGGGAGGGCGGTACATGGTAATCAGCAGGTTTCCTTGCCCATGTTTGACCTGATGCCATGAGACTTCGTGGGGTCTGGAGTCGATGTTGAGGACTCCCAGGGCAATTCCCTCCCGACTGTATACCACTGTGCCGCCACCTCTGCTGGGTCTGTCCTGCCGGTGGGGCAGGACATAACCAGGGATGGTGATGGTGGAGTCTGGGACATTATCTGTAAGGTATGATTCTGTGAGGATGAATATGTCAGGCTGTTGCTTGACTAGTCTGTGAGACAGCTCTCCCAATTTTGGCACTTGCCCCCAGATGTAAGTAAGGAGGACTATGCAGTGTCGACAGGGCGGCAATTGTCGTTGTCATTTCCGGTACCGAGGTCAATGCCAAGTGGTCTTCACTCAGCTACTGGGTAGTGTTCTTCTTAGCTTTCAGCCACAGAGGCATCACAAAAGCTCTCAAGGCAATTTTCCCATCTAAACTCATGTCACATTGTTTGCCAAGAGTGCTTGAGCCCTTTGATACGATCAGATAAATAACACTCTAAAACGTCACTCAGTCACTTATAGGAAAATATTTATGAACATACGAATTCAGAGCAGTCATTCAGCCCTCGAGCCTGCTCATCGTTTGATAAGATCATTGCTGATCATACTGTGCCCATAACTCTACTTTCCAATGTACGCACTATATTCTTTGACTCCCTTGTCAATTGAGAATCTGTCTAATTTAGCCTTAAAAATATTCAATGACCCAGCCTCCACTACTCTCTGGAGAAGAGAATTCCATAGACTAACATCCCTCTGAGAGATAAAAATTCTCTTCATCTCTGTCTTAAATGGGAAACCCCTTATTTTTAAACAGTATCCCCTAGTTCTAGTCTCTCCCACAAGGGAAAACATCCTCTCAGCATCAACCCAGTCAAGTGCCCTCAGGATTTTCAATGTTTCAAAAGATCACCTCTCATTCTTCTAAACTCCAATGGATACAGGCTCAACCTGTTCAAATGTTCCTCATAACCCCTTCATCCCAGGAATACGTCAAGCGAACATTCACTGTACAGCTTCTAATACAATTATATCCTTTCTTCAGTGAGGAGACTTAAACTGTACTCCAAATGCGAGCTCACCAACACACTCTACAACTGAAGCAAAATTTCATTAGGTGGTGGCGTAATGGTATTGTCACTGGACTAATATTCCAGAAACCCAGGGTAATGCTCTGGGGACCTGGGTTCAAATCCCACCATGGCAGATGGTGAAATTTGAATTCAATGAAAATCTGGTATTAAAAGTCTGATGATGACCATGAAACCATTGCTGAATGTCATTTTAAAAAACCTATCTGGTTCACTAATGCCCTTTAAGGAAGGAAATCTGCTGTTGGCCTGGCCTACGTGTGACTCCAGACCCACAGCAATGTGGTTGACCCTTAAAAATTAGAGATGGGCAATAAATGTCCACATCCCATGAACGAATAAAGAAAAACTCCATTAATACAGTTTTCACCATCACTAATTCCATTGATACACTCTTCATCAACACCAACTCCATTAATACAGTCTTCACCAACTCCATCAAAACTCTCTTCATCTTTACCAACTACATGGATATTTCATCAACAGAACCCGCTTCGGTACTTTCTTCATCAATACCAATCCCGTCAATACTTGCTTCATCCACAGAGCCACCATTAAATTCCGGTGGACTTGGGGATGATTGCCTTTAAGTGCCTCATTAATTACACTAATTGACATGCTGCGATCAGCAGGTGGGATTTCCATGTCAGGCCTTTCCGACCCTCCACTAAATTGTGGCCTGTTTTGCCAACACAGGGATTAGGAAGTGGGTATTCCTGCTTAACTTTCCCAAGCCCTGTCATTATGCCTGCTACAGTGGATTCTACTAAATCCAACCCAATGGTATCTATGGCACACCACACTCAGCAGTTTCACCAATGCAGGAACAGAAGGAACTGGGTGTATATGTACATAGGTCATTGAAAGTGGCAGGACAGTTGGAGAGAGCAGTTATTAAAGCATATAGTATCCTGGACTGCATTAATAGGGGCATAGAGTACAAGAGCAAGGAGGTTATGCTGAATTTATATAAGACACTCATTTAACATCAGCTGGAGTATTGTGTACAGTTCTGGGCACCATATTATAGGATGGATGTGACTACATTGGAGAGAGTGCTGGAGAGGTTTACTGGAATGGTTCCAGGAATGAGAAACTTCAGCTGTGAGGATAGGTTGGAGATGTTGGGACAGTTCTCCTTGGAGAGAAGGCGGCTAAGAGTAGATTTGATAGAGATGTTCAAATTCATGTGGGGCCTTGACAGAACAGATAGGGAGAATCTGTCCCTGCTTGTAAAAGGATCAAGAACGAGAGGGCACAGATTTAGTGATTTGCAGAAGAAGCAAAAGTGACATGAGAAAAAACTTCTTCACACTACATGTGGCTCGGGTCTGGAATGCACTTCCTGGAAGTGTGGCAGAGGCAGGTTCAATTGAAGCATTCAAGAGGGCATTAGATGATTATTTGAATAAAAACAACGTGCAGGGGTACGGGGAAAAGGCAAGGCAATGGCACTAGGTCACAAAGCACATTTGGAGAGCCGGTGCAGACACAATGAGCCGAATGGCCTCCTATGCTATTAAAATTCTGTGATATGTACTCCATCAAAACATACTCCTTTTGCACATTCTTTCAAAGCACATCCCAGTACAAAGGCTGTATGAACAAATACTCCATCAACCCATATTGGAATAAGACACACTTTCACTCTCACTAACTTAGTGCTACACCAAAGCCATCTGTGCGGTCACCAAGGCTCTTTAGACACCATCTTCCAAACCTACGTCCACTACTATCTAGAAGGACAAGGGCAGCAGATAGATGGGAACACCACCACCTAGAAGTTCCCCTCCAAGTCACACACCATCCTGACTTGGAAATATATCACTGTTCCTTCACTGTCGCTGGGTCAAAATCTTGGAACTCCCTTCCTAACAGCACTGTGGGTGTGCCTACACCACATGGATTGCAGTCGTTTAAGAAGGTAGCTCATCACCGCCTTCTCAAGGGCAACTGGGGATGGGCAATATATGCTGGCCTAGCCAGCGGAACCCACATCCCGTGAATGAATAAAAAGAAAAGATTATCAGGTAGGAATTAACCATAACTCAGTTTTGACAGGGTAAATATGCTAGGAACATGGGAACAGAAGTTGACCATTTAGATGCTCAAGCTCATTGCATCATTGTTCAGTCAGAACATAATTCATCTGTTACCAATATCCACATCCGTGCTTTTTCCCCATATTCCTTAATATATCTGGTTAACAAAAATCTATCAATTTCAGCTATAAATGTAACTATTGATCTAGCAACAATTGGTGTATGAAGAAGAGTTCTGCTCATCAACAAATGGAGAAAGAAGACTAATTAGAATAGGAAATCAAAATGCATTTCCATGCAACATCTTGCTATGAGAGGCCTTAAATCTTTTTTTAAAATTAAAAACGATTTCTTACATGTTGCATGTGCTTTGGCGATCCCATACATTTCTGCAGCAGTTGGTGTTTTAAGTGGTCCTATTTTTGGATACTCCTCTGTTGAACAGAAAATAGAATTTAATCACAATTCAAGAAACCAATAGATGGTGACAGACAAAAATAAAGAGCCCAGAGGGAGAAACCATTTGGTTTACCGAGCCATTTGGTTTACTTACGGTCTACTCCATAGATTAGTATCTGGATGCCCTCTGTGATCCTGCCTGAAATTGACTGGGATTGCTCCAGAAAATTAGGGAAAATTTGGATGGCTGAGGCCTACAATGTTGGGATACAAATCCCTGGTAAATTGGCCTGCAGCCTTGCTGTGATTACCGTGGGGAAGGTGGCAACAGGTCCTGGGAATCAGCATAGTAGCCTGTAGTACACCACTCAGTAAGATAATCGCTGATGAGCAACCTAACTTATTTTTGGTTAACAAAGATCTTTCAATCTTAGATCTAAAATTAACAATTGGTCAACTTTTGCAGAAGAGAGTTCCAAATCCACATGGACTTCATCTGAGGGCCTTAAAAGAGGTGGCTAATGAGGTGGTAGATGTGTTGATGTTAATTTTCCAAAATTCCCTCAGTTCTGGAAAGGTTCCATAAGACTGGAAAGTAGCAAACAAAAAGCCTCAATTCAAGAAAGGAGGGAGTCAGCAAACAGGAAATTATAGGCCAGTTAGCTTGATGTCTGTTGTGGGGAAGGTCTTAGAATTGATTAAGGAACTTAGAAAAAGGCAAGGGGCAGAATTTTGATGGGCAAGTGGGCCCCACCGGCTTGGTGGTGGGCGGGCAGCTGATTGCCGCTGCCGAAATGGGCCCTGCCACCATTTTGAGTCTGTACCGACACGTAAGAAACACCTGACCTACATACCTAATCCCATTTACCAGCACTTGGCCCATAGCCTTGAATGTTATGACGTGCCAAGTGCTCATCCAGGTACTTTGTAAAGGATGTGAGGCAACCCGCTTTCACCACCCTCCCAGGCAGCATGTTCCACACCGTCACCACCCTCTGGGTAAAAAAGTTTCCCCTCACATCCCCCCTAAACCTCCTGCCCCTCACCTTGAACTTATGACCCCTCGTGAGTGACCCTTCAACTAAGAGGAACAGCTGCTCCCTATCCACCCTGTCCATGCCCCTCATATTCTTGTACATCTCGATCAGGTCGCCCCTCAGTCTTCTCTGCTCCAACGAAAACAATCCAAGTCTATCCAACCTCTCTTCATAACTTAAATGTTTCATCCCAGGCAACATCCTGGTGAATCTCCTCTGCACCCCCTCCAGTGCAATCACATCCTTCCTATAATGTGGCGACCAGAACTGCACACAGTACTCCAGCTGTGGCCTCACCAAGGTTCTATACAACTCCAACATGATCTCCCTACTTTTGTAATCTATGCCTCGATTGATAAAGGCAAGTGTCCCATATGCCTTTTTCACCACCCCACTAACATGCCCCTCCGCCTTCAGAGATCTATGGACACACAAGCCAAGGTCCCTTTGTTCCTCAGAACTTCCTAGTATCATGCCGTTCATTGAATACTTCCTTATCAACCTGTTGAACAATTGCAAAGGGGGAGGCTCCTGCCCTCTTGTTCTCATTACCTGCCTCACTTGCAATCACACCCTCCTGTCCCTGGCAACTCACTAAATCAAAAGACACTATCCTAAGGGGTGTGACCATCTCCTCGTACAAAATGTCCAGGTAAGTATCCCCCTCCCTGATGCAGCTCAGTCACCAGCTCAATGACTAAGCCAAACATGCGAACAAGGAGCAGTAATATGTCATTTGGCCCCTCAAGCCTGCTCTGCCATTTAATAAGATCATAATTAATCCAATAGTAACTTCAAATCTGCATCCCACCTACCCCCGATAACCTACCACCCCACTGCTTACCAAGAATCTATCCACAGCTGCCTTAAAAAAAATTCAAAGACTCTGCTTCCACTGCTTTTTCAGAAAGAGAGTTCCAAAGAGTCACGATCCTCTAAGAAAAAATTTCCCCTCATCTCTATTTTAAATGGGTGACTCCTTATTTTTAAAAAGTGACCCCTCATACTAGATTCTCCTACAAGAGGAAACATCCCCTCCACATCCACCTTGTCAAGACCCCTCAGGCGCTTATGTGTTTCAATCAAATCACCTCTTATTCTTCTAAACTCCAGCAGTACAAGCCTAGCCTGTCCAACCTTTCCTCATAAGGCAACCAGCCTATTCCAATTATTAGTCTGGTATGCCTCCTCTGAACTGCTTCCAATGAATTTACACCCTTAAATAAAGTGATCAATACTGTACACAATACTCCAGATGTGGTCTCACTAGTGCTCTGTATAACTGAAGCATAACCTCCCTACTTTTGTGTTCAATTCCCCTTGCAATAAATGATAACATTTTATTAGTTTTCCTAATTACTTGCTGTACCTGCATACTACCCTTTTGCAATTCATGCACTAAGACCTCCAGATCCCTCCACATCTCAGAGCTCTGCAATCTCTCACCATTTAGATAATCTGCTTCTCTTTTATTCTTCCTGCCAAAATGGACAATTTCACATTTTCCCACATTATACTCCATTTGCCAGATCTTTGCCCACTCACTTAACCTAGCTATATCTTTTTGTAGCCTCCTTATGTCCTCTTCACAGCGTACTTTCCTACCTATCTTTGTATCATCAACAAATTTGGCAACAATACCATCCATCCTTTGAGCCACAAACACTTACTACAGATGCGCTTGCCCTGGGTCACTATGACATCCAGGAGTTCCCACATGCTGCAACCATGACACATCATCTGTCCTGCAATCCCTGATGTGTTTTAATTAATTAATTACTTGATTATTTTATTCAATTATTTTCTTTTTTATGTATTTCATTAACCTTATTATCAGTTTGTGTACTACTTTAAACCTTAGGAATAGAATGGGCCTTAACCACTTACCAGATATTCATCAACTGCCAGCAGAGTAAGAACCAATTCCTACAGGGTGAAAATGTTAGAAAAAGCAAAGGACCATCCTCTTGCCCTCTCTATCCAACTTGCTTGCTCACCCAACTCCCAGCACTCTTGTTCAAAGTCGCACTCCAGTGCAAACTTGCACTGAGAGACCTATATTTATATGCTCTGAAGCTAAAAAGTTAGTTCATTTCCAGATTCAGAAAAACAGTTTAAGCTAGTTTCCTTAATTAATTAACTTCAACTGTCTCCAGTGGAGAGCTTGTATATCCCTGCTTAGGCCTGAATTAAATTTAGAATTTAAACAATACATTTCAATTAGATGTTAAATATTAAATACAAACAAAATTAGATTTTTAGAAAGAGATTAAGATTCCCTCACTCACTTAACTTCCAGTACTCTTGTTCAAAGTCATACTCAGATTCTTGATATTCAATTAGAGAAAATTTCTGCTTATCCAGTACTTGATATTGGATAAGCAGATTGACAATGTAGCAACCTTGGAGGAATCGAGAGAAGTGGCGGTGCAGAGTCAGTAGGTAAATGTTGCTATGATTTTGGTTGACATCAGTAAATTTTTTTATAAAGAGAAGAAATCCAAAATCCCAGTTATTTACTGAAAGAACAAAACCACAAGATTCCACGGATTTAAACAAAAGAATGTTTACTTAGCAAGAGTCAAACAAAGCAAACAAAAAACCTACCTGAAGTAACCTCCTACACTCTAACACCCAGAATCAACATAAACTTTACATGAATTGACCCCAAGGTAAATTGTGGTCAATTATAAACTACAGCCTGAATTTTTCAGTCGTTGGGCACGTGTGATCGCCGGGACCAGAAACGGATGGGAAATAGGCCATCAGATGCAATCGGCCCCAGACCATGATTTCGTGCTGGCTGGCCAATGGCAGTGAAATCATGGTCGGGGGTTCGATCACAGCCCTTGGTTACCTCGGCACCCTCCCTCTTCCTGCTCCCACACTGGCAGTGCTGAGTACTTCAGCACGCGTTCCATTAATTGGCCAGCCAGTGTGAAACGCATGCAGAAGTGCTCAGTGCTGCCAGTGTGGGGGCAGGAAGAGGGCGGGTACCGAGGTAACCAAGAGTGCAGGTAAGTGCTTTGAGAGAGCTCCTTGAAGGCAGACAGCTGCCTCAGGGAACTGCAGACCTCCACAGATGAAAGGACACAACAAAAATGATGCAAACTATGTCCATGCAGCACAATCAAGCAACTGAAAGCATACCTCATAAAAACCGGTCCCCAGATATCTCTTTTTATTTAATTCCCCCAGGTAGATTTCATCCCGCCATGGATCAAGGTTTGAGCAAAAATGTCAATGCTGCCTTGGAGAATAGCCCATCCGCCAACCGTAAATGTGGAAGGGCCACATGAAATTGCTGCCGATTGCATCATAAATGGGCTTAATTGCCCACTTAATTGTCAGCGGGCATGCTTCTGACTGCCGTGCGCACCCGCCAAATGAAATATCGCATGAGTGCGCAATGACATCAGAACGCCCGGCTGACATCATCTCGCGCTATTTCATGTGCATCCAGGTCGAGTGTTTGCACCTGCCAATGGAATTTAAAATTCTACCCGAGAGCTATGTGGGACAGGCTGGATTATCCTGTCCGACATTTCTGGATGTTCATAGAATGAGGACTCCTTTGCATCTGGAAACCAATTAGTGGCAAATTCGGACATATACCACCACTCTGGCTTATATTCTTTCTGCAAACAAATAATGGTTTTTTAAACATTTTTTCTTTAATGATGGCAGAGCATATTTCAAATCATGCCTCAATATTGCCAATAACAGAAACTATTATTTGAATTTTTAAGTATCATATATGCTTTATTGGTTTTAGCTTGTACTTTGTTGAAATACTTACTACGTAGTTTGAAGCTTGGAAGTTGTAGCTCTTCTGCAGAAATAAAAAAGTATTTAGCTTAAACCTTGCAAACTAAAACAAATCCAATGAGTTATACAAACACATCAAGCAACAATATTCAACTGGTTACATAAGAACATAGGTAATATGAGCAGGCCCTTCGAGCCTGCTCTGCCATTCAGTAAAATCATGACTGACTTGATTGTGGTCTTAACTCCACTTTCCTGTCTCCCCGCTCCCCCCCACCCCACCCTCATAACCCTTGACTCCCTTGTAGATCTAACTCTAACTCAACCTTGAATATATTCACTGATCCAGCCACCACTGCTCACTGAATTCCAAAGATTAGTGACCCTCTGAGAGAACAGATGCCTCCTCATCTCTGTCTAAAATGGGAAACTCCTTAATTTGACAGTGTCTCTCGATTCTAGATTCTCCCACAAGGGGAAATATCCTCTCAGTATCTAACCTGTCAAGCCCCCTTAGAATCGCATATGTTTCAATAAGATCACTTCTCATTCTTCTAAACTCCAATGAGTATAGGCCTAACCAGCTCAAACTTTCCTGATTAAAAAAAGCCGTTCATTCCAGGAACCAACCTAAAGAACCTTCTCTGAACTACCTCCAAATCAAGTGTATTCCCCCTTTAAATAGGAGACCAAAACTGTACCCTGTATTCGAGGTGTGGTCTCACCTCCTGACACACCGAATTAAAAGTCTGATGATGACCACAGAACCATTGCTGAATGTTGTAAAAACCCTTCTGGTTTCCCTTTAGGGAACGGAAATCTGCAGCCCATACCTAACTATGATATATATTGTCACTAGGGCAAAACCCTGGAGATCCCTAGCTAACAGCACTGTGAGAGCACCTTCACTGTATAAACTGCAGCATTTGATGAATACCTTCAGTCCAAGGTTTCCAAAGGACAATGATAAATTGTAACCTCAAAAATAGATAGCCAATTTTCATGTTTTGAATGAAAGAAGGAAAAGACTGTTGTGCTTTTCACAACCATAGGATGTTCCAAAGCATTTTATAGTCAATTGAGCACTTTTGAAGTGTCGTAAGGAACAGGTTAATCAGATTCATGAGGTTTTAGAATGTTATAGTGCAGTTGATTTCTCTTCATATTGAAGTAATGTCAATCACTATCCTTGAAAGTAAAGTAAACGTTTAACTTAAAGCATGATTAAACCAGGTTTGACATTAAAGCACTAATCAGTCTAGTCACTTCAGTAAATCCAAGCGCATGCCACATCAATGAATATTGACATGAAAAAAGGTTGTAAGGACAGTCCTAGTGTCTATAGGCCAGTTAATTTAACATCAATGGACCAATTCAACCGCTGGCAAGAGAAGCACAGCCAAGTAGGTTTCCATCCTCAAAGGACCCCCGGACCATCAGAAGGCACCCTTCCACCATCCCTTCATCCATGGCCTCTCAAACCTGAGCCCCCAACCCATGCCTCACGCCACAGCTTGACACCTGGTGAGACCCCATACACTTACCCAAATTCCAATCCAATCCCGCATGCCTCTGGCCTGAAATGCAATGAGTACCTCCACCTGGCTGGCAGCTCTCTGAGGCAGGATTTCCTGTCCCTGAGGGTCCAGCAAATCGAATTCAGGGGGCTATCTCACATAAGGTGCCATGAACCAGACCAGAGAGAAGGCAGGGGTATGTTCTAATGTGCTACAGGTTAAAGGTTTGACTAGGTGAAAGGAGAGAAAACAGATGCAAGGGAAAGGGGCTGGAAGGCAAAGGCTTGATGAGGGGGTTGGAGATAAGATAGAGGCAAGGGAAGGGGCTTGACTGGGATGGGGGGATGAAGACTGGGGAATGTTGAATGCAGGCACATGTCTGGGGTTGGGGGTGGTAGAGCTGACTGGGGCCATAAAAATGTCAAGGCCAGATAGTAAAGAGTGAAGGGCAGCAGTCCCAAGGGAGTACAAGGCAGATTGGCAAGACAGCTGACTAAAGAGGTGCTTAAGTAACGATTTGAGTTTGAAAAGACTGCGCTTGTCCCAAAAATGATGCATACCAAAAAATGAGGAGACAACCTGATGAAGCAACAACACAGGACTACTTGCATGCCAAACAGCATAAGCAGCAAGTGACAGACACTGCTAAGCGATTCCACAACCAACAGATCAGATCTCAGCTCCACAATCCTGCAACATCCAGCCATGAACAGTGGTGGACAATTAAACAACTCACTGGAGGAGGAGGCTCCACAAATATCCCCATCCTCAATGATGAGGGAGCCCAGCATATCAGTGCAAAAGATAAGACTTGCTACAATCTACAGCCAGAAATGCCGAGTGGATGATACATCTCGGCCTCCTCTGGAGGTCCCCAAAACTACAGATGCCAGTCTTCAGCCAATTCGATTCATCCCATGTGATGTTAAGGAATGCCTGAAGGCACTGGATATTGCAGGTGTGGGCCCTGACAATAATCCGGCAATAGTACTGAAGACGTGTGCTCTAGAACTTGCTGCTGGCGTCTATCCAGCAACATGGAAAATTGTGCAGCTATGTCCTGTACAGAAACAGCAGGATGAATCCAACCTGGCCTATTAGTCTACTCTCAATCATCAGTAAAGTGATGGATGGGGTCATCAACAGTGCTATCAAGTGGCACTTGCTTAGCAATAACCTGCTCATTGATGTTCAGTTTGGGTTCTGCCGCCCTGGCCTCAGCTCCTGACCTCATTACTGCCTTCGTTCAAACATGGACAAAAGAGCTGAACTCCAGAGGTGAGGTGTGAGTGACTGCCTTTGACATTAAGGCCACATTTGACTGAGTGTGGCATCAAGAAGCCCTAGCAAAACTGGAATCAATGGAAATAAGGAGGAAAACTCTCCATTGGTTGGGGTCATAACTAGTACAAAGGGAGATTGTTGTGGTTGCTGGAGGTCAGTCATCTCAGCTCCAGGACATCACTGCAAGAGTTCCTCAGGATAGTGTCCTCGGCCCAACCATCTTCAGCTGCTTCATCAATGACCTTCCTTCCATCATAAAGTCAGAAGCAGGGATGTTCGCTGATGATTGTACAATGCTGTGCACTATTTGCGACTCCTCAGATAATGAAGCAGTCCATGTCCAAATGCAACAAGACCTGAACAATATCCAGGCTTGGGCTGACAAGTGGCAAGTAACATTCACACCACACAAGTGCCTGGCGATGACCATCTCCAACAAGAAAGAGTCTAACCATCATCCCTTGGCATTCAATCGTATTACCATCGCCGAAACCCTCACTATCAACATCCTGAGGGTTACCATTGACCAAAATCTGAGCTGCGCTAGCCATATAAATACAGTGGCTACAAGACCAGGACAGAGGCTAGGAATCCCGCAGCGAGAAACTCACCTTCTGGCTCTCCAAAGCTTGTCCACAATCTACAAGGCACAGGAGTGTGATGAAATACTCTTCACTTGCGTGGATGAGTGCAGCTCTAACAACGCTGAAGAAGCTTGACACCATCCAAGGACAAAGCGGCCCATTTGATTGGCACCCCATCCACAAACATTCACTCCCTCTGTTATGGCACAGGGGATGATAAATGCTGAGCTGTTCAAATCAAATCAAAATGCTGCAATGCTAACATCAGACCCAAAGTTTCCTTTTCAATCATTGAACATCTTCTCTGTTGTACATTCAACTTTTGTGAAAAATACCCTATCAGTTTTTCAATTCCATTTTCATCTTCTTGTAACTATACAGCCCATGCCTATATCGCTTGTGTCAATGGCCAACTTAAATTGCTTAGCATAAATGGGTACTGCTAAAATTGGTTTTGTAGTTAATATGGTCTTCAAACTGTCAAATGCCATCTGACACTCCTGTGAGCATTGAAACTTCTTAGGTAGAATTTTGCCGTCGGTGAGCAGGGGGCTGGGCCCGCTCACCGACGCTTAAAATGATGCAATATGACATCAGGTGGAACCCCCAACGTCATCCTGCCCCATTTAAATTTTCAGGTAGGCGGGGACACAGCAAAATCAGCTGCAGGCCCGCTGACCCGTCAATGGGTAATTAATTGAAGCCATTGACAGGATCATTTCAACAATTAAAGGACCTGCCTGTCCAACCTTAAGGTTGGCGGGCAGGCCAGGAGCCCTGGCGGCAAATAGAGAAAACATGAAATCTCATCCAGCAGCGGGATGAGGTTTCATGCAGGATTTTAAAAATTGTAATAAAGTGATTATGTAAATTATGAACATGTCCTATCTCATGTGACATTGTCACATGAGGGGGACATGTTAGGGTATTTATTTTTCTATTTTTAATATTTTTCAACGTGTAAGTGATCTCCCTGAGGCTGCATTTAGCCTCAGGGAGATGTGCACTCATCGTGCACATGTGCGAAAGAGTGCACTCTTGCTCTTAGGAAAACCCCCCCGCCCAGATAAGAAGCGTATAGCACTTCCTGCCTGACATCACGCTGGGCAGGCCTTAATTTTCCCGCCCACGTAAAATGGCAGTGCCGCCCGCTTCTCCGGCGGGGATTGCCAAATTTTGGTACAAATTTCTAGTAAAACATACTCATGCCCAGAAATCTCAAGATGTCTCATTTTGTTTTGGGCATAGGGAATCCACGATAGCCTTGCCTTTCACATCTCTCAGAGCCACCTTACCATGTCCGATGATATGGCCTAGATACGTAACTTGTGCTTTTGCAATTTCAGTTTTAGCTAAGTTCATCATCATTGACAAAACAATTCATTCAGATGCAGTAAATGCTCCTCCTATGTCTGACTGAAAACTATCAAGTCGTCAACATAAACATCACAATTGCTCAGACCTGCAGTTACTTTATTTGTCAGTCTTTGAAATGTTGAAGGTGCATTTTTCATACCAAATGGCATGACTTCAAATTGATATAGTCCATCTGGCATCACAAAAGCCGACATCTCCTTTGCTCTCTCCGATAACAGTACTTGCCAATATCCTCTTAGCAAGTCAATCTTTGTGATAGATTTTGATTGTCCTATGTTCTCAATGCAATCTTCCAACCATGGTATAGGATATGAACCCACTTTTGTCACTGCATTCACCTTTTGATAGTCCACATGCAATCTTTGTGTTCCATCTGCTTTTGGTACCAGCACAACAGGCAAACTCCAGTTACTGCAACTAGACTTAATGATATAATTTTGAACCATGAATTTGATTTCTTACTGTACTTGTAATAACTTTGCCAGATTTAATCAATAAGGATGTCGCCTTATCAAAGATGAAACTCCTACACATACATCACGTATAGCTAAATTTGTCCTCTCCATCTTATTCCCACAAATAGTTTTGTGTGACTGCAATAGCTTCCCCAGATCACTTTGACACCTGTCTGGAAAGTAACTAAATATTACATTTAAATTTTCAAGTACCCCCTCATTATCCAATTTGATTAGAGGAAAATCAATTTCAGAATCCTGCATTTCTACCTCTTTTTCATTATGTACCACCACTAATACCTTTTGGTCTTCTTTCCTGTCAAAGTACTTTTTAAGCATATTTACATGACACACCTTCTGCTTCTTTCTTCTATCTGAAGTATTTATGAAATAATTTATTCCACTCAGTTTCTTTTGAATCCTGTAAGACCCACTAAACCTTTCCTTTAACGAGACACCCAGTACTGGTAGAACTAGCACTTTCTCCCCAGCAACAAAACTACGAGCTATAGCTTTACTGTCTGCCCCCACTTTCATCACTTGCTCTGATATCTTTAAATGTTCCCTAGCCAACTCACATGCTCTGTCCAATCTTTCTCTGAAGTTTGATACATAATCCTGGAGAGTAGGTTCTGAATTTTGACCCACCAACTTCTCATGAATCAATTTCAGTGATCCCCTTACGTCATGACCATAAACTAATTCAAAAGTGCTAAAACCATTCAATGCGTTAGGAGCGTCCTTAAATGCAAATAAAAAGAATGGAATTCTCTCATCCTAATCCTGACTATAAGACCTCATCATAGTTTTTAGGGTTTGATGCCATCTTTCCAAAGCCCCTTGTGACTCAAGATGGTAAACTGTTGACTTAAATTGTTTTATCCCCAAACTGTTCATTACTCCCTCCATGTGACATGAAAATTGAACCCTGATCTGATTGTATTTTTTTAGTTAAACCATATGTTGTAAAAAATTTAGTTAACTCTTCCACAATTTTATTTGTTGTAATATTTCTCTAAGGTATCACTTCAGGAAACCTCGTAGGCACATCCATTATTGTAAATAAGTAATGATTTCCACATTTAGTCTTAGGGAGGGGTCCTACACAATCAATCATGACCCCAGTAAAATGTTCTTCAAATGCTGGAATTGGAATTAAAGGTGCCAGCTTAATCACTCTTTGTGGTTTCCCTATCACCTGACATGTGTGACATGTTCTACAGAATTTGACTACATCCCAATGCAATCCAGGCCAATAAAAACATTTTCGTACTTTCGCCTGGGTCTTTCTAATTCTCAAATGTCCCCCCCATTGGAATTTCATAAGCTATCCTCAGAATCTCATTTCTATATCCCAATGATATTATAATCTGATGTACCTCCCTTCAGCTTTCATTTGCTGAAGCATGATAAGGCCGCCATTTTCTCATTAAAACATTACCCTTAAGGTAATAACATTTTGGAATACATTCTTACTCTGTTTCTGAGTAAGCTGTCTGGTATAATTGTCTTATTTTTGAATCCTTTTTCTGTAACTCCACTAACTGCCTTGAATTAAACACCTCAGCTGCATGTCCTCTGTTTATTCCTCCTGAAGAATGTTAACAAACACAGTGCCAGATAATTGGACTTCCAAACCTTCTCCCTGCCTTTGAGCTTCCTGTTCTTCTTATTTCAACCTATGAGCCTGTGATCTTGTTATTACGCATTCTGGAAATGATCCAGGAGGCTCACTCTGCAATACTTCTGTTGAAAACACTTCTACAGGCTGCACAACTACCATATCCATCAACACATCTATGACACAGTTATATCATTACCCAGAACAAACTGAACCCCTGCAATAGGCAATTTTTCCACTACTCCAACAATCACTTCACCTATTTTCCACTTTTTCCTTAAATTTACCTTCCACAATGGAATAGGTTTAGCATTTCCATGAGCCCCACTTATTATCACCTACTCCTGCAATACTCCCTCTGAACGACAAATATTATTATCCAACAACATTAAGGATTGACTAGTCCCTGTGTCTCTTAAAATTTTAATATTTTTACCTACTCCACCCTGTACACGTGGAAAGATTTCCCTTTCAAATACAAAATCTTTAAACATTTCTGCAACCTGTTTCTCAGAATTATTTTGGGTAAATTGTGAACACATTCCCCTTCTTTACCTATCACTAATTCTTCCTGTTTTACCTGGAGACAAACCACTGTTTTTTTGTTTCTAAACCTCAGAACCCACAGTACTTTTACTTCCAGAACTTTTCTGCACCCCAATAATCCCAGTATACTTTCCCCGCAATTTCCAACACACTTACTTTGTGTGTCCAACCTTGTTACAATGAAAACACTTCGATTTATGAATGTCACTTCTACCTTCAGCACCTTCCTTTTTATTCTGAAAAAACTTCTTTGGAATTTCCACCTACTCCTTCTCTTCCCTGATACCCACCTTCCTTTCACCTTCCCACTTTCTATCCTTTTCTGATTTAAAAGGGTGACAAGTATGAGCTAACTCATAATCATCAGCTATCTCTGCTTGTCTTTCCGTTTCAACCCTCTGTTTCCCCACATGAGTTCCAAAGGAATTAAATCTTTAAATTCTTCCAAAACTAAATTAAACTTTTATTAATAAAACAAACTATTTTAAGCACATACATAGGTATATAAATTACTACTATGATAACTCCTAGCTCCCCTAGTTAACCTAACTCCTAGTTATATCTCCATTAAGGCCACAATAAAACATACAGATTTTAAAAGACCCAGGAAAAGCTACATTTTGAACAGTCAAATTCAAAGTGAGTTTTCTTCAGTTCAGTTTGTGCAGTCAGCAACTTGAGGCTTAGAGGCCGGAGGCTTTTCACACTTGTTAGATCTTAGAATTCTTTCCTCCCACACATAAACTCATTTCATTTATACAGGTTTCTCCCTTTTTGATGTAAATCCCATTGTTCTAATATGCCTTTTTAACTTTATTTTTCTAATAAAAATCTTTCAAAGTACCAATTTTATCAGTAAGCTTTGGGGAAAATAAACACACTGTTTGACTTATTCTGGCTAGGTGTAACATTTCGACACCTCTTTTGAAATTCAAATCACTCTTCTTTATATAAGAATGCAAATTTTCCCTTCACACCTCACATTCTAAAACTTCAGCCATGTTTACCTATTTAACATTTCAAACTTAGCTTCTCTCCTGGTACATCAACGCCTTCAGACCAGCTATCTTTAATTCAATTAAGTCACACATACACAAACACACACACACACACACACACACTATTCCTACATTACAATAAATTCCAATAATATTATGAAATTTATTATATTTTCCTGACACCCTCCACCCTGCACAGTGGCAGCATAAGATGCACTATAGAAACTCACCAAGTCTCCTTAGACAGCATCTTCCAAACTCACAACCACTACCATCTAGGAGGACAAGGGTAACAAATATGTGGGAACCACCCTGAAGTTCTGCTCTAAGTCACTCACCATTTTGGCTTGTAAATATATCACTGTTCCTTCACTGTCGCTGGGTCAAAATCCTGGAACTCCCTTTATAACAGCACTGTGGGTGTACCTACACCACATGGACTGCAGCAAATCAAGAAGGCAGTTCACCACCACCTTCTTGAGGACAATTAGGGATGTGCAATAAATGCTGGCCTAGCCAGCAAAGTCCACATCCCTTGAATGAGTTTTAAAAAGTCAATGAAGGGGGAGGGCATGTCAGTCCACTGCCAGTAGTGCCCAGTATGTTGTGCAGAGGGCTTAGTCAGCACATCACACACGGTCCAGGGGTTTCTGGCATTGTACAAGGCTGCAAATGGCAAATTCGCAGTCAGGGGAGGCATCTGCATTCCACAGATTGGGAACAGGTAGTGTAGAGTCGGCCATTCAATGTTTTCATGGGTTGGTCCCTATGTGTCATGGTACAGTAGGCCTCAAGATGGGAGGAGGAAGGTCTACATGGGGCATAGGAACATCCACCTCAAATGACTCAGGGGTAACACAGGGATATCAACCACTATAACAACGGGACCCTCAATTACAAGGGGAGGACTGTAAGCAATGGGAGAGGGGGTGAACCTGAACATTATGCTCCTCCAGGACAATGGGAGGGATTTCCATGGTCACACAGGGAAGGCCGAATCCGTTCTGGTAATAAAACTTGAGGACCACCATCTTGGAACCTGAAACAATGGAACAATGGAAAATGAAACTAAAATCAATGCTGCTGGGGAGAGCTTTTAGGGCTAATGGGAAGAATGCCTCACAGCACTGGGGGTGGTGTCGATTAAAGGGGCACCTATCTGAAGTCTATATTCCTAAATGAGGAGGAATGCACAGCTGAGACATGTTAGGAGCATCACTGTTACAACAGGCAATAATGAGCTGTCAATGTGAAAGCGTATTCATGCGAGATTAATTCCAATTAGTTCCAATTATCGATCTCTGTGCAGTAACTCTTTACGACAATCGTGGTTATTCCCCTCTGTGATCTTGACTCCAAAAACAAGTGGACGCCTGGACAAGCCTTTTGGAAACACCACCTCAGAACCTCATAGCTGCCAGGTTCAGAGATGGGAATCCCAGGCCCCCCAAAAAGAATCCCATGCCCTCACAGAACATTTGCACTTTCATGTGTATTGCAAAGGATGTAGCCATTCAGTCCACTAAATGAGTAATGTGTAAACTGAAATGGGAGGTGGTTGGGGGTTCAGGATACTGTGACACTAAAAGCATTCATAGCCAAGGCCACAATTGCAATGGATAATAGGTGCCTACACTATAAGCAAGCCCTTAAAGCCACTGTCACTCACTTGTAAGCGACAGAAAAAGAACCTTTGGAGACTGCTGCTAACTCATGTTTTTATTTCAATGATCCAACAGAGAAAGGAACATGAAGAAAATGGAGGCTGCACTAATATTGCCTGCATCATCGCAAGGCAGACAGGAGCATGCATGACCTATGGCCTTTTAGACTGCAGACCCTAGGGGATGACTGAGAGTACATGGAGAGTAAAGAAGAGGTTACCCTTCTCCAATTGCATCGACATCTCCCCTTGTACACTACACCTTCATCTTTCCACAGTGCAGATGAGCTTGGGGACTACCTGAGCCTCCATCTTACATAGCCAAGAATGAACATAATTTGTCGCTGCAACACTTCTCAGCAAGATGTCTCGCACAATCACTTTTTACATAGAGGGTAGCACATCACTGATGTCAGGGAAGAACTGAGAAGGGACACACACTGTGGTGAGATAGCTTCACACAAAAGGACCAGAGGCACATGATGTGAGATCAGCGAAAAGTGGGGGGGAGGGAACATGCTGTGACCCCTGATAGACCACAACACAATTCAGCATATAGAGGAGGCATACAAAAGACGAGGTGTGGAATGGATGAAATTGTATTTCCCATCCCTAGTTGCCCTTAAGAAGGTGAAGGTAAGCTGCCTTCTTGAATCGCTGCAGTCCATGTTGTGTAGGTACATCCACAGTGCTGTTAGGAAGGAAGTTCCAAGATTTTGACCCAGTGACAGTGAAGGAACGGCGATATATTTCCAAGTCAGGATGGTGAGTGACTTGGAGGGGAACTTCCAGGTGGTGGTGCTCCCATGTATCTGCTGCCCTTGTCTTTCTAGATGCTAGTGGTCGTGGGTTTGGAAGGTGCTGTCTAAGGACCCTTGGTGAATTCCTACAGTGCATCGTGTAAATAATACATACTGCTGCCACTGAAGGGGTCACAGGAAGGGGAGATTGGGGTCAGCAGGACACTTCTGGAGTTACCTGGGCAGATGGCCCCAGCATGTCCAGCTGCTGGTTCTCATCCTTGTGGGTGCCTGAGGGCCCTTGGTTGACTCCTTGAGGAGACAGGGCACCTGGAGTGAGATCGAGGTGCTCTGGCCCCCTCTCGCATAGCCACTAATAGATTCCATTGCCACTGTGATGGAGGGAGTGCATGTTTGTGGATATGGTACCAATCAAGCGGGCTGCTTTGCCTTGGATGGTGTCAAGCTTCTTGCATGTTGTGGGAGCTGCACTCATTGAGGCAAGTAGGGAGTATTCCATCACACTCCTGAATTGTGCCTCATAGGTAGTGGGCAGGACTTGTGGAGTCAGGAGACAAGTTACCTGTTGCACGATTCCTAGCCTCTGACCTGCTCTTGTAGCCACAATATTTATATGGCTTATCCAGTTCAATTTCTGGTCAATGGTAACCCCCTGGAAGTTGATATTGGAGGATTTAGTGATGGTAATGCCATTGAATGTCAAGGGTTAGATTCTCTCTTGTTGGAGATAGTCATTGCCTGGCACTTGTGTGGCATTAATGTTACTTGCCATTCGTAAGCCCAAGCCTGGATATTGTCCAGGTCTCACTGCATTTGGATGTGGACTACTTCAGTATCTGAGGAATGCAAATGGTGCTGAACTTCGTGCAATCATCAGCAAACATCCCCACTTCTGACCTTATGATGGAAGGAAGGTCTTTGATGAAGCAGCTGAAGTCGGGGACACAACACTACCCTGAGGAGCTCCTGTAGTGATGTCCTGGAGCTGAGAAAACTGACCTCCAACAACCACAACCATCTTCCTTTGTGTCAGATATGACATTACCAGTGGAGAGTTTTCCCCCAATTTCCATTCACTCCAGTTTTGCCAGGGCTCCTTGATGCCACATTCTGTCAAATGTGGCCTTGAGGTCAAGGGCCATTATTCTCACCTCACCTCGGGAGCTCAGTTCTTTTGTCCATATCTGATTACTTTGATGGGTGTCCTCTGAAGGGCAGCGACTGGACGGTTATTTCTGGCCTTGGGTCTCCATCTGTGGGGCAGGTGTACTCTTCTCAGCCTGTGGAGCTGAAGGTGATGGGGTCACAGGAAGCGGAGATTGGGATTAGCAGGATACTCCTGGAGTCACTTGGGCAGATGGCCCTGGCATGTCTAGCTGCTGATACTCATTCCTGTGGGTGCCTGAGAGCCCCTGGTTGACTCCTTGAGATGGGGCACCTGGACTGAGACTGAGGTGCTCTGGTCCCCTCTCACATAGCCAATAATAGATTGCACCAATGCTTACAACTCCTGCAGGATGTGATGCCTAGATGAAGGACTCCATGGCAGCCATCACCCTTCCAGTGTTGACCTCCATGCCCTAGCATGCCGGTGCTATGACCTCAGACTGAACACGGAGGGACTCCTCCATCATAGTTGCAATCTGTGGAATGTATCTGACAACCCCGCCTGATATTCCATGTTCTTTCGCTGCAGCTCCAACATCTGCCTTAAGTCCAGAGGCTCATCACCTGACTCGGATTCGGCCGAATCCTGGCCTCCAGCAGTCCTCCGAGTGCCTGTAACCTTGGGTGTCCCTGCCTCCTCCCACCGTGGACCAGAATCTGCGCTATACTCACCAGATTGTCATCCCAAGTCTGCTCTAGATCTAGGTCCCATCGAGCTGTGTGTTTTTGCCTGGTGGGTGTGAGTGAATGCTGTATTGTGTCTTCAGTGGTTGTGTCCTCAGGATCCTCATCTGAGGTGTCAAGGGGACTGAAGCACTTAGTCCACGGAGGGGAAAATTTAGCTGTTTGGGGAATCTAAAACACAGTAGCAGAGTATAAGGATAAAGGGCCAATCATTTAGGACTGAGATGAAGAGAAATTACTTCATTCAAAGGGCTGTGAATATTTGGAATCCTCTACCCCAGAGGGTTGTGAGTGTTACATAGTTGAATGCATTTAAGGCTGAGATAGACCAATTTTTGGTCTATTAGGGAGTCAAGGATAAGATATTAAACCATTTTATGCGGAAGTAAAAGATCACAAGTACTATTCGAAGAACAGGGTGGTTTATCTCTCAAACAACATCACAAAAGTAGATCATCTGGTTATTAACATATTGGGCAACATTTTCCCCCCACTGGGGGGGGATATGCGGGAGTGGGCTTCTGATCGGCATCCCTGGCTGTGGGCGCGCCGCCATTTTACGTGGGTGGGCCAATTAAGGCCCGCACAGCTTGACATCCGCCAGGAAGCGCCATGCGCTCCCTGTGGGGGTAGGAGGGTGGGATTCCCTCAGCCAGGAGTGCGCTCTTTTGCACATGCGCGTGGAAGTGTGCACAGATCTCCCTGAGGCAAATTGCTGCCTCAGGGAGATCGGCTCACATTTTAAACTTTAAATAAAGCTGAGAAAAAAATTTCCCTGCTATGTCCCCTCATGATACACTGTCACACGACTTGAGACATGTCCATAACTTTTATTCTAAAATATTGTGAGATTTTTAAGTTCTCATGAAACCTCATCCCGCCTGTGGATGAGCTTTCATGCTGTTTCACAAGCCCGCCAGGGCTCCCAGCCTGCCCCCCAACCTTAAGGTTGGATGGGCATGTCCGTTAATGACTTCAATTACTTTGTTAATGGCCTTAATAGGTCGTTGACAGATCAGTGGGCACGCAGTCAATTGCTGACCGGAAGATACAGCCCATTATATTACTGGAACCTTGCTATGTACAGACTGACATTACTTTTTCATACATTACAATAGTGATTATGTTGCAAAATGACATCACTGGTTGCACAGCTTAAATTGGAGAGTTTCCCTGTTGGGACATGGGGTAGATTGACTGACTGGTACTCAGGCTGACATGCATAAAAGCAGGAAAGGCCATGCTCTTCAGGACGTCCAATCACCTCTGATGGGAAGATGTCAGGTTTAGGGGTGAACCGAGCTCATCAACACTGATTAGTTGAGGGTACAGAGGGATTTGTTTTCAAATCACCGTTGGCTCGCAGAACTGATTAGTTCTGAGTCTGTTACAGGAGAGAGAAATAGGCTGCTTCAAAGGAACTTCAAAGTCAAACTAATATCTTTCAAAAAATAACTTTCAAAAACAGCACACTACTGACTTTCGATGGGAGTTTCGATTAAACAAGAATCGTCCATTGGCTCTGTGGGATCCTGATTCATAGCCTCATATGCTTTTCTCATCCTACGCTCCATGTCAAGCTTCCTTCGCTCCGCCTCCAGCTTCTCATTAAATTCCTGATCACTTTTGCACTCCATTTTCTTCTCCTCCTCTGGCAACACCACTCAGTTGTGAGTCCTGATTGAAAGTCACAAGGTGGACAACTCTGTCACCAGGTATCAACCTCAAAGCTTTGTGACACGGGAAAAAATCCAATGACTAATCCAAGTTGTTTATGATGTCATAAAATTTAAATTAACTCAGTTAAAGGCCCTAAAGTTTAAAGAAGAAACTGATGACACGTTGAACAGCTATGACATTGGCTCTCAAGACTCTTTCCAGAACAAAGCAGCCCACTTTATCAGCACCCCATCCACCACATTGAACATTCACTCCTCCATTAACGGTGCATAAGATTACCCATCCACAAGATGCTCTGCAGCAAGTCACCAGGGCTCCTTTGATAGCACATTCAAAACCTGTGACGGCCAAAACCTAGAAGCATAAGGGCAGCAGAAGCATAAGAACAATGCCATTTGCAAGTTCTCTTCCACGCCACACACCACCCTGACTTGAAACTATGGGCAGAATTTTCCACTCATGCCATTGGTAGGACTCATGGAGGGTGAGGACACAAAATTTGGTGTGATGGAAAAAGTCAGTTTCCCGCCAGCAGGAAATTAGTTTGGAATTTTATTCTTCCAACTTTGATGGCAGGTTAAAGGCGGGTCATGTTTCCCGCTGATCTATGTTAGGAACCACATTTGCATTTAATTGTATCTCATGAATGTGCATTAAAAGGCCAACTCGCCAGAATTACATATCCCCCTCCAAATTAAGCAGCCCGCCAGCAGATAATTAGAATGGTCTGTTTCCCAACTGTATTTGTGGTGTGCAGCTGGCGAGCTTCACTTCATCAAAACACTTTGAGGTATGTACATGCTGTTTTCGCCTACTTTTAAGAGCATTGCTGTGAGATTTCAAGTGCTTGCGCCAAGGCTGGGCATGGGAGACAATACCAGCATGGCGGGAGGAGACGGAGGCAACACTGGGAGGGGTCAAGGAACATGGGAGGGTAGGGGGAAGTCAGAGGCAGGACTGGGTTGGGAGGGGTCAAGGAACAGAGTGGATAGTGAAAGGCCGTCTTGGGGCAAGAGTTATAAGACTGTTCAAGGAGGTGTCAGAGACTGTCCTGGTGCTGAGGCCATGATGCTGGGGGCATTTTGAACATATTGTCCTGGGGCTGAGGCCATGCTGCCAGGGGGCTATTCAATAGACTCCTGGGGCTGTGTGGGCCATGTTAGAGGGTTCTGCATGATACGCATGTCTTGGTCTCGGTCTTGGGTGGGAGAGCCTCTCTGAGCATAGCATGGTGTGCAGCATATGGTCATTTACCTAAGGAATTGTGTCCTGGGGGATGGAGGCATGGTACTGTGAGACAGATGGCACAGTCACAGTCAGGGGAGGCATCTGAACCTTGTATGTCAGTAGTTGGATGGCCTGATGGGGAGGGTCCTGGAAAGTCAGGGTGAATGTGGCCTCGAGAAGGGGAGGGATCAGGTCAACAAAGGGCAGGGGGCACCAATATTAAAGGGTTCAGTGGAGGAATGCAGGAATGATGGGGTCAAGAGTAACAGGGAAGGCTAGATAGTGACAGAAGGGATGGGAATTAAAAGGTGGTGACAATCGGGGAGAAACCTTAGTGGGTGATAGGGGGACGTTGGAAGATGTTTACAGTCACAAATATAATCAGCACCATGTTTGCCTTCAGTGATCAATGACACACATGGAAAAACAAGCAAGGCATGTGGGAGGAGTTGCACACAACTATTTTGGGTCTTTTGAAAGGCCACCCTGTAACTATCTTGCTCAAATCATGCAGAGGATGGCTCGGCTGAGTGCTAGACTTGAGGATCTAATGCTCAATGAATGACCTAGGCTCCTTTTCTAATGGTGCACATTTAGGTGACAATCCGTTAAGTTTAGATATTGCGCTGCAAATGGTCTCAGTTGGCATTAATCCTCACAACGCATGTCAGAATGGATGTAGGCTCCAAGAATCAATAGCCACGTCTGCTCTGCAGAGGCAGCATGAGACCTACAAGCCTCCATCTTCCCAATGCATTGGTCATGGCTTTCAATGCACTATGTTTGCAGTCAGGACAGAAGTGCAAGAACTGAGCATCCATAGCTGCTGTAAAGGCCACTGGAGGACATCCAACACAAGACTGACTGTAGCTCCTAGGACTTGGTTCTTTTGACCCTAATGAACACACTCATTGTGAATGCGCACCCACATCTGAGGGGAAAGATCATTGTTCTCCAGGATGATAACATCCTGCAAAGCATGGCTTGGTATGTGATGTGCAGACTAAGGTAAAGTCAAAGGCTGTGGAATGCGTAACTGCCTTGTATATTAAGGAAGACAAATCGATGGGAACTAACATTCATTGCTCAATTGTATCAGTTCACAAAAATATGGAGGATTGAGAATGCAGGCTGCAGGCAAAGCTGTGATGTGAATGAGGAGAAGAAGGGCCCATCGCCATTTGACACAGCTCAGGAAAGAGGTTCATGAGGATCAAGAGACAGTGGGGCCCCAGGAAGAGCCAGGTGCTGATGAGGAGAGACCAAATCCGTGAAGACGTTTGGCATTACCAAGGGTCTACAGAAGATGCAGCTCATACATGGAGATGAGCAGAAAACAGTGCGACACTTCGCTTGTCAAGGTATGTGGTAACTCATATTTGCCACATTCTCTGTGAGGATCTCATGCCGCACGGACTGGGTGGGTATCGAATGCCAGTCACTCTTAAGGTTACCGCCACACTCAATTTCTTGGTCAGTGGATCCAGGGCTTCACTGGGAGCCTTTGCGGAATTTCATTATCAGCGACACAAAAATGCATAAGGGAGGTGACCAATGTCTTTTTCAATGAAGCTCATCATTATGTGCAATTCTGCATGGATGAAGCAAGCCAGGCTACCAGAGCTGTGGAACTCGCTGTGATCTCAGGCTTTCCACAAGTGTAGGGTGCCTTTGACTGCACACATGTGGCACTGAGAGCTCCCTGGCAGAAGCCTGTGAGATTCATTAATAGAAAAAGATTTCATCCTCTAACCGTCCGCTAATCTGAGAAACCAGATCATGCACATCTGTCCTAGGTACCCAGGGAAGCTCTCACGAATATTACACCTTAAGTCACTCGCAGGTGCCACAAATTTTTGAAGGGCCTTGAGGGTTGGCTTTTCAATGATAAGGATTACCCCCTAAAGATGTGGCTAGTGCCACCCATTCATCATCCACAGAGTGCATCTGCGAAGAGATACAATGCTGCACATTGAGCCATATGGTACTTAATCAAGCAGACTATTGGCATTTCAAAGATGCGTTTCAGGTGTTTGGACCAATCAGGCAGGCCTTTCCAGTACTCACCACAGAAAGTATCCTACATCATCATGATTTGCTGCGCCCTACACATCCTAGAACTGCAAAGAAGTGTTTTTTTTTGCCACAGGGGGACATGGAGGAGCTGCACGCCTCCTCCAGCTCTCATGCATGAATACTGCAGAGACTGCATCTTCATACTGAGCCCCAGGTTGCCATTGGGCATCAGGAAGAAGCGGTGTGTCACACAACAGCATGGACGCAAACCTGCGAATTATGTTAGCATTGCACTCACAGACTGGTTCAGCAGGTTGGAGCCATACCTAGCATTAAGAAAGATGGTTGTGGTTGTTGGAGGTCAATCATTTCAGCTCCAGGACATCACTGGTAGAGTCCTCAGCCCAATCCTCTTCAGCTGCTTTATCAATGACCTTCCTCCCATCAAAAAGTCAGAACTGGGGATGTTCGCTATTGATTTCACAATGTTCAGCACCATTCGCGACTCCTCAGATACTGAAGCAGTCCATGTCCAAATGCAGCAAGACCTGAGCAATATCCAGGGTTGGCCTGACAAGTAGCAAGTAACATTCGCGTCACACAAATGCCCAGTAATGACCATCTCCAATGAGGAAGAAGCTAACCATCGCCTCTTGACGTTCAATGGCATTACCATCACTGAATCCCCTGCTATCAACAGCCTGGGGGTTACCATTGACCAGAAACTGAACTGGACTAGCCATAGAAATACTGTGACTATGAGAGCAGGTCAGAAACGAGGAATCCTGTTACGAATAACTCACCTCCTGACTCCCCAGAGTCTGTCCACAATATACAAGTCACAAATCAGCAGTGTGATGGAACACTCCCCACTCGCCTGGATGAATGCAGCTCTCACAACACGCAAGAAGCTTGATACCATCCAGGACAAAGCAGCCCGCTTAATTGGCACCACATCCACAATCATTCACTCCCTCCACCACCGACGCACAGTGGCAGCAATGTGTACCATCTACAAGATGCACTGCAGGAATTCACCAAGAGTCCTTAGACAGCGCCTACCAAGCCCGCAACCACTTCCATCTAGAAGGACAAGGGTTGCAGATAGATGGGGACACCACCACCTGGAAGTTCCCCTCCAAGTCATTCACCATCCTGACTTGGAAATATATCCCCATTCCTTTACTGTTGCTGGGTCAAAATCCTGGAACTCCCTTCCTAATAGCACTGTGGGTGTACCTACACCACATGGACTGCAGCGCTTCAAGAAGGCAGCTCACCACCACCTTCTCAGGGGCAACTAGGGATGGACAATAAATGCTGGCCCAGCCAGCAAAGCCCACATCCCATGAATGAATAAAAAAAAGTCTAATGTGTGAATATTGACAAAACTCATTACCCTGCATTCGTTGGAAGCCTGCCAAATTTAAGTCCCACACTAGCTTGGCATCTGGGAGAGAGGTGGCCCAATCAGTTTTGACACAGCAATGATAACTTATTCCCTTCATAGATACTGATGAGCTCTCAGGAGATATGCCAGATTATCACTTTCATACCATTACAGTTCTCAACATTGTCCATCTCAAAATAGTCAATCCTTGCTATGAACGTTAAGGCACTGATTGCATTGTCATGCGATGAAACCCATATTGATTGGCATTCTGTGCCCTCACAGAGGGATTCCATCAAGCAACACTAGGCAGCCATTCAAGAGCTAAGTAACATCCTCAAGGGTAATTAGGATGGCTTAATCAGGATGAGCACAAACCTCCAACATCACACACTCATGCCGATCGAGCAGACATTTTAAATGTCACTGAGTGAAACCAACTTCCATCGTAGTGTCACATGTGGGGAGAGTGGGAACTAATAAACGAGTATTGCTCAGCCTTAAGAGCGGAGACAAAATAACACTGCAAGGGAGCATGAAAGGCTATGGTGCTCAATCATGAAGAATACCTTTACCAAAACCTCACAGTCATAAAATAAAGAACATTGCAAAGTGTACTTGGGTGAAAAGACTCCAACTTTGTTCGCAATAAATAATTATAACTTCCACAAACTTCAGTGTAACAGCATCAGTATAATCACTAACCTTCATGAACAATTCTCATGAGGTCACATAATGTGAGCCTCAGATGCAAGGGCTTACATATGCATTACATATTTGCCCAAACATCATTTTCATATTGGAAGTGCCAATGCTCATCTCGCTGATGTGGAACTGAAGGCAATTGACTGATGAAATTGAGCAAGGCTTCATGGAACTGAAGGACAAGATGAGAGATAATTGTGGGGTGGGGGGGCGCAATTTGTACCCTTGAATGTACACAGGACATTGCATCACGTCGATTGGCCATTCAATACTTGATACTTGGAGAGGGATAAAAACAAAATATATTTACAAAAGTGAAAACTATAATTGAACACCCGTGCCACCATTGTGCATTCAAAACTTCTTAATTTTCCTTACTCTACCACTATGTTTAGGTGAAGCCCTGACATCCGCAGCAGAGTTGGATGCAGCCTGTTGACTACTGTGGCCTGTTGACTGAGATGAATTTGGCGGGCGTCTTCTGGAGGCCCGATGCCTGGAGGGCCCCAGCCTGCTTAGGATCTCCTGCTTCAGGGCAGGTGCACCCCCCCTCGCTGGAGTTGATGGGTTTACAGTCAGAGGGAATTTTGAGCTGCAGAACACCCTTGGAGACTCCTGGATGGATGTCTCCTCCCTTTGGGTGTCTGAGGGCCCCTCTTTGAGTCCGTGAGCAGAAGGGACACCTGGATGAAGGTCAAAGTACGTAACCTTTCCCCCTCTCATTTAGCCACTGCTGGAATTCACCCATGGCTAGTGATGAAGTGCAGGTCCAAGCGCAAATCTGGCAGAAACTGTGCATTCTGCTGAACCTGGGTCTCCAAGGCGGCCACCACCTTTTCCATAGAGACTTTGGTATGTTCACTTACCAGACCCACGATGTCAGACAAAATGTCAACAGACTCCTCTATCCTTTGTTCCAGTCTGCTGAAAGCCTCTGACAAGCTAGCCTGATGTCCCCTATCTGTCTTTATGTCTCCAATATTTCTCTTAGGAACAATTACACAGGCTCATCATCAGACTGGGACTCTGCAGGGTTCTGGTCTCTAGAAGTCCTCCGAGCATCAAAGACCTCAGCTGCCTCCGCCTGCTGTGGAAAGTTGTCTGTGAGGTGATCACCAGATTGTGAACATGAGCCTAGTCTAGAACTCGGTCCCACTGAGGTATGTGTATCTGTGCTGGTGGTGGATGCAGGCGAATATAGTGACAGTTCTTCATCAGATGGGAGTCTGTTTCCTCATGTGAGGTGGCCTGGGGCTGAAGCTGAGTCCTCTGAAGGATTTCCGTTGCCTTTTCTTTCTGGTGGCTGGAATAGACAAAAGAGGTAATTAGTGATTGACTAAGCAGGCTCCTGTACCATAAATCATTCACAGTCATTTTTTGCAAGTGACTGATGTATACAGAATGGCCCTTCACTAGTTTGTTGGGGGAGGCCAATCACGCCTTTCTTGCAGGAACGATCTCTATCTTCTCCAGCCAGCTCTGTGGCCTGTTCCTCATACAGAGACAGTGTCCTCAACTCCGGGTTACCCCCTCCAGGCTTCAATCTTTCCCTTCGATTATGACTGTGAGCACTATAGATGAAAGAACATTTCGTAAGCATGCACGCTTGCTGTGTATGCTGAACCCTCCCCAGTGATGAAAACGCTGTTTGTGCAGGATCTTACTTGACGTGGGGATCTTAAAGTGGTTTGCAGCTGTGTAGTGTTGATGTCCCATCTGCTGGTAGTGTGTGACATCCCTGGGGACTCTAACTCTTATACTGCCTGATGTCCTTATGAGAGTGTGTGATTGGGGTGAGAAGAAGGTTCACTTACCCTGGTGGAGGAAATCAAATCATTCATTTGTTTTCTGTGTTGCACAGCAGTCCCTTTATGTTGCCAATAGGTGCTGACCTCGCAGGCAACCTGCTCCCAGGCCAGCATGATCAGGTGGGTGGGCCTCCTGCTCTCATCCCGAGGAAAGAGGACTTCTGGCCTTTCCTGGACAGCCTGGAGCAGAATTTCCAGGGAAGCCTCGCTGAAGTGTGGAGCAGAGGGTTTTGTAAGTTGGGACAGCACGCTAATATAGACGTTCACCCCACTCTTGGCCTGCAATGAGTGAATGTATGGGTGGGTGCCATTTAAATATGGTGCCAGGACCTTTGACACAATGAGATAAAGGTGGGGCAAGTGAATCACTGGCCGCTCTGCCACGAGATTTGATGAGCTCCTTGCTGATGCAAAATTAATGAGCTAAAAAATGGGAGAGCTGGCGCGAAAATCTGCCCGCTTTGGGAATCACACCAACTTTCCTGCCCACCATCACACTTAGTATCCAGAATGGAAAATTACACCTTGTACTGCTTTTCTTCACTATTGCTGGTTCAAGATCCTGGCACTCCTTTCCTAAATGTGGGAGGACAAAATCAAGGTTGACACTCCTGCTCCATGGTTGACTAGCATTTCCACTTTCCCTCCATGTATGACATGGGCATGGAGGATGTCTAACGCAGTCTCAAAAAATGCGTGGGAATCAGATAGCTTCCCTATTAAATCAGGAGTCAGGCAGGGCTGCCCTCTCTCCCCTGCCCTGTTTGTGTGTTGCCTAGAACCCTTTGCTGAGTCCATAAGGAAGGATCTGGGCATAAGAGGAATGACAATCCCAGGCAATGGAGGCACTCAGGTCAAAGCCTCCCTGTACATGGACGATGTCGCCGTCTTCTGCTCGGATCCACTGTTAGTGCACAGATTGATCCACATCTGCGACCAATTCGAACTGACCTCGGGAGCCAAGGTAAATCGTGGGAAGAGCGAAGCCATGTTCTTTGGGAACTGGGCTGACCGATCATTTGTCCCCTTCACTGTCAGGGCTGATGGCCTGAAGGTGCAGGAGATATGGTTCGGAGGGACCGGGGCTTGCGTTAGAAACTGGAAGGAGCGAGTGTCTATGGTGCAAAGAAAATTGGATATGTGGGAGTGATGCTCCCTCTCCATTACGGGTAAGAACCTGGTCATCAGGTCTGGCCCATTCCAGACTCCTGCGCGATGGCGATTACCCGAGCCATCTTTCGTTTTATCTGGAGGTCGAAAATGGATCATGTCCGCAGGGACGCCTTGTACAAGCCTCTAGATAAGGGGGGCCAAAACATGCCCAACATCGCCCTCATACTGATGGCCAGCTTTGTGTGTGGCTGCATCAAGCTGTGCGTAGACCCTAGGTACGCAAACACCAAGTGTCACTATGTGCTGAGGTTCTACCTGTCCCCGGTGTTGCGAAGGATGGGTCTGGCCATGCTGCCGCGGAACGCTCCAAGTAGTTGGACTGTGCTGTACCATCTGTCCCTCGTGGAAAAATTTATGCAGAGAAACACCTTTGACCACAAGTCCATCAGGCAGTGGCCGGCACCTAATGTCTTAGAGGCCCTGTGGGAAAAGGAGAGGGTGGATCCTGTGGGATGGTTCCCTGAGCAGACTGTCAAAGTCATTTGACAGAATGCCTCATCGCCAGAACTTTCCAACAAGCGCCAAGATGTAGCTTGGCTGGTGGTGAGAAAGGCCCTCCCTGTCAGATCCTTCCAACACGCCAGGAGTCTCACCCTCCCTGCACATTGCCCTTGAGGTGGCTGTGGTGGGGAGGAGACCGTTGTTCACCTCCTTGTGGATTGTGCCTTTGCAAAGAAGATCTGGAGAGAGATGCGGTGGTTTCTGTCGAGGTTCATCCCAAGCAGTTCTGTGACACAGGACTCTGTGCTCTATGGACTGTTCCCAGGGACACACACCGAGACAAGCATCAACTGCAGCTGGAGAATCATCAACTTGGTGAAATAAACTATTTGGTCTGTCCGAAACTTGTTGGTCTTCTAGCACAAAGAGTTGTCCCCGACCGAGTGTTGCAGACTGGCACATTCCAAACTCCAGGACTACATGCTGAGGGACGCACTAAAGCTTGGAGCAGCCACCGCAAAGGTGCAATGGGGAAAGGTCGCTGTCTAACACCTTTCTGCCATTGTGCACCGAGGGGCTGGGAACTGTTGAGAGCCCCTCGGGCTGTACAGCTCACAATGAATGTATGCATTGAATACTAATTTATTATAATTGTATTGAAGCACCTCAGAGTGCAATATGATGTATGTTGATAACTCCAATACCATTGTCTGATTGTCTGTAATGACCATATTGAAATGATTGTAATATTCATTGATTGTATTGATGCCCCTCGTGATGCATGTGCAAAAATTGAATCTGATTGTACTTTTTTGTGATGGCGATTTTGAAATGTTTTGTAATGTTCTTCCAGATATTTTATGAATAAAGTATATTTTTTAAAAATGGAGGATTGTCATGAATCTTTGAATCACAGAATGGTAGGATTCTAGAATGGTTACAGCACAGAAATGTCCTTTCTGCATGTTGTGTCTGTGCTGGCCCTCTGAGTGAGCAGCACAGCCAGACCCATAGGCCTGCAAATGTTTTCAGATAATTATCCAATTCCCTTTTGAAAGCCTGACTGAATTTGCTTCCACCACACTCTAAGACCATGCATTCCAGATCTTATCCATTCATTGCGTGAAAAGGTTTTTCCTCATGTCACCTCTGTTGTATGATGTGTATAGTTCGGTAGGTCTCAAGAAGAGGTTCTGCGTCTAGTATAGTTTAACAGTAAGTGTTTATTAATGATGGTCAACTATATATGTATATACAATAAAAGGTCTGTTACAGACAGGAGTGGGGGTTAATTTAAACAGCACTAATTTCTCCTCTCGCCATCCGTCTGTAAACAGAAAGGTGTTTTTTATTTGCTTCCCTCTGTATAAGTGGGGGTGTATTTCACAACCCCTCAGTTTTGGTGTGATTCAATTTTCTATTTATAACCCTGCAGCAAACTTGAGATAGGATGAACTCAAAGGGTTAGTTTATTTGGACATGCTCAAAACATGAGAAGAGGGTTCGCAACATTCCCCACTTTGCATTCATACAGTAAAAGAGGGAGAGAGAAAAGAAGGTGTTACAGTGCAGAGACCACGGAGAAATTAAATGTTGGTTCATGTTGGTCCAGAGCCCAGAATCAAAGTCCACTGAGGTATTTCTTCACGGAGCTCAGAGGACTGAAAACCAATATTTATACTTCACTTTTCCGCTGGCATTGACTTCGCACGATGAGATAGGCACCCTCAAAAAATCAGTCTTGTAGACAATGGTACAGAGTTTCTAGCAGAAGCAGTGTTGATGGGGCCAGGTTCAACCTGGGAAGAGCTCCCTTTCTGTGA
The DNA here is from genome assembly GCF_017639515.1 of Carcharodon carcharias. Taxonomy (NCBI): domain Eukaryota; kingdom Metazoa; phylum Chordata; class Chondrichthyes; order Lamniformes; family Lamnidae; genus Carcharodon; species Carcharodon carcharias. The sequence goes on along the minus strand of NC_054469.1, from coordinate 10,465,280 downwards.
GGCTGCTGGTTTGATGGTAAATTGCAGACTGAGAATTTGCAGTTCAGCAAGCTTGGTTCTACAAGCCAGAGGCCTATGTCACATGACTCCCACCTCACCACACTGTCTTTGACAAAGGATGTGCATCCCATGTCCGGTTCCCTAAAATTGTTAAATATCTTAACCATTAAAAATTGAAAGGAAGGTTACAGGACCCATTGTTGTAGCAGACCAGCCTGGTTTATGAAATGTAGATGGCCTTTGTATAGCTCTCATTGAATTTGGTCTGTGCAGCCCACAGGGGGCCATTAGTGGCACTTTAGGGATAACAAAGTGTGAGATTCCCCGATACTGGCAGTTAGCTTCTTCTGTTTGGGGTCAGAGACAGATGTCAAAAGACCCATTTTAGGTCTCTGTCCAGTGTGAAATTTTTAGAGATAGCAGTGAGCATATCTCGATATATATTTTATAAAAACATACAGGGTAAGGCTTTAGCCCCTCGCAGTCCTTGTGGCCTTGGGAGAAAAAGTGAATTCTGTTTCTTTTTTTTTGCACGTATGTGGTCTTACAAAGGAAGAATAGTGAGCAGGGCCAGGCTGTAAAGAGCGAGGCCTCAGTGAGCAGAGCGGGGCTGTAAACAGCCAGACTTCAGTGAGCAGGGCAGGGATTAAATTTAAGGATTTAGTCTTTTAATTAAAAACAAACAAAAAAAGTATGGCAAGGGACTCAGTCCTGTGCGTTGTACGGCTTGCAGCATGTGGGAATTTCAAGACACTCCTTGCAGTCTGGATGACCACATATGCAGGAAGCGCCACCAGCTTGACCACCTTGAGCAACAGATTTTGGAGCTTGAGTATCAGCTGGAGACATGGCGGTGCATGGCGAGCTAAGGATTACGTGGATAGCACGTTTTTAGATGTAGTCACTCCGCAGCTTATGGATGTGCAGTCAGATAGGGAATGGGTGACCATTCAGAAGAAGGGAGGCAGGCAAGTAGTCAGGAAAGCCGCAAAGGGCATCTCACTCAAGAAACATTTTTCTGTGTTGGAAAATGGTCAGGGTGAAGGTTCCTCTGGAGAGTGCAGCCAGAGCCAAGTTCACAGCACTGTGGGTGGCTTGGCTGCACAAGGGGGGAGGAGTAAGAGTACAAGGGCAATAGTGGTAGGAGACTCAATAGTGAGGGGTGCAGACAGGTGCTTCTGCAGCCATGGATGTGACTCCGGGATGGCATGCTGCCTCCCTGGTGCCAGGGTCAAGGATGTCACAGAACAACTGCAGGGCATTCTGAAGGGGGAGGGCAAACATTCAGAGGTCGGGTTCACATTGGTACCAAGGACATAGATAGAAAGAGGGATGAGGTCCTACAACAAAAATTTGGGGAGCCAGGTGGCAGATTAAAAAGCAGGAACTTAAAGGCTGTAATCTCTGGATTACTCCATGTGCCACATGCTAGTGAGTATAGGAATAGGAGGATAGATAGGATGAATGCGTGGCTGAAGAGGTGGTGCAGGAGAGAGGGTTTAGATTCCTGGATCACTGGGTCTGTTTGTGGCGAAGGTGGACCCTGTACAAGTTGCACCTGAACTAGAATGGGACCCAACATCCTTGCGGGGAGGTTTGCTAGTGCTGTTGGGAGGGTGTTTAAACTAATTTGGCAGGAGGATGGGATACAGAGTAGAGGTACAGTAGGGGGTGATGCACAGCCAAATATAGAAGAGAAACTAAGTCAGTCAGGAAGGCAGAACAAATATAGAGCTGTTAAGGCACAAGGAAATAATGCGAGGCTGGATTGCATCTATTTAAATGCAAGGAATCTTACAAGTAAGACAGATGAATTGAGGGTGTTGATTAACACATGGGAATATGATATAGTTGCTATCACAGAGACATTGTTGAAGAAAGGGCAGGACTGGCAGCACAATATTTCAAAGTATAGAATCTTCAGGTGTGACAGGGGAAAGAGGAAGTAGCATTGCACTATTGATCAAGGAGTCAATTACTGCCGTAAGGAGGGATGGCATCTTAGAAGGTTCCTCAAATGAGGCCATATGGGTAGAGCTTAATAACAAAAAGGAGGCAACCACTTTGCTGGGAGTGTATAAGAGGCCTCCAAACAGTCAGGGTGAGCTAGAGGAGCAGATATGTAGGCAAATCTCAGAGAAGTGTGAAAATAATAGGGTAATAATAGTAGGGGATCTCAACTTCCCCAATATTAATTGGGGTAGTATTAGTGTGAAATGCTTAAAGGGGGAGGAATTCTTAAAGTGCATCCAGGAGAGCTTTTTTGAGCCAGCACATAGAAAATCCGACAAGAGAAAGGGTGGTACTGGAAATAATCTCAGGGGATGAAGCTGGGCAAGTGATAGAAGTGTCAGAGGGCGAGCATTTTGGGGATGGTGACCATAACTCTAAGATTTAAGGTAGTTATGGAAAAGGGCAAAGGTGAACCTGAAATAAAGATCCTGAATTGGGGGAAAGCCAATTTCAATATGATAAGACACGATCTGGCCAAAGTGGACTGGGAGCAGCTACATGTAGAAAAATCTACATCAGATCAGTGGGAGCCATTCAAAAAGGAAATAGTGAGAGTTCAGGGCCAACATGTTCCTGTAAAAGTGAAGGGTAGGACCAACAAGTCCAGGGAACTTTGGATGTCAAGGGATATAGAGGATTGGATGAGGAAAAAAAAGAGGCTTATGGGAGATACAGAGGGTTGAAAACAGCGGAAGCCCTAGAGGAGTTCAGAAAGTGTTGTGGGGTACTTAAAAAAGTAATTAGGAGCGCAAAGAGTGGGCATGAGAAAAACACTGGTGGCAAGATAAAGGAAAATCCTAAGGCATTTTATAATTATATTAAGGGCAAGAGGATAAGCAGGGAAAGAGTAGGGCACATTAGGGACCAAAGTGGCAATCTGTGTGTGGAGCCAGAGACGTAGGTGTGGTTTTGAATGATTACGTTTCATCCGTGTTCACTATGGAGAAGGACGGTGTAGGTGTAGAAATCAGGGAGGGGGCCTGTGATATACTTTAAACTAATTTGGCAGGGGATGGGATCCTGTGGGAAGGTTCAGCAGCAGGAGATGCACAGCCAAAATTAGAAGAGAGAGCAAGTGAGTCTGGAAGGCATAGAAATTATAGGCCAGTTAAGGCGCAAAGGAGTTTGGCAAGGTTGGATGGTATTTACTTTAATGCAAGAGTCTGACGAATAAATCAGATGGGTTGAGGGCACAAATTAACACATGGAACAATGATGTAATTGCTGTCACAGAGGCATAGTTGAGAGAGGGGCAGGATTGACAGTTCAATATTCCAGGATATAGGGTCTTCAGACGAGACGGGGGGGTGGGGGGGTAAAAGAGGAGCGGGTATTGCAATACTGATCAAGGAATCAATTACAGCAATAAGGAGAGATGACATCGTAGAAGGCTCCACAAACGAAGCCATATGGGTAGAACTGAAAAACAAAAAAGGAGCAATCACATTGCTGGGAGTGTACTATAGGCTGCCAAACTGTCAGAGAGAGATAGAAAAGCAGATGTGTCAGCACATTTCAGAGAAGTGTAAAAATAATAGGGTAGTAATAGTGGAAGATTTCAACTTCCCCGACATTAATTGGGTTAGTCATAGTGTGATAGGTTTAGAGGGAGCAGAATTCTTAAAATGCAGGAGAGCTTTTTAAGCCAGTACATAGAAAGCCCTACAAGAGAAGGGGTGGTCCTGGACTTAATTTTAGGGAATGAAGCCGGGCAAGTGGTGCATTTTGCAGATAGTGATCATAACTCCATTAGATTCAAGGTTGTTATGGAAAAGGAGAAGGATGGGTCAGGAATCAAAGTTCTAAATTGGGGGAAGGCCAATTTTAATAAGATCAGATATGATTTGGCCAGAGTGGACTGGGAGCAGCTACCTTTAGGTAAATCTGCGTCAGAGCAGTGGGACTCATTCAAGAAGGAAATAGGAAGAGTACAAGGCTAACATTATTCCAGTAAAAACAAATGGTGGGACCAACAAATCCAGGGAACCCTGGATGTCGAGGGATATACAGGATTGGATAAAGAGAAAAAGGGAGGCTTATGGCAGATACCGAGGGCTCAAAACAATGGAAGCCCTACAGGAGTACAGACTGTGTAGGGGGGAGCTTAAAAAGGCAATTAGGAGAGCAAAAAGGGAGCATGAAAAACCATTGGCAGGTAAAATAAAGGAAAATCCAAAGTTATTTTACAAGTACATTAAGAGTAAGAGGATAACTACAGAAACAGTAGTTTGTGTGTGGAGCCAGAAGACATGGGTAGGGTTCTAAATGAGTATGTTGTGTCGGTGTTCACAAGTGAGAGGGACGACGTAGGTATGGAAATCAGGCAGAAGGACTGTGATATAATTAAAGAAATTAGCATAGAAAGGGAGGAGGTTCTAAGTGGTCTGGCAGGCTTGAAAGTAGATAAATCTCCAGGTCTGGATGAAATGGATCCCAGACTGTTGAGTGAGGCAAGGGAGGAGACAACAGGGGCGCTGGCAATAATTTTCAATACCTCTCTGACTACAGGAGAGGTGTTAGAGGACTGGAGGACAGCCAGTGTGGTACTGTTATTCAAGAAGGGAGGAAGGGATAAACCAGGGAACTACAGGCCAGTCAGTCTAATCTCAGTGGTGGGGAAACTACTGGAAGCAATTCTGAGGGACAGAATTAATCTACACTTGGAGAGGCAGGGATTAATCAAGGACAGTCAGCATGGTTTTGTTAAGGGGAGGTCATGTCTGACCAATTTGATTGAATTTTTCGAAGAGGTGACCAGGTGTGTAAATGATGGCAATGCATTTGACGTAGTCTATTTGGACATCAGCAAGGCTTTGATAAGGTCCCGCATGGGAGACTGATAACGAATGTGAGAGGCCATGGGATTCAAGGCAATTTGGCAAATTAGATCCAGAATTAGCTGAGTGGCAGGAAGCACAGGGTGAAGGTTGAGGGGTGTTTTTGTGACTGGATGCCTGTGTCCAGTGAGGTTCCACAGGGATTGGTGCTGGGTCCCTTGCTGTTTGTGGTATATACACATGATTTAGACTTGAATGTAGGAGGGTTGATCAGTAAGTTCTTGGATGACATGAAAATTAGTGGGGTGGTAAATAGTGAGGAGGATAGACTTAGATTACAGGAGTATATAGATGGGCTGGTCAGATGGGCTGATCAGTGGCAAATGGAACTTAATCTGGATAAGTGTGAGATGATGCACTTGGGCAGGACAAACAAGGCATGGGAATACACGATGAATGGTCGGACCCTGGGAAGTACCGGGGATCAGAGGCACCTTGGTGTGTATGTCCACCGGTCCCTTCAGGTAGCGGGGCAGGTACATAAGGTGGTTAAGAAGGCATTTGGGATACTTGCCTTTATTAGCCGAGGCATAGAATATAAGAGCAGGGAGGTTATGCTGGAGCTAGAGTATTGCGTGCAGTTCTGGAATCTGCATTTTAGGAAGGATGTGATTGCACTAGAGAGAGTGCAGAGGAGATTTACCAGGATGTTGCCTAGGCTGGAGAGTTTTAGTTATGAGGAGAGATTGGATGGACTGGGGTTATTTTCCCTGCAGCAGAGGAGATTGAGGGGGGACATGACTGAGGTGTTTAAAATTATGAGGGCCACAGATAGGGTAGACAGGAAGGAACTTTTCCCCTTGGTGGAGGGATCAATAACCAGGGGACATAGATTTAAGGTAAGGGGCAAGAGGTTTAGAGGGGATGTGAGGAAGAATTTTTTCATCCAGAGGGTGGTGGGAATCTGGAACTCACTGCCTGAAAGGTTGGTAGAGGCAGAAACCCTCATAACATTTAAGAAGTATTTGGATGTGCACTTGAGATGCCATGGCATACAAGGCTATGGGCCTAGTGCTGTAAAATGAGATTAGAATAGTTAGGTATTTGTTTGACTGGTGCAGACTCGATGGACCGAAGGTCTTTTTTCTGTGCTGTGCACCTCTATGACTCTGACTCAAGTTCAATACTCCTGCCAGCCTAAAAATTGAAGCTGGGTGGAAAACAGCCCTTAAGTGGCCAATATTTGGCCACTTAAGGATCTCAATTGGGCCAAGGGCGGGCTTCCGGTCCAAGGCCTTGCTCGCCCCAATGTAAAATTACCGTGTGGTTGGAGTGGGCAGGAAGCCAGAGGGAATCTCGTCCCTTCAATTTTACGCTCCCCCCAACCCACCTAAAAGCCCACTGGTGGGGGAGTGTAAAATTCTGGCCAGTAAGTTATTAGGTGGGTTCAGAATACAAGAGAAAGTAAAACAGTCTAAATTAAAGTTACTGTGCATGTATGCGAATGTGTGGAGTGTGTTAAATAAGATTGGCGAGTTACAGGCACAAATTGCCATAGGAAATATATGACTATCGCAGAGACCTGGCTCAAAGAAGAGCAGGACTGGGGATTAAATATCCCTGGATGCAACGTGTTCAGGAAAGGTAGAAAAAGATGAAAAGGGAGAGGGGTGTCAGTATTGATTAAGAGGAGCATTGCACCGCTGGAGAAAGAGGATGTCCCAGAGAGGTCAAAGACAGGATCAATTTGGTTAGAGCTAAGGAACAAAGAAGATGCAATTACATAGCTTGGTGTGGTCAAAAGTCACCAACTAGTGGGAACGATGTGGAGGAACAAATTTACAAGGAAATTACAGAGAGGTGCACGAATTATAGAGTTGTTATAATGAGAGACTTTAAATAACCAAAGATAGACTGGGATAGTGGTGATGTAAAGGGCAGAGAGAGGCAAGAGTTCCTAGAATGTGTTCAGGAAATTTTTCTGCACCACTACATTTCCATTTCTTGGGAATGCAGTGGGCCAAGTGTGTCAAGTATCATTAGGGGAACATTTAGTGGACAGTGATCATTGTATCATAAGATTTTGATTGGTAATGGAAAAGGACAAAGAACAATCCAGAATAAAAATTATTAACTATGAGAAAGCCAACTTCAATGGCCTAAGAATGGATCTGGCCAGATCAATTGGAATCAAAGATTGGCAGGCAAGACGGTATCTGAGCAATGGGCTGCTTTTAGAAGATATAGTTTGGGCACAGCCAAAGTATATTCCCACGAAGTAGAGAGGCAGAGTAAATAAATCCAGAACTCCCTGGATGACAAAAATAGAGATTAAAATGAATGAGAAAAAAGAGTGTGTATGACAGATGTCAGACAGACTATACAACCAAGAAACAGGCTGAATATAAAGGTTCAGAGGGGGAGTGACAAAGCATATAAGGGAAGCAAAAAGAGTATGAAAAGAGACCAGCAACTAATGTAGTAGGGTATCTAAAAGTCTTCTATAGGTATCTAAATAGTAAAGGGAGGAGTGTGACTGGTTTGAGACATAAAAGGGGGTTTACGCATGGGGGCAGGGGGCATAACTGAGATATTATATGAATACTTTGCATCTGTCGTTACCAAGGAAGAAGAAACTTTGCAGGTCATGCTGAAAAAAATGGTAATTCAAACACTTGAAGTGTTTAAAATTGATAAGTAGTAGGTATTGGGTATTTAGGCTGTCTGTACTTGGAGATGATAAGGCACCAGGACTGGATGGGATGCATCCAAGGTTACTGAGGGAAGTATGAATGGAAATTGTGGAGGCACCGGACATAATTTTCCTTAGACTCAGGGATGGTGCCAGGGAACTGAAGAATTGCAAATGTTACACCCATGTTCAAAAAAGGGTGTAAAGGTAAGCCCAGAAACTACAAGCCAGCTAGTTTAACCTCAATTGTGGGTAAGTTTCTAGAAATGATAAATCGGGACAAAATTAATATTCACTTGGGTAAATGGGTGTTAATTAAGAAAAACCAGCTTTGAATTAAGGGGCAATTGTATTTAACTAACTTGCTGGAGCTTTTTGATGAGATAACAGAAAAGGTGGTGAGGATGCTTCTGTTGATGTGGTCTACATGGACTTTCAGAAGTCAAGAAAAATAACCTTTTCAGGCAGCAAGTGGTTAAGGTCTAGAATGCACTGCCTGATAGTGTGGTGGTGGCAGGTTCAAGGCATTCGAATGCACTCAAAAGGGAACTAGATTGTTATTTGAAAATCAACAATGTACAGGGTTATGGGGAGAAGATGGGAGAATGGCATAAGTAAATTGTTCATTCGCAGAGCTGTTGCAGACACGATGGGTCGAATAGTCTCTTTCTGTGTTGTAAGATTCTGTGATTCTGTGATTTGAAGTCACAGAAGACTTCTGAGCATAGTTATAGCTCATGGAATAAAAGGGACAGTAGCAATATGGATACAAAATTGGCTGAGTGATAGAAAACAGAGAGTAGTTGTTAATGAATGTTTTTCAGACTGGAGGAAAGTTTATAGTGGAGTTCTCCAGGGGTCAGTGTTAGAACCACTAATCTTCCTGATGTATATTAATGTCCTAGACCTTGGTGCAGATGATACAAAACTTGGAAGTATTGTGAACTTTCGGCAGGGTAGTGTAGAACTTCAAACTTACATACATTGTACCAACAGAAAAAAAAATGCTCTTTTCTTGGACACATTTTAAATGAGTTTTTTTAAATTTCATTGTGGAATCCATTTATTCTGTGTGCTATGTAAAGTTTGTAGTCTGTGGATTTTGTAACATTTAAGGTACAGGATGTTCCACTGCTTGTCACATTTATCCTGCCTGGTAACAACTGTGGGACCCTCTTGGAGTGTTGTGATAGATCACCAGATCAGTTCAAGGGACAGTGAACAGTCAGTTTGAGTCTGTTAGCCAACAGTTTTCCCACGTGAGGGGCAAAGACAAGGGATAGCAACAGGTTCCAGTCCAGCTAAGTTAAAAGAAAGGAGCAGAGAAACAGACTCCGAGTTAAAGAAAGGGCTGTGGAGAGCAGACTTTATGTGAAGTGGGCCCAAGAGAAGCCCTGAAGATCCAAGGAGGCAGGGAATGTTGGTGATTCCATTATGTGGACTGTTGGAGCAAAGGTACTCTTTTGGAGCAGTGGTGTTTTGCTTGGCACAGCCAAAGATCTGAAATTGTGCTTGTAAGTTGATGCTTGAGTAAACTCGGAAATCCAGGAGAATGTAATCTTGGAAGGTGAGATTGAAACCCTGTGAGGTGGGCCATCGTTGAAGCCATCTGAGTTTAAGCGACTTTTGGAAAGAATTCCAAAGCAAGATCTTCAAAGGTGAAGATTGGAAATTCTCGGAGAAAAGCAAAGTTTAAGTGAAATTGGTTGACTTAGTTGACTCATGAAACTAACATTTTTTCATACTTTTTTCGGGTTCATCATGAAGTAGGTATATGGGGTAAGTATAGTTGGGTCTATGTGTGATTTAGTCAAGCAGACTGCAAGTTTTAAATCATTAAAATAAGCTAGGTGCTTGACATGCTAATGAGTAAATATGGATGCTGGTTTAACATGTAAGGTGTGAAGAGAATTTGCATTTTTAGATAAATGAAAGGATATTTGGAGTTCAAAGGGATTTTGGTCTGTTTACAACTAGCCAGATAAGCAAGGCTAAGGAATGTGTTTCTTTTTCCCAAAGTTTACTTACAATATTGGCACCATGAAAGTGTTTTATGTTATAAGGAAGATACAGTTTCAATGGCATATGTAACAATAGATTTACATATTAAAAGAGGGAAACATATATAAAGGAGAATGAAAGGTTATGTGTCAGAAGGCCAAGTAATATCTAACAGTAGTGTGTGAAATAGCCTTAATGAAGCCTCCAGCATTTGTGCATAAGTCTGATGTCTACTGAAATGGAAGCTGGAGAAAAGCCTTTGGAATTCCACTGTCCAGAGTATAGTGTTAACTTGCTGAGTTTGTGTTAAATCTAAAATCCATTTTTGGACTGTTGCCTTAAAGGGATGTAACTGAGGATCAGGTTAATTAGGAGCTTTAGGAGTTATTACAGTAGTAATTGTAGTCTATAAGAACATAAGAAATAGAACAGGAGTAGACCATTCTGTCCCTCAAGCCTGCTCTGCCATTCAATAAGAGCATGGCTGATCTTCTTGCAATTCAATTTCCACATTCCCATTGAACCCCAATAGCCTTTGATTCCCTTGCCTAACAAGAATCTATCTACCTCTGTCTTAAAAATATTTAGTGACACCCACCTCCACCACCTTCTGAGGTAGAGAATTCCATAGTCGCAGAACCCTCTGAGAGAAAAAAATTCTCCTCATCTCTGTCCTAAAATGGCGTCCCTTAATCTTAAAACAGTGCCCCCTAGTTCTGGGCTCACCCACAGGAGGAAACATCCTTTCAACATCCATTCAGGGTCTTGTACATTTTAATCAAATCACCCTCACTCTTCTAAACTCCAGGGGAACAAGCCCAGTCTGTCCAACCTTTCCTCATATGACAACCCGCTCACTTCAGATATCAATCTAGTAAATCTCCTTTGAACCGCCTCCAATGCATTTACATCCTTCCTTAAATTAGGTGACCAAAACTGCACACAGTAATTGAGGTGCAGTCTCACCAATGCCCTGCATGACTGAAGCATAACATCCTTATGATGTTCAATCCCTCTCCTAATAAAGGATAGAATTCCATCAGCCTTCGTAATTACTTGCTGTACCTGCATACTAACTTTTCATGACTCATGGACTAGGTTGTTGGAGGTCAGTCATCTCAGCTCCAGGACATCACTGCAGGAGTACCTCAGGGTGGTGTCCCCCGCCGAACCATCTTCAGCTGCTTCACCAATGACCTTCCTTCCATCATAAGGACAAAGGTGGGGGTGTTCGCTGATGACTGCACGATGTTCAGCACCATTTGTGACTCCTCAGATAGTGAAGCAGTCCATGTCCAAATGCAGCAAGACCTGGACAATATCCAGACTTGAGCTGACAAGTGGCAAGTAACATCCACGTCACACAAGTGCCAGTTAATGACCATCTCAAGCAAGAAAGAATCCAATCATCACCTCTTGATGTTCAATGGCATTACCATCACTGAATACCCCACTATCAACATCCTGGAGGTTACCATTAACCAAAAACTGAACTTCACTAGCCATATAAATACTATGGCTACAAAAGCAGGTCACAGGCTAGGAATTGTGCGATGAGTAACCCACCTCCTGACTCCCCAAAGCCTGTACACCACCTACAAGACATAAGTCAGGAGTGTGACGAAATATTCCCCACTTGCCTGGATGAGTGCAGCTCCCACAACACTCAAGAAGCTTGACATTGTCCAGGTCAAAGCAGCTTGCTTGATTGGCACCACATACACAAACATTCACTCCCTCCACCACCGACACACAATAGCAGCAGTGTGTACCATCTATAAAGTGCACTGCAGGAATTCACCAAGGCTCCTTCAACAGCACCTTCCAAACCCATGACCAGTACCATCTAGAAGGACAAGGGCAGCAGGTAGATGGGTAACACCACCACATGGAAGTTTCCCTCCAAGTCACTCACCAGCCTGACTTGGAAATATATTCCTTCACTGTCGCTGGGTCAAAATCCTGGAACTTCCTTCCTAACAGCACTGTGGGTGTACCTACACCACAAGGACTGCAGTGGTTCAAGAAGGCAGCTCACCACCACCTTCTGAAGGGCAACTAGGGATGGGCAATAAAAATGCTGGCCCAGCCAATGAAGGCCACATCCCATGAATGAATAAAAAAAACACCTAGATCCCTCTGCACCTCAGAATTATGCACCCGTCCTCCATTTAAGTAATGCTCTGCTTTTTTGTTCTTCCTGCCAAAGTGAACAACTACACATTTTCCTATATTGAGCTCCATTTTCCAGATCTTTGCCCACTCATTCAACCTATCTATATCCATCTGCAACCTCCTCATGTCCTCTTTACAACATACTTTCCTACCTATCTGTGTCAACTGCAAATTTAGCTACCATGTCTTAACTCCCCTCATCTAAATCATTGACGTGAATCGTAAAATGTTGAGACCCCAGTACAGGCCACTGTTGGACACCACTCGTAACTTCCTGCCAATCAGAGAAAGACCCATTTATGCATGCCTTCTACTTTCTGTCAGCCAGCCAATCTTCTATCCATGCTAATGTGTTACCCACTACACCATGGGCTTTTATTTTCCATAATAATGTTTGATGTGGCACCTTATCAAATGCCTTCTGGAAATACAGGTATAGTACATCAACTGGCTCCCCTTTATCCTCTGCACATGTTACTCCTTCAAAAAACTCCAATAAACTGGTTAAACATGATTTCCCTTTCACAAAACCATGCTGACTCTTTCCAATTGCCTTGATCTCTTCTAAGTGCCCAGCTATAACTTCCTTAATGATTGATTCTAATAAATTCCCCATGACAGACACCAGGTTAACAGGCTTATAGTTTCCTGTTTTCTGCCTCCCTCCCTTCTTGAATAAAGGGGTTATATTTGCTACTTTCCAAATTGAAGGAACCTTTTCAGAATCCGGCGAATGTTGGAAAATTTACACCAGCGCATCAACTACCTCATTAGCCACCGCTTTTAAGACCCTAGGACGTAGTCCATCGGGATCCTGAGACTTGCCAGCCTGCAGCTCCATCAATTTGCTCAGTACCATTTCCCTAGTGATTTCAATTGCACCAAGGTCCTTTCTCCTGTTCACCTCCAGCTATTACTGGAATTTTTTTTGTATCCTCTAGAGTGAACTCAGAAGCAAAATATTTGTTCATTTCTTCTGCCATTTCCTTATTGTCTACTCCTAGCCCCTCACTGTCACTCTCTAGAGGTCCAACACTCACTTTACTTACTTACATCATCGTGCACTTGCATGGTATTTCAGTCAGCGGGAGCATGCCGGAATTGGTAGTATGCCCGCCGACAATTAAGAGACCTATTAAGTCCATTAAAAAGTTAATTAAAAGAAATTTTTCGCTGCTCTTCCAACCTTACAGTTGGTGGGCAGGCATAAAGGCCAAGCAGCCTTTGCATTTTTTTGGAAACCTCATCCACGGGCAGGATGAGGTTTTTAAAAGAAATAAAAATCAAATAAAATCTTTATTTTTTCATTAATAACATGACCCTGCTCATGTCACAGAGTCACACGAGGGAACATGTTTCATTACATTTTTATTTTTTAATTTTATTTTTTCATATATCTTCATCTCCCTGAGGCAGCTCTCTGCTGTAAGGAGATTATGTTGTGCACGCTCGCGCGAAGGTCACGCTAGCCCGGCTCGCCCTCCTCCCCCCACCCACACAGGCAGCGCTGAGCACTGCTGCTCACATATCATGCTGGGCAGAACTTAATTGGCCCACCACAGTGAAATTGTCTTCCAGGCCCAATCGCAGGCGGAGGTTGGTTTCCTGACTGCCCCCGCTGAGCCAGTACTCAAAGGGCAAAATTCTGCCCCCGGATACTTTGTCCCAAAAGACAGTCACACCTCTTAGAATAGAAACCATCTGTTTTGGTCAGCAGTGAGGGACAGGAGGATGTGACTGTCAGTAAGACAGGTCATGGGACCGAGCAGACAGTAGTGGAGGAGCCTCAGACTTTGCAATTGTCAAACAGGTTTGAGGTGCTCAAACCTGTGTGGATGAAAACGGAGTCTGCAAGGTGGATGAGCTGGCTGGCCATGGCACTATGGTACAGGAAGCCATTCAAGCAGGGGGAGCAAAAAGGAATGTAGTGGTGGTAGTGGATAATATAGTGAGGGGGATTGACACTGTTCTCTACAGCAAAGAGCAAGAGTCCAGACGGCTATGTTGCCCGCCCAGTGCTAGGGTTTGGGTCATCTGCTCAGGGCTAGAGAGGAACCCGCAGTGGTAGGGGGAGGATCCAGTTGTCGTGGTCCATATAGGTACCAGTTACATAGGTAGAACTAGGAAAGAGGTTCTATGAAGTCAGTATGAGGAGCTAGGTACCAAATTAAGAAGCAGAAACTCAAAGGTAATAATCTCTGGATTATTACCTGAGCCACTTGCAAATTGGCATAGGCAAACATGATTAGAGAGATGAATGCATGGCTCAAAGAGAAGTGAGTTCTGGTTTGTAGGACACTGGCATCAGTGATGGGGAAAGTGGGAGTTGTACCGTTGGGATGGTTTACACCTGAACCATGCTGGGACAACTGTCCTCACAAATCGCATAACTAGGGAAGTAGAGAGGGCTTCAAACTAAACAAGAAGGGTGAGGGATCAAGCTTGGGTAGAGGTAGCAATTCAAGATGTAGAGTCAAGACAGGAGTGTAAAATTGTAATATGAGAAATGAGGGTCAGAGAATGGCAGAAAGGGACAGAGAGAAAAAACGTAAGAATACATCAATAGTCAAGACTAGATGTTGCAAAGGTAACAGAAAGACAAAACTGAAGGCTCTCTATCTGAATGCACGTGGCATTCATAGCAAAGCAAATGAATTGATGGCCCACATTGAAGTAAATCAATATGATCTGATAGCAATTATGGAGACATGGTTGCAGGACGACAAAGATTGGGTCTTTAATATTGAAGGGTACGTGACATTCAAGAATAGGAAGTGAGGTAAAGCTGCAGGGGTAGCACTGTTAATCAAAGAGGGCATTGGTGCAATAATTAGAGATGATCTCGGTTCAGGAGATCAGGATATAAAATCGGTTTGGGTGGAGATAATGAATACTATGGGAAAAAAGTCATTAGTGGGAGTGGTCTACAGGCCCCCTACCAGTAGCTACAGTGCAGGACACAGTATTCAAGAGAAACATTGTGTGCTTGTGATAAAGGGTTGGCAATAATCATGGATGATTTTAATCTACAAATAAACCGTAAAAATCAGATTGGCAGTAGTAGCCTGGATGAGGAGTTCATAGAATGCTTTTGAGATAGTTTCTTACAGCAGCATGTTCTGGAACCAACCAGAGAGCAGGTTATATTAGACTCGGTATTGTGTAGCATGACAGGGTTAATTAATGTCCTCAGAGTAAAGGCACCTCTAGGCACCAGTGAACATAACATGATTAAATTTTACATCCAGTTTGAAAGGGAGAAGAATGGGTCTAAGACTAGCATCTTAAACTTAAATAAGGGCAACTATGTGGGGATGAAAGCTGAGCTAGCTGAAGTGAACTGGGAAACTAGGCTGGAGGATAGATCAATAGGGAAGCAGTGGTAGACATTTAAGGGGATATTTCAGAGTATTCAGAATAAGTACATTCCTACTATAAAGAAAAATTCTCAGGAACGACCCACCATCCGTGGCTAACTAAAGATGTTAAGGAAAGCATCAAACTTAAGGAAAGAGCATACAGCTCCGCAAAGATGAGTGGCAGGACAGATGATTAGACAGAATATGAAGAACAGTAGAGAATTACTAAAAGGTTAATCAGGAGAAAGGAATTAGAGTATGAGAGGAAGTTAGCTAGAAATGTAAAAACGGATAGCAAGAGTTTCTACAGATTTTCAAAAAGGAAAAGTGAGCGTTGGTCCTCTAGAGACTGAGTTTGGTGTTAATAGTAGATAATAAGGAAATGGCGGAAGAAATTAACAAATACTTTGCTTCTATGTTCACTATAGAGGATACAAAAAACATTCCAGTAATAGCTGCAAATCAGGAGGTGAATGGGAGAGAGGAACTTGATAAAATTGGAATCACTAGGGAAACGGTACTGAGTAAGTTGATGGAGCTGCAGGCTGGCAAGTCTCCTGGTTCCGATGGACTACATCCTAGGGTCTTAAAAGAGGTAGTTGATACACTGGTGTTAATTTTCCAAAATTTGCTAGAGTCTGGAAAGGTTCCATCAGATTGGAAAGTAGCAAATATAACCCCTCTATTCAAGAAGGGCGGGAGGCCGAAATCTGAAACTATAGGCCAGTTAGCTTGATGTCTGTCATGGGAAGTTATTAGAATCGATCATTAAGTAAGTTATAGCTGGGCACTTAGAAGAGCTCAAGGCAATAGGGAAGAGTCAGCATGGTTTTGTGAAAGGAAATTTTGAAGGAGTAACATGTGGATAAAGGGGAGCCGGCTGACATACTGTACTTGGATTTCCAGAAAGCATTTGATAAGGTGCCACATCAAAGGTTATTATGGAAATTAAAAGCGCATGATGTAGCGGGTAACATATTAGCATGCGGGCATGAGGAGGTTGCAGATAGATATAGATAGGTTGAGTGAGTGGACAAAGATCTGGCAAATGGAGTTTAATGTGGGAAAATGTGAAGTTGTTCACTTTGGCAGGAAGAACAAAAATGCAGAGTATTACTCTAATGGAGAATGGCTGCATAATTCTGAGGTGCAGAGGGATCTAGGTGTTCTAGTACATGAGTCACAAAAAGTTAGTATGCAGGTGCAGCAAGTAATTAAGAAGGCTAATGGAATGCTATCCTTTATTATGAGAGGGATTGAACATCAAAATAAGGATGTTATGCTTCAGTTATACAGGGCATTGGTGAGACTACACCTTGAATAGCGTGTGCAGTTTTGGTCTCATTTAAGGAAGGATGTAAGTGCATTGGAGATGGCTCAAAGGAGGTTTACTAGATTGATACCTGGAGTGAGTGGGTTGTCTTATGAGGAAAGGTTGGGCAGACTGGTCTTGTTTCCACAAGAGTTCAGAAGAATGAGGGGTGATTTGACTAAAGTATGAATAGCCTTGACAAGATGGACGTCGAAAGGATGTTTCCTCTTGTGGGTGAGCACAGAACTAGGGGTCACCGTTTTAAAATTAAGGACTGCCCTTTTAGGACAGAGATGAGGAGATTTTGTTTTCTCTCAGAGGGTTGTGCAGCTTTGGAATTTTCTGCCTCAGAAGGTGGTGGAGGCGGGGTCATTGGATATTTTTAAGGCAGAGGTTGATAGATTCATGTTAGGCAAGGGAATCAAAGGTTATCGGGGTTACGTGACAATGTGGAAATTTCTTATGTTCATGCAGAAGATTGGAGAGAACCAATATTAAGAGGGGAGGGGGGAAACTGTATGTGGCAGGGAGAAGGGTTGTGGGGGAGGTTGGCAATCATGTGGGCTGGGTGAGACGACAGCTTTCTCGAAGACCCAAGAGCCTGGCCCACGCAAGTCCTGAAACACATACCTTGCAGAATCTATGGGTCCCACGCCCACGGGGGAGCACCATTTAAATACACTAATAAGCATCCTGTCTCTCCATGGCGGGACACTCAGGCATACTGATATCTGCTGCTGTTAAAAAAAAATGACATTCAGAACATTCTGGGGTCCCGGATTCCCCATATTTAACTCCTTAAAGCTCCAAACCCAGACCGGAACCTGTTTCCCTGTCATGGCGGGGGGGGGGGTCTCTACATCATGGTTAAAGTGCTTGTTAACAAGTATGTGAAAGAACCAAACAAGAAGTGGCTTACCAAATGCTGTTTGTTGCAGAGGGTTATCTTTCATTAAAGGAATTTAACATCACGGGTGAACATGAAGGTTTATTGCATATGACAGACATTTGAGATTAAACCTACATATAATTTGAATGTGAGTCTGAAACCTGTTACACTTACACCTCTAATAATTGAATTCTCTTTGCCCTTCTAATCCTAGGGGATGAATTTTCGCTCCCGAGTTGGTATGCAGAATCGGGAAATTCCCCAACTCTGCGGACCCGACTCAGGAGAAACTGCTCCAACCCACCGAATTTTTGTTCCTGGGGAATGGGCGCTAACCGGAGTTGGACTCACTGACTGCAGAAAAAATGCTAAGGCAGCCACAGGGGCTGCTGAGTGCAGAGGCCAGCTGTGTAAAAGGCCCACCTTGGTGTTCTGGGTCTTTGTGCCAGTTGTAATAAAAGGAGTAAACAAAGAAATAGCCTCCAGACCTCACCACTCACACCCCTGTGCACTCCTCATGTCCCATGTCCTCTCATATCCTCCATGCCAACTCATGTTCCTCTACCCACCCCTATGGTCCCTCATACACTCCAAGCCAACTTGTGCCCCTCCATCCACCCCTATGGCCCTTTATAGCGCCAATGCCAACTTAGTGCCAATTCATGCCAACCCATGCCCTCAGCCATCACCCTTTTCTCTTATGCCCTCCATGCCCACTCACCCAGTATCCACCATGGACAGACCTCAGAAGCTAAGGTGAAATAAAATAAAGTTGTAAATATCTATTACAGACTTCACTATATTAAAAAACATCTCAATACATTTAAATGCCTTCAACCAATTGGGGGAGGAGATGGCGTAATGGTATTGTCACTGGACTATTAATCCAGAGACCCAGGGTAAGGTCTGGGGACCTGGGTTTGAATCCCACCACAGCAGATGGTGGAATTTGAATTCAATAAAAATCTGGATTTAAAAGTCTAATGATGATCATGAAACCTTTGTTGATTGTTGTAAAAACCCATCTGGTTCACTAATGTCCTTTAGGGAAGGAAATCTGCCATTCTCACCTGGTCTGGCCTACATGTAACTCCAGACCCTCAGCAATGTGGTTGACTCTTAAATGTCCCCTGAACTAGGGCAACTAGGGATAGGTAATAAATGCTGGCCTGGCCAATGACACCAATATCCCATGCACAAATAAAAAAAAGACTTAATCCATTATAAAAAACAAATGTTTCCTTCAAGTACGTAATCCCTTATAAAACAAACATTTGTATTTATAGCCACACATCAAAGATGGCTAATCTCCTTATAACCACTTTGTGCTGTCAATCAAATTGTGAACTTACAGGTCCCCACTGTGATAATGATATGCTGTGGAAGCATTAAAGCAGAAATAATACTATAATGATAGCACTCAAGTTTGTGTCAACAACATGTATTGAAATTGCAAGCACTGATTTTTTTTCAACTGCAGCCTGGCTACTCAAATGACCTACAGACCTTATCCACTTTTCACGAAAATTCATGTATATTCTGAACAATCCCGATGGGATACCTGACCTCTCCCAAAGAGTACCTGGACCTCTCCCAGTGAGAACCTTACCTCTCCAAATAACTCCAGCAGGTTTTGACCTTTTCCCCAAATGTCTAAAGCCCACCAGCTAGTCAGAATATTCTGTTCTGGAGTCTAAGTTTGGTGGTGAGAGTGGATGTGAGAGTGATTTCCCCAGGGGGTGGGGCGGGGGGTGGGGGGTAGTGAGACAGCTGGCCACTTGCAGTCTTGTGCTGTTCAGCTCATTATGTACGTGCCCATGAGGAGCACAATGAGTCTTGCAGTGGGGGCGGGCAGAAAATCACCAACATTACCCCTTGTGGTCAAAGGTCCTGGCATAATATTTAAAAGGCATCTGGGCAGCTTATACTATCCCTTCCTGGACAGCCTGCACTATCCCTTCCACCTTTGCTTGGCCACTGCTCTACCCTTACCCACAAACTTTTCCTCCCTACTTTAGTCATCCTCCACACAACTTGCACTGCCACCACCTGTCTAGCCTGCATAGCCTGGCATTTCCAGAGGCTCCCCAAAGAGGACAATGCAGCAGCTATTCACCATCAATCATGTAAGAAGTCTACCTCGCCAGGTGCATGCCACTTAAATGCAGTCGTGAATGTGAATATTCTAATTTCTCACTGGAAGTGAATTTATATTGGAGAGTGAACTTAATTCTGGTGAGCAGGCCTTTTAATGAGCATGTACATACAAAAGGGATTCCCAACATTGTTCGGCTGGAAGTTCAACCAGGCTTCTAAGAACCAAGAACATTTTTGCAAAAGTTCATCCCTCCATCAGGAAACTGATTTTTGGCCTCACACCAAATTAAATTCCCTGCCAAATTTCCTACTGCTGGCAGGCCTGGAAAATTCCGCCCATTGTGTTTCAGAAACCTAGGTGAACAAAATTGCTTTTAAATATGCAGCTGCCTTCATGAACTGATGATGTATGAAAAATGTCTTGCTCTTGTTCCTATCCCCGGTATCAGCACCGCACCCCCCCCCCCCCAGTGATAATGCTGGGTGCCAGGTTCAAAGGTGGGACTTCCAAAATTGGGGCTCCAGTGTCATTTTTGCTAATGTGCAGAGCCCTTTCAGCTTTATGGAGATTCGAACCTAAATATCTGATTCAAAGTCATTTATTAGATCTTCTAGTCAATGATTCTTCAGACTAAAAGGCTCGCCAATCTCTTCATCCTGGAGGTTATTAATGCCAAGTTACAAAGACAAAAATTTGTGCAAAAGAAGGATTCAACAGTGAATTGTTGAATTGGTGCTCCAAGAGGGTATGGCATGGAACTTGAAGTGGGAAGGCACTGTGATGCCCTCGATTCTCCACATACCTGCACCATGTTGGGGTATGCAGGACTTAAAAGGAAAGGCTAAGTTTTTGATCTTACTCCAGGAGAAGGTCACTGCATGCTTTAGGAATTTCAGGCACCCAGTTACTTGGCTCAGAAGAATTAACTCCTGCCATCTGTATCCTCCAAGCCACACTGATTGCCCATCCGAAACAATTGTCAGCCAAGGAGGAAAGTACCAAGTAAACTGAGCAAAACTGCAGAGACAGATGACATTGACAAATTCAGGAAAGTGACCCAGAGGTCACATACCAGCAACATGTCAGCCCAGCTGACATTTGTTCGGCTTCAGGCTTCCTGGACACCAGCATCAAGTTGGTAACCTAATCCACATGGCCATTTGTCCAGTGTGAGTTTAAACAGTGACCACTGATAGCTATTTGATCACAGCAGGTAAAGTCTCATAGCTGTGCCCATTCACTTGAGGTCTGAGGTCTATCTATGAGTCCAAATGATATATGGACACCCTGAAAAAGAACCTTACAAACTTCTGCATTGCAGATCAGCTCTTTTGGAAAATCACTGCAGCTGACCAGCTCATGTGGAGGTAAGCACTGAAATTGGTTCAGAGAACCATCCAAGCCAAACTTACGACAACTAAAGCTCCCAGAGAAAGGCCAGAGATGGTGCAGCTGCAGAAGTTCCCCCATGCGCCAAAACGACAATGTGAGCCACCAGTTCTGTGTACATGTCCATGTTGATCCCACATTGGACGATTCAGTCATAATAGGACCCATAGAGGACAATGGAAACACTTGCAGCTTGGTCATACTCAAAAAACAAGGAATCTACCAAGATGTTAAAAGCCCAACTTCCAGGCTTAAGATCAACAGGGCTTTGCTTGGCTGTTTCTTTTTTGTCCCTCTATAGTTTAAAGTCACTGAGGACAATTAAAAGATCTACACCAATGGCCCAGCAGTGAAGAAGCAACTCTGCAAGTAACCATTTCTTAATGCCTTCTGGGCTCACAATGTGACCAAATAGTGTATTAAAGAACCAACCTCAGAGGGCACTGCCAACTCTCAGATTGAAAGCTTAAAATCTAAGAATTCGTAATTTGAGCTGAGTAGCGTTTACTCTTCAGACTTTGAATGAAAGACTGTTTATTGACACTGCTAATCAAACACAGTTCAATCTATGAGGCACCTCACTGTGATGGCCTTTTCTAATGCAATGACCTTTCCTCATTGATATGATGTCTTATCACTTGTTGCACTCTGGGAAATTTCACAAGGAGCAGCAGCTCCGGATAGGTGGGGTTATTGCAACAATATTGCACACTGATCTTGATACGCATTTGGGATTCTCTGTGAATTAGGAGGATGATTCATTCCCCACGTTCCTCAGATATTCCACTTTCTGAACGTAGCGAGCGTCTTCGTCTTCCAATTTCTAAAACCTGAAGAAGAAATCGATAGTTCCATCAGACAGTTGTCATGTTTTCACCTATTCAGCTTAGTACCATGGTGCTCTCCAGCTCTATACTGCAGTATTGGCAGATAAGAGGAAACATGTCGTCTATCAATATAGTTATACAGTGATGGTGCCTCGCTTTCTGAAAGCCACAAAGGGGAGGTGGGTGCAAAGAAGTATTGCATCAAATGATTCTACAGCTTTTGCATCACTGTTCCAAACCAAAGTTTTCAGTATAAAAGGACAACATGCAGCCCATTGTGTTTGTACTGGTTCTTTGCTGGACCAAAGCTTTCCCTGCTCACCCTGCATATTCTTCTAATTTAAATATTGCTGAAATGACATGTTACCAAAGCTTTTTGACTTACATGTATCAGGACAAACAAAAATGTCAAATTTCAAATAATCACAACAATTTATACTACAGGAAAAAGGGTTCTGATTAGTTGGCAAGTCAAATCTGATTGGCTGAGGCATTAGCTTATTTTTTATTCATTCATGGTATGTGGGCATTGCTGGGTAGGCCAGCATTTATTGCCCTCCCCTAATTGCCCTTGAGAAGGTGGTGGAGTGTTCTTGAACTGCTGTAGTCTATGTGATGTAGGTACACCTACAGTGCTTTTAGGGAGGGAGTTCCAGTATTTTGACCCAGCCATGGAGAAAGCAATGGGGAACTATAGACTTCCGAAGCTCCACAGTAATTCACAAAAAGCTCAAGGCTTGAACATACCCTTTTGTTTGCAGAGAATGGGTCCTTGTATATGAAGTATGTCACTTCTAACAAGTATAAATGAGCTACATTACGAGTTCCACTGGCTATCTTACATTGGTTGTTAGTGTAGCTATTAGCACACTCAGGATTGTTTAGCAAGTGAAATTGTGGAATCACATCTAACAGTAGATGTTTTGTTTTGGGTCTTACAAGTGTGGGCTGGTTGAGTAAGGTCTATACTCTGCTTATCATGAGGAGACGGGTGGCATTGTGGTAACCCCCACTGAACTAGTAATCCAGAGGCCCAGGCTCTGGATACATGGGTTCAAATCCCACAACAGCAGCTAGTGGAATTTAAATTCAATTAATAAATCTAGAATTGAAATCTAGATTCAGTAATGGTGACCATGAAATTATCATTAATTGTCGTAAAAAACCCATCTGGTCCATTAAGGTTCTTTATGGAAAGAGATCTGCTGTCCTTACCTGGTCTGGCCAACATGTGACATCAGTTTATAGCAATATGGTTGACTCTTAAATACTCTGAAATGGCTTAACCACTCAGTTTCAAGGGCAATTAGGGATGGGAAACAAATGATGGCCTTGTGGGCAATCCCAGCAAAGAATAAAGCCAAAACAGAAGGAACATGCTATAAGACACAGTCAGCCAATCATTGGCATGCACGACCTATGTACCTGGCATCGCAACAGTACTGAAATTCATAAATGATGTTGCTCAATTGTGTGGCGGGTAAAATGTCTATTGTTAGATGTGATTGGGTAGAACTTGCTGAACAATTCTGAGTGTGCTAATAGACACACTAACAACCAACTTAAGATAATCTGTAAGATAGCTCATTTATGCTTGCTAGAATTGATATATATTCATACACAGAGACCCATTCTCTGGAAACAAAAGGAATATTTTCAAGCCTTGTACCTTTTCTGAATCATCCTGGAGCTTGTGGAACCTATAATTCCCTGTTGCTTTCTCCATGGCAATGCCTTAGCCAAATAGAGTTGACCAATCAGCAATTTTTTCTCCTATCGTATAAAATGTTGTGATTGTTTGAAATGTGGCTTTCTTGCATTTGCCCTGATGAATGCAAAACAAAAAGCTTCAGAAACATGTCTCGCTTTTCAGTAATATTCAAATCTCTGCGAGTTGTGTTAAGGACACTCAAGTTCCTCTCAATGTCAATATTTACTAATCTCTCACCATTTAAAAAATATTCTGCTTTTCTATTCGTCCCAGCAAAGTGGAAAATTTCTCATTTCCACACATCTGTATCCTCCTCACAGTTCATTATCTTAGCTAGATTTGTGTTGTCAGACAACTTGGATACATTACACACAGTACCCTTATCTAAGTCATTGATATAGATTGTAAATAGCCCTAATCTTGTGTAACAACCTCTGTTGTAGCATCTCATCAAATGCCTTTGGAACATCCAAATATACTACATCCACTGGTTTACCCTTATCTAACCTGCTAGTTACATTCTCAAACATCAGGAACTTTGGGAACTTCAAGAGACTTCATGTGTCTTAGGGAATCATTTGTATCGAAGAAAGTTTCTAGCAGATTGAGTTTAAATTTGGGAATTCTGAGCTTGAGGTTTAGTTGGAGTCACTGATGAGCAGTAATGAAGATAAGAGTTTCCTTTAGCGTACATTCCAGGAAGTGGTCATCCCACGGTTGGTGAGAGTTCAGAGTGGCTAGCCAGAAGAATAGGAGGTAGCAGGAAGTGCAGGAGGTGTGTGTCAGTCTTAGCACTGGAGAATGCTAGCAGTGATGACAGCTTGTAGAAGTGCATGGCACTAGCGGGCACTGCACAGGAGAGAACAGTAAGGAATAGAAATGCAGCTATTAATTGGAGATTCCATATCTAGGTAGACAGAAAGGCATATAGAATGCTCTATAGTGTGCTGCCTCCCTAGTAAAGGCCAGGGTAATGGGCATCACAGAGAAGGTGCATTGTGATACACGTCAGTACTAATGAAATAGGGAAGGCCGATGTTGAGATCCTACAGTCAGATTTTCAGGACCCAAGGAGAAAGATAAAAAACCTTGAAATTTTGAGGTACAAGGACCTTGTAGGTAGTAATCTCTGGTTGACTCCCAGTGCTGTGCACTAGAAAGAGTAGAAATAGAAGATACGGAGGACATGTGCATAGCTTGAGGAATTGTGCAGGAGTGTGGGCTTCAGATTCTTGGAGCATTGGGACCAGTTCTGAGGCAGGAGGCACCTATTCAAAAGGAATGCATTGCACCTCAACAGGAATGGGAGCAATGTCCTCACAGAGAGCTTCACTAGTGAAGTTGGGAAGGGTTTAAATGAAATTGGCAGGCGGATGGGCATCATTATATGGAAATAGAAAAGAGGAATGAGGTGAGACTGAGGTGAGTGGGTGGAGAAATGGCAAATGGAATTTAATCCTGAAAAATATGAGGTAATGCATTTGGGGAGGGCAAACAAAGCAAGGGAATACTAAAATAAACAGGAAGTTATTGAGAGAGGTTGAAGAAGTGAGAGACCTTGAGGTGGCAGGACAGTTGGACAAGGTGGTCAAGAAGACATATGGAATGCTTTCCTTTATTGGGCAAGGTATTGAATACAAAAGCAGAGATGTAATGATAGAACTGCATAAAACGCTGGTTAGGCCACAGCTGGAATTTTGTGTACAGTTCTGGTCACATTATAGGAAGGACATAATTGTTCTGGAGGGAGTGCAAAGGAGACTTATAAGAATGCTGCCAGGGCTTGAAAATTGTAGTTATGAGGAGAGATTGGATAAGTTAGAGTTGTTTTCCTTAGAACAGAGGAGGCTAAAGGGTGATGTAATTGAGGTGTACAAAATTATGAGAGGCCCAAATAGAGTAGACAGGAAAGTCTTGTCTCCCCTAGTTGAGGGGTTAATTACCAGGGGACATATATTTAAGGTGATTAGTAGAAGGATTGATTAGATGGGACATGAGGAAAAGACTTTTCACCCAGGGGGTGGTGGGCATCTGGAATTCACTGCCTAAGTTGGTGTCTGAGGCTGAAACACTCAACTGATTTAAAAGGTACCTGGATCTGCACCTTAAGCTCTGTAACCTGCAAGGCTACAGACCAGGTGCTGGAAAGTGGAATTAAAATGAGCGGCTGGTTTCTTTTTTCTCTTTATTGGCTGGCACAGACACGATGGGCTGAATGGTCTCCTTCTGCACCGTAATTTTTCTATGGCTCTATGATACTACTAGAGAAGCAAGTAGTACCATTTTAAATAAGATCAAACTAAGCATGACTATGATGAATACGAAGACGGGCTTAGAATGCATGTATGTAAATGCACAAGGTGCAGTGAATAAGGTTATTGAGCTACAAGCACAAATAGATGTGGGAATATGATGCAGGTGTGTCAATAACAGAAATGTAGCTTTAAAATTGTGATGACTGAGTTTTAATATTCAAGGATATTCACGTGTTCAGAAAAGAAAGGGAAGGAAAAACTGGGGGTAGGTGGTGGTGCTGATCAGGGAAGACATTGTGGTGTTGGGCAGAGTGGAAGTCCTTGAGGGGACAAGGACAGAATCCATTTGGTTAGAACTGAGAAGCAAGAAAGGTATGATCACACTACTGGGGTATTCTATAGGCCTCTAAATAGTGTTTCTCTTGCAGGTGCCAGACTGAGAAAATCACACGATATCTTCCAGTTCCATACCCATACTGGGATTCGGTTACATGCATTCATCCAGGATCTGCAGACTGCCAAAGGGCAATACAGGCTAATACTTTTCCCCACAGTACTCAGCAGGGAGATGCCTCGAAAGTGTTGCAACTGCTGCAGCACCCCTTGTCCTTGTACAGGGTCACAATCTTTGCATCACTCATGATCTGGGGGCAGCCCCCTCCCTCCAGCAAAAACAGAAGTTTGCACAAATACTGCAGGAGTGCTGGTTTCCCATGCTTGATGAGTTCAGGTGGTATATCACCATCACCTGCAAATTTGTTCATCCAAGCAAGTCAATAGCTTTGCTAAACTCCTTCACTGTGCGTTCGATATTGAACTCTGTCATGACAAGCAAGATCTCTGTGGTGTCTAGAACTTCCTCGGTGACTGTGTTCTCCCTAGAATATAACTCAAGGTATCGTTAGATCCATCTCTCCAACTGTTTATTGCAGTTGGTGATGACTTCCCTTTGCCTTAGTTTTCAATAGAGCCATTTTCTTTGTTGATGGACCTGTTGCTTTTTTGAACCCATCACATTTCTTATGATTGCATGCTCTTACACTCTCACATGCTCCTAGCATTCCCTGTGTCAAAGGACATCTGGATATTCTGGCAAAGCTATAACTAATAGTCATTGGCGCACCGCCTGGTAGTCTGTTGGACTTTACTTTGTGCATTCAGAATTTTCTAGCTCAGATCTCTCTTGTAATGTCACTACACTTGAACTGTAGTGATATCCTTGTGCTATCTGTATGTGACACAAATGAGGAACATGGATTCCACTTACTTGAGGATCTCTGGTGAGTTTTATTTACAGTTAAATCAGTACAAGCAGTGGAATAATCTCTAGACACATCCTGTTATCTAGGGTACTAGAGTGCTGAGAGAGGCTGTGGCTCTGGTCAATTGATGACATCCAAGTACCTGGCTCATCTGCAATGTTGAGCTTCTTGAAGCGACATCTCTCTTAAAGAGATATTACAACATCACTCTTTTTCCAAACGTAAATCTCATACCTTACAAGTGAGAACACATAGACACTGAGTAGTAGCTAACTTAATTATGCAGAGATAGAGATTTTAAGATTTACAAGTACAGAAATAATGATTGTAAAATTTACGAGTTTGGAAGTCTAGGAGTCCATAAATCATTTCAATGGTTGGACAAGTCTTCCAGATTTTATGGTGGAAACTTCTGGAGATGTGCGTTTTGCCCTAGGCTATTCTTGATTTGCAGATGTTGGTGTTTGGTTGTTGTCCTGCTGTTCCATCCCATTATCATCGTCTGAGTGTGTTTTATCGTGTTGGCTGTATGCAATTGGTGTGCTGTGTATTTCCCTTAGCTGGCTTCTGATCCTCCTCAACGTTGCTCTGTTGGATGTTGTGATTTCATAAGGGCTCACTGGGTTCACTGCACACTTTGGATACCTCTGCGGATAACCGTATTTCCATTGTGGGGTATGAAACCCTGACATTTTGTCTTACGTGTAGCTGAGGAGTTCCGCATCTGAATGCCTGTCATGCATCATCTTCAGCCGCTCTTGTTTATCAAGAAGTGTGCCCTGCATCTTGGAGATTTTGGATAGGTGATGATCTGCAAGATCATTTTCACTTGCTTTCCAAATGTGATTTCTGCTGGCAATGATAACTCCAGAGGCATAGCTCGGAGTGTAACATGGCAACACAAAAATCTTGATTCATTGTCCTGCACTTCAGGATAGGCCATTAGATCGGGGGGTAGTGTGAAGAGGATGTCACATGGTTCACGCCCCCTTTGACACACATGTCCCTGAAAGGTCTGCCCGGATACTGTGGTCCATTTTCTGAAATGATTTCATCAGGTGTGCCGTACAGGCTGAATATTGCATCCGGTGTGTCTGCCACAGATGCACTGGACATGTCCCTTGGTTGCCTGAAAATTGGAAATCTAGAAAAGAAATCAGTAACTAAGATAAAGTTGTCTCCATTTATGGTAAATAGATCGGTGGCAGAACCTTGTGAGGGTATAAAGTTTCTAAACGTTACTGTGGCTGGTCGTTCTGGCATGCCTTGTACATCCTCACTAATGTCACCATTAATCCTTGGCCAATAGATCGTATCACATGCCAGTCGTCTCATCTGCTTTATGCCCATATGTCTTTGGTGTAGTTGTGACAATATGCCCTGTCGGAGAACTACTTACACAAGTACTTGTTTTCCTTTGAAAATTTTGCCTCTCGATATACCGAGTTCATCTCTATCCAGCCAGAAACATCTGAGGTTGGCTGGCACCTCTTAGCATGTCAAGCCATCCTTCTATGATGGCTTTTCATAGTGCCTTCAGTTGCAGATCATTAGCTATTTCTGACTGAAGTTGGTCACACTTGCAGTGACCAAAATGCAGTAGGTGAATTTTGAGCACATCTTCCACCTCAATGTTTATGCTGTCTACTTATAGATCCAGGGGAATGTTTACATCCTTGTTCAGATTTGATAATGTGCCCAGCATATTCGAGGTGAATATTTTGGTTCCAGTTTTGTAGCAGGTGTACCCCTGTACGTTTACGAAGAGTCATTGTAATCGAAGTGGTGCACTCCTCAGTGGTTTGTGCCAGATCATCTCCAATGGCTTGGGGTCAGTTTCTACACTGAACTGCTTATTGAATAGATAAGTGTGGAAACTTGTGATCCAACATACCAGAGCAAGTGTTTCACACTCTGTGCTGAAGTAATTGGATTGTGCTTGAGATAGGTTTTTGGATCTGAATGCGATCAGTTTGCCATCTTGCATGATGCATGCTCCTGGTCGTTTCTGTGAGGTGTCGACTTCCAGGACTGTCTGTTTCCTTGGGTTATAATACTGTAGAGTGCAGGTATCTGCTTGACAACGATTATTTGAGAGACTTGAACATATGTTGATGGTCCTCATGTTTCACATATGATACATCTTTCTTCAGTAGCTCTCTCAATGCCAATGCCTTGTCAGAAAAGTTCAGAATGTATGACGCCAACAAAGTGAAAAATCCAAGACATTTCTGTAGACCTTCTTTGTCCTATGGGGTAAGCATGTGTCTGACATATTCAACTTTGCCTGGATCAGGATGGATTCCGCAACCTGAATAGATACCTGGTTCATCTGCATGCCAAGCCTATAAAAGGACATCACTCTTAAAGAATTATTACAACTTGAACCAATCAAAATTTTTCTGGTCTTGCTTCCTATATGTTGAGAGTGCAATATTGTAGATGGTATCTCAAATTATGCTCCACTTCGCCTCTGCACTGTTTGGGGAATGCTGGAAAACGTCTGTTCAATTGAGAAGTGGAACTGTTTAGGTAGTATGACCGAGCTTGATATGAGGATTGCATTTCTGCTTTGAAATAAAAAATCTGCAAGGGTTGCATCCTAACTCTGCTGCACATCTGGGAGAGATCTGTATCACAACTGACACTGTGGTAGCTGTGTGTATTGAGAATGCTGTTCAGAGAGTCACGCCTGGTGATGATCAGGTCCAGCTGGTCCCAATACCTGATCTTGGATTTTTCCAGGACAACTTGGGGCATGGTTTTTTCTGAAAGAAAGGGTTAATTACACAAAGTTTCTGATAGCGGCAGAGCTCAAGTAGTCTCTGTCCATTTTCATTTATCCCTCCCAAGCCATGATGTCCAAGAAGAGAGGAGCACGCCTCATGGTCCACACCCACTCCTAAGTTAAAAACCCCCAGTAGGTAAAGATGTTAAGATTTAGGGATTCTGCTGATAGCAGTGTCAAACTTCCCATAGAACTGGTCTTCTGCCTCTATAGTAGAGCACAGTGTTAGAGCACAGATCTTTATGAGGTTAACTGGCCCTATTTAAGTTGAGAGATGGCTGGAGCAAACATGTACTGCACTATTCATGGAGGTTCTATCATAAAGAGTAGCAAGATCTTTGCAGCACAGTCTACACTCTGCTCATGTGTTTCCTCTGAACCCCTCCCCTGCCAGATGAATGTGTAAAGTTTTCCTTTCAGTGATTGTCT
The DNA here is from genome assembly GCF_017639515.1 of Carcharodon carcharias. NCBI lineage: Eukaryota > Metazoa > Chordata > Chondrichthyes > Lamniformes > Lamnidae > Carcharodon > Carcharodon carcharias. The sequence goes on along the minus strand of NC_054469.1, from coordinate 10,435,303 downwards.
TTCAGGGAGCCTTTTATATTGTATATCAATGTTCAGTCTATCAAATTCCATAGAATCACAGCTGCTTTGTGCACGTTATCAACCAACTGCAAGTCATCTGGCAATTCCATGAACCACCTTGTCAATCAAAGAGTTGGCATCTCCTTTCTTCTCTTTTGTTTAGTTTGCTTGCATGGTGCGATGGATTCCATCCATTTGTTGAGCAGAGACTCTAACCTCCAAGTGCCCACTGAAGCGATTGGACTGTGGTGAGTCAACAGCTTACAACTCAAGCTGGGCAGCCCCCTGTCAGTAAGGAGCTGACCTGTCAAGCTCATTCTACAATCATGTTTTAATCATGGCTATCTATATATTTGGGATTCTCTATGTGCCTGGGAGACTCCCTGTGTCTGCAACTCTCCATATCGCTAGGACTTCCCATGTGTCTGAAACTCTATTTGAGTCTGGTTACGTGTCTATGGCTAATCTGTAATCTAACTCAATGAACCACCTTTTTCCCATATTTCTTAGTACCTTTGACCAGCAAAAATCTATCAATTTCCATGTATCTTGAGCTATGCGTTTCCTAGGGCTCTCCATTTGTTTTGAATTCTGCATTTATCTGGGATTCGCCCATTGTCTGGAATTCTGGAAATCCCATGTATCTGGGATTTATCTTTGCCCTTTGTCTGGGTCTTGCCCCGAGTCTAAGACTAGCCCTGTGTCTGGAAAGGCCCCTATGTCTTGAACTATGCAAGTATTTAGAGTTCACCATGTATTTGGAATTCTTCATGGGTCAGCAACTTTCACTCGGAGACATGGAATCTTTCTCTGACAGCAAAAAACAGTGCATGATGAACTCAATTGTTCAAATTAACGCTCCTCGAGCTTTAGGACTTACTGTGTCAGAGTCAGAATAGTTGCAGGGCTTCATGTTTCAGTGGTCGTCATGTGCATGTTCAGGGTCCTGTAACAAGAGAACAGAAGCACTTAGTACAAATCTTGCGAACCACAAACATCAAAATTGCAAGTCCACTTGAGTATTAAGAAGCTGGATGTTAGGGCAAGAATGGTCAACTTTAGAATACCGTAGACCTTCCTTTCTCTTTTGGTTTTTCCCATGTAACATGGGGTGGTCACGATGCTGATCATCTTCATATCAAACATCATTTTTTGGATTTGGAGGGGTAAACAATTTCCTTACACACCTTAATGTACTCGATCCCACTCTCAAATTTACCTTTGAAATAGAACAGTCTAAAGAGCTCACTAATGGGTTCTCTACTACTGTCTATCACAAGCTTATTTTCATTGGTCAATAAAGCATTGAGATGCTGAGTTTGCCTAGTGGTTGCACCAGCCCTGCCCAGTCAGATCATCATGTAAACTCATGAGTTTTTTTAATTCATTTACGAGATGTGGGTGTCACTGGCTAGACCAGCATTTATTGCCCATCCCTAATTGCCCTTAAGGAAGTGGTGGTGAGCTGCCTTCCTGAACCGCTGCAGTCCCTGTGGTGTAGGTACACCTACAGTGCTGTTAGTGAGAGCTTTCCAGGATTTTGACCCAGTGACAGTGAAGAGCAAGTGATATATTTCCAAAATAAAAACAAAAATATCTGGAAAACTCAGCAGGTCTGGCAACATCTGCGGAGAGGAACAGCTAACGTTTCGAGTCCGCATGACTCTTCAACAGAACTAAGTAAAAAGCTCTTTTTACTTAGTTCTGTTGAAGAGTCGTGCGGACTCGAAACGTTAACTGTGTTCCTCTCCGCAGATGCTGCCATACCTGCTGAGTTTTTCCAGGTATTTTTGTTTTTGTTTTGGATTTCCAGCATCCACGGTTTTTTGCTTTTATTTTGCTGATTTATTTCCAAGTCAGGATGGTGAACAGCTTGGAGAGGAACTTCCAGGTGGTGGTGTTTCCATGTGTCTGCTACCTTTGTCCTTCTAGATGGCAGTGGCTGTGGGTTTGGAAGATACTGTCAAAGGAGCCTTGGTGAATTCCTGCAGTGCATCCTGTAGATGGTATACACCGCTGCTACTGTGCAGAAGTCATGGAGGGAGTGAATGTTTGTGGAAGGGGTGCCAATCAGGTGGGCTGCTTTGTCCGGGATGGTGTCACGCTTCTTCAGTGTTGTTGGAACTGCACTCATCCAGACAAGTGAAGAGTATTCCATCACACTCCTGACTTGTGCCTTGTAGATGGTGGAAAGGCTTTGGGAAGTGAGGAAGTGAGTTACTTGCTGCAGGATTCCTAGCCTCTGACCTGCTCTTGGAGCCACAGTATTTATATAGCTAATCTATTTCAGTTTCTAGTCAACAGTAACGCCCCTGGATGTTGATAGTAGGGGATTCAACAATGGTAATGCCAATTGAATGTCAAGGGGCGATGATTAGATTTTCTCTTTCTGGAGACAGTCAGTGCCTGGCACTTGTGTGGCGCGAATGTTACTTGCAACTTGTCAGCCTAAGCCTGGATATTGTCCAGGTCTTGCTGCATTTGGACATGGGTTGCTTCAGTATCTAAGGAGTGGTGCTGAACATTGTGCAATAATCAGCAAACATCCCCACCTTTGACCTTATGATGGAAGGGAGGTCATTGAAGCAGCTGATGATGATGGGGCAATAATTGGTCGGGTTGGATTTGTCCTGCTTTACGTATAGGACATACCTGGGCAAGTTTCCATTTTGCTGGGTAGATGCGTGGCAAGTTTTGGAGCACAAGTTTTCGGTACTATTGCTGGAATATTGTTATGGCCCATAGCCTTTGCAGTATCTAGTTCCATCAGCCATTTCTTGATATCATGTGGAGTGAATGGAATTGGCTGAAGACTGACATCTGTGATGCTGGGGACCTCCAAGCCTCCGGAGGAGGCCGAGATATCTCATCCACTGGGCACTGAAATTTGTTGCAAATGCTTCAGCCTTATCTTTTGCACTGATGTGCTGGGCTTTTCCATCATTGATGATGGTGATATTTCTGGAGTGTCCTCCTCCAGTGAGTTGTTTAATTGTCCACCGCCATTCACGATTGGATGTGGCAGGACTGCAGATCTTAGATCTGATCTGTTAGTTGTGGGATCGCTTAGCTATGTCTATCACTTGTTGCTTAGGCTGTTTAGCACACAAGTCATCCTGTGTTTTCACTTCACCAGGTTGACACCTCATTTTTAGTAATGCCTGGTGTTGCTCCTGGCATGCCCTCCTACAGTCTTCTGATAACGATAGGGTGGGGGATATGCCGGGCCATGAGGTTACAGGTTGTGGTTGAGTACACTTCTGCTGCTGCTGGTGGTCCATGGTTGCCCAGTCTTGAGTTGCTAGTTGGAGGGTATCATCAAAATGAAGACGGGACTTCATCTCCACAAGGACCGTGCAGTGGTCACTCCTACCGATACTGTCATGGACAGATGCATCTGCGGATGATGCCAAGTATGTTTTTCTTCTTTTTGATTTCCTCACCACCTGCCGCAGACCCTTGAGGAGTCTAAGATTTGGATCCTTTAAGACTCAGCCAGCTCAGTCGTGATAGTGCTACCGAGACACTGTTGGTGATGGACATTGAAGTCACCCACCCCAGAGAACATTCTGTGCCCTTGCTACCCTCAATGCTTCACTCCAAGTGGTTTTCAACATGAAGGAGTACTAATTAATCAGGTGAGGATGGTACATGATAATCAGCAGGAGGTTTCCTTATCCATGATTGACCTGATGCCATGAGACTTCTGTGAGACAGCTCTCCTAATTTTGGCACAAGCCAGAATACGAGGGGGACTTTGCAGGGTCAACAGGGCTGAATTTGCTATTGTTGTTTCTGGTACCTATGTTGATGCCAGGTGGCCCACCCAGTTTCTTTCCTTTTTATTGACTTTGTAGCAGTTTGATACAATTGATTGGCTTGCTGGGCATTTAAGAATCAACCACATTACTCCAGATCTGGAGTCACATATAGGCCAGGCCAGGTGAGAACAGCAGATTTCCTTCCCTAAAGGGCATTAACAAATAGTTTCATGGTCATCATTAAACTGCTGTGGTAGAATTCGAACCTGAGTCCCCAGAGCATTACCATGGGTCTCTGGATTACCAGTCCAGTGACAATAGCACTACACCATCATCTCCCCACAGCCTCCACTGACAGCCTGAAAAGTGCCCAGTCTACCTGAAATTACCCTGGATAATAAGTATCTCAAAAAGTTGAGCAACAGATGAAGTTAGTCATTTTATTACTATGCAGTAGCAACATGTATATTATAGGATGTTGCCATCAAACCAAAAAGACACTCTGCCTACCACACAAATGAGCTTTGTAGTATATGAATTTCAGTGCTGGTGCAATGTGTCATGCCTAGTAAATCCTTGAAAAAGTGGACAATGTTCTGCAAAGATGGCTGAAGGTCCGGTGACCTTTTGTGATTTCTGTACAGACACAGAATTAACTCAGATCTCTGGAAAGTTCTTAAAATGTAAATGAGCGTGGGTGGAGTGCCCTCCCTTGAACAGGCATGCTGGCTACAAAACCACTTGTCAATTTACAGAATTCACAGCTCCTATTGTCTGGTATTTACCAAAACTCAAATTCAATGGTTGTACCCCCACACACCACCACACTGCCCCCACCTCCCACCCCAACCCCCAGACTCTTAACAAAGAGAGGTGCAGGGAAACCAGTTTATTACAAGCAGGTATGACAGTCACCATTCATCCCCCATTCTGTAGCAATGGCTTCTAACTACAAATCATTTTTGTGAACAATAGAAGTATTGATCATGTTGTGAGGGTATTGAGCCATGGTAAGCTAGCACCTGTGGGAGTGACCATTGGTTGACTGGAGATTGTAACATTTAAAGGTACAGAATATAGCAAGTTTTGATACATCAGACCCTGCCTCAGAACAGAGGCTAGCTTCTGTTGTAAGTTTTAACAGGATGCAGATCGGTTCAAACAGCAAAGAAGAACAGTTGTCAGCTCAGTAAAGCTGAAATGGCCCTCTTCTCTGTGAAGCTGGAGTTGGGGCAAAGAAAGGCCTGTGAGCAGTGGGTGTTCTGCTCTGAGCAGCTAGAAAGCTGGGATCATGCTGGTGAGGTGATGCTGGGGTTCAGCCTTGTAAGCCCAGTGGGACATAGTCTCGGGGGCAGAGTTTGAGCAAATTGGAGGTGAGCAATCATTGGGGAAATTTGAGCTGGAGTCCTGTAGCCTGACAACTAATTGCAGGCAGCAAAGGCAAGAGGTCTTCCAGGCTGAGTTGGAATTGCTGTTGCAGTTAAATCAGAGGCTAAATCCTTGAAAGATAAGAGCAGAAATCCCTTGTGAGGAAGAGAGAGAGAGTTGGAAGGACCTTGTGACTCAGTGATCACTGGATGTTTGGGTGGATTAATGAAAAAAATTGTGGGGTCCATCTTGGTGTCACTGCCATTTGTTGTGCATTTGATAGTTTGTGCTCAGCCATGGTTTGCCTGTTAATTCACGTTTACCTCATGTTAATTCTGGATGTTAGAGTATAAGATAGGTGGTAGACTGTATACTTTGTTGACTCTTGTGCAGTAAAATTTCTTCTGTTTGTTTAAAACTGTGGGATCTTGTGGTTTTATTCTCTTAGTAAACAACTTGGTTTTCAGTTTCCATCCACTATAAACAAAAGGTTACTTTTAACCGTAACAAAGTGGTCACATGATCAAAACTGACTCCAAATAACAAATCTTATTACTTCAAGAACAAGAGAGAGGCAAGTCAGTGGAGACCAATAAGACCATAGGGACCATCATCTAACAAGAAGAAAGGAACTCTGGCTAATACAACCAATCAACCAGACAGTGAGAGAGCGGTTATTTTGTCTTCACCTGCAAAGATTTGACTGTGTGGAGACTCAGCCACAACTTTGTCTGGAAACCCAGAGATGTCCAACTTCCATTCATTTCCAAAGAACCATGTCAATCCATCCAGGCCTGCAATGCTATGCCTTAAGAAGAACTGATTTAAACATGTAGTTTTTTTGCTTCTTGTTATTCCATTCATAACTTAAGTACATGATTCATTTCTAGAATTCATCTTTTCCTGTGTTTGCATGTCTGTGCTTGAAGAGGTGAGTGTTGTCATTGCAATTCTATTTCAGGATCTTGTGCGAATAAACATTTAGCTTTTCTTCTGATTTAACTTACCAGAAAGCATTAAGGTCACAACATTTAAAAGATTTAAACCACCCCCTCTAAAATATACATATTTGTGGGCAACCAAGGGGTGAGGGAAAAGGGGAAAGTTATCACACCATCTCTCTCCTGTCTGTAACAGATGCCAGGTAGGTAGGTCATTCGGACTCCCAAGAAAAAGAATACTTTTTTATAAATACCAATTCATTGCACTTTAAGTTTAAAATCAGAGATCGGGAGGTCAGATGTTGGGAACTACAGACCGCAGCGGGCATTGGGGTTTCTGCGCATGCATCGGCTGTAGAATGATCACAAATGTCCAGGTCACGATTTTTTCCGTTCTCTGGGCTCCTGTGCATGTGCCAGTCAAAGAATAACAGCACATACACAGTTGGTAGATGTTCTCATTGTTAGACCAGGAACCAGCCCTGTGCACATGCGCAGTTCAATTTTTTTATTTCTTCAGATTGGGAAACCAGCCCTATGTGCCTCCACATAGGAAGAGAAGAAAAATGAAACAGCGCAAAACTGGAGGGCAGGTAATATGAAGAGGAGTGCCATTTGCAAAGAAGGCACCCCATGGAGCAGGACACAGGGAGGGGAACAGGGAGAAGGTCCCAGAAGAAGGTCCCAGGCAGGGACAAATACAGGAATAAGAAACAGATCCCAGAAGACAGTCCCAGGTAAAGGAAAGGACAGAGATCAGAAATAGATCCTGTTGAACAAAGTTGAGAGAAAGGAACAGAATAATTGGCTCTGAGTTAAACAGGAAGCTATGGGGAGCAGATTTGAAGTGACATGGGCTTGAGAGAAGCTAGAAGATCTGAGAAGGCAGCAGGCAGACTCCTTACTATGGATCTTTGGAGCAGTGGTTCTTCTTAGTATGGCTGAAAATCTGAAAGGGTGCTTGGAAGGTGAAGCTTGAGTGTATAAGGAGATCCATGGAAAAGGGACATCGGAAGATGAGATTGAAACCCCGGAGATGCATCCTTGTTGAAGGTGTCTGAGTGGACACGACTTTTGGGAGAAAACTCCAAGAAGTTCTTCAAGCAAGTTGATTGGAAGTCCTCATGAGAAAGGCAATTTCAGTGAGACCAGTGGAACCTGCTTTGGTGGTGTGTCTGACCACAGTTCACCCACTGGTTCACATGAACTGTTTACGTGCCCCGAATGCTAGAGTATAAGATAGATTTTGTAAATTGCGTTATCTTTACAAATTTATATGTATCAGTAAAGGTTTCATTTGGGTGAAGGAATAGTATGACTTGACTCATTTACTGATGTTTGTATTGAGGTCTTTCCTTTTTCCTTGTTTAATAAACGTTTTATTCTTTGTGTTAAAAGTACACTAGCAGATTCCTGTGAATGTGTTCACTAACTGCCCACCGCGGTTTCTAAAAAAAAAGTTAGGATCTATCAAGAGAGGTTTCACTCTGGGATCTGACTTGTCCGGTATTAACATCAGCTGGGATCATAGCAGTTCCAATGACTGGTGGATGATATCAAACAGCATTTCCCTTTGGCCGTTTGTGGTAGGCAGAGTAGTAAAGGGCATGGCCTCCCTGTAGTAAAGGGCATGGCCTTCTTCCCTTCAGCATACAACTTAGTCATGACAATCTAACATATCAGTCCTCCATGATACAAGGCTGCTGTCAAAATAACAGGATTTTAATTTCTACCTCATCGACGCCGTGCACAGCTTCTTTTCCTGGCCCTCCTCCGTGCTCGGCCTATTGTAATTAAACAGAGAATAGAATCAGTTAGTTTTAAAATTACCCTTACAGTTAAAGGACTGTCCGTGTAAAAGTAATTTTTGTTTTGCTTCATACTTTGGATGTGGACATTACTGGCAAGGCTGGTATTTATTCCCCATCTTTAAATTTTCCAGAAAAAAAATGATACCTTCTTCTAACCAGAGTGATTGACCAGGCCATTTCAAAGGAATTAAGAGTTAATGACATTGGTGTTAGACTGGAATCATATATAGGCCCATTCTGTGTAAGGACAGCAAGTTTCCTTTCCTGAAGGATATTTCACAACATATTTTCCTACTTATCTTTGTGTCATCTGCAAATTTAGCTACTATGCTTTTGTTTCCCTCATCTAAGTTATTGATATAAATTGTAAAAAGTTGAGGCCCCAATACAGACACCCGAGGGACTCCACTTATCACATCCTACCAAACATTCAAGGAGCCATTTATGCATACTCTGTTTTCTGCCAGCCAGCCAATCCTCTATTCAGGCTGTCTGGCAGCATCTGTGGAGAGAAAGCAGAGTTAATGTTTCGAGTCTATATGACTCTCCAGAGCTGAAGGGAAGTAGGAATATAGTGAAATATATACTGTTTAAGGGAGGTGGAACAGGTGAAGTGGGAAAGAAGGCCAGCGATAGGTGGAGGCAAAGGAGAGATTGCGAAAGATTTCATAAACAAAAAGGTCAAAGGGTTGGAAGTAGTGGAAATGCTGGTTAAAGGGGGTGCTAATGGTGACACTAAGAGTGGAAAGCAGAACATGATAATGGCAGGACCAGGGTAAGCACTCTGGAAAGTGACAGGTGGCCCTAGTGGGGGTGAAGCATTGCTATAAGTGACTAACCTCATATCTTCTGGATCACCTAAGTTCTGGAAAGTTCAGTGTACAGTTCTCTGAATGTAATTCCTTTAATATTTTATTTGCTCTCAGGACTTCCTAACTGTAGCGTGTTCCAACATAGTACTCAGTTCCAATACGTCATAACTGGCGTCAGGTCTAGTCTTGAGTGCACAACCAGTTCAACTGTCTGCTCAAACTTCTTAATTGGTCTGTTTCTTCCTTGGATGCAAGGTCCTCTGTCTGTGAGAACCCAGCCCGATTTATTGGGATGCAATTGACATTTTCTAAGTAAGATCGCTGATTCAAGGTCACTGCCAACATATTCTGCTTAATGCCGAATCCTTTATACTTAAAGGCTCCCAAAAGCCTGACTTCCACCCTTAAGTTCTTATTTTATCTATCACCCGTTGCTCAAATTTTGCAGAAGCTCCCCACAGAAAATCATCAACCTGTTTTATGAAGATGCCTACTAGTTTCTCCTTGTGATACCAGTAGAACATTGCTGGGTCTGCCTTTAACTGAATACAACCTATTTTCAGCAGAACGCACCTGAGAAATACCATACCCTTGACGCATCATTCAACCCATAAACTCACTTATTTAACTTCCAGTTTCCCTTCTATATCACCTTCTTTCAGTGGTTTCGGTGCTAAAAGAGCTAAGAAAATCTTCAAGCTCAATTTTCCTGGAGTGGGGGAGTACACTCTGACATCTTGATCACCAGGGGCAGAATTTTATGGATGTCACCGCTTAAAATGGTGTGCGCTGATGTCAGGCGAGCATCCCGATGTCACTGCGCACCATTGCGATATTTAGCCTGTGGACGCACGATGAAGTGCGACGTGCGCCCGCCATTAATTAAAGGGCTTGTTAAGGCCCTTAACTCAGCAATCGGCGCACGACCACAATGGGCAGGCGGGTAAGTGACTTTTTAACAAAACTCATCCACAGGTGGGATATGTGGGCTCAGTGGGGTTGTAATGCTTCATGTGAAGTATTTATGGCAGTAAGTGTTTTAAACTTCCCTGTGTGATCGGTAGCAGTTCAGATCGATTTCCAACAGCTTTTTCTGTACTTTGAAGCTTCAGCTCAGCACTCTGCAGACAATAATCTTTATTGGGCATGCAGCTTTCCGGAGGCCTCCATTTAGCCTGGGTATGGGTTCTGACATCTCCACTGGAGGCAGCTCCTCTGAGGATGAAGGAAGGGCTAGAATAAGGAGAAGGCCAAGAGTGGACAATCAGCCTCCTTTGGGAGACCAGGCGCAGGCACAAGGGGTGCAGGTCCAAGAGGTTGTCCAAGGTGGAAGGGGCTGCACAAGACGCCACTATACTGATGCCAAGGTATACCGGCGGAAAAGCAGCTACCTCAGTATGACTGAGGTGCAGTGCCGGAGGTGGCTCCGACTGTCAAGGGAAACAGTCAATTACATCTGTCAGATGATTGGCCCTGAGATCTCTCCTAACCATGTGGGTGGACACCCCATACTAGCAGCTCTGAAGGTCACAGTTGCCCTCCACTTCTCTGCATCTGCCTCCTTCCAGGGCTTGGTGGGTGTTCTTTGCGGTGTCTCTCAATCAGCTGTCTACACTTGTGTCAAGCAGGTTACAGACACTCTGTTCAGATATGCATTGACCTTTATCCACTTCCGCTGGGACCAGGCAAGTCAGGCACAGCGAGCCAGAGGCTTCGCGGTCATTGCTGGCTTCCCCTGCGTCCAGGGTGCTTTAGACTGTATACACGTGGCCATCAAGGCATCAGCAGGTGAGCCTGGTGCCTTCGTCAACAGGAAGGGCTTCCACTCCATGAACGTACAGAAAGTGTGTGATCACAGGATGCAGATACTGCAAGTTTGTACAAGGTACCCAGGCAGCTCCCATGACACCTACATCCTCAGACACTCCTAGATGCTGGGGCTCTTCAGTGCTCTGGCTCGGCTGGATGGATGGCTGGTGGGTGACACGGGCTATCCCCTCAGATGATGGCTCATGACATCTCTCCGCCATCCAAGAACAGAAGCTGAGCAGCGCTACAATAGGAGCCACGGCTCCACAAGGGCTGTGGTGGAGTGGGCCGTTGGTCTTCTCAAGATGCGCTTCTGATGCATGGACCGCTCAGGGGGCGCACTCCAGTACCCCCCAGATCGCATCTCTGTGATAGTGGTAGCATGCTGCGTCTGCACAATCTTGCACTAGAAAGGGGGGACATAGTTGACGATGAAGACCTTGACGCAGCTGCATATGAAGAATCCAGCAGTGGCTCAGAGGATGAGGAAGCACAGGGCAATGATGAGGGGCAGCACGCCGACCTGCAACTACACCAAGGAGGCAGGGACATAAGGGACACTTTAATCCAACGAACCTTCAGCGAGCTCCACACAAATGGATCTGCAGGACCAGCGTTGCCTGGCACATCCACACGTGGCACTTAGGTGCGACATCTTCCACCTCACCAGCTGCAACTAAGGGCTTAGTACATAAACATCAATGTCCACTTAAACACTCATGAGATGTCTGTGAAACACCATCAGCCATGGTCACAAATGTGGACTTTATTGCCATCCATCAGATGGTGCCATCAAAAACATGACAAAACGTTGCTCGTTCACAAAAATAAATTCCCTAATCTAGGGCCAACACAAAATCACCAGTGACAAACCTGTGGAGTGCCTAATGTGTCTGATGCTTACATTTGCGGGTGCTTCATCTTGGTGCCGTCCCATCACTCGGAGTGGCTTTTGAGACAGCCTGCTGACTCTGCTGTCCTGTTGGCCTCGATGATCTTGGCAGGTGTCCTCTGGCCCATGGAGCCTGTGCTGGCCCTGCCTGGGAGGCAGTGGCCAGTTCCAGAACTGGCACCTCCCCAGTTGTCACAGCATCAACGGATGCAACGGTGACTGGCAGAGGGGCGGAGGAGCTGCTGCCCTCATCCAGAACGCCCTGAGAGGAGCCCAGAGAGACAACAGGCAGCTGCTGTGCCAACATGAGGTCACATTGGACCTCCCTGTTCACTGCGGATGAATGGGCACCGAGCTGGGACACTTGGTGCCCAGAACATCTCCCACATTACAAATTACACCTGTGGCCATTAGCGCTGTGAGAGCTTGCAGGTCCGAGCGTAACCAATCAGATACTGATCAATCTGTTGGAAGCCCCTCTCCATGAGAGTTGCCAATCTCTCAATGGAGGAAGCCTGACACTCTGTCCTGAGATTCATGCCATTACTGACACTCTGCCTGGATTCCTCCACCACAGAGACCAAGTGAAGCACACCCTCATGCAACCCTGCCAGATGCTCCTGTGCACCCGGCCGCTTGTCCTGCAGCTGCTGCATGGCGGACATCTCCAGAGGCACATCATCACAGCTGGACTCAGCATGTGCTTGGTCCCCTGCAGTCCTCCAGCTGCTGGCACCATCGGCACACTCTGTCTGTGCCATCTCCTCCAGCAATTGTGAAGTGCCCTCTCCACTGTGCCCCAGGACACTAGTCTACGTTATATTCCCCACCGATGTGGTAGTCACTGCGCTGGTGCCTGGCTGGCTGAAATGATGTGACGCTAGTGCCAATTGACACCCCTCAGGTGTGGAGGGGGGAATCTGGACATCCTCCTGGCGGCCATGCGGTGGTGATGCTGAAATTAACAAGGGCAGTGCATCAGTTAGCATTCAGTCAGTAACACCTTTCATCCCTTTCCCCCCCAGGCTCATAATGTGCTCAACCTTCAAGAACCTAAGGAGACCAACATTGGTTGGGTCATAAATAGTCAAGAGGAGCCCAAACATTATACACGCATACAGACAGGCTGGTCAAATGGCCAAAGGAATGCCACATGGAATGTTATGTGGATAAGTGTGAGGCTAAGCACTTGGGCAAGACAAACAAGTAATGGGAATACAGGAGAAATAGCAGGACCGTGGAAAGTAAGGACGATTACAGGGACCTTGTTGGGCAGACCCGTTAAGGTAGCAGAACAGGAACATAAAGTGTTTAACAAGGTAAAAGCCAGACTTGCCTTTATTAGCCGAGGATTAGAATGTAGGAAAAGGGAGGTCATGGTGCAATTGCAGAAAACGCTGTCAAGGCCACAGCTACATTTCTGCGTTCAGTAGTAGTGCCTATCTGTTCCCCTGACTATAGAATCCCTATTATTATTGCTCTTCCTCCTTTCCTCCCCTCCTGTACAGACAGGCTGCTTGTAGTGCCAGAAGCTTGGCTCTGTCCGCACTCCCTGGAGGATCCAGCGCCCTCATCAGCCTCCAATATGGAATACTGATTTGCGAGCAGAATCCTAGGGGACTCCTGAACTACCTGCCTGTTTCGCTTGCACTGCCTGGCAGTCACCCATTCCCTTCCTTCCTCAAGTCCCTTCAACTACGGTGTGACCACCTCTCTGAACGTGCTATCCACAATGCTCACAGACTTGCGGATGCTCCACAGTGTCCCAAGCCGCCGTTCCAGCTCTGAAACCCAAGTTTCCAGGAGTTGCAGCTGGACACACTTCCTGCACACATGCTGGTCCCGGGCACTAGGAATGTCCCCAGCTTCCCACATGGAGCACAGGGAGCACACCACAGCTTTGAGTGCTCCTGCCATGACTTATTCCTTTAAATTAAACCTTTTAAGTCAATTACTCTAGGGCCCTCCTTTCCTGATCCTCAGTACTATAGAGTATACAAACTGTGAACCACAAAAAGACCTTAAACTATAAGCGATTAAAGTAGTTAATATCTTTCTCACTACTTACCAGTGATTCCTTTCCCTTGTAGCCTCTACTGCTGCAGGAGGCTCTGAAGATTTAAGAAGTTGGATAGCAAGGAAAACATGCAAAGCACCTCGTCCCCTATGCACCCAATTCCCGCTTTGCACCAAATTCTGAATACCCACTCTGACTGTGCGCCACTCAGGATGTGCTCACTCTCCTATTCCTGTGCAAGCAATTGATGAGCCTCTAGCTCCAAAAATACTTTGCACCTGATCCTGCTTCTGCTGGGAAGTGAAATTGCCAAGGCCATACCTTGCTTTTTCTTTGGTAAAGACGTAACCCATATCCAAATATCGACTTCATTCTTCCATTGGTCATAAGGTTCAGCTTCACAAGATAACAGTGGAAAATCATACCCTGATACTTTACACTTGGTTTCAGCCATTCCTCTCCAAAATAACTCTAATTACAATCTTCTGCCTGAAAAGGTATCTTAGTTTCCATTCTTCATCTTTATAACAACCATACTCTGGTACCAATGTTAATAGGATTCACACCGGTTGGTGAAGTCAAAGCTAAGGCACAGAGCCTTTCCTTGCTGAAAGAATTTATTAACTTTGTTCAGTATCAACACTCTTCATTTAGACCCAGTGACCCAACAATCCACTATTTATTTGTGTTCAAATACCCATCACCTGTTTCCCTTAACTTTGCAATTGACATTAACAAAACTTAACAAGGTAATTGATAAGACATTGCTATCTTCCCTTCCTTTCTCCCTACCTGTAGGTACACTAGTCTTTTGTCTATAAGCTCTGAAAGATTATCTTTAAAGATTTTGGTTGCCACTCCTAACCTCTGGCTTGGGATGTATTCCCCAGTGATGATCTTACGTTAAAGGTGCTAAAGGAATGCAAGTTTTTGTCAATAAGAGTGCGCAACTGGGCAGTAAGGGACTGTTTTTGTTCATACCAGCTTCCAATATAGATCTCCTTCCCACAGGCACGATGCACAGCATCCCACAAACAAAACAAGGATAACACAACAGAGCTTAATATAGGCTGAGGAGACCCAAGAAAACTTCCCTATACTAAATTGAAATTGAAGACAGAGTTTCCTTCATATTGGAAACAAAAGTGATGAAAAGAAGTTCTGCAGAGTTTGGTCAAGGCCTTCGCACCTACAACAGGCCCCTTCCCTGCTGAAACAGGAGTTAGGACAGAGCAAAGAGATATCCTTCCATTTTGATAATAAATTCCCTGATTGGTGGATATCATTCACAGAACAGTGCTCTGTGAAATGAAGCAAAGCCCTGATAGACCGGAGCCAGATGAAGGTCCCACAGAACTACATGGGCTTTTTTTTTTATTCGTTCATGTGGGCATTGTGACTCAGCCAGCATTTATTGCCCATCCCTAACTCCCCTTGTTCAGAGAGCATTTAAGAGTCAACCACATTGCTGTCGGTCTGGAGTCACATGTAGGTCAGACCAGGTAAGGACAGCAGATTTCCTACCCTAAAGGGCATTAGTGAACCAGATGGGTTTTTACAATAATTGGCAATAGTTTTGTGATCATCATCAGGCTTTTAATTCCAGATTTTTATTTGATTCAAATTTCACCATCTGCCATAGTGGGATTCAAACCCAGCTCCCCAGCGCATTACCCCGGGTCTCTGGAATACTAGTCCAGTGATGATACCACTATGGCACCACCTCCCCAAGTGATGCAATATGGGGAGTGTTCCTCATTGCATCTGAGGGAAGTGTGTTATGACGTTGGATGAAAACATGGCACAGGTGATATTCATTCATCAATACATACTTATATTTCTATTTCCATTGACTTCAATAAAATCAGGAGGAAACTAATATGAGCAGCTGAATCGATATTGCCCATGCCATGCAAAGTCTGTATTAATCAACCCAAAGTGAAAGAAAACTCAACTGGCAGTCTATTTGTATCAGATGATACACAGCAGAAGCCATTAGAATCAATGCCTGAAGAAAGGCACTGACATATAAGTGGGTGTGGCTACTGTCACAAAGTCAATAGAATTGCAACATGATAGTTCAAGTCATAATAATTATCAGTGACCTACTTCATTGTTGCGTGCTGCAGATGATGATTCCACTGAATGGACAGAAAGAGGTGGATGACCAAATTTACAGGTAAATTGCAGAAAGGTACGAGAATTACAGAGTAGTGATAATGGGGGACCATATTTCCTAATATAGACTGGGAAAATAACAGTTTAAAGGGCAAAGAAGGGGAAGAATTCCTGAAATGTGTACAAGAAAACTTCCTTGATCAGTATGCTTGCAGCCCAATGAGGAAGCGAGGGGTACTGAAATAAAAACAAAAAATTCTGTAATTACTCAGCAGGTTTGGCAGCATCTACAGTGAGAGAAACAGAGTCACTGGGCCAGAGTTTGACAACCAAGGTGGGTAGCTCAAGACAGGAACTTTCCCAACTTGGCAGACCCACCTTGGTATACGCACTATTTTCAGTCTGGGGAGGTGGGTGTGGGCTAGAGATGGGCCTGCCGCTCCCAGTTGCAAATCGGAGGCAGCCACAGGGGCAGCCGAATAATGAGGCAGCCTCAATTCTCTGGGCCTTGATCTCAGTTGTTTAGATACATTTTAGCCCTCACTCCTCACACCCCCATCCACTCCCCATGCAACCTCCATGCCCCCGGTTCAACTTATGCCAACTCAATACCAACTCATGCTCCCCCACCCAGTCCCATGGTTCCGTATAGCCTCCATGTCAAGTAAATACCAACTCATGCCCCTCATCTGCCCTTAATGGCCCCTTATAGCCCACATGCTAACACATGCCTCCCACCCATCCCCATGGCTCCAATAACCTCCCATGTCATCCAATGCCACCAACTTCCCCCAAAGTCTCCTGCTAAGCTCAGGCTCTTTCATGCCTATTCATCCACTATACACTCTGTACAGAAATAATGAACCCTATAATAACAATGGCATGTGTGAAGCTGCTTAAAAAAACACCCATACTTTTTGAAAGAAAACTGGTGTTCCTACAACTCTATAATTGACACTATAAAAGTGTCAGTCAACCAGACCATTAAAGTATCAATAATAGAAACTTTAAGCACTTGACATCTAACCTTGTGCAAATAAACACCGAGCCATTGATAAAAAGATCACAGAAAAAAATTACAACCTCATAGAGATATCAAGCAATTAAAGTGAACAGTTCTCTGCTTCTGTGTAAACAAGATTCCCACAAAGTCCCCTCCCTTTTATGAGAGTGTGGGCTCTCAGCCAAGCATGCATAATGATACTTAGACAAGGAGGTCTTATTACAATTGTATATTGATTTGGTGGAACCACACCTGGAATACTATGTGCAATTTTGGTCTCCATATTTAAGGAAGGATATGTTTGCATTGGAGGCAGTACCATATAGGCTCAGCAGATTGGTCCTTGGGATGACAATGTTGTCTTATGTTAAGAGGCTGAGTAAATTGGGCTTATATTCTTTGGAGTTTAGAAGAACAGGAGGTGATCTCATTAAAATATACAAGATTTTGAAAGGGCTTGATAGGGTAGACACTGAGAGATTATCTCCACTGGCTGGGGAATCTAAAACAAGAGGACATAGTCTCAGGATAAGTAGACAAATATATAGGACTGTAATGAGGAGAAATTTCTTCAAAGGGTTGTGATTCTTCGGAATTCTCTATTCCAGAGAGTTGTGGATGCTCCATCATTGAATATATTTAAGCCTGGGATAGACAGATTGTTGGTTTTTCAGGGAATCAAGGGATATCGGGAGTGGGCAGGAAAGTGAAGTTGAAATCCAAGATCAGCCAGGGTCGTATTGAATGGTGGAACAGGCTCGAAGGGCCATGTGGTCTACTCCTGCTCCCATCTCTTGGATTCACACAGTAGACTGGCTAGAGAATCTGAAGCTCATGGGATTAAAGCAGTAGTGGCAATGTGGGCATTCAAAATTGGCTAAAGGATGAAAAGCAGAGAGTAGAGGTGAACAGTTGCCTTTCAAACTGAAGGAAGTGTGCAGTGGTGTTCCCCAGGGGTTGACATTACAACTGCTGATTTTTAACATATTTTGGTGATCTGGACTTGGGGATACATGGCATAATTTTGCAGATGACACTAAATTCAGAAATGTGATAAACAGTGAAGAGTGTATTAACAGACCAGAGGATGCAGACAGACTGAAATAGGCAGACTCATGGAAGATGAAAATTAAGTGTGAGTGAATAAGAAGAATGAGGAGAAGCAATATGAACTAAATGGTATAATTTTAAAGGAGATTCAGAAACAGAGAGACCTGGGGGTCCACGTACACTTGTCTTTGAAAGTGGCAGGGGAAGCTGAGAATGATGTTAAAAAAGCATAAGGGATCATTGGCTTTATAAATATGTGCTTCTTCTACGATTTATGGTTGCATGATTCTATGATAGGTTACATGATTATCAGCCTCCACTCACTTTACACCAACAGTAACCCAATGACACTCGGTCACCTGTAAACTGCTACATCTTCAGACTGAACTGTAACTTACATGGGCCACATGCTTTCAGGTCTTTCCGTGGTGAGGATGCACGGCGATGTCGCCTGCCACTCTTGGCCCGACGAAGTTTGCAAGCTGCCGGAGCTCTTCTTTCTGGTGGGGCAGTGAATAAAGAATGAATGGTAACTCCACTCACACTTCATGCATCAAAACAGTGAATAGCAGGACTTGAGCCACATAACAAAGTGAAGAGCAGAACTCTAACAGAATCACATCCAACAGTAGCTTGCAAAACCCAAAACAAATTGTCTACTGTTAGATGTGATTGCATAATTAGGCAACACTTGCTGAACAATCCTGAGAGCACTGATAGCTACACTAAAAACTTAAGATAATAAGTTGAGCTCGTAACTTGGCTCATTTATGCTTTTTAGAAGCGGCATACATTCATATTCAAAGACCCGTTCTCTGCAAACAAAAGGAATATGTACAAGCCTAGCGTTTCTTTTAATTACCCGGAAGCTTTGGGAGCCTATAGTTCCCATGGTTTTCTCCATGGCAATGCCTCAGCCAATCAGAGTCAGCTCGCCACCAATCAGCATCCCTGTAGCATAACTGTTGAGAGCATTTGAAATTTAGTATTCTAGCATTTGTCCTCATGAGTGCAAGACAAAAAGCTTCAGCTACGTGTCTCACTTTTCAGCAATATTCAAGTTTTTAGCATCTTGAGAGGTAGGGACCCTTCAGGGACTGTGAAGAACATAGTACTCAAATGAAACCAGTTATTTCTAGACTCCAAAAATAAAGGATTGGTGATTGCAGTGGTTCCAATTGAAAGTTAAGGGGCAACCATTAAAAAATTATTTTTTTAAATTTCTACTGGCCCTTTCTTTATGCTATACTTTTATCCACCTTTGGTGTCAACTGTAGTACAATCAGTACAACTCTCTTCCTTCTGAGACAGAAGATTGAGGATATGCACTTGAGGCATAGCCTAGGCTGACATCCCAACGCAGTACTGAAGGACGGCTGCATTGCTGGAGGCGCTATCTCCCAGATGATATACTAAATTGAGGCTTTGTCTGCTCTTTCAGGTGGACGTAAAAGTTCCAAGAGCATTATTTTGAAGAAAAACAAGGGAGTTCTTCCTGGTATCCTGGCCAATATTTATTCCTTAATCAACATCATTAAAATAGATGATCAGGTCATTGTTTTTTTTTATTCTTTTAAAGGATGTGGATGTTGCTGGCAAATCCAGAACTTGTTTTCCATCCCTAATTACCTATGAGAAGGTATCTGTGGGATGTTGCTGTGAGCCTTGCTGCTGCATTTCCTGACAGACTGTTGGATCACAATGCTCAAAATCTTTCCAATGGCTTTTTATGAAACAAACCTAAATGTCTTTCAAACTGTAGACTATAACAGTACTTACCGACTGTTGAAGCTGAGAAATGTGGCACCTCAAGTGAATCAGCACTCATTTGATTTTCAGCTATTAAAGAGAAAAGGAGGTCTCAATGCTCACATTATACATGAATGCAATTAGCTGGCATTTAAACTTGTTAACAACCCAATCATTCGCAATTTTACGTTGCTTGCTGGATATTTTGGGCATCAGATCTGAAGAAGTTTCAGAATCTTCTGCACCATCTAAAATGAGGCAGCACAAGGGCAGCGACAAGGCATGCCAGGAGACCATGGTTGAATGTAAAAGCCGATTCTGCTGTAGAAGGTGACAGTGTATGATCTTTAATGATATTTCTTTTGCACCTTCAAAATGATTAATAAAGACTGAGTCTGAGATCAGGGGGACTTTACAATTCCAGCTGTGACTGCGATATTACTCCTCTGTTGCATGATGTTTTGGCCTGCAGTGTCAGTTCTCTGTACCCTCATGTCAAGGTTTTATTCATATTACAATGTGAATGCAGCCACAATAAAAATTCAACAACATATTATTTATTATATTAATCACACTATATATGATCACACTTCAATGGAGCACACATCCAAGCTGCAACATACAATTGATTGCTTTCACATGTTCATATTTTCAAAGTGCTTCACACAACCAAGTAGCAGCAGGCAAGATCACTTGTACAAATTGTAGATTGTAGGTTAGACTCATGATTGCCATGAACAATCTATCACCATCCTTGCAGAGTAAACCCCACCACTTTAATCTACAAGCTCTGCATTACTTTCCCGCAGAGGTACTTCTCCCCTCTAAGCCACCCAAAGAGAGGTAATCTTCAAGACGCCCCAAATTTATAAAGGGTTAGCCCCTCCAAACCTTCCCTCCATTAACAGAGGGATTCTACTCTTCTAAACTCTCCTAATTCAGAGGATTAAGCTCCACTTAAAATCAGCTCACTCAGTATTAATCAAGTTGATCCATGGATTTCTTTATTTCTATGTCTTATCATTAGCCTGGCCTCCACTTGATGGGCTAGTCAGCAGAATTGTGTTAAGAATCAGTGCCTAGCCATTCAGACCCAGTGTTGGATCACAATGGCTCCTTCCAACAAATTTTTCTAAAACCGAAATGGCTTTCAATCAGATTGTACTTACATGTGTAAGGTCCAGACTGTGACACCTCCAGTGAATCGGCGCTCATTGAACATGCTGCCATTAAAGAAAGAAGGTCTCAGTGCTTACATTATAGTTCAATGAACATGCTGAATGGGTTTAGCTGCTTGTTAACACTAAGTGTGCCTCATAATGTGGGCAGACAGAACCCAGATCCTTTCTACTCTCGGTCAAAATCCTGGAAGTCCGCTCCTAAAAGCAAAGCAGGTATACCTACAGCACATGGACTGCAGCAGTTCAAGAAGGTTGCTCAACACCACCTTCTCAAAGGCAACTAGGGATAGGCAATAAATGTTGCCCTAGCTAGCGATGCCCACGTCCTTGGAACAAATAAAGACTATATATATATATAATATATATACAGGGTTACCAAGACAGGGGTGTGCTTAGTAGCTCAGCAAAATATTTTGACTTGAATATGCAGATTCATTTGAAATAATTTATGCAGCATAATTAATATATTAAGCTGTTCTTGTAGAGAGCCAGCATGGATACAATGAGACAAATGGCTTGCTTCCCTGTATTAACCCCATCATACCCTGCCCCCAGCTGTAAATTTGTTGCTTGCTTGTTGACTTCCCATTAATAATTTCTCTAGTTTTACACTTTGGGAAGAATTTTCCCGTCGGTGTGTCACGGGGCCCGCTCACCGACAAGTAAAATGACGCGGAATGACGTTGGGCGGAACTCCCAACATCATCCCGCGTCATTTGCATTTTCAGATCAGCGGGGGCACAGCTGAGTCAGCTATGTGCCCGCCGACCTGTCAACAGCCTATTGAGGCCATTGAAAAATCAATTAAAGCAATTAGTGGACCTGCCCGTCCAACCTTAAGGTTGGCGGGCAGGTCGGGAGCGCTGGCAGCCACCTGAAAGAGCGTGAAACCTCATCCATGGGCAGGATGAGGTTTAATGACTGAATTAAAAAATTAAGATTAACTTTTACTTAAAGTTATGACCATGACCCAACTCATGTGACTTTGTCACATAAGGAGACATGAATGGTTAATGAAATTTTCCCAAGATTAATTTTTTCCCTTTGGGAACTGATCTCCCTGAGGCAGCACTTAGTCTGACTTCCGCATTCGCCATTCAACCCCCTGCCCACACAGGGAGTGCACAGTGCTTCCGTGTGGACGTCATGCTGGGTGGTCCTTAAATGGCCCGCCCACGAAAAATGGTGGCGTGCCCCCGATCGGGGATGCCGATCAGGGGGCCGCCCACCCACACCCGGTCCTGCCCCCCCCCCCCCCCCCCACCCCCAACAGGGGAAAAATTTTGCCCCTTGCTTTTAAAGGGCTGCACTTGTTTATAACAGGCTGGTGCAAAACTTTGAAGGTATGTGATCAGCTAAAGGTACATTTTGAGCCTTCCCTGAGGTTGTACAGGAAAGAACTAGTTTCAGTCAAAAGAAATACAGACTCCTTGGTCATGTGATGGAGCAGGTTTCCCACCCCTAAACTTCTTCTTTCTTGGCCAGTGAAGTGAAGGTGTTGAAATCAAAATACTACGGATGCTGGAAATCTGAAAATGGACAAGTGGGAAAAACTCAGCAGGTCTGGCAGCATCTATGGAGGGAGAAACAAGATTAACGTTTCAAGTCAGTATGATTCTTCTTCAGAAGTGAAGATGTTGCTGTATGGGAACGTAGGCCATTCAGCCCCTCAAGTATGTTTCACCATTCAATTCTGTCAAGGCTGATTTACATCTTAACTACTTCAACCCACCTTGGTTCTGTAATACATAATACTCTTATCTAACAAAAATCTATCAATTTCAGTCTTGACATCTTCAGCAGCCTCAGCAGCTTTTTGGGGGAAACAGTTCTAGGTTTTCCTCTATTTTGTGTGAACAACTGCTTCCTGATAACACCGCTGAATGCCTACCTCTAATTTATGTTATGCCCCTATGTGCTACTTCCTCCACAACAGGCAATAGCTTCTATCGAATGACCCTATTAACTCCAACCGTCTTGAACACTTGATGTGTGTCACAGAATCACAGAATTGTTACGGCCCAGAAGGAGGCCAACTGGCCCATTTTGTCTGCACCTGCTGTCCAAATGAGCCGCTCACCTAGTATCATTTCCCCATCATCTCCCCGTAATCCTACTGTTGTGGGGAATTTTCAGTCAGGGAACATAATGAGTACAGCGAGTGACTATGGGCCAGGTACCAGGAGTATTCAGGACAGGATAACCCCTCTAAGGATGATGCCCCATTTTTGCAAATCCTCAAAGGTGGGCTCTCCAAAAAACACCAAGATATTTTAGCAATGGAGGTTGTGGTATCGGACACCTACGAGACCCTGCTAAACTGGTCTTGTCAGGTTGACAATGACACCCAGGTTCCCCCCAAACATTCTGCACAGCTGGCAGTGTGTGCTTTGAGACATGACACAATCAAGTGTTACAATTGCCAGGGCATGGGCCATTTCGCCTGGTCATGCCCACAGAGGCAGCTGAGGTGCACGAACTGAAAACAACTAGACCATAAGAAAGACGATTGTGGGACATGGGGTGGCGGGGTAAAGGGGGGAAGCAGAGGACCCGAGGAGAACTCGCGGAAGGAACTAGTAAAGCTCTCCAGGGAAGAATTACTCCAGGCCACTAAGCTCCTCGCGAACGAATGACAGTTCACGGCCCCCTTTAAACAGAACCCTCGAATTTACATACCCACAGTGCTAGGGGGCCACCATTGCAACGTACTCCTGGACACCGGGGTGTCCGTGTCCCTTTTGGACTTTCCTTTACCTGTAACCCCCACTACAGTGACTATTCAGGGGGTCGGGGGGGGGCATGTTATGATAACACACCTCAGCAAGGTAGTCTCCCTAGAAATTGCACAGGTAGAAGTGCCCATACAGCTATGGGTCACAAACCGAGGGGAGGGAACAATCCTCGGTATTGACTTACTACAACGGTTGGGAGTGCTGATAGATCCCCGGGAACATAAGCTGATATGGTCCCACCTGATACATGCCATGGGGCTATACCCG
This sequence comes from Carcharodon carcharias, assembly GCF_017639515.1. Lineage (NCBI taxonomy): Eukaryota > Metazoa > Chordata > Chondrichthyes > Lamniformes > Lamnidae > Carcharodon > Carcharodon carcharias. The sequence goes on along the minus strand of NC_054469.1, from coordinate 10,411,789 downwards.
GGCATGTTCACCGCCTCCATAGGCAGAGAAAACCAACTTGCAGGCACTGTTAAATTACTAATGCGAGAGTGGGAAGCTATCCCCGTCTATGGACCAATATGTTCCCTAGTTACAGAGGTTTGGGCAGCCACGAAGCATGACTGCGGGAGGGTCCAGATCCCACCCCTGATCATTCTGGGACCGCTGCACAAACCCTCCCGCCAGTACCCCATACGTCGAGGCCATGGCTACAGTGAGGGAGATTGTGAAAGGTCTCCAAGGAGGCAGCATAGTGCGAGAGGCTGCAAGTGAAACCAACTCCCCAGTTTGGCCGGTCCACAAACCGGACGGGTCATACTGGTTGACCATCGATCATACCTCAGTAGGGTCACCCTGCCGAATCCACCCCATCGTCGCCAGCCCAGCAACCATATTAAACAACCTCAAACCAGAACAATGAGTCTTTACTGTCCTGGATATCGCTAATAAGCAGTAAGCCGGAGGGAAGCCATTGGCAACATACCACGACCGACTAACATCAGAGAAGTGCGCCAGATAATGGGGTTGTTTAATTACTGTAGACACTTTATTCCCAACTTTTCCACCCTCACGGCCCCTTTAAATGGCCTTTTAAAGGGAGCGTAAGCGTCACTAACCCCCATTGTCTGGGACGGGGACCAAGAGCAGGCTTTTACCAACCTAAAAGCAGCGTTAATGTCCGCGCCGGCCCTGGGGCTGACAAATTCATCTAAGCCCTTTCTCCACCTCTATTGCCACCACGATGGCAATACCTACAACACTGTAACTCTTTTGAGTACAAACACCCATTTCCATCTGTTCCTATTCAGATGAAGTTACATTTTTTCATAGTTTACCATTGTGAGATTTGAACTCTTGATCTTGGGGTTACAAACCCAGTACCATAACCACTTGGCTATTTAGGCCAAGCTCCCTACAACATTGTAGTTGCCCAACCTCACGGAGGCACCCTACGAGCGGTTGCTTACTACTCAACTAAGTGATCCCCGGTTTCAATGGGGTTCAGTGACTGCCTGGAAGCGAGCCCACAGTAATGACGGGCAAGATCATACTACATACCTGCCACACTTCAGTGGAAATGTTGAACACAGGCAAACTCCGCTCGATATCAAACATCAGGCGGGCTAAGCGGGTGACTGTCCTTCTACCAAAGGACAGCTCCATTAAGATCATCCGTGACACTGGACCAAACCCGGCGGAACTACTCCTCACAGAGGGACAGGACCACCACTGCACCCCAGAGGTATGGGGCGAGCCCATTGGCCGTTTAAAGGAGGACCTCCTGGAGAACCCCGACCTCACCCTGTTTGTATGCGGGTCCCGGAAATACCACCTCGGGGCCCCAGGCACGGGATGGGCAGTGGTCACCTCCGGGATGCCTGGATGGGACCCAATCAGCTCAGGTAGCCAAGATTGTTGCACTAACAGTTAAAAACAAAAACAGAATTACCTGGAAAAACTCAGCAGGTCTGGCAGCATCGGCGGAGAAGAAAAGAGTTGATGTTTCAACAGAACTAGGTGAATCCAAGGAGATGGGTGAAATACAAGCTGGTTTAAGGTGTGTGGCGTTGGGGGAGGCGGGGGGGGGGTTTGGGTGGGGGGAGAGAAGTGGAGGGGGTTGGTGTGGTTGTAGGGACAAACAAGCAGTAATAGAAGCAGATCATCAAAAGATGTCACAAACACTAACAGTTAACTTCGGTTAAGCACAGGCAAGAGGGCGAACGTCTACACAGACAGTAGATCTGCCTTCGGGATCACTCATGATTATATGACGGCCTGGTCCTGCCGGGGGTTCGTTACCTCAGGAGGGGACATGATTCGACACGAGTCCCTTATCCGGGGCCTCGTTCAAGCTGCTGACTTACCCATCGAGGCAGCAGGAATCAAAAGTAAAGCACACCAGAGGGCAGTCACCACCGAACAGAAGGGCAATGCGGCAGCAGACCGGGTCACTCATGCGGCCGCTCTGCCTCTGAAGTGGGGTGAGAGTGAGATAAGGGATAATGGTGAACAGCAGCACAGGACCAATGTGAATTTAAATTAAAAATAAAGAAGTAAAAGCTGTGAAGAAGGTAATGGAGGGTGAGATAAATATCAAGAGTGCAGGAGGTAGATGAGGAGGAAAGGGAAGAGTGGCAGAGGCAAGGGGCTGCACCAGACAAACTCAGCATTTGGAATAAGGAGGGCAGAGTGGTAGCTCCTGGATGTCTACAAAACACAATTATGGGCCTCCATCATGGGAGCGCCCATGTAAGACGGAATGCTACCCTGGGGTTCATTGAAAGGGACTGGTGGTGGAAAGGGCTGGGACGAGACATGGCCAAGTATTGCAGAGATGTGTCACTTGTGCCCAGTTCAACTCAGGGAAACCAGTGAAAATCAAAACAGGGCATCAACCCAGGCCAAGGAGGCCCTGGGAAACCATCCAAATTGACTTAACTGGGCCACTGCCGCAGGTCCAGGGGAAAAGGTACTGCTTTGTAGTAGTTATCCAATTTACTAGGTGGGTCGAAGTCTTTGCCACATGTGACTGTTAGGCCAAAATACTAGCCCAAGATGTGGGGTACCCCGGTGGGGACTACCAATCCAGGTGGAATCCGATCAGGGAACCCGCTTCACGGCCAAAGTTATGAAGGACACATGCAGGTTCCTGGGATTCAAGCAATAATTCCACCTGCCTTATCACCCCCAGAGCTCTGGGATGGTGGAAAGAATGAACCGTACCCTCAAACTAGCTATAGCAAAATCTGTCAGTGAAACAGGCAAGTCATGGATGGATGCCTTACCCGTGAAAAGCGATGAGGTTTTGTATCAAGAATTCAGGGAGTTAGGCAGTAGACTAAAAAGCAAGACCTCTCGGGTTGTAATCTCTGAATTGCTTCCAATGCCACATGCTAGCGAGCTCAGAAATAGCAGAATAGCACAGGTGAATACGAGGCTTAAGAGTTGGTGCAGGAGGGAGGGTTTTAGGTTCCTGGATCACTGGGACCGTTTCTGGGGGAGGTGGGACCTGTACAAGCTGGACGATCTACATCCGAACCAGAGCGGGGCTAACATCCTTGCGGGCGGGTTTGCTAGTGCTGTTGGGAGGAGTTTAAACTAATTCAGCAGAGGGAGGTGACATAGAATGTTAGCAGAATAGGGACACATCGTATTACAGTAAAACAATCAAGTCAGAGGGAGTACAGTTGCAATAAGCTTGAAGGGAGTAAGGCAAGGCTGGATGGCCAAGAGTATCACAGGTAAAACGGATGAGTTAAGGATGAGGATTAAATGTGGAATTGTGATATAGTAGTTATCACTGAGAAGTGGTTGAGGGAAGGGCAGGATTGGCAGCTCAACATTCCGGGATATAGAATCTTCAGGCAAGAGGGGGAGGGGGTAAAAGAGGAGGAGGCATTGCATTATTAGTTAAAGAGTCAGTTACTGCAGTAAGGAGAGATGATATCTTGGCGGGGGCATTGAATAAAATTTTGTGGGTAGAGCTTAGGAATAAAAAAGGGGCAGCCACATTGTTTGGCATTTATTATAGATCCCCAGATAGTCAGCGGGAAATTGAGGAGCAAATATGTGCATAATTTATGGAGGTGTGTGAAAACAATAACAATAGAGTAATTATATTCAGTGATTTCAACTTTCCCAACTTTAATTGAGATAGACATAGTGTTAAGGGCTTGGATGGAGTGGATTTCTTGAAATGTGTACAGGAGAACTTTTTAGGTCAATATGTCCAACAAGGGACGGCGCAGTGCTGGGCCTAATTCTGCGGAATGAAGCTGGACAGGTGGCTGAGGTGATGGTGGGTGAGTACCTTAGTGATAGTGACCACAACATGGTACAGTTAAAGTTTGTTACGGACAAAGAAATTGACAAGTTGCAAAAAAATGTTTTGGATTGGGGGAGTGGATTTTAGTAAAATAAGGCAGGATTTGGCCAAGGTAGACTGGGAACAGTTACTTGTGGAGAAATCTACAGATGAACAGTGGGGTGTGTTCAAAAAGGAAATGGGGAGGGTACAGGCTCAACATGTTCCCTCTAGGATGATAGGAAGGAGTAACAAACACAGAGAACCATGGATGACCAAGATATTCAGGTTACGATGAGAAGGAAAAGAGAGGCAAAAGCAGGTACAAGGGAAGCAAATCAGCAGAGGCATTAGTAGAGTACAGACAGTGCAGGGTGGAGCTTAAGAAAGCAATTAGGAGAGCAAAAAGGGGATGTGAGAAAGCTGTGGCAGGTCAAATAGGGAAAATCCCAAGATATTCTATAAGTTTATCAATGGGAAGAGGATAACCAGGGAAAGAGTAGGGCCCATAAGGGACCAAGAGGGCAATCTATGGGTGGAGCCAGAGGACATCGCTAGAGTGTTGAATGAATACTTCACGTCCGTCTTCACCCAAGAGGATGAGGATGAAGGTTTCGAACTCGGGAGAGAGACTGCGAGGTTCTTAAGCAAATTGAAAAAGGGAGTGCCAATGTATTGGAGGTGTTGGCAGGCTTAAAAGTGAACAAATCTCCAGGTCTGGATGAATTGTGTCCCAGATTGCTGAAAGGAGGCAAGGGAGGACATTGCCGGGGCTCTGACCGAAATTTTTAATTCCTCTCTGGCCACGGGGGAGGCGCCAGAGGACTGGAGAACAGCTAATGTGGTTCCGCTATTTAAGTAGGGTTGTAGAGATAAGCCAGGGAACTACAGGCCAGTGAGTCTCACGTCAGTGGTAGGCAAACTATTGGAGAAAATTCTGAATGAGAGTATCTATCTCCACGTGGAGAGGCGAGGTTTGATCAGGGATAGTCAGCATGGCTTTGTCACAGGGAGGTCATGCCGAACAAATTTGATTGAAATTTTTGAAGTGGTGACCAGGTGTGTAGATGAGGGAAGTGTAGTTGATGTAGTTTATATCAATTTCAGCAAAGCCTTTGACAAGGTCCCACATGGGAGACTTATAAAGAAGGCTAATGCACATGGGATACAGGGTAATTTGATAAGGTGGATTCAAAATTGGCTTAGTTGTAGGAGACAGAGGGTGATGACAGAAGGATGCTTTAGTGACTGGAAGCCAGTGTCCAGTGGCGTACCACAGGGATATGTGCTGGGTCCCCTATTATTTGTCATTTATATAAACGACATAGATGACCAAGTGGGGGGTAGGATTAGTAAGTTTGCGGATGACACAAAGATTGGCCGGGTGGTTAACAGTGGGGTTGAGTGTCTTGGGCTTCAGGAAGATATTGGCGGGATGGTCAAATGGGCAGATAAGTGGCAGATGGAATTTAACTCTGAAAAGTGTGAGGTGATACACTTTGGATGCAGTAATTTGACAAGGAAGTATTCAATGAATGGCATGACACTAGTAAGTTCTGAGGAACAAAGGGGCCTTGGCGTGTGGATCCATAGATCTCTGAAGGCGGAAGGGCATGTTAGTGGAGTGGTGAAAAAGGCATATGGGACACTTGTCTTTATCAATTGAGGCATAGATTACAAAAGTAGGGAGGTCATGTTGGAGTTGTATTGCACTTTAGTGAGGCCACAGCTGGAGTACTGTGTGCAGTTCTGGTCGCCACAATATAGGAAGGATGTGATTGCACTAGAGGGGGCGTAGAGGAGATTCACCAGGATGTTGCCTGGGATGAAACATTTAAGTTACGAAGAGAAGTTGGATAGACTTGGGTTGTTTTCGTTGGAGCAGAGAAGACTGAGGACCAACCTGAACGAGATGTACAAGATTACGAGGGGCATGGACAGGGTGAATAGGGAGCAGCTGTTCCCCTTAGTTGAAGGGTCAGTCACAAGGGGGCATAAGTTCAAGGTGAGGGGCAGGAGGTTTAGGGGGGATGTAAGGAAAAACCTTTTTACCCAGAGGGTGGTGACGGTCTGGAATGTGCTGCCGGGGAGGGTGGTTGAGGCAAGTTGCCTCACATCCTTTAAAAAGTACCTGGATGAGCACTTGGCACATCATAACATTCAAGGCTATGGGCGAAGTGCTGGTTAATGGGATTAGGTAGGTAGGTCGAGTGTTTCTGACATGTCGGTGCAGACTCGATGGGCCGAAGGGCCTCTTCTGCACTGTGATTCTGTGATTCCGATTCTGTGATTCTGACGAAACCGTGAGCAGTCCCAAATTGCACATCTGGCTGGAGCCCTTTCGAGGTCATGACCAGGAGGGCAATGAGGCTACCCAAGAATATTATCATAGGAGGGGGGCCCATAGGACCAATTAGGGACCAGATCAGAATATATATTCTGGAGCTAGGAAGACAGCTGAAGGATATGAGAACAACAGTGGGGACCCGCCAGAGGGCAGCAGATGAGCATGCAAATCCAGAAACCAAGGAACCTGAGGTTCCCGAGGGAGTGGGTTATGGCTAGGAAACTGCCCGCCAAGCTGCAGTTCGCACCACGGTGGTCGGGACCCTACCAGGTAATCATCAGCAGCGACACATGCGCTTGTGTCGATCAGAAGGGGAAAGGGGTCTGGAAACATTGGACACAACTTAAACGAAATTCCCCTCCTGTTGACCAGTAACTGGACGACGTGATGTACACACGCCACCCTTCTGTTTGAATTTACAGGTACCAGAGAAACATGCCAACTGAGAGCACCATCTTGATCTTCATTCTCACCATTGTACCCCGGGTTCTGTACCACGAGGCGCACCGCGAGGAAGAGCAAGGGAGACCAGCGAACACCCAGCAGGTCGGGAAGATCACTGTGAGCGGGGATTTCGGCGAGTATCTCCCGTATTGGGCATACATGGAAGGCAACTGGCCGGACAAGAGTGCAAAAGAAATGGCGAACTACAAACGGACAGCAGGAGCCGAAGATTTACGGGACCATTGGTCATGGGTTAAGGCAGGGAGGAAACATGTGACAGTAACATGCGATCGTGAGTACCGGCTGGTGCAATGCGAATATAAGATCCCTGGAAATAGGTGGGTGTGGGCAGCCCCAATGGTGAGGAGGTCAGTCACGGTACAGGGTGCGATCGGGCCCACCAACCACCCTGGCCCTCTACTGCCACATGGCACATATGACCATGCAGAGAGCCCGACAGACCTTCACCCCTCACATAAATCCTGATGGGCCCCATCATTGGCATAAACGGTCGACACTGAATGACCTGCTGACCGGGGTCAACACCGGGACATCGGTGGTTAATTCGCTAGACAAGCCATTGTACAGGACGGGCAGGACAGGACGGGCAGGACAAACTAAAAGCAGTCCTTAAGCGGTTCCAGCGGGGGTAAATCAGCCTGGGTGCCCAGACAGCCAGAGAAGGGGAGGTCTTGGGTTTGTCTGAGATAGAGGGGATCCAGACCATACACGGGCAGGCTAAGACCCTGAATCAGCTGATTGATCGAGAGCATCAACTGGAGAAGGAAACAGTGAAAGGGGCAGTCTGTCACAGTTTAGGTGGATGGGCCCACAGTCAGTTGAAGACAGGGCTGGAACAGATTAAACGGGGAGAAAACCCGGACTGGATTAGCAACACAGCCCTGAGACGGATGCGACAGCACTCTGGTACACTCGACCCGTGCACCTTCAGGGGGTTGTCTCACAAAGTCCCAGTGGTAGAAGGATGCTCGCTGAATGATAGCCTGATGGGAGGGGTCATCCTAATGATTCTGGTATGGGACAAATACGAGGAGCGACCCTACCCCCTGTATGCAGTGGAAAATATCGGAGTTTGACAGGATAAAGTTAAGATTCGCTACCACCCTGCCCCGGCTGAAGCAATAGTCAAGCAAGGGGTCTTGGTAGGGGTGAGCATCAAGGGGTGCTGGCACCCTGCTAGCATGCCTACACCACTAACCCTCGCCGACCAAAGCCAGTGCAAATTAAACCGCACCATGGGCTGCACCATAGAAATATCTCCGGCTGTGACCTCTCCCACCGGGGTTACCCACAAGGAAGGTGGTACCTACTGCGTGACAAAGGGACAGCCCAAAATGCAGTGCGGAAGTTTGATCTGCCCCATTCATAATCGTTCCTTTTGCTTCAGCCCACAGGCACCCACACGTATCGTATCAGCGCATATTATAGAAATTCACCTGTGGAAGAGACAGACTATTGAAGCCGCAGAAGCCTTTGCTCTCAACATCTCCTGTGCCAGCATGACGTGTTGCCGTCCATCCCTCATGTACCCGAGGAGTTCGCTGAGATCCAGAAGCATTTAAAAGACAGCTTGACGAGACTCAGGAAAATTACTTCAGAAGCAGAAATCCTTAATAAAGACATTGCCAATGCGCTCCAGGTGGAGCCTTGGTACAAGGCTGTATGGAACTGGGGGTTTAATGTTCAAATCCACCCGTGGCTTCGGATCAAATCTCATTTATTGGTAGTGATTCAGCTAATGATAAAAAGCTTTGTGCATCACTACATGTAGGAAGCAGCAGCAGCAGTTGTGGCAGCAGGAGCTGAGGGCAATGATAGGTGAGACAGGTATATGAATTGCCCAATGGGGGAACCGTGTGTCCCCCTATGGGCAACAAGAGGGACTGTTGTGGGGAATTTTCAGTCAGTGAACATGGGGCAGGGTTTTCCTGTCGGCGAGCGGGAGCGGGGCCCGTTTGCCAACGTGTAAAATGACATGCGGTGACGTCGGGCGGAACTCCTGACACCACCGCGTCCCATTTAAATTTTCAGGTAGGCAGGGGCACAGCAAAATCAGCTGTGCACCCGCCGATCTGTCAATGGCCAATTGGGGCCATTGACAGAGTCATTTAACTAATTAATGGACCTGCCCGTCTAACCTTAAGGTTGGTGGGCAGGTCAGGAGCCCTGGTGGGAATTAGAAAAAGCATGAAACCCCATCCACGGGCGGGTTTTATTAAAGTTTTTTTATAATTATGGACATGTCCCAACTCATGTGCCAGCGTCACCTGAGGGGACAGATCAGGAATTTTTTTTCTATTTTTAATATTTTTGACAGAACAGGCAATCTCCCTGAGGCAGTACTTAGCCTCAGGGAGATGAGTGCGCTCTTTTATGCGCATGCGCGAAAGATTCATATCTCAGGTTTAGGGATTTCCCCCCACCCGCACAGGGAGCGCATAGCCACATAAAGTGGTGCCACGCCTCCAATTCAGCTTCACCCCCAACAGGGGAAAAATCCCATGGTTCCTTGGCTGTGTGGCGGTCCCCCCCGACATTACCTAGATGAAAAGGTATGTAGGGACAACTCCTTGTGTGCTAGGGTCTTCAGACCCCTGCTGCTCGTGAGCCAATCTAAGTCAGCTAAGAACAAAGGTAATAGGCTGAGCTAGTTAATAATGTAAATTGGTGTAAGATAGGGACAGACGTTGACGTGGGTTGTATGTGTATTTTGTGTGTTTAAAATAATCAGAATCGTCTGGGCATTGTGAACACCCATAACCTTGTTACAAGAGGGCAGTTAAAGAGAGATGGATGTTCACCTCCGATTGTTAACAGGCTATCAATACTTATCAGAGTTTACCTCGGGCTGCATTGTAACATGAACTTGACAGTGTACAATCGTTAACACGACATGGGAAGCAATCTCTGCGTATTGTTTACTATCTCCGCTGTATTGTTAGCTATAGCAATGAATGAAACTGTCTTACTATAAAAACTGGAAATATGCTTGTATTTGTTAGATGTGACTCTGTGTAGTCCACATCTCTCGTTGCAATGATAATAAAATCAACTTTGTCTTTGCCTCCAGCTTTGGTCTCGTGGCTTTCTCTTGTTTTCTCTAGGCCACACTAATTCAACAGGAAGCCCTCAGCAAATTAATAGACCCCAAGAAGTGTAATTGAGAAATCCCCCAACACTACAAATTCTTTCTTTTCAAATAACAGTCTAATTCCTTTTTGAATACTTCCATTGAACCTGCCTCCATCGCACTCTCAGCAGTGCATTCCAGACTCTAAACACTCGCTGTGTAAAAAATTTTTCCTCATATCACTATTGCTTCATTCACAAATTACTTTAATGCCCTCTCATTCTCGATACTTTCAGGAGAAGGAAGTTTCTCCCTATCTATTTTGTCCACAACCCTTATGAGTTTGAATACCTTTATTCAAAGCTCCTCTCAGCCTTCTCTTATGGATTTTTAAGAATTATTTTTGGGGAATATTGTTATTCTGTGAAGAAGGCTGTACATGTCTGTGCGCGTCTGTGATTTAATTAAGCTGGGCAGAGATTAATAGGAGACAGATTGTCTGGGGAGGTTTAAAATATGAAAAGGTTAGAGGTGTTAGGTTTGAGGTACAGGTAAATAGGTTGGATCTAACATTTGCATTCTTAGATAAGTTGAGAGTTGTATGAATATCAAAGGAAAGTCAGGTTCCAAGAAACATGTTTGCATCTTGCAGGAGTTCCATAGGTAAACAGAAGTGAGGATATTATATTTTATTGACCTGAAAGCAAAGACAAGGTGGAAATATGAATGATCTTATATTTGGAAGGATTTGAGTTTCAAAGAGGTGTGAGAACAATGAAACCTGAGATGAAAGGGGAAAAGCGGTATTTTGGAGTTACTTAAGTTGTTGAGCTGGAACGGTAAGATGTAGCAGCTGGAGCTCTGGACTGGGGGAACATACAGTTGAATCAACTTGAGTCAAGCCAGAAAAGCGATTTTATTCTGAAGCTTGGATTTCCATAGCAGAGTGCAAGAGAGTTAAGAGGTCATGTGGTATGCCTTTATGAAAGATGGATCAGTTTGCCTTGGGTAATGTTACTGGATTTTTATAGTCAAACATCTATAACGGGATGGTCCTGGAAGATGTTTACTTGTGGGTCTGACCGAGTGGAGACCTTTTTTGGGGGAATGCTTTGTAAGACTAAGTTTAACTGCATAAGTGTAATCTTGTATGCTTAAATTCTCTTTTATTATTGTTAATAAAACATTTACTTTTAATTTTTAAAATCCCAAAAATGGCCCTGGACTTCTTACTGCTGAGCTAAGTAACGCCGTCTCGTTTTCAAAGTACAAAAAAAGGAATTGGCCCCTAAGTCAAGTTTCCTTCTAGGATTTGATTTGCGCAGCTATTAATGCCAGCAGTGGCTATACACTATCTTCATACCTGTAGTTTCTCATCCCTGGGACCATCTTTGCGAATCTTTCGTGTGCTCTCTCCAATGCCTTCACATCCTTCCTAAAGTGCAGCGCCCAGAACTGGACTCAATACTCCAGCTGGGGCTGAACAAGTGACTTATACAAGTTCAAAATAACCTTCATGCTCTTGTACTCTATGCCCCTATTAATAAAGCCCAGGATACAGTATGCTTTGCTAATCGCACTCTCAGCCTGTCCTGCCAGGTTCAGTGACTTATGCATATGTATGCCCAGGTCCTTCTATTCCTGCACCTCTTTCAGAGTTGTATCCTTTACTTAATACTGTCTCTCCAAGTTCTTCCTATCAAATTGAATCACGTCACATTTCTCTGCACTGAACATCATCTGCCACATGTCCATCCATTCCACCAGCTTGTCTATATCTTTTTGAAGTTCTATAATATCCTCCTCACCGTTTGCAAAGCTTCTGAATTTCCAATCATCTGCAAATTTTGAAATTGTGCCCTGAACACCAAGGTCTGGATTATTAATATATATCAGGAAAAATAAGGGTCCCAACACTGACCCCAGGGGAACTCCACTACAAACCTCCCTCCAGCCGAAAAACATCCATTAACCAATACTTTGTTTCTTGTCACTCATCCAATTCCGTGTTACTGACCCTTTTATTCCATGAACTATAACTTTATTCACAAATCTGTTATGGAGCACTGTATCAAATGCCTTTTGGAAGTCCACGTACACCACATCAACAGCATTATCCTCATCAACTCTCTCTGTTACCTCTTCAAATAACTCCAGCAAGTTAGTTACACATGGGGCAGAATTTTTAGGTCAGTGGGTGAGCGTGCACCCAACCCAATCAGAGGCAAAATCACATGAGATGACGTCGGGTGAGCGTCCTGACATCATCCCACACTCGCGCAATATTTCAGTCGGTGGGCACGCAAAAAAGTAGGAAGCGTGCTCACCAACAATTAAGAAGCCAATTAAGGTCATTAAAGTTGCAATTGTCTTTAATTTTACGTTGCCCATCCAACCTTACGGTTGGCGGATGGCCAAATCAGCCAGGCCGCCTTTGCATTTTTCTTCAAACCTCATCCACAGGCGGGATGAGGTTTCCGTGATGAAATAAAATATATTTCTGTGCACAGCATTTGCAGTAGCTAAATTATCACCTGATTTATAACGATGCAATGACACTTGCTTTCAGCTTCTGAAACCTTTTTTTTTGATTTTTCAGGTTTTCAGCTCCTGAGGCAGCTCACTGCCTTCAGGGAGCTTTCATTCAGCGCTTGCCTGCGTCTGTACTGATGTCAGCGCCGGCCCCCACCCCGGCAGCGATGAGCATTTCAGCACTGCTGGCCAGCCAGCAAGAAATCACGGGCGGGGACCAATCTTGGTCAGCAATCCATTCCCTGGCCGATCCTGGACCCACCAATTGCACCCGCTCGTCGACCTAAAAATGTTGCCCAAGATTTTTCCTTCATAAAGCCATGCTGGCCTTCTTAAGTAACCCATACTTGTCCATGTGACTATTAACTTTGTTCCGAATTGTTGCTTCTACAAGTTTCCCAACCACTAAGGTTAAACTGACTGGCCTGCCGTTGCTGGCCTCATCCTTACACCCTTTTTGAATCAGGGTGTAACATTTGAAATTTTTCAGCGGTCAGCCACTACCTCTGAGCCTACGAAAGAGTGAAAAATTATAGGCAGTGCACCCGCAATTTAATTCTCATCAGTATCCTTGGGTACATCTCATATGGTCCTGGTGCCTTATCAACTTTAAGAGTAGGTAACCTATCTGATATCTCCTCTTGTTCAATTTTAAACCCTTCTAGTGTCTGAATTACCTCCCCTGCTACCATGGCCTTGGTAACATCTTCTTCCTTGGTAAGTATGGATGCAAAACATTCAGTTAATACCTCAGCTATGCCCTCTGCTTCCATGTGTAAATTCCCTTTTTGGTCCCTCATCGTCCCTCCTCCTCCTTTTACCAGAATCACACAGTGCAAAAGAGGCCCTTCGGCCCATCGAGTCTGCACCGACACATGAGAAACACCTGACCTACCTACCTAATCCCATTTACCAGCACTTGGCCCATTGCCTTGAATGTTATGACGTGCCAAGTGCTCATCCAGGTACTTTTTAAAGAATGTGAGGCAACCCGCCTCCACCACCCTCCCAGGCAGAGCATTCCAGACCGTCACCACCTTCTGGGTAAAAACGTTTTTCCTCACATCTCCCCTATATCTCCTGCTCCTCACCTTGAACTTGTGCCCCTTTGTGACTGACCCTTCAACTAAGGGAAACAGTTGCTCTCTATCCACCCTGTCTATGCCCCTCATAATCTTGTACATCTCGATCAGGTCTCCCCTCAGTCTTCTCTGCTCCAACGAAAACAGCCCAAGTCTATCCAACCTCTCTTCATCCCAGACAACATCCTGGTGAATCTCCTCTGCACCCCCTCCAGTGCAATCATGTCCTTCCCACAATGCAGCGACCAGAACTGCACACAGTACTCCAGCTGTGGCCTCACCAAGGTTCTATACAACTCCAACATGACCTCCCTATTTTTGTAATCTATGCCTCGATTGATAAAGGCAAGTGTCTTTTTCACCACCCCATTAACATGCCCCTCTGCCTTCAGAGATCTATGGACACACACGCCAAGGTCCCTTTATTCCTCAGAACTTCCTAGTGTCATGCCGTTCATTGAGTACTTCCTTGTCAAATTACTCCTTCCAAAGTGTATCACCTCACACTTTTCAGGGTTAAATTCCATCTGCCACTTATCTGCCCATTTGACCATCCCGTCTATATCTTCCTGTAGCCCAAGACAGTCAACCTCACTGTTAACCACCCGGCCAATCTTTGTGTCATTTGCAAACTTACTAATCCTACCCCCCACATAGTCATCTATGTCGTTTATATAAATGACAAATAATAGGGGACCCAGCACAAATCCCTGTAGTATGCCACTGGACACTGGCTTCCAGTCACTAAAGCATCCTTCTGTCATCACCCTCTGTCTCCTACAACTAAGCCAATTTTGAATCCACCTTATCAAATGACCCTGTATCCCATGTGCATTTGCCTTCTTTATAAGTCTTCCATGTAGGACCTTGTCAAAGGCTTTGCTGAAATCCATATAAATTACATCAACTGCACTACCTTCATCTACACCACCCTTTTACTTTTTTACATCTATGGAAGACTTTGGGATTCTCTTTTTATGTTAGCTGCCAAACTCTTTTCATAGTCCCTCTTTGCTTCTCTTATTTACTTCTTCACCTCCCCGCTGAACCTTCTGTATTCAGCCTGGTTTTCAACTGTATTTTCTACCCGACACCTGTCATAAGCACGCTTCTTCTTTATATTAATTTCTATCTCCTTTGTTATCCAGGGAGCTCTGGATTTGTTTGACCTACGTTTCCCTTTTGAGGGAATATATCTTGACTGTGCCCAAATTATCTCTTCCTTCAAGGTAGCCCATTGATCAGCAACTGTTTATTCTGCCAACCTTGATGCCATTGTATTCAGTACAGGTCTGTTCCTATTCCATAGAAATTGGCTTTCCCCCAGTTAATTTTCACTACTCTGGACTGTTCTTTTTCCTTTTTCATAGTCAGCCTAAACCTTATGGTACAATGACCACTAAATGTTCTCTTACTGACACTTGTTTTACTTGGCCCACCTCATTTCCAAGAACGAGGATTAGAAGTGTCTCCTTCCTTGTTGGCCTGGAAACATACTGCTGAAGAAAATTTTCCTGAAAACACTCAAGGAGCTCTTAACTCTCTCTACCCTTTAGACTAATACTATCCCATTCTATATTTGGATAATTAAAGTTCCCCATGATAAGTACTCTATAATTTTTGCACCTCTCCCTAATTTCTTTGCAAATTTGTTCCTTGTCATGAAGCTTTATATTTTATATTTAATATTTTGGAAAATATTTTTCTGTTAAAATAGAAGTTTAGTCCAAAGGTATGTCTTAATTGGATTAAAGCCAGCTAGTTTGGGTGCTTTGATGTGTATTAACTTTTATATGTAAGAGAGATAGCATGGATAGTGTGGATTTGCAATTTTTTGAATAAGCATTCAAGAAGTGGGGTGAAAACTGACACAAATCTAGCAGTTACCAAGCAATATGTTTATATTACTAATAAAATTGGTACAATGAAAGGGGTTTTATTGTGAGAGAAGGCTGATCATACAATGAGAGTTTACATTCAATGAGCGGTGGTACGTATAATTTCAGGAGTTATCGGGTGTGTGGAGCAGAGGCAATGTGAGATTTAAAGGCAGCTGTAAGCCTCCAACTGTCTCCACAGGAACCAAAGTGAAAAGAACCTCATTTTGAATTAGTAAGGTGAAAATGCTTCGTCTGGTGTCTGGTTAAGTCTATGGGTTGCTGTTGCCTTAATGGAGATTAGTTTGGGAACTTGTTAAAAGTTATGATAGTAGTAATTTGTAGCCATTTGTATATTTATTTTAACCTGTGTAAATTACTAAAATACTTCATTTAGTTTAATGTAAAACCTCAAGAACTGGTGGTCTGATTCCTGAATTTAGAGTTACATCTCAAACATAACACTTAAAATTATAAGTTATGACAGTTGTTTAAAGTTTCCCTCTGGGGTTTTTAAATAACTTAGCTGTACCAACTGCATCAGTCATAACATTCCTCTATATCCTTCTCACTAGTTGGTGGTCTATAGACTACACCAAGAATGTAATTGCACCTTTTTTGTTCCTTAACTCTAGCCAAATAGATCCTGTCCTTGACCTCTCTGAGCCATCCTCTTTCTCTGGCACCACAATGCTCTCCTTAACCAATACCACCTTTCATCCTTTCCTATCTTTCCTGAACACCTTGTAATCAGGAATATTTAACACCCAATCCTGCCTATCTTTCAGCCAGGTTATAGCCATAACACCATATTTCCACATGGCAACCTGCACCTGTAACTCACCAATCTTATTTACCATGTGCCATGCATTCACCTGATTTAGACTCTATTATTTTCTTCTTAACTCT
The DNA here is from genome assembly GCF_017639515.1 of Carcharodon carcharias. Taxonomy (NCBI): domain Eukaryota; kingdom Metazoa; phylum Chordata; class Chondrichthyes; order Lamniformes; family Lamnidae; genus Carcharodon; species Carcharodon carcharias. Next base: position 10,395,684 of record NC_054469.1, on the reverse strand, counting down.
GGCCCCACCTTTGAATTTATTAATCCTTACTGTAGTGCTATCTATCTTTACCAATATTCTGTGCACCTTGGTGTTCCTTTCTGATATTATCTCCTGGTTTCCACACCCCTGCCGTGTTAGTTCAAAACCTCTCCGACAGCGCTAGCAGAATGACTCGCAACTCGTTTCCGGCTCTGTTCAGGTGCAACCCATCTAGTCTGCCCAGGTCCTATCTACCCCAGAGCCAGTTCCAATGTCCCAAGAATCTAAAACCCTCCCTCCTGCATCATCTTTTCAGCCACATTCATCTGTCTTATTTTCCTTTTTTTGTACTCACTTGAGTATGGCACTGGGAGTATTCCAGAGGTTAATATTTTTGATGTGCGAATAGAAACATAGAAAATAGAAGCAGAAGTAGGTCATTCAGCCCTTCGAGCCTGCTCCGCCATTCAATATGATAATGGCTGATCCCCTACCTCAACGCCATACTCCTGTTTTCTCTATTGATGCCTTTTGAGTCTAGAAATCTATTTCCTTCCTAAATATATTCAGTGACTTGGCCTGCACAACCACCTGCAGTGTAGGATTGCACAGGTTCACCACCCTTTGAGTGAAGACATTTCTCCTCATCTTAGTCCTAAAAAGCCTACCCCGTATCCTGTGACTGTAGCCCCTTGTTCTAGACACCCCAGCCAGAGGAAACATCATCCTTGAATCCAGTCTGTCCAGCCCTATCAGAATTTTATACGTTTCAATGAGATCCCCTGTCATTCTTCTAAACTCCAGTGAATACAAGTCTAGTCGACCCAATCTCTCCTCATACGGCAATCCTGCCATCCCAGGAATCAGCCTGGTGAACCTTCACTGCACTCATTCCATGGCAAGTATTTCCTTTCTTAGTTAAGGAGATCAAAACTGCACACAATACTCCAGGTGTCGTGTCACCAAGGCACAGTATGGCTGCAGTAAGATATCTTTATTCCTGTACTCAAGTCCTCTTACAATGAAAGCCAACATAGCATTTGCCTTCTTAGCTGCTTGCTGCACCTGCATACTTGCTTTCAGTGATTGGTGCACAAAGCCACCCAGGTCCCCTTGTACATCAACACTTCCCAATCTATCACCATTTAAATAATATTCTGCCATTCTGTTTTCCTCACCGAAGTGGATAACTTCACAATTAACCAGGTTATACTACATATGCCATGTATTGACCCACTCACTCAACCTGCCTAAGTTGCCCAGAAGCCTCTTAACATCCTCCTCACCATTCACATTCACACCAAGTTTCGTGTTGTCAGCAAATTTGGAAATATTACGTTTGGTTCCCTCATCCAAATCATTGATATATATGGTGAATAGCTGGGAACCAAGCCCTGCTAACCCACCACCCCCCGCAGTCACTGCCTGCCACTCTGAAAAAGGCTCATTAATTCCTACTCTGTTTCCTGTCTGCTAGCCAATTCTCAATCCATGCCAACATATTCTCCCCGGTTCCATGGGCAGAATTTTCCGGTTGGCATGCAGGGGCGGGCCTGACACACTGACGCATAAAATAACACGTGATGATGTTGGGCGTGCATCCCGACATTACCGCACGTCATCGTGATATTTCGGAAGACAGGCACGTTATAAGTTTCGAGGCATGCCCGCCATTAATTAACAGGCCAATCAAGGCCTTTGAAGCAGCAATTGAAGACGATTTTCAGTGTGTTGCACGGGTGCAACGGGCAGGAGGGTAGGCCACATTTTTAAAAACCTCATCCACAGGCAGGGTAAGAGGGGTGAGTAGGCTTGTTAATGCGGGTAGTTAGAACTTTAGCTTTTTACTTACTGCTACTTGCTCGTGTGAACAGGACAACTTCATTTTTTTTCAGAGCTGCTTTGACAGGAAGAACAGGCTTCAGTTCAGGACTCTGGAGGAACCATAACGCTTGGGGCCTTCCAGGTATCAGGCAGCCTTCCCTTACCCTGGGAATGGGGATTGTGCTCTCTGCTGGAGGCACCTCCTCTAAGGAGGAAGAGAGGGCCAGAAGGGGGAGGAGGCCAGGAGTCCATATTCAGCCTCCAGGGGAGCCACCTGTGGGAGGGCAGGTGCAGGCAGAGGGGGCGCAAGGCCAGCAGGAGGTCCAAGACGGAAAGGACCACAGAAGATGCCGCTATCCTGCTGCCAGAGTTTACAGGCTGCGATGCAGTCTGAGGTGCAGTGCCGAAGGAGGCTACGTCTCTCAAGGGGGAAAGTGACCTTCATCTGTCAGATGATTGGCCCTGAGATCAGCCCCAACTGTGTGGGTGGACATCCCATGCCAGTGGTGCTGAGAGTCATGGTTGCCCTCAACTTCTATACCTCCAGCTCTTTCCTGGGGTCGATGGGTGATCTTTGTGGAGTCTCCCAGTCAGCAGTCCACAGTTGCATCAAGCTGGTGACAGACGCTCTGTTCAGACGTGCATTGACTTTCATTCACTATCGCTTGGGTGAGGCCAGCCAGGCAGAGCGAGCCAGAGGCTTTGCCTGGGTTCCCCTGTGTCCAGGGTGCAAACGATTATACACACGTGGCCATCAAGGCGCCAGCAGGTGAGCCTGGTGCCTTCGTCAACAGGAAGGGATTCCACTCCATGAACGTGCAGATAGTGTGTGACTATAGGATGCAGATTCTGCAAGTCTGTGCAAGGTACCCAGGCAACTCCCATGACGCATACATCCCGAGACAGTCCCAGACGCCGAGGCTCTTCAGTGTTCCAGCCCGGCTAGATGGATGGCTGCTGGGTGACAAGGGCTAGCCCCTCAAAAGGTGGCTCATGACACCACCCCGCCATCCAAGAGCAGAGGCTGAGCAGCGGTACAATATGAGCCGTGCCTCCACAAGGGCCGTGATAGACAGAACCATCGGTCTTCTCCAGATGCACTTCCAATGCCTGGACCATTGAGGGGACGGACCCCAATATCCCCCAGATCGTGTGTCACTGATAGTGGTTGCATGCTGGAAAGGGGCGACGCAGTGGAGGAAGAAGATGTAGATGCAGATGCTCTGGCTGCAGATAATGAGTCCAGTTGTGAGTCTAAGGACGAGCACGCTCAGGAGAACGCTGAGGGGATAGATGCCGACCTGGGCAACGTCCAGGGAGGCAGGGACACCGGGAGACTTTGATCCAACGTTCCTTCAGTTAGCCTACCAAAGATGAACCACCAACACATGCCAGGGTTGCAGGCTCCATACTCGATACCTGAGAGCAACATTTGCCTGGTCATCAACATTAACTATGTGCCTTTTCAATAAAGTTCAATGGCAAAGAAATCACTCATAACATCATGGGTTCCTCGTCATCTGCAGAACTAATGAAGCACCCAGAGGCCTGTTGAGAACCAAAAAATTTAATGATTGGCAACTTGCATACAGAAATCAAAGTACATTAAAAGGTGTTGAACAGCACACCAACTTAAAAGCAACTTAAATGTGGGGCAAAAGAAAACGGCTACTGATAAGCCTGTGTTGTGCCTATAGTGATTTACGCTTACGCTTAAGGTGCTACGTCTAGGTGCTCCCCCCTCGCTGGCACCGGCATTGTAGGTAGCCTGCCCACTCTGCTGTCCTGTTGGCCTTGATGACCTTGGCGGGAAACGTTTGGCCCGTGGAGCCTATGCTGGCCCCTATTGGGAGGGAGCAGCCAGTGGCACGGTTGGCATAACCCCAGTCGCTGCAGTGTCATTAGATGCCACAGTCACTGGTAGAGGGGCGGAGGAGATGCTGTCGTCATCCGGAGCGCCCTGAGAGGAGCTCAAAGAGATGACAGGCACCTCATGTGCCAACATGAAGTCGCTTTGGACCTCCCTGCACACCATTGACGGATGGGCACCTAGCTGGGATACTGGGTGCCCAATCCATCTCCCACACTGACACTAACCACCTGAGGTCATTGCTGCTGTGAGGCTTGCAGGTCCGAGCGCATCCTTAAGAAGCCTTCATTGTTCTCCTGGAGCAGCTTCTCCATGAGAATCGCCACTCTCTCTATGAAGGAGGCATTGCACTCGGCCATGAGGGTCATTGCTTTGCTCATGCTCCGCATGGACTCCACCATTACGGAGACCATGGCATCCATTGCCTCATATATCTCCGCCAGATCCTCCCACATACCCTGCTGGATTTCCAGCATCTGCTGCTTCAGGGACGACTCCAGAGGCACATCATCAGCTACCGACTGAGCATGTTCCTGGTCCCCAGCATTCCTCCAACTGCCAGCCCTGGGCGCTCTTTGCCTCCGCCTGCACCTCAAGTGAGTGTGAAGTGCCCTCACCGCTGTGCACCAAGATACTAGCTGACGATCTTATCCCCACCAAGGTGTGGGTATTTGCACTGGTGCCTGCTTGGCTGAGAGGGTGTGACGCTGGTGCACTTATGTCTTCTGTGCCCTCAGGGGTCAGCTCTGCCTCCTGAATCCAAGTGTGCTCTGGTGAGGCTGAAAGGAAGAACAATTACATTTGATTAGTTGATGTTGTTACATTGTTAATGTGCATGTTTGGCACCCGGATCAGGATGCGCTCCTCCTTCCATTATCAATGGCCATCCCATGTTGGATGCTGAAATCAATATACAGTCAACAGTGAAATGTTCGCACTGGCAGACATTGTGACCTCAGTGCACAGTACTCTTACCTCCCAGTGGCACCCCAACCTCACCGTGGCCAGTTGACCTGGACATATGGTGCATCACCAGTTCCAGTGCCTCCCGCTCATATCTGGTGATGATGAGAAGGTGGAGCTCCCCTCTGTCAGTCTGCAGACGCTCTGCATTATTGTGTACTGTCTTCTCCTGAAAGGAGAGAGGAGCTTTCATGAGTCCACCCTGTACCTGCATTGCCATTGCAACCTTGCCACCCCCACCTGAGGAAAGCCTTGCAGCGCTCATCCGATTCGTGAATCTGGACCCGCCACCACACACTGATTCCAAGCAGCCAGGGCTGACCCCCTTGCCCAAATGCTGCCTCCATCACATTTGCCACTCACACTCTAACACCTTCCAACCCACGATCACTACCACCTAGAAGGACAAGGACAGCAGATAGATGGAAACACCGCCACCTGGAAGTTCCCCTCCAAGTCACTCAGCATCCTGACTTGGAAATGTTTCACTGCTCCTCTACTGTCGCTAGGTCAACGTTCCTGCACCACATGCAGCGGATACAGAAGGCAGCTTAGCACCACCTTCTCACGGGCAACTAGGGATGGGCAATAAATGCTGGCCCACCCAGCGAAGGCCACATCCCACGAATGAATGAATACAAATACAAAATTCTGAGTTGTGGGGGGATGCCGGGGGTGGGTCCAACCTAATTCCTGTGCTAAGTGATCCATGCCAACACAGTACTCACTCTTCCCAATCGCAACAAGTCATTAAACCATTTGCGGCACTACACCCAGGTGCGTCTCACCACATCGTGAGAATTGACTCATTCTGCCACCTCCTCCCAGGTATATTTTGTTATGTAGGGGGGCCTCCCCCTCCCGTTCCTTGGCACCAGGATCTTACAGCATGCTGCCACCTCCTCGATGCTCCTGTCCGACATCAGTGGCAGCCTTAGGACTGCTGCCTGCACTGTTTTTGAATAGGCCACCGGGTTGCCATTGAACCCGGCGGTCATAGGCCTCCCGCTGCCACTCGCCCCTTCCTGCTGATCTTGGAAGCCGCGATTTACGCTGGGCGGGCCTTAATTGGCCTACTTGCGTAAAATGGCGGCGCGGAGCTGATAGCGGGCAGTGATCAGCTCTGCGTCCGCCCCCGCCCAGCCCGCCCACTATAGAAAAAATCCTGGCCCATGTGCTCTAATTTTACACACTAGCCTCTCATGTGGGACTTCATCAAAAGCTTTCTGAAAATCCAAATACATCACACCCACTGGTTCTCCCTAATCTATTCAAATAATTATGTCCTCAAAAAATTCCAGTAGATTTGTCAAACATGATTTCCCTTTCATAAATCATATTGACTTTGTCTAATCCTGTTGATATTTTCTAAGTGTCTTGTTATCACATCCTTTATAATAGACTCTAGCATTTTGACTACTACTTTTTTTTTATTCATTCATGGGATGTGGGCTTCGCTGGCCAGGCCAGCATTTATTGCCCATCCCTAGTTGCCCTTGAGAAGGTGGTGATGAGCTGCCTTCTTGAACCGCTGCAGTCCATGTGGTGCAGGTACACCCACCGTGCTGTTAGGGAGGGGGTTCCAGGATTTTGACCCAGTGACAGTGAAGGAATGGCGATATATTTCCAAGTCAGGATGATGAGTGACTTGGAGGGGAACTTCCAGATAGTGGTGAACCCATCTGTCTGCTGCCCTTGTCCTTCTAGATGGTAGCAGTCATGGGTTTGGAAGGTGCTGTCTAAGGAGCCTTGATGAATTACTGCAGTGCAAGCAACTGATGTTAGGTTAGGCTTAATTTTCTACCTAACTCCCTAAATTCTGACTGCAGTACCACTGTCAGAATTTTCTGCTTCCACACACCGCAGCAAGGGAAATTCCCACCCAAAGTCAATGGGCCTTTTGCTGATCCGTTAAATTTTCCGTCCTGCCTGCGATGACTCCTGTGGCAGGCGGGACCAGAAAATCCCAACCCACATCCCTCTTTCTACCTATGTCATTGGTTCAGATGTGGATCACAACTACTGGCTGTTCACCCTCCCACCTCAAAGTATTCTGTAGCCACTCAGTGACATCCTTGACCCTGGCACCAGGGAAGCAACACAGCAAACTGGATTCATGTCCACGGCTGCAGAAACACATATCTGTTCCTTTAACTATTGAATAACCTATCACTATTGCTCTTCCAGTCTTCTGTATACCTCCCTGTGCAGCTGAGCCACCCGTGGTACCATGGATTTGGCTCTGGCTGCAGTCCCCAGATGAACCATCTCTCTCATCAGAATTCAGAACTAAATACTGTTTTGAGAATGGGATGCATTCAGGGGACTCCTGCACTACCTGCCTGTTCCTTTTTGACTATCTGGCAGACATCCCTTTTCTCTCTCCCTACATACTCTTGAGGTGGATTGACCACCCCAGCCGCAAAGCTCTCAGCCTCACAGATGCACCGCTGTGCCACCAGCTGTTGTTCAAGTTCCGAAACCTGGAGCTGAAGCTGCTGCAATTGATGACACTCCCTGCACAAATGGTTGCCCAGGGCACAAGAAGCATCTTGGAGTTCCAACATAGCACAGGATGTGCGCTCTCAAGGTTGGGGCAGTCCTCCTATTTCTTTATTTATTAGTCAACCTTGCTACTGCTAAAAAAAACCTCACCAATACTAATACACATTACAACTATTAGTAAACCTCACTAGTACTGATAAATCCTACCAATACTTAGCACGCTTTACTAGTTGTCATAAAACTTACTTAAAAATAAAAGATAAAGTAATACTCATGAGTTACTCACTTGTTCCTTATTATTAATACTTCACATATTTATCTTACTGTTGTTGAGACTCAGTGCCTAAGCAGCAATACTCACCAGCCAATCAACTTGTGACTTTTCTGTGATGTCACACCTCGGGCAGGATTTTCCAGCCCTAGTTATATCAGTGGATTTCAGCTGGCTCGCCACATCTGCGGCAGGACCCACTGCGCCGGGGCTGGAAAATCCCAGCCCTCAATTTCTGTTTCCAAACTCTATCCCCGAATCTCTTCTGAACTCTTGCTCTGTCATGTCCCATTTGTTTTCTAGCCCCAAGTCTCTTACGAGCTCTCGCTCTGGCTCATCCCAGGATTTTTTTCTAGCTGAGTCTCCTCCGAACTCTCGCTCTGTCTCACACAGGTTTTCTTCTATCCTGAATCTCCTTCGAGCTCTTGCTGTCTCATCCTCAAGTTTTTCTAGCCCTCAGTCCCCTTCAAACTCTCTCTCTGTCTCTTCCCTGTTCTTTCCTAGCCCCAAGTCTTCTCCGACTAAGTCTAAGAAAGATTGTCCTATTTGGCAATCCAGGCAGCCTACACAGAGGACTACCAATCCAGCATGCCTGGAAAAAGGTGGCAACCAGGTTTTACATTATATAAATTACCTGCACTGTCTGGGACCAGATATGGTAGGAAATAGCTAACCAAAAAGGACGCTGTAAATTTGAGCCCATCTACATGCTATTTACAGTAGTTGGCCTAAATGTACATGTGTGTGGTGTTGATCTTAACCTTTAGATATAAAATGATCCAGAGCAATTCCGCATCCTGATCCCATACAATATCTACATCACTCATACAACACAATCTTCAAATCTAGGTGTCCTAATTGGGCCAGGGGTAAGCTTGGACAATTAGCTGAGCTGAGCACTATCAGGAGGCGAGATCTGCCTGCTGAACATGATTGTCAAAAGGAGATGGAAGGCCTGCCACTGCCTTGCAGAATAGAGGAGGCAGGGCATCAAAGTGCCAACAACCTCATGGCACAAAGAAGTGGCCAAATGGCCAAATGAAAGTAACTGTATCCAATCTCAGACAAAAAAAATTCTTACTGGCAAAAAACTTTCCTGCCAAAAAAAATTACTTAATTGCTCCCCACGTTGAACCAACATGCACTAGACTGTTCAATGATCTGAAAGTCACCTTCTGGCCCTACCCTACCTAGCAACAACTCCTCAAGATCCTTAACGAGCAGTTAATTGGAGGTGAGCAGGTCCCTGGCTCCCCCCTCCCCCCACCCCGCTGTCACTTTGAAAATACCATAGTGTCATTACTGCACAGAAGGAGGTCATTTGTCCCACTGAGATCCATGTCAGCTCCCTGTAGAGCAACCTAGTTAATCCCATTCACCCATTCTCCACAGCCATGTAAATTTATTTCCCTTAAGTATCAATAAACTTCCTTTTGAAATCATTGATTGTCTCTCTTCCCTTTAACCCACCCATAGAGTTTTCTCAATCTCTAAACCGCTGCCTTACAGAGGCCCTCTAATCCCTCACTTACAGAGATAGTCTTTCCTGCTAACCTCTCCATGCACAGATACTCTGCCTGTCTAACCCAGCCACCCCCATTCTCTGTTCAATTTAGAAGAGCCAGTGGCACAGTGGTAACATCACTAAAGTAGTATTCCAGAAAGCCAGTCTAATGCACTTGGGGCATCATTTCAGATCCCACCATGACAGCTTGTGAAATTAAATTAATACATTTTTTTTAAATAAAAAAATTTGGAATTGAAGCCAGACTCATAAATGAAATTATGATTGATTATCATAAAACCCATCTGGTTCACTTCATCTACTTTAGGTTAGGAAATCTGTCTTATAAGGGGGGATTGAGTAGAATGGGCTCATACTCATAGGAGTTTAGATGAATGAGAGGTGATCTGATTGAAATATATAAGATTATTAGAGAACTTATCAGTGCTGACTAGTCTTTTCTCATGGGCCAGTATTTTCAGCTCGATACAGGCACGAGCCCGACACGCCCAAGTGTGAAATAGCGCACGATGACATCGGGCGAATGTCCCGATGTCATTGTGCACTTGCATGATACTTTGGTCGACACACACGCAATGGAGATGTCAGTGCGCCCGCCAACAATTAAGAGGTCTATTAAGGCCCTCAAACAGCTAATTAAGTAGAATTTTTCACTGCCCGTCCAATCTTACCTTTGGCAGGCAGGTGAATAAGCCAGGTGGCCTTTGCATTTTTTGCGAAACCTCATCCACTGGTGGGATGAGGTCTCCAACAATGAATAAAAAAATCAATTAAATTTTTTAAAACTCATTTCTAACATGTCCCTCTTCATGTGACTGAGTCACATGTGAGGACATGTTTATATTATTTGTGAAATCTTCATTTTTCATTTTAAAAATCTTCAGCTCCCTGAGGCAGTTCTGTGCCTTCAGGGAGCTTTCAGTGCGTGCACCCCTGCGCATGCGCAAACTTCAGCACTCACAATCCTCCTGCCCCCACCCCAGCGGCGCTAAGGCTCTTAGTGCATGTTTCACGCTAGCTGGCCGTTAGTTGGCCAGCCAGCGTGAAATCACAGTCGGGCCTCAATCGTGGACAGCCTACCATTTCACAGCCGGTCCAGGACCTACCCACCGTGCTCACCTGACAAGGGGAAAATCCTGCCCATTGGCTGGAAATGGTAAAACTGGGGCTCATAGTCTTTTGGCAAGAGTTCAATCATGGGATGAGAGGAATTTTTTTACTCAGAAGGTTGTGAATATTTAGAATTTTCAACCCTAAAGGGCAATGAATGTTCAATCATTGAGATCAATAAATTTTTCAGCACCAAGGGAATCAAGAGATAAGATGAGAAGGTGGAGTTGATGTGGAAGTTAAGCATGATCTAACTGAATGGAGGAGCAGGTTTGAGAAGTTGCATGGTCTAGACCTGCTTCTACTTCTTATGTTCTCTTGGGTTAACATTAACCAACTGTTTTTCTGGCTACCACTTAACTTGTCAAGCAAATCAAACTAAACTGTGCATAAGGATCAGTGCTTGCTGTTCAGTCCCACAGGGCTTTAGATCATCAATGTTCAAACTCCTTCCAATGCCTTTTTCTGAAACAAATCTTAATGCCTTTCAATCTAAGACTATCTATGATTGTACTTACGGCATGAAGATTGTGATAACTCAAGTGAATCTGCACTCATTCCACCTGCTCATCAAAGAAAGGACAAAGTCCCAATGTTCATATTTTTTCATCATGTAAGTGTTCAATACGTTTAGTTAATCCTTAACAATAATTATGCTTCATAATGTTGACAGAGCCCAAATCTGTCACTCACTCTATGTTCGACAATGTTCTGACCTGGGTCTATTTGGAGAAGAATGTACTGAACAGGAGGAAGAATTCAACTCATCTTCATCCATTTTTCTGGGAAACAAAAATGTTTGCAGGGCCTATCATATTCAGGTGCCCACTTCATATCCCTAACCTACAGAAATACTCAACCCTCTATCCTGGTATAAAGATAATCTCAAGTAAAAACAATGACTGATGTCAGGCTAACTAGCCTCTCATTCCCTGTTTTCTCTGTCCCTCCTTACTTGAATAATGGTGTTACATTTGCTAACTTCCCATCCACTGGGAATCAATCTAGATCAAGGGAATTTTGGTAAATTAGTAAAAGTGCATTCTCTATCTTTGCAACTATCTCTTTTAGAGGCTTAGAATGTAGGCAATCAAGTGCTAGGGATTTGTCAGCATTTAGCATCTTAAGTTTCTCCAATGCTAATATTAACCACCTTAGGTTCCTCACTCTTATTTTCCCCTTGGTTACATTTGAGTCTTCTACTATGGAGGCAGACACAAATATTTATACAATCTCTCTGCCAATTCCTCATTTTGCAAGATAGAATCACAGAATCATAGAATTGTTACAGTACAAAAGGAGGCCATTTGGCCCATTTTGTTTGTACTGGCTGAGTTAAGGAGAAACTTACCTAATGCCACTCCCTTGCTTTTTCCTCATAGTCCTGCAAACTTTTCCTCTTCAAGAAAAGGTCCAATTCCCTTTTGAAAGTATGATGTTGATCTTAAGCTTTAGCTATAAAATGATCCTGATCATTTCTGGATCCTGATCTCACACCAAATCTACATCGCTCATACAATACAATCTTCAAATCTAGGTGTCCTAATTGAGTCAAGGTTAATTTGGCCAATTAGTGGCATTGAGCACTACCAGGAGGCAAGAGCTGCCTACTGAACATGATTGTCAAAAGCAGCCTCTCAGCACAAGAAGTGGCTAAAAGGCCAAAAAACGTATTATGCCCAATCTCAGACAAAAAACCCTTACTGGCAAAAATTTCCCACAAAAAAGCATCACTTAATCACTCCCCACATTGAAACTAACAACCATGCACCAACATGCACTAGACTGCTAAGGTTTGCTGATAAGCTATTTAAGTATCACCTTCTAGCCCTCTGTTGCCTGGCAACATACTCCTCAAGGAGTTTAAGAGGCAGTTAATTGGAGGTGAGTGTGTCCCTGGCTCCCCCGCAACCCCTGCCCCACCACACCCCACCACCACCCCCACTTTGAAAATACCATAGAGTCATTACTGCACAGAAAGAGGTCATTTGTCCCATTGAGGTCCATGCCAGCTCTCAGTAGAGCAACCTAGTTAGTCCTATTCTCCTACTCAACCTCCATAGCCATGTAAATTTATTTCCCTTAAGGGTCAATACATTTCCTTCTGAAATCATTGTTTCTCTTCCCTTTAACCCACCCATATAGAGTTTTTGCAATTTCTAAACCCCTGTGTTACAGAGATACTGCCCCCCTAATCCCTGTCTCAATTTTTTTTATTCATTCATGGGATGTGGGCATTGCTGGCTGGACCAGCATTTATGCCTATCAGAACTGAGTGGCTTGTTAGACCATTTCAGAGTCAACCACAATGCTATGGGTCTGGAGTCATGTAGGCCAGGTAAGGACAGCAGATTTCCTTCCATGGCAGAAGGTAGAATTTGAATTCCAAAAAAATTAGGAATTAAAAGTCTAATGATGACCATGAAACCATTGTCAATTGTTGTAAAAACCCATCTAGTTCACTAATGTCCTTTAGGGAAGGAAATCTGTCATCCTTATCTTGTCTGGCCTACACATGATTCCAGATCCACAGCAATGCGGTTGACCCTTAAATGCCGTCTGAAATGGCCTAGCAAGCCACCTAGTTGTAACAAACTGCTACAAAGTCACAAAAAGAAAGAATGAAACCAGAAGGACCACCCGGCATCGACCTAGGCACCTGAAATGACAATGGCAATTGCAGCCCTGTCGACCCTGCAAAGTCCTCCTTACTAACATCTGGGGGCTTGGGACAAAATTGGGAGGGCTGTCTCACAGACTAGTCAAGCAACTGCCTGACATAGTCATTCTCATGGAATCATTCCTTAGAGATAATGTCCCAGGCACTATCATCATCATCCCAGGGTATATCCTGTCCCACCAGCAGGACAGACCTAGCAAGGTGGCAGCACAGTGGTATACCGTCAGGATGGAGTTGCCCTGGGAGTTCTCAACATCGACTCCAGACCTCATGAAGTCCCATGGCATCAGGTCAAACATGACAAGCTGATTATCACACACCACCCTCCCTCAGCTGATGAATCAGTGTCCTCCATGTTGAACACGACTAGGAGGAAGCACTGAGGGTGGCAAGGGTGCAGAATGTACTCTGGGTAGGGGCCTTCTATGTCCATCACCAAGTTTGGCTCGGTAGCACCACTACAGACCAAGCTGGCTGAGACCTAAAGGCTGGGTCTGCGGCAGATGGTGAGGAAACCAGCAAGAGGGAAAAGCATACTTGACCTTATTCTCACCAACCTACCTGCCGCAGATGCATCCATCCATGACCACCACATAGTCATTGTGGAGACCAAGTCCCAGCTTCACATTGAGAATACCCTCCATCTCGTTGTGTGGCACGACCACCGTGCTAAATGCGATACATTTCGAACAAATCTAGCAACTCAAGACTGGGCATCAATGAGGTGCTGTGGGCCATCTGCAGCAGCAGAACTGTACTCAAACACAATCTGTAACTTCATGGCCCAGCATATCCCAATCTACCATTACCATCAAGCCAGGGGATCAAGCCTGGTTCAATGAGGAGTGCAGGAGGGCATGCCAGGAGCAGCACCAGGCATACCTAAAAATGAGATATCAGCCTGGTAAAGTTTTAGCACAGGACTACTTGCGTGCCAAACAGCATAAGCAGCAAATGATAGACACAGCTAAGCAATTCCACAACCAATGTATCTAAGCTCTGCAGTCCTGCAACATCTAGTCACGAATGGTAATGGACAATTAAACAACTCACTGGAGGTGGAGGCTCCACAAATATCCACATCCTCAACGATGGGAGGGCCCAGCACATCAGTGCAAAAGATACGGCTGAAGCATTTGCTACACTCTTCAGCCAGAAGTGCCAAGCTGATGATTCGTCTCGGCCTCCTCCGGAGGTCCCCAGCATCACAGATGCCGGTCTTCAGCCAGTTCGATTCACTCCACATGATATCAAGAAATGGCTGAAGGCACTGGATACAGGGCTATGGGCCCTGACAATATTCTGGCAAGAGTACTGAAGACTTGCCACGCCCCTAGCCATTTTGTTCCAGTACAGCTAACAACACTGGCATCTACCTGGCTTTGTGGAAAATTGCCCAGGTATGTCCTGTACACAAAATGCAGTCCAAAACCAACCCAGCCAATTACTGCCCCGTCAGTTTACTCTCCATCATCGATAAAGTAATGGAAGGGGTCATCAACAGTGCTATCAAGTGGCACCTGCTTAGCTACACTCTGCTCACTGACTCCCAGTTTAGGTTCCACCAGGGCCACTCAGCTCCTGACCTCATTGCAGCCTTGGTTCAAACATGGATAAAAGAGCTGAACCCCCGAGGTGAGGTGAGAGTGACTGCCTGTAACATCAAGTCAGCATTTGACCGAGTGTGGCATCAAGTAGCCCTAGCAAAGCTAGAGTCAATGGGAATCAGGGGGAAAATTCTCCTCTGGTTGGAGTCATACCTAGCACAAAGGAAGATGGTTGTGGTTGTTGGAGGTCAGTCATGTCAGCTCCAGTACATCACTGCAGGAGTTCTCGGCCCAACCATCTTCAGTTGTTTCATCAATGACCTTCCATCATAAGATCAGAAGTGGGGACATTCGCTGATGATTGCACAATGTTCAGCACAATTCGCAGCTCCTCAGATACTGAAGCAGTGTATGTCCAAATGCAAGACCTACAAAATATCTAAGCTTGTGCTGAAAATTGGCAAGTAACATTCGCACCTCACAAATGTCAGGCAATGACCTTCTCCACCAAGAGAGAATCCAACCATTGCCACTTGATGTTCAATGGCCATCACTGAATATCCCACTATCAACATCCTAGGAGTTACCATTGACCAGAAACTGAACGGGACTAGCCATATAAATACTGTGGCTTCAAAAGCAGGTCAGAGGCTAGGAATCTTATGACAAGTAACTCACCTCTGGACTCCCCAAAGTCTGTCCACCATCTACAAGGCACAAGTCAGGAGTGTGATGGAATACTCCACACTTAGCATGGATGAGTGCAGCTCCCACAACACTCAAGAAGCTTGACACTGTCTAGGACAAAGCAGCCCGCTTGTTTGGGACCATATCCACAAACATTCACTCGCTCCACCACCGCTGCACAGTAGCAGCAGTATGTATCATCTGCAAGATGCACTGCAGGAATTCACTAAGGCTCCTTCGACAGCACCTTCCAAACCCACGACCGCTGCCATCTGGAAGGGCCACTATCTGCAATTTCTCTCCATGCCACTCATCATCCTTACTTGGAAATATATTGCCATTCCTTCACTGTCACTGTGTCAAAATCTTGGAACTACCTTCCTAACAGCACTGTGGGTGTACCCACACCACATGGGCTGCAGCGGCTCAAGAAGGCAGCTCACCACCACCTTCTCAAGGACAACTAGGGCAATAAATGCTGGCCTAGCCAGTGAAGCCCACATCCCATGAATGAATAAAAAAAACTAAGGCTGTAATGAGGTCAGTAGCTGACCAATCACCTATCCTGCCAGTCATCTTTGCGCAGTTGTGTGCTTTTTCCTTACGTTTGATGCTTTCCTTAACTTCTTTAGTTAACCACGGATGATGGGTCCTCCCCGTAGAACATTTCCTTACAGTCGGAATATACTTACTCTGAATATTCTGAAATATCCCCTTATCTATCTGTCACTGCCTCTCTATTGCTCTATCCTCTAGCCTAGTATCCCAGGGAGATTAAGGATGGGCAACAAATGCTTACATCTCATCAAAAGAATGATAAAAAACTTAACAGAGGCAGTTTGATGCACTCCCTCCAACTCACTGCCAACTGACAGGGTACTAGCTCAGCATCAATCCTGCGACCTTTTGCCTTCCATGATCTTTGATATGATGTCACACATGAGGTTGTTACACAGGTTTAGGGCACATAATGTTGAGAGTAACGCATTAGCATAGTTTGAGGATTGGTTAACTGCCAGGAAACAGAGAGTAATGATAAACAGCTCATTTTTGGGATGGCAGGGTGTAACTAACTAGTGGAATGCAGCAAGGCTCAGAACTTTGGCTTCAATGGTTTACAACTTATATCAATAACTTGGAAGAGGGTTCAAGTGGAAATACCAAAGTTTTCTGATGATGCATAGCTACATGGGAAAGTAAGCAGTGACAAGGGTTTACAACCTATTGGCCAGGTAAGTGATTGGGCAAGAAGATGCAATATATTGTGGAGAAATGATAGGTTATTCATTTTGCTAGGAAAAAAAGAAAAGCAGAATTTTTTTAAACAGCGAGACTAGTAAATGTTGGCACTTAGAGGGATTTGGATGTCCTTTTACCCAAGTTGCAGAAAGGAAACGAGCAGGTACAGGATTCACTTCGAAGGGAAAGCAATGTTTTCGGAACATGGAGTATAAGGGTAAGGAGGTCTTGCTGGAATTATAGAGGAGTTTGCTGGTTCCACTTCTATAAACTGTATCCATTTTTGGTTTCCTTACCCAGGGAAGGATATACTTGCCTTAGAGAGGTTGGAACATGGGTTTACTCAATAGATTCTAGGGATGAGAATGTTATCCTACTAGGGGGGATTGATAGAATGGGCCTCTTTGGGTAGATGCAGGAAGGATGTTCCCAATAGTGGAGAAGTCCAGAACCAGGGGTTACAATCTGAGGATGTGGGGTAGACTATTTAGGACTGAGATGAGGAGAAACTTCTTCATCCAGAGAGTGGTGAGTCTGTGGAATTCACTACCACAGAAAGTAGTTGAGGCCAAAACATTGTATGTTTTCAAGAAGGGGTTAGATATAGCGCTTGGGACGAAAGGGATCAAACGATATGGGGAGAGGCCAGAGCAGGCTACTGATTTGGATCAAAAACAGAATTACCTGGAAAAACTCAGCACGTCTGGCAGCATTGGCGGAGAAGAAAAGAGTTGACATTTCGAGTCCTCATGACCCTTCAACAGAACTGATTTGGATGATCATAATGAATGGCAGAGCAGGCTCGAAGGGCCAAATGGCCTACTCCTGCTCCTATTTTCTATGTTTCTATACTCTTAGGAGTTTAGAAGAATGAGAAATGATCTGATTGAAATATGTAAGATTATTAGAGAACTTGTCAATACTTATTGGTCTTTTCTCATGGGCTAGAGAGTGTAAAACTAGGGGTCATAGTCTCAGGGCAAGAGTTCAGTGATGGGATGAGGAGAATTGTTGTTACTCAGATGGCTGTGAATCTTTGGAATTCTCAATTCTAAAGGGTTATGGATGTCCAAACATTGAGTTCAATAAATTTTTGAACACTAAGGGAGTCAAGAGATAAGGTAAGAAAGGGGAGTTGATGTAGAAGTTAAGCATGATCTAACTGACACAACTAAATTATGCATAAGAATCAGTGTTTGCTGTTCAGTCCCACAGGGCTTTAGATCATCAATGTTCAAACTCCTTCCAATGCCTTTTTCTGAAACAAATCTTGATACCTTTCAATCTAAGACTATCTATGATTGTACTTACGGCATGAAGATTGTGACAACTCAAGTGAATCTGCACTCATTCCACCTGTTCATTAAAGAAAGGACAAGGTCCCAATGTTCATATTTTTCATCAATGGAAGTGTTCATACGTTTAGTTAATCCTTAACAATAATTGTGCTTCATAATGTTGACAGAGCACAAATCTGTCACTCACTCTATATTCGACAATGTTCTGACCTGGGTCTATTTGGAGAAGAATATGCTGCACAGGAGAAAGAATTCAACTCAGCTTCATCCATTTTTCAGAGAAACAAAAATGTTTACAGAACCTATCATATTCGGGTGCCCACTTCACATCCTTAACCTACAGAAATGCTCATCCCTCTCTACCCTGGTACAGAGATAATTTCAAATAAAAACAAGGACTGATGTCAGGCTAACCAGCCTATAGTTCCCTGTTTTCTCTCTTCCTCCTTCCTTGAATAATGCTGTTATTTGTTAACTTCCAATCCACTGGGAATCAATCGAGATCAAGGGAATTTTGGTAAATCAGCAAAAGCGCATCTACTATTTTTGCAACTATTGCTTTTAGAATCCTAGAACATAGGCCATCAGATCCTGGGGATTTGTCAACTTTAGGGCAGAAATTTCCCCCCGTCAGGGGGGTTGTGCAGGTGTGAGCGGGAGTGTGCGTGAATCCGATCGGCGTCCCTGATCAGGGCCGCACCACCATTTTATGTGGGCGGACCAATTAAGTCCCACCCAGCGTGACGCGTGACCAGAAGCGCTGAGCGCTCCCTGTGTGGGCGGGGGGAATTCCTTGAGCCAGGGCCTGTGCTCTTTCGTGCGCATCTCCCTGAGGCACAGAGCTGCCTCAGGGAGATTAAGTTTGGAATGGAAGTTTTTATTAATGAGGGAGAAAAATTATTTAGACATGTCCCCTCATTTGAAACATGAGCTGGGATATGTTTGTCAAATGTTTGAAAATTTTTTATTTAATTAATAAACCCTTCATGAAACCTCATCCCGCCCATGGATGAGGTTTCATGAAAAATTGAAGGCCGCCTGGGCTCTTCACCTGCCTGCCAACCTTAAAGTTGAACGGGCAGCATTCTTAACTACTTTAATTACTTTCTTAATGGCCTTAATAGGCCTTTGACAGTTTGGCCGGCGCACAGTCAACTTGGCTGCGCACCTGCCGAACTGAAAATCTAAATGATGAGCAGTGATGCCAGGATGCCCGCCCGCCCAACGTCACAGCGTGTTATTTAACATGTCGGCGAGTGGGCCCTGTCCCCGCTCGCCGACCCGAAAATTCTTCTTTTAGCCTCTTAACCTTCTCCAACGTTAATATAATGCTAACATTAACTTTAAGTTACATCGGCGGAGAAGAAAAGAGTTGACGTTTCGAGTCCTCATGACCCTTCGACAGAACTTGCGTTCGAGTCCAAGGAAGAGTTGAAATATAAGCTGGTTTAAGGTGTGTGTGTGGGGGGCGGAGAGATAGAGAGACAAAGAGGTGGAGGGGGGGGTGGGGGTGTGTGGTTGTAGGGACAAACAAGCAGTGATAGAAGCAGATCATCAAAAGATGTCAACGACAATAGTACAATAGAACACATAGGTGTTAAAATTAAAGTTGGTGATATTATCTAAACGAATGTGCTAATTAAGAATGGATGGTAGGGCACTCAAGGTATAGCTCTAGTGGGTTTTTTTTTTATTTTTTTTTATATATAATGGAAATAGGTGGGAAAAGGAAAATCTTTATAATTTATTGGAAAAAAAAAGGGAAGGGGGAAACAGAAAGGGGGTGGGGATGGGGGAGGGAGCTTACGACCTAAAGTTGTTGAATTCAATATTCAGTCCAGAAGGCTGTAAAGTCCCTAGTCGGAAGATGAGGTGTTGTTCCTCCAGTTTGCGTTGGGCTTCACTGGAACAATGCAGCAAGCCAAGGACAGACATGTGGGCAAGAGAGCAGGGTGGAGTGTTGAAATGGCAAGCGACAGGGAGGTTTGGATCATTCTTGCGGACAGACCGCAGGTGTTCTGCAAAGCGGTCGCCCACTTTACGTTTGGTCTCTCCAATGTAGAGGAGACCACATTGGGAGCAACGGATGCAGTAGACTAAGTTGGGGGAAATGCAAGTGAAATGCTGCTTCACTTGAAAGGAGTGTTTGGGTCCTTGGACGGTGAGGAGAGAGGAAGTGAAGGGGCAGGTGTTGCATTTTTTGCGTGGGCATGGGGTGGTGCCATAGGAGGGGGTTGAGGAGTAGGGGGTGATGGAGGAGTGGACCAGGGTGTCCCGGAGGGAGCGATCCCTACGGAATGCTGATAAGGGGGGTGAAGGGAAGATGTGTTTGGTGGTGGCATCATGCTGGAGTTGGCGGAAATGGCGGAGGATGATCCTTTGAATGCGGAGGCTGGTGGGGTGATAAGTGAGGACAAGGGGGACCCTAGCATGTTTCTGGGAGGGAGGAGAAGGCGTGAGGGCAGATGCGCGGGAGATGGGCCGGACACGGTTGAGGGCCCTGTCAACGACCATGGGTGGAAAACCTCGGTTAAGGAAGAAGGAGGACATGTCAGAGGAACTGTTTTTGAATGTAGCATCATCGGAACAGATGCGACGGAGGCGAAGGAATTGAGAGAATGGGATGGAGTCCTTACAGGAAGCAGGGTGTGAGGAGCTGTAGTCGAGATAGCTGTGGGAGGCCCGAACAATCCCCATCCACCACTACTCTCCTCCGTCTGGCTGAACTTGTTTTCACACTGAACAATTTCTCCTTCAACTCCTCTCACTTCCTCCAAATAAAAGGTGTGGCTATGGGTACCCGCATGGGCCCCAGCTATGCCTGTCTCTTTATGGGGTATGTGGAACATTCCTTGTTGCAGTCCTACTCCGGCCCCCTTCCACAACTCTTTCTCCGGTACATCGATGATTACTTCGGTGCCGCTTCATGCTCTCGTCAGGACTTGGAAAAATTTATTAATTTTGCTTCCAATCTCCACCCCTCCATCATTTTCATGTGGTCCATCTCTGACACTTCCCTTTCCTTCCTTGACCTCTCTGTCTCAATCTCTGGTGATAGACTGTCCACCAATATCCATTACAAACCCACCGACTCCCACAGCTATCTCGACTACAGCTCCTCACACCCTGCTTCCTGTAAGGACTCCATCCCATTCTCTCAATTCCTTCGCCTCCGTTGCATCTGTTCCGATGATGCTACATTCAAAAACAGTTCCTCTGACATGTCCTCCTTCTTCCTTAACCGAGGTTTTCCACCCACGGTCGTTGACAGGGCCCTCAACCGTGTCCGGCCCATCTCCCGCGCATCCGCCCTCACGCCTTCTCCTCCCTCCCAGAAACATGATAGGGTCTCCCTTGTCCTCACTTATCACCCCACCAGCCTCCGCATTCAAAGGATCATCCTCCGCCATTTCCGCCAACTCCAGCATGATGCCACCACCAAACACATCTTCCCTTCACCTCCCTTATCGGCATTCCGTAGGGATCGCTCCCTCCGGGACACCCTGGTCCACTCCTCCATCACCCCCTACTCCTCAACCCCCTCCTATGGCACCACCCCATGCCCACGCAAAAAATGCAACACCTGCCCCTTCACTTCCTCTCTCCTCACCGTCCAAGGACCCAAACACTCCTTTCAAGTGAAGCAGCATTTCACTTGCATTTCCCCCAACTTAGTCTACTGCATCCGTTGCTCCCAATGTGGTCTCCTCTACATTGGAGAGACCAAACGTAAAGTGGGCGACCGCTTTGCAGAACACCTGCGGTCTGTCCGCAAGAATGACCCAAACCTCCCTGTCGCTTGCCATTTCAACACTCCACCCTGCTCTCTTGCCCACATGTCTGTCCTTGGCTTGCTGCATTGTTCCAGTGAAGCCCAACGCAAACTGGAGGAACAACACCTCATTTTCCGACTAGGGACTTTACAGCCTTCTGGACTGAATATTGAATTCAACAACTTTAGGTCGTAAGCTCCCTCCCCCATCCCCACCCCCTTTCTGTTTCCCCCTTCCCTTTTTTTTCCAATAAATTATAAAGATTTTCCTTTTCCCACCTATTTCCATTATATATAAAAAAAAAATAAAAAAAAAACCCACTAGAGCTATACCTTGAGTGCCCTACCATCCATTCTTAATTAGCACATTCGTTTAGATAATATCACCAACTTTAATTTTAACACCTATGTGTTCTATTGTACTATTGTCGTTGACATCTTTTGATGATCTGCTTCTATCACTGCTTGTTTGTCCCTACAACCACACACCCCCACCACCCCCTCCACCTCTTTGTCTCTCTATCTCTCCGCCCCCCACACACACACCTTAAACCAGCTTATATTTCAACTGTTTCTTGGACTCGAACGCAAGTTCTGTCGAAGGGTCATGAGGACTCGAAACGTCAACTCTTTTCTTCTCCGCCGATGCTGCCAGACCTGCTGAGTTTTTCCAGGTAATTCTGTTTTTGTTTTGGATTTCCAGCATCCGCAGTTTTTTTGTTTTTAACTTTAAGTTCTTCAGTTTTATTTTGCCCCTGGTTACCATCCATTCCTGGCATGTAATTTGAGTCTTCTGCTATGGAAGCAGCCACAAATATTTATCCAATCTATCTGCCAATTCCTCATTACCCATGATAGAATCACAGAATCATATAATTATTACAGCACAGAAGTAAGCCATTCGCCTCGTTGTGTCTGTGCTGGCCGTCTGCAGGAGCAACTCACCTAATGCCACTCCCCTGCTTTAATTAGCCCTGCAAATTTTCCCTCTTCAGGGAAAGATCAAATTCCATTTTGAAAGACTCAATTGGCCCATTTTTCACCACAGCTTCAGGCAGGGCATTTCAGATTCAAACCACATGCTGCATGAAGAAGTTTTTCTTCATGTCGCCATTGCTTCTAGTGATATTGATAATTTTTCCTGTCTCTGCCTTGAGGGACCAATGTTTATTTTAGTTACCTTTCCCCCTTTTATATACTTGTAAAAGTTCATAGAATCTGTTTTTAATGGGCAGAATTTCCAGCACATCCACACGCCGATGCATAAAATGGTCCCAACATCACCCCACGTCATTTAGATTTTCAGTTCAAGTAATTGATATGTCCCAGCTCATGTGACAGTGTCACATGAGGGGTCACGTCAATATTTTGTTTTTCTCTCCGTTCAGCACAGTTTTTAAAGTTGAAAGATCTCCCTGAGGCAGCACTTTGTCTCAGGGAGATCTGTGGGCTTTTTCAAACATGCGCGAAAGAGCACGCCGACCTGCTCAGGGAAGTTCCCCATGAGCACACAGTGCTTCAGGGCAGACATCACGCTGGGCGGGCCTTAATTGACCCACTCACGTAAAATGGAAGCCTTCCCCCGGTTGGGAACCCGCTTGCTCGCACCCACTCCCGCACAACCCGCCCCGGTAAACTAGCCCTATATTCCTGGCTAGTTTCCTCTTGACATTTTTTCCATTTTATCAACCTCTTTGGTGGCTCTTTCCTGGTTTCTGAAACACTCTCAATCCTTAAATTTACTGCAATTCTAGCCAATTAAGGTAATTTGAAGGCCAATCAAAGCTAATTATTAGAAGCTGACTGGAATTTTCCAGTTGACCTGTGGGCCTCCTTGCAGTGTCAGGAGCAGAACGTTTGCCTGGAGGTGGCCTCCAGGAGGCCAAACCAGGAGACTAGCACCTCAGGCAGGCTTTGAGGCCCTCCCCACCTACCTGGCCACAGTTGTGTTGAGAGGATGCCTCCCTCTCCCTTACCTGAAATGGCAGGCTGCAGCTCCTCTGTGCTGGAGGGCATCGTTAATTGGATGGTAAGCATCCCTCTGGCCATTAATTGGCCAGTTCATGGAAAACCATTACCAGATGACTGCTCCCGATACAGCTCAGGGTCAGGGCCTCCATTTGACCCCACATTGGGTTCCTGATCCAATATGTGAAATCCTGCCCTCTGGCACTCTCATTTCAACAAAATTTTTATGCAATCTTTTCTATGTTAACATCTAGTTACCTGAACTGGGGTATTCGGTGTCATCCAGTGAGTCCGCACTGAAATAGGAGGACAGATTTCCAAAGCCTATTAAACAAGAAATGTAAAAAAATCAGCACATGACTTTCATATTAGAAGTCCAAACCAAAATGTGAATCTAGTAATGGGAATGTGCTCTTATTCTTTGTTGTTTATAGACGATAGAAGAGATTATAGTTTGAAGAAGCTGAAGGAATTGGATCTCTACAAGGCACCTGGATACCGTGTGACACAACCAAAACTCCTCCAACAGCCCTTGCTGAGGTTCAGGTGATTACAAGAGATGCCGATGCAGGTACTACCTTGACAAACTATTGTCAAGAACAGTGTTTATATTTTTATTGTTGCCCATGGTCAAAATTTTCTCTTTTGCTTGAGGTCAGTGTTTGTTCTTTTGGGCAGAAAGCTTTTGTGAATTTAAAAATAAAGATTATTTGTTATCAGACTCTTGCCTTGGAGGTTTTAATGCGATGTCTCACACACACAAAGAATCGATGCAGATGAGGAAAAAAGCAATATATTTAGAAGTTGAGATAATTTTGTAGCAAGCTTGTAGTTTCTTAGCTAAATTGATACTGGAGATGGAGTGGAGGGCAGGTAAAAGCAGAGGATTCTCAGTAAGCTGTGAGGTTTCTTGAAGATGAATTACCAGGAGGTCAACTGTCAGATGAACTTGAAGATGGAACAGGCTGAGGGAGAATCCTTCTCCCACTTTTATGGTATAGCTGGTTTACCTTGGCCATGTGGTTGTCTTGCAGCTGCGCCAATGACTCTCTGGATCATGTTTCAGGTGGGGTGACCAACTCTCGGGGAAAAAAGTTGAGGCACTTTGACATGGACGACAATTGCCAAACCTGTAAGAAGGACCTGTGAGAGCCTGCAGAACGGGAGAAGGAGGGGGTGGTTTGATACTGGCAAAACTGTAATATCGATGGGGGGATTGTAAATGCACAGGTGTGTACTGCGCATGCGCAAAAGCCTGAACTGAAGGAATAACAGCGTCCCGGCATGATGCATTCCAGGATAAGGGACAAGTGTCTGAATTAAGGGACAGTCTCCATAGAACCATAGAAAAGTTACAGCACAGAAGGAGGCCATTTGGCCCATCTTGTCCCAGCTAGCCCGAGGACACCCAGGTCCCCTTTCTAATCCCAACTTCCTGCTCACGGCCCAAAGCCCTGCAGTTTAGAGCACTTTAGGTGCGGATCCAGGTATTTATTAAAAGAGTTTAAAGTTTCTGCCTCTACCACCAATTTGGGCAGCGAATTCCAGATACCCACTACTCTATGCGTAAAAAAATTCTTCTTTATGTCCCCCTTTCACCTTCTGCTACTTATCTTGAATCAATGTCCCCTATTTCTAGAATTCTCCGCCAAGGGAAACAATTTTATCCTGTCCGCTCTATCCATTCCACTCATAATTTTGTACAACAGTCTCGTAAAATCTGGGACAATAGGACACTCTGGTTTCAGATGGTAACTCTCATGATGTTTCCCTGAACCTGACCAGCTTCTGTTGTTCTGGCTGCCTTAACCATGTGACCTATATATGTCTCAAATAAGGTGGGGCCAATACACATTCAGTGTTGTGGCCTTTCTCACTTTGAGTATTTTGAGATTGTCAGGATCTTTGTGTTTCAGATGAGGGAAACAAAATATAGTCTTAAAATTTATAATATTTTCATGCCTTTTGGGTATATCACTACAACCAAGCCTGAAGTCTTAGTTCAACCTGAATTCCAGCTATGCACCCCAAAACTCAAAACTCTGTAGCCAGGCGTGTGAGTCAGTGAAAAGATCCCATAACTTTCATATTTGTTTTCATAGAATCCCAGATCATACATCATAGAAGGAGAACATTTGGACCATTGGGCATGTTCCAGCTTCTTGAAGGAACTATGTAATTAGTCCCATTTCTTTCTCAATCCTTGAAGCCCCAGAAATTTTCCTTTCCAAGTATTTTTCTTTTTACTTTCTTCATAGGTTGTGGGTGCCGCTGGCTGGGCCAGCATTTGTTGACCGTCCCTAATTGCCCTTGAAAAGGTGGTGGTGAGCCACCTTCATGAATTACTACAGTCCATGTAATGTAAGTACACCACAGTTAGGGTGGGGAGTTCCAGGATTTTTGATCCAACAACACTCAAAGAATGGCAGTATAGTTCCAATCAAAATGATGTGTGACTTTGAGAAGAACTTTCAGGTGGTGATGTTCCCATGTGTCTGCTGACTTTGTTCTTATAGGTGGAAGAGGTCGTGGGTTTGGAAGTGCTGTCCAATGTCCTTTTCAAAGTTATTATTTAATTTGCTCCCACTGCCCTTTCATTCTAGGTACTGCATCCCTGAACATAACAACTCACTGTATTCAAAAAATTCTCGTTATCTCTGCTCTGGTTCTTTTGTCAATTATCTTAAATCTGAGTCCCCTCGTTACCAAACCGCCCACCATTGGAAGTAATTTCTTCTTATCTATTACTTCATCTGATTCTATAATTAGAATTATCTCATTAATATTAAGGCTTAGTTACCTTCTTGGGTGTTTCCAATCATGGTAGAATTGAGATTTGGTAAGCCTGATAATGAACAGAGGAGAGAAGCACTCAGTATAGATTTAACATTTCAACTAAACACCACTTTCAAAATTATGGATGTAATTATATTAAGGAATCCATTGGGCTGCTGTGGAAAAACCTTTCACAGAAGTTACTGCAGAAAAACAGGTCTTTCGGGCCCAACCTGTCTGTACTAGTGTTTATGCTGCGCACAAGCCTTTTCCATCTCACCTTAACAGCATATCTTTCTCTTCCTTTCTTCTTCATGTACTTGGCTGCATTCCCCTTAAATGTACCCAGGTTATTCCTGTCACCGACTCCTTGCGGTAGTCAGTTCCACATTTTCACCTATATCTGAGAGAAGGAATTTCTCCTGAAATCCTGATTGGCTTTATTAATCACTATCTCATATTTATGGCTCCAGGTTTTTTATTACCCCACAAGTCAAAACATCTTCTCCATGGGCTGGATTTTACTGTGGGCTGTGGTCCCCGCCATCCTCCCCACTACCCACCTCCCAGGGCTAAAAAGTCATTGAGGAGACTGCCCAGGGACAGGATGGCTACGCCGAGTCATGTAATGGCTAATTGGATGGCCAACAGTTCAGTAGTTCCAGAAGTGTCAGGCCGAAGCGGTGGTACTGCTGGAAGTACAGACAGTCCCCAATGGAGATCTTCACTGGAGCCAAACACTAAGTTAATTGTTGGGGGGGAGGAATTTCACCGGGTTCCAGCTGGCAGGCTCCAGTGAGGCGTGTAGGGGACAGAGTTTGAGAGGCTGGGAGCAAGGTAAAGGGGGCATTTGGGGGGTTCCACCAATGGACACAGAGGACTAGCAAAGGAGATCCCCCTCACCTGACTGCAACCCCCTCAACTAAAGCTGCTGGGCTTCCCACATGGCGTGGGCCGTGACTAAAACAGCAGCAGGAATGGGATAAGGTCATTAAGTGGCCACTTCATCTTAAGTGACCTTCTAAACATTTTAAACACTCCTTCCAATTCAGAGGTCAGCTGACTCAGTACCAACACAGTATAGGCCCTGAAACTTTTTTATTTCTGTGGTTTAGTAATGACCAACTAGTAGAGTGTCCCCTACTGACTGTGATGTGCTAAACAAACTAATCATATCTTGCTTTGTGGACAAGAATTAGTGCCTTGTAGTTCAATTCCACAGTTTGTTGTATCACCAATGCTTGAACACATTCCAATGGCTTTTTTGAAACAACTCGCATTTAAGACAATCTATAATTGTACTTACGACATGCAGCCGGTGATGTATCTAATGAATCTGCAGTCATATCAAATTCTGCCATTAAAATACGAGAGGTCTCAGTGCTTACGTTATACATCAATAAAATACTGAATGCGGTTAGTTGCACAACTTAATAAACATGCCTCATAATGTTGACTGAAACCACATCTGTAACTGCCTTTCTATTCTGGGGAGAGGGGATAGGGTAGGAAAGTAGTGTTGAGATAGAAGGTCAGCCTTGATTTTATTGAACAGAAGAGCTTGCTCAGTGGGTTTTATAGCCTACTCCTATTCCTATTTCTTATGTTCTACAACATTCAAAGGGGACATTAGCTCTCATTAAAGGGACTAGACTTGAACGTGTGCACAGCAGCAGGAGATCAGGTTATTTGCTGGCACACAAAATGGTCAACACCTTGATGTGGTGTTTCAAGGCTTCAGTATTTGGGAACTCCTGGATGCCAGTGTGATCCAGGGCAAACACATCTGCAGCCAGTGTTTCTGCCTCGAGGAGCATCGGTTCAGAATCATTGAGCTGGAGGCTGAGTTACGGACACTGTGGCACATCAGGGAGAGGGGGCCTCATACCAGGAGGGAGTCACACCACTTGGATAGGGTCTTCTGATTTGGTCAGTGGTCAGGGACAGGAGGGTGTGACTGCAAGTGAGGCAGGTTAGGGGACCTGGGGGCAGGAGTACAGGAGCCTCAGCCTTTGTTCAACAGGTTTGAGGTTCTCTCAGCTTGTTCGGATGAGAGCTGGGGCTGCAGGGCAGATGAGCTGACTGACCATGGCACTGTGGTACAGGAAACCATCCAAGTGGTGGGAGCAAAGAGGAATGTATTGGTAGTCAACCCTGCAAAGTCCTCCTTACTAACATCTGGGGGCTAGTGCCAAAATCGGGAGAGCTGTCTTACAGACTAGTCAAGCAACAGACTGACATCGTCATCCTCACAGAATCAAATAGAGTCAAAAACTCATAGACGTTTACAGCACAGAAAGATGGCATTCGATCCATCATGTCCGTGCCTGTCAACAAGGATCTGACTATACTAATCCCATTTTCCAGCACTTGGCCAATAGCCCTGGAGGCTATGGCAATGCAAGTGAATTTCTAAATATTTATTCAATGTAACGAGGATTTCTAACTCAAACACCCTTTCAGGAAATGAGTTCCACACTCCTACCACCCTCTGGGTGAAAAAAATTCTCCTTAACTCCCCTCTTAGCCTTCTAACTCTCACCTTAAATCTATGCCACCTGGCTATTGATCCCTCTACTAATGGAAAAAGTGCCTTCCTATACACCCTATCTATGCCCCTCATAATCTTATACAACTCTATCAGGTCCCCTCTCAATCTTCACTGCTCCAAGGAAAACAACCCCAGCCTATCCAATCCTTCCTCATAACTCAGACCCACAAGCCCAGGCAACATCATGATAAATCTCCTCTGTACCCTCTCCAGTGCAATCACATTCTTCCCATAATGTTGTGACCAGAGCTGCACACAGTACTCCAATTGTGGCCTAACCAGCGTTTTATACAGTTCCAGCATAACCTCCCTGCTCTTGTGTTCTATGCCTTGGCTAATAAAGGCAAGCATCCCATATGCCTTATTAACCACCTTATCTACCTGCCCTGCTACCTTCAGGGATCTGTGGATATGCACACCAAGATCCCTCTGATCTTCAGTACTTATCAAAGTCCTACCATTCATAGTGTAATCCGTTGCCTTGTTAGCCCTCTCCAAGTGCATTACCTCATACTTTTCTGGGTTGAATTCCATTTACCACTGCTCTGCCCACCTAACCAGTCCATTGATAACATCATGCAGTTTACAGCTATCCTCCCCACTATTTACCACCCTACCAATTTTGTGTTACCCCTGTGAATTTCTTGATCATACTCCCTACAGTTAAGTCCAAATCATATTTGTACTCTACAAACGGCAAGGGCCTCAGCACTGAGCCTTGTGGAACCTCACTGGAAACAGACTTCCAGTTACAGAAACATCCCTCTACCATCACCCTCTGCTTCCTGCCTCTCAGCCAGTTTTGGATTCAATGGGCCACTTTGACTAGGATCTCGTGGGCGCTTCCTTTCTTGACCAGTCTGCCATGAGGGACCTTATCAAAAGCCTTGCTAAAGTCCATATAGACCTCATCAAATGCATTACCATCAACAACACTCCTGGTTACCTCCTCAAAAAATTTGATCAAATTTGTCAAATGCAACCTTCCCTTAACAACTCTATGTTGACTGCCCCTGATTAATCCATGTCTCTCTAAACACAGATATATTCTGTCCCTCAGAATTCTTTCTAGTAACTTCCCCACCACCGAGGTTAGACTGACTGGCCTGTAATTTCCTGGTCTATCCCTTCTTTTTTTAATAATGGGACGACGTTAGCAGCCATCCATTCCTCGGGCACCTGACCTGTGGCCTGAGAGGATTTCAAAATGACTGTCAGGGCCCCGGTTGGTCTTCCCTTCAACATCTCATACATGGGATACATCTCATCCAGGCCTGCAGATTTATCCACTTTTAAGGCTGCTAAAACCTCTAGTACCTCCTCTTTCTCTATGTTAATTTCCTCCAATATTTCACAGTCCTCCATCCTGATGTCTATACCTGTGTTGTCTTTTTCCATTGTGAAGACCAATGCAAAGTATTCATTGATGACTGTACCCACATCTTCCGAGTCCACACACAGATTACTTCTACGGTCCATAATTGGCCCTACTCTTTCCCTAATTATTCTTTTGCTCTTTATATATTAAAAAAACCCTTTGGGTTTTCCATTATTTTACCCATCAATGCTTTCTCATGCTCTCTCTTAGCTTTCCTAATTTCCTTTTAAAATTCCCCACTGCACTTACTGCACTTTTTATACTCCTCCAGGGACTCTGCGTATTGAGTCCTCGGTATCTGCCACAAGCTTCTCTTTTTTTCTTAATCCTAACCTTTATGTCCCTTGACATCCAGGGTCCTTCAGACTTGACCCCCCGACTTTGTCTTTACAGGAACATACCTGCCTTGTACTCTCAGCAAGTCTGACAGCATCTGTGGAGAGGAATACAGCTAATGTTATGAATCCTTTTATGACTCTTCATCAGCCATACGGACTCAAAACGTTAACTGTATTCCTCTCTGCACATGCTGTCAGACCTGATGAGTTTTTCCAGCTATTTTTGTTTTTGTTTCAGATTTCCAGCATCTGCAGTATTTTGGTTTTGCCTTGTACTCTCGCTATTTTCTTCTTGAAGGCCTCCCACTGCTCTGACACAGTTTTATCTGCAAGTAACTGCTCCCAGTACACTTGGGCCAAATTGTATTTCATTTTAGTAAATATAGCCTTTCCCCAGTTTCGACCTTTTATTCCCAGTCCAACCTTGTCATTTTCTATGACTATCCTAAATCTAACTGAGTTATGGTCACTGTATCCAAAAATGCTCCACTACTGAAATGCCTTCCAGCTGCCTGGGCTCATCCAAATGTTAGGTCCAGAACAGCACCCTCCCTTGTTGGGATTTCTACGTACTAGCTAAAAAAGTTCTCCTGGATGCAACTTCAGAATTTTGCACCCTCACTACCTTGCACACTAAAACTAACCCAGTTAATATTTGGTTAGTTAAAATCCCCTACTATTACTGTCTTACTATTCTTACACTTCTCTCAAATTTGGTTACATATTTGATCGTCTATCTTTCCCTGACTATTTGGGGGTCTACAGTACACACCCAAAAGCGTGTTTTCCCCTTTTGTGTTTTTTACTTCTACCCATATGGCCTCATTTGATGATCCTTCCAGGATATCATCCCTCCTCACTGCTATAATTGATCAATGTTGTGACATCCCACCTTCCTCTTTTATTCCCCTCTCTATCTCACCTGAATACCCTATAAGCAGAGATCCTGAGCTGCCAATCTTGCCTCTCTTTTAGCCAAGTCTTGGTCATAGCAATATCATACTCCCACGTGCCTATCTGTGCCCTCAGCTCATTTGTCTTATTCCTCAGGCTCCTTGCATTAAAATATATCCTATTTAGCCTTGCTAAACTCACTTCTTTCTTATCTATCTTATGCTTCCTCTGTCTTCTAGGCTCATTTACTACTGTTCTAACTTCTAATTCCATCTCAGCTGCTCTACCCTCTGAACTACTTTTCACGATCCCATCCCCTACCAATTTAGTTTAAATCCATCGCAACTGCATTCGCAAACTTCCCCGCGAGGATGTTGGTCCCGTTCCTGTTCAGGCGTAACCCATCCAACTTGTATAGGTCCCACTTCCCCAAGAAATGGTCCCAATGCCCCAGGAATCTAAAGCCCTCCCTCCTGCACCATCTCTCCAGCCACATATTCATCTGCTCTATCCTTCTGTTCCCATACTCACTACTGAATGGCATCGGGAGTAATCTGGAGATTACTAGATTTGAAGTACTGCTTTTCAATTTCCTACCTAACTCCGTAAAGTCTGCTTGCAGGACCACATTTCTTTCTCTTTCTTCCTATATCATTGGTACCAACATGGACCACGACCTCTGGCTGTTCAATCGCCCCCTTCAGAATGCCCTGCAGCCGTTCCGTGACATACTTGGCCCTGGCACCCAGGAGGCAACTTACCATCCTGGAGTCACGCCTCTCTCTCTCTCTCCACACTTTTAGCTCCCTGTTCTCGCTGACTCTCTGAGTGAACTCCCACTCTCTCTCTCCCTGCTTTTATCCCCTGCTGTTCTCGCCAACTCTTGGAGTGAACTCCCACTCTCTCTCTCCGCGCTTTTATCCCCTGCAGTTCTCGCCGACTCTCAAAGTGAACTCCTGCTCTCTCTCTCCGCTTTTATCCCCCACTGTTCTCGCCGACTCGCAGGGTGAACTCCTATTCTCTCTCTCTGCACTTTTATCCCTTGCTGTTCTTGGTATTCTGAGTGAAATTCTGCCCTCTCTCTCTCTCTCTCTCTGCTTTTATCCCCTGCTGTTCTCACCGACCCTCAGACTGACCTTACGCTCTCTTTCACTCTCTCGCTCCACTGTTTTCACCAACTCAGGGAGTGAACTTGGAGTGAACTCTTACAGATAATGTCCCAGGCACCACCATCACTATCCTGGGTATGTCCTGTCCCACCAGCAGGACAGACCCAGCAGTGGTGGCAGCACAGTGGTATACAGATGGAAGTTTCCCTGTGAGTGCTCAAGATTGAATTCAAATCCCATGAAGTCTTATGGCATCAGATGAAACATGGGCAAGGAAACCTCCTGCTGATTACCACGTACTGCTGTACCTCAGCTGATGATCAATGCTCCTCCATGTTGAACATCACTTGGAGGAAGCACCGAGGGTGGCAAGGGCACAGAATGCCCTCTGGAAGGCAGACTCCAATGTCCATCACCAAGAGTGGCTCGGTAGCACCACTACTGACCAAGCTGGCCGAGTCCTAAATGACATCACTGCCAGGCTGAGTCTGCAGTAGGTGGTGAGGAAACCAAGAGGGAAAAACATACTTGACCTCATCCTCACCAACCTGCCTATCGCAGATGCATCTGTCCATGACAGTATCGGTAGCAGTTGCCACTGCACAGTTTTTGTGGAGACGATGACCACCCTTCACATTGAGGATACCCTCCATCATATTGTGTGATGCTACCACCGTGCTAAATGTGATAGATTTCGCACAGATCTAGCAACTCAAGATTGGGCAACCATGAGGCGCTGTGGGCTATCAGCTGCAGCAGAATTGTATTCGAACACAATCTGTAACCGCGTGGTCCAGCACATCCCCAACTCTACCATTACCATCAAGCCAGGGGATCAACCCTGGTTCAATGAAGAGTGCAGGAGGGCATGCCAGGAGCAGGACCAGCGTACCCAAAAATGAGGTGCCAACTTGCTGCAGCTATAACACAGGACTACATGCGTGCCAAACAGCATAAGCAGCAAGTGATAGGCAGAGCTAAGTGATCCCGCAGCCAACAGTTCAGATCTAAACTCTGCAGTCCTGCCACATACAGTCACGAATGGTGGTGGGCTATTAAACAACTCACTGGAGGAGGAAGCTCCACAAATATCCCGTCCTCAATGATGGGGGAGCCCAACACATCAGTGCAAAAGATAAGGCTGAAGCATTTGCTACAATCTTCAGCCAGAAATGCCGAGTATATGATCCATCGCAGCTACCTCCGGAGGTCGCCAGCATCACAGATGCCAGTCTTCAGCCAATTCGATTCACTGCAAAGTCTATGAGCTCTGACAATATTCCAGCAATAGTATCGAAGATTTGTGCTCCAGAACTTGCCGTACACCTAGCCAAGCTGTTCCAGTACAGCTAATACACTGGCATCTACCTGGCTATGTAGAAAATTGTCCAGGTATGTACACAAAAAGCAGGACTATTCCAACCCAACTAATTACTGCCCCATCAGTCTACCCTCAATCATCAGTAAAGCAATGAAGGAGTCATCAACAGTGCTATCAAGTAGCATTTGCTTAGCAATAACATGCTCACTGACCCCTAGTTTGGATTCCACCAAGGCCACTCAGCTCCTGACCTCATTACAGTCTCAGTTCAAACATAGACCAAAGAGCTGAACTCCCGAGGTGAGGTCAGATTGACTGCCCTTGACATCAAGGCTGCATTTGACCGAGTGTGACATCAAGGAACTCTGGCAAAACTGGAATCAATGGGAATCAAGGGGAAAATTCTCCATTGATTGGAGTTATGCCTAACACAAATGAAGATAGTTGTGGTTATTTTAGGTGAGTCATTTCAGCTCTAGGACATCACTGCAGGAGTCCCTCAGGACAGTGCCCTAGGCCCAACCATCTTCAGCTGCTTCATCAATGACCTTCCTTCCATCATAAGGTCAGAAGTGGAGATGTTTGCTAATGATTGCACAATGTTCAGCACCATTCGTGACTCCTCAGATGCTGAAGTCCAAATGCAACAAGACCTGGAAAATATCCATGCTTGGGCTGACAAGTTGCAAGTAACATTCGTGCCACACAAGTGTCAGACAATGACCAACTCCAACAAGAGAGAATCTAATCGTTTCCCCTTCATGCTCAATGGCATTACTATTGCTGAATCCCCCACTATCAACATCCTGGAGGTTACCATTGACCATAAACTGAACTGGACTTGCCATATAAATCCTGTGGCTACAAAAGCAGGTCAGAGGCTAGAAATCCTGCAACAAGTAACTCACCTCTTGACTCCCCAAAGCCTGTCCACCATCTACAAAGCACAGGTCAGGAGTGAACTCTCCGCTTGCCTTGTTGAGTGCACTCCCACAGCACTGAAGAAGCATCACAGCGTCCAGGACAAAGCAGCCCGCTTGATTGGCACCACATGCACAAACGTTTACTCCCTCCATCATCGACGCACAGCAGCAGCAGTGCAGGAATGCACCAAGGCTCCTTCAACAGCACCTTCCAAACCCATGGCCACTACCATCTAGAAGGACAAGGGCAACAGATAGATGGGAACACTACCACCTGACTTGGAAATGTTTTGCTGTTCTTTCACTGTCACTAGGTCAAAATCCTGGAACTCCCTTCCTAACAGCACTGTGGGTGTACCTACACTACATCGACTGCAGCAGTTCAAAAAGGCAGCTCACCACCACCTTCTCTAGGGCAACTAGGGATGGGCAATAAATGCTGCCCAGCCAGCGAAGCCCACATACTGTGAATGAATTTTTAAAAACAAATGAAAAAGCAGATCCTCAAAGGTAATAAATTCTGGGTTATTACCTGAGCCACGTGCAAATTGGCATAGGGCAAGTAAGATTAGAGAAATGAATGTGTGGCTCAAAGTCTGGTGTGGGAGAAATAGATTCCAGTTCATGTGGGACCGGCATCAGTATTAGGGGAAAAGGGATCTGTCTCGTTGAGACAGTTTACACCTGAACCATGCTGGGTCTGGTGTTCTGATGAACCGCATAACTAGGGAAGTAGAGAAGGTTTTAAACTAATTAGTGGGGGCAAGGGGTCATATTTGGGAAGATGTGATAAAACAAAGAATAGCGAAAAGGCAAGAGAGAAAGGTATTAACAGAGAAATGATAAACAGAATGTGACAGGAAGGGACAGAGAGTGCAAATCTAAGACTAAAACAGCTTAAACACCTTAAAAAAGCTACAGGTTACAAGGGCAAACTAAAGGTTCTGTATCTGAATGCACGTAGCATTCAAAACAAAACAGAGGAACTGATAGAACAAATAGAAATAAATAAGTATGCTCTGATAGCCATTACAGAAACATGGCTGCAGGATACATAGATTGGGACCTGAATATTGAAGGGTATGTGACTTTTAGGAAAGACAGGAAGCTAGAAAAGGTGGAGGGGTATTAGCACAGTAGAGAGGGATGACCTAAGTTCAGGAAACCAGGATGTAGAAGTTGTGCAGGTCGAGATGAGAAATGAAAAGGCAATAAGTCACTTTTACTCATTCATGGGATGTGGGTGTCGCTGGCTATGCCAGCATTTAATTCCTAATTGCCCCTTGTGGGAGTGGCATACAGCCCCCTTAATTGTAACTACATGGTGGGACAAAGTATAAAGGAAAAGGTAATGGGAGCTTGTCAGAAAGGCACTGCAATAATCATGGTAGATTTTAATCTGCATATAGACTGGAACTATCAGGTGGGCAAAGGTAGCATACATGAGGAGTTCATTGAATGATTTTGGGATAGTTCCTTAGAGCAACACATTCTGGAACCAATCAGAGAGCAGGCTATAATAGACCTGGTATTATGCATAGATAAGATTAATTGATAGCCACATAGTGAAGGCACTCCTGGGTAGCAGTGATCATAATATAATTAATTTTTACATTCAGTTTCAGGGAGAGAAGATTGGGTCCAAGACTAGCATTTTATGACCGAATGAAAGCAGAATTAGCTAAAGTGAGCTGGCAAATGAGGTTAATGGATAGGTCAATCAAATGCATTGGCAAACATTTACACAATACACAGCATAGAGACATTCCAATGAGAAAGGAAACTTCCAAGGGAAGGACACACCATCTGTGTTAGCTAAAAATGTTAAAGACTGTGGGCAGAATTTTCCATTTAGAAGTCTAAGTGCAGGGTTTGGCAGTTTTGGTAGCACCCACCCCACTGCTCGGGATGGTGGGAACTTGCACCCAGTTCTGCACTTGGAAGCGCATTAATTATGCTCAGGGTGTTTCGGGCTGAATGACTGGCAGGTCAGGAGCTGATTCGTCCGCTCCGTCATCAGCTGGCAGGGTCTAAGGTCCAGGCACCATATTTAAATGCCAGTTCAACACATGCATCTCATTCTCCGCAGCCCACCTGTCTCCAGGAGACCGTTACAGATGTCTTCCATGCACAACAAGAAGGCTGCACCCCGCTTCAGACATGACATCCTCCAAGCCTTTATCAGATGAGTCCAGATGCTCTATGTGCTGTGTCCCAGGGATGGTTCCAGGTAGCACACCAGCCTCGCCTCTTGGGCATGGAAGACCATTGCCAAAGAGGTCAGCATGGTTACCAACTGTGCCCAGAGCAATATCTAATGCAAGAAGAATGATCTCATCTGCTCCACCAGGGTAAGTCATCTACAACTCCCTCTAATATCAAACTTGTATCATGGCATCATATGCTCAAATGGCTACTCTCTTCACATAACCATTACCAGGGGACACATTTCAGCACTGATAAGCTAAAGGACTATATTACATCACCATCACCCCATCTATCATGGTGCACGCTCTCCATCCTCGGACCTGCTATGGAGGGCTCACCACACACAGAGGGTATGAATCTTTGCTGACCTATGCTCCAACCCTTCTCATCATCTGCCTTTCTTAGGTCTTCATCCAGGCCAGGATTGCCCACAACAGGCAGGAAAGTTCCCAGATAGGTGGAAGGCGGTATGACCAACATCACTGACCTCGCAATGTTCAAGGAGGCTGCAGCCCAGATCACTAGGGAGGACAGGGATTGCTCCTGTGGGGAAGAGAAGATGGGATTGTCTCAGCAACCCAGTATGTTTTATCAGGTCATTGAGTGTATTTAAGATCGAGATAGATAGGTTCTTGATTCGTAAGGGGATCAAAGGTTACGGGGAGAAGGCGGGAGAATGGGGTTGAGAAACTTATCAGCCATGACTGAATGGCGGAGCAGACTCGATGGGCCGAATGGCCTAATTTCGGCTCCTATGTCTTATGGTCTTATGGATCACTCTTCCATGAGTTCCTCACATCCTGACAATCATACTGAGTGATATGCAGTTTTATATTTCTCATGCTTATCTACTAAATCTTGATTCTCTATCTTATAGGTACCTGCAGATCGAGGCACACAAGGGACACCAGCCGAACTTCCAGCTCCCAGACCATGTCCGAGGAGGAAGATGATGAAGAACTATCACAGCGTTCACCCACAACCTCCAGCATTGAAACACATCTCGGTGGGGTACATTCTAGATGAGACTGGGGCTTACTTTCTGGAGAACACTTCACTGACACATTCCCGCAGCAATCGGAGGCAGGGACTGACCTGGTCTCCGGCATTCGAAGGGTTGCTGAAGAACAGTTACCCGCTCAGTCTGAGTCAGTTGATGAGCCTCTGGAAGCGGCCTTCCAACTCATGGTGGATAGTCAACAAGAGTCAGCAAACACTCAGCGATGTTTGAAGCCTTCAAAGAAGATGACTGCTGAAGTCATCAAAGGCAAGAGGTCAAACAGCACTGCAGGCTGCCCCCACCCCTGCTGCGAATGTCAGAGCAGCACCTAGGAGTGGAAGCCCTAGAAAAATTAAAAAACTTTGACCACAGCTTGTTGGGCTTGTTGGATGAACAAAATAATTATCACTAATTGAAGATCTGCAAATATATTCATTTTCAATGCATATTGCCGACTGTTTTCTTTCAGCGTCCTTCTAAAGGCTTTGAGAGGCCCCCCACCCCAACAAGCATTTTTCCTGCACCGAGCTGTCCCCACGACTAAATCTGCAGGGAGAAGGGTCTGTGGCAGTGCCTCTCAGAGCCTCGTGCAAGCATTCTCCTATGCACAAGGGGCCTTTATCCATCAAATATGTCTCAATGGTCCCTAACATATTCAATAATGCCTGCTGATGTTCCCTTTCTGTTGTCCAGCTGAGATGACCTGCATCTCCGCTCAAGCACTGACCCAACTCCCATGCAGTACTTGTGCCCATCCAACACGAGGCTCTGCTCACTTTCGATTTGAGGACTACGGTTGTAGTGACTTTCTTTATAAGCTCCCCCACCACATCCCCTCCCTCAGTCACCCATGTCCTTTTCCCCATCACCATTGACCCCCCCAGCATCACCTAAAACCTCCCCACTGTCACCCTCTAGCCAAACACATCTCCTTCTAGGGTGTCCAGATGAACATGTAGGTTCTTTTCCGTCCTGGGCATCACACCCCCGTTCACATTGACACCCCCACCCCCGACCTCCTCCTTCCCACCCACGGTGTCCATGTCTATCTCCGTGTCCCAACTAACAGCCCTCACCGCCCCTTCACGTGACACTGTCAAACCCTTGCCTTCCCACCCTACTGGCTCTTTCTTCCCTTTGCTATCTTAACCAACCCCTCCTATCACATCCCAGGAGTCAGACGTTCAATACACCCACCACTCCCAGCGAGCACATTCACCTGGACATCCGCACCCCCTCCTTCTGAAGTTATCACCCCCTTCGCCAACCATTAGTATCCCCCCTGCCGTAGTCCCTGGAAGAACGCTCGAGCCCATGCCAAAGACCCTGGAAGATGGCCTGAAGCCTCAGCGAATTCCCTGAAAGTCCAAAGCCTCAGCAACATCAAAGTTGCAGCATGGAGACCTCCCACCTTCCGAAAGCTGCATCGCGGAGGAGCCATGTGGAAGAGGCTCCACCCACCGTGCGATACACGTGTTCCTCAAAGATCTGGTAGCTGTAGGCCTCCATCATCTTCCTCTCTTCGGATGCCCACAAGCTGACCAAGGCCCAAAAGATAAATCATAAAATGTGCACGCAACTCATTTTCAAAGAGGTTGAAACCAATGTAATTTCCAGCTGGCATGCTGTAAGATTGCAAGGCGTGAGGAAATTCCAGCGAGAAGCTGTTTTATTCAGCATTCATGAGATGTTAATGAATAATAATGACGTTCACACCACTAGTGGGCAGGATAACCGACCCGCCATTAACCCTTCATCAGGAGAATTTTAAGATGTTTTTATGCCAGCAGGTTTCCGATTATTTGGCTCCCATTGGATTCTCCACTCCCGCCTGCCATGAAACCAGAAGGATGGGAAAATTCTGCCCAGTATCAAACTTAAAGAAAAAGCATATAATTGCGCAAAGGTGAATGACAGGTCATAAGATTGGACAGACTGTAAAGAACAGAAAAGAATGACAAAAAGATTAATAAGGAGGGAAAAATTAGAGAACGAGAGAAAGCTAAAGACAGATAGTAAGAGTTTGTATGGATACTTAAGAAAAGAGTTAACAAAGTGAGCAATGGTCATAGAAACATAGAAGCTATGAGCAGGAGTAGACCATTCGGCCCTTTGACCCTGCTCTGCCATTCAACTTGATCATGGCTGATCCTCTATCTCAACACCATATTCCTGCTTTCTCTCCATATCCCTTGATGCCCCTAATATCCAAATATTTATCAATTTATTTCTTGAATATACTCAGTGACCCAGCTTCCACAGGTTCTGTGGTAGAGAATTCCACAGGTTGACCATCCTCTGAGTGAAGAAATTTTTCCTCATCTCAGTCCTAAATGGCCTGCCCCATATTCTGAGACTGTGGCCCCTGGTTCTAGACTCCCTAACCGGGGAAACATCTTCCCTGCATCTAGTCTGTCTAGACCTGTTAGAATTTTATGTGTTTCAATCTGTTCCCCTCTCATTCTTTTAAACTCTAGTGAATACAGGCCCAGTCAAACCAATCTCTCCTCATACGACAGTCCTGCCATCCCCAGTATCAGCCTAATGAACCTTTGCTGCACTCCCTCTATGGCAAGTATATCCTTTCTTCGGTAAGGAGACCAAAACTGCACGCAATAATCCAGGTGTGGTCTCAACAAGGCCTTGTATGTGACGTTCATGTGACATTCCTACTTCTAACCTCAAATCCCCTTGCAATGGAGGCCAACATACCATTTGCCTTCCTAATTGCTTGCAGCACCAGCCTGTTTACTTCCATTGACTGGTGTACAAGGATCACTTTGTACATCTACATTTCCCAATATATCATCATTTAAATAATACTCTGTCTTTATGTTTTTCACACCGAAGCATAAAACTTCACATTTATCCACGTTTTCCTGCATCTGCCATGTGCTTGCTCACACACACTTGCTTCATCCTACAGTGCATCGTCCTATAGTGCATGGTCCTATAGAAATTGAGTCTGGAGATGGCAGATGAATTGAACAGGTATTTTGCATCGGTCTTCACTATAGAGGACTCAAGTAACATCCCAGAAATAGCTGCTAATCAGGAATTGGAAGGGAGGGAGCAACTCAAGAAAATTATAATCACCAGGGAAGTGGTACTTAGCAAACTGTTAGAGCTGTGGACTGACAAATCCCCAGCTCCTGATGAACTGTATCCCAGGATTTTGAGAGAAGTGGCGAGCGAAATAGTTGATGCGTTGGTTTTCATCTTCCAAAATTCCCTGGATTTGTGGAACATACCAATAGACTGGAAAACAGCAAATGTAACTCCTTGGGCTGCATTTTCCAGTCAGCGAGCGGGGGCAAGGCCTGCTCACCAACACATAAAATGACACAGGGTGACGTTGGGTGGGCGTCCCGATGTCACCTCGTGTCATTTACATTTTCAGGTTGGCGGGCGTTGTCAACGACCTAGTAAGACCATTAAAAATGTAATTGAAATCATTAATGGACCTGCCCGTCAAACTTTAAGGTTGGCAGGCTTCTGAGAAAATATGAAACCTTATCCACGGGCGGGATGATATCTCATGAGGGGTTTTTAAATTTCAGAATGTTTTAAAATAAAAGTGATGGACATGTCCAAACTCATGTGACAGTGTCACATGAGGGGACATGGTAGCAAAATTTTTTCCATTGTTTAAACTGCTTTTCACATTTGAGCCGATCTCCCTGAGGCAGCGCTTTGCCTCAGAGAGATCTGTGCGCTCTTTCACGCGCACGAGCAAAAGAGCGCACTCCCGGCTCAGGGAACTGCCCCCCAGCCCCCCACCACCCCCGACCCTCACACCGAGTGCACAGCACTTCCAGGCAGACGTCACACTGGACAAGCCTTAATTGGCCTACCCACGTAAAATGGCAGCGGGTTCCCGACTCAGGGCGCCGATCACGTACCTGCCCACCCGCCCACTCCTGCAATGGGGGTAAAATGTTGCCCCTTTATTCAAAAGGGAGAGACTTAGGAAATTACGGACCTGTTAGCTTAACATCTGTCATAGGAAAAATGTTGAAAGCTATTATTAAATATGCTATGGCAGGGCACTTAGAAAAATTCAAGGCAGTCAGGCAGAGTCAACATGTTTTGTGAAAGGGAAATCATGCTTAAACAATTAACTGGAGCTCTTTGAAGGAGTCACATGTGGTGTGGTTAATGGGGAATCAGTGGATGCACTGTACTTAGACTTCCAGAAGGCACTTGATAAAGTGCCCCATCAAAGGTTATTGCAGAAAATAAAAGCTCATGGCATTGGGAGTAACATATTGGCATGGATAGAAGATTGGCTGGCTAACAGGAAACAGAAGGTCACCATTAATGGGTCTTTTTATGCTTGGCAAGATGAGTGATGTGCCACAGGGATCAGTGCTGGACCCTCAATGTTTTACAATTTATATAAATGACTTGGATGAATGGATCGAAGGTATGTTTGCTAAGTTTGCTGATGATACAAAGATGGGTAGGAAAGTAAGTTGTGAAGAGGACTTAATCAGGCTCCAAAGGGACATAGATAGGTTAGGTGAGTGGGCAAAGATCTGGGAAATGGAATATAATGTGGGAAAATGTGAAATTGTCCATTTTGGCAGGAAGAATAAAAAGAAACATATTATCTAAATGGTGAGAATTGCAGGCTCAGAGATGGATCTGGTTGCCCTAGCGCATGAATCACTGGCAAGGCCTGCATTTACTGCCCAGAATTGTGAGAGCTACTACTGAACTAAAAAATTAGCATACTGGTTATTACACTTTTCTTTTTTATACATTCACAGGATGTGAGTGTCACTGGCAAGGCCAGCATGATTGCTCATCTCTAATTCTAATCAGCCTGGAGAAGGCTTGAACTGCTGCAGTTCGTATGGTGTAGGTACTCACAACTCTTAGATAGGAAGTTCAAAGATTTTGACACAGCAACAGTGAAGGAACAACAAAATAGTTATAACTCAGGATGATGTGTGACTTAGAAGAGAAAATACAGGTGATGGCATACCCATGGACCTGATGCCCTTGTCCTTCTAGGTTGTAGAGTTTATGGGTTTGGTAGATGCTGATAAAGAAGCCTTAACAAGTTGCTGCAGTGTATCTGTAGATGGCACACACTGTAGCCAGTGTGTTGGTGGTGGAGGGAGTAAATTTTTTAGGGTGGTGCATGGGTGCCAATCTGGTGGGGTGTTCTGTTCTGGTTGATGTCAAGCTCCTTGAATCTTGTTGAGACTGCACTAACCAAGCAAGTGAAGGTAATTTCAGCACATTCCAGATTTGTAACATGTACATGGTGGAAAGCTCATTTTAGTAACATTTCTGATCAATGGTGAGCCCCAGGATATTGTTTGTGGGGTATTAGATGACCATGATACTGTTGAATTTCAAGGGGAGGTGGTTAAATTTTCTCTCCTGTTGCCCTGTAATCGCAACCATATCCATACACGTGCATGTTTTGTTTCACCTTTGTATCAATCTGAAAAGCCGTTATGCCTTGTGGGTGCAAATAACTTTAGGAAAGGGATACCAGGAGCAGTAAAACAGTTCAAAGAGAAGTACGGGTTATATGGCTAATTGAATTAAATTAGATTAAAGGAATAGCGGAAATAAAAACGGAACAGCAAGCAAAGTTCTCGAAAGCACACTCTACGCACACAATTGGAATTTGATAAAATAAAGGGAGGAAAGTTAGAATAGAGTCAGTGAATGTTGAGTCCTTGCTGGCTCTCTGCAAGAGCAAACCTCCTCCCAACCATCACTTCTCCATATATAACAACCTCAGCCTTTCCAATATATCCTCAATAACTGCAAAAAACTGCAGATGCTGGAAATCTAGAACACAAACAAATATACCTGGAAAAACTCAGCAGGTCTGACAGCATCTGCGGAGAGAGTTACAGTTAATGTTTCGAGTCCGAAAGACCTCGTCTGGATCTGGAAAAATGTATTAATTTTGCTTCCAATTTCCACCCTTCCATCACTTTCACGTGGTCCATCACTGACACTTCCTTGACCTCTCAGTCTCAATTTCTGGTGATAGACTGTCCACCGATATTCATTACAAGCCTACCGCCTCCCACAGCTACCTTGACTACAGCTGCTCACACCCCGCTTTCTGTAAGGACTCCAGCTCATTCTCTCAGTTCCTTCGCCTCCATCGCACCTATTCTGATGAAGTCACTTTCAAAAACAGTTTCTCTGACATGTCTTCCATCTTCCTTAAGCGAGGTTTTCCACCCACAGTGGTTGACAGGTCCCTCAACCATGTCCGGCCCATCTCCCGCACATCCGTCCTCATACCTTCCTCGCCCTAAAACCATGATAGGGTCCCCTTTGTCCTCACTTATCACCCCACCAGCCTCCGCATTCAAAGGATCATCCTCTGCCATTTCCACCAACTCCAGCATGATGCCACCACCAAACACATCTTCCTTTCACCATCCCAGGTGGCATTTCGCAGGGATCGTTCCCTCCGGGATACCTTGGTCCATTCCTCCATCACCTCCTACACCTCCATCCCTCCCACGGCACCTTCCCATGCAACGGCAGAAGGTGCAACACCTACCCCTTTAGTTCTCCCCTCCTCACCGTCTAAGGGCCCAAACACTCCTTTCAAGTGAAGCAGCATTTCACTTGCACTTCCCTCAATTTAGTCTACTGCATTCGCTACTCCCAATGTGGTATCCTTTACATTGGAGAGACCAAACGCAGACTGGGTGACCGCTTTGCAGAACACCTTTGGTCTGTCCGC
This sequence comes from Carcharodon carcharias, assembly GCF_017639515.1. NCBI lineage: Eukaryota > Metazoa > Chordata > Chondrichthyes > Lamniformes > Lamnidae > Carcharodon > Carcharodon carcharias. The sequence continues at coordinate 10,351,234 of NC_054469.1, read as the reverse complement.
AAGCATGACCCAGACCTCCCTGTCGCTTGCCAATTCAACACACCACCCTGCTCTCATGCCCACATGTCCATCCCTGGCCTGCTGCAATGTTCCAGTGACACTCAACGCAAACTGGAGGTACAGTACCTCATCTTCCGACTAGGTGCTTTACAGCCTTCTGGACCGAAGATTGAGTTCAACAACTTTAGATCATGAACTCTCTCCTCCTTCCCCACCCCCTTTCCAATCCCCCATTTTCCAATAATTTATATATATTTTTCTTTTCCCACCTATTTCCATTATTTTTAAATGTATTTCCATCCATTGTTTTATCTCTACTTTTTAGCCTATTTCTATTCCCCCCCCACCCCACCCCCATTAGAGTTATCTGTGCCTTGCTCGTCCTGCTTTCCACCCTTAATGTCCACATTGACACATTTCTTAGCTAATATCACCACCGTCAACACCTCTTTGTCCTTTTGTCTATGACATTTTTTGGCAATCTCCACCCATCCCTGGCCCTCTATCCAGCTCTACCTGTCCCAACCCCCTTAAATCAGCTTATGTTTCACCTCTTTTCTTTTTTTCCTTAGTTCTGATGAAGATTCATTCGGACTCGAAACGTTAACCGTATCTCTCTCTGCAGATGCTGTCAGACCTGCTGAGTTTTTCCAGGTATTTTTGTTTTTGTTCTATCCTCATAACTGTTGTTCCTTATCTCTGGAACCATTCTCAAAAATCATTTCTGAACTCCTAAGTTTTTTTAAAATTCATTCATTCACGGGATGTGGGCTTCGCTGGCTGGGCCAGCATTTATTGCCCATCCCTTGTTGCCCTTGAGAAGGTGGGGGTGAGCTGCCTTCTTGAACTGCTGCAGTCCATGTGGTGTAGGAACACACACAGCGCTGTTGGGAAGGGACTTCCAGGATTTTGACCAGTGACAGTGAAGGAACAGCAATATATTTCCAACTCAGGTGGTGAGTGGCTTGGAGCGCAAGTTCCAGGTGGTGGTGTTCCCAGCTTTCTGATGCCCTTGTCCTTCAAGATGATAGTGGTCATGGGTTTGGAAGGTGCTGTCTAAGGAGTCTTGGTGAATTCCTGCAGTGTATCTTGTAAGTGGTACACACAGCTGCTACTATGCTTCAGCAGTAGAGGGATGGAATATTTGTGGATGTGGTGCCAATCAAGTGGGTTCCTTTGCCCTGGATGGTGTCAAGCTTCTTGAATGTTATGGGAGCTGCACTCAGCCAGGCAAGTGGGGAGTATTCCATCACATTCCTGACTAGTGCCTTGTAGATGGTAGGCATGCTTTGGGGACTCAGGAGGTGAGTTACTCATCACAGGATTCCTACCCTCTGAGCTGCTCTTGTAGCCACAGTATTTATATGGCTAATCCAGCTCAGTTTCTGGTTAATGGTGTTAGGGGGGAATAAAGGGGTACAGTAAGAATTTATTGTAAGGGAAAGATATGTTGGAATCTCCAAGCAGCCAGTGCCTACAAGTACATAAACAGTGAAAAAGCACCAGATGAACATTATACACTCTTGAACTTTGTACAACCTCAGGGTTTACAATCACCAGCAAGGCCCTGGGAGTCAGACTGGAGACTTAGGTTGTAAAAAACAACTAAGATTGAGCCTGTTTACAGCAGATAGGGAAAGAACAGATGGTCCTAGTTTAGGTAAAAGGGAAGTTCTCTACCTGGGTAAAAATAGGAAAATACAATGCATGTACTTGTTACCAGAGATGTCTGTTTAATGTAAACTTATATGTTGATGAGATAGGAATCTGGAAACTATTCTTGTCCATGACCAATAATATATAAATATGTTGAACACTTGTAATTTGGCAGAGTGTTATCTCAAGCTGAATTGGGACGGTTGTCTCCTTGCAATTGCTCAAATAAACGATTGCGACCTGTACCTGAGACTCCTGTGGTCTGTTTGTCAAAGTGACCACAACAGTTTGGCGTAGTTGGCAGGATACTTGGATTGGATCCTCGGGACGGCTCTGCAAAGTGGGTGAGTATATTTATTTACCACCTGTAGGTAGTGCAGTAAGCCTACCCGAGAACAGTCCGGTACGATCAAGTATCAAAGAATTGGGAGGAGGACTCAGGACAGGAAATAGGAGGCGCCAGGGTAGGAGGCGGAGCTGTGCAGGCGAGCTAGCGGTGCCAAAGCCACGCAGGAAGGCCAGACCCCAGTTAAGAGGAGGCGGAGCCGTACTAGCGGGTTACAGTTTGAAATATAACCATAACCGAAGCCACGCAGGAAGGCCAGACCCCAGTGAAATAAGTGAAATCGCACATACCGCAGGTAACTAAGTTGTTAGGCCACCGTGAACGCAGTGGAATAAGGACAGAGTGCCGTCAGGGAAACAGAATAGTGCTATGGAACTCGACTGGGGAACCGCGGACTCCATTATGAGGTTCATAGCAGAACAACCATCAAGACTAATCACAAAAATGCAGAAGGAGGGGTGGAACCCACAGGGAACCCCCGGAGAACAAAAACAGTGGTGGATAGAGCAGAAAAAGGATAAGGAAAAGAAAGGGGTGATGGTTATTATCACGTTGTACCTGCAGTTGTGCAGACGGATTAATACTAAGTTCCAGTCGATTAGAGAGTGAAAGACAAAGTCAGATCCAGGACAGATCAAAACAGTGGCGGCAACTTGTAGTGACACTGATCAAGAGGAGGAGAGCTCTGAAGGAGAAACCTGTGAGGGAGTTGGGACAAAACCACCCGCATATGAACCCACTGTGCCCTTTGAATCCCGTGGCCCCTGTGGCAATAACTGTTAGGAAAAGTAAAGTCAGGAAAGGCGAATTAAAACCTGAAGGGAGAAAGGGGGCTGAGGAATGGGGAGAGAATGAGGAGATTGAAAGGGTTACGGAGAATGTTAAGCATGTACCATTAAGCCCGGGGGAGAAGCAGATTTTGCTTAAAGAACTGCTGAGACTTAAAACTCAGCATAGCAACCCAGATTTTTGGAACAAATTGCGGGAAATGCAAGATTTCCATCAATGCAGCCCCTTGATACTCACATACTGGTGAAGGCGAAGTGCCATGGGGATATTTGGGGAAGATTGTCCCTACAGTTTAGAAGTGGTGAATGGGCGAAACCTGGGGACATCCTAGATCGGGAGAAGGCGACAGCCCTGTACAGGGACTTTGAGGAGGCAGTTAAGGAAGTCTTGGGGGAGGGAGAGACGAATTGGGGGTGTATAACGTCCATAGTACAGAAGAAGGATGAGTCCGTAATGGACTATGCAGAGCGGAAGTGGGAGACATATGTACAGTTTTCAGGTAACCGTATCCCGTGCGGGATGATGAAATTTTCCTGAAAATGTGGAAAGATGTTTGGGACCCGAGAGGTCACTACTGAATTTTCTGTAACTTAAAAAAATAAATTCATCTAAGTTACAAATGCTGCTTATGCTGAAGGGAGACAGACAGACAGAGAGAAAGAGAGAAAAGGGGGATACCCCTAAGGGGTTAATAAGCACTGACAGGCAGTAGCAGGGGAAATGTGAGCTTTCGTCAGTTTGATGGTCCCTACAGGTGGAGCCTTCAAGATCCCTTTATTTCCCCCACTGCTATTTGAAGCTTTGTTTAGAATATGAGAGTTTTAACTGGTTAAATTAAGGATACAGGAATATAAATACATACCTCTAAATATATGTTTGTTTGTGTGCAAGGAAACATTTGTATGTGACCTTTAATGTGTTTTCTTCCATAAATTGTCATTTGTGCGTGTAGTTCAGCACTATAGGGTTGAAAGCCCCATGTTAGATTAAAGGAAAAATATATTAAAACACTCCAAAGTTTTGAGTATAAAGTTTGAGTTGAGATTTCTGACAACAATAACAATTTGAAGGTATCATAAAGCTAAACAAGGTTAGATGAACCAACCTTTGTACCACCCCCTTGCAGACTAGCATCACCAGATTGGGATTGATACATACGAGTTACATTAACTCATACAAGTTAGTATTCTAAAATTCTGAGGGGAAAAATAACCTGAAGTTCAAGGGATTCGAGGAAAACCAAAAGGCATAAACACACGGTCTAGGTGGTTCCAATGGATAAGAAGGGGTTTATTTTGAAGAGATGAATTAAATATGAAAAGAAATCTGCATCCCAACAGCACTGTAATTTGATGTAAAGTGCAGTGTAATTTAATAGGTTACTTCGAATAACGAGAATGCTATCCAAGGGTAAAGAATGTGTCGATAAACATATGGGAATTAGAGCTTGGATACAAATCAATACACATAAGAAAGTGGTAGTTCTAATTTTGATAGCGTAAATTACATTTCTTACAAAGTTTAAAATTTTGAGGTTTGGTTCGTGATAAAGTTCTCAAAAGGGGCTTTTCATTTTAAAAGGTTTGACAACAATTGGCACTAATTCAAATGCTACAAGCTTTTGTGTTTGTAAGTCTGTTCCCAAAATATGATGCTAAGCTCAAGACCTTGACAAAGTTTGGCAGAAATCCAATTTTTGGCTGAGTTATTGAATCTGGGATATTGCAAACAAAAAAGGGCCAGACACAATTTAGCGGGTTACTTTTGAGAAAATAAAATGTTTGAGAAGATAAGGAAGCAAAACATGTCAATACCTGATTTCTGATTTTAAAACTGTTATGAGAATATTTTAAAGTCTCTCCAGGCAACCTGAACAAAATAAGACGGTAGCTGTTGCATGTGTAAAATGTTATGAGGCAAATAGGAGAAAGAGTTAGGGAAAGAGGACACAATATACAAACTTTTTTAAGGGAAGTGAATTTGATAATCTGGCCATCAACTGAGACATTGGAATCGCACAGGGGGAGATAAGCAAGGTTTACTATGGCCATGTGGTGGTCTTGCAGCTGGGTCTATGGTTCTTCGGATCATGTTGCAGGTGGGGTGATCAACTGTCGGGGAAAAGTGCTGAGGCACTTTGACATGGGCGACAATTGCCAAACCTGTAAGAAGAACCTGTGAGAGCCTGCAGAATGGGAGAAGGAGGGGGTGGTTTGATACTGGCGAACCTGTAAGATCGGTGGGGGGTGTCAATGCACAGGTGTGTACTGCGCATGCGCAAAAGCCTGAAATAAAGGAATAACAGCGTCCCGGCATGATGCATTCCAGGACAAGGGACAAGTGTCTGAAATAAGGGACAATCTCGTAAAATCTGGAACAGTTGGACGCACTGGTTTCAGATGGTAACTCTCACGATGTTTCCCTGAACCTGACCAGCTTCTGTTGTTCTGGCTGCCTTAACCATGTGACCTATATATGTCTCAAATAAGGTGGAGACAATACACATCCAGTGTTGTGGCCTTTCTCACTTTGAGTATTTTGAGATTGTCAGGATCTTTGTGTTTCAGATGAGGGAAACAAAATATAGTCTTAAAATTTATAATATTTTCATGCCTTTTGGGTATATCACTACAACCAAGCCTGAAGTCTTAGGTTAACCTGAATTCCAACTATGCACCCCAAAACTCAAAACTCTGTAGCCAGGCGTGTGAGTCAGTGAAAAGATCCCATAACTTTCATATTTGTTTTCATAGAATCCCAGATCATACATCATAGAAGTAGAACATTTGGACCATTGGGCATGTTCCAGCTTCTTGAAGGAACTATGTAATTAGTCCCATTTCTTTCTCAATCCTTGAAGCCCCAGAAATTTTCCTTTCCAAGTATTTTTCTTTTTACTTTCTTCATAGGTTGTGGGTGCCGCTGGCTGGGCCAGCATTTGTTGACCGTCCCTAATTGCCCTTGAAAAGGTGGTGGTGAGCCACCTTCATGAATCACTGCAGTCCATGTAATGTAAGTACACCACAGTTAGGGTGGGGAGTTCCAGGATTTTTGATCCAACAGCACTCACAGAATGGCAATATAGTTCCAAGTCAAAATGATGTGTGACTTTGAGAAGAACTTTCAGGTGGTGATGTTCCCATGTGTCTGCTGACTTTGTTCTTATTGGTGGAAGAGGTCGTGGGTTTGGAAGTGCTGTCCAATGTCCTTTTCAAAGTTATTATTTAATCTGCTCCCACTGCTCTTTCATTCTAGGTACTGCATCCCTGATCATAACAACTCACTGTATTCAAAAAATTCTCGTTATCTCTGCTCTGGTTCTTTTGACAATTATCTTAAATCTGAGTCCCCTCGTTACCAAACCGCCCACATTGGAAGTAATTTCTTCTTATCTATTACTTCATCTGATTCTATAATTAGAATTATCTCATTAATATTAAGGCTTAGTTACCTTCTTGGGTGTTTCCAATCATGGTAGAATTGAGATTTGGTAAGCCTGATAATGAACAGAGGAGAGAAGCACTCAGTATAGATTTAACATTTCAACTAAACACCACTTTCAAAATTATGGATGTAATTATATTAAGGAATCCATTGGGCTGCTGTGGAAAAACCTTTCACAGAAGTTACTGCAGAAAAACAGGTCTTTCGGGCCCAACCTGTCTGTACTAGTGTTTATGCTGCGCACAAGCCTTTTCCATCTCACCTTAACAGCATATCTTTCTCTTCCTTTCTTCTTCATGTACTTGGCTGCATTCCCCTTAAATGTACCCAGGTTATTCCTGTCACCGACTCCTTGCGGTAGTCAGTTCCACATTTTCACCTATATCTGAGAGAAGGAATTTCTCCTGAAATCCTGATTGGCTTTATTAATCACTATCTCATATTTATGGCTCCAGGTTTTTTATTACCCCACAAGTCAAAACATCTTCTCCATGGGCTGGATTTTACTGTGGGCTGTGGTCCCCGCCATCCTCCCCACTACCCACCTCCCAGGGCTAAAAAGTCATTGAGGAGACTGCCCAGGGACAGGATGGCTACGCCGAGTCATGTAATGGCTAATTGGATGGCCAACAGTTCAGTAGTTCCAGAAGTGTCAGGCCGAAGCGGTGGTACTGCTGGAAGTCCCCAATGGAGATCTTCACTGGAGCCAAACACTAAGGTAATTGTTGGGGGGGAGGAATTTCACCGGGTTCCAGCTGGCAGGCTCCAGTGAGGCGTGTAGGGGACAGAGTTTGAGTGGCTGGGAGCAGGTAAAGGGGGCAGTTGGGGGGGTCCACCAATGGACACAGAGGACTAGCAAAGGAGATCCCCCTCACCTGACTGCAACCCCCTCAACTAAAGCTGCTGGGCTTCCCACATGGCGTGGGCTGTGACTAAAACAGCAGCAGGAATGGGATAAGGTCATTAAGTGGCCACTTCATCTTAAGTGACCTTCTAAACATTTCAAACACTCCTCCCAATTCAGAGGTCAGCTGACTCAGTACCAACACAGTATAGGCCCTGAAACTTTTTTATTTCTGTGGTTTAGCAATGACCAACTAGTAGAGTGTCCCCTACTGACTGTGATGTGCTAAACAAACTAATCATATCTTGCTTTGTGGACAAGAATTAGTGCCTTGTAGTTCAATTCCACAGTTTGTTGTATCACCAATGCTTGAACACATTCCAATGGCTTTTTTGAAACAACTCGCATTTAAGACAATCTATAATTGTACTTACAACATGCAGCCGGTGATGTATCTAATGAATCTGCAGTCATAACAAATTCTGCCATTAAAAAACGAGAGGTCTCAGTGCTTACGTTATACATCAATAAAATACTGAATGCGGTTAGTTGCTCAACTTAATAAATGCGCCTCATAACGTTGACTGAACCCATATCTGTAACTGCCTTTCTATTCTGGGGAGAGGGGATAGGGTAGGAAAGTAGTGTTGAGATGGAAGGTCAGCCTTGATTTTATTGAACAGAAGAGCTTGCTCAGTGGGTTTTATAGCCTACTCCTATTCCTATTTCTTATGTTCTACAACATTCAAAGGGGTCAATAGCTCTCATTAAAGGGACTAGACTTGAACGTGCACACAGCAGCAGGAGATCAGGTATTTGCTGGCACACAAAACGGTCAACACCTTGATGTGGCGTTTCAAGGCTTCAGTATGTGGGAACTCCTGGATGCCAGTGTGATCCAGGGCAAACACATCTGCAGCCAGTGTTTCTGCCTCGAGGAGCATCGGCTCAGAATCATTGAGCTGGAGGCTAAGTTACAGACACTGCGGCACATCAGGGAGAGGGGGCCTCATACCAGGAGGGAATCACACCACTTGGATAGGATCTTCTGATTTGGTCAGTGGTCAGGGACAGGATGGTGTGACTGTAAGTGAGGCAGGTTAGTGGACCTGGGGGTAGGAGTACAGGAGCCTCAGCCTTTGTTCAACAGGTTTGAAGTTCTCTCAGCTTGTTCGGATGAGAGCTGGGGCTGCAGGGCAGATGAGCTGATTGACCATGGCACCGTGGTACAGGAAACCATCCAAGTGGTGGGAGCAAAAAGGAATGTATTGGTAGTCAACCCTGAAAAGTCCTCCTTACTAACATCTGGCGGCTAGTGCCAAAATTGGGAGAGCTGTCTTACAGACTAGTCAAGCAACAGACTGACATAGTCATCCCCACAGAATTATATAGATGCAGAAACTCATAGACGTTTACAGCAGAGAAAGATGGCATTCGGCTCATTGTGTCCGTACCTGTCAACAAGGATCTGGCTACACTAATCCCATTTTCCAGCACTTGGCCAATAGCCCTGGAGGCTATGAATATCTAAATACTTCTTCAATGTTACAAGGATTTCTGACTCAACCACTCTTTCAGGCAATGAATTCCAGACTCCTACCATCCTCTGGGTGAACAAAATTCTCCACAACTCCCCTCTTAGCCTTCTAACTCTCACCTTAAATCTATGCCCCCTGGCTATTGACCCCTCTACTAATGGAAAAAGTGCCTTCCTATACACCCTACCTATGCCCCTCATAATCTTATACAACTCTATCAGGTCCCCTCTCAATCTTCACTGCTCCAAGGAAAACAATCCCAGCCTATCCAATCTTTCCTCATAGCTCAGACCCACAAGCCCAGGCAACATCATGGTAAATCTCCTCTGCACCCACTCCAGTGCAATCACATTCTTCCCATAATGTTATGACCAGAGCTGCACACAGTACTCCAATTGTGGCCTAACCAGCATTTTATACAGTCCCAGCAGAACCTCCCAGCTCTTGCATTCTATGCCTCGGCTAATAAAGGCAAGTATCCCATATGCCTTCTTAACCACCTTATCTACCTGCCCTGCTACCTTCAGGGATCTGTGGATATGCACACAAAGATCCCTCTGATCTTCAGTACTTACCAAAGTCCTACATTTATAGTGTAATCCGTTGCCTTGTTAGCCCTCCCCAAGTGCATTACACACTTTTCTGGGATGAATTCCATTTGTCACTGCTCTGCCCACGTAACTAGTCCACTGATATCATCATGCAATTAACAGCTATCTTCCTCACTATTTACCACCCTACCAATTTTTGTGTCACCTGTGAATTTCTTGATCATACTCCCTACATTTAAGTCCAAATCATTTATGTACACTACAAACAGCAAGGGCCCCAGCACTGAGCCTTGTGGAACCCCACTGGAAACAGACTTCCAGTCACAGAAACATCCCTCTACCATCACCCTCTGCTTCCTGCCTCTCAGCCAGTTTTGGATTCAATGTGCCACTTTGCCTTGGATCGCGTGGGCTCTTCCTTTCTTGACCAGTCTGCCATGAGGGACCTTACCAAAATCCTTGCTAAAGTCCATATAGACCTCATCAAATGCATTACCATCAACAACACTCCTGGTTACCTCCTCAAAAAATTCGATCAAATTTGTCAAACACAACCTTCCCTTAACAGATCAATGTTGACTGTCCCTGATTAATCCATGTCTCTCCAAATACAGATATATTCTGTCCCTCAGAATTCTTTCTAGTAACTTCCCCACCACCGAGGTTAGACTGACTGGCCTGTAATTTCCTGGTCTATCCCTTCTTTTTTTAATAATGGGACGACATTAGCAGCCCTCCATTCCTCGGGCACCTGACCTGTGGCCTGAGAGGATTTGAAAATGACCCGGTTGGTCTTCCCTTCAACATCTCATACATGGGATACATCTCATCCAGGCCTGCAGATTTATCTGCTTTTAAGGCCGCTAAAACCTCTAGTACCTCCTCTCTCTCTATGTTAATTTCCTCCAATATTTCACAGTCCTCCATCCTGATGTCTATACCTGTGTTGTCTTTTTCCATTGTGAAGACCAATGCAAAGTATTCATCGATGACTATACCCACATCTTCCGAGTCCACGCACAAATTACCTCTACGCTCCCTAATTGGCCCTACTCTTTCCCTAGTTATTCTCTTGCTCTTTATATATTAAAAAAACCCTTTGGGTTTTCCTCTATTCTACCTACCAATGCTTTCTCATGCTCTCTCTTAGCTTTCCTAATTTCCTTTTAAAGTTCCCCACTGCACTTTTTATACCCCTCCAGGGACTCTGCGTATTGAGTCCTCGGTATCTGTCACAAGCTTCTCTTTTTTTCTTAATCCTAACCTTTATGTACCTTGACATCCAGGGTCCTTCAGACTTGATCCACCCCACTTTGTCTTTACAGAAACACACCTGCCTTGTACTCTCAGCAGGTCTGACAGCATCTGCGGAGAGGAATACAGCTAACGTTACAAATCCTTTTATGACTCTTCATCAGCCATACGGACTCAAAACATTAACTGTATTCCTCTCTGCACATGCTGTCAGACCTGCTGAGTTTTTCCAGCTATCTTTGTTTTTGTTTCCGATTTCCAGCATCTGCAGTATTTTGCTTTTGCCTTGTACTCTCGCTAGTTTCTTCTTGACTGCCTCCCACTCCTCTGACACAATTTTATCTGCAAGTAGCAGCTCCCAGTACACTTGGGCCAAATTGTATTTCATTTTGGTAAAAATAGCCTTTCCCCAGTTTAGAACTTTTATTCCCAGTCCAACCTTATCATTTTCCATAACTATCCTAAATCTAAATGAGTTATCGTCACTGTATCCAAAAATGCTCCACTACTGAAATGCCTTCCAGCTGCCTGGGCTCATCCAAATGTTAGGTCCAGAACAGCACCCTCCCTTGTTGGGATTTCTACGTACTAGCTAAAAAAGTTCTCCTGGATGCAACTTCAGAATTTTGCCCCCTCGCTACCTTGCACACTAAAACTGTCCCAGTTAATATTTGTTTAGTTAAAATCCCCTACTATTACAGCCTTCTATTCTTACACTTTTCTTAAATTTGGTAACATATTTGATCGTCTATCTTTCCCTGACTATTTGGGGGTCTACAGTACACACCCAAAAGCGTGTTTTCCCCTTTTGTGTTTTTTACTTCTACCCATATGGCCTCATTTGATGATCCTTCCAGGATATCATCCCTCCTCACTGCTATAATTGATCAATGTTGTGACATCCCACCTTCCTCTTTTATTCCCCTCTCTATCTCACCTGAATACCCTATAAGCAGGGATCCTGAGCTGCCAATCTTGCCTCTCTTTTAGCCAAGTCTTGGTCATAGCAATATCATACTCCCACGTGCCTATCCGTGCCCTCAGCTCATTTGTCTCACTCCTCAGGCTCCTTGCATTAAAATATATCCTATTTAGCCTTGCTAAACTCACTTCTTTCTTATCTATCTTATGCTTCCTCTGTCTTCTAGGCTCATTTACTACTGTTCTAACTTCTAATTCTATCTCAGCTTCTCTAACCTCTGAACTACTTTTCACGATCCCATCCCCTACCAATTTAGTTTAAATCCATCGCAACTGCATTCGCAAACTTCCCCGCGAGGATGTTGGTCCCGTTCCTGTTCAGACGTAACCAATCCAACTTGTACAGGTCCCACTTCCCCAAGAAACGGTCCCAATTCCCCAGGAATCTAAAGCCCTCACTCCTGCACCATCTCTCCAGCCACATATTCATCTGGTCTATCCTTCTGTTCCCATACTCACTACTGAATGGCATCGGGAGTAATCTGGAGATTACTAGATTTGAAGTACTGCTTTTCAATTTCCTACCTAACTCCCTAAAGTCTGCTTGCAGGACCACATTTCTCTTTCTCTTTCTTCCTATATCATTGACACCAACATGGATCACGACCTCTGGCTGTTCAACCTCCCCCTTCAGAATGCCCTGAAGCCGTTCCGTGACATACTTGGCCCTGGCACCCAGGAGGCAACATACCATCCTGGAGTCACGTCTCTCTCTCTCTCCCTGCATTTTTAGCTCCCTGTTCTCGCTGACTCTGAGTGAACTCCCACTCTCTCTCTCCCTGCTTTTATCCCCTGCAGTTCTCGCCGACTCTTGGAGTGAACACTCTCTCTCCCACTCCGTGCTTTTATCCCCCGCTGTTCTTGCCAACTCTCGAAGTGAAGTCCTGATCTCTCTCTCCGCTTTTATCCCCCACTGTTCTCACCGACTCGCGGGGCGAACTCCTACTCTCTCTCTCTGCACTTTTATCCCCTGCTGTTCTTGCTCCTCTGAGTGAACTTCTGCCCTCTCTCTCTCTCTCTCTGCTTTTATCCCCTGCTGTTCCCACCGAGTCTCAGACTGACCTCCCGCTCTTTGTCACTCTCTCGCTCCACTGTTTTCACCAACTCAGGGAGTGAACTTGGAGTGAACTCTTACAGATAATGTCCCAGGCACCACCATCACTATCCTGGGTAAGCCTGTCCCACCAGCAGGACAGAAGCCAGCAAAGGTGACAGTACAGCGGTAAACAGATGAGATGGAGTTTCCCTGGGAATACTCAAGATTGACTCTCAACCCCATGAAGTCTCATGCATCAGGTCAAACATGGGCAAGGAAACCTCCTGCTGATTACCACGTACTGCTGTACCTCAGCTGATGATCAATGCTCCTCCATGTTGAACATCACTTGGAGGAAGCACCGAGGGTGGCAAGGGCACAGAATGCCCTCTGGATGGCAGACTCCAATGTCCATCACCAAGAGTGGCTCGGTAGCACCACTACTGACCAAGCTGGCCGAGTCCTAAATGACATCACTGCCAGGCTGAGTCTGCAGTAGGTGGTGAGGAAACCAAGAGGGAAAAACATACTTGACCTCATCCTCACCAACCTGCCTATCGCAGATGCATCTGTCCATGACAGAATTGGTAGCAGTGGCCACTGAACAGTTGTTGTGGAGACGAAGACCACCCTTCACATTGAGGATACCTTCCATCATATTGTGTGATGCTACCACCGTGCTAAAATGAAAGATTTCGGACAGATCTAGCAACTCAAGATTGGGCAACCATGAGGCGCTGTGGGCTATCAGCTGCAGCAGAATTGTATTCGAACACAATCTGTAACCGCGTGGTCCAGCACATCCCCCACTCTACTATTACCATCAAACCAGGGGATCAAGCCTGGTTCAATGAAGAGTGCAGGAGGGCATGCCAGGAGCAGCACCAGCGTACCTAAAAATGAGGTGTCAACCTGCTGAAGCTACAACACAGGACTACTAGTGTTGCAAACAGCATAAGCAGCAAGTGATAAGCAGAGCTAAGTGATCCCACAGCCAACAGTTCAGATCTAAGCTCTGCAGTCCTGCCACATACAGTCATGAATGGTGGTGGGCAATTAAACAACTCACTGGAGGAGGAAGCTCCACAAATATCCCATCCTCAATGATGGGAGAGCCCAGCACATCAGTGCAAAAGATAAGGATGAAGCATTTGCTACAATATTCAGCCGGGAATGCCGTGTAGATGATCCATCTCAGCTACCTACAGAGCTCCCCAGCATCACAGATGGCAGTCTTCAGCCAATTTGATTCCCTCCACGTGATATCAAGAAATGGCTGAAAGCACTGGATACTGCAAAGGCTATGAGCTCTGACAATATTCCAGCAATAGTATCGAAGATTTGTGCTCCAGAACTTGCCGTACACCTAGCCAAGCTGTTCCAGTACAACTAAAACACTGGCATCTACCTGGCTATGTAGAAAATTGTCCAGGTATGTACACAAAAAGCAGGACTAATCCAACCCAACTAATTACTGCCCCATCATTCTACCCTCAATCATCAGTAAAGCAATGAAGGAGTCATCAACAGTGCTATCAAGTAGCGTTTTCTTAGCAATAACATGCCCACTGACCCCCAGTTTGGATTCCACCAAGGTCACTCAGCTTCTGACCTCATTACAGTCTCAGTTCAAACATGGACCAAAGTGCTGAACTCCCGAGGTGAGGTGAGAATGACAGCCCTTGACATCAAGGCTGCATTTGACCGAGTGTGGCATCAAGGAACTCTGGCAAAACTGGAGTCAATGGGAATCAAGGGGAAAAATCTCCATTGATTGGAGTTATACCTAGCACAAATGAAGAGGTTGTGGTTGTTGTAGGTCAGTCATCTCAGCTCTAGGACATCACTGCAGGAGTCCCTCAGGATAGTGCCCTAGATCCAAACATCTTCAGCTGCCTCATCAATGACCTTCCTTCCATCATAAGGTCAGAAGTGGGGGTGTTCGCTGATGATTGCACAATGTTCAGCACCATTCGTGACTCCTCAGATGCTGAAGCAGTCGATGTCCAAATGCAACAAGACCTGGAAAATATTCAGGCTTGGGCTGACAAGTTGCAAGTAACATTAGTGCCACACAAGTGTCAGACAATGACCATCTCCAACAAAAGAGAATCCAATCATTTCCCCTTCATGCTCAATGGCATTACTATTGCTGAATCCCCCACTATCAACATCCTGGAGGTTACCACTGACCATAAAATGAACTGGACTTGCCATATAAATACTGTGGCTATAAAAGCAGGTCAGAGGCTAGAAATCCTGCGTCAGGTAACTCACCTCCTGACTCCCCAAAGCCTGTCCACCATCTACAAAGCAGAGGTCAGGAGTGAACTCTCCGCTTGCCTTGTTGAGTGCACTCCCACAATACTGAAGAAGCATCACAGCGTCCAGGACAAAGCAGCCCGCTTGATTGGCACCACATACACAAACATTTACTCCCTCCACCACTACGCACAGTAGCAGCAGTGCAGGAATTCACCAAGGCTCCTTCAACAGCACCTTCCAAACCCATGGCCACTACCATCTAGAAGGACAAGGGCAACTAATAGATGGGAACACTACCACCTTCAAGTTCCCCGCCAAGTCACTCAACATCCTGACCTGGAAATGTTTTGCTGTTCTTTCACTGTCGCTGGATCAAAATCCTGGAACTCCCTTCCTAACAGCACTATGGGTGTACCTACACTACATCAACTGCAGCGGTTCAAAAAGGCAGCTCACCACCACCTTCTCAAGGGCAACTAGGGATGGGCAATAAATGATGGCCCAGCCAGCGAAGCCCACATCCCGTGAATGAATTTTTAAAAACAAATTAAAAAGCAGATCCTCAAAGGTTATTACCTGAGCCACATGCAAATTGGCATAGGGCAAGTAAGATTAGAGAAATGAATGTGTGGTTCAATGTCTGGTGTGGGAGAAATAGGTTCCAGGTCATGGGGGACCGGCACCAGTATTAGGGGAAAAGGGATCTGTCTCGTTGAGACAGTTTACACCTGAACCATGCTGGGTCTGGTGTTCTGATGAACCGTATAACTAGGAAAGTAGAGAAGGTTTTAACTAATCAGTGGGGGCAAGGGATCAAATTTGGGAAGATGTGATAAACCAAAGAGTAGTGACAAGGCAAAAGAGAAAGGTATTAACAGAGAAATGATAAACAGAATGTGACAGGAAGGGACAGAGAGCGCAAATCTAAGACTAAAACAGCTTTAAAAAGCTACAGGTTACAAGGGCAAACTAAAGGTTTTGTATCTGAATGCACGTAGCGTTCAAAACAAAACAGAGGAACTGATAGAACAAATAGAAATAAATAAGTATGATCTGATAGCCATTACAGAAACATGGCTGCAGGATACATAGATTGGGACCTGAATATTGAAGGGTATGTGACTTTTAGGAAGGACAGGAAGCTAGGAAAAGGTGGAGGTGTATTAGTGCAGTAGAGAGGGATGAGCTCAAGCCCATGCCAAAGACCCTGGAAGATGGCCTGAAGCCTCAGCGAATTCCCTGAAAGTCCAAAGCCTCAACAAAGTCAAAGTTGCAGCATGGAGACCTCCCGCCTTCTGAAAGCTGCATCGCGGAGGAGCCATGTGGATGAGGCTCCACCCATCGTGCGATACACGTGTTCCTCAAGGATCTGGTAGCTGTAGGCCTCCATCATCTTCCTCTCTTCAAATGCCCACAAGCTGAGCAAGGCCCAAAAGATAATTCCCAATATGTGCACGCAACCCATTTTCAAAGAGGTTGAAACCAATGTAATTTCCAGCTGGCGTGATTCAAGATTGCAAGGCGTGAGGAGATTCCGGCGAGAAGCTATTTTAATGAGCATTCATGAGATGTTAATGAATAATAATGACGTTCACACCACTAGTGGGCAGGATAACCGAGTTGCTATTAACCCATCATCAGGAGAATTTTAAGATGTTTTTATGCCAGCAGGTTTCCGATTATTTGGCTCCCAATGGATTCTCCACTCCCGGCTGCCTTGAAACCAGTCGCGGGAAGGATGGGAAAATTCTGCTCAGTATCAAACTTAAAGAAAAAGCATATAATTGCGCAAAGGTGAATGGCAGGTCATAAGATTGGACAGACTGTAAAGAACAGCAAAGAATGACAAAAAGATTAATAAGGAGGGAAAAATTAGAGAATGAGAGAAAGCTAAAGATAGATAGTAAGAGTTTGTATGGATACTTAAATAATAAAAGAGTTAACAAAGTGAGCAATGGTCATAGAAACATAGAAGCTATGAGCAGGAGTAGGCCATTCGGCCCTTCGAGCCTGCTCTGTCATTCAACTTGATCATGGCTGATCCTCTATCTCAGCACCATATTCCTGCTTTCTCTCCATATCCCTTGATGCCCCTAATATCCAAAGGTTTATCAGTTTATTTCTTGAATATACTCAGTGACCCAGCCTCCACAGCTTCTGTGGTAGAGAATTCCACAAGTTGACCACCCTCTGAGTGAAGAAATTTTTCCTCATCTCAGTCCTAATTGGCCTGCCCCATATCCTGAGACAGTCACTGGTTCTAGACTCCCCAACCGGGGAAACATCCTCCCTGCATCTAGTCTGTCTAGTCCTGTTAGAATTTTATATGTTTCAATCAGATCCCCTCTCATTCTTCTAAACTCTAGTGAATACAGGCCCAGTCAAACCAATCTCTCCTCGTACGACAGTCCTGCCATCCCTGGTATTAGCCTAATTAACCTTCGCTGCACTCCCTCTATGGCAAGTATATCCTTTCTTCGGTAGGGAGACCAAAACTGCACGCAATAATCCAGGTGTGGTCTCAACAAGGCCTTGTATGTGACGTTCATGTGACATTCCTACTTCTAACCTCAAATCCTCTTGCAATGGAGGCCAACATACCATTTGCCTTCCTAATTGCTTGCTGCACTTGCCTGTTTACTTCCATTGACTGGTGTACAAGGATCACTTTGTACATCTACATTTCCCAATATATCATCATTTAAATAATACTCTGTCTTTATGTTTTTCACACCGAAGCATATAACTTCACATTTATCCACGTTTTCCTGCATCTGCCAAGTGCTTGCTCACACACACTTGCTTCATCCTACAGTGCATCGTCCTATAGTGCATGGTCCTATAGAAATTGAGTCTGGAGATGGCAGATGAATTGAACAGGTATTTTGCATCGGTCTTCACTATAGAGGACTCAAGTAACATCCCAGAAATAGCTGCTAATCAGGAATTGGAAGGGAGGGAGCAACTCAAGAAAATTACAATTATCAGGGAAGTGGTACTTAGCAAACTGTTCGAGCTGCGGACTGACAAATCCCAAGCTCCTGATGAACTGTATCCCAGGATTTTGAAAGAAGTGGCAAGTAAGACAGTTGATGCATTGGTTTTAATCTTCCAAAATTTTCTGGATTTGTGGAACATACCAATAGACTGGAAAATAGCAAATATAACTCGTTGGGCTGCATTTTCCAGTCAGCGAGCGGGGTCAAGGCCTGCTCACCGACACGTAAAATGACACGGGGTGACATTGTGTGGGCATTCCAATGTCACCTCGCGTCATTTACCTTTTCAGGTTGGAGGGCGCTGTCAATGACTTATTAAGTCCATTAAAAATGTAATTGAAATCATTAATGGACATGCCCATCCAACCTTAAGGTTGGCAGGCAGGCCGTGAGCCCTGGCAAGCTTCTGAGAAAACATGAAACCTCATCCACGGGCAGGACGAGGTTTCATGAGGGGGTTTTAAAATTTCAGAATGTGTTAAAATAAAAGTTGTGGACATGTCCCAACTCATGTCACAGTGTCACATGAGGGGACATGGTAGCAAAATTTTTTCCATTGTTTAAACTGCTTTTTACATTTGAGCCGTTCTCCCTGAGGCAGCGCTTTGCCTCAGAGAGATCTGTGCGCTCTTTCACGCGCATGAGCGAAAGAGCGCACTCCCGGCTCAGGCAACTGCCCCCCCCGCCCGACCCTCACACCGAGTGCATAGCACTTCCAGGCAGACGTCACGCTGGATGGGCCTTAATTGGCCTACCCACGTAAAATGGCAGCGAGTCCCCGACTCAGGGCGCAGATCACGTACCTGCCCGCCCGCCTGCTCCTGCAATGGGGGTAAAATGTTGCCCCTTTATTCAAAAGGGAGAGAGACAGAAAGTAGGAAACTACGGACCTGTTAGCTTAACATCTGTCATAGGAAAAATGTTGAAAGCTATTATTAAATATGCTATGGCAGGGCACTTAGAAAAATTCAAGGCAGTCAGGCAGAGTCAACATGTTTTGTGAAAGGGAAATCATGCTTAAACAATTAACTGGAGCTCTTTGAAGGAGTCACATGTGGTGTGGATAATGGGGAATCAGTGGATGCACTGTACTTAGACTTCCAGAAGGCACTTGATAAAGTGCCCCATCAAAGGTTATTGCAGAAAATAAAAGCTCATGGCATTGGGAGTAACATATTGGCATGGATAGAAGATTGGCTGGCTAACAGGAAACAGAAGGTCACCATTAATGGGTCTTTTTATGCTTGGCAAGATGAGTGATGTGCCACAGGGATCAGTGCTGGACCCTCAACGTTTTACAATTTATATAAATGACTTGGATGAATGGATCGAAGGTATATTTGCTAAATCTGCTGATGATACAAAGATGGGTAGGAAAGTAAGTTGTGAAGAGGACTTAATCAGGCTCCAAAAGGACATAGATAGGTTAGGTGAGTGGGCAAAGATCTGGGAAATGGAATATAATGTGGGAAAATGTGAAATTGTCCATTTTGGCAGGAAGAATAAAAAGAAACATATTATCTAAATGGTGAGAATTGCAGGCTCAGAGATGGATCTGGTTGCCCTAGCGCATGAATCACTGGCAAGGCCTGCATTTAATGCCCAGAATTGTGAGAGCTACTACTGAACTAAAAAATTAGCATACTGGTTATTATACTTTTCTTCTCTAAACATTCACATGATGTGAATGTCACTGGCAAGGCCAGCATGATTGCTCATCTCTAACTCTAATCAGCCTGGAGAAGGCTTGAACTGCTGCAGTTCGTATGGTTTAGGTACTCACAACTCTTAGATAGGAAGTTCAAAGATTTTGACACAGCAACAGTGAAGGAACAACAAAATAGATATAAGTCAGGATGATATGTGACTTAGAAGAGAAAATACAGGTGATGACATACCCATGGACCTGATGCCCTTGTCCTTCTAGGTTGTAGAGTTTACGGATTTGGTAGGTGCTGATAAAGAAGCCTTAAAAAGTTGCTGCAGTGTATCTGAAGGTGGCACACACTGTAGCCAGTGTGTTGGTGGTGGAGGGGGTGAATTTTTTAAGGTGGTGCATGGGGTGCCAATCTGGTGAGGTGTTCTGTTCTGGTTGATGTCAAACTCCTTGAATCTTGTTGAGACTGCACTAACCAAGCAAGTGAAGGTTATTCCAGCACATTCCTGATTCGTAACATGTACATGGTGGAAAGGTTTTGGGGAGTCAGTAGGTAAATAACTTTCACAGAAGACACAGCCTCTCAGCTTTACTTGGTCACAATATTCATGTGGCTCATTTTAGTAAAATTTCTGGTCAATGGTGAGCCCCAGGATATTGTTTGTGGGGTATTAGATGACCATGATACTGTTGAATTTCAAGGAGAGGTGGTTAAAATTTCTCTCCTGTTGCCCTGTAATCGCAACCATATCCATACACGTGCATGTTTTGTTTCATCTTTGTATCAATCTGAAAAGCCGTTGTGCCTTGTGGGAGCAAATAACTTTAGGAAAGGGATACCAGGAGCAGTAAAACAGTTAAAAGAGAATTACGGGTTATATGGCTAATTAAATTAAATTAAAGGAATAGCGGAAATAAGAACGGAACAGCAAGCAAAGTTCTTGAAAGCACACACTACGCACCACAATTGGAATTTGATAGAGTAGAGGGAGGAAAGCTAGAATAAAGTCAGAGAATGTTGAATCCACGTTGGGTCTCTGCAAGAGCAAACCTCCTCCCAACCATCACTTCTCCAAGGATAACAACCTCAGCCTTTCCAATATATCCTCAATAACTGCAAAATACTGGAAATCTAGAACACAAACTCAGCAGGTCTGACAGCATCTGCGGAGAGAGATACAGTTAACGTGTCAAATCCGAATGACCTCAACTGGATCTGGAAAAATTTATTAATTTTGCTTCCAATTTCGAAACCTCCATCATTTTCATGTGGTCCATCACTGGCACTTCCCTTCCTTTCCTTGACCTCTCAGTCTCAATTTCTGGTGATAGACTGTCCACCGATATTCATTACAAGCCTCCTGACTCCCACAGCTACCTTGACTACAGCTCCTCACACCCCATTTCCTGTAAGGACTCCATCCCATTCTCTCAGTTCCTTCACCTCCATCGCATCTATTCTGATGAAGTCACTTTCAAAAACAGTTCCTCTGACATGTCTTCCTTCTTCCTTAACCAAGGTTTTCCACCCACAGTGGTTGACAGGTCCCTCAACCGTGTCCGGCCCATCTCCCGCACATCCCCCCCTGACACCTTCCTCTCCCTCCGAAAACCATGATAGAGACCCCTTGTCCTCACTTATCACCCCACCAGCCTCCGCATTCAAAGTATCATCCTCTCCAATTTCTGCCAACTCCAGCATGATGCCACCACCAAACACATCTTCCTTTCACCATCCCAGGTGGCATTTCGCAGGGATCGTTCCCTCCGGGACACACTGGTCCACTCCTCCATCACCCCCTACACCTCAACCCCCTCCCACGGCACCTTCCCATGCAACAGCAGAAGGTGCAACACCTGCCCCTTTACTTCTCCCCTCCTCACCGTCCAAGGGCCCAAACACTCCTTTCAAGTGAAGCAGCATTTCACTTGCACTTCCCTCAGTTTAGTCTACTGCATTTGCTGCTCCCAATGTGGTTTCCTTTACATTGGAGACGCAGACTGGGTGACTGCTTTGCGGAACACCTTCGGTCTGTCCGCAAGCATGATCCAGACCTCCCTGTCGCTTGCCATTTCAACACACCACCCTGCTCTCATGCCCACATGTCCGTCCTTGGCCTGCTGCAATGTTCCAGTGAAGCTCAACGCAAACTGGAGGTACAGCACCTCATCTTCCGACTAGGTACTTTACAGCCTTCCGGACTGAAGATTGAGTTCAACAACTTTAGATCATGAACTCTCTCCTCCTTCCCCACCCCCTTTCCGATCCCCCATTCCGTAAATTGTCATTTGTGCGTGTAGTTCAGCACATTAGGGTTGAAAGCCCCATGTTAGATTAAAGGAAAAGTATATTAAAACACTCCAAAGTTTTGAGTATAAAGTTTGAGTTGAGATTTCTGGCAACAATCACAATTTGAAGGTATCATAAAGCTAAACAAGGTTATTTGAACCAACCTTTGTACCACCCCCTTGCAGACTAGCATCACCAGATTCCAAGCTGATTGGGATTGATACATACGAGTTACATTAACTCATACAAGTTAGTATTCTAAAATTCTGAGGGGAAAAATTACCTGAAGTTCAAGGGATTCTAGGAAAACCAAATAGCATAAACACACGGTCTAGGTGGTTCCAGTGGATAAGAAGGGGTTTATTTTGAAGAGATGAATTAAATATGAAAGGAAATCTGCATCCCAACAACACTGTAATTTGAATTTGGGACAATCTTGAGATGTAAAGTGCCATGTAAGTTAACAGGTTCCTTCGAATAACGAGGTTGCTATCCAAGGGTAAAGAATGTGTCGATAAACGTATGGGAATTAGAGCTTGGATACAAATCAATATACAGAAGAAAGTGGTAGTTTTAATTTTGATAGTGTAAATTACATTTCTTACAAAGTTTAAAATTTTGAGGTTTGGTTCGTGATAAAGTTCTTAAAAGGGGCTTTTCATTTTAAAAGGTTTGACAACAATTGGCACTAATTCAAATGCTACAAGCTTTTGTATTTGTAAGTTTGTTTCCAAAATATGATGCTAAGCTCAAGACCTTGACAAAGTTTGGCAGAAATCCAATTTTTGGCTGAGTTATTGAATCTGGGATAATGCAAAAAAAAAGGGTCAGACACAATTTAATGGGTTACTTTTGAGACAATAAAATGTTTGAGAAGATAAGGAAGCAAAATATGATTTCTGTTTTTAAAACTGTTATGAGAATATTTTATTTATTTTAAAGTCTCTCCAGGCAACCTGAACAAGATGAGACTGTAGCTGTAGGATGTGTAAAATGTTATGAGGCAAGTAGGAGAAAGAGTTAGGGAAAGAGGACACAATATACAAACTTTTTTAAGGGAAGTGAATTTGATAATCTGGCCATCAACTGAGACATTGGAAATGCACAGGGGGAGATAAGCAAGGATTTAGAGACAGAGATCCTCGTTGACATGGAATAGTTAATATGGCCCAAAGAGCAAGGAAACATCATAAACGATCAAGACAATAGAGAAATTGACATCAAGAGAATTTTAGGATGATCATGGCGAGGGAAAAAAAACTTAGAGGTAAAACTATGTGGAATCTGTAGGTCAGGAATTGAAATGTAAGGAGAAATAATACTTAACAACAATTTACCACAAGATGGATACAGGTAAAGGGAAAGCTGGAAAAAGGCTAAATTGATGTTTTACTGATTGTACTAATGTGCCTGCAAGCTACAAAAAGTAAGGCCACAGGATTAACACTATGATGACAGACAGAGTTATGCGGCTCACAGAGAGAACTGTCACTGGAAGTGAAGATACTGAGCCATTGAAAAATAGGATAAGAAGGTGCATTGTAGAGTTGTGTCGACAGTTTAAGGTATTGAGGTCCAACATGGGACAGCAGCAGGAGACAGTAGACTGGAAGGAATGCAGGGTGCCTATTCAGATCAGGGAACTCATTTCACAGGAAGAGTCATTAAAGAAATGTATACATTTAAATATAAACAGAAATTCCACATTCCCTACCAGCCACAGAGTTCGGGGATGGTGGAAGGAATGAACCAAACTTAAAAAAAAACATCAATAGCAAAAGCAATTCAAGGGACAGGGAATAGCGCAATATTCTAATGCGCCTTAGGACTACCCCAAACAGGACCAACAGGTTCACTCACTCCATTTGAAGTAATGACAAGGAGAGCAATGCAGTTACCCGAGGGAATCATAGTAGGAGTGGGGGATGTAGGGCCACTAAAAGGAAGGAACTATGTGAGGGAAATAAGTAAGCAATTGAATGAGCTAAGGAAGGAAGTCAGAGACCGACAGGTGATTAAGGATATGGGAACAGGCAAATCCAAAAAGCAACAATGGACCCCCGCCCCCGAAGTGGGGAATAAGGTGATGGTCAAGGTGAGCCTGGAGCGAACAGGCATGGACCGTACGAGGTAATTATGACAGGTGATACATGCACGCTTGTAGATATGAGAACGGGAAGTAAATGGAGGCATTACACACAGTTAAAGATACATGACAATTGACCAAGCGGTAACCCGGAGAACGGGAGCTGATGTTAATGTCTCCGCAGATCTACGATCCTGGTCGTGGGCATATCAGCATTGGCAACAAGGTCGGGGATCATCACTGCTCATCCCACACCACAGGAGGAACTTTGGTACAGCATGGACAGTGCTGAATGTGACACGCAATGGGGAATGATAAATGTAACAGTAAGAGAACAAGTGCTTTCGAATTGTCGTAAGGGTTTGATTCAGATCGGGCGTGGGAGGTCCACCCAAAACAGCCATTATCCAGCCACCTCCCACGTCTACCTCCACGGTCCGAGCAGAGCCCCTCAAACCACACCGACTGACCCACCTTGTCCAACTATGCATCCAGGACCA
Source organism: Carcharodon carcharias (assembly GCF_017639515.1). Taxonomy (NCBI): domain Eukaryota; kingdom Metazoa; phylum Chordata; class Chondrichthyes; order Lamniformes; family Lamnidae; genus Carcharodon; species Carcharodon carcharias. Next base: position 10,326,998 of record NC_054469.1, on the reverse strand, counting down.
ATTGGTTAATCAGAAGTTTTGTATGATACTGTACACCACGAGCTGGTACCCATAGTCTTGAACATATCCGGAGTTGCTCCGCCCCAGTGGTGCTCAACCCATATTTGAGCACTATACACGGCTCTAATGGGCCAGTTGATGACTGAAGCATCTCAGTTCAACGGCAGGATATGATCAGGTCTAGAAGGAAACCGAGACAAGCACAGCCTGATGAATGACCCTGCCACAATATTCGACACAGGGACATCAATGGTTAATTCCATCGACCTAGAAGGTCCGTACCCTGAGCTTTAAGCTTAAGGAGATTTTAGAGCGGGGACAGGGAATTCATAACACCCAATTAAATACAGACCAGGACATGACACGGTTAATCCAAAGCCTAGCTACCATGCCTGAAAGTCATGTGGGGCTGTCGAAGGATCATGAGGACTCGAAACGTCAACTCTTTTCTTCTCCGCCGATGCTGCCAGACCTGCTGAGTTTTTCCAGGTAATTCTGTTTTTGTTTTGGATTTCCAGCATCCGCAGTTTTTTTGTTTTTATTAATAAAGGGGTAGTTCCTTTATGAGTAAGTAATGAATATTTATTTAATCTTACATGACATAAGGATCATGACTTGACCAGTTGCTAGCTCAGAGGTTTAACACGCGTATACAGAATGAATGTTGAATGTATAGTAAATAATAATATGCTAATAAGCATTGTATTAGTAATACTTGTCATACCTATGTCAACACCCAGCAGGACATTATATAGAGTAGAAAATATTGGGGTTATATGGGAGAATTACTATATTAGATATCATGATATTCCACCATATGCAGTACCTGGGGTGTAATGTCGAGACCACTGCAGTAGTATGTGCACATCCAATATATGAGACGGAAGAAGCGAAGTGTGGATTTAAAGCAGTAACAAACTGTACAATGGAAGCTATATGGGCTGCAAAAGAACCGACCCATGTTGCATATATAGGGAATGGGGGATACTGTATTACCACATGGCAGCAGAAGATCCAATACGGGAACAACCGGATATGCCCCATCCATAATCATTCAGTGTGCCTACAACCACAGGTGCCAGCAAGGGGAGGGAAGGTGGAATTCATCAAAATATACAAGAGAGGAACGACTACTATTCAGGTCAAGGGAAGCCTTAAGGATAACCTGACACAGTATCTGAACCAGTTGTCCTCTGAAATTCCCTTATTACCTGAGCACCCAACCGCGATTCAGAGACAGAATCAGCAGATATACAGAACTTACCAAATACTGCAGCAACAAGTTAGAGCCTCAAAGGAGGGTATCGATCAAATAGATTCTTCCACATGGTGGGAGGTCCTGTGGAACTGGGGCTCAAACGTACAGATACAGTCCTGGATTCGGATTTTCTCCCATGCCCTAGTTATACTTCAACTGATATTGAACATATTTGATTCATTGCAGCCGGATGATACAGATGGTCTGACTTGTGCTTTTTACATACCAAAGCTGCAAACCTGTCCAGTGTCAATGGGTGGCAGTGCGTAAAGGGATGGACAGCACCACTATAGTTGGCTACATTGGGCCAGGCCAAGGGCCAAAAGGGGGTCTGTTAGGGGGGGAATAAAGGTACAGTAAGAATTTATTGTAAGGGAATGATACTGTTGGAATCTCCAAGCAGCCAGTGCCTACAAGTACATAAACAGTGAAAAAGCACCAGATGAACCTTATACACTCTCGAACTTTGTACACCCTCAGGGTTTGCAATCACCAGCAAGGCCCTGGGAGTCAGACTGGGGACTTAGGTTGTAAAAAAAACTAAGATTAAGCCTGTTTCCAGCAGATCGGGAAAGAACAGATGGTCCTGGTTTCGGTAGGAGGGAAGGTCTCTGCCTGGGTGAAAATGGGGACTTACGATGCATGGACCTGTTACCAGAGATGTTTGTTTAATGTAAACCTATATGTTGACGAGATCAGAATCTGGAAACTGTTCTTGTACGTGACCAATAATGTATAAATATGTTGAACACTTGTAATTTAGCAGAGTGCTATCTCAAGCTGCATTGAGATGGTTCTCTCCTTGCAATTGCTCGAATAAACGATCGTGACCTGTACCTGTGGTCCGTTTGTCAAAGTGACCACAACAATGGTAACCCCCAGGATGTTGGTATTGGGGGATTCAGTGATGGTAGTCCCATTAAAAGTCAAGGGTTAATGGTTAGATTCTCTCTTGTTGGAGATGGTCATTGCCTGGCACTTTTGTGACACAAATGTTACTTGCCATTTGTCAGCCCAAGCCTGGATATTGTCCAGGTCTTGTTGCATTTGGACATGGACTGCTTCAGTATCTGAGAAGTCATGAATGGCGCTGAACATTGTGAAATCATTAGCGAACATCCCCATTTCTTACTTTATGATGCAATGAAGGTCATTGATGAAGCAGCTGAGGATGGTTGGGCTGAGGACACTACCCTGAGGAACGCCTGCAGTGATGTCCTGGAGCTGAGATGACTGACCTCCTTTATTGCTTTCATTGTATTTTGCACATCCTATCAATTACTTTTCTACATTATTCATGAGCCCTGGAGGAACTTTACTATCCAGTACAATATTCTCATGATATCTTTAAAAGAAAAGTCAAACAGTCCAACGTAGCCCCAGGTTTAAACATTTGGTTCTCTGTTCATTTTTAGACATCCTTATATTTGTCCAAAATAATCCATTATATTGTGCCTGACACATTATCATTCCAAGATTATCCCATATTAAAATGTCAATATTGCTGGACCGGTTTTGTTTAGAAAACATAGGCTTTGTTTAGAAGCAGGAAAATCACAGAACAAATGGGGCTTGGAAAAATCACCGTGCAATTCACTGAAAGGCATCAGTCTGTTATCAGTGTATCAGGGAAGTGTAGCTAAGAATAAGTTTGTCTTGGAGGCGTTTCTTCCCTACTTAGCTTTTAGGAAAACTACATTTGATAGTTTGGCCATTACCCAAGGCATCTAGACCATGCAGAGGACTAACAGAAAAGAGCTCCAGACAGATAAAACACCTGCTAATATTTTGATAAGATCATTTGATTGTCCAAGAATGTCGTGAATCAGATGGCATGTGTGACAGGTTATTGGGATACTGGTGTATGTGAGCAAATGTAAAGTTACATGTGAAGCAACTAACATGCAAAATTGCATGGTGATTGCTCACAGAAGAATGGGTCACAGACATGCACAGTTACCTAACAACAACACAAAATGAAATAGTTGATGTGGGCAATAGAATGAGACAATAATTTAAATCATCAGGGCATTGACAATTATTCTATAGAGAAATCAACTTTGAAACAATCAGAATAGAGTTAACTACACTGGTACCTGTCAGAGGGACATAAAATCTGGATTAATAAGTTTGAGGCCTAGGGAGAAATAATATGTCATAAGAATTATCCACAAGATGGATATAGGTGAAGACAGAGCTGGAGAACCACTTAAGTCCATGCATGATCTGTTGCTTAAAACATATGTACTTATGATATGCCAATAAGTTTAATAGTGTCCTTCCTGCAAAAAGATAAGGAAAAGTTTACGAAAATACGAATTAGGAGCTGGAGTTCTGCTCCCCTATTCAATAAGATCATGGCTGATCTGACCATAACCTCCCGCCTAACCCTGATAACCTTTCACTCCCTTGTTTATCAAGAATCTGTCCACAGCTGCTTTGAAAGCATTCAAAGACTCTGCTTCCACTACCTTTTGAGGAAGGGAGTTCCAAAGGCTCATTACCCTCTGAGAGAAAAAAATTCTTCTCATCTCTGTCTTAAATGGGCAACCTCTTACTTTTAAACAATGACCCTTAGTTCTAGGTTCTCCCACAAGACTAAACATCCTCTCCACATCCACCCTGATCCCCCCAGGATCTTATATGTTTCAATCAAATCACCCCTCACTCTTCTAAACTCCAGCGGATATAAGCCTAGCCTATCCAGCCTTCCCTCATAAGAGGACCTGCCCATTCCTGGTTTTGGTTTAGCAAACATTCTCTGAACTGCTTCTAATGTATTTACATCCTTCCTTAAACAAGGAGACCAATACTGTACACAGTACTCCAGATGTGGTCTCACCAGTGTCCAGAACTGTACACAGTAATTCTGGTCACCACATTATAGGAAGGATGTGATTGCATTGGAGTGGATGCAGAGGAGATTCACCAGGATGTTGCCTGGGATGAAATATTTAAGTTATGAAGAGAGGTTGGATAGACTTGGGTTGTTTTCATTGGAGCAGAGAAGATTGAAGGGCAACCTGATCAAGGTGTACAAGATTATGAGGGGCATGGACAGGGTGGATAGGGAGCAGCTGTTCCCCTTAGTTGAAGGGTCTGTCACGAGGGGACATAAGTTCAAGGTGAGGGGCAGGAGGTTTAGGGGGGATGTGAGGAAAAATTTTTTTACCCAGAGGGTGGTGACGGTCTGGAATGCACTGGCTGGGTGGGTGGTGAAGGTAGGTTGCCTCACATCCTTTAACAAGTACCTGGATGAGCACTTGGCACGTCATAACATTCAAGGTTATGGGCCAAGTGCTGGTAAATGGGATTAGGTGTTTCTCACGTGTCGGTGCAGACTCAATGGGCCAAAGGGCCTCTTCTGCACTGTGTGATTCTGTGATTCTGTACAACTGAAGCATAACCTCTCCATTTTCACATTCAATTCCCCTCACAATAAATGTTAGCATTCTATCAGCTTTCCTAATCACTTGCTGTACCCGCATACTAGCCTTTTGTGATTTATGCACTAGGACATCTAGATTCATCTGAAGTGGAATTGAGTGAGGGGTCTGAAATGACCCTGTTTGGCATGGTAGTTGTGCCACACAACATGATGGAGGGTGTCCTCAATATGAAGATGGGACTTTGCAGTGGTCATTCCTATCTATACTATCAACTATAGTTGCACCTGCAACAGGTAGATCGGCAAGGTGAGGTCAAGTAGGTTTTTCCCATTTGTTGGTTGTTTCCCATGTGTCTCAAGTCCACTCTAGCAGACATATCCTTCAGGTTTCAGCCAGCTCAGTCAGTAGTGGTATTATTGAATCATTTCTGGTGATTGCCTTAGAGTCTATTCTGTGCCTTTGCTAGTGCACCCAGTGCTTCTTCCAAGTGGTGCCCAAAAAGGAAAAGAACTAATTCACCAGCTAAGGATGGTAATCAGCAGAAGGTTTCCTTCCCCATCTTTGATCTGATGCCAGGAGACTTCATACGGTTTGGAATCAATGTTGAGGACTCCCAGGGCCATTCTCAACCAACTTTGTTGCCACCTTTCGTGGACATGTCATAGCCAGGGATGACAATGTAGCAGGTATGTTTCGGTGAGTATGACTATGTCAGGCTGTCACTTGACTAGTCTGGACCATTTCAGAGGGCAACTAAGAATCATATGTAGGCCAAAAAGTTAAGGATGGCAGGTTTTCTTCCATAAAGGAATTAGTGAACCAGATGGTTTTTAAAATGATCCAACAGTTCCATGGTCACCAGTACTGAGACTAGTTTTTTAATTCCAAATTTATTAATTGAATTTAAATGCCACCAGTTTCTATGGTGGGATTTGAATCTAAGCCTCCAGAGCATTAGTCTGGGCATTTGGATTACTAACCCAGGAACATTATCACTATGCTACTATTCCTGCTGGATCAGTTGGTGGGAGTGTGCCCCCTACTTTAAGCAGAAGTCTGTGGAGCTGCGCTGCTCTGAAAGTTGGAAGCAGAGAATGCAGCTGAAGTTGGGTGAAGTGCTGGACAGGTGAAGTGCTTTCCAAGTATTTGGAACTCACCTGTCCAGCAATGATAGCAGTCTCTGACAGAAGGAATGCTTTGAATGGCAACCTGCCACTTGGCCTTGGCTAGATTTCACAGTGTCTCAGTTTCACTGAGGATGGTGTTCCTGCCTTCTCAAAGCTGTTGGGATGCAGACCCAGCGTGGAACTCCTGCACTGTTGGGAAAGGGAATCCAAGCACAAAATTGCTCATTGAGTCCACAACCAGATCCACCATGATCCTATTGAATAGAAGAGCAGGATCAAAGGGCTGAATGGCCCACCTCTGTTCCTAAGTCCTATGTTACTAGTCCTAGGTTCAATTGACTTCCTTGTGACTTCGAGCTTTGTTCGCCTACCTTGCATTGCACAACACTAATGGCACCACATTGCTTTCAGGAGGGTGGTGGAAGTGCAGCAAATCTTTACCTAACACACCAGCGTAAAGCAAGGGTGACTTTGAGTCTGTTGCAGGGTGAGGCCTCCACTCGGGAAAGGGGGTAAGTGGCCAGAGGCATGGGGAGGGGCTGTAGGGTAAGGTCTCCACTCAGGATCGGGGGTAAGTGGCCAGAGGCACGGGAGGATGGAGCCTCCACCACAGGGTATCCCCACTGCCCTCCCAACACCCCACCCCCACCAGCCACGAGACTTCACAGTGCTCACAATAGTAATGAAGGTTCCCAGGAGCACTCCCTCCCACTTGCATACCATAGCGCTGCCATTTCAGGTGGATCTGTCCTGCCAGTGGGACAGGACAACCCCAGGGATGGGACATTGTAAGATATGATTCGGTGAGTATGACCATGGCCAGGGTTTTCCGCTCCCATCCATGGCAGGCATCATGGCATGCAGGAGCGGAAAATATCACGAGAGTGAGAAAATCGGTTTAACAATGTCATAAAAACAGCTTGCATTAGTGCTGTCAACCTGCAATGGCGGACCACATTCCCTGCCGGGCAATGTCGGGAACATATTTAACATAAATTTTAATGTCATGAAGACTCATTAAAAGTGGTGCTCGCCGGAATCAACCCTCTACGCTTGATCAATAGGGTATGTCGGCGTGCAATCACAACAGTATATAAGTGACATGTACCTGGTAACATGCACTTCGCTCGTGACTTCGAGGTTTGTTCACCTACCTTGCATCGCACAGCAATCGCGACACCTCAGATTCAGTGCCAGGCTTTGGTGCTGGCACCACATTGCTTTCTGGGGGGGGCGCGTTGCGGCTAGACTTTACCTAACACACCAGCGGTAAGGCAGAGGTGACTGAGTCTGCTGCAGGGTGAGGCCTCCACTCGGGAATGGGAGTAAGTGGCCAGAGGCATGGGAAAACGCTGCCTGTTCGCTCAGGAAGTTGGACCCTGCATCCTGTTTCGATGTGTGCCATTTATTTCTCTTCATTGATTGGTCAGTTTCTCCCCACAAAAATCAATGTCAATCTACATTCTTTCTGTCTTAATTGACAAAGAGGAACTGGAGGAAATACAGTAAATGGAAAGTTTTTAATGAAAAATAAATTGAGCTTTTTGATGTGATTGTAGAGATTTGGTTCTGAAATACTTGGGCTTTGATCTCTGAGGAACTAAGGTTGACTTTTACATGAGGTATATAAAAACATTTTGTTAGGCCATAAATCATGGGGTTGACTTTTACATGAGATCGGCTTTTAAAAGAGTATCTAAGCATTTTGGAAATGCTGAAATCTGAGTTTTATAAGCACCCTAAGCTGAAAGGGAAATAACTTCAACCACTCTCATCTTAAATAAGGAGAGCAGATTTTCCCCCAAACTAGCCCACTACAGTGCATGACAGTACAAAAACACTCTGTCCCTGCATTGAAACGTTTGTTGCAAAATACAACACCTGCAAAGGTTTTTCAAAAATCTGGCCAGAAACAAGAACTGAAAAAACAGAGGGAAGTCAACTGTATCTTAGCAACTGCAGCCTGAGTAAAAAAGGTTACTGCCTTAAATTGATAACACATTAAAGCGATAAGAAGAAAAAAACAGCTATGGACTATGAATTGAAATTTGCTGTTGGGGATTTGAAATAAACCAGCACGAGGACAAAGCGAGAGTTCCAGCGAGAAATGGGGCTTTGAAAAAAACCAGGGCGAGGACAGAGCGTGAGTTCCAGCAAGAGTTAGGGATTTCAAAAACAACTGGCGCGAGGTCAGACTGAGAGTTCTAGTGAGAATTGGGGCTATGAAAAGAAGCCGATGCGAGGACAGAGCAGGAGTTTCCAGGGAGATTCAAGGCTTTGAAAAGAAACTGGTGCGAGGACAGAGCGAGAGTTTCCAGGGAGAGTCGGGGATTTAAAAAATAACCAGCTCGAGGACAGAGCAAAAGTTCCAGTGAAAATCGGGGCTTTGAAAAAAAATTGTCGCGAGGACAGATTGAGAGTTCCAGCAAGAGTCGGGGATTTTATAAATAAGCAGCGCGAGACAGGGTGAGAGTTAATTAACATTTTATTGGTATTTACTTGAATTCTAATTTCGGTGCAGTAAATAAATTCAAGGCATGGAAGGGCTGCTCATACCTGTCAAGTGCCCATCCATGTGGGGACTCCAGGACGCTACCCATGTCATGGACAACCACATTACAGAAAGTGCCACCAAATGGAAAAACTTGAGCAACGTATCTTGGAACTCGAGGAGCAGCTGATGTCACTGAGGTGTATTCACGAGGATGAGAGCTCCGTGGATAGAGTGTTTCAGAAGGCAGTCACCCCACAGCTTAAGAAAGAGCAAGCAGAGAGGGACTGGCTGGTCGTCAGACAGACAAGAAAGACATGGCAGGTAGTGCAGCAGACCCTTGAGGACATCCCGCTTTCTAACAGGTACTCAGTTCTGAGTACCCATGGGGGAGAAGGTTCCTCTGGAGAGAACAGTGAGAGTCATGACCAGGTGGCTCAGCTGAGCAGGGAGGAAGGAGGAGAAAAGGCAAGAGATCAACAGTGGTAGGGGATTCTATAGTTAGGGGAACAGACAGGCACTTCTGTGGTTGCAGGCGTGATTCCAGAATGGTATGTTGCCTCCCTGGTGCAAGGGTCATGGATATCACTGACAGGCTTCAGAGCATTCTGGAGAGTGAGGGTGCACAGTCAGAGGTCGTGATTCACATTAGTATCAACGGTATAGTTAGAAAAAGGGATGAGGTCCTGCAGGCTGATTTCAAGGAGTTAGGAAAGAGATTAGCAAGCAAGACCTCAAAGGTAGTAACCTCCGGATTACTTCCAAGACCACGTGCTACTGAATGTAGAAATATGAGAATACACCAGATAAATGCATGGTTAGAGAAGTGGTGCAGGAGGGAGGGCTTCAGATTTCTAGGGCATTGGGACTGGTTCTGGGGAAAGTGGGATCTGTGCAAGCCGGACAGTCTACACCTGAATAGAACTGGGATGAATGTTCTTGCAGGGAGATTTGCTAGTGTTGTTTGGGAGGGGTTAAACTAGGTTGGCAAAGGGATGGGAACCTGAGGGCAAATTCAGATAGGACAAATTCAGGGCAAGGAGTGGGAGACAGAAAATTAGCAAGTGAATCTGAAAGACAGAAGAAGCAAAGGTTAAAGGGTTTACAACACAGGAAATTGGCAATGTTACAGGTATTCATTTAAATGCGAGGAGTATAGTAAACAAAGCCAATGAGCTGAGGGCACAGATAGACACATGGCAGCATGATATCATTACTATAATGGAAACTTTGCTTAAAGAGGGGCAAGAATGGCAGCTCAATATCCCCTGGGTTCAGGCAGCATAGAGAGAGCGCTAAAAATGGTGGGGGTGTAGCATTATTGATTAAAGAATCAATTACAGCTGTGAGGAGGGGTGATATGCTAAATTTATCATCATATGAGGCTATATGGGTTGAGCTCAGAAATAAAAAGGGGGCAGACACACTACTTGCAGTGTAATATAGACTCCCCAAATAGTGAGAGGGAGATAGAAGAGCAAATATGTACGCAGGTTTCTAAGTGTAAAAATGATAGTAGTTGGGGACTTCATCTACTCTAACACCAGCTGGAATACAAACAGGGTAATAGGCACAAGAGGGCACAAAATTCTTGAACTGCATTCAAAGGAACTTTTTTAGCCAGCATGTAACAAGCCCAATGAGAGGCAGTGCAATTCTGGATTTAGGGTGGAATTTTCCCAGCCGGCTGGTAGCGGGCGTGACAGGTGGTGTGTGCGGAAAATATGGCGTGACCTGCTTCACGATGGTGTGAAGGCAGGTTGCGATCATCCGCTCAGCCCGCCCATGGCAGGCTGCGTTTCCCCACCATCGATCAGCAGAGACATAATTGTAATAAATTAAGATATGATAAAAAGGCCATCCCACCAGGCTCTTGGAACCCCACCGTATTGTCCGCCCATGCCTGCAGGAAAGCACGCCAACAACAGCACACACAAGATGTGCACTTGGCGGCCTTCGATTTGGGGCACTGAGGTGAGTGAGCAGCAGCGTTCTCCACAGCTTGCCCATTGTTTACAGGCCTCAGAGGCACCAGTGGGGCAACTGATGCCTGCCCCCAGAGGCGACTGCTGGGGGGGTTATGGTGTCTGGGGGCAGCTGGCTAGTCTCAGAGGCAACTGCTGAGGGGTGGGGGGGATGGTGTCCAGGGGCAAGTGCTGACCAGCCTCGGAGGTAACTGCTGAGGAGGATGGTGTCTAGCGGCAAGGCAAGTGCTAGCCAGCCCCGGAGGCGACTGCTGAGGCGGGGGGTTTGTGGGGGGTGGGGGGGCAGGGGGGGTGGTGGGGGTGGTTTGCTGGGTCAAGTGCTGCCCTGGCGCTGCATCCCGTGCACAGGCAATCGAGGTTGTGGGGGGGGGGGTGCAGGGTAAGCTAGGGGAGTGGCCACACATTGGGGACACCTGTGTAAATGGACCATGCCTCTGCAACTAAGACATCAGGCACAGCCACAGTGATACGATTGGGGTCAGGCTCCTAGCCTGCCCGCTCATGCAAGCAACGCAGAGGCACCAAAGGGTTGCCAAGCACACCATACCTTACCCCCTCCCCCCCACCCTCCCCCACAATCCCCCGGCACAGACTTCAAGTCCGCAACCACTTTATTGGATTGTGGAGCAGTTGGACTGCACATGTTGTACAACCTCCTCACCAACACTGGCCATATAGCAGCCACTGCTGGAAGCACTCACAGCCCCTTGCAATCTCAGCATTCTGTTTTGGACCAGTCTGCCCCATGTCGCAGGTTGACAGGGCAGCCATGCAGTGTACTCATCTCTGGCCATCCGAGGGGTGACCAGCACTCTCCAAGAAGCATTAAGGGGCGGTTATATAGGGCCAGGAAAGGTGCCAAGTACAGCCATAATAACCATGTCTCTCTTTCATGCTGTAGGAGGACCCTGTCAGGATCATGGGTGATGGCCTACAGAGAGCATAGAAGCCGGAGGAGAAAGTGGCTGAAGCGCCTGGCGTGCAAAGTCATGAAGAAGGGGCAGCAGGGACTCCTGCACACGATACCCAGGAACGACAGCGAGCCATGGCTGGTCGGTGCCTAGCGACACTCAGGATCTATAGATGCCACCTGCCATTCCTGCAAATGATTGAGAACCAGTGTCGCTGATGACTGCGCATGTCTAGGGACCTGGTGGCTCACATCTGCCACTTACTGCAGGACTTGGTGCCAAGGGGACATGGAGGGCATCCACTGCAAGTGGCTGTGAAAGTGACTCCGGCGCTAAATTTCTATGTCAAAGGCTCCTTTCAGGGCTCCACAGGTGACTGCTGTGGGATTTCACATTCTGCCACCCAGAAATGCATCTATGAGGTTATGGATGTCATCTTCTCCATGGCACATAACTTTGTGCATTTCACCCAGGACCGGGACAGACAGGTTGCAAAGACCATTAGATTCTCCCTGATCTCAGGATCTTCACAGATGCGGGGTGTGATTGACTGCACTCATGTGACGCTCAGGTCTGCAATGCTACACTCAGTGGACTTCATCAACTGCAAGGGCTTCCACTCAATGAATGTGGTATGCGACCACCAGAAACGCATCCTGCAGGTATGCGCACGGTTTCCAAGGAGTGTGCACGATGTCTACATCCTGAGTCGCTTGCAGATCCCTGCATTCTTCCAGGGTCCACAGAGGCTACAGGGTTGGCTCCTTGGGGACAAGGGACACCTGCAGAGGCCGTGGGTGATGACACCCGTGTGGCGGCCTCAGGCTGCAGCAGAGCGACTGTATAATGAGGCTCATGCAGCATCTCACAACTTGATGGAGCAGACCATCGGGATGCTGAAGATGCGGTTCCAGTGCCTGGACCGGTCTGGTGGAGCCCTGCAATACAGTCTATGGAGGGTGTCACGCATCGTTGTCATCTTCTGCACCCTTTACAACCTGGCACTGCAACAGGGAGAGGAGCCGGCTGAGGAGGAGATGGAGGAGCTGCACATCTCCCTGATGAGGAGGACACCGACGGGGATGAGGGTGAGGGGGTCCTCGGTGGTGACGATGATGGGGATAAAGCTCTCGCACTGGTTAGATGAGGCAGGCACAGTCAGGAGGCCCTCATAGCTCCCAGATTGTGGAGGATGATGATGACATGCAGTGAGGTGTCCCTGTAGATCCTCACATCGCAGTTGTGAACGTTTGACTCCAATGTGGCAAATCGCAGCACCAATACCTGGTGTGAGAATGCTCCTGTCATGGAGATGCAGTGGAGGCCCTAAAAATCACTCAATTGCAAGAGGATGATGACGACATACAGTGAGGATATTCCATAGATCTTCACACAGCCTCTGAGAATGTCTGACTCCTGTCTGGCCGAGGGCAGCTCGCTTGCGCTCCATGATCAGGGCTATCTCAGAGATGCAGCCAAGAAACTTTAGACGCACCTGATGCTGTGTCTGCCTTCAGCACCTCAGTCCTTCAGGAGCTGGTGCACAGCATCACTGGTCACAGATGTTGGTGTAATAGGGGCCAACCCCACCTTCAGGGTGTTGAGAGCAGACAGAGAGTATGAGAGAACTCTGTGGCACCTACCCACTATATTCTGGCAGCAATGTCAAGCACCGCTGAGGTGCAAGCATCAGTAATGTTTCCAGGGAGTGTGAGGCTGGACCATCACTGTGGTCTGAAGGCTGCACAGAGCACAGGGAAGAGGCCCTGGACTGAGACACCTGCCTTTTATCTTGTGCAGAAAGGTTTCACATCTGAGTGCAAGAACGCTGCTCATCAGAACAAGGAGCCACAGGCAGTGTGACATTCTTGGGAGTTTATTGACAATAGTGAACAGTCATTACAAGTGATCAACACCCATGGCCAGGCTGTGCAACTACTTTTACCTAACTTCCGCCCGATTGTTTATCCCTCTTCCGCGGCTACGTTCGCGGCCGGACGTCTTTGGAGAGGGAGCACGCAGTGTCTGCCGGCACTCTCAAGGCCTTAGGTGCTCGGTGGGCACCGCGGGGACTGGGGTGTTTTATTGACCCCCTTAATCACATTTTGGTTTAAAGTTGTAAGTTTCCTTTAAACTTTGTTCTTGGTTTTACAGCTGACCTGAATTAGGGGCTGTGCCTGATTTATCCCAATTTTGTTAATTTGGTTTGATTGTTTTAACTCGAAAGAGTTACTTTTACCTAACTTTCCTAACCTTGCTGCTATGTCTTGGTGCTCCCCGAACATCACAGCAGAGGTGGAGGCAGCCTGCTGACTGCCAAGCCCCATCTGTGATGACTTTGGCGAGCGACCATGGAGGGCCGAGACTTGGAGGGCCCCGGCCTGCTTTCGGGGTCCTGCTGTGTGGCAGTGGCACGCTCCTCGTCCTGTGAAGCTAGATCTGCGGCGGTCAGAGGAAGTTGGATTCAGATGGGCCAATCACTCCCAGAGTAACCTGAGTGAATGGCCCTGGAGCATGTACCTACTGATCCTCCTCCCTATGGGTGCCCGAGGGCCCCTGGTTGACTCTGTGAGCAGAAGGGGTAGCTGGAGTGAGCTTGAGCTGCCCAGCCCCCCTCTCATGTACACACTGTTGGAGGCCAACTATGGCATCAGCAATGGAGTTAAGCACGCGCAGCAGTGCAGGGGTGAGGTCCTGGACCAAGGTCTCCATGGCAGCTGCCATCCTGCCATTGTTGACCTTGGTGCATTGCAATGCCGGCGCTATCGCCTCAGCCTGAAGACAGACGGACTCCTCCATCTTGCCTTGCAATCTGAGGAGTGCAGCAGACATCCCTTCCTGTTGTTTCCTAGCTTGCCTTTGCAGCTCCAGCAACTGTGACATGACCGAGTCCAGAGGCTTGTCATCTGACTCAGACTCAGCAACGTTCTAGCTTCCAGCAATGCTCCGAGCGCTGGGGACCTTGGAAGTCCCTGCCTCCGACTGCTGTGGATCAGAAAGTGTAATGTGATCATCAAATTGTGATCCCGAGGCTACTCTAAAGCTAGGTTCCACCGATGTGTGTGTCTCTGTGCTGGTTGAGAGTGTGGGTGAGAGCTGTGACGGGACTTCAGGGAGGGTGCCTTCAGATTCCTCTTCAGAGGTTTCTTTGGAGCTTGATTGGAGGCCCTGGGTCATGAATTCTGTCGGCTGTTTGGCAGATGTGCCAACGAAAGCAAGGGGAGATAATTAGTGCATGGCAGTGGCCTGTGAAAGAGGACACATTGCTCACGGCATGGTTGCCTGATGGATGTTGCACTGCTGGATCCTCACCTGATAGAGCTGCGCTGACCTCACTGTCAGCACAGGATCGGTCCCGATCATCGCCGGCCAGCTGAATGGCTCTGTTTTTGAATTCTGTCACAACTTTGATTTCTGGTGTCCCTCCAACTGTCTGCAACCTTTCCTTCCTGTTGTGAGCCAGTTTGTCCTGCATGGATAGAGATGGGGAGAGTGTACCAGGACTCCTGCCAGGCTAGATGATAAGTATGCCTGGCCTGTGTGGGCAGTGGTCCCATGAACAGGATGAGGACAATGACAGTGTGTGTGAAAGGGTGAACGGTGATGTCTCTTGCACTGGCGGTGAGTGAGGACCCTGTGGATGTGTGATGGATTTGTGAGTGTGAGTTGAGAGTGTTGAAAAGAGTGACTCACCCTGGTGAAATGGAGATCATTCATCCTTTTGCTGCACTGAGTGGCTGTCCTGCTCTGCAGGGCGTTCGCATTGACCACTGCTGCTACCGCCTCCCAAGCCGGGTTGGTGACATTGCTATCCATCCTGCTGCCAGAGCAGGGCTAGAGCAAATCCCGTCGGGCCTCCACAGCATCCAGCAGTCGTTCAAGGGACCCATCGTTGAAGCGAGGGGGGCTGCAGTCTTTTTGCCTTTGCTGGCCATGTCTCCTGGACAGTGGGGGTGAGCTGGTGGCGATGAGTGCTTTGCTGGCAGCTGCCTTTTAAAGATGGTGGCCGGTGTGATGTAACAGCAGGGTGATGGTGAGTGGGCGAGTGTGAGCCCACCTGCATGGAAACATCGTGTTTCCCGAGAATGCATAAATAATGAGGCAGGTTCGGGAAGATATGGCGTGAAAACCCGCCATTTTCATTGGCGCTAGGACTCCATTTTACCCGCCCACTACCACACTTAGTGCAATTCTAGGAAAATTCTGCCCTTAGTCTTAGGAAATGAAGCCTGGCAAGTAGATGAAGTAGAAGTGGGTGACCATTTTGGAAACAGAGACCATGGGCTGAATTTTGCCTTTGACGGGCGGGCGGACCCGACCGACTCAGCAGCAGGCGGGAGCCGATCGCAGCTGCCGAAACAGACCCCGCCGCCATTTTAAGTAGGTGGGCCAATTAAGTCCCGCCCAGCGTCACGCCCGACGGAAAGCACTATGTGCTTCCTGTACGGGCAGGGGGGATTCCCCAAATGCGAGAGTGTGCTCTTTCGCACGTGCACGCGAAAGAGCGCACATCTCCCTGAAGCTAAGTGGTGCCTCAGAGAGATCGCTGAAAGGTCTTCAAAGTTTAAAAATAGAAAAATTAAAAAGTCATTAACATGTTCCCCCCCATGTGACAATGTCACACGAGGTGGGACATGTTAATAAAGTGTACAAAAACTTTATTAAACTTTCTTAAAGCCGACATGCAACCTCATCTCGCCAGTGGATGAGGTTTTTTAAAAAAATCACTTACCTGCCCGCCCATGCGCCGAGCCAAAGTTCTCACAGGCTCCTCAAAATCGGCGTCAATTGCCAAGTTAAGGGCCTTAACAAGGCCTTTAATTAATGGCAGGCGCGCATCACGCTGCATAGCGCGCCCGCCCACCTAAATATCATGATGCCGCGCGCTGACGTTGGGACACTCGCGCGACATCAGCACGCAACATTTTAAGCGCTGACATGCAGGCTCCACCACCCGCGCATCAGCCAGAAAACTCAGCCCATAATACAGTTAGATTTAGCATAATTATGGAAAAAGATGAATAAAACAGGAGTGAAAGTTCTAAATTGAGGAAAGACAAATTTTACGAAGCTGAGAGGTGATCTGGCGAAAGTGGTCTGGTTGCACCTACTTGAAGGGAAATCAGTGACAGACCAGTGGGAGGCGTTAGAAAGCGAGATTCTACAGGCACAGTGTAGATAGGTCCCCACAAACAAAACAGATGGTGTTGCCAAATCTAGAGCCCCCTGGTTATCTAGAAGCATACAAGTTAAGATAAACCAAAAAAGAAAGCTTATCACAGTCATAAAAAGTTTAATAGTATAGAAAGCCTGGAGGAGTACAGAAAGTACAGGGGTGAAATGAAAAAGATAATTAGGAAAGCAAAGAAACGACATGAAAAAATATTGGCAGGTAAAACCAAAGAAAACCCAAAGAATTTTTACCAGTACATTAAGAGCAAGAGAATAACTAAGGAAAGGGTATAGCCTATTAGAGATGTACATAGTAACTTTGCGCTGATGATGAAGATCTGGGCAGGGTTCTCAAAGATTACTTTGTCTCGGTCTTCACTAAGGAGAGGGATGATGCAAAATTCTATTTAAAGAGTGTGAAATATTAGATACAATAAGCCATAGTGAGAGAGGATGTACTGGAGGGACTGGCATCCTTGAAAGTGGATAAGCCACCAGGGCCAGATGGATTGTATCCCAGGCTGTTAAAGGATGCCAGGGAGGGAATAGCAGATGTTCGGAGGATCATTTTCCAATCCTCACTAGATACAGACTAGGTACCAGAGGATTGGAGGTCTGCAAACAACGTACCATTATTTTAAAAGGGTACGTGGGATAGGACAAATAATTATAGGCTGGTCAGTTTGACTTCGGTGATGGGCAAATTATTAGAAGTAATTCTGAGAGACAGGAGAAACTGGAAAGGAATACATTAATCAGGGACAGTCAGCATGTTTTTGTTAAGAGAAGGTCATGTCTTACTAATTTAATCGAATCTTTTTGAGGAAGTGCCAAGGAAGATTGATTAGGATAGTGTAGTAGATGTTGTCTACATGGATTTTAGTAAGGCATTTGACAAGGTCCCACATGGCAGACTGGTCAGAAAAGTAAAAGTCCATGGGATACAAGGAAATGTGGCAAGTTGGATCCAGCATTGGCTCAGCAACGGGGAACAAAGAGTAATGGTGAATGGATGTTTTTGCGAGTGGAAAGCGGTTTCCAGTAGCGTTCCAAAGGGCTCGGTGTTGGGTCCCATGCTGTTTGTTGTATATATTAATGATTTCAGCTTAAATGTGGATGGCATGATGGGGAAACTTTCAGATGACACAAAAATTGGCCGCATAGTTGATAGTGAAAAGGATAATTTGTCTTCAGAATGATACCAATGGTTTGGTTGAGTGGGCAGAAAAGATGCCAATGGAATTCAATCCAGAGAAGTGTGAGGTAATGCATTTGGGGAGAGCAAAAAAAACGCTAGGGAATATAGGATAAATTGGAGGATGTTGGGAGAGGTGGAGGAAGTGAGAGACGTTGGAGTGCATGTCCACTGGTCCCTGAAGGTAGCCGCACAAGTGGATAAGGTGGTAAAGAAAGCATATAGAATGTTTTCAAAAACAGAATTACCTGGAAAAATTCAGCAGGTCTGGCAGCATCGGCGGAGAAGAAAAGAGTTGATGTTTCGAGTCCTCATGACCCTTTGACAGAACTAAGTAGAAATAGGAAAGGGGTGAAATATAAACTGGTTTAAGGTGCGTGTGTGTGGGGGGGCGGTTGGGTGGGGGGAGAGAAGTGGAGGGGGGGTGTGGTTGTAGGGACAAGCAAGCAGTGATAGAAGCAGATCATCAAAAGATGTCACAGACAACAGAACAAAAGAACACATAGGTGTTGAAGTTGGTGATATATATCTAAACGAATGTGCTCATTAAGAATGGATGATAGGGCACTCAAGGTATAGCTCTAGTGGGGGTGGGGGGAGCATAAAAGATTTAAAAATATTTTAAAATAATGGAAATAGGTGGGAAAAAGAAAAATCTATATAATTTATTGGAAAAAAACAAAAAGGGGGAAGAAACAGAAAGAGGGTGGGGATGGAGGAGGGAGTTCAGGACCTAAAGTTGTTGAATTCAATATTCAGTTCGGAAGGCTTTAA
This sequence comes from Carcharodon carcharias, assembly GCF_017639515.1. Taxonomy (NCBI): domain Eukaryota; kingdom Metazoa; phylum Chordata; class Chondrichthyes; order Lamniformes; family Lamnidae; genus Carcharodon; species Carcharodon carcharias. Next base: position 10,308,696 of record NC_054469.1, on the reverse strand, counting down.
AGTGCCTAGTCAGAAGATGAGGTGTTGTTCCTCCAGTTTGCATTGGGCTTCACTGGAACAATGCAGCAAGCCAAGGACAGACATGTGGGCAAGAGAGCAAGGTGGAGTGTTGAAATGGCAAGCGACAGGGAGGTTTGGGTCATTCTTGCGGACAGACCGCAGGTGTTCTGCAAAGCGGTCGCCCAGTTTACATTTGGTCTCTCCAATGTAGAGGAGACCGCATTGGGAGCAACGAATGGGCCCCAGCTACGCCTGTCTCTTTATGGGGTATGTGGAACATTCCTTGTTCCAGTCCTACTCCAGCCCCCTTCTACAACTCTTTCTCCGGTACATCGATGATTACTTCGGTGCTGCTTCATGCTCTCGTCGGGACTTGGAAAAATTTATTAATTTTGCTTCCAATCTCCACCCCTCCATTTTCACGTGGTCCATCTCTGACACTTCCCTTCCCTTCCTTGACCTCGCTGTCTCAATCTCTGGTGATAGACTGTCCACCAATATCAATTACAAGCCTACCAACTCCCACAGCTACCTTGACTACAGCTCCTCACACCCCGCTTCCTGTAAGGACTCCATCCCATTCTCTCAGTTCCTTCGCCTCCGTCGCATCTGTTCCAATGATGCTACCTTCAAAAACAGTTCCTCTGACATGTCCTCCTTCTTCCTTAACCGAGGTTTTCCACCCACAGTCGTTGACAGGGCCCTCAACCGTGTTCGGCCCATCTCCCGCGCATCCGCCCTCACACCTTCTCCTCCCTCCCAGAAACATGATAGGGTCCCCCTTGTCCTCACTTATCACCCCACCAGCCTCTGCATTCAAAGGATCATCCTCCACCATTTCCGCCAACTCCAGCATGATGCCACTACCAAACACATCTTCCCTTCACCCCCCCTGTCGGCATTCCGTAGGGATCGTTCCCTCCAGGACACCCTGGTCCACTCCTCCATCACCCCCTATTCCTCAACTCCCACCTATGGCACCACCCCATGCCCACACAAAAGATGTAACACCTGCCCCTTCACTTCCTCTCTCCTCACCGTCCAAGGGCCCAAACACTCCTTTCAAGTGAAGCAACATTTCACTTGCATTTCCCCCAACTTAGTCTACTGCATTCGTTGCTCCCAATGCGGTCTCCTCTACATTGGAGAGACCAAACGTAAACTGGGCGACCGCTTTGCAGAACACCTGCGGTCTGTCCGCAAGAATGACCCAAACCTCCCTGTCGCTTGCCATTTCAACACTCCATCCTGCTCTCTTGCCCACATGTCTGTCCTTGGCTTGCTGCATTGTTCCAGTGAAGCCCAACGCAAACTGGAGGAACAACACCTCATCTTCCAACTAGGCACTTTACAGCCTTCTGGACTAAATATTGAATTCAACAACTTTAGGTCCTGACCTCCCTCCTCCATCCCCACCCCCTTTCTGTTTCTTCCCCCTTCCTTTTGTTTTTTTTCCAATAAATTATATAGGTTTTTCTTTTTCCCACCTATTTCCATTATTTTAAAATATTTTTAAATCTTTTATGCTCCCCACACCCCCACTAGAGCTATACCTTGAGTGCCCTACCATCCACTCTTAATTAGCACATTCGTTTAGATATATATCACCAACTTCAACACCTATGTGTTCTTTTGTTCTGTTGTCTGTGTCATCTTTTGATGATCTGCTTCTATCATTGCTTGCTTGTCCCTACAACCACACCCCCCCCTCCACTTCTCTCCCCCAACCCAACACCCCCCGCCCCCCCACCCCCTACACACACCTTAAACCAGCTTATATTTCACCCCTTTCCTATTTCTACTTAGTTCTGTCGAAGGGTCATGAGGACTCGAAACATCAACTCTTTTCTTCTCCGCCGATGCTGCCAGACCTGCTGAGTTTTTCCAGGTAATTCTGTTTTTGGTTTGGATTTCCAGCATCCGCAGTTTTTTGTTTTTATCTCTATAGAGTGTTTTCCTTTATCGGATGAGGTATAGAATACAAAAGCAGGGATGTAATAATGTAATTGTATAAAATGCTGTTAGGCCACAACTGGTTAGGTCACCACATTACAGGAAGGACATAATTGCCCTTGAGACAGTACAGAGGAAACTTACAGGAATGTTGCCAGGGCTTGAAAATTGCTGCTATGAGGAAAGACTGGATAGGCTGGGGTTGTTTTGCTTGGAACTGAGGGTGACCTGATTGAGGTATACAAGATTATGAGGGGCCTAGTTAGAGTAGACAGGGATGTCCTGTTTCACCTCGTGGGGAGGCCAATTACTAGGGGGCACAGATGATAGATGATTGGTAAAGGATTAGAAGAGACATGAGGAAAAACTTCTTTACCCAGAGAGTGGTGGGTGTTTGGAATTTGCTGCCTGGTTTGGTGATGAAAGCAAAAATCCTCAACTCATTTAACAGGTACCAGGATCTGCACCTAAAATGCTGTAACCTGCAAGGCTACAGGCTGGGTGCTGGAAGATGGGATTAGAATGGGCAGCTAGTTTTTTATTTTTTTTATTTTTTGTCCAACACAGACACAACGGGTTGAATAGCCTCTTTCTGCGCTATAAGTTTTCTATGGTTCTATGGCTGCAGTGGGGGGGAAGAGGGGGAAGATAGTATGCACGCACATACGAGTATGTGGAGGAAGCATCCTCTGCATCTGAATGGGGAGCGAGTCTCTCACAGAGTGACATCTGTGACTTGGGGCCAGAATGGGAGGCTGGCGACCTGAAGAAGCACTTCACTTTACGTTGCTTATCTTGCCAAGACTCTCCTTGTCTCAGTCCAGGGAGGGCAGTCCAGTCTCAGTTGTGCCCAGAATGTTGTCCGTAGAATGTGGACATAACATCACATGTGTCGGTCCAGGGGGTCTCAAGCATGATAATGGGCCACAAGTGAGACACTCAGTCCAGGGAAGCATTTGCAGCCTATAGATGGGGAAAAGGCAGCGTGGGGACATTTGAAGTCTTGTGGCTGGAGCGGGTGGGTGGTGTGAGGGTTTATAAATCTCACTGTGCCAGAGGCCTCAAGATGGGGGGGCAAGGTCCACCCGGGTCATAGGCACATCTGCGATCACAATGGGATCAAAAATTAGAGTGGGACTATTGGCAGGTCTTGGAATGAGGGAAACCTCAACATCATGCTTCACCAGGACATTGGAAGGGATCTTCACATTCACACAGGCAGCGCCGAGCTGGTCAGACACAGACCTCAGAACAACCATCTTACAAGATGAAACGATGAAGCGGCAAAAAATGTAATTGAGAACAAACTCAGCTGGTGAGTGTTCTAAGGGCCTCTTGGATGATTGGTGCATTGCACACGTGGGCCGAGTAAAGGGGCAGCCAACAGAACTGAGTATTCTCAGGTGAGTGCAGGGAAAGCTGCTAATTGTTGAGTAGGATTGGTGAATATTTCTAGATTTTAAAGTCAATGTAAGGTCTTTAGTTTGAGTTTAAGTCTCTAGTCTTTATTCTCTCTCTTTTTCTTTGAAATGTTCTGTTAAATATAAGATCGATACTGGTGTAAAAAAATTAATTACAATAAAGTGTAAAGAGCAGGGGACTCTTCAAGTGTAAAGACAGGGATACAGAGAAATTAATTAATAAATTAAATTAAATACGATAATGATGGCAGGACTGATGATGTGTTGCTGCTGCAGCATGTGGAAGCTGCTGGACATCAAGATGCTCCAGAGCAAACACATCTGTGGTAAGTGTTTATGGCTCGAGGAACTTCGGATCTGTGTTGAGGAGCTGGAGTCTGAGCTGCAGACATTGCGCCACATCAGGGAGGGGAAAAGTTACCTGAAAACTTTGCACCTGGAGGCAGTCGCACCCCTCAGACTAGATAATTAAAATTTGGTCTGTGATCAGGGACAGGAAGGTATGACTACAGGTGAGGCAAGTATGAGGACCTAGGAGGTAGTGTTCGAGGAACCTCAGCTCCTGCAATTGTCCTAACAGTTACAAGGCTCTTGCAAATTGTGTGGATGATAGTGGGGACTGCAGGGAGGATGAGCGAACTGACCACGGCACCGGGGTACAGGGAGCGATTCAAGTGGCGGGAGGAAATAGTACTGTAGTGGTGGTAGGGGACAGTATAATTAGGGGGATAGATACTATTCTCTGCAGTCATTAGCATGAGTCCCGAAGGCTGTGTTGTTTGCCCAGTGCCAGGATTAAGGACATCTCCTCAGAGCTAGAGAGGAACTTGGAATGGGAGGGGAGGGATCCAGTTGCCTGAGGAGAGGATTCGAGTACAGGAGCAGGGATGTCTTGCTGCAATTGTACAGGGCCTTGGTGAGACCACACCTGAAATATTGTGCGCAGTTTTGGTCTCCTTATCTGAGGAAGGATGTACTTGCTATAGAAAGAGTGCAGCGAAGGTTTACCAGACTGATTCCTGGGATGGCAGGATTGACATAGGAAGAGAGATTGAGCCAGTTAGGAATATATTTGCTGGAATTCAGTAGAATGAGGGAGAATCTCATAGAAACCCATAGAATTCTAACAGGACTAAACAAGGCAGATGCAGGGGTCACAGTCTGGGGATACAGGGTAGACCATTTAGAGATGAGGAAAAATTTCTTCACCCAAAGAGTGGTGAGCCTGTGGAATTCGTTACCCACAGAAAGTAGTTGAGGCCAAAACATTTTATGTTTTCAAGAAGGAGTTAGATATAGCACTTGGAGTGAAAGGGGTCAAAGGATATGGGGAGAAAGCAGGAGCAGGCTATTGAGTTGGATGGTCAGCCATGATCATAATGAATGGAGAAGCAGGCTCGAAGGGCAGAATGGCCTACTCCTGCTCCTAGTTTCTATGTCTGCCGTTGTCCACATTGGTACTAATGACATTGATAGGACTAGAATGGTGGTTCTGCTCCCAGAATTTGAACAGTTAGGAGCTAAATTAAAAGGCAGAACATCCAAGGTAATAATCTCGGGATTACTACCTGAGTCACGGGCAAAAAGGCATTGGGTAAATAAAGTCAGGGAGTTACATGCGTGGCTCAAAGATTGGTGTGGGAAGGACATGTTTCAGTTCATGAGACACTGGCACCAGTGTTGGGGTAGAAGGGAGCTGTTCCGGTGGAATGGGCTTCACTTCAACCATGCTGAGACCAGTTTCCTAGCGAATCGAATAACTAGGGCTGTAGAGAGGGCTTTAAACTAAATAGAGGGGAGAAGGGTTCTGGAGAGGGGATACTTAGGCTTACAAAGCAAAATGATATGGCAGCATTGAAGGTAATGATACCCAGAGTGCGACAGGAAGAGACATGGTGTGCAAACATTAAAAAAAAAGCAGCAAATAGGGTCAAAGGGGGGGAAAATGGTAACAAGGCAAAATGAATGTCTCTTCACTTAAATGCACGTAGTATTCGGTACAAAATAAATGTATTAACAGCACAAATAGAGGTTACTGATCTTATAGCCATTACGGAGACGTGATTATTAGGAGATCAAAGCTGGGAACTAAATACTCAGGGGTATGTGGCTTTTCGAAAGGACAGGAGGGAAGGAAAGTGAGAAACATGGGTCAGAAACAACTGTGCTAAACTTAAGTAAGGGTAATTACAAAGGAATGAGGGCAGAGTTGGCTCGTGCGGACTGGGAAAAGAGTTTAGCAGAAAAGATGGTTGATGAACAACAGCAGACAATGGTATTAATAGACTATTAAGAAAATAGCTCATGACTCACAACAAAGGTATATTCAGTGAGGAAGAAGGATTCTCAGAAGCAGATAAACCAACCATGGTTAAACAAGGAAGTTAAGGATAGTAACAAACTGAAAAAAAAACATACGGTGTGGCAAAGATTAGTGATAAACCAGAGAATTGGGAAAGTTTTAAAAACCAACAAAAGATGACCAAGAAAATAACAAAGAGGGAGAAAATAAACTTTGAGGGTAAACTAGCAAGTAATATAAAAATGGACAGTAAGAGCTTTTTTAAATATATAAAAAGGAAGAGAGAGGCCAAAGTGAACATTGGCCCCTTAGAGAATGAGGCTGGGGAGATAATAATGGGGAACCACGAAATGGCAGAGGAGTTGAATAAATACTTTGTATCAGTCTTCATGGTAGAAGACACTAATAGCATTCCAAAAGTACTAAATAATCAAAGAGCAAAAATAGTGGAGGAAATAAATACAATAACTATCACTAAAGCAAAAGTACTAGGGAAAATAATGGGGCTAAAAGCCGATAAGTCCCCAGGACCTGATGGGTTGCATCCTCGGCTATTAAAGGAAGTAGCTACAGAGATAGTGGATGCACTGGTAGTAAGAGACTCATAGATGTTTACAGCACAGAAGGGGGCCATTCAGCCCATCGTGTCCACATCGGTCAACAAAGATCTCACTACACTAATCCCATTTCCCGGCACTTGGCCAATAGCCCTTGTGGCCAATAGGCTATGGCAATGCAAGTGAATATCTAATGTTCTTTCTGTCTGCAAAGAACAGAGTCCTAGAACCATAGAACCATAGAAAAATTACAGCACAAAAGGAGGCCATTTGGCCATTTGGCCCATCTTGTCCATGCCAGCCCAAGGATACCCAGGTGCCCTTTCTAATCCCACCTTCCTGCACCCAACCCATAGCCCTGCATATATAACACAAACAGCAAGGGTCCCAACACCGAGCCCTGTGGATCACCACTTGAGCCAACTTTCCATTCGCAAGGGCATCCATCAACCATTACCCTTTGTTTCCTGTTACAAAGCCAACCTTTTATCCAGTTTGCCACGTTACCCTGAATCCCATGGGCTTTTACTTTCCTGACCAACCTGCCATGTGGGACCTTATCAAATGCCTTGCTAAAATCCATGTACACAACATCCACTGCACTACCTTCATCAACCCTTCTTGTCACTTCTTCAAAAAATTCAATCAAATTTGTGAGGCAAGACTTTCCTTTAACAAAACCATGCTGACCATCTCTGATTGGTCCATGCCTTTCCACATGACAGTTAATCCTATCTCTCAGGATTGATTCTACTAATTTGCTCACCACCGATGTAAGACTAACTGGCCTATAATTGTTTGGCATTTCCTTTGATCCCTTTTTAAACAATGGAACTACGTTTGCATTTCTCCAGTCCTCCGGTACCTCCCCTGTATCTAGTGAAGATTGGAAAATCATCCTCAGAGCATCTGCTATCTCCTCCCTGACTTCCTTCAGCAGCCTCGGAAACAATTCCTCTGGCCCTGGTGACTTATCAACTTTCAAGGATTTCAACCTTCCAAGCACTTCCTCTCTCTTTATGAGTAACCCCTCCAATATCTTGCAGTGTTCCTCCTGGATTACTATATCTACATCCTCCTTTTTGTAAACACGGAGACAAAATATTCATTCAAAACCCTTCCCACAGCCTCTGCATCTACATACAAGTTTCCATCTTCATCTCTGATAAGTCCCACTTTTTCTTTAACTAATCTTTTAGCATTAATGCATTTGTAAAACATCTTTGGGTCATCTTTAATCTTACTTGCTAATCTTTTTTCATGCCCTCTCTTTGATTTCCTTATTTCCTTTTTTATTTCATCCCTGCACTTCCTATATCCGTCTAGGCTACCTGCAGTGCTTAGTTCTTTGTGCCTATCGTACGCTTTCTTTTTCTGTTTGATCTTCCCCTGTATTCCTCTAGACAACCAGGGGAGTCTAGAAATGGCAGTACCACTCTTATTTTTGTAGCGGACTACTTTGTACAATTAGGATCTCGCTTTTTAGTGCTTCCCATTGGTTTTCCACTGTTTTATCCTCCAGCAGTGCTGTCCAGTCCATCTCAGCCAAGTCCCTTCTCATTTCTGCAAAATTTGCCTTCCCTCAGTTCAAGACTTTTACTCCTGCCTTATCTCTGTCCTTTTCCATGGTAATGCTAAATCTAACTGAATTGTGATCACTGTCCCCGATATGGTTGCCAACTGTCACTTCACCCACTTGCCCTTCTTTGTTCCCCAAGACTAGGTCCAGAATTGCATTTCCCCTTGTTGGGTTTGTCACTAATTGGTTGAAAAAATTTTCCTTGACACACTGCGTGAATTTTTCTCGCTCAGTGCCCCTTATATTGCTTGAATCCCAGTTGATATTAGGATAGTTGAAGTCTCCTACTATTATTGCCCTCTTGTTCTTACAAGCAGAAATTTGCCTACATATTTGTTCTTCTATCACCCTTTCACTATTTGGGGGTCTGTAGTATACTCCCACTAGTGTGACTGCCCCTTTTTATTTCTAAGCTCAATCCATAAAGCCTCGTTTGTTGACCCATTTAGTATATCATCCCTTCTCACAACTGGAATTGATTCTTTAACCATTAGTGCAACCACCCCTCCTTTTTTATCTCCTACTCTATCGTGTCTGAAGACTCTCTAACCAGGGATATTTAGCTGCCAGTTTTGTCCCTCCTTTAGCCAGGTCTCCATTATAGCAATGACATCCCGCTGCCATGTGTCTACCTATGCCCTTAACTCATCTACCTTGTATGTAATACTCCTTGCGTTGAAGTATAAACAGTTTACCTGCATCAATTTCCCTTGCTGGACACTTTTTAAACTTTGCTTCTCCTGTAATTCCATTTCTGTCACAACGTCCCTGGCTAATGTTCTACCTCTATTTTTCTGATCTGAATCTGACCTATCTGATCCTAATCCTGGGATCCCATCCCCCTGCCACACTAGTTTAAATACTCCCCAACAGAACTTGCAGAAGCCCCCGCAAGGACACTGGTCCCAGCTCTGCCTGGGTGCAGCCTGTCCGGTTCGTACAGGTCCCATCTTCCCCAGAACCAGTCCCAGTGCCTCAAGAATCTGAATCCCTCCCGGCTACACCATCTCTCCAGCCACGTGTTCATTTGGTCTATCCTCTTATTCCTGCTCTCACTAGCACGTGGAACTGGGAGTAATCCTGAGATTACTATATTTGAGGTCCTGCATTTTAATTTATCTCCTAACTCCCTGTACTGAGCTTGCAGGTCCTCATCCCTTAGTTTACCTATGTCGTTGGTACCAATGCGTACCACGACCACTGGCTGCTTACCTTCCTTTTCCAGAATGTCCTGCAGCTGCTCCGTGACATCCTGGACCCTGGCACCAGGGAGGCAACATACCATCCTTGAGTCACGTTTGCGGCCACAGGAGCGTCTGTCTGTGCCCCTAACTATTGAATCCCCTATCATTATACCCCTGCCACTTGTTTTCCTCCCACCCCTTTGAGCGGCAGAGCCACCCACGGTGCCGTGAACTTGGCTGTTGTTGCTTTCCCCTGAGAGGCCATCCCCCCCCCAACAGTATCCAAAGCGATACATCTGTTAGAGCGGGGGATGACCACAGGGGACTCCTGCACTACCTTTCTGAATCTTTTACTCTTCCTGATGGTCACCCATTCCCTTTCTGCTTGTGTAATCTTCACCTGCAATGTGCCCACCTCACTAAACGTGCTATCCATGACTTGCTCAGCATCACAGATGCTCCACAATGAGTCCACTCGCAGCTCCAGCTCCGAAATCCGGTTAGCTGGAAGCTGCATTTGGACACACCTTCCGCACACATGTCCTATGTATTAATATATGTATCTTCCAGTACAGGCAAATGCACCACACTGTGAACCCAACTGACAATCTTAAATTGGTTGTCAGTGTAATTTTTAGCACACTGGGGATTATTTAGCAAACGTGTTCAATCACAGAATCAGTCACCATCACAGCATTCGCTGACTCATTCATCAGGGCAATTCCTTGACCAACCAGGGTCAAGCTGGCTGGTTTAAATTTCAAACAATGTTTGGTAGTTTTTCAGTCACCATCACTGGTGCATTCTCCATGGCAACGCTACTTGCCAACCAATCAGCACTCTCTTTACATCCAGTATAAATGGCCATTTTCCCCTCATATTGGTATTCTTGTAAAGTGTCCTCATGAGTGCAAGATGAAAAGCATAGACACGTCTCTTTTTTTCAGCAATATTCAAGTTCTTTACCACCAAACAACTAAAAGAGAGTAGAGATAATTAGTGCATGGCAGGCGACTCGAAAACAGGACAATGCAATCATAGTGTTGTTGTCTGTGGGATGAGGTGCAGGATTCTAACTTGGGTGTGCACCCCCACCTCACCGTCGCCATAGGCACAATCCATGTCCCCACCAGTTAGCGCATGGCACACTCCTTAAAGAGGATTGAGGACCCTAATGTCGGCCACTCCACATACACACCACCCTCCTCCCCTGGTCTGGGACCTCTCCCTGTTGTGGGCGATGATCTTGTCCTGCATAAAAAGAGATGGAGAGAGTGTGAGCAGGTCGCATGCCAAGGTAGATGATAAGGATACCTGGCATGTGAGTGTGGTAAGTGGGGCCGTGGATGGGATGACAACGCGGGCTCCAAAGGATATGAGCCTGATGGAGATGTGAAGGTGTGTATGAGAGTGAGTGGTGATGTCCCTTGAGCTGGCAGCATGTAAGATGCCAGTAAATGTGTGGTGGGCTGGTGAGTCCTTGAGTTAACAGTAATGAAATGATGGACTTACCCTGGCAGCATGGATGAGATCATTCATCCCCTTCCTGCACTGGGTGGCTGACTTCTTTGGAGGGGCATTGGCACTGACTGCCTTTGCCACTGCCTCCCAAGCCGGAATGGTGAGGTTAGTGGATCTCCAGCCACTGTTGGGGTAGAGGACATAGTGGCGGGCCTCCATGGCATCCAGCAAGTGACCCAGTGAGGCGTCACTAAATTTGGGGGTTCCTTCAGTTTCTGGGCCATCTCTCGCCTGAGCAGTCCCGGTCTGAAGACATGAAGGAAGCTGTGCTCTGGTGTGCTTTAAATATGGTGCCCAGAGCGAAGAAGCAGTGAGCCCATGTTGGGGCGAGCGAATCGGGGCCACCCACCAGCAATCCAGCTGGTTTCACGTGGATGCATGTTTAACTAGCTCTGAAGTGGACAATACAGAGTGAAAACAGGCCATTGCAGCCGGCGGGAAAAACACCGTTTTCCACGTCTGCCACTGTGCTCAGTACACAGAATGGAAAATCCTGCCTTATGTTGTGCTGTTGCTTGACTAGTTTGTGGGAAAGCGCTCCCAATTTTGCACGAATCCGTAGATCTTAGTAAGGATAACTTCCCAGGACCAATTAGACTAGGTGTGTCTTTGCTGTGTCTGAATTCAATGCATAGATCGATGCCACTTTTATTTTTATTATACATTATTAATAAAACTGGTTTGCTAGACCCTTTTATAGGGCAGTTGAGAGTCAACCATATTGCTATGGTTCTGGGCTCACAAATAGGCCACAATGAGTAAAGACTGCAAGTTCACTTTCCTAAAGGACATAATTGCCTTTTTATGATGCTCCTTAGCTTCATGGTCACCATTAGCTTTTAAGTCAAATTTATTTAATTAGCTGAATTCAAATTCACAAATTGTCATGGTAGGATTTGAAGTCATGTGTCTGGATTATTAGTCCAGTCCTCTGAATTACTAGACAAGTAACATAACCAATTAGCAACAACTCAGCTCTTGTCAGCTAAAACGTTGCTTGAGGAAGGATAGATTTTAGAAATTCCATTCCACTGTTTTCCATTTATTTCCTGTCTGTCCCAAACTATAAACAGATCACATTGTATTTCAGAATAATAATGTTTGTTAATCTCACTCGTCTCTCCAATTTGATTTCAGACTATACGTTTGATTTTCTTCCCAGAACTTTTCTGTAATACAACCCTACCAATGTAACAAGTCCTTAGCTCTGGATCCAACCATATTGCCTTTGTCTAAATCCCTTTCATACCTCCATTATTATATCCTGATACATTTATTTTCCACTTTGCAGTGGGGTTTCTGTCAAGCGATTACCAGCGGCAAAACTTCGGAGAGGCTTAAACAGTGTGAGAAAGGGAGAGAAAGCAGCAAAACCACAGAGACACTTAAACAGTGTGAGGAAGGGAGAAAGTGGCAAGACTTTGGTGAGGCTTAAAAAGTGCAAGAAGGGACGAGAGCACGGCAAAACTTCGGAAAGGCTTAAATAGTGTGAGAAAGGGAGAGAGCTTGGAAAGGCTTCGGAGAGGCTTAAACAGCGCGATAAGGGAAGAGCGCAGTGAACATAAGAACTGGAGTAGGCCGTCCAGCCTGTCAAACCTGCTCCACTATTCAATTAGATCATGGATGATGTAGTAAATCAAAGGGAAACAACAAGTAATAGAGCAGAGAAGCAATTTGGACAATGATAACCAGAGTGTGGCAGGAAAGGACAGGGAATGCATCACCAGTTAAGGCCAGAGAGTGCAGAAAGGCTCTGTATCAGAAGGCATGCAGCATTCGTAACAAAATGGATGAATTGTTAGTGCAGATAGAGATAAACACGTATGACCTGATAACCATTACAGAGACATAGTTTCAGGGTGACCAAGATTGGGACCTAAATATTGAAGGGTAATTGACATGTAGAAAAGATAGGAAGCTAGGAAAAGGTGGTGGGGTAGTTCTGTTAATTAAGGATGTCATTAGTCATCAGCGGTCCCTCCGAATCGAGAATGATGTTCGTCAGGCTTGGTGAGACTTCAAATGACTGAGGAGCCCAATTCTGGATCCTCATGTTCTTTCACAGTAGGGGCACATTGTTTAGCAGGGGAGTGGAAATTGCAACCCGAATTGGCATCCTTCTACTTACTCTGCCACCACTGTTGCACCCCGCTGTCGAGTCGCTGAGCCTAGAAGTGGCTTGCACCTTGATGGACCAGGGGATGCCATGCCAAGCGATCGGCTGCAATCTCCTCCCAATCAGTGGTGTTAATGCTACCATGCTTTAGGGTGACTTTGAACACATCCTTAAACCTTTTCCTTTGGCTGCCCTTTGAGCGTTGGCCAACAGAGAACATGAGAAGAGAACCTGTTGAGGGAGGTGGTTTTCTGGACACAATGGCTTGTCCATCGGAGTTGGTTCTGCAAGTGCAGGGCTTCAATGCTGGTAGATACAGCTTCATGGAGAACACTTACCTTAGTCCACCAGTCCTCCCATTGATCCCCAGGATTCGATGCAAGCACCGCTGATGGAAGCTCTCAGGGATCTCAATGTAACATTGGTAGACAGTCCATGTTTCGCTTCAGTAGAGGAGGGTGGTCAACACAAACAGCCTTATAAACCAGAAGTTTTGTTGGCTCCCAACTGTCACTGTTGTCAAAGACATGTTGCTGCAGGTTGAAGAAGGCAGCACTGGCACAGTGGACTCAGTGTTAGACTTCCTCACCAATGGTAGTCCCTTGGGAGAGGTGGCTGCTGAGATAAGGGAAACACTGCACATACGCCACAGCGATTGCAACTACGTAGATGGCAGGGGGGATGCTCAACTGGTCTGGGGAAGGTTGGTGAAGGACCTTTGTCTTAGCGATATTTAAGGACAGGCCAAGCTTCTTACACAAGGTGTGGAAGAGGTCAAACATCCTTTGCCTGTCCTGCACAGAGTGAGCCAACATGCAGCAGTCGTCCACAAACTGAAGGTTGTGGATGTCCAGGGAGGTGAGTTTTGTTTTTGCCCGGAAGCAACCAAGGTTGAAGAGCTTCCCGTTCAGAAGATACTGAATGCTGACACCAGGTGGTAGGTCATCTCGGATGAGGTGGACAATGACGATCAGGTAAATGGTGAACAAGGTGGGGGCGATCATATAGCCTTGTTTGACCATGATCAGTTTCAGATCCTCCACTCAGGATGTTGGTGGCCATGTTGTTATGCAGGAGCCTCAGGATGATGACAAACTTCAATGGGCAACCAAAGCATTGGAGGACGGTCCTTAGAGCTTCACGATTTAAAGAATCAAACATCTTGGTCAGGTTGATGAAGGTGAGGAACAATTCTTGATTTTGCTCCCGACATTTTTCCTTCATCTGTCTAGCCAAAAAGGCCGTATCCACAGTACTCCAGATGGTTGGAAGCCATAATGGGTTTCTGGGAGGTTCACCTCAGCAACTGAATGAAGACAGTTCAGGAGGATGTGGGCCAGGATCTTACCCATAATGGACATGAGGGAAACCCCTCTGTAGTTTCACAATCAGATTTATCTCCCTTCTTGTGGATAGTAATGATGGTCATGTTCTTGAGACCATAGGGGATGTCCTCTTCATCCCAGAGGCAGAGGATGAACTGGTGGAGTTGTGACGTGAGCTTATAGCTGCCAGCATGGTAGATTTCTGCCGTTATACCGTCTGGCCCACAAGCTTTGTTGGTTTTCATCTGTTGGATGCCTGCTTCAGTTCATTGATGGTTGATGGATCGCCGGGGGAATCCTCCACAGGATGTTGTGGGATGGCTTGGAGGATCTCCTCCGATACAGTGGAGTCCTGATTGAGGAGCAGTTGGAAGTACTCCTTCCAACGCTGATGGATGGCGTTGCATTCCTTGAGGAGCAGGGAGCCATCCTGTGATCGGAGAGGGTTTTGTCCAGTCCATAGATTGTCTTGGTAGCATTGAAGAAGTTGAGCATGTCATGCTGGTTGGCGGAGGCCTGAATCTCATGTGCCTTCTCCACCCACCACTTGTTCTTCATGTCATGACTGCATCACTGGACCTCAGCCTTCAGTTGGTGTTATACTGCTGTCATTCGTCGGGTACGTGGGTGACTTTGCCAAGCGATTCAGGCTGCTCGCTTCCACTTGAGGAGGTCGTGGATCGTGGTGTCAAACCAGTCCTAAATTAAGGGTGTCATTAACACAGTAGTGAGAGATGACCTTGGCTCAAAAGAGCATGATGTAGAATCAATTTGGATAGAGATAAGAAATAGTAAAAGTAAGAAATTACTTGTGGGATTCGTTTATAGGCCCCGGAATAGTAGTTACATGATAGGAATAAATAAATGGGGCATCTAAGAAAGGTACCACAGTAATCATGGGTGACTTTTATCTATATGTAGATTGGGTGAGTCAGATTGGCAAAGGTAGCCTGGAACATGAGTTCATAGAACGTATTCGGGAAAATTTCTTACAGCAGCATGTTCTAGAGCAAAAAAACAGAAAATGCTGCAAAAACTCAGCAGGTCTAGCAGCATCTGTGGAGAGAGAAACAGAGTTAATGTTTTGAGTCCATTTGACCGTTCTTTAGCACTGAAGAGAAGTGGAAATGTAATGAAATTTATACTCTTTAGGGGGGGATGGAGCAGGTGAAGCTAGATAGAAGGCCAGCGATAGGTGGGGACAAAGGAGAGATTGACAAAGATGTCACCAACTAAGGGACAAATGGAGTGATAATGGTAGTGGGAAGGGCTAAAAAAGGTGCTGATAGTGGTGTAAAGGTAAGAAAGCAGAATGTGATAATAGCAGAACAAGGATAGCATTGTGTGAAAGAACTACATGGAGCAAGTAACAGGTGGCCGGTTTGGGGGTGGAGTCAGATGAAACAAGGATAGAAAATGGGATAGAAGGGGGGATAAAAAGGGGATAAAACCATGGATAAATGAATAAAACTAAAAATAAGTGGATGAAAAATAGAAATGAATGTAGAAAAAGGGGGATTAAAAAAGGGATGAGGATAGAGGAGACAGTTCATGGTCTGAAGTTGTTGAAATCAATGTTAAGTCTGCAAGCCTTCCGGGCTCTTCAGAAAGTGGTCTTGCCCTGCTGCAGCAGTAGAGGCTACAAGGGAGAGGAATCACTGGTAATTAGCGGGTAAGGTCGGGTAAGTATCTATTAGTTTTATCGCTTATAGTTTAAGACCTTTTTGTGGTTTGTAGTTTGTATATTCTTTAGTAACAAGGATCAGGAAAGAAGGGCCCAAGAGTAATTGATTTCAATAGGTTAATTTAAATGGATAAGTCATGGCAGGAGAGCTCAAAGCCGTGGTGTACTCCTTGTGCTCCATGTGGGAAGCCGGTAACGTTTCCAGTGCCCAGGACCAGCATGCATGCAGGAAGTGTGTCCAGCTGCAGCTCCTGGAAGCTCAGGTTTCAGAGCTGGAACAGCGGCTGGGGACACTATGGAGCATCCGCGAGTCTGAGAGCGTTGTGGATAGCAAATTTAGAGAGATGTTCACACAGTAGCTGAAGGGACTTGAGGAAAGAAGGGAAGGGGTGACCACCAGGCAGTCCAAGAGAAACAGGCAGGTAGTTCAAGAGTCCCCTGGGGTGCTGCTCGCAAATCCGTATTCCATTTTGGAGGCTGATGAGGGTGATGGTTCCTCCAGGGAGTGCAGACAGAGCCAAGCTTCTGGAACCACAAGCAGCCTGTCTGTACAGGATGGAAGGAAGAGCGATAGTAATAGGGGATTCTATAGTCAAGGGAACAGATAGGCGCTACTGTGGCCGACAACGTGACTCCAGGATGGTGTGTTGCCACCCTAGTGCCAGGGTCCGGGATGTCACTGAACGGCTGCAGGGCATCCTGAAGGGGGAGGGTGATAAGTCAGAGGTCATGGTACATGTTGGTACCAATGACAAACGTAGAAAGATAGATGAGGTTTTGCATCAGGAATTCAGAGAGTTATGCAGTAGACTATAAGGGACCTCTCGGGCAGTAATCTCTGGATTACTTCCAGTGCCACATGCTAGCGAGCACAGAAATAGGAGGATAGCGCAGATGAATATGTGACTTAAGAGTTGGTGCAACTCGGAAGGTTTTGGATTCCTGGATCACTGGGACCGTTTCTGGGGAAGGTGGGACAGTCTACACCTGAACCACAGCGGGACTAACATCCTTACGCATGCGTTTGCTAGTGCTGTTGTGACGAGTTTAAACTAATTCGGCAGAGGGAGGGGACACAGAATGTTAACAGAATAGGGACACATCATAATACAGTAAGACAATCAAGTCAGAGGGAGTACAACTGCATTAAGTTTCAAGGGAGTAAGGCAAGGCTGGATGGGCCTCTGCTTTAATGCCAGGAGTATTACAGGTAAAACGGAGGAGTTAAGGGTGAGGATTGGCATGTGGAATTATGACATAGTAGCCATCACAGAGACATGGTTGACGGAGGGGCAGCATTGGCAGCTTAACATTCCGGGATATAGAATCTTCAGGCACGACAAAGGAAGGGTTAAAAGAGGAGGAGGCATCACCTTATTAGTTAAGGAGTCCATTACTGCAGTAAGGAGAGATGATGTCTTGGAGGGGGCATCAAATGAAGCTTTGTGGGAAGAGTTTAGGAATAAAAAAGGGGCAGCTACATTGTTAGGTGTTTATTACAGACCCCCAGATAATCAGCAGGAAATTGAGGGACAAATATGTGCACAATTTGTGGAGGTGTGTAAAAACAATAACAACAGGGTAATTATATTAGGTGATTTCAACTTTCCCAACATTAATTGTGATAGACATAGTGTTATTGGCTTGGATGGAGTGAATTTCTTGAAATGTGTACAGGAGAACTTTTTAGGTCAATATGTAGAGAGTCCAACAAGGGACAGCGCAGTGCTGGACCTAATTCTGGGGAATTAAGCCGGACAGGTGGCTGAGGTGGTGGTGGGGGAGCATTTTAGTGATAGCGACCACAACATATTGCAAACATATGTTTTGGATTGGGGGACAGTGGATTTTAGTAAAATAAGGCAGGATCTGGCCAAGGTAGACTGGGAAAAGCTACTTTGTGGGGAACTCTACAGAAGACCAGTGGGGGGCGTTCAAAAAGGAAATGGGGAGGGTACAGGCTCAACGTGTTCTCTCTACGGTGATAGGAAGGAGTAACAAACCCAGAGAACCATGCATGACCAGAGATATTCAGGATACGATGAGAAGAGAAAGAGAGGCATTCAGCAGGTACAAGGGCAGCAAATCAGCGGAGGCATTAGTGGAGTACAGAAAGTGCAGGGTGGAGCTTAAGAAAGCAAATCAGAGAGCAAAGAGGGGATATGAGAAAGCTCTGGCTGGTAAAATTAGGGAAAATCCCAAGATATTCTACAAGTTTATCAATGGGAAGAGGATAACCAGGGAAAGAGTAGGGCCCATTAGGGACCAAGGGGGCAATCTATGGGTGGAGCCAGAGGACATCAGTAGAGTGTTGAACAAATACTTCACATCCATCTTCACCAAAGAGAATGAGGATGAAGGTATGGAACTCAGGGAGAGAGGCTGCAACGTTCTTAAGCAAATTGATATAGGGAATGACAAGGTATTGGAGGTGTTGGCAGGCTTAAAAGTGGACAAATTTCCAGGTCCAGATGATTTGTGTCCCAGACTGCTGAGGAAGGCAAGGGAGGAGATCGCAGGGACTCTGACCGAAATTTTTAATTCCTCTCTGGACACAGGGGAGGTGGACAACAGCTAATGTGGTTCCGCTATTTAAGAAGGGTTGTCGAGATAAGCCAGGGAACTACAGGCCAGTGAGTCTTACGGCAGTGGTAGGGAAACTATTGGAGAAAATTCTGAAGGAGAGAATCTATCTCCAGTTGGAGAGGCAAGGTTTGATCAGGGATAGTCAGCATGCCTTTGTCAGATGGAAGTCATGCCGAACAAATTTGATTGAATTTTTTGAGGAGGTGACCAGATAAGGTTAGTGCAGTTGATGTAGTTTATATGGATTTCAACAAAACCTTTGACAAGGTCCCACAAGGGAGACTTATAAAGAAGGTAAATGCACATGGGATACAGGGTAATTTGATAAGGTGGATTCAAAATTGGCTTAGTTGTAGAGACAGAGGATAATGACAGAAGGCTGCTTTAGTGACTGGAAGCCGTTGTCCAGTGGTGTACCACAGGGATCTTTGCTAGGTCCCCTATTATTTGTCATTTATGTAAACGACATAGATGACTATGTAGGGGGTAGGATTAGTAAGTTCGCAGATGACACAAAGATTGGCCAGGTGGTTAGCAGTGATTTTGAGTGTCTTGGGCTACACGATCAATCGAGGCATAGATTACAAAAGTAGGGAGGTCATGTTGGTGTTGTATAAAACCTTGTTGAGGCCACAGCTGGAGAGGTGTGCAGTTCTAGTCACCACATTATAGGAAGGAAGTGATTGCACTGGAAAGGGTGCAGAGGAGATTCACCAGGATGTTGCCTAGGATGAAACATTTAAGTTATGAAGAGGTGGATAGACTTGGGTTGTTTTAGTTGGAGCAGAGAAGACTGAGAGGTGACCTGATCGAAGTGTACAAGTTTATGATGGGCATGGACAAGGTGGATAGGGAACAGCTGTTCCCCTTAGTTGAAGGGTCAGTCACGAGGGGGCACAAGTTCAAAGTGAGAGGCAGGAGGTTTCGGGGGGATGTGAGGAAAAACCTTTTTACCCAGTGGGTGGTGATGGTCTGGAATGCGCTGCCTGGGAGGGTGGTGGAGGTGGGTTGCCTCACGTCCTTTAAAAAGTACCTGGATGAGCACTTGGCACGTCATAACATTCATGGCTATGGGCCAAGTGCTGGTAAATGGGAGTAGGTAGGTCAGATGTTTCTCATGTGTCGGTGCAGACTCGATGGACTGAAGGGCCTCTTTTGCACTGTGAGATTGTGTGATTCTGTGATTGAGTTCAGTCATTTCTCCTTTGTCTCCACTGGCCTTCTATCCAGCTTCACCTGCTCCACCCCCCTTAAACAGTACAAATTTCATCACATTTCCACTTCTCTTGAGCTCTGAAGAAAGGTCATACAGACTCAAAACATTAAGTTTGTTTCTCTCTCCATAGATCCTGCTGGACCAGCTGAGTTTTTCCAGCATTTTCTGTTTTGTTTCAGATTTCCAGCATCCGCAGTATTTTGCTTTTATGTTCTAGGCTATTCTGGATCTGGTAATGAGCAATGAGACAGGATTACTCAATAAACACCATCCAAATTTTCGAAGATTAGTCGTAGGTCAGAAGATTGGTCAAATTTTAAGAACTAGCAAAGAATAACTAAAAAAAAAGAATGAAGAGTATGAGAGGAAGCTAGCTAGTAATATAAAAACAGATAGCAAGAGTTCTGTCGAAGGGTCATGAGGACTCGAAACGTCAACTCTTTTCTTCTCCGCTGATGCTGCCAGACCTGCTGAGTTTTTCCAGGTAATTCTGTTTTTGTTTTTGTTTTGGATTTCCAGCATCCGCAGTTTTTTTGTTTTTACTCAATAACCTCATAGTAAAGGAGCCTCTAGGTGACAGGTATCATAATTTGATAGAATTTCATGTTCAGTTTAAAGGGGAGAAATATGAGTCTAAGACTAGTGTTTTAAAACTGAATAAAGGTAATAATAAGGGTATGAAAGCAGATCTAGCTAAAGTGAATTGAGAAACTAGCTTAAAAGGCAGGACAATAGAGAAGCAGTGACAGTCTTTTAAGGAGATATTTAAAAACTCTCAGCAAACATGTATCCCAGTGAGAAAGAAAGACTCTTAGAGGATGCATCATCCATGGCTGAATAAGGAAGTTAAGGATAGCATCAAATTGAAAGAAACACCATACAAATTTTCGAAGATTAGTCGTAGGTCAGAAGATTGGTCAAATTTTAAGAACTAGCAAAGAATAACTAAAAAAAAAATGAAGAGTATGAGAGGAAGCTAGCTAGTAATATAAAACAGATAGCAAGAGTCTCTACAAGTATTTAAATAGGAAAATAGTAAATAAAGCTTGTGTTGGTCTTCTAGAGAGCTATTCTGGGAATTGATAATGGTAAACAAAGACATGGCAGAGGCATTGAACAGCTTTTTGTGCCTATTCTCAATGTAGAAGACTTAGAAAACTTCCCAAAGATACTTTAAAATCAAGAGGTGAACAGGAGGGAGGAACTTAAAACAATCACCATCACTGGGGAAAAGATGCTGGGAAAACTATTAGATTTAAAGGCTAACAAGTCCCCGGGACCAGATGGCTGCATCCTAGGGTCTTAAAAGGAGTGGCTGCAGAGACAGCAGATGCATTGGTTATAGTCTTCCAAAATTCCTTAGACTCTGGAAGGGTCTCAGTGGATTGGAAAATTGCTAATGTAACACCTTTATTCAAGAAATGAGGCAGAAGGCAGGCCAGTTAGCCTAATATCTGTCATAGGGAAATTGCTAGAATCCATCATTAAGGAGGTTATAGCAGGATACTTAGAAAATCATAAATTGATCAGGCAGAGTCAACATGGATTTGTGAAAGGGAAATTGTGTTTAACTAATTTATTAAAATTATTTCGGGAAATAACAAGCAAGATGGATGAAGGGGAACCTCTAGATGTGGTGTACTTGGATTTCCAGAAGCATTTGATAAGGTGACACATCAAAGGTTACTACACAGGATAAGATTACATGGTGCAGAGGGTAACAGATTAGCATAGATAAAAGGTTAGTTAACTAAGAGAGTAGGGATAAATGAGTCTTTTTTGGTTGGCAAACTGTAACATGTGGAAGTTAAGTGCTGAGCAAACTAGATCCTAGAGGGAAACTTGGATTACAGGCCATAACCATTTTTCTGTATTCTGAAAATGAGAAGAAAACGTACTGATCTCAGCAACAAGAAGTCCAGTAACACATTTGGGATTTTAAAATTAAAAGTAAAAGTTTTATTAACAAGATGAAAAGAAAACTTAAGCACATAAGATTACAGTTACACAATTAAAATTAGTTTTACAAATATTCCCCCAAAAGACTCCCTACTTGGTAAGACCAGCAAGTAAATACTTCTAGACAAAACTCGCTTTTGATGTTTGACTATAAAAATCCAATAATATTACCCAAGGCAAACTGCTGTAGCTTTAATAAAAGCATACCACATGACCTCTTAAACTCTCTTCCGCTCTGCTGTGGAAATCCAAGACTTCAGAACAAGACTGCTTCTCGCAGCCCAAGACTTTTCTGGCTTGACTAGATGGCTGCACCTTCTCCCAGCCTAGAGCTGTTTCTAGGAGGTGTTCCTCACACAGCCAACAGCCAATACTGAAGCTCTCCACAGTAACTCTAAAATACCTTTCTCCCCCTTTTATTTCAGGTTCCATTGTTCTCACAGCTCTTTGAAACTCAAATCCTTCAAATATAAAATCTTTCATGTTTCTATTTTATCTCTGCTTTCTGGTCAATAAATTGTAATATACACTCTTCAGTTTACCTATGGAACTCCTGTAAGATGCAAAAATGTTTCTCATCACCTCTGACTTCCCTTTGATATTCAAACAAACTTTCAACTTATCTAAAAATGTGAATATTAAGATCCAACCTACTTACTGGTACCTCAAACCCACCATAACAACTTATTACAAATGCACAAACCTAACACCTCTATCCTTCATAGCCAGAGGATTCAAGTACAGGAACAGGGATGTTTTGCTGCAATTATACAGGGCCTTGGTGAGACCACACCTGGAATATTGTGTGCAGTTTTGGTCTTCTTATCTGTGGAAGGATGTACTTGCTATAGAGGGAGTGCAGTGAAGGTTTACCCGACTAATGCCTGGGATGGCGGGGCTGACATACGAGAAGAGATTGAGTCAATTAGGATTATATTCGCTGGAGTTCAGAAGAATAAGGGGGGATCTCATAGAAACCTAGAAAATTCTAACAGGACTAGACAGGGTAGATGCAGGAAGGATGTTCCCGATGGTGGGGGAGTCCAGAACCAGGGGTCACAGTCTGAGGATATGGGGTAGACCATTTAGGACTGAGATGAGGAGAAATTTCTTCACCAGAGAGTGGTAAGCCTGTGGAATTCGTTACCACAGAAAGTAGTTGAGATCAAAACATTGTATGCTTTCAAGAAGGAGTTAGATATAGCTCTTAGGACGAAAGGGATCAAAGGGCATGGGGAGAAAGCGGGAGCAGGGGCTATTGAGTCAGATGATCAGCCATGATCATAATGAATGGCAGAGCAGGCTTGAAGGACCGAATGGCCTACTGCTCATAGT
This sequence comes from Carcharodon carcharias, assembly GCF_017639515.1. Taxonomy (NCBI): domain Eukaryota; kingdom Metazoa; phylum Chordata; class Chondrichthyes; order Lamniformes; family Lamnidae; genus Carcharodon; species Carcharodon carcharias. The sequence continues at coordinate 10,285,958 of NC_054469.1, read as the reverse complement.
TTCTAACCTTTCATGTCTTAAACCTCCCAGACAACATGTCTCTAGTAACCTTTCACCAGCTTAATTAAACCATTTACACACACACACACACACACACACACACACACGCGTGCACACACACACACACACAGAGCTATCTTCACAGAGTAACACAATATTCCCAAAACATTCATTCTCACAAATGCCACCTCAGCTATTTACAATCTACATTAATGATTTTGATGAAGGGACTGAAAGTATGGTAGCCAACTTTGCCAATGACACCAAGATAGGTAGGAAAGTAAGTTGTCAAGAGGAGGCAGAGAGTCTACAAAGGGATATAGAAAGGTTAAGTGATTTGGCAAAAATTTAGCAGATGGAGTATAATGCGGGGAAATGCGAACTTTCCCACTTTGGCAGGAAGAATAGAAAAGCAGTATACTATTTGAATGGAGAGACTGCAGAACTCGGTGGTACAGAGGGAGCTGGATGTCTGGTACAATGAATCACAATCGCAGGGAGCAAGTGATTTGGAAAGCAAATGGAATGTTGGCATTTATTGCAAGGGGAATGGAATATAAAAGCAGGGAAGTTTTGTTGCAGGTATATAGGACTTTGGTGAGACCACATCTGGAATACTCCTTATTTGAAAAAAGATACAATTGCATTAGAAGTGGTACAGAGGAAGTTCACTCAACTCATTCCTGGGATGAGGGACTCATCTTATGAAGAAAGGTTGAACAGGTTGGGTCTATATCCTCACTGGCTACGGGTGAGGTCCCAGAGGACTGGAGAATGGCCAACGTTGTTCTATTGTTTAAGAAGGGTAGTAGGGATAATCCAGGAAATTACAGGCAGGTGAGCCTTACATCAGTGGTAGGGAAATTATTGGAGAAGATTATTCGTGACAGGATTTACTACCATTTGGAAGCAAATGGGCGTATTAGTGAGAGGCAGCATGGTTTTGTGAAGGGAAGGTCGTGTCTCACTAACTTGATCGAGTTTTTCGAGGAAGTGACAAAGATGATTAACGATGGAAGGGCAGTGGATGTTAAATACATGCATTTCAGTAAAGCCTTTGACAAGGTCCCTCATGGCAGACTGGTACAGAAGGTAAAGTCGCACGGGATCAGAGGTGAGTTGGCAAGTTGGATACAGAATTGGCTTGATCATAGAAGACAGAGGGTAGCAATGGAAGGGTGCTTTTCTGAATGGAGAGCTATGACTAGTGGAGTTCCGCAGGGATCAGTGCTGGGACCTTTGCTGTTTGTAGTATACATAAATGATTTGGAGGAAAATGTAATTGGGCTAATTAGTAAGTTTGCAAACAACAGTAAGGTTGGAGGAGTTACAGATAGTGAAGAGGGTTGTCGAAGGAATACAACGGGATATAGATTGGTTGGAGACTTGGGCGGAGAAATGGCAGATGGAGTTTAATCCAGACAAATGCAAGGTAATGCATTTTGGAAGATCTAATACAGGCAGGAATTATACAGTAAATAGCAGAACCCTTAAATGCATTGACAGGCAGAGGGTACTGGGTGTACAGGTCCACAGGTCACTGAAAGTGGCAACGCAGATGGATAAGGTAGTCAGGAAGGCATATGGCATGCTTGCCTTCTTGGCAAGGGTATTGAATATAAAAGCTGGGAAGTCATGCTGCAGCTGTATAGAACCTTGGTCAGGCCATACTTGGAATATTGCGTTCAATTCTGGTCGCCACATTACCAGAAGGATATGGAGGTGTTGGAGAGGGTGCAGAGAAGGTTTACCAGGATAAATTGTTTGTGACATCTTTTGATGATCTGCTTCTATCACTGCTTGTTTGTCCCTACAACCACACCAACCCCCTCCACTTCTCTCTCTCTCTCTCTCTCTCTCCGCCCCCGCCCCCCTCACACACCTCAAACCAGCTTATATTTCAACTCTTTCTTGGACTCAAACTCAAGTTCTGTCGAAGGGTCATGAGGACTCGAAACGTCAACTTTTTTCTTCTCCGCCGATGCTGCCAGACCTGCTGAGTTTTTCCAGATAATTCTGTTTTTGTTTTGGATTTCCAGCATACGCAGTTTTTTTGTTTTTATCTCAGGTTTACCAGGATGCTGCCTAGTCTGGAGGTTATTAGCTATGAGGAGAGATTGGAGAAACTTGGATTGTTCTTACCAGAGTGACGGAGATTGAGGGGCGACTTGATAGAAGTTTACAAAATTATGAGTGGCATGGACAGAGTAGATAGTCAGAAGCTTTTTCCCAGTGTGGAAGAGTCAATTACTAGGGGACATAGATTTAAGGTGAGAGGAGAAAACTATAGAGGAGATGTGCGGGGCAAGTTTTTTACGCAGAGGGTAGTGAGTGTCTGGAATTCGCTGCCAGAGGAGGTGTTGGAAGCAGGTACGATAGTGGTGTTTAAGAGGCAGCTTGACAAATACATGAATAGGATGGGAATGTTCCTGTGCTATACTTTTCTTTGTTCTTTGTTCTATACTCAATGAAGTTTAGAAGAATGAGAGGTGATTACAATGAAACTTAAGATCCTGTGGGGACTTGATAGGGTGGATACTAGGAGGATGTTTCCGCTTGTGGAAGAGACTAGAACCAGGGGACACAGTTCAAGAATAAAAGCTCTACTGTTTAAGATGGAGATGAGGAGATCTTTTTTCTCTCATGTGGTCATTAGTCTGTGGAATTCCCTGCCCCAGAAAGCAGCGAAGGCTGAGTCACTGAATTTATTCAAAGCAGAGTTAGATAGATTTTTGATAGACAAAGGGTTATGGGGGGCAGACAGCAAAATGGAGTTGGCCACAACCTGATCTGCCATGATCTTATTGAATGGTGTTCAATTCAATGGTGCTGAATTCAGCCCTCAAAGGACTGCATGGCCTACTCTTGCTCCCAACGTAAGGCATTTTGATATTTTATGTATTTCTGTCATGGTGTAAGGCCTTTCTTTGTTTCTCTTTAATATGCCTTATCTTTATATTTGTGTTAAAATGTAACCAATTGTGAGGTGTACTGATGTCCTGAGCTCATAACTATGTGGTAGGAATATGAAGTGCGGAGGACATTGCAATGAAGGGAGAAGAATTCTAATCAAAGGTATGACTGCTGAGGTTCATCCTGAACTTTTTAAAATAAAGACAGTTTTAACTGATGAGGGGCATACACACACAGACATAGCTATGTTAGGGCATGTCACCAGGGAGATGACTAACTACCAGGCACCCTGTCTACAGCAACTGGCCTAGGCAATGACTATTTCAGTATATGTGAATGGCTTTCTTCCTGCCTTACTAAATGGGGAGAGAATTCAGAAATCTGGAGTGCAAAGGGACTTGGGAATCCTAGTCCAGGATTCTCTTCAGGTTAACTTGCAGGTTGAGTCGGTAGTTAGGAAGGTAAACACAATGTTGGCATTTATTTCGAGAGGACTAGAATATAAAAGCAGGGATGTGCTGCTGAGGCTTTATAAGGTTCTGGTCAGACCACATTTAGAATATTGTGAGTAATTTTGGGCCCCGTATCTCAGGAAGGATGTGCTGGCCCTGGAGAGGGTCCAGAGGAGGATTATGAGAATGATCCCAGGAATGAAAGGCTTAACATATGAGGAACGTTTGAGGACTCTGGGTCTATACTCGATGGAGTTTAGAATGATGAGGGGGGATCTGATTGAAACTTACAGAATACTGAAAGGCCTGGATACAGTGGACGTGGGGAAGATGTTTCCAGTAGTAGGAGAGACTAGGACCCGAGGGCACAGCCTCAGAGTAAAGGGAAGACCTTTTAGAACAGAGATGAGGAGAAACTTCTTTAGCCAGAGAGTGGTGAATCTATGGAATGCATTGCCACAGAAGGCTGTGGAGGCCAGGTCATTGAATGTATTTAAGACCGAGATAGGTAAGTTCTTGATTGGTAAGGGGATCAAAGGTTAAGGGGAGAAGGCGGGGGAATGGGGTTGAGAAACTTATCAGCCATGATTGAATGGCAGAGCAGACTCGATGGGCCGAATGGCCTAATTTCTGCTCCTATGTCTTATGGTCTTCTGGTCTTACTAAGGTACTGAAATCACATCCATTGCTGGCTTGCACATGAAGGCACACCCTGCTGAGAGCAGGAAATGACCACATGCAAGTGGTCTTGATTGTCAATCTTGGGATTGATAATCCAATCAGATGACCCGAGTTAAGACATTACCTTATATGCCAAGGGAGGGTCAGAAAGCGGCATAAAGCCACATTCCTCAATGACATTCCTGCTGCAGCCAGGAAGCATGACTTGGTCAGTCATGGGAAGTCATATGGTAAAATTCGTTCAGCAGTCCACCCACCTGGGAACAAGCTCCTGCACATGGTCCTTACTAAGCAATTGGTGTTGTAAGTAGATACCATTGATTAGTGGGTTAATAAAGGTTTTCCACATAAAGTGGAGATTGTATTCACAGTTTGTTTCGTGTTTTTACTACCAAAGTATGGGGCGAGAACCTTAGAAGGTAGTCAGACACCCTATTTAAGAGTCTTACACCAAGTCCTAATTTCCTATGTTCTTCCTATAAAATGTGCTGGTGCCCTGTGGCAGAACAGTGGAATATCAATGGTCTGCATCCTTCAAATTATATTTTTGGACAAGTGCTTTCAATCAACTTAATTTTTTTTATACCTAGTTATTTTGTCGCTCATATTAAGACATAATTTGGACATTGTTTATCGGTCACCTGAACTGGAATCATCATCATCATCATCTTCATCGAGTGAATCTTGATCAAATATGGTGGAAACATTTCCAAAGTTTGCTACATAGAAAATAAAAACTATTCAGTACATGCCTACCACATCAAAAGTCCAAAACAAACTGTGAATCTTAGGAAGGGGAGCAAGCTTTTACAGTTTTATCATTTGTGGATAATAGGTGGTCATGGCAACCTTACATCTATGAAAGATGGACATGCAGCAAACAATCCTTTTCAGCTGTGATGTCTTCATATGGTGTACCTTTACTGATGGCTGAAGGGGCCAATCCTCAAGAGGTAGGTTCTGCCATAGGTGCTGCATATGAAGCTACAAAGTGTCATTTGTGAGTTGTTTTTGGTATTGGCATCTATTGGCAAGTCACTATTGCCATTAGCCATTGTGGTGGTGCACTCCATCTCACGAGAGGTGACATCATTTAATGACTCCGAGATGACATAATCAATGTTTATGGACTTCGTGTCATGATTTTTGCATCATGCATCTTCTGTAGACAGAACCGACTTACCAATACGGAAGAAAGTCATAAAGGTATGGCAATAGATGGGACTTTCCATGCTTGAGCAGTTTGGTTGGATTCCATCCTTGCCAGGTGCCTGTTTGCTAGGAAGTCAATAGCCTTTTCGAGCTCACATGATGAGGGTTCTTCATCTAATTCATCAGTGACAGGAAGCTACGAGAGTGTGTCACAGAAGTCTCACAGGAATACAGCTCACAGTAGTGCCTGGCCCAGCCGGACACTTGTTTACTTCTGTCAGTGAGTACTTCACCATCCACCAGCTTCAGGGGAGCAACTTTGGTGGAGCTCGGGTCTCGACGTTGTAGGCTGCTTTCTAGCAGTAAGACGAAAGCCTAGTTGTTTGCAGAAGTTGTAGGAAGATGCTAATTTGAGGAAAACACCAACTAGCATTGCATTGTGGCATCACAGTCCAGATTTTGTGTTAGGTTTATTTCCTTAGCCATTAACTCTTATTGTTGTTGTTAATGTTGAAAGGCATCAATCGGAAAGGCCTAGATTGCCACTGACATAAATGTGATCTTGGGTTCCAGATGTATCATTCCCTGGCCCCTTTCACAGTGGCCAGTCCCCGACCTCTGGTGCCCACTGGCTAAACCCAGACTATCCACCTTGAATGAGGCCCTATCTCAGCAAATTAAGTTAATTTCAATTAAATTAAATTAAACCCCCTCACTAGACTGCCACCTCCGCAATTTAAACCTCTCAAAAAAACCCATACCTTAATACTGAACTACCTCAGTAAACCACCAGCAGAGAACTAAAACCCTCCAAAAAACTCCCCACCACCCTCCAACAACTCCTCACCTCTCTCTCTGTATCATTCCCTCAGAGACCATGGTAAGTGCGTGGAGTTTTTTTAATGTGAAGACATTGTTGCACTGCAGCTACCACATGGTCTGGTTGACCAGGAAACTCTCCGACTCTTACCATCTGCTATAGGCGTATTGGAGAAATTCACAGGCTGATAATCAACCTGCTTAGCCTCACCTTCCATGGCCATCAAGTCCTGGGGCGGAACTTGAACCCAGACCTTCAGGCTCAGAGGTAGGGACGCTACCCATTGCACCATAAGACCTCCCTCAACCTCTCGCCATAGCATTAAGTCCCCTCACCTCAGTACTAAATCCCCCAAGAATCCCTCAATAAACCTCACCATGGTTTTAAATCCTCCCCCACAAAAGACCCCCACTACAGCACTAAATCTCCCCAAATAAAACCCACGACAGTACTAAAATACACCAAATAACCCCCTCACCACAGCAATCCATCCCATCCAAAAAACCCTCAGCAGAGCACTATGCCTCCCAAAAATAACTCCTTGCTACAGCAAAGTCTATCCAAAATAAAGTAATGACCCCTCATTATGATGACATTTGATACCCCAATTAACCCTTCACTCAGCATTAACACCAGTCTCTGGTTGATCAGTGAGGCCCCCTTCAGGAAAAGTAACTCCAAATAGACAGACAGCACCAGGTGGGAAGGACCCCCTCTCCGACTCCAAGGAGTGACTCTCAGGATCTATCAGTAGAACAGATTATGTTTGAGGAAACTCAAAGAATTGGATGTCTACTAAGCACCTGGTCGTTGTGACGTGGTTGAGTCTCTGCCAATTGCCCTCACTGCTTACAGACCTGGTGCTGCTGCCTAAGCTGAAGGCTGAATGATTACAAGAGGTGTTAATAGAGTCACTGGTTGGGATTTTCCAGCGCCATCATGATGGGACACGCCGCGGGAGATTCGGCGGCCCAGCCAAAAGTCCATTGACTTTTGGCAGGACTGGGTGATCATGGCGGTGGGCGGGGCTGGAAAATCCCACCCACTATCTTTACAAGCTCATGGGAAGCTGATAGCTTTGGGTTCAGCCCAAATTCCTATTCCAATTTGTATACAAGTAAAGACTCACACCATCTGTTTTTATATTTCTGGCTGCTTTACAATGCTATTTTTTCCCTTTTATCAACTTTTTTAGTTCCCCTTTGCTGGTTTCAAAAATACTCCCAAGTTCATATGTACCAATAATATTTTAGTCAATTGAGATAAGTTTAAGGCCAATTATCAGAGATGGACTAGGCTTTTCCAATCGGCTTGCAGGCCTCCCTGCAGTGTAGGGAGCAGGCCACATGTCTGTAGAAGCCTCCTGGCATCCAGACAGAGGCCAGCATTCTAGACAGACTCTGAGGCCTCCCGGCCTACCTGGCTACAGCTGCGGCCACAGGCCATCCTGTGGAGGGTTTCCACTCCCCAGTGGTGGCCCAGCAGCTGTGGCCGAGTATTGCTTCAAAAGTTCTAAAAGAGCTGAGAGGGCAGGCTGCAGCTCCTTCCATGCTGAGGGCATCCTTAACTGGATGGCAAGTGTCCCTCTGGCCATTAATTGGCCAATTCACGCAAATTACTACCAGGTGACTGCTACCAACACAGTGAAGGCAGGGAGGACCTCCATTTGACCCTGACACTGAGGCCCCGACCCAAAACACAAAGTCCTGCCCTCTGGCACTTTGACTGTAATGTAATTTATGCAATCTTTCCCATATTAACATCCAATTACCTGCACATGGGTCATCAATGTTATCCAGTAAATCTTCACTGAATATGGAGGAGAGATTTCCAAAATCTATTTAACAGAGGATGAAAAAAAATCAGTACATGCCTTTCACATTAAAAGTTTAAGCCAAAATGTGAATGTCTTAATGGGGGGACGAGTTCTTATTCTTTATTGTTTGTAGACGGTAGAAGAGATTATAGTTTGAAGAAACTCAAGACATAATAAAGGCACCTGATACCATGTGACACAACCAAAACTCTTCCAATAGCTCTCATTGCTTCTATCTCCAGTGGTCGTGCCTGAACTGAGGAGCAGGTGATTACAAGAAATACCGATGCAGGTACTATCTTGACCAGCTTTAAGCAAGCCTGAAGTTTTAGGTGAGCCCAAGTTCTAGCTATGCATATGGAGACAAAACCCCATATACAATACATATATAATTGGCCTTTACATATCCTTTACTTCAAAATACTTTTCTCAATTAAAAAAACCATGCCTCATAAAAGGAGGCTATTCGGTCCATTATGCCTGTTCCAACTCTTTGGCACAGTTGTCAATTAGTCCACTCCCCAGCTTTTTCCCTATATCCCTGAACATTTTCACATCAAATATTATCCAATGCCCTTTTGAGCTTACACTGTGCCTTCAGACAGACAATTCCAGATCATGTCAACACGCTGTGTAATGTTGACTCTGGGTCTTCTGCCAAGCATCTTATATTTGTTTCCTTTGGCTACTGATGTTCCTACCACTAGAAACAGCTATTCCTTATTTACTTCAACAAAACCGTTAATGATTTTCAACACAGCTATCAAATCAGCTCTTAACTTGATACAAAAACAAAATGTGCAAATGATGGAAATCTGAAATAAAAACAAAATAATGAAAACACTTAGCAGGTCAGACAGAATCTGTGGAGGGAGAAACAGAATTAACGTTTCAACACTGAGTTCTGATGCAAAGCCACCGACACGAAATGTTGGACGGAAACTTACCACCTTAGCCTCTGCTGCAAGAAGGAAGGACCATATTCAGGTCGCAAATCAGAATTCCTGAAGCGTCGGTGTTCCGGGTGTTATTTACCAAAGCAAACCAGTTAAGAACCGGCCTCTGGAGACACTGACCATTAGGGGTTTTTTAAATTCATTTATGGAAAGGGGCATTGCTGGCTAGACCGCCATTTATTCCCATCCCTAATTGCCTTTGAGAAGATGGGTGTGGGTTTCCTTCTTGAACTGCTGCAGTCCATGTATTCATCAGCGGTCCTTCGGAATTAAGGATGACATCCATCAGGTTGGTGAGACTTCAGATGACTTAGCAGCCCAATTCTGGATCCCAATGTCCTCCCGCAGTTGGGGCACTTTGTTTCGCAGGGGAGTGGAAATCACAGCCCAGGTTAGCTTCCCTCTCCTTCCTCTGGCATGGCCATTTTGCCTTGCTGTCAAATCGCTGATCCTCGAAGTGGCTTACACCTTGATGGACCAGGTGGTGCATGCCAAGCGATCGGCTGCATTCTCCTCCCAGTCAGTGCTATTAATACCTCAATGCTTTAAAGCAACCTTAAGCGTATCCTTATACCTTTTCCTTTGGCTGCCCTTTGAGAGTTGGCCAACAGAGAGTGTGAGAAGAGAACCTGCTGAGGGAGGGGGTTTTCGGGCATTAACATGCAATGGCCCGCCCATTGGAGTTGGTTCCGCAGGAGCAGGGCTTAAATGCTGGTAGACACAGCTTCATGGAGGACGCTCGCTTTAGTCACTAGTCCTCCCATTTGACCCGCAGGATTCACCCGCAGGCAAGCACCGCTGGTGGAAGCTCTCAAGGATCTTAATGTGGCATCGGTAGACAGTCCATGTTCGGTGGGATGGGCTTCACTTGTACCGTGCTGCAATCAGTGTCCTGGCGAATTGAATAACTAGGGCTGTAGAGAGGGCTTTAAACTAAATAGAGGAAGGGGAGAGTTCTGGAAAGAGGATACGTGGGCTTATAAAGGAAAAGGATATGGCAGCATTGCAGGGCAGCTATTTAGGTAAAGATACCCAGAGTGTGACAGGAAGGGACAGAGTGTACAAACATAAAAAAAAGGCAAGTAGGGTCACAGGGGGGGAAAAAATGGTAAAAAGGCAAAATGAATGGCTCTTTACCTAAATGCACTTAGTATTCAGAACAAAATAAATGAATTAATGGCACAAATAGATGTTAATGGGTAGAATCTTATAGCAATTACGGAGACATGGTTACAAGGAGATCAAAGCTGGGAACTAAATATTCGGGGGTTTGTGACTTTTCGAAAGGACAGGCAGGAAGGAAAGGATGGCGGGGTAGCTTGTTAGTATGAGATGGAATAAGTCCAACAGCAAGAAAGGATTTTGGATTGGAAGGTGTAGAATCAATATGGGTGGTGGGAAGAAATAACAAGTGGAAGAAGACACTGTTGGGAGTAGTTTATAGTCCTCCTAACAGTAGCTTTAATGTAGGACAGAGAATAAATCAGAAGATAATGACGGCTTGTAAAAAGAGGCAGTACATTAATCATGGGTGACTTTAATTTTCATGTAGATTGGGAATATCAAATAGGCAGAGGTAGCCAATAGAATGCATTTGGGACAGTTTCCTGGAACAATATGTTGTGGATCCAACCAGGATCAGGCTATTTTGGATCTGGTAATGTGTAATGAGGCAGGTTTAATAAATGAGCTCAGAGTAAAAGATCCCTCGGAAACAGTGACTATAATATGGTAGAATTTAGCATTCAGTTTGAGAGTGGGAAATTTGGATCAGAAACAATTGTACTAAACTTAACTAAGGGTAATTACAAAGGAATGAGGGCACAGTTAGCTGGAATGGACTGGGCAAGGAATTTAGCAGGAATGACGGCTGATGAAGAATGGCAGACTTTTTAAAAAATAGTTCATGACTCACAACAAAGATATATCCTAGTGAGTAAGGAGGATTGTTGGAAGGGGATAAACCAACCATGGTTAACCAAGGAAGTTAAGAATAATATCAAATTGAAGGAAAAAACATACAATGTGGTAAAGATTAGTGGTAAGCCAGAGGATTGGGAATGTTTTAAAAACCAACAAAAAACGACCATGAAAATAATAAAGAGGGAGAAAATAAACTTTGAGGGTAGCAAGTAGCTAGTAATTATAAAAAACTAGCAAGTAATATAAAAACGGACAGTAAGAGCTTCCTTAAATATATAAAAAGGAAGAGAGAGGCCAAAGTGAACATAGGCCCCTTAGAGAATGAAGCTAGGGAAATAATAATGGGGAACCAGGAAATGGCAGGGTAGTTGAATAAATTGCATCAGTATTCACGGTAGAAGACACTAACAGCATTCCAAAAGTACTAAATAATCAAGGGGCAAAAAGCGGGAAGGAAATAAATAAAATAACTATCACTAGAGGAAAAGTACGAGGGAAACTAATGGGGCTAAAGGCCAATAAGTCTCCTGGACCTGATGGGTTGCATCCTAGGATATTAAAGAAAGTAACTACAGAGATAGTGGATCACTGGTAGTGATCTTCCAAGAATCCTTAGATTCTGGAAAAGTCTGGAAAACGTTAGAGTCTATTATAGAGGATGCAATAGCATAGCATTTAGAAATATATAATATATTAAGCAAAGTCAGCATAGCTTCATGAAGGGGAAAACATGCCTGATAAATTCATTAGAATTCTTTGAGGAAGTAACAAGCAGGGTAGCTAAAGGGCAGCCAGTAAATATAATATATTTGGATTTCCAAAAGGCATTCAATAAGGTACAGCACATAAGGCTATTTAATAAGATAAGAGCCTATGGTGTTGGGGGTAGTGTATTAGCATGGATTGGCTAACTAATAGAAGACAGAGAGTTGGGATAAGGGGGGCATTTTCAGGGTAGCAACCTATAACTAGTGGAGTGCCACAGGGATCAGTGCTGGGGCCACAATTATTTACAATATATGTTAAAGACTTGGATGAGGGAAGTGAATGTACTATCGTCAAGTGTGCGGATGACGCAAAAATAGGTGGGAAGGCAAGTGATGAGGATGACACAAAGGGTGTACAGAGGGATGTAGACAGGTTAAGTGAGTGGGCAAAGACTTGCCAGATCGAACATAATATGGGAAAATATGAGGATATGCACTTTGGCAGGAAGAATAGAGAAGCTGAATATTATTTAAATGGAGAAAGACTGCAGAAAGCTGCAGCACAGAGGGATTTGGTTTTCCTCGTGCACGAATCACAAAAAGCTAACATACAAGTTCAGCAGGTAATACGGAAGTCAAATGGAATGTTGGGCTTTACTTCAAAGGGAATGGAGAATAATAACAGGGAAGTCTTGTTAAAACTATACAAGGTACTAGTTAGACCACACCTAGAATACTGTGAACGTTTTAGTCCCCTTATCTAAGGAAAGATATAGTGGCATTGGAAGCAGTCCAGAGAAGGTTCACTAAGTTGATCCTGAGTCTGGAGGGGTTTTCTTATGAGGAAGGGTTGAGTAAGTTGGGCTGCATTTATTGGAGTTTAGAAGAATGAGAGACGACCTTATTGAAATATATCAGATTTTTAAGATGCTTGACAGGGTAGACGCTGAGAGGTTGTTTCCCCTTGTGGGAGAGTCTAAGGCCAGAGGGCATAATCTCAGAGTAAGGGGTTGCCCATTTAAGAAAGAGATGAAGAGGATTTGCTTCTCACAGAGGGTAGTTAATCTGTGGCATTCTTGACCGCAGAGGCTGTAGAAGCTGGGTCATTAAGTATATTCAAGGCGGAGATAGACAAATTTTTAATCAGTAAGGGAATCAAGGTTATGAGGAAAAGGCAGGAAAGTGAAGTTGAGGATTATCAGGTCAGCCATGATCTCATTGACTCGCGGAGCAGACTCGATGGACTGAATGGCCTACTTCTACTCCTACGTGTTATGGATTTTTTTTTATGGTTTTATGTTTCGCTGCAGTAGGGGAGGGTGGTAACACAACAGCCTTATAAACCAGAACCTTTGTGGGCTTCCAAGGTCCCTGTTGTCAAAGACACGTTGGTGCAGCTTGAAGAAGGCAGCGTTGGCACAGTTGGACTTCCTCATCGACTCAAGGGTAGTCCCTTGGGAGAGGAGGCTGCCAAGATAAGGGAAGTGCTGCACTTACTCCAGAGCCACCCCAACTACATAGATGGCACGGGGAATGCTCAACTGGCCCGGGGACGGTTGGCAATGTTTAAAGACAGGCCAAGTCTCTGATAAGAGGAATAGAAGAGGTCATGCATCCTTTGCATGTACTGTACAGAGTAAGCCATCACACAGCAGTCATCCGCAAACTGAAGGTCGTGGATGCCCACAGTGGTGAGTTTTGTTTTTGCCCAGAAACAACCAAGGTTGAAGAGCTCTGGAACTGTTCCTACAGATTGGAGGGTAGCTAATGTAACCCCACTATTTAAAAAGGGAGGTAGAGAGAAAACAGGGAATTATAGACAAGTCAGCCTGACATCAGTAGTGGGGAAAATTCTAGAGTCCATTATAAAAGATTTAATAGCTGAGCATGTGGAAAACAGTGGCAGAATCGGACAGAGTCAGCATGGATTTACAAAAGGGAAATCATGCTTGACAAATCCACTGGAATTTTTCGAGGATGAAACTAGTAGAGTTGATGAGGGGGAGGCAGTGGATGTGGTTTATTTGGACTTCAGAAGGCTTTCAACAAAGTCCCACATAAGAGATTAGCATGTAAAATTAAAGCGCATGGGATTGGGGGTAATGTATTGAGATGGATAGAAAACTGGTTGGCAGACAGGAAACAAAGAGTGGGAATAAACAGGTCTTTTTCCAAATGCAGGCAGTGACTAGTGGGGTACCGCAGGGATCAGTGCTGGGACCCCAGCCATTCACAATATATATTAATGATTTAGATGAGGGAGCTAAATGTAATATCTCCAAATTTGCAGATGACACAAAGCTGGGTGGAAGGGTGAGCTGTGAGGAGGATGCAGACCTGCTTCAGTGTGATTTGGACAAGCTGAGTGAGTGGGCAAATGCATGGCAGATGCAATATAACGTGGATAAATGTGAGGTTACCCACTTTGGTAGCAAAAACAGAAAGGCAGATTATTATCTGAATGGCTATAAATTGAGATAGAGGAATGTGCAACGAGACCTGGGTATCCTCGTACACCAGTCTCTGAAGGTAAGCATGCAGGTGCAGCGGACGGTAAAGAAGGCAAATGGTATGTTGGCTTTCATAACCAGAGGATTCGAGTACAGGAACAGGGAGGTCTTGCTGTAATTATACAGGGCCTTGGTGAGACCACACCTGGAATATTGAGTGTAGTTTTGGTCTCCTTATCTGAGGAAGGATGTCCTTGCTATAGAGGGAGTGCAGCGAAGGTTTACCCGACTGATTCCTGGAATGGCAGGGCTGACATACGAGAAGTGATTGAATCGGTTAGGATTATATTTGCTGGAGTTCAGAAGAATGAGGGGGGATCTAATATAAACCTATAAAACTCTAACAGGACGAGACAGGGTAGATGCAGGAAAGACGTTCCCGATGGTGGAGGAGTCCAGAACCAGGGGTCAGAGTCTGAGGATACAGGGTAGACCACTTAGGACTGAGATGAGAAGAAATTTCTTCAGCCAAAGAGTGGTGAGCCTATGGAATTCGCTACCACAGAAAGCAGTTGAGGCCAAAACATTGTATGTTTTCAGGAAGGAGTTAGATATAGCTCTTGGGGCGAAAGGGATCAAAGGACATGGGGAGAAAGCGGGAGAAGGCTATTGAGTTGGATTATCAGCCATGATCATAATGAATGGCGGAGCAGGCTCGAATAGCCGAATGGCCTACTCCTGCTCCTGTTTGGATGTTTCTATGTTTCCTGCCCAGACAATACTGAATGCTGACACCAAGTGGTAGTTAGTCTCACATGAGGTGGGTAATGACAGTTGGTAAATGGGGAACAGGGTGGGGGCGAACTCACAACCTTATATGACCTCGATCTAATGTGAAAAGCGTCAGTTTCAGATTTTCCAGTCAGGACGGTGGAGATCATGTTGTCATGCAGGAGTCTCAATCCATGTAGTATGGGTACACCCACAGTGTTGTTAGAGAGGGAGTTCCAGGATTTTACCCAGCGACAGTGAAGGAGCAGTGATATATTTTCAAGTCAGGATGGTGAATGGCTTGGAGGGCAACTTACAGGTAGTGGTCTTCCCATATGTCTGCTTCCCTTGTCCATCTAGATGGTAGCGGTCATGGGAGTGGAAGGTGCTGTCACAGGAGCCATGGTGACTTCCTGCAGTGCATCTTGTAGATGGTACACACTGCTGCTACCGTGCGTCAGTGGTGGAGGGGGTGAATGTTTGTGGATAGGGTGCCAATCAAGCGGGCTGCTTTGTCCTGCATGGTGTCAAGCTTCTTGAGTGTTGTTGGGGCTGCACTCTTCCAGGCAAGTGGAGAGTATTCCATAACACTCCTGACTTGTGCCTTGTAGATGGTGGACAGGTTTTGAGGAGTCAGGAGCTGAGTTATTAGTCGCAGGGTTCCTGCTCTTGTACTCACAATATTTATATTGTCCAGGCCTTGCTGCATTTGGACTTGTATAGCTTCAGTATCTGAGGAGTCGGGAACGGTGCTGAACATTGTGCAATCGTCAGCAAACATCCCCACTTCTGATCTTATGATGGAGTCCAGTTCAGTTTCTGTTCAAAGGTAACCTCCAGAATGTTGATAGTGGGGAATTCAGCAATGGTAATGCCATTGAATGTCAAGGGGCAATGGTTAGATTCTCTCTTGTTGGACATGGTCATTGCCTGGCCCTTGGGTGGCACAAGTGTTACTTGCCACTTGTCATCCCAAGCTTGACTATTGTCCAGATTTTGCTGCATTTGGACATGGGCTATTTCAGTATCTGAGGAGTCACGGATGGTGCTGAACATCAGCGAACAACCCCACTTCTGACCTTAGGATGGAGGAAGGTAATTGATGAAGTAGATAAAGGTGGTCCTAGGACAATACCTTGAGGAACTCCTGCAGCAATTTCCCAAGACTGAGATGATTGACCTTCAAAAACCACAACCATCTTCCAAACAATGGTGAGTTATCACCTGGATTTCCATTTATTTCAGATTTATTAGGACTCCTTGATGCCACACATGGTCAAATGCTGCCTTGCTGGCAAGGGTAGTCACTCCCACCTCTTGAGTTTAGCTTTTTTGTCAATGTTTGGATAAAGGCTTTAATGCAGTCAGGAGTTGGGTGACCCTGGTGGAAGCCAAACTGAGCGTCAGTGAGCAGGTTATTGCTAAGTGCTGCTGTAACAGCAAATAACCCTTATACAGCAATCTTAAATTTAGATTTGTATTTCGTTGAGTTAGGATGCACTGATACCAAAAGTGTAACCAGTTTGGATTTTTTAAACCAGATTTACACTATACCTTTAATATTGCTGTGAAGCTGAAAATATTTTGATCAGACTTGATAGTGTAGGCTGATGGGTAGGTAATTGGCTGGGTTGGATTGGGCCTGCTTTTTGTGTGCAGGACATACCTGGGCAATTTTCCACATTGTCAGTGTTGTAGCTGTACTGGAACAACTCGGCTAGGGGCACGGCTGGTTCAAGAACACAAGTTCTCAGTACTACTGCCAGAATGTTGTCGGGGCCTATAGCCTTTGTAGTATCCAGTGCCTTCAGCTGTTTCTTAATATCACATGGAGTGGATCAAATTGGCTGTGATGCTGGGGACCTCAGGAGGTGGCTAAGATGGATTGAAGGGGCTCTCTGCCACTGGTTTTTATCTCTTGGCAATGCTGCCCTTCTCACGCAGGTCTGCCCTCCATGTGCCAAAACAGCACTCCAGTACAGACAAAGTCAGCTTTATGAGATAGCCTACTTTTATATTCTCTGAATCTAGCCTCTAAAAACCTGATTAAACCAGTTATCTAATTAACTAGTTGCAGCTGCAAGCAGAGCCTGTATGAGCCCTGTTTCAAGGCTGGAATAAAACTCACCTTCTTCCAACCCTAACAGCAACTTTTGGTTAATTGCTAAATTAAAGAAAGACTAGACTTTAGGTAGAATTTAACCCTTAATTTAAACGTTAAACTCCCTCAGTCACCAAACTCAACTGAAGCTCTTATCTGCAACCAAAAATAGCACTCCAGTGCGGACTCTGCTTCCACCACTTTTTAGGGAAGAGAGTTCCAAAGGCTCATGGTCCTCAGAGAGAAAAAACTTTGCCTCACCTCTGTCTTATTTTTAAACAGTGACTCACTACATCCTCCATTACATGCTTATCGTCAAGGATTAACTGGGCTGTGACATCTACCCTGTATCAAACTGTAGGTGGCAAATAACATGGGAAGAAAATCAGAGCTCTCTGTTTTTTGACACACGTTGTCAGTTTGTAGCAATCTTGCATCTGGAGCTGAGGGTTGTGGTTCAAGTCCCAATCCAGCGACTTGAGTAGAAAATCCAGCTGACATTTGAAAGTGGAACACTCTGGGAGTACGACATTGTCAGTGGTGTCATCTTTTGGACAAGGTGTTAAACAAAGGCTTTATCTGCCTTCTTGCTCCCACTACTTCAAAGAGCAGAGGAGCTCGCCTTGGTGTGGCGTAACCTACAATTATCCCTCAGCTGATATCATTGAAAAAGATTATCCGGCCATTGTCCTATTACTCTGTATGGGAACTTTCAATGTAAATTGGCTGCAATTTCCTATATTACAATAGTAAGTACATTTCAAACATACTTCATTGGCTAATATAAATACATATAAATCGCTATATAAATACATTTCTTTCTGATAAATCAAACTTAAAAACAAAAATAAAAATACCTGGAAAAACTCAGCAAGTCTGGCAGCATCTGCGGAGAGGAACAAAATCAGAAACAAAACAACCTCCAATAGTTTTTCAATTCAAGATTTATCTAATTCTTCTACTTACATTGTCTGAAATTATTTTTCTCTGGGCTTGGAGTACATATAGAACAGTCTGAATGCACCTTCGTTGGAACTGGGTGATTTGTTACATAGCAGAGAAAAAAAGAAGCATTTAGTACCTACACATCAAAAATATTTAAATACAAAGGTATTACCTGCTAGTAGTCAGTTTATTTATGAATAAACCCTGGAACCAGTAACTCAAGGATTGACACAATTATGGAAACTTTGGGTCAGCAAAAAAGGGATTATGAAGAAACTGCAACGCAAAAAAGATTAAGGGCTGATTATTGTTAGTAGGTGAGGAGTGATTCATGAAAATAAATCTTGTCATAGCCCAGGAGTCAACAGACTTTTTCATGTTTTATCTCACCATTTTCTACGTGAATTTGACCATTTTTAGACCTTTCCAATACCTTCACATCCTGCCTAAAGTTTGGTCACCTGAATTGGACACAATATTCCAGTTGAGGCCAAACCAGCATCTATTAAGGTTCACCATAACTTGCTTACTTTTGTAGTCTATGCCACTATTTATAAAGCCCAGGATCCCACAGGCCTTATAAATTACTGTCTCAGTCTATCCTGCCATCTTCAATGATTGTGCACATGTGCCCCCAGTCAATCTGCTCCTGCACCCTCTTTTAGAAGTGTATCCTATATTTTAGATTGTTTTTCCTCATTCCTCCTGCCAAAATGTATCACTTCACACTTCTCTGCATAAAAATTCATCTGCCAAGTGTCTACCCATTCCACCAGCTTGACTGCTTCTTCTTGAAATCGAACACGATCCTCCTCACAGTTCATAACACTTCCAAGTTTCATGTTAACTACAAATTTTGAAATTGTGCCCTGCATACTGAAGCCTAGGTCATAATATAGGTCAAGAAAAGCAGTAGTCCTAGTACTGACTCCTGGGGAGCCATACTCTACACCTTCATCCGGGCTGAAAAACAGTTATTCACCATGACTCCCTGTTTCCTTTCAACTTCATGTCCATACAGTCACTGTTTCTTTTATCTCACATGCTTCAGCTTTGCTGACAATCCTAATACATGGCTGTTTAACAAATGCCACATCAATCACAGAATCACACAGTGCAGAAGAGGCTCCTCGGCCCATCGGGTCCGCACTGACACGTGAGAAACACCTGACCTACCTACCTAATCCCATTTACCAGTTCTTGGCCCATAGCCTTGAATGTTATGACGTGCCAAGTGCTCATCCAGGTACTTTTTAAAGGATGTGAGGCAATCCGCCTCCACCGCCCTCCCAGGCAGCGCATTCCAGACTGTCGCCACCCTCTGGGTAAAAACTTTTTCCTCACATCCCCTCTAAACCTCCTGCCCCTCACCTTGAATTTATGTCCCCTCATGACTGACCCTTCAACTAAGGGGAACAGCTGCTCCTTATCCACTCTGTCCATGCCCCTCATAATCTTAAACACCTCGATCAGGTCACCCCTCAGTCTTCTCTGCTCCAACGAAAACAGCCCAAGTCTATCCAACCTCTCTTCATAACTTAAATGTTTCATCCCAGGCAACATCCTGGTGAATGTCCTCTGCACCCACTCCAATGCAATCACATCCTTTCCATAATGTGGCAATCAGAACTGCACGCAGTGCTCCAGCTCTGGCTTCACCAAGGTTCTGTACAACTCCAACATGACCTCCCTACCTTTGTAATCTATGCCTCGATTGATAAAGGCAACTGTCTCATATGCCTTTTTCATCACCCAACTAACATGCCCCTCCACCTTCAGAGATCTATGGACACACACGCCAAGGTACCTTTGTTCCTCAGAACTTCCTGTTGCCATACCGTTCATTGAATACTTACTTGTCAAATTACTCCTTCCAAAGTGTATCACCTCACACTTTTCAGGGTTAAATTCCATATGCCACTTACTTGCCCATTTGACCATCCCGTCTAAATCTTCCTGTAGCCCAAGACACTCAACCTCACTGTTAACCACCCGGCCAATCTTTGTGTCATCCACAAACTTACTAATCCTACTCCCCACGTAGTCATCCATGCCTTTTATATAAATGACGAATAATAGGGGACCCAGCACAGATCCCTGTGGTATGCCACTGGACACTGGCTTCCAGTCACTAAAGCAGTCTTCTGTCATCACCGTCTGTCTCTACAACCAAGCCAATTTTGAATCTACCTTATCAAATTACCCTGTATCCTATGTGCATTTTCCTTCTTTATAAGCCACCACCTCAGCCACCTGTCTGGCTTCATTCCCCAGAATTAGGTCCAGCACTGCGCCGTCCCTTGTTGGATCCTCTGCATATTGACCTAAAAAGTTCTCCCATGCACATTTCAAGAAATCCACTCCATCTAAGCCCTTAACACTATGTCTATCCCAATTAATGTTGGGAAAGTTGAAATCACCTAATATAACTACCCTATCGTTATTGTTTTTACACACCTCCGCAAATTGTGCACATATTTGCTCCTCAATTTCCTGCTGACTATCTGGGGGTCTATAATAAACACCTAACAATGTGGCTGCCCCTTTTTATTTCCTAAGCTCTACCCACAAAGCTTCATTCAATGCCCTTCCAATATATCATCTCTCCTTACTGAAGTAACCGACTCCTTAACTAATAATGCAATCCCTCCTCTTACCCCCTCTCCTGTCTCGCCTGAAGATGCTATATCCCGGAATGTTGAGCTGCCAATCCTGCCCCTCCCTCAACCACCTCTCAGTGATTGCTACTATATCACAATTCCACGTGTCAACCCTCACCCTTAACTCATCCGTTTTATCTGTAATATTCCTGGCATTAAAGCAGAGGCCATCCAGCCTTGCCTTACTCCCTTGAAACTTAATGCAGCTGTACTCCCTCTGACTTGATTGTTTTACTGTATTATTATGTGTCCCTATTCTGCTAACCTTCTGTATCCCCTCCCCCTACCGAATTAGTTTAAACTCCTCCCAACAGCACTAGCAAACCCATTTGCAAGGATGTTAGTCCTGTTCTGAATCTGATTCATATTATCCTCAACAAGCATCTCTGTTAGGTCATTAAAAAAAAACTCAATCAAATGAGTTAATCACAATTTGTGCTTAACTAGTCCATGCTGACTTTCCCTAATTGATCAACAAGCTTCCCCACCACCCAGGTTAAACTGGCTGGTCTGTAGTTGCTCAGTTTATCCTTACACCCTTTTTTGAAGAAGAGCATAACAAGGGTGTGATAAGTATTGCATTCTTGGGAGGAAGAGATCTCTTTGGATCTATGGTTCCAAAGCTCTCCAAAGCTGCCTAATGTGAGCAATGGCAACTTACATTTATAGACCACCCTTACCATAACAAAACATCACAAGGCACACAAAAAAAGTGTTAGCAATAAAAAATAAACACCAAGCCATAAAAGGAGCTATTAGGACAGATGACAAAAAGCTTGGTCAAAGAGGTAAATATTAAGGAGCAACTCAAAGGTGCAGAGTAAGTTAGAGAGGCAGACAGGCTTATAGAGGGAATTCCAGATCCTGGATCTAAGGCAGCAGAAAGCAAGTCCATCAACAGTGTAGTGATTAATTTGGGGATGCGCAAGAGACAAAAATTGGAGTACACAAAATGGAAAAGGAAGGAGCATAATCCTGATATCAAGGATGACATAAGGACAGTAGTGAAGAAGAATGTTAGCTTGGAAGAGCAGGAAATAGAATCAATATAGATGAAAGTAGGAACTAACTAGGATCATAAAATGCTGGTTAAGGGCCCCTATCAGTGGTTATACTGTTAGAGTATTAATCAAGAAAGGAAGAAATGCTTTTAACAAAAGCAATTCATAATAGATTGAATGGACCGAAATCTTCTGGCTCTAAAATGGTGGGCTTTAAGACAAGGAATCCAAGAAATGAAAAGAGCCATATCAGGACGACTCCCTGATGCTTTCCTGCCCCTGGGGAAGCCTTCCAGGGTGACATTTAAATGCCTACTACAAATCCAATTTTCCCTGATAGCAACGTTTTTGTGGGAGTGGGTGGGTTCTTGAAGCTTGTGGGAACCACACCAGGCAAATCAATTCGTGAAGCTTGGAGGAAGCCTAATGTGAAGTCAGGAACCTTGGACAGGTAAGTTTAAAAGGTCTTGGCAACTTCAAACGTTGCTGCACGATGATTTAAATAAATGTTTTCAATGCAGTGATCGATCATAGGGCTCTATCCTTGAAAGGTGTGAATCCACTTGTGCACTACACTTTATCCAGTGGATAAAGTCTTCTTCTGTATTCAACAGTCTTGAACATCTGATTTAAATGTGTCATCTGGATATGTACTATGAGTAATACAATGATTTAAAGTCCAGGGACATTTTCAGAATTTAATTAAAAAACTGAACAGTTGCCAGACTTCTTGCATTGAAACTACATTGAACCTTTGAAAGATAAAGGAGCAGATGGCTGGACATCTAGTCAGACAATTTCAAAAAGTCCATTGTATTGACCTCTGTGGGGTTTATTTATTCAGATGTGCAAAGTAATCTGATTTTGAATGCTTGGCTGCACCAAGAGCCCCACAATCTAGCTCAGCATGAGCTGCTAACATAGCTGTGGGGGGACTGTGTGATTTGTTTGATTGGCAGTTTTATGAGCAGATAATCAGATTAAATGTTTTGAAGAGGTTTTTGAATGGTTGTTATTTACAGATTTATGAGTACTTGAGATAAGAGAAGAGCAGGCAGTAAAGAAGGCAAATGGTATGTTGGCCTTCATAACCAGATGATTCGAATACAGGAACAGGGATGTCTTGCTGCAATTATACAGGGCCTTGGTGAGACCACACCTGGAATATTGTGTGCAGTTTTGGTCTCCTTATCTGAGGAAGGATATACTTGCTATAGAGGGAGCACAGCGAAGGTTTACCAGACTGATTCCTGGGATGGCGGGGCTGACATATGAGGAGATTGAGTCGATTAGGATTATATTCGCTACAGTTCAGAAGAATGAGGGGGGAATCTCATAGAAACCTATAAAATTCTAACAGGACGAGACAGGGTAGATGCAGAAAGGATGTTCCCGATAATGGGGGAGTCCAGAACCAGGGGTCACAGTCTGAGGATATGGGGCAGGCCATTTAGGACTGAGATGAGGAGAAGTTTCTCCACCCAGAGAGTGGTGAGCCTGTGGAATTCGTTACCACAGAAAGTAGTTGAGATCAAAATATTGTATGCTTTCAAGAAGGAGTTAGATATTGCTCTTGGGGCGAAAGGGATCAAAGGGTATGGGGAGAAAGCGGGAGCAGGCTATTGAGTTGGATGATCATCCATGATCATAATGAATGGCAGAGCAGGCACGAGGGGCCGAATGGCCTGATCCTGCTCCTAGTTTCTATGTTTTCTGTGTTTCTATGTTTTCTGTGTAAGAATCAATAGCTATGTTTTAAAAGTTTTACGAGCACAAGAAGGTCATTTTTTTTCAAGAGGTGTTTGAATTTCTGATTGTTCTTTTTATCTTTTAGCATTTCAAACACATCACAGAATTATTATATGGCTCATAGGTTCTGAACACCTAGGATACTGGGTGAGTGGGCATGGAGGGTGCATAGTGTGATGGATGTGGCATGGGGAATGAGTTGGGAGTAAAGGGTTAGGGTTAAAGGGTCTAACAACCATGTAGAAAACTGGGCTAATGTCCCAGTGAATGGAGGAGGGCATTCTAACATGCCAGCCTCAAGATCCGCTCACCTCCATTCTCACCTTTGGCTTGCATCGGGAGATGGTCACTCTGTCTCCAGCCTGCACCCAGCTCACAGAGACCAAACCTCCGGGTGAACGGGCTGACATTCTGAAGTCAGAAACCCCAATATCGGAAAATGGCCCGACACACAACTTCCAAACCAAAAAGGAAACATCCAGTCCTCTGTCAGTCTTCACAGTAGGCGACACAGAAAACGAAAACAGCAGGTAAATAATGGTCTAATGGGAGTGAGGAGCTTAAAGGACAATACAGAACTTGAGTATTGCTGAGAAAAAGATCCGTAAAAGATTTTCATCTTGCACTCATCAGGACAGACACAAGAACACCAAATTTGAAAGGGAGCAACAATATATACTGCATGAGAAAAGGGTTTGATTGAATGGTGTCGCCTCGGGTTAAGACTATAAGAAACCATAAGACATAGGAGCAGAAATTAGGCCATTCGGCCCATCGAGTCTGCTCCGCCATTCAATCATGGCTGGTAAGTTTCTCAACCCCATTCTCCTGCCTTCTCCCCGTAACCTTTGATCCCCTTACCAATCAAGAACCTATCTATCTCGGTCTTAAAAACACTCCACAGCCTTCTGTGGCAATGAATTCCATAGATTCACCATTCTCTGGCTAAAGAAGGTTTTCCTCTTCTCTGTTCTAAAAGGTCTTCCCTTTACTCTGAGGCTTTGCCCTCGGGTACTAGTCTCTCCTACTAATGGAAACATCTTCCCCACGTCCACTCTATCCAGGCCTTTCAGTATTCTGTAAGTTTCAATCAGATCACCCCTCATCATTCTAAACTCCATTGAGTATAGACCCAGAGTCCTCAAAGGTTCCTCATATATTAAGCCTTTCATTCCTTGGATCATTCTTGTGAAACTCTTCTGGATCCTCTCCAGGGCCAGCACATCTTTCCAGAGATACGGGGCCCAAAATTGCTCACAATATTCTAAATGTGGTCTGACCAGAACCTTATAAAGCCTCAGCAGCACATCCCTGCTTTTATATTCTAGTCCTCTCATAATAAATGCCAACATTGCATTTGCCTTCCTAACTACCAACTCAACCTGCAAGTTAACCTGAAGAGAATCCTGGACTAGGATTCCCAAGTCCCTTTGCACTCCAGATTTCTGAATTCTCTCCCCATTTAGAAAATAGTCTATACCTCTATTCTTCCTGCCAAAATGCATAACCTCACACATTGTATTCCATTTGCCACTTCTTTGCCCATTCTCCTAACCTGTCCAAATCTTTCTGCAGCCTCCCCGCCTCCTCAATACTACCTGTCCCTCCACCTATCTTTGTATCATCTGCAAACTTAGCCAGGATGCCCTCAGTTCCTTCATCTAGATCATTAATGTATAAAGTGAAAAGTTGTGGTCCCAACACTGACCCCTGTGGAACTCCACTAGTCACTGGCCGCCATCCTGAGAAGGACCGCCTTATCCCCACCCTCTGCCTCCTGCCAGACAGCCAATCTTCTATCCATGCTAGTATCTTGCCTCTAACACCATGGGCTCTTATCTTACTGAGCAGCCTCCTGTGCAGCACCTTGTCAAAGGCCTTCTGGAAGTCCAAGTAGATGACATCCATTGGCTCTCCTTTGTCTAACCTACTCGTTACCTCCTCAAAGAATTCTAACAGATTTGTCAGGCATGACCTCTCCTTGATGAAACCATGCTGACTTTGCCCGATTTTACCATGCATTTCCAAGTATTCTAAAAGCTCATCCTTAATAATGGACTCTAAAATCTTACCAACGACCGCGGTCAGGCTAATCGGTCTGTAATTTCCCGTCTTTTGCCTCACTCCCTTCTTAAACAGGGGAGTTACATTAGTGATTTTCCAGTCCTCTGGGACCTTCCCTGATTCCAGTGATTCCTGAAAGATCGCCACTAATGCCTCCACTATCTCTTTGACATGGAGAATGCACCAGGGAACTATTGTCCCTCATACTTTTGATTAATTCAAAAAGGGTACAATGCCTGGACATATTCCTTTTTCCTGCAGAGGACAAGGCCCTCTGTATAAACAGATGTAACTTCCAGCAAACATAAGTGAGCCACATTGCGAGCCTGACTGATGATCTTAAATTGATTGTCAGTGTAATTCTTAGCATACTCGGGATTGTTCAGCAAATGCTGTCAAATTGCAGAATCACATTTAACATTGGGCATTATGTTTTGAGTTTTGCAAGTGTGGGCTGGTTAAGCACAGTCAATACTCTGCCTGTTGCAAACAGCTGAAGGGACATGCTGTTTGATAGAATCTGATCTGTTCATGCAACTTCAAAGTCTGTATTGAGCTCTGTGGGGTATGAATATTTGGTTGAGCAATGGAATCCCATTATGAATACTTGGCTGAGACTCAAGCCCCACTAACAGATTTAGCCCAGCAGTGATTGTTTATGCAGCTATGAAGAGCTTTGTTTGACAGTTTTATGAACAGATAACAGAACAGCATTTTGAAGAGGTTTTGAATGAGTATTTATTTATATTGACAGACTTCACTTAAAGGAGTAAGTTCTTTGCAGGGGAGTTTGAGTGGCTGTATTTACTTATATTTACAGATTTATGAGTACTTAAAACAAGTGAGTTTTTAAGGGAAATTTGAATGTCTGTTTGTTTGTATTGACAGATCTATGAGTACTTAAAATTACTAAGTTTGTTAAAGGACATTTGAGTGGCTGAGTATTTTATTGCTAGTTTTATGAGCTGTTTAACGGTTTTGGCTTGCTTATTTGTTTATTTTGACAGTTTCATGAGCATTTCAAAGCCTTTCCAGTTGCATTATAAATATATTACATTTTATTATGGGGGCATGTGGACTTCATGGTGAGGGTTATGGAGGGTACATGGAGGTGAGTGTGGGTGGCTCAGAGTGAGGGCTACAGTTCATTTATAGATCTGGGCGGATTTCTCAGTGAACAGAGGTGGGCACTCTAACCTGCCAGCTTTGGAATCCATCTGCCTTCAGCCCCGCCTTAGGACTGCTTCCAGAGGCAGTGGCCTTGATTCCAGCCCACCCCCACCACCTAATTGTCAAAATAGCATGAGCGGGCACAGTGGGATGGCAATGTTGGAAAATGACCTGACTTGCAATAGCTACCTCAAAGACGAAATTCCGGGCCTTGGTGCCTGTGGATAAATCCCAGGAATCTTTGGTGATAAATCTAAAAATTGCAACTTCAATGCATCACTCATTCCTCCAATCGCCAAACTGAGAATCAAGAATTATTTTGGTGAAACAAATTTGATAGTTTCCTATTAATTTTGAAGTCCAGTAAGTTCTAAGATTGAAGATTAATTCCCAGATCTTACTGCTGGTTGAACAAAAACCAGAGAGAAATTTCTGTTCTGACCACTGCCGCTCCAACAGCCTGTAAGACAAGATCCTCGGAGTGATCAGATAATGAGGCAGTCAGAGATAGTGATCATAGTATTTTAAGGTTTAGGTTTGCTGTGGAAAAGAACAAGGAGCAATCCAGAGCATGAATAACTAATTGGGAAAAGTAAGGCAAACAAATTCAGAGCTCCCTGGGTGATGAAACAGATAGGGCAGAATTCTCCCTTCGGTGAGCGGTGGCAGGGCCCGCTCGCCGATGCATAAAATGATGCACAGTGATGTCGGGCGGGCGTCCCAACATCACCGCGCGTCATTTAGATTTACAGTTCGGCAGGCATGCAGCCAACTCGGCTGCACGCCCAACGAACTGTCAAAGACCTATTGAAAAGTAATTAAAACAGTTAAAGGAGTTGCCTGTCCAACCTTAAGGTTGGCGGCCAGGCGAAGAGCCCAGGCAGCCATCGCATATTTCACGGAACTTCATCCATGGGCGGGATGAGTTTTCATGAAGTGTTTAAAAATTCAATAGAAGTTTTAATAAAAATTCAATGATATGTCCCAGCTCATGTGACACTGTCACATGAGGGGACATGTTTTAAAAGTTTTAAATTCCTTTGTTTCAAAGTTTTAAACTTAAACTAATCTCCCTGAGGCACCTCTGTGCCTCGGGGAGATTTCTGCACCAGATCCCTCGTTCACCACAAGGGTTCAGGAGAGGGAAATGGCGAGCAGGAGAGTCGGGGAGCAGGAGGTTTGGTGAGAGAAAGCAGCAGAGGCCCAGAGGGTGAGCAATGAGATGGTGAATTAGGAAGCAGGAGAGGCCAGAGCCAGAGGGTCAACAGCGAGAGAGCGGATTAGGGAACAAGAAGCCCTGCACCCGGAGGGTTGGCAGTGAGAGGGCCACGAGCCCAGAAGGTTGATAGTGGCAGGGAAGGCCAGGTAGCGCAGAGGCAGCAAAGCAGATGGTCACAACAAACAGGAGGTTAGGGAGTGGGATGTGTGGTGAGTGGGAGGTTCGGTAAGCAAGTTGGCGGCAAGCAGGAGTTAAGTAGACAGTTACCATATTTCTTTTATATTTTTTAATTTATTTTATTTTAAAAGTTATTTCATTTACGAATATACAAATTTAACAAAGTATTTCAGTTTACAGTGTAATTTTTTTTTCTATGAAAAAATCCTACAGAACCTAACTCAGCTTTTACATTAGTTTTAATGGGAAAATTTGACATGCTTAAAGTCAGTTCACTTAAATGAATGCAATTGCAACCTTAAGATAGGACTTACTGTGTTTATTAATGCCATTGTCCTTCGTGACATAGCAAAAGAAGCAATGGTGATGTAAGGGAGACCTTTTTTAAGCAGCAAGTGGTTAGGATCTGGGATGCACTGCCTGAGAATGTGGTGAAGTCAGTTTCAATCATGGCTTTCAAAAGACAATTGGATCATTTTTTTTTGTAATTTGCTCATGGGATGTGGGCGTCTCTAACTATGCAAGCATTTATTGCTCATCCCTAATTGCCTGTGAGAAGATGGTGATGAGCTGCCTTCTTGAACCCCTGCAGTTCACGTGGTGTAGGTAACCCCACAGTGGTATTAGGAAGAGTTCCAGGGTTTTTGACCCAGCAACAGTGAAGGAACAGAGATATAGTTTCAAGTCAGGGTGGTGTGTGACTTTGAAGGGAACTTGTAAGTGGTGATGTTCCATGATTATTTGAAGAGAAAAAAATTGCAGGGCTACAGGCAAGAATGGCACTAGATGAATTGCTCTTGCAGGACCAATGCAGACATGACGAATTGAATGGCCTCCTTCTGTGCAGGAACCATTCTGTGATTCTGTGAGAAAGATTAATTACTATGATTAGTCCATTATCGTCATATCATATGACAATCAGGATTTGAGAAGGTGAACTTAATAGGCATTATTCTTTTATATTCTAGCATTTTCTATTAAACATCTTAGGAGGCAGAAGTTAAAATGAACTTAAGTTATTAAATATAAAAAGTGGTATTCTATAGACTCATCAGTAACAAAAGACAGTGAACTGGGCACTAGGGGATGGCCACTAAGGGATGTGTGAGAGCAACCCACAGGAGAGGAAAACAGGAGCACTGAAGAGATACTTTGCTTCGCTTTTCACTGAAAAGACTAACAAAGAGGTAAATGGCAACAAAAGAAGTAGAGAGGGTCAAGTCTAATTACAACAGCAATGATAGAAAGAAAAGAGATACTCGATAAACTAGCTAAATAAAAGGAGGGCAAGATCCGGTGTCCATATGGAATATACCACAGTACTCAAAGAAACCAGGAAGGAGATAGCAGAGGCACCAATATCCACAGATAAAACTTCAATAAAAAATGCCAGGGGGCAGCAAACAGCAAATCTAATTCCTAACTTCAAGAGGGGAGACAGAACTACTTCAGGAAACTACAGACCAGATAATTTAACATTAGGGATCGGGATGATACTAGAATCTTTGCTAAAAGATCAGGTACCAAAATATTTAGAGATGAAGAATGTCATATTTCTGCTCCATGAGTGGTTGATTTTCTTCTCTTTCTGTGTCAGTCAGTTTTGTATTTCGCTCAATATCTTTTTCCCTAATAGGGAGAATCCCAAGTAGGGATCTAGGATCATTACATCAGCTTACAGCCTAGGCAGGTTGCACTTTTCATTTAAGGGATTAGTTAGTCAGTTGGAGGACAAAATAAGGAATGTAAAAAACTGGCTTTTAATGGAGGTTCTGACAACTTCCTGAAAATAAAAATTCAAGTAACAAATGTTTGGTATTATTTTTCATTGCGTGTTCCTATGTTTCCAGCACTTACATTCATCAGGTGAAGTCACTGAATTCGGTAGAAACACATCAACATCTCCATAAGATTCATCATAGAAGTAATTCGATAAGGTGTCATCAAGAGATGGGTCTGTCATTAAAAAGACAGTAAAGACATTATTTGTTATTAGCTACCATGCTCACTATATTGGTAGCTCATTGCAACTTATGGTATCCCAAGTCAAAACTATTGTTCAAAATTCAAGCACCTTTATTTCCTCAGAAAACACTTCATTATCACAACAACAAATATCTCTCTGGTCATCAGAAATCAATTAGGATCATTGAGTATGGCACCAAGGAACCTTTATAAAATCGAAGTCAATGGGAACCAGATGGAAAACATTCTCCTGGTTGAAATTATACCTAGTATAAAGAAAGATAGTTGTGCTAATCATTTCAACCCTCAGACTTTGCTATAAGAGTTCTAGAGTCAACCATTTTAGAATCATAGAATGATTATAACAAAGGAGGCCATTCAGCCTGTTGTGTTCACACCAGCTCCCTGCAAGAGGAACTCTTCCAGTCCCACTCCTCTGCCCTTTCCCCACGGCTCTTCCCCTTTGAAAGCCACATTTGAATGTTTCCACAACACTCTCAGGCAGTGCATTCCAGACTCTAACCACTCACTGCATAAAATGTTTTTTTCTCAATTCGTCATTGGCTTTTTTCCCATTGGTGTCCTCTGGTTCTGAACCCTTATGCTCATGATTTTGAACACTTCTATCAAATCCTTTCTTCTTCTCAAAGAAGAATAACCCCAGCTTCTCCAATCAATCCATGGATCTGAAGTTCCTCTTCCCTGGAACCATTCTTGTAAAACTTTTTCTGCACCACAAGGTCTTCACATCCTTCCTAAAATGTACCGCCTGGAACTGGAAACAATACCCCAGTTGAGGCCAAAACACCTTTTTATAAAGGTTCCTCATAGCTTCCTTGCATTTGTATTCTACCACTTTCTCAACCTGCCCTGCTGTCTTCAATAATTTGTGCACATATATGCACAGATTTCTCTGTCCCTGTACTGCCTTTAGAATTCGTTGGTAGATCACTAAGCAGATCAGTGTGATGTGTTACAGATGTTGCATGCAAGTATTAAGTTTGACTCACTATGTAAATAAATTTACTCTTTGTTACAATGGAATGCATTAATTTCATAACTTATGCTAAACAGTAGTAACTGTGTGTAAACAAAACAATAGCTTCTCACCAGTGACAGTAGATATGATAGGTAGTAGTGCGAATCTGTGTGACGGTACAGGCTGGACACACAGTTCTCTATCTCATGCTAGCACTTAATTCCTGCATTCACAGGCATGTGATTATAGTCCCATCTGCTGAACCTTTGCTGGATCAGATTGTCCCTTGCAATAATGGCTTTCTGGATAGACCTCATTTTGACTACCTGGGCCTGGCCACCTCCATGATCTGTTCAGGCATCTTACTCTCCATATGACCAATAGTTCTAATTCCATGTTCTCATGTTTCTGTGTCACATTTCCCCTCAATCACATATCGAAACTCTTCTTTTGATAAAGTCAATCACTGACTCCAGTTGTACGTTGAAAAGCCAGAACGTAAAAATATTTCTCCTGCTTGTCATTTTAGATCTCATGTATCTAGTCTGTAAAACCTTCATGAGCTATTAAGACTCCTTCAGTGACAGGAATGTAAGTAACTAATTCAATTACTATTATTAAGGTGGTGACTACATACATCGCAATAGTATTTTTCTTTTCATTGAGAATCCTGGATGAAAGGGAACAGCTATATTGGACATGATGAAATCATGAGTGAGTCGTAAAATGGTGGTTCAATTATGTATAGGCTTGGGTTTGCAAAGTCCATAAATTATAAAGAAAAAGGGCAACAGAGAAAGATAAGGAATTTAACAGCTTTAAGATTCTAGGATAGAATGGGATGTAAATTCAGCTTAGGCAGTAGTGCAGAACAGGCAATAGTGAATTGGCAGACAGATTTATAATCTGAAATAAAAACTAAAATGCTAGCAAAACAAAGCAGGTCTGGCAGCATCCGTGGAGAAAGAAACAGTTAACATTTCATGTCCGTATGACTCTTCTTCAGAGCTACAGAAATTAGAAATATGATGGATTTTATACAGTTTAAGAGGGGGTGGAGCAGGTGGGGCAAGATAAAAGGATTTGTAATCAGTAAGGGAATCAAGGGTTAGAGGGAAAAGGCAGGAAAATGGAATTGAGGATTATCAGATCAGCCATGATCTCATTGAATGGCAGAGCAGACTCTGCTACTACTTCTCCTATGTCTTATGGTCTTATGGTCAGGGATAGGTGGAAGCTAAGATTGACAAAGATGTCACGGACACAAGAAAAAGGGACTGTTAATGGTAGTATTAAAGAGGTGAAAGACAGTGGCATAAAGGTAAAATAGAAAAATGTGTTAATAGCAAAACAAAGGTTTTTTTTAATTTGTTCATGGGATATGGGCCTTACTGCCTAGGCCAGCATTTATTGCCTATGACTAATTGTCCTCATTTTTAAGAGTCAAACACATTGCTGTGGGTCTAGAGTCACATGAAGGTCAGACCAACAGATTTCCTTCCCTACGGTCATTAGTGAACCAGATGGGTTCATAACAATCAGCAATGATTTCATGGGTATCATTAGATTTTTAATTCCATATATTTATTGAATTCAAATTTCACCATCTGCCATACTGGGATTTGAACCTGGGTCCAGAGCATTGCCAGGGGTCTCTGAAATATTTGTCCAGTGACAATAACACTATGCCACCATCTCCCCACTGTGAAAGCACAACATAGAAACACGTGACGGCTGGCCCTTCAGCCTCCAGGAATTAATTCGTGCTCTGCTACAGGAGAAGCAGCTGATTAATTGGTGAGTATATGGTAGGTGATTAAGATTTATTCTATTCCTAAGGCTCAAAATAGTATATTTTGAGCAAGAGGTGAGCGGGAGAG
Organism: Carcharodon carcharias; assembly: GCF_017639515.1. Classification (NCBI taxonomy): domain Eukaryota; kingdom Metazoa; phylum Chordata; class Chondrichthyes; order Lamniformes; family Lamnidae; genus Carcharodon; species Carcharodon carcharias. The sequence goes on along the minus strand of NC_054469.1, from coordinate 10,253,407 downwards.
GATAAAAGAGTGGATCGAGAGGCCTACCTGCAGTGAAACTGGTGGCAAAGTGACTTCACAAACCACAACGTGACATGAATGCAGGGAAAACAGCTGATTGGTGAGTAGGATTGGTGAGTATTTCTAGTCTTTAAATTAAAAGTAAGATCTTTAGCTTATGTTTACGTCTCTAGTCCTTTTATTCCTCTCTTTTTATTAAAAATAGATTGTTGAGTATAAGATCGATACTGCAGTATAAAAATAATTAAGTACAATAAAGTGTAAAGAGCGGGGGATTTTTCAAATGTAAAGAGCAAGGATACTAGAGTATTTAATACATTAAATAAACTACAATAGTGATGGCAGAATGGGTGACGTGTTGTTGCTGCAGTGTGTGGGCACTGCTGGACACCAAGGTGATCCAGGGCAAAAACATCTGTAGTAAGTGTTTGCAGCTCAAGGAACTTCAGATCTGAGTTGAGGAGCTGGAGTCTGAGCTGCAGACATTGCACCACATCAGGGAGGGAGAAAATCACCTGGACATTTTGCTCCAGGAGGTGGTCACACCCCTCAGATTAGGTCATTTAAATTTGGTCTGTGATTAGGGACAGGAGGGTGTGAATGCAGGTGTCGCAGGTATGGGGACCAGGGGTAGCGTTCAAGGAGCCTCAGCCCCTACAATTGTCCAACAGTTACGAGGTTCTTGCAAGCTGTGTGGACAAGAGCGGTGATTGCAAGGAGGATGAGCGAACTGACCACAGCACTGCAGTACAGGGAGCCACTCAAGGGGGGGAGTAAATAGGAACGGAGTAATGGTAGAGGACAGTATAATTAAGGGGTTAGATACTGTTCTCTGCAGCCATGAGCGTGAGTCCCGAAGGTTGTGTTGTCAGCCAGGTGCCAGGGTTAAGGACATCTCCTCAGTGTTGGAGAGGAACTTGGGAGTGCGATGGGCGGGATTCAGTTATCGTCGTCCACGTTAGTACTAATGACAATGATAGGACTAGAAAGGAGGTTGAAAGAATTTGAACAATTCGGAGCTAAATTAAAAAGCAAAACCTCGAAGGTAGTAATCTCAGGATTACCTGAGCCATGGGCAAACTGGCATAGGGTAAATAAAGCCAAGGAGTTAAATGCGTGGCTGAAAGATTCACGTGGAAGGTATGGGTTTTAGTTCATGGGGCACTGGCACCAGTAGAGCGGAGCTGTTCCAATGGAACGGGCTTCACTTGAACCGTGATGGGACCAGTGTCCTGGTGAATCAAATAACTAGGGCTATAGACAGGGCTTTAAACTAAATAGGTTGCGGCGGGGGGGGGATAGTTCTGGAGAGGGGATATGTAAGCTTACAAGCAAAAGGATATGGCAACATTGCAGACCAACTATTTGGGTAATGTAACAGGAAGGGACAGAAAGTACAAACAAAAAATAGCAGGAAATAGGGTCAAAGCAGGAAAAAATGGTAAAAAGGCAAAATGAATGGCTCTTTACCTAATGCATGTAGTATTTGGGGAAAAAAATTAATTAACGGCACAAATAGAGGTTAATGGATACAATCTTATAGCCATTACAGAGACATGGTTACAAGGAAATCAAAGCTGGGAACTAAATATTCAGGGGTGTGAGACTTTTTGAAAGGACAGACAGGAAGGGGTGGTGGGGTAGCTTTCTTAGTATTAGGTGGAATAAGTACGATAGCAAGAAATGATCTTGGATCGGAAGGTATAGAATCAATATGGGTGGTGGTAAGAAAAAGCAAGGGGAAGAAGACACCGGTGGGAGTAGTCTATAGGCCCCCTAACAGTAGCTTTACTATAGGACAGAGAATAAATCAGGAGATAATGAGGGCATGTAAAAAAAAGCAAAACATTATTCATGGGTGAATTTAACCTTCATGTAGGCTGGGAAAATTGAATTAGCAGAGGTAGCCATGAGCAAGAATTCATAAAGTATATTCAGGACAGTTTCCTAGAACAATATGTTGTGGATCCAACCAGGGATCAAGCTATTTTGGATCTGGTGATGTGTAATGAGGCAGGTTTAATAAATGATCTCAAAGTAAAAGATCCCTCAGGAAACAGTGACCATAATATGGTAGAATTTAGCATTCAGTATGAGAGTGAGAAACTTGGGTCGGAAACAACCGTGCTAAACTTAAATAAGGGTCATTACAAAGGAATGAGGGCAGAGTTGGCTGGAGTGGACTGGGAAAGGAGTTTAGCAGAAAAGACACTAGATGAACAATGGAAGATACTTAAGAAAATAGTTCATGACTCACAATGAAGATATATCTCAGTGAGGAAGAAGGAATCTAGGAAGTGGATAAACTGACTATGGTTAACCAAGGAAGTTAAGGATAGTATCAAATTGAAAGAAAAATTATACAATGTAGAAAACGTTAGTGGTAAACCAGAGCACTGGGAAAGTATTCAAAACCAAATAAAATGAAACAAAAAAATAAAAAAAGGGAGAACATAAACTTGGAGCGTAAACTAGCAAGCAATATAAAAATGGACAGTATGAACTTCTTTAAATATATAAAAAGGAAGAGAGAGGCCAAAGTAAACATAAGCCTCTTAGAGAGTGAGGCTAGAGAAATAATAATGGGAAACTAGGAAATGGCAGATGAGATAAATAAATATATTGCGTCAGTCTTCACTGTAGGAGACACTAATAGCATTCCAAAAATACCAAATAATCAAGGGACAAAAGTGGGGGAGGTATCACTAGAGAAACAGTACTAGGGAAACTAATGGGTCTAAAGGCCGATAAGTCCCCTGGACATGATGGGTTGCATCCTAGGATATTAAAGGAAGTAGCTACACAAATAGTAGATGCACTGGTAGTAATCTTCCAAGAATCCTTAGATTCTGGAAAAGTCCCAAAGGATTGGAAAACTGCCAATCTTTTTATTCAAAAAGAGAGGGAGACAATAAAACAGGTAACGAAAGGCCAGTTAGCTGAACATCTGTCATTGGGAAAACGTTAAAGTCTAGCATAAAGGATGTAATAGCAGAGCATTTAGAAATGCATAATGTAATCAAGCAGAGTCAACATGGCTTCATGAAGAGGAAATCATGCCTGACAAATTTATTAGAATTCTTTGAGGTAACAAGCAGGATATTAGGTGTAATATATTTGGATTTTCAAAAGGCATTTGATAAGGTACCGCACGTAAGGCCATTTAATAAGATAAGAGCCCATGGTGTTGGGGGTAGTATACTTGCACGGATAAAGGATTGGCTAACTAATAGAAGACAGAGAGTTGGGGTTAGGGGGGCATTTTCAGGGTGGCAACCTGTAATTCCATAGTGGAGTTCCATAGGGAACAATGCTGGGGCCTCAATTATTTACAATATATATTAATGACTTGGATGAGGGAAGTAAATGTACTATCACCAAGTTTGCGGATGACACAAAAATAGGTGGGAAGGCAAGTGATGAGGATGACACAAAGAGCCTAGAGAGGGATATAAACAGGTTAACTAAGTGAGCAAAAGCTTGGCAGATGAAATATAATGTGGGAAAATGTGAATAGAGGAGCTGAATATCACTTAAATGGAGAAAGAGTGCAGAAAGCTGCAGCACAGAGGGATTTGGGGGTCCTCATTCATGAATCACAAAAAGCTAGCATATAGGTTCAGCAGGTAATAGGGAAGGCAAATGGAATGTTGGCCTTTATTTCAAAGGGAATGGAGTATAAAAATGGGGAAGTCTTGCTAAAACTATACAAGGCACTAGTTAGGCCACATCTAGAACACTGTGAACAGTTTTGGTCCTCTTATCGAAGGAAAGATATACTGACATTGGAGGCAGTCCAGAAAAGGTTCACTAGGTTGATCCTGGGTCTGGAGGGTTTTTCTCATTAGGGGAGGTTGAGTAGGTTGGGCCTGTACTCTTTGGAGTTTAGAAAAATGAGAGGTGACCTTATTGAAACATATAAGATTCTTAGGGGGCTTGACAGTATAGATGCTGAGAGGTTGTTTCCCCTTGTGAGAGAGTCTAGGACCAGAGGGTATAATCTTAGAGTAAGGAGTCACCCATTTAAGACAAAAATGAAGAATGATTTTTCTCTCAGAGTGTACTGAATTTGTGGAATTCTTTACCGCAGAGGGCTGTAGAGACTGGGTCATTAAGTATATTCAAGGCTGAGATAGACAGATTTTTAATCAGCAAGGGAATCAAGGGTTATGGGGAAAAGACAGGGAAGTGGAGTTGAGGATTATCAGATCATTGAATGATGAAGCAGACCAATGGGCCGAATGGCCTACTTCTGCTCCTACGTCTTATGAACTTTTGAGGAGAGCTGCACAGCTGAGACAGGTTAGGAGGCCTTCGTTCACAATGTAGGGAATCAGGAGACGTACAAATGAAGGGCATTCATGCAAGACTAATCCTGAAAAGTGGCACTAATTGATCCCTTGTTCACAGGTACGAAATTGCTCAGAGTAAGAAGGAAGTCAGGAGCAATTGGTTGACTAGACAGGCCTGAGATGCTGGTTACAATCTTTCTGCTGGCAGGTTCGCACATGAGAAGCCTCAGCCATCACCCCAACACCTGTGGGAAGGCAGCGGTGTAGTGATATTGTCACTGGACTGGTAATCCAGAGACCCAGGGTAATGCTCTGGGGACCCAGGTTCACCATGGCAGATGGTGAAATTTGAATTCAATAAAAAATCTGGAATTAAAAGTCAAACAATGATTATCGTAAAACCCCATCTGGTCCACTAATGTCCTTTCGGGACGGAAATCTGCCGTCCCTTACCTGGTCTGGCCTATATGTGACTCTAGACCAGCATTGTAGTTGACTCTCAAAAGCCCTCTGAAATGGCCTAGTTCTCAAGGGCAATCAGTGATGGACAATAAATGCTGGCGTAGCCAGTGACACCCCCATCCCATGAATGAATAAAAAAACCCACCCTGCCCTCAATTAATCTCAATTCCTGATTAAACACTTAATCCCCAAAGGGGGCAAGGGCAACACTGAAATGCACCCTACACTGGGCAGGAATTCAGGGGCGAATATTTGGCTGCACTACAACCAAGCCCTTGAATCTACAATCACTAGTTAGTCATTGAAAGAAATCGGATCTTTGGAGGCTCATGCTGACTCATGTCTTTTTCTCATTGATGCTACAGGGAAGACTGATGCATAATTGAGGGGATTGTCAAAGGTACAGAGGGTGGTAGTGTGAGACAGTCCTGAGGCTCAGGCCACACTGGCAGTAACAGATTCAGAAGGAGGTCCTGGGGCTGAGGCCACACTGTTAGGGGCAGATTTAGAAGACAGTCCTGGAGCTCAGTGGACAACTCTGTCGGAGGCAGATTCAGAAGACAGTCCTGGGGCTGAGGCCACGCTGTTGGGGGCAGAATCAGAAGGCAGTCCAGGGGTTGAGGGGCCATGCTAGAGGACTCTGCAAAGCACCCAAGTCTTTGTCCTAGTCCTGGGAGGGGGAAGGCCTCTCTACACAGTCAAGATTGGGCACAGCATGCTGTGCAGGCCATGGTCAACGTGCTACAGAAGTTAGTCCTGGGGGTTGGAAGATCTGTATTGGAAAGCAGATGGCACAGTCACAGTGAGGAGAAGCATCTGCATCCGGTAAAGTGGGAGTTGGAAAGTCATGGAAGGTCTCATGAGCATGGGAGCCAAAGAAAGTCGTAGTACATGTGGCCTCCAGTTTGAGAGGGGTCAGGTCGACAGGCATCAACAGAAAAGGGTTCAGAATGGAAGACAGGAATTTAAACATAACTGAAGATTGGCTCCAAGGTGACAGGGGGAGTCAGGAGAGTGATTTGAGGAAGGGGAATTTGGATGTGATTATTTTTTAATTCATTCATGGGATGTGGGCTTCGCTGGCTGAGCCAGCATTTATTACCCATCCCTAGTTGCCCTTGAGAAGGTGGTGGTGAGTTGCCTTCTTGAACCGCTGCAGTCCATGTGATGTACCTATAGCCACAGTGCTGTTAGGGAGAAGGATAGAAGAGGCTTGAAGGGTGACAGGAGAGGCTGGATATTGGCCTCAAACAGAAACTGAAGTAACACCAGCTTGACAAGGATCTTGAATGATGCCATTGAGAAGTGGTTTGAAAAAAATTGCCAAGGGAGGGGACTGAGGGTATATGGGAGGAGGCAACCATTGCAATTTTGGGCCAATTGAAGGAGCACCATAATTTTCAACTCCTATAGATCATGGCGCTGCTGAAATTTGTTAACATGCCAATTCAATCAGTTTGGCACCTTAACCCATGGAGCACATTCATGCGAGAAGCCGTTAAGCCTTGGGGAAACATTAGATTTGGTCTGATTGCCCACATGTCAGTTAGGGAGGCATGTAAAGAGGGAAGGGGGTGTGAACCATTAAGGGGACATAAGCATAAGCATCAAGCTCATGTCTTACAGGCCACAACTTTTACAGTAATTTATTAACAAAAGAAAAGACTTCAAGCACATACGTAGGTCTACAAATTACTAGTATAACTCCTAAAACCCCTAATTAATCTGGCTCCCAGTTACACCTCCATTAAGTAAAAACAAATAGATTTAAACAGACCCAGGCAAAGCAACACAATACCCTGGACAGTCACATTCAAAATGAGTTTTCTCAGCTTCGTTTCCTATAGGCAGCAAGTTGATACACAGAGGCTGGAGGCTTTTCACACTTGTTAGATCTTAGAATTCCTTCCTCTTATACATTATCTTTATACATGTTTCTCCCCTCTTAATGCAAATTCCATTGTTCCCATATGTTTTTGCAACTTTACTTTTCTCATAATATAAATCCTTCATAGTGCTAATTTTATCAGTAACCTTTGGGAAAAATAAACGCACTGTTTGGTTTAGCTTCTTTTAGCTAGGTGCAGCACTTTACCATCTCTTTGAAATTCAGACTAACTTAATTTATCTATAAATGCAAATTTCACTCACACCTCACATTCTAAAATTTCAGCCATGTTTACTTATTTAGCATTTCAAACCTAGCCTCTTGTTTGATGACTCAAAAACCTCCAGACCAGCTGTCTCCAATTCAACTAAATCCCAAAAACACAGAGAAACTAATCCAAATCCCACTATGAACCCGCTTTTACAATAATTTACAATAAATCACAGTAACATTATGAAAATTATTACATTTTAATGACACATGAAATTGGAGCAAGTCTGGGCTAGTGTCAAGGCTAATGGAGCCAGGCTGACATTAGCCAGATTGAGGGTGAGAGCACAAAACTGTAATGTGCTGTCATGTCAGAGGGGGATGCTCAGCCACCTGTGAACTTCAGGATGTGCTTCAGACACAAGGGGATAACATATCAGGAATGAGGGCAGGTCTATGACCCCACACTGGCCTTGTGGTGTGCTGACTGAGGGAGAGCACACCACAAGGCCAAGGTGCAATCATGTCTCCATTCTATTTGTCCACAGATACAAAGAGGAGTGTAGGATGCAGGCTGCAGACAATGCTGCCTTCTTGATAGCTCTCATTCAAGTGAGGAGGAAAAAGGCATTTCACCATAGGGCACAGGCCAGGAAACAGTGTCGCCCTAAGAATCAAGAACCAGTGGGGGCCAAGGAAGATCCTGATGCTGCCAAGGAAGGTCCACGGAGGAGTTTGGAGTGACCACCAGTCTACAGAAGTATCAACAGTCTATCATGCATGGAGATGAGCGAAAGACAGTGCCGTAGATGGCTGCAATTGTCAAGGGATGTGGTAGATCATATCAGCCAGATCTTCCATGGGGATCTCACTCCGCATGCTCTAGGAGGCCATCTAATGCCAGTCGCACTGAAGGTAACTGTGCTCTCAACATTTTTTGCCAGCAGCTCATTCCAGGGCTTCACTGGGGACCTCTGCAGAATATCACAATCCTCCACTCATAAATTTATAAGGAAAGTCACCAATTAAATAAGGCACACGATTACGTCCAGTTCTCCTTGGATGAAGCCAGCTAGGCTGCCAAAGCAGCGGGATTCTCAGTAATCTCCGGTTTCCCACAAGTGCAGGGTACCATCAACTGTATACATGCGGCCTTAAGAGCTCCACGGCAGGAGCCAGTTAGATTTATCAAGCTTCCACTCTCTCAATGTGCAGCTGATCTGTGATCACAAAAGCAGATTATGTAGGCTCATGCGAGGTACACTGGGAGCTAGCATAACTCTTACATCTTGAGTCGCTCGCAGGTGCCATAGATCCTCGAAGGCTGCAAGGTGATAAAGGCTAATAACGCCCATTTGGCAGTCACAGAGTGCCTCAGAGGAGGTGTACAATGCGGCACATTCTGTAATATGGTTCTTGATTGAGCACATCATGAACAGGCATATTAGATGTCTGGGCTGATCAGGCAGTTCCCTCCAGTACTCTCCACAGAGGGTGTCCTGCATCTTCATCAAAAACAGAGTACAGCTGAGCTAACTGAGTGAAGACTTGGAATTTGGTGAGAGGGGGAGTTTTAAGTGTTAATTTTGTTCTTAAATTTTGCACTTACAATCTAATCTAGTCTGTAATCAGCAGCAGTAACTAGAAAGTACTGAATCTGGTTACCCAAGCCCCAGTTCAGTTTACGATCGATTCAGGGTTCTTTAGTGCAGCCTTGGCAAACAGAGTGCAGCTGAGCTAACCAAATGAAGACTTGGAGTTTGATGAGAGGGGGACTTCGGTGAAGGGGGGCTTTGGTGAAGGGGGGAAAGGAGGTGTTCGTTTCCTTTTTCTATCCTTCACACCCCAAAGGTATTGGCTCTTGCTCTACTACAGGGAAAGGAGCTAGCAGTTTGGTGAGTATCTGGAAAGTGAGAAGTTCTGTTCTATCCCTAAGATTAAGATAGTACAAAAATTGGTAGTAAAGTTAATAAAATATATAAGAAATTAACATCAATAAGCAATTAATACCATTAAATAATTATTTAAAACACATTAGGAATAGCAAGACAGGTGATGTGTCAAAGCTTCAGCATGTGGGAGCTCCTTGATAGAATGGTGATCCAGGGCAAACACATCTGCAGTAAGTGTTTGCCGATTGAGGAAATTTAGCTCAGAGTCATTGAGCTGGAGACTGAGCTGCAGGCTCCGTGACACGTCAGGGAGGGGGAAAGTTACCTGAATGCTTTGTACTGGGGGCAGTCACACCACTTAGGGTCTTCTGATTTGGTCAGTGGTCAGGGACAGAAAGGTGTTTTTTTTTATTCATTCATGGGATGTGGGCTTCGCTGGCTGGGTCAGCATTTATTGCCCATCCCTAGTTGCTCTTGAGAAGATGGTGGTGAACTGCCTCATGAACTGCTGCAGTCCATGTGGTGTAGGTACACCCACCCACAGTGCTGTTAGGAAGGAAGTTCTAGGATTTTGACCCAGCGACAGTGAAGGAACAGCAACATTTTTCCAAGTCAGGATGGTGAGTGACTTGGAGGGGAACCTCCAGGTGGTGGTGTTCCCAACTATCTGCTGCCCTTGTCCTTCTAGGTGGTAGTGGTCGTAGGTTTGGAAGGAGCTGTCTAAGGAGCCTTGGTGAATTCCTGCAGTGCATCTTGTAGGTGGCATACACTGCTGCTACTATGCGTCAGCAGTGGAGAAGGTGAAAGCCTGTGGACATGGTGCCAATCAAGCAGATTGCTTTGTTCTGGACGGTGTCCAGCTTTTTAAATGTTTGGGAGCTGCACTCATCCAGGCAAATGGGGAATATTCCATCACACTCCTGACTTGTGCCCTATACATGGTGGACAGGCTTTGGGGAGTCGGAGGTGAGTTACTCGTCGCATGATTTCTAGCCTCTGACCTGCTCTTGTAGCCACAGTATTTATATGGCTAGTCCAATTCAGTTTCTGATCAATGTTAACCCCCACCAGGATGTTGATAGTGCGGATTCAGTGATGGTAATGCCATTGAACAATAAGGGGCAACGGTTGGATTCTCTCTTGTTGGAGATGGTCATTGCCTGGCACTTCTGTGGCGCAAATATTACTTGCCAGTTGTCAACCCAAACCTGGATATTGTCCAGGTCTTGCTGCATTTGGACATGGACTGCCTCAGTATCTGAGGATTCATTAATGGAGCTATACATTGTGAAATCATCAGCGAACACCCCCACTTCTGGCCTTATGATGGAAGGAAGGTCATTGATGAAGCAGCTGAAGATGGCTGAGCCAAGGACACTACACTGCGGAACACTTGCAGTGATGTCCTGAAGCTGAGATGACTGATCTCCAAAAACCACAAGCATCTTCCTTTGTACTAGGTATGACTCAAACCAACGGAGTGTTTTCTTCCTGATTCTCATTGACCCGTTTTGCTAGGGCACCTTGATGCCACACTCAGTCAAATGATGCCTTGATATCAAGAGCAGTCACTCTCACCTCACCCCAGGAGTTCAGCTTTTTCGTCCATGTTTGAACGAAGGTTGTAATGAGATTAGGAGCTGAGTGGCCATGGTGGAACCCAATCGGGGCATCAGTGAGCAAGTTATTGCTAAGCAAGTGCCACTTGATAGCACTGTTGATGATCCCTTCCTTTACTTTACTGATGATCGAGAGTAGACTGATGGGAAGATAATTGGCTGGACTGGATTTGTCCTGCTTTTTGTGTACAGGATATACCTGGGCAATTTTCCACATAGCCAGTGTTGTAGCTATACTGGAACAGCTTGGCTAGGGGCGTGGAAAGTTCTGGAGCACAAGTCTTCAGTACTATTGACGGAATATTGTCAGGAGCCATAAACTTTGCAGTATCCAGTGCCTTCAGCTATTTCTTGATATCACATGGAGTGAATCGAATGGGCTGAAGACTGGCATCTGTGATGCTGGGGACCTCTGGAGGAGGCAGAGATGGTTCATCCACTCGGCACTTCTGGCTGAAGATTATTGCGAATGCTTCAGCCTTATCTTTTGCACTGATATGCTGGGCTCCTCCATCCTTGAGGATGGGTATATTTGTGGAGCCTCATCCTCCAGTGACTTGTTTAATTATCCATCACCATTCACGATTGGATGTGGCAGGACTGCAGAGCTTAGGTCTGATCCATTGGTTGTAGGATCGTTTAGCTCTGTCTATCACTTGCTGCTTATGCAGGCCATATTGGACCTGGTATTGAGCAACAAGACAGGATTAATTGATAACTTCACCGTGAAGGCACCCCTAGGTAGCAGCTATCATAATATGATGGAATTTTACATTCATTTTGAGGGAGAAATGAGTGCATCAAAGACTAGCATTTTAAACTTAATATAAGATCAATTATGAGGGCATAAAAGCAGAGCTAGCTAAGGTGAACTGGCAGATGAGGTGAAAGGATAAAAACAAAAAAACTGCAGATGCTGGAAATCCAAAACAAAAACGGAATTACTTGGAAAAACTCAGCAGGTCTGGCAGCATCGGCGGAGAAGAAAAGAGTTGACGTTTCGAGTCCTCATGACCCTTCGACAGAACGTTCTGTTGAAGGGTCATGAGGACTCGAAACGTCAACTCTTCTTCTCCGCCGATGCTGCCAGACCTGCTGAGTTTTTCCAGGTAATTCTGTTTTTGAGGTGAAAGGATAGGTCAATACAGGCTCAGTGACAGACTTTTAAAGGGATATTTCAGAATACACAGAATATATACATTCCAATGAGAACGAAAAATTCCAAGGGGAAGGCCCACCATCCATGGTCAACTGGAAAAGTTAAAGACAGTATCAAACCTAAAGAAAAAGCATATAATTACACAGACAAGTGGCAAGTCAGAAGATTGGACAGGATATAAAGAATAGCAAAGAATGACAAAAAGATTAATAAGGATGGAAAAATTAGAGTACGAGAGAAAGTTAGCTAGTAATACAAAGACGGATAGTAAGAGTTTCCATACATATTTAAATAAGAAAAGAGTTAACAAAGTGAGCATTGGTCCTTTAGAAAGTTTTATTTTATTCGGTCATGGGATGTGGGTGTTGCTGGCTCAGCCAGCATTTATTGCTCATACCTAAATGCCCTCATTCAGAAGGCATTTTTAAGAGTCAACCACATTGCTGTGCATTTGGAGTCACATGTAGGCCAGGCCAGGTAAGGACAGCAGATTTCTTTCCCTTTATAAAGGACATTAGTGAGCCAGATGGGTTTTTACAACAATCGACAATGGTTTCTTGGTCATTATTTTTACGCAGAGGGTAGTGAGTGTTTGGAATTCGCTGCCAGAGGATGTGGTGGAAGCAGGTACGATAGTGATGTTTAAGAGGTAGCTTGACAAATACCTGAATAGGATGGGAGTAGAGGGATACGGACCCGGAAGTGCAAAATGTTTTAGTTGACGGGCAATATGATCGGCGCAGGCTTGGAGGGCCAAAGGGCCTGTTCCTGTGCTGTACTTTTCTTTGTTCTATTAGACTTTTAATTCCAGATATTTTTTGAATTCAAATTTCAGCATCTTCCATGGTGGGATTCAAACCCAGATCCCCAGATCATGACCCTGGGTCTTTGGAATACTAGTCCAGTGACAATACCACTATGCCACTGCCTCCTGTGTCTGGGGAATTGATTATGAAAAGTAGGGAGATGGTGGACGAATAAAACAGGAATTTTGCTTCAGTCTTCACTATAGAGGACACAAGTAACATCCCAGAACTAGCTGTAAATCAGGAAATGGAAGGGAAGGAGCAACTCGGGAAAATTACAATCACCAGTTAAGTGGTACTGAGCAAATTGTTGGGGCTCCGTCCTGACAAATCCCCTGGTCCAGATGGACTTCACCCTAAGATCTTAAAAGGAGTGGCTAGTGCGATGGTTGATGCATTGTATTTAATTTTCCAAAATTCCCTAGGTTAGGGGAAGGTTTCATTAGATTGGAAAATAACGAATAACTCCTTTATTCTTAAATGGAGGGATACACAAAGCAGGAAACTACAGGCTTTCAGCCTAATGTCTGTCATAAGGTAAATGTTATAAGTTATCATTAAAGGTGTTGTAGCAGGGCACCTAGAAAAATTCAAGGCAATCCAACAGAGTCAACATAGTTTTGTGAAAGGGAAAATCATTTTTAACCAATTTATTGGAGTTCTTTGAAGGAATCACATGTGCTGTGGATAAAGGGGAGCCTGTAGACATACTGTACTTGGATTTCTAGAAAGCATTTGAGAGAGTGCCATATCAAAGGTTATTGCGTAAAATAAAAGCTCATGATGTAGGGGTAACTTATTGGCATGGATAGAAGATTGGCTAGCAAACAGGAAACAGAGAGTGGGCATAAATGGGTCTTTTCTTGGTTGGCAAGATGTGACAAGTGGTGTGCCACAGGGATCCATACTGGGGCCTCAGCTTTTTACAATTTATATAAATGACTTGATGAAGGGACCGAAGGAATTGTTGCAAAATTTGATGACGACACAAAGATAGGTAGGAAAGTAAATTGTGAAGAGGACATAAGGAGGCTATAAAGTGACATGGATAGGTTAAGTGAGCGGGCAAAGATCTGGCTAATGGAGTATAATGTGGGAAAATGTGAAAATGTTCATTTTTACAGGAGGAATAAAAAAGAAGCTTATTATCTAAATGGTCAAAGATTGCAGAGTTCTGAGATTCAGAATCACAAAAGGCTAGTATGCAGGTACAGCAAATTATTAGGAAAGCTAACAGAATGTTATTTATTGTGAGGGAAATTGGTTACAAAGTAGGGAGGTTATGCTTAAGTTGTACAAAGCAATGGTGGAGACCGCATCTGGAGTATTGTGTACAGTATTGGTCTCCTTATTTAAGGAAAGATGTAAATGCATTGGAAGCAGTTCAGAAAAGGTTTACTAGACTAATGCCAGGAATGGGTGGGTTGTCTTATGAAGAAAAGTTGGACAAGTTAGGCTTGTATCCGCTGGAATTTAGAAGACTAAGAGGTGACGATTGAAACGTTTAACATCCTGAGGGGTCTTGACCGAGTGGAAGTGGAGTGGATGTTTCCTCTTGTGCGAGAATCTAGAACGAGGCCCCACTATTTAAAAATAAGGGGTTGCTGATTTAAGACAGACATGAGGAGAAATTATTTCTTTCAGAGGGTAGTGAGTCTTTGGAAGTCTCTTCCTCAAAAGGAAGTGCAAGAAGAGTCTTACTGAATCTTACTGAATGGTGGAGCAGGCTCAAGGGCCAACTGGGCTACTCCAGCTCCTAATTCGTATGTTCGTATGTTATTATCATAGTTTGCTACACCCTACACAACCTGGTGCTACAAAGCGGGGAAGAGTTGCCAAATGGTGAGATGGAGGAGCTGGACGTCTCCTCGGATGAGGAGGACTGCAGAAAGAAATGACGTCGAAGAGAGCGAGGACGATGACACCCCACAGGATAAGGCCATTACATGGACAGGACGTGGCAGACGTGCCCATAAGAACATACAAACAAGGAGCAGAGGTCGGGAATTTGGCCCTCAAGCCTGCTCCACCATTTAATAAGATCATGGCTGATCTGACCGTAACTTCAAATCTGCATCCCGCTTACCCCCAATGACCTATCACCCCCTTGCTTACCAAGAATCTATTCACTAAGATAAAAGCAAAAAACTGCGGATGCTGGAAATCAAAAACAAAAATAAAAATACCTGGAAAAACTCAGCAGGTCTGACCGCATGTGCGGAGAGGAACACAGTTAACGTTTCGAGACGTTAACTGTGTTCCTCTACGCAGATGCGGTCAGACCTGCTGAGTTTTTCCAAGAATCTATTCGCCTCTGCCTTAAAAATATTCAAAGACTCTGCTTCCACTGTCTTTTCAAGAAGAGAATTCCAAAGACTCACGACCCTCTGAGAGAAAAAGTTTCATCTCATCTCCGTTTTAAATGGGCGACCCTTATTTTTAAACAGTGACCCCTAGTTCTAGATTCTCCTACAAGAGGAAATATCCTTTCCACATCCACCCTGTCAAGACCCCTCAGGATCTTGCATGTTTCAATCAAGTCCCCTCTTACTCTTCTGAACTCCAGTGAATACAAGCCTAGCCTCTCCAACCTTTCCTCATAAGACCCGTTCATTCCAGGTATTAGTCTGGTAAACCTTCTCTGAACTGCTTCCATGCATTTACATCTTTCCTTAAAAAAGGTGGCCAATACTGTACACAGTAGTCCAGATGTGGTCTCCTTAGCGTTCTGCATAACTAAAGCATAACCTCCCTATTTTTGTATTCCTAATTAATTAGCTTTCCTAATTACTTGCTGTACTTGCATACTGGCCTTTTGCGATTCATGCACTAAGACTCCCAGGTTCCTCTGCATCTCAGAGCTCTGAAATCTCTCAACATTTAGATAATATGCTTTTCTTTCATTCTTCCTGCCAAAATGAACAATTTCACATTTTCCCACATTTACACCATTTGCCATATCTTTGCCCACTCACTTAACCTATCTATATCTTTTTGTAGCTTCCTTATGTCCTCTTCACAACTTATTTTCCTATCTATCTTTATATCATCAGCAAATTTGGACATCATTCCATCCATCCCTTCATCCAAGTCATTGATATAAATTATAAACAGTTGAGGTCCCAGCACTGATCCCTGTGGCACACCGCTGGTTACATCCTGCCAACTTGAAAAAGACCCTTTTATGCCTACTCTCTTATCCTGTTAGCCAGCCAATGTTCTATCCATGCCAATATGTTACCCCCTATACCATGAGCTTTTATTTTCAGCAATAACCTTTGATGGGGCACTTTATCAAATGCCTTCTGGAAATCTAAGTGTAGTACATCCACCAGCTCCCCTTTATCCACAGCACCTGTTACTTCCTCAAAGAACTCCAATAAGTTGGTTAAACATGATTTCCCTTTCACAAAATCATGTTGACTCTGCCTGATTACCTTGAACTTATCCAAGTGCCCTGCTATAGCTTCTTTAATAATAGCTTCTAACATTTTTCCTATGTCAAGTGTTTGGCTAACTTGCCTGTAGTTTCCTGTTTTCTGTCTTCCTCCCTTTTTGAATAATGGAGTTACATTTGCTGTTTTCCAATCTAATGGGACTTTCCCCAAATCTAGGAAGTTTCGGAAAATTAAAACCAATGCATAAACTATCTCACTAGCCACTCCTTATAACAACAAGGTTCCAAGGCAATGAAAGTTAAGACTAGCTCTTATGAGCGAATTTCACCTATACCTTCAATGCAGGGTAAAAATTAACATCTTCTTTGTAATCCACAACATCTCATAGAAGGACATCAAGCTCAGGATGAGTAGTCACAATCGTGCAGTACAATGTCCTCATCCTTGGAAGGCTAAGCAGCCTATGGAGCATGTGGTTGTTCTGTACTGGAATAAGAACTCTACCAACTGAATCCAAAGCAAGCAGACATGGTGCAGTCCTTTCAAGCATAGCGCCAATATTTCATTGGCTATGGCAGCCTTCAAGAGGAAGGAACACCATTGCAAACATCAATGCACTCATGACAGTATGCCTGGAGTGGTTCAAGGCAACTCATTGAAGATAATCATCAGTCACTGGTAATCGCTTGACCATCCAGGGGGCAGATATAAATCCAGGCAGCAGCATATCTCCAAAGGCCGTCTCTCATGCATGAATCATGTTCAGGCATCATCTTAATACCGAGCCCACAGGATGACATCATTCTTCAGAACCCTATGATCTGTCACTCTATAGCATGGAAGGGAGCCTAGGTGTCAGGGTATCTTTGTGTGCACAGAGAGTGGTTCAGCAGGACCATTGTCTAATCATTGACAAACACTCATGACCCTGCCTTCATTGAGTGCTTCCCAGTTTCACATCCAGCATTGCTTTGGCATCTGGGAAAGACATGGCCCACTCAGACTCAACACAGCAGTTATGGATAACTTAGTACGATCGTTAATACTAAAAGACCAGTCATTATATGTACAGGAACTCCGCTCTCATCCCATTACACTCCTCCACATTTTCATTCTACCAGATTGTGATCTGTAAAATGACACTGATGGCACTATCACGATCAAAGAACCATGTTATTTGCCCTTATGAGAGCTAACGCAGGGATTAAGTCAAGCCACGATAACCAGATCTTCAGCATCCTCAAATGTAATAGGCCGGCATCATGAGGCTAGGCACACACCTATATTCTCATGGCCGTCTAGTACACATTTCAAGAGTGACCAAATGCAAATTACTTACATTGCTCTGTATCATGTATGTGAAGAGAGGGAACTAATATAGGGGTAATGTTTAGGCATAAACACAGTTACAAGTCAATGCTGCAGGCCAGCAGGAAAGGCTAAGGTCCCTGACAATTACTTAAACAGTAACCAAAACATGACAGTAATTACATGAAGGCCATTGAAAAGTGCACTTGGCTAGAATGACTCCAAGATGGATCGTAATAAATACCTATGACATCTACAGAGAACAGACTTCAGGATAATAAAAAAAGAACCTTACAAGATCTATATTCATGAGGCCACATTATATGATCCTCTGATGCAAGGTTTACATATGCTGTCCAACCACCATGTTCATATATGAACTGGCATTGTTAATGCCACTTATGTGGAGAGAAAGATGATTGACTGAGCTGAAATTGAGCGAGACAACATAGGCCTTGGGCACTTAAAGGGAGATACTTGGTTGCCCGCAGAAATTGCATCACATGCAGTAGCCATTCACTACCTGAGAGTTTGAGGCAGAAAAGCAAAATATATTCATACATGTGAAAAGTATGTTCAGTAACCAAACACCCATGCCACCATTGTGCTCTCATTACTTCTTAATTTTTCTTACCTTACTACTACATCTAGGTGCAACCCCAACATCCAAAGCAGAGGTGCAGTCAGCCTGCTAACTGCTATGCCCTGTTGTCTTTGGCGAGCATCTTCTGCAGGCCCGAGGTCTGGAGGGCTCCTGGGTATCCGGCTGATGCTTCTCCTCCCTGTGAGCATGCGAGGGCCCCTCCCTGACTCTTTGAAGGGAATGGGCACCTGGAGGGAGGTCAAGGTGCTCCGTCCCCATCTTGCCTAGCTATTGATGGATCCCACTCATGTCTACAGCGAGGGTGTGTAGGTCCGATTGCATATGCAGCAGGAGCTGCTTGACTTGAGTCTCCAAGGCAGCCACCATCCTTCTAACAGTGACCTCGGTGAGCTTGCATGCTGGAGCCGTGACATCAGTCAGAATGTGGATGGAGTCCTCTTTCCAGTGTTCTTTTTATTCATTCATTGGAAGGTGCTGTCCAAGGAATGAGCTTGGTGAATTCCTGCAATGCATCTTGTAGATGGTACACACTGCTGCTACTGTGCATTGGTGATGAGAGAGTGAAAGTTTGTGGATGTAGTGCCAATCAAGCGCGCTACTTTGTCCTGGACAGTGTCAAGCTTCTTGAGTGTTGTGGGAGCTGCACTCAACCAGGAAAGTGGGGAGTATTCCATCACACTCCTGACTTGTGTCTTGTAGATGGTGGACAGGCTTTGGAGAATCAGGAGGTGAGTTACTCATTGCAGGCGAGTTACTCTTTGAACCTCTGACCTGCTCTTGTAGCCACAGTATTTATATGGCTAGTCCAGTTCAGTTTCTGGTCAATGATAACCTCCAGGATGTTGATAATGGGGGATTCAATAATGGTAGTGCCATTGAATCTCAAGAGGCGATGGTTAGTTTCACTCTTGTTGGGGATGGTCATTGCCTGACACTTGTGTGCTGCGAATGTTACTTACCACTTGTCAACCCAGGCCTGGATATTGTCCAGGCCTTGCTACATTTGGACGTGGACTGCTTCAGTATCTGAGGAGTCATGAATAGTGTGGAACATTGTGCAACCATCAGTGAACTGATTTTATGATGGAAGGAAGGTCATTGATAAGGCAGCTGAAGATGGTTGAGCCAAGGACACTACCCTGAGGAACTCCTGCAGTGATGAACTGGAGCTGAGATGACTGATCTCCAACAACCACAACCATCTTCCTTTGTACTCAGTATGACTCCAACCAGCGGAGTGTTTTCCACCAATTCCCATTCACTCCAATTTTGCTAGGGCACCTTGATGCCACACTCAGTCAAATGCTGCCTTGATGTCAAGGGCAGTCACTCTCACCTCATCTCAGGAGTTCAGCTCTTTTGTCCATGTTTGAACCAAGGCTGTAATGAGATTAGAAGCTGAGTGGCCCTGGCGGAACCCAATCGGGGCATCAGTGAGCAGGTTATTGCTAAGCAAGTGCCAATTGATAGCACTGTTGATGACCCCTTCCATTACTTTACTGATGATCGAGAGTAGACTGATGGGAAGGTAATTGGCTGGATTGGATTTGTCCTGCTTTTTGTGTACAGGATGTACCTGGGCAATTTTCCACATAGCTGGATAGATGCCAGTGTTGCTGCTATACAGGAACAGCTTGGCTAGGGGTACGGCAAGTTCTGGAGCACAAGTCTTCAGTACTATTGCCAGAATCTTGTCAGGGCCCATAGCCTTTGCAGTATCCAGCGCCTTCAGCTGTTTCTTGATATCATGTGGAATGAATCGAATTGGCTGAAGATAGGCATCTGTGATACTGGGGATCTTCAGAGGATCTTCCACTCAGCTTGTGGCTGAAGATTGTAGAAAATGCTTCAGACTTAACTTTTGCACTGATGTGCTGGGCTCCCCCATCATTGAGGATGGGGATATTTATGGAGCCTCCTCCTCCAGTGAGCTGTTGAATTGTCCACCATCATTCATGATTTGATGTGGCAGGAGCTTAGATCTGATCCATTAGTTGTAGGATCGCTTAGCTCTGTCTATCACTTGCTGCTTATGCTGTTTGGCATGCAAGTAGTTCTGTGTTTTCGCTTCACCAGGGTGACACCTCATTTTTAGGTATGCCTAGTGTTGCTCCTGGCCTGCCCTCCTGCACTCTTCATTGAGCCAGGGTTGATCCCCTGGCTTGATGGTAATAGTAGAGTGAGGAATATGTCGGGCCATGAGGTTACAGATTGTGTTCGAGTGCAATTCTGCTGCTGCAGATGGCCCACAGTGCCTCATGGATGCCCAGTCTTGAGTTGCTAGATCTGTTCAAAATCTATCCCATTAAGCATGTTAGTAGTTCCACACAACACGATGGCGGGTATCCTCAATGTGAAGGTGGGACTTCGTCTCCACAATGACTGTGCGGTGGTCACTCCTACCAATACTGTTATGGACAGATGCATCTGTGGCAGGCAGCTCGGTGAGGATGAGATCAAGTATGTTTTTCCTTTTTGTTGGTTCCCTCACCATCTGCTGCAGACCCAGTGTAGCAGCTGTCATTTAGGACTCGGCCAGCTCGGTCATCAGTGACTACCGAGCCACTCTTGGTGATGGACATTGAAGTCTCCCACCCAGAGTGCATTCTGCGCCCTTGCTACCCTCAGTGCTTCCTCCAAGTGAGGTTCAACATGGAGGAGCACTGATTCATCAGCTGAGGGAGAGTGGTACTTGGTAATCAGCAGGAGGTTTCCTTACCCATGTTTGACCTGATGCCATGAGACTTCATGCAGTCCGGAGTCAACGTTGAGGAATCCCAGGGCTGTATACCACTGTGCCGCCACCTCTGCTGGATCCGTCCTACCGGTGGCACAGACCTACACCCAGGGATGGTGATGGTGGTGTCTGGGACATTATCTGTAAGGTATGATTCTGTGAGGATGACAATGTCAGGCTTGACTAGTCTTTGAGACAACTCTCCCAATTTTGGCACTGGCACCCAGATGTTAGTAAGGAGGACTTTGCAGGGTCGACAAGGCTGAGATTGCCGTTGTCGCTTCCGGTGCCTGGGTTGATGCCTGGTGGTCTATCTGGTTTCATTCCTTTTTTGTAGCGGTTCATTACAACTGAGAGGCTTGCTAAGCTACTTCAGAGAGAATGTAAGGGTCAACTGTATTGCTGTGGGTGTGGGTCTGGAGTCATGTGTAGGCCAGGCCAGGTAAGGACATCAGATTTCCTTTACTAAAGGGCATTAGTATACCAAATGGGTTTTTACAGCAATCAACATCATTAGATTTTTAATTAGAGATTTTCTTTGAATTCAAATTCCACCATCCCCATCTAGTGGGATTCAAACCCAGGTCCCCGGATCATTACCTTGGGTTTCTAGAATACTAGTCCAGCGACAGTATCACTACGTTATCACCTCCTCCCACCTCTACCTCCACCTCCAGTGGAGGTTATGGGTTTGGAAGGTGCTTTTGAATTAATACTTGAGGAACTTCAATGTAGGAATAATAAACAAAGGCTATTTCACAGGGGTGTAATTTTACCCACTGAATGGGCGGCACATGCGCAGTCCAATGTTTGGAGTTCTTCAGGCCGAGGACAAGTGCACTGTGCACCTGCATGAAGAAAGAAAAAAGAAAACAGCGCAGAAAAAACCCGATGACAGGACTCAGGAGTGGGGTGCTATAACAGGAAGGCAGATTATTATCTGAATGGCTATAAATTGAGAGGGGAACGAGACCTGGGTGTCCTCGTACACCAGTCGCTGAAGGTAAGCATGCAGGTGCAGCAAACTGTAAAGAAGGCAAATGGTATGTTGGCCTTCATAGCCAGAGGATTCGAGCACAGGAACAGGGATGTCTTGATGCAATTATACAGGACCTTGGTGAGACCACACCTGGAATATTGTGTGCAGTTTTGGTCTCCTTATTTGAGGAAGGATATTCTTGCTATGGAGGGAGTGCAGTGAAGGTTTACCAGACTGATTCCTGGGATGGCGGGACTGACATATGAGGCGAGATTGAGTCAGTTAGGATTATATTTGCTGGAGTTCAGAAGAATGAGGGGAGATCTCATAGAAACCTACAAAATTCTAACAGGACTAGACAGGGTAGATGCAGGAAGGATGTTCCCAATGGTGGGGGAGTCCAGAACCAGGGGTCACAGTCTGAGGATATGGGGTAGACCATTTAGGACTGAGATGAGGAAAGATTTCTTCACCCAGAGAGTGGTGAGCCTGTAGAATTCGCTATCACTGTAAGTAATTGAGGCCAAAACATTGTATGTTTTCAAAAAGGAGTTAGATATAGCTCTTGGGGCAAAAGGGATCAAAGGGTATGGGGAGAAAGTGGGAGCAGGCTATTGAGTTGGATGATCAACAATGATCATAATGAATGGCGGAGCAGGCACAAAGGGCCAAATAGCCTGCTCCTGCTCCTATTTTTTATGTTTCTAATAGAAAGCAGTCCTACACAGGGGTCAGGGAGAATGGACAAGGAACGGTCCCAAGAG
Source organism: Carcharodon carcharias (assembly GCF_017639515.1). NCBI lineage: Eukaryota > Metazoa > Chordata > Chondrichthyes > Lamniformes > Lamnidae > Carcharodon > Carcharodon carcharias. Next base: position 10,231,289 of record NC_054469.1, on the reverse strand, counting down.
GGAGTCCAGAGAGGAAACCCAGGGAGAGGGAACAGGGAGTTTCCAGACAGAGAGAGAAAGAGAGAGCCATGGAAGGAGCCACCAGTAGGAACTACCGGGGAGAGGAGCAAAAAAAAATACTGCAGTAGGCAGGCTTCACGTAGTGAGGGCTCAGGAGAAGTCCTGGAGATCTGGGAAGGCAGCAGAAGGTTAGTGACTCCCCACTGTGGGCCGTTGGGCAAAGGTAACCCTTTGGAACAGTGGTGGTCTGCTCGGCATGACCGAAGAGCTGGATTTGTGCCTGTGAGTAGGTGTTAGAGTGGAGACTCGGGAATCCAGGGGAATGGAGTTTGGGAGATGAGATTGAAATCCTGCAAGGTAAGCAGTCATTAAGACATTCCAAGTCTGAGCAATTTTTGGAGAGAATTCTAAGCCTAGATCTTTGAAAGGAAAATGTAAAGACTTGCAATTCCTCATAAGGGAGGCAGAGTTGTGACAGGATTGTGCAATCCTGCGAATACTGACATCTGGGTGTCTTGGTCAACATGTTGCCTGTTAATTCACATTTACTTCATATTAATCCTGAATGTTAGAATATAGGATAGATGTTGTAAATTGTTTTATCTTTGTGACCTTGCACAGTAAAGTTCATTTTGTTTGTTCAAAAACTTAAGAATCTTGAGGCTTTATTCTCTTAATAAGTACCTTAAACGTTGTCTTCTTTAAACAAAAAGTTACTGGTTCCTAACAGGATTGTACCAAAAACTTGGGGATCTGGTCCACAATCATAACAGTCTAAAGTAAGAGATAGTTCCTGCTCCTTACAACCCTAGTGGCAAACTCAAGATAGAACATGAGGTACATTATACAATGGTATGCATCATCCAAACCCTAAGATAATGGGTGTGAACAATTGTCTATCAATTGTCAGTTGCTTGCAGTAGGTGCTCAGCTAGGGTGTAATTTTGGGATTCAATGGGATCAGGTCGAACGTTGATTTCATACTCTTCCCAATGGGGGCAATTTTAACCTATCCCTCCAGGGGTTCAGTGCAATGTTGGTTTTACACCCTTCCCAATTTTACTCTCTATTGAATATTGGATGTAATGTAAAATCAGCATTTGACCTGATACCATGTGTTTCCCACCTGGTAAAAATTGCGCAAGGTTTTCTTTGTTTCAGTGCTGTTTCTTTTAAATTTTTGATAATATTCTGTTTATACTTCTAATCCTCTGTACCCTCACCTCCCCAACTTTGGTGTAATCCAATGTGACATCAGAACGATTTGTTACATCACCCAAATTAAAATCTAATATCCTGAAGCTGAAAGATACTAACCTATCAGAGACAGACGAGGCCAAACTTTCCTCAGCAACTGAAAAGCTAGTTATTTTTGAAATTATTCATTCTGGGGATATAGATGTGAACTGCTGTAGACCATATGGTGAAGACGTTCCCACAATACTAATGGCTTGGTGGAACTGAATGGCTCAATAAGTCACATTGTAGGATAGTCAAGCTTGTTGGTGTGGGATTGGAATCACATATTGGACAGAACATTAAGGATGGCAGTTTTCCTTCCCAAAAGAACCAGTTGAGTTCTTACAAAAACCCAACAGCTTCATGATCACTTTCATCAATACCAGCTTCTTACTTCCAGATATTTTAAAAACCGATTTCAAATTCCCAAACTGCCATAATGGGATTTGAACTCAGAATTAATAGTCCAGGCCTCTGGATTACTGATCAGTGGGCTCTTCAGATTGAACTATGCATCATGCCTTGAATTGATGGGAAGGGAAAGTGCTTTGAGAGCTTTAACAATACCATGCTGTTATTTGTCGAAGAAGTACAGACATGAACTAAAAGGTTAACTAGCTCTCTGATAATCTTATGCAACTGCAGTTCTCCAAACATCTCATAATTAACGATGCTTCGGCCCTGGGGGTTCTGACATTTTCATACCGCAAGAAAGAGGAGTTAGGGGTAATTTCTCAGAATGGTTAGAAATGGCTAGCAGTGTTCCACAGGTTCTGCTCTGGGGCCAGTCCTGTTCACTGTACAACTTTGCAGACAATACTAAAATAGGAGGTGTGGTAACTTATTTTGATGTCCAAACAAAGTGCAAGAAGATATTGATAAGATAGAGGAATGGGCAAAATTGCAGGCTTTATTCAATATCAACACTGTAAATGTGAAATGGTACATAAGAACATAAGAAATAGGAAAAGGGGCAATAGTAGGCCATTTGGCCCCTCGCCCACTCCACCAGCGAACAACAACATGGCTGGTCTGGCATGGCCTTAATTCTACTTTCCTGCATAAGTATAAGTTATTTGCATTGCATTAAGGAAGGTTGGGCGCTGGAGAAGAGCAAAGGGATTTGGAAGTTCAACAAGAACAATCATTTATATTTATACTTTAACATAATGTAACATTCCAAAGGCTCTTGACAGGAGCATTATAAAAGAATATATGACACAGAGTCACACGGAGATATTGGATCAGATTTTCATGTAGACTCCTAGGACCTTTAAAATAGCAGATGGGACCGGGATTTGGAAATACTTCCCCCTATTTCCAACAGGTCCCATTTTTGCCAGTAAGGGAAAGGGGGTAGGATGTGACTCACACATGAGGGAAACCAAAACTCAGCAGGGCCATTTAAACTCAGTGCTGAGTTCAAACAGACCCCACTTTTTCTGTAGCAAGGGCCTTATCCCATAGTTTGGGAGTCCAAATTTATGGAGGAGATATAAATGCTTATGAATGGTGAGGAATGTCTGCAGAACTGTCAAGCTGTCAAGCCCAGACCTTTACATTTATTTAAAAAAAAAAGGTTGCCAGGGTTGGTAAGAGGTTTAAAAAACCTCAAGCTGTTAAGTAATTTAAATCCCCAGCACTTTAATTTAAAGAAAACACATTTTGTGGCTGTGAGAGTTGAAAATAAATCTGTTCTAGCAATTACACTAGCTGTTTGTTGACATTACCTCAAGGACTATCATTATATTATTATTAATGGTTGGCAGCTCCAATTACACGCAAGAAGCTCAACACCATTCAGGGCAAAGCAGCCCACTTGATTGGCACCCCATTCATCACCTTCAACATTCACTCCCTCCACCATCGATGCACAGTGGCAGCAGTGTGCACGATCTACAAGATGCACTGCAGCATCTTGCCAAGGCTCCTTCGACAGCACCTTCCAATCCCATGACCTCTATCACCTAGAAGGATAAGGGCAGCAGATGCAAGATTCAAGGAGCATGCATGAAAATTACACCATAATTAGAGGCTTCAATTTACATTGAATTATATTTCAGAGATCCTGGGTATAATTTTAACCTAACCTGTCCATAACGAAACTAACAGGATCAGGAGCAACGCTGGTTTAGCACCCCAATCAAAATTGCTCTCCATTGAAGTCAACAATAAGTATATATTGGACAGGGTGTAAAACTGGCATTCCGCCCAATTCCATGGGATTCCTACCCTATGAATTGGGTTAGAAACCAGGGACCAGGATAACTCAGTAAAATCGGCCTACGAAAGTATTACCAAGCAACAACCAAAACATATATTTAGACAGACTAACCGTAGAGTGAATCACATCTTTGGTAATCTGACAAATCCATATCCTCCTCCTCCTCTGGTTCCTCTACCTGTCTACAAGCCCTTGGCAGAAAGGATGAGATTAACAACAATCCTGAGGTGACAAGCTAGAAGCTTTGTGACATGTGAGAAAGCCAGTGATGTAATCAGGGTGTTTCTGCAATCATCAAATTGTGATTCACTGAGTTGTTACATTGCAAGATTTTTAAGATGCCCTAACTGAACAGTGAAATGTGGTTCTGAGGGTGTCACAGAGAGCTACAGAAAATGTTGGAAACAGCAGATCTTAGGCTGAGATCCCACACATGCTTGAGGGAGGCCTCATTCTCTCTCATTTCAGTTAGAAGCTGGTTATAGTCGTTATTTTTTCTGATAGGAGTATGACCTCTTCTTATTGCCTGTATCTCAAGGTCCCTGTAGCAGCGAATGCTTTTCCCGCCAGCAGCAATTGTGGGTTTTCACTCCATGTTGTTCGCTTCCCGTCTCATTAAATATGGATCAGCAGGAAACACGTCAAATGATGGAAGAACTGCCTCTAATTCGCCCATCCTGCCGTGACCTCAGTGGATTATCGTTCCTGGTGCCATATTTAAACTGCATCCAGGCGCAGCTTTCTGAATGTCTTTTTTTATTCATTCATGGCGTGTGGGCTTTGCTGGCTAGGCCAGCATTTATTGCCCATCCCTAGTTGCCCTTGAGAAGGTGGTGGTGAGCTGCCTTCTTCAACCGCTGCAGTCCATGTATGTTAAGAAGGGAGTTCCAGTATTTTGACCCAGTGACAGTGAAGGAATAGCGATATATTTCCAAGTCAGGATGGTGAGTGTCTTGGAGAGGAACTTCCAGTTGGTGGTGTTTCCATCTATCTGCTGTCCTTGTCCTTCTAGATGGTAATGGTCGCGGATTTGGAAGGTGCCGTCTAAGGAGCTTTGGTGATTTCCTGCAATGCATCTTGTAGATAGTACACACTGCTGCTACTGTGCATCGGTGGTGGAGGGAGTGAATATTTGTGGATGTGGTGCCAATCAAATGGGCTGCTTTGTCCTGGATGATGCCAAGCTTCTTGAATATTGTGGGAGTTGCACTTATCCAGGCAAGTGGAGACTATTCCATCACACTCCTGACTTGTGCCTTACAGATGGTGGACAGCCTTTGGGGAGCTTCTGACCTGCTCTTGTAGCCACAGTATTTATATGGCTAGTCCAGTTCAGTTTCTGGTCAATGGTAACCCACCCCAGGATGTTGATAGTGGGAGATTCAGTGATGGTAATGCCATTGAACGTCATGGGGCAATGGTTAGATTCTCTCTTGTTGGACATGGTCATTCCCTGGTACTTCAGTGGCATGAATGTTACTTGCCATTTGTCAGCCCATGCCTGGATATTGTCCAGGTCTTGCTGCATTTGGACATGGACTGCTTCAGCATCTGAGCAGTTGCGAACAGTGCTGAACATTGTGCAATGAACATTCCCACTTCTGACCTTATGATGGAAGGAAAGTCATTGATGAAGCAGCTGAAGATGGTTTGGCCTAGGACACTACACTGAGGAACTCCTGCAGCTGAGATGACTGACCTCCAATAAACACAATCATCTTCCTTTGTGCGAGGTATAACTCCAACCATTGGAGAGTTTTCTCTCTGATTCCCAATGACTCCATTATACTAGGGCTCCTTGATGCCACACGCGGCCAAATGTGGCCTTGATGTCAAGGGCAGTCACTGTCACCTCACCTCTGAAGTTCATCTCTTTTGCCCATGGTGGAACCAAGGCTGTGATGAAGTCAAGAGCTGAGTGATCCTGATGGAACCCAAACTGGATGTCAGTGAGCAGGTTATTGCTAAGCTTGATAACACTATTGATGACCCCTTCCATCGCGTTACTGATGATCAAGAGTAGACTGATGTGGCTGGGTTGGATTTATCCTGCTTTTTGTGGACAGGACATACCTGGGCAATTTTCCACATGGCCAGGTCGATGCCAGTGTAAAAAAGATGCCAGTGTAGCTGTACTGGGACAGCTTGGCTAAGAGCACGGCAAGTTCCGGAGCACAAGTATTCAATACTGTTGCCGGAATATTGTCAGTGCCCATCGCCTTTGCGTTATCCAGTGCCTTCAGCCATTTCTTGATATCGCGTGGAGAGAATTGAATTGGCTGAAGACTGGCATCTGTGATGCTGGGGACCTCTGGAGGAGGCTAAGATGGATTAACCATTCGGCACTTCTGGCTGAAGATTGTTGCAAATACTTCAGCCTTATCTTTTGCACTGATATGCTGGGCTCCCCCATCATTGAGGATGCGGATATTTGTGGGGCCTCCTCCTCCAGTGAGTTGTTTAATTGTCCACCACCAATCGCGACTGGATGTGGCAGGACTGCAGAGCTTAGATCTGATGCATTGGCTGTGGATCACCTAGCCCTGTCTATCACTTGCTGCAAATACTGTTTAGCAAGCAAGTAGTCCTGTGTTATAGCTTCACCAGGTTGACACCTCATTTTTAGGTATGCCTCGTGTTGCTCCTGGCATGCCCTCCTGCACTCTTCATTGAACCAGGGCTGACCCCTGGCTTGATGGTAATGGTAGAGTGGGGGATATGCCAAGCCATGAGGTTAAAGATTGTGTTCAAGTACAATTCTACTGCTGCTGGTGGCCCACAGCGCCTCATGGATGACCAGTCTTGAGTTGTTAGATCAGTTCGAAATCTATCCCATTTAGCACAGTAGGTGTATCCTCAATGTGAAGGCAGGGCTTCGTCTCCACAATGACTGTGCGGTGGTCACTCTTATCGATACTATCATGGACAGATGCAACTGGGGCAGGCAGGTTGGTTAGGATGAGGTCAAGCATATATTTCCCTCTTGTTGGTTCCCTCACCACCCTTTTAGACCCAATCTAGCAGCTATGTCCTATAGGACTTGGCCAGCTCGGTCAGTAGTGGTGCTACCGAGCCATTTAAGTCCCCCACCCAAAGCACATTCTGCACCTTTGTCACCTTCAGTGCTTCCTTCAAGTGGTGTTCAACATGGAGGAGCACTGATTCATCAGCTAAGGGAGGGTGGCACGTGGTATTCAGCAGGTTTCCTTGCTCATGTTTGACCTGATGCCATGAGACTTCATGGGGTCCGGTGTCAATGTTGAGGACTCCCAGGACAACTCACTCCCAGCCACTACTGCTGGTGGGACAGGACATACCCAGGGATGGTGAGGGTGGTATTTGGTACATAATCTGCAAGATACAATTCTGTGAGAGTGGATATGTCAGGCTGTTGCTTGACTAGTCTGTGAGACAGCTCTCCCAATTTTGGCACTAGCCCCCAGATGTTAGCAAGGAGCACTTTGCAGGGTCGACAGGGCTGAGTTTGCCGTTGCTGTTTCCGGTGCCTAGGTTGATGCCGTGTTGGCCGTCTCCTTTTCTTCCTTTTTTGAGGCTTTGTCACGGTTTGATACAACTGAGTGGTGCTAGGCCAGTTAAGAGTCACATGTAGCCCAGACCAGATAAGGACAGCAGCTTTCCTTTCCTAAAGGGCATTAGTGAACCAGGTAGGTTTTTATAACAATCATTCGACTTTTAATTCCGACATCTGCCGTGGTAGGATTCAAACCCGGGTCCCCAGAGCATTACCCTGGACTCTGGCTTACTAGTCCAGCGACAATACCACTACATCATCTGCATCCCACCACTGCTGCAAGAGAGAAGGCCCCACCAAAGCCAAGAAACATTCTGCCCTGCAAGTTCAGTGATGCCTCCAGAAGTGCCCAGCCGATCCCAATCCCATCTTCCTGTGATCCCATCACCTAGAACTCCACATGCCAAGGCGGGTGCACCTGCCCTACAGCAGGAGGCCGAAAGCAGGTTCTTGGCTGTCCAGAGTACTTCCACCAAAGTCATTGCAGACAGTCATTGTACCAGTCAGCAAGTTGCCTCCAACTTCACTGTGGATGTTGGGGATGTACCTAGACGTAGGAGTAGGGTTAGGAAGGGCAAGAAATATTAGAAGCACGACAACGGCATGGGTGTTCACCACATGAAAATACTTCTCACCACTGTAAATAGAAGGCACCCATTTCACATTTGCTCTTGTTTATGCCTCCTCTTTCTGCTGAGCTGTGTTGTAGTCAATCAGGTCCATAGTCCGTCTCTCCACTTGATGCAGATGTCGCTATCATGTGCCTCTGTTCAATGTCTATGCATCCATCTCATCACAGTATGTATCTGTTCTCAGTATATTTCAGACATGAGTGATGCCTCACCCTCAACATAAAGTGTGCTTGTGGCAAGCACTTCGTTCACATGCTTTGCCGGGTTGTGTTACGTTCGTTCTTGGCTGTGCTGTGTGAGATTGAGGCTGAGGTGCCCACCTGACCTGAAAGGTGAAGGTGTGGTGTTGAAGGAGAGATGTTAAACCGCCTGGAAGAGGGTAATAGTTCCTGGAACTCCATGTATTCTCCATCATCCGGCAGAGTTTTCAATCAATGGGCCCATATTCAGAGCTCATGTGCACTCCTGTCTGACTTGCTCATTGCCAACTCTCCAAGTGTACATCTGCTAAGCTCACCAATAAGTGTGAGCACCTACCACAGTATCACAAAATCACAGACTCTAACAGTGCAAAAGAGGCCCTTTGGCCCATTGAGTCTGCACCGACATGTGAGAAACATCTGACCTACCTACTTAATCCCACTTACCAGCACTTGGCCCATAGCCTTGAATGTTATGACGTGCCAAGTGCTCAACCAGGCACTTTTTAAAGGATGTGAGGCAACCTGCCTCCACCACCCTCCCACGCAGAGCATTCCAGACTGTCACCACCCTCTGGGTAAAAAGGTTTTTCTTCACATCCCCCATAAACCTCCTGCCCCTCACCTTGAACTTATGTCCCCTTGTGACTAACCCTTCAACGAAGGGGAACAGCTGCTCCCTACAATCCTGTCCAAGCCCCTCATAGTCTTGTACACCTCGATCAGGTCGCCCCTCAGTCTTCTCTGATCCGACGAAAACAACCCAAGTCTATCTAACCTCTCTTCATAACTTAAATGTTTTATCCTAGGCAACATCCTGGTGAATCTCCGCTTCACTCCCTCCAGTGCAATTACATCTTTCCTATAATGTGGCGACCAGAACTGCACACAGTACTCCAGCTGTGGCCTCACTAAGGTGCTATACAATTCCAACATGACCTCCCTACTTTTGTAATCAATGCCTCAATTGATAAAGACAACTGTCCCATATGCCTTTTTCACCACACCACTAACATGCCCCTCTGCCTTCAGAGATCTATGGATACACACGGCAAGGTCCCTTTGTTCCTCAGAACTTCCTAGTGTCATACCACTCATTGAATACTTACTTGTCAAATTACTCCTTCCAAAGTGTATCACCTCACACTTTTCAGGGTTAAATTCTATCTGCCACTTATCTGCCCATTTGACCATCCCGTCTATATCTTCCTGCAGCCCAAGGCACTCAACCTCACTGTTAACCACCCGGCCAAGCTTTGTGTCATCTGCAAACTTACTAATCCAAACCCACCCCCCCAACATAGTCATCTATGTCATTTATATAAATGACAAATAATAGGGACCTAGCACAGATCCCTGCGGTACGCCACTGGACACTGGCTTCCAGTCACTAAAGCCTCCTTTTGTCATCACCCTCTGTCTCCTACAACTAAGCCAATTTTGAATCCACCTTATCAAATTACCCTGTATCCCATGTGCATTTGCCTTCTTTATAAGTCTCCCATGTGGGACCTTGTCAAAGGCTTTGCTGAAATCCATATAAATTACATCAACTGCACTACCCTCATCTACACACCTGGTCACTTCAGAACATTCTTCAATAGTTTCCCTACCACTGACATGACACTCACTGGCCTATAGTTCCCTGGCTTATCTCTACAACCTTTCTTAAATAGCTGAACCACATTAGCTGTTCTCCAGTCCTCTGGCACCTCCCCCGTGGCCAGGGAGGAATTAAAAATTTGGGTCAGAGCCCCTGCGATCTCCTCCCTTGCCTCCCTCAGCAGTCTGGGACACAAATCATCTGAACCTGGAGATTTGTCCACTTTTAAGCCTGCCAACACCTCCAATACCTTGTCACTCCCTATATCAAGTTGCTTAAGAATCTCGCAGTCTCTCTCCCCGTGTTCGATACCTTCATCCTCATTCTCTTGGGTGAAGATGGATGTGAAGTATTCATTCAACACTTTAGCGATGTCATCTGGCTCCACCCATAGATTGCCCCCTTGGTTCCTTATAGGCCCTACTCTTTCCCTGGTTATCCTCTTCCCATTGATATACTTATAGAATATCTTGGGATTTTCCCTAATTTTACCAGCCAGAGCTTTCTCATATCTCCTCTTTGCTCTCCTACCAAGATCAATGTGCCAGAGATCTGCCCATCATAGCCACATTATTGTCCTGGCGCTTGAAGCTACAACATTGAGTGTTTCCCACCTTGTAGTTGTCTGTATTGCACCCACAAGGCTCTCATCACAATGTAAGGATGCAGCGCTGGGCTATACATTCTGCTTAGCATCCCCTCATCTAAACACTCACTGAGGTCAGCGATGATAAATCCAAATGGTGATGTATTGTGGTCAATGGGACCTTCAAGCATGCTCTCAATGCACACATGTTAGCTTATCGAATTCACAAGGGATAAGGCTGGCCATTATGGGAGACTGTGTTAAAGAGGAGGCATTTTCATGTGAGCGAGTATGTGAACGTGGCCACCCTCAGGTGGTCCACCTCCATTGAAAGGTCAGGCTAAATGCAGGCCTGTATCCCTAACTGAGAATGCTGGATGTCAATGTCATGGAGATGAAGGTGACATAGAGGACTGAATGACCTCGAAATAGATTAACATCAGCAGAACATCCTCGGCTGCCTTGACACAAGTGTCACCTATAAATACCACCATCAAGGTTAAACAAAATGCATTGTTCCGTTACTAGAGATGGATCTTCTAGAGGAGTTTTTTTTATACTTGTTCATGGGATGTGACCTTCGCTGCCTAGGCCAGCAATTATTGCCCATCCCTAATTGCCCTTGTTCAGAGGGCATTTTAAGGGTCAACATTGCTATGGGTCTGGAGTCATATGTAAGGGTGGCAGATTTCTTTCCCGTCTTCTGTGATAGGATTCAAACCTGGGTGCCCAGAGCATTACCCTAAATTTCTAGAATACTAGTTCAGTGATAATATCACTGAAAGATGCCGCTTTGATTTATCATCCTTTGATGACATGCTCCCGAGGCTTCATCATCCTTCAATGGATCAGGACAATAGTGAGCCTATTGGGTACCTACATACTCTCAGATTGAAGCGGATGGTTGAAATGAGAGGGATAGCAATGCTGGAGTTCATGTGGGCCCATGATAGAGGGCACACCCAAGAGGAAACTCAGTACTACTCGTCATCATTGTCATGAAATCTGGTGGCTATGAGGGATATACGTGCATGCCTGCCTCGTGTCGGCTGAGCTGTACCTCACCTTCCTCGACCTCATTGCACTTCTCCCTTTCGATGTTCTTCTCATCAGAGGAGACATGCAGCTTTTTTTTATTTGTTCATAGAATGTGGCCATTGCTGGCTAGACCACCATTTATTGCCCATCCCTAATTGCCTTTGTTCAGACGGCATTTAATAGTCAACCACATTGATTTAGGTCTGGAGTCGCATGTAGGTCAGACCAGGTAAGGACAGCAGATTTCCTTCTCTAAAGGACATTGATGAACAAGATGGGTTTTTACGACAATCAGCAATGGTTTCATGGAGTAGAATTTTCCGCTCGGCATATGGCACACGCCCATGTAATAATGCATGATAATGACGGGTGAGCATCCCAACGCCATTGTGCACTCTCATGATATTTCAGTCAGTGGGCGCACACAAGAGTTGGCAGTGCACCCGCCAACAATTAAGACCATTAATGTAGCAATTGACAGCGATTTTTCGCTACCCATCCAACGTTATGGTTGGCAGGCAGGCAAATTAGCCATACGGCCTTTGTATTTTTGAGGAAACTTCATCCAAGAGTGGGATCACAGCCGCCCACCGACCCGAAAATTCTGCCCATTGTCATCATCAGACTTTTAATTCCAGATATTTATTGAATTCAAATTCCACCATCTGCCATGGTGGGATTTGAACCCAGGTCCCCAGAGCATTACCCTGGGCATTTAGATTACTAGCCCAATGATGATAACACTACACCGCTGCCTCCACTGGCTCCTCCATGTCAGCATCCGGAAAGTCCTCCGTTCTTTGCAGTGCCAAGTTATGCAGCGCACAGCAAGCCACAATGATCCATAAGACCCTCTGGGGAGTGTACTGGAGTACTCTGCCAGATCTGTTGAGGCATCAGAATCACATCTTCAAGATGCCAATGCTCTGCTCTACCAATTTTAGGGTCACGGCATGAACATCATTGTACCTTCTCCTAGCTGGATCTTCTGTCTGACGCACGGGTGTCATCAGCCACATCCTTTGCAGGTGCACTTTGTCACCAACCCTGGAGCCTGTGTGGCCCCTCAGAAATGTTCGGGATCTGCGATCTACTCATGATGTAGGAGTCATGGCAATTTCCCAGGTATCTTGCGCACCCCTGAATGATTTGTTTCTTGCGGTCACAGACAAGCTGAACATTGAGCAAGTGTTCTATTTCCTTTCCTACTGATATATTGGATTGCCTGTTGCCTTGCCAGGGAGGTTTTATAGCCACATGAGTGCAGTCAATGGCACCCGTGAAAATCTGGATAAAGCAGCAAAGTCCAGTTCTTTGGCATCCAGGCTAGCTTGATCTCCAGTGAAGTGCACGTAATTGTGAGCCTTGGCAAAAAGGGCATATGTTTCCCCCTATATGCACTTGTGCATGGAAGCTTGAGAAATGCCATAGGGGTCCACAGTGGAGCCCTGGAAAGAACCACTCATGTAGAAGTTAAGAGTGGTGGTGATTTTCAGAGCCACTGGCAATGGATGTCCTCCCAGTCCCCATGGCATCAAATCCTGGAGAATGTGGCAGATGTGAGCCACCAGATCCCTGGACATACGGAGGCGTCGGTGACACTGTCTCTCACTCATCAGCAGAAAAGACATGCAAGCTCTGTACACCCTTGGTCTTGGGAACCACCTACACACAAAGTATCTGTGAGCCTCATCCTCTACATCCAGAGGGGGCCTTGCAGCCCCTTATTCATTAGGGTAACACCTCCCTTTGGCAAGCCTGGAATCGCTGTCACAATCTTCTCTGCTTTCTCTCCTACCTGTATGCAATTATGCAGACAGCAATAAATGCTGCTTCATCTTCCTGAAGGTCTCTCCTATGCAGGATCAATGTGAAAAAGATACGAGTGAGCATCAGCCTCCAAACGTCCTACTGATGACTAGTGAGTAACTGTGGGTTCAAGGGCTTGGTACCAGTGTCACACCTATTTGCCACTGAAATCCTGGCCAACACAACGTCAATTTCAAGGATCATATTATACTTCCCTCCCACCTTTACATGACAAACTACAATGTGATTACTTTGGCCAGGTGCTGAGTGCTGCTTTTAGCCCAGGGACTGGGATCCTCATTCAGTCTAAGACTACATTCTTTGGAATACAGATGAGGGCAAATGTTTAGTGAGACAGTGAGATTATTTCTGGGAGGAGAGGGGGGGCACTGAGGGTCTCCATCTGTGAATCTGCCAACGCCAAGATTTTTAGCTCCTGCTTTGAACAGGCATCTGCAGCTTGTCCAGTCGCCCACTTGCTCTTGACTTCGTTATCGCTCTGGGGAATTTCCATGCTCGGAACAAGGGGTTATTACAAGGAGATCGATTAGTGACACGATTCGGGATTAGTCTTACATTAATGAGCTTTAACTTTTTTAATTCTTCTGATTCCCTGCATTGTCATTGAAAGGCTCCTATCATTTGTCAGAAGTGCACCTTTCCTCATTTGGTAACACAACGTTCAGTTGGGTGCCTTTTAATCTGTCTCCTAGAAGTGCACCACTCCTCCTCGAGGCCCTCAGATCCCTCCCCACTACAGTTATTTCTGAGTTGAATTTTCTACTGCGCCATCGCTTCAGGTTGCAAGATGGTTGTGCTGAGGTTTTACTGCCAGGCCAGTGTGGGCCCTCCCCTGTGTGACCGTGAAAATCCCTACCATTGTCCTGCAGGAGCAGAACGTTCAGTTTCCCTCTATCCAATAACTCTTGGTCCTCCCCCCTATAATCCTTAATCCCATTGTGATTGTGGTGGATATCCCTGTGTGACCCCCTGAATCATTTGAGGTGGATAAGCCTGAACGCCATGCTGACCTTACTCTTCCCCATCTTGAGGCCTATTACACAGTGATCGCTCCCGCCATGAGACCTTCAAGTGCCCCTACACTACCTTTTCCCCATCCAAAGGTTACAGGTGCTTCCTCTGACTGAGTGTGCGCCATCTGTCGCCCAGTATTATGCCAGATACTCCCCTGGACCAATACGTGTGATATTACGACCACACCCTGCGCACAACTTGTGGGGCTCAACTGACACTGGACGAACATGCCCTCTACCTCCCTGGACTGGGACAAAAGTCTTTGCAAGCTCAGTGAAGCATTTTTTCACTCCTTGATCCTCCCATTCTGGCCCCAACTCACTTATGCCCTTCTGTCAGAGATCCCTTCCCCATTGTGGCCCAGAGGATGCTTCGTTCCAACACTGCGCACCCTTTCCACAGTCTCCCTACACCCCAGTTGAGCCCTTGCCCTGCACCCCCTTTTCTTGTGTCTGTCGTCTTCATCCACACCTCTCAGTCGAGACCTTGTCCTGCAGCACATTACACCCACCCCAGCCTTACTGCTGGTCTGGTATGTAAAGCCTTGCCTCGGGAAATCCCCTGAATGCAATGTGGTGTTGCCTGCGAAGGTTGGCACAGGGTTCGAGGCACCTTGAGCACTGAGTGAATCAAGGTAGGTGAACAAACCTCAAAGTCACAAGCGAAGTGCAAATCACCAGGTGCATGTCACTTATATGGGGTTGTGAAACATGCTGGTCTAATTAGATGCCAACATGGTCTATAATCAGATAAATGCTTCACTGAGCATGCAAAGACTTTTACTGATCCAGTATGGGAGGTGATCCTGGCGAGCTACCTTGATAATGAGTGTTCACAACATTCAAATCTATTCAAATGGCGTACCTGATATGGCAAGGCAGGAAATGCACTCCTCCATTAAGGTCTCGAGCATTTGAGTCTACGCCAACAGGAAACTGATATTTTCACTCCGTGATATTTTCCACTCCCGCCCACCACAATACCCGCTGCAGATGGGAGCAGAAAATCTCGCCCAAGGTCTGTAGCACTGTTGAGGTGTCAAGTTGTTTAAATCCCCGGCCCTTTAAAATTAAAAAAAAATCAGCCTAACTGGCAGTGAGAGCTGTCAAGTTATTTGAATTCCCTGCGCTTAAAAAAATTTGAAAAAAAAACTGCCTGTCTGTATCAATGAGAGATGAAACAAACCTGTTCTAGCAGTTAGAATAGCTGTTTGTTGACGAAAGCCAAAGGGCTCTCATTATATCATTACAATCTGCTTTCCAGAACCTACCATTATCACAGTAGGGGGTTGTAAGTTCACGGTTTGATTGACAGGTGTTGCGAAAACCATATCTTCATGAACAGGATTCTTCTTTTAAAATTTGGAAGGACATTGTATTATTTGGAGCTTTTGATGCTGGAGTATGTTTTAAAAAGGTCATTAATTCACATTGGAACTGTCAACAAGCATTCCTATTGCAAGAAATCACCTGATCAGGATGGTCCTTGAGGGGGGGTGGAGAAAAGAGCTGTGTTTTTTTTTGAATTGCAAGTACTTTAATTGATGGACAAAAAAATTGGTTTAAAGGCAAAAAGCTAGTGAATTACTGGGAATCACATGACAGGGATGAGCTTTAAGTTTTTGAGTTCAGTTGAGACCTAACTGAGGAAGTAAAATCTACCCAGCTCGCCTTCTTGCCTTGCCTGAAATAAAGTGGTCGTCAATATCCAGCTAAAAATCACTAGCTCAGTGGAGCTTGTCTGTTTTTGGAAACCAGAGAGGCTGAAACAAGAGGGATTGACCCAGTAATATTCTCCGCCATACTCTGTTGGTGAAAACTTCCAGGCATCTACCGGCACCACCGGCTAATCTTCACACAAGGGAGCTCCAGATCGACAGTGTTGAGACCCTGTGAACTTTATCCTTTATTCTATAACGCCTATCCTCTAAAGCCCATCCCTGAAGAGAGGCCTTACCTGTTTGTCCTTTGTTTGTGGAAGCATTGCTAAAACTATACAAATTAGATCACACCTAGAATACTGTGAACAGTTTTGGTCCCCTTATTGAAGGAAGATATACTGTCATTGGAGACAGTCCAGAGAAAGTTCACTAGGTTGATCCTGGGGCTGGAGAGATTTTCTTATGAGCTTCTTCATCAATGACCTTCCTTCCATCATAAGGTCAGAAGAGGGGATGTTGGCTGATGATTGCACAATGTTCAACACCAATCACGACTCCTCAGATACCGAAGCAGTCCATGTCCAAATCCAGGCTTGGGCTGACAATTGGCAAGTAACATTCGTCACACACAAGTGTCAGGCAATGACCATCTCCAACAATAGAGAATCCAACCATCGCCCCCTGATGTGCAATGGCACTACCATCAATGAATCCCCCATTATCTACATCTTGGGGGTTATCATTGACCAGAAACTGAACTGGACTAGCCATATAAATACTGTGGCTACAAGAGCAGGTCAGAGGCTAGGAATCGTGCGACGAGTAACTCACCTCCTGACTCCCCAAAACCTGTCCACCATCTACATGGCACAAGTCAGGAATGTGATGGAATGCTCCCCATTTGCCTGGATGAATGCAGCTCCCACAACACGCAACCATCCACGACAAAGTAGTCTACTTGATTGGCATCGCAACCACAAACATTCACTCCCTCCATCACCAACGTACAGTAGCAGCAGTGTATACCATCTACAAGATGCACTGCAGAAATTCACCAAGGCTCCTTCAACAGCAACTTCTAAACCCACGGCCACTACCATCAAGAAGGACAAGAGCAGCACAAAGATGGGAATACCGCCACCTGGAAGTTCCCCTCCAAGTCACTCAACATTGTGACTTGGAAATATATCGCCGTTCCTTCACTGCTGCTGGGTCAAAATCCTGGAATTCCCTTCCTAACAGCAGTGTGGGTGTACCTACACCACACGGACTGCAGCGATTCAAGAAGGCAGCTCACCACCACCTTCTCAAGAGCAACTAGGGATGGGCAATAAATGCTGGCCCAGCCAGGGAAGCCCACATCCTGTAAATGAATAATAAAAAAAATCATCACGCACTGGGCATGCCCATAAAATGAATACATTAAACAAAATTCAGGGGAAGCAGTGCAATAAACTATTTACAGGTACACAAACTCTATAACTTCAAAAACAAATAAACAAATCTGTGAATAACTACACTTGGCAAAACAACAGATGACCTTTTTTTTCTCTTTAAACTATATTTATAAATCAAATCTAACAACTCATCTTCTACGTGTGATCTGATTGGAACTACACCACAGTGGTTAAATCACAGAATCACAGAATTGTTATAGACAAAAGGAGGCCATTTTGTAAGGGCGTGAGAGTCCTTGCGGAGTCTCACTTAGGTTCGGAACCTATTCTGAATGTAACAGGAATGAGTGACAATGCCAAGTAATATTAAAACAATAATTTTATTGAATATTGAACAATGATAAATTGATAATATAGAGAGAAAGAAGAAAGAAAGATAACTTCATTGAATGGAGAAAACACTTTGTATATATATCAGAAGAGAAGAAAAAAAACAATTTTTTCAAAGCACAAACAATAACCCCAAAATGGTCTGTTCCTCAACAGCTCTTCAAAATGGAAAACCCCAAATTAATCTGTTCCAAGACAGGAGCCTAATTTAGTAAAATGCCCCTTGGTACAAACATTACCAAATCTGAATAACCTTACATGGGGTTGGACTCTTCAGCCAGTCACACCAATGTCCCTTCTTCCATAATCCACTCTGGCTGCAGCAGTGAACGCTGGAAGTAGTATCCCTTTATGCCAAATTTTGGGCTCTATTCCTTTCTTTCAAGGCCTTGTGCAGGTGTTCCCAAAATATAGGTCTGAATAACCATGAGTCTTTATGAACCATTCTCACAGACTTTACAAAGTCTGCAGGTTTCACAGAACTCAAGCTGTTTACACATCCTTGATGGTCTCTCGAATGTACAGTGTCCATCAGTCAATTTCAATCTCGCTGACTGCCCCAAGTGTAAAGCCATTCATTCTCCTGGCTTGTAGTTCAATAGTCATCAGGGTCAATACAGTAAGAACAGTTCCTTTTCATAAACAATGGATAAATAACTTTGTTTTCCAATGGCACATCAAGGGAAAAAAGACAATCTTTAGTCAAAACAGCAGCTGTGAATATGAAGCGCAAGAAAAATCCTTGGGAAAAGTCCAAGTCTACAGTTAATAATATTATTGATTATATAATTAATCAATAATCAAAGCACAATCACACCTAGGTTTAAATCAATCTCTACAAAGTAAGATTCAATTAAGGTTTACTTAAAAATCAAAAGTGAAGCAGAAATAAAATTTCAATTGAATCTGCCTCCATCACACTCTCAGCAGTGCAATCCAGACCCTAACCACTCACTTCATAAAACTTTTGCTTTTTATTTATTACATTAAATCTGTGCACTCTCATTCTCGAACTTTCCATCAGAGGGAGCTGTTTCTCTCTATCTAGTCTGAGCAGACCTACATGATTTTGAATACCTCTATCAAATCTCCTTTCAACATTCTCTCCAAAGAAAACAGTCCCAACTTCTCCAATCTATTTTCATAACTGAAGTTCCTCATCCCTGGAACCATTCCTGTAATTTTTTTCTGCACCCTCTCTAATGCCTTCACATCATTCCTAAAGTACAGCACCCAGAATTAGACACAATACTTTGGCTGAGGCCAAACTAGTGACTTATACAAATTCAACATAAACTCCTTGCTCTTGTATTCTGTGTCCTTATTAATAATGCCCAGGACACTATATGCTTTACTAATTGCTCTCTCAACCTGTTCTGCCACCTTTAATGATTTATGCACATATACAGCCAGGTCCCTCTGCTCCTCCACCCACTTTAGAGTTATACCTTTTATATTGTCTCTCCATGTTCTTCCTACCAAAATGAATCACCTTACACTTCTCTGCGTTGAACTTCATCTGCCACCCTCCCACCCATTCCACCAATTTGTCTATGTCCCTTTGAAGTTCTACACTATCCACCTCAAAGTTCACAATGCTTCCACGTTTTGTAACATCTGCAAACTTTGAAATTGTGCCCTGCACATCAAGGTCTAGGTCATTAATATTTATCGGGAAAAGCAAAGATTCCAATACCGACCCCTGGGGAACACGACAACAAAACTTCCTCCAGCATGATAAACATCCATTAACCTGTTTCCTGTCGCTCAGCCAATTCCGTATCTATGTTGCTACTGTCCCTTTTATTCCGTGAGCTATAACTTTGCTCACAAGTCTGTTGTTCAGCACTGTATTAAACGCCTATTGAAAGTCCATGTAAACCAGATCAACAGCATTGCTTTCATCAACCCTCTGTTACCTCTTCAAAAAACTCCAGCAAGTTAGATAAACATGATTTTCCCTTAAGAAATCCATGCTGGTTTTCCTTAATTAACCAGCATGTGTCCATGTGATTATTAATTTTGTCCTGAATTATTATTTCTTGGGGTTTCCCACCACCAAAGTTAAATTGACTGGCCTGTAGTTGCTGGGCTTACCTTTACACCATTTTTTAAACAATGGTGTAACCTTTGCAATTCTCCAGTCCTCTGGGACCACTCCGGAGTCTAAGGAAGGCAGAAAAATTACGGCCAGTGCCTCTGCAATTCCCTTACTTCCCTCAGTATACTTGGATGCATCTCATCCAGTCCCCATGCCTCATCAACTTTAAATAGATAACCTATCCAATACCTCCTCTTTTTTCAATTTTAAACTCTTCTAGAGTTTGAATTACCTCATCTTTTACCATGACCTGAAGAGCATTTTTCCTTCGTAAAGAAAGATGCAGAGTAGTCATTCACTACCTCAGCTATGCCCTCTGCCTCCATATTTGAATCCCCTTTTTAGTCCCTAATGAGCCCTACTCCTCCTTTTACCACCTTTTTACTATTTAAATGCCGATAGAAAACTTTGGAATTCCTTTTTATGCTAGCTGCCAGTCTCTTTTCATACTTCCTCCTTGCTCTCCTCTGAACCTTCTGTTTTCAATTCTAATTTCTACCTGACACCAGTCATAAGCACACTTTTTCTGCTTTAACTTAATTTCCATCTCTTTGCCACCCAGGGAGCTCTGGGTTTGTTTTCCCTACCTTTTGCTTTTGAGGAAATATACCTCGACTGTGCCCGAATCATCTCTACTTTGAAGGTAGCCCATTGATCAGCTACTGTTTTTCCTGCCAACCTTTGACTCCAATTTATTCAACCTAGAGCCCATCTTACCCCATTGATTTTGACTTTCTCCCAGTTATTGTTTTCTTATTCTAGACTGTTCTTTGTCCGTTTCCACAGTCAGCCTCAAACGTATAATACAACGATCACTGTCACCTAAATGTTCTCCTACTGACAATTGCACTACTTGACCCATCCCATTTCCAAGAACAAGGTCTAGCGCACTGCTAGACCTTGTTCTTGGAAATGGGATGGGTCATTCAACTGGGGACATACTTGAGGAAAATTTTCCTGAACACGCTCTAGAAACTCTTGCCCCTCTCTGCTCTTTACACTACTACTTCTGCTCTTTACACTACCACTATCCCCATCCATATTTGGATAAAGTCCCCCATAAATACTCTACAATTTTTGCACCTCTCTGTAACTTCTTTTAAAGTTTGTTCCTCTACATCCTTCCCATTAGTTGGTTACTCTATAGTTCTTGCACAACTTTGCGATTTCCTCACAAATTTGCTCCTCTCTCAGTACTTGGACAACTATAGAATACCTCCAGCAGTGAAATCATACCATTCTTAATTCTCACCTGTAACCAAATGGATTCTGTCCTTGTCCGCTCAAGGGCATTCTCCCTTTCCAACACAATAATGTCTTCCCTAATCAGCCCTCCTCCCCTTTTTCCTTCCCTATATTTTCTGAACACATTTTTTGTGCCCTTGAATAATAAGCACTCAGTCTTCACCATATTTAAGCCATGTTTCCATTATTGACATAACATCATCTTCCCACATGCTTTTAGCTCACGGTGTGTGTCCATGTTTTCTGATCTCTGCCTCAAGCACAGTTGAAGCCTAAATACAAAACAACTGTTCCTCTATTTCTGGGCTTCATCATTCCATGTGCTTTCTCCCTTATATAGGGGCTAGGAAGCCTGCAACTAGTAACTCACCTCCTGACTCCCCAAAGCCTGTCCGTCATCTATAAGGCACATGTCAGGAGTGTAATGGAATACTCCCCACTTGCCTGGATAAGTTCCAACAACACTCAACTTGACAGTGTTCAGGATAAAGCAACCCACTTGATTGGCACCACATCCACAAACATTCACTCCCTCTACCACCAACGCACAATAGCAGCAGTGTGTACCATCTACAAGATGCACTGCAGAAATTCACCAAGGCTCCTTAGGCAGCACCTTCCAAACCCTCGGCCACGACCATCTAAAAGGACAAGTGCAGCAGATAGATGGGAACACCAGCACCTGGATGTTCTCCTCCAACTCATTCACCATCCTGACTTGGAAATATAACGCCATTCCTTCACTGTCACTTGGTCAAAATCCTGGAGCTCCCTCCCTAACAGCACTGTAGGTGTACCTATACCACATGGACTGCAGCGGTTCAAGAAGGCAGCTCACCACCATCTTCTCAAAGGCAACTAGGGATGGGCAATAAATTCTGGCCCAGCCAGCGAAGTCCACATCCCCTGGATGAATTAAAAAATGATAAGGCAGTTAATAGATCTTCCCCAACAACCCCTCACCGCTTCCCATAAATGTACTTTCTATTCAAATATGTCATTGTTTAAGTCACTGCCTTTTTCAAGTTTAATGACAACCACAGAAAGACTGGAAACACGCAACCATTGTGCTTAAAAGTAAATAAATATGGCATATTTCACAATCACTGTTATTTAGTTGTACAATTAGACCAACTCAGAAGCAAGTGTGATACCACCATCTTCAGCTGCCACCCGGATTAATCATTCACAGACGCTGAGTTTTAAATCATTCGTATTGTGAAACTGAATTCAATAAAATTGGTCGTGGGTTAGGGCCAGGAAAATATCCAAGAACACCGCTAGAAAGTTGTAGGGATCCAACTGGTTTACTAATATCCTTCAGGAGAGGGAACTTGACACCTTATCTGATCTAGAATTCCCATATTCTGGAAGGTTTCATCACATGACCTCCCATCCCTAACTGGGCCACCCCTCAAAAATCACAGAATGTTAATGGCACAGGAGGCCACTCTGCCCATCGTGTCTGCACAGGCTCTCATAATGAGCATTATGACTCAGTGCCATTGCCCTGCCTTTTTCCCATACCGCTGCACATTGTTTCTATTCAAATAATCATCTAATGCCCTCTTGAATACCTCGATTGAACCTGCCTCCACCACAATTCCAGGCAGTGCATTCCGGACCCAAACCACTTGTGTAAAAAAGTCTTTTTCTCACATCACAATTGCTTCTTTTGCAAATCACTTTAAATCTGTGCCCTCTCATTCTTGATCCTTTTACAAGCTGGAACAGCTTTTCCCTCTCTACTCTGTCCAGCCCCATCATGATTTTGAACATTTCTATCAAACTCCTCTTAGCCATGGCTAAGTCTTAGCCAACAATTTTAGATCATGAACTCTCTCTTCCATCCCCACCCCCTTTCCGGTCCCCCCCTTTTTTCCAATAATTTATATAGATTTTTCTTTTCCCACCTATTTCCATTATTTTTAAATGTATTTCCATCCATTGTTTTATCTCTACCTTTTAGCCTATTTTGATCCCTTCCCTTCACCCCAACCCACCCCCACAAGGGTTATCTATACCTTGCTTGTCCTGCTTGCTACCCTTAATTAGCACATTCCTTAGATAATATCACCATCTTCAACACCTCTTTGCCCTTTTGTCTATGGCATCTTTTGGCTATCTCCACTGGCCCTCTATCCAGCTCTACCTATCCCACCCCCACCCCCACCCCCCCTTAAACCAGCTTATATTTCACCTCTTTCCTATTTTTACTTAGTTCTGTTGAAGAGTCATATGGACTCGAAATGTTAACTGTGTTCCTCTCTACAGATGCTGCCAGACCTGCTGAGTTTTTCCAGGTATTTTTATTTTTGTTTGGGATTTCCAGCATCCGCAGTTTTTTGCTTTTATCTCCTCTTAGCCTTCTTCTCTCCAAGGAGAATAGTCCCAACCTCCCCAATCTATCTTTGCAGCTAAAGTTTCTCATCCTTGAAACCATTCTTGTAAACCATTTCTGCACTCTCTCCAATGTGTTCACCTCTTTCCTATAATGTGGCGCCCAGAACTGTCCACAACACTCCAGCTGAGGTCTAACGAGTGCCTTATATAAATTCAGCATAACCTCCTTGCTCTTGTACTCTATGCCCCTATTAATAAAGCTCAGCATACTATATGCTTTGTTAACTGCTTTCTCCACCTGTCCTGCCACCTTCAATGATCTATGCACATATAAACCCAGGTCTTTCTGCTCCTGCGCCCACTTCAAAATTTTACCCCTTATTTTATATTGTTTGTCCATGTTCTTCTTACCAAAATGCATCACCTCATCCTTCTCCACATTGACTCTCAGTAAGACTCCTACTATTGAATGCCAGGCACATCCATTCTCTCCATAAGCCGCCTTCCCTCATTGATTCAATGAGTCCTGACTGTTAAACAGTCATCTCCCACCACCCACTTATATTTTATAACTAATGAACAAATTTAGACAAAGAAACTGAGGGTGGAATTTTCTGCTCCCCCAGTGGCAGGAATCATGGTGGGTAGGCACACAAAATTTGAAGTGATGGCAAAAGTCAGTTTCCCACTGGCAGGAAATTATGTTGGAATTGTCCCCTCCCTACTTTCATAGCAGGTCAAGCTCCTGCTGCTCCATGTCGGGAACCATATTTACATTACTTTGCACTTCATAAATGCTCACTAAAAATGCTGCCTGCTGGAATCATGTTCTCACTCCAAATTTAAATGCCCTGCCAGCAGATAATTAGAACGGTCTCTGTTTCCTGATCAGGTATAAGTCGCAAGCATCTGGTGAACTTCACTTCACCAGTAACTATGAGGTATGTAGACGCTTCTTTCGCCTACCTTTCATAGTAGTGCTGCGACATATCAGTGCTTTTATGAAGCTGCACCAGGGCTGATGCGTGGGAGTCAATACCAGCAGGGAGGGGGAAGACAGAGACATGACAGTGGGGGAATGGGTGGAGTACTGGAGGCAAGGGAGAAAACACAGGCATGACGGGGTGGGGGGGTGGGGATGTGAGTGGAGCATGGGAGGGAAGGGCAGAATACAGATACTTGACTGGGGTGTTGGGGGGCTGGTTTGCAATTGTCAGAGGTCAGAGGTATAGAGGGTTACCACCCTGTGTGAGACAGTCTTGGGACTGAGAACATAATGTCAAGGGCAGAATCAGAAAGCCAGTCCTCGGGCTAATGCTGTACTATCAGGGGCAGATTAAGAAGGCAGCCTTGGGGCTGAGCGGGCCATGCATGGTATGCATGGTACGCATGTCTTGGTCCTGGTCTGGGAGGGGTAAAGCCTCTCTAGGCATGCTGTGCAGGGTTTGGTCAGTGTGCTACAGAGGTTGGTTCTAGGTGTTGCAGGATCAGATCACACAGGCAAAATCAGGGGAAGCATCTGAATCTGGTAACGGGGGGAGCTGGTACATCATGGGCTGGTATTGGAAGGTCTCATGGGGTCCCAGAAAGTCAAGGTACATGTGGCTTCAAAAAGGGGGTCAAGTAAACATAAGGCATGGACACATCAACAGGAAAGGGTTTGGCGTGTTGATGGAGGGTGCACAAAAACATCAACATAAACATAAATGAAGATTGGCTCCAGGGTAACGGGAGAGGCAATTGAGTGATTGGAGGAAGGGGAATTTGGATGTGGTGAGGATGGAGGAGGGACTTAGAGTATAACAGGAGGAGGCTGAATACTGGCCTCAAAACAGAAACTGCAGTAACACCAGCTTGATGCAGATCTCGAATGACAGTTGAAAAATGAAGTTTGAAAAAAATTGCCCAGGGAGAGGGTCAGAGGACATGAGGGAGGAGTCAACCACTGCAATTTTGGGGCATATTGAAGAGGCATGCTAATTTTCAGCTTGAGTCCTGCAGGTCATGGCTCTGCTGAGATCTGTTAACATGTGTCTAATGCCAATTCAAGCAGTTTGGCACCTTAACTCTTGGAGTGCATTCAGCCGCAGTCAGCAAGAAGCAGCAGAAATATTTGATTTGGTCTGACTGCCCACATGTTAGTAATGGTGATACGTAAAGAGGGAATGGGGTGCAAACTAAAGGGACACAGCCGTTGGGCATAAGCATCAAGCTGTAGACAACATTACATATATCCATTTCAATGGTCATGTCTTACTGGCCGCAACTTTTGCAGTCATGAAATCGGATCGAGACTGGGCTAGTGTCTAGGCTAATGGCAACAGGTTGACAATAGCCTGACTGAGGGTGAGAGCACATGGCTGTATTCAACCTGTTCAAAGACCCATTGCAAATGTGCAGTCACATCGGAGGGGGATGCTCAGCCACCTGTAAACCTTCAAGATGTGCATCAGCTACAAGGGGTGGCCTGGGGATGATATGTCATTAATGACAGGAGGTCTGCGATTCTAGTCTGGCCTTATGTTGTGCCGACTGAGGGAGGATATTCCAGGCTAAGCTGCAATCATGTCCCCGTTCTATTTGTCCACAAATACACGGAGGAATATACAATGCGGGCTGCAGGCAATGCTGATAGCTCGGATGCAAGCGAGAAGAAAGACCCGCAGCCATAGTGCACAGGTCAAGGAAGAGTGTCGCCCTGAGGATCTAGAGCCAGCGGGGGCCAACAAAGACCCTGATGTTGCTGAGGATGAACCACATCCACTGAGGCGTGGGCCTGACCAAGGGTCTAGAGAAGGCGTCTATCATGCATAGAGATGAGCAAAAACAGTGCTAAAGATGCCTGAGATTTTCAAGGGTGGATTATATCTGCCAGATCCTCTGTGATAAGGTCACTCTGTGTGAGCTAGGAGGTTAGTTAGATTGAGGGTCTCACTGAAGGTACTGCTGCTCTTAACGTTTTTTGCCAGCGGATTATTCCAAGGTTCCATTGGTGACAGCTGAGAAATATCGCAATCCTCCAGTCATAAATGCATAAGGCAGGTCACCAAAGCCCTTTTCAAAAAGGCACACAATTACATCTAGTTCTCCACAGATGAAGCCAGTCAGATTGCCAGAGCAGTGGGATTCACAACAATCTCCAGCTTTCCACAAGTATACCATCAACTGCACACGTATGGCCTTCAGAGATCCGTGGCAGCAGTACCAATCAATAGAAAAGGCTTTCACTCTCTCAAAGTGCAGCTGATCTCTGATCACCAAAAGCAGATTACACAGGCTTATGCGAGGTACCCTAATAGCTTGACCGATGCTTACATCTCGAGTTACTCAGGTGTGAGTAACACATAGATCTTTGAGTGTCCTCAGCACATTCAGGGCTGGCTTATCAGTGATAAAGGCTACCCCCAAAAGATGTGTGTCATATCCCTAAGACCTGAAAGAGTGAACTGTTTCAATCAAACCTTTTTGCTTATTTAAAAAATGGACCTTTCTGAACCAAAAGATGATTACTACAGGTCATATGATTCACAAGTTGGCTACAGTTTCTGGAAATTTCCAACAGCAGTACAGGGTAAAAGCTCAACCCTCATCCTTGTGAAATCTCACACCTCTCATTATGAGGACACATTAAAATCAACAAAACTAGGGACCAACAGCTGATCTGTCTCCTCAGCCTGGTCCGATAACAACGGAAACGCCATCGAAACTCGTTATACCTGCTGAGGTGCTAATAGCCACCATCCATCTCCTAAGGTCAACAATGGATTTTGACCAGAGGCATAGAAACTGCTGGTTAGCCTGCAACTGACTTATTAATGGGCATCACATGACCTAAGCTTCTTGCCTTTGGAAAGTTTTAAGATTACGTTTCTAGAGTCACAACTCAGTCTACTCCAGGGTCAAAACTCCAGTCTGCAAACATTAAAGCAGAGCCTCAGGCTGACCAACAGCCTGCATCAAGTCTAAGGCTCCTCAGAGCCTGTTTCTCTGGAAGATTCCTGCCACTGCTGCCGAGCAGGCCAAGTTTTGGTATACCAAACTCATCTCACAGTGCCATCAACTTTAAATGAATTCTGCAAATCCTGCTTCAGCTAGCTGAACTGTACTTCTTTCATGAAGGAACCCTCAATGGATCTGACTTTCTGGACTCTGGCAACTAAATGAACTGATCTATGAGTCTTTTTCGTTTAGGTTATTCATAGTTGTAAAAACTCCTCTTTCCCATCTTCTTATTGGCCTGCATCATAATGGTTTCCTACACCCTACACAACCTGGCACGGCAAAGGGGAGATGAATTGCCACATAGAGAGATGGAGGGCCTGCATATGTCCTGAAATGAGGAGGAGGCAGAAAGAGGTGACATCGAGGAGGGCGAGCATGACGATGCCCCGCAGGAAGAGGCTTGCTGCATAAGCAAGACATGGCAGATGTGCCCGTGAGACCCTTATAGTGATAAGGTTCCAGAACTATGAAGGTTAAAACTAACTCTTACGAGCGAATTTCAGCTGTCCCTTCGATACAGGATCGACATCAATGCCTTCTTTGTAATCCACAACATCTCACAAAAGGACATCAATTTCATAATCAGTGGTCACAATTGTGCATTACGATGGTGTAAAGAACATATCTTTTTATTTCTGTTAGACTGTGGATTAAAATTACAATGGCAGTTTGAAGGACATGTCCACTAGAACAGTGTGAGGGATATATATAATGTTCCTGTCCTGGAACAGTGTGCGCCATGAAAGACAGGATGGTGCCAAGAAGGAGTCTAGTCTAATGGGCAACTGCCTGGCAGCAACATTTTAATTGGCTCCTGACCAGGTGACCAGGGTTTGTGTGAGAGCAGTGCAGCAGAACAGCTCCTACTCTGAAAGGAAAAAGACCTAAAAACCCTCTCTCTCCTGTGTGTGTAAGATTCCAGTAGTTCTAAAATAATAGCTAGCTGGCTTCTTCTCTTCATATTTCTATAACCTGTTCTCTCTCTAAAACCCCTGTCAAGAGACAAAGTGGAAAATCACTGTTAGAGACATTGAAAGGCAAGTGCTCAACCAGTGAACTAAAGACTGAAAGTCCTGGAAGACCACCTCATCTCATCAACAAAGAACTGAAAGAAATTTGGAAGACATCGATCAAATTCAGCCCATCAAATCCTGTACACCAGAATTGGTGCTATTGAACTGTTTTATCCCACCCTTAACATCCATGTTTTTGTGTGTCTTATGTCTCTTGTATGTGTATAGGGATTTAAGAAGGGGTAGAGTTTAGGTTATGGAGTTAGAAATTGGCAGTTCATGTTTCTTTCTTATGCCACTGGTTAAAGCCAATTTGTTCAATAAATAGTTATTTACTTATTAAGTTTACAAACCTGGTGCTCACATTCTGTTAACCTAAATTAACCAGTTAGGTGGGTTGATCAAACTTTTTCACATTTGTCACGACTCGGGGAGCAGTGGGGCTTGATATTGCAGCGCACCATCCGCAGTGAGTCGTGACAAAGTCTGGGGGCTCTGGTCCGGGATACTTGGAACAAAAGATAATGATGATTTGGACATAGATTTACTAAGTAATAAAAGCTAAAAGGAAACACCAGGCTGGCACGTCAAAAATAAGATGGCACTGGAAACTGCTGAAGCTTTCCTACAAGTGGAAGAGATGTCCCTGACGATTTTACAAGTGATCCCAAAAGCCAGGTTAATTGAATTGGCAAGTAAATTAAAAGTAGGATTGCCTGTCAAAGCTAGGAAAGCAGAGAAATTTGAAGAGATGGCACAGCATTTCAAATTGGAAGGAGTACCTGAGAGACCGAGTTCTCCAAGGGGTGGTTCATTGGAATGGGCTCAAATTCACTTGCAAATTTAAAAAAATGGAACTAGGGGCAGCAGAAAAAGAAAGGGCAGAAAAAGAAAAAGAAAGGGAAAGAGAGAGAGCATTTCAAAAGGAGTTAGAAATGGCAAGGTTAGCCAAGCAGCAAAGAGAAAAAGAGAGAGAGAATTCCAGCTTAGAATGCTGGCAGTTAAAAAAAGAGACACCATGAGGTAAGGCAGGACTTATTTCCAGATCAGAATCCAGTGGGGAGTTGTTTAAATTTGTACAAGCTCTTCCAAGGTTTGAGGAAAGGGATGTTTAAGCATTCTTTATTTCATTTGAGAAGATAGCTAAACAGATGACCTGGCCAAAGGAAAACTGGACATTGCTCATGCAAAGCAACTGATAGGTAAAGCACAGGAAATTTATGCTTCACTGTCAGAGGAGGTTTCTATGGATTATGATGTGGTGAAAAAGGCCATTTTGAGTGCATATGAGTTGGTTCCTGAAGCATACAGACAAAAGTTTTGAAATTTAAGGAAACAACCTGGGTAGACTTACATTGAATTTGGAAGGGTTAAACAAAATAGTTTTGACAAGTAGATACAAGCATTAGGAGTTGAAACTATCTCTGAAGTTCTCTTGGAAGAATTTAAAAATTCCCTACCTTCTGTCACAAGAACCCATGTTGAAGACCAAAGGGTTGCAGCTGCTAGACAGGTAGCAGTAATGGCTGACGATTGTAAGCCGATCCATAAAACTAAACCTTTTTTCTATCAAATAAATTTGAAAAGGATAGAAAGTGGAAGAGTGAAAGGAAGGCAAGTAGCCAGGGTAAAGAATGGATAGCTAGGGATACCTTGAGATCTACACCCCAGGTCAGGAAGTGAGGTACTGAGGGCGGAGGTGAAACTCAAAGGCCTAAGTGTTTCCATTGTAATAAAGTGGGACACATTCATTCAGAATGCTGTAAATTGTGAGGGAAGCCCGTGGGACTTGGTAAGAGTGAGTCCGAAAAGGGAATTCAAAAAGAAAATGCCACAGATCAAACTGTACTTTAACTACAAATAAGGGTCTGGAGATAAACACTGCTATGAATGCAGGTGAAGTGAATAAGGTAGCTGAGAGATATAAAGGCTTTTTGTCTAAAGGAAAGATAACCCCTTTTTCATCAAATGATACAGCTAAACCCAAACTATACTAAGGGACGCAGGAGCTAATCAAACTCTTTTGCTGAAGAAAGGCCTAGTTTTCCTGCCAGAGAGTTCAATGACAGCTAAAGTATTGGTAAACGGGATAAGTGCAGAGTATATCCCAGTTTTATTGTAAAAAGTGCAATTGAAGTGTGATTTGTTGTCTGGATTGGTGGTTGTAAGAGTGGTTAAGAAATTACCCATCAACGGAGTTGATTTACTCCTGCGGAATGATTTGGCAGGAGTGAAGGTTTTGGTTTTGCCCATAATTACAGAAAGTCCAAGAGAGGCTAAAGAGACGGAGCAGTTACCAGAACAAGTTCCTGATATTTTTCCATTGTGTGTGGTGACCAGAGCAATGGCTAAACAAAGTCCATCACCAGAGGTCAAAGTAATACCACGAGTAGTCAAAACTTTCTTTAAGGATGAGGATAATTCAAAGGAAGTGTTTGGCATGTCTTCATTAATTGAGACTCACAAAGCAGATCCAGAGTTAAACAAGCTAGCACAGTCAACTCACAGTGAAGCTGAGACAGAAGGAGTTCCGGAGCGCTATTATATTAAAAACGGAGTTCTGATGAGGAAGTGGAGACACCCTCTCAGACCTGCATATGAAGAATGGACGGTTGTTCATCAGATAGTGGTACCGCCCAATATCATAAGATATTACAAGTAGCACATGAAATTCCTACGGCAGAACATGTAGGAATACAGAAAACCCAAGCATTGATAAACAGGCATTTTACCTGACCAAAAATTCATAAGGATGTAGTGCAATTTTATAAAACGTGTCATACATGTCAGGTAGTAGGTAAACCTCAACATGTAATCAAACCAGTGCCTTTAATACCCATACCAGTTTTTGAAGAACCATTCAGTCAGGTATTAGTAGATTGTGTAAGACCATTACCCAAAACGAAAGCAGGGCATCAGTATATCCTCACAATCATGGATATGACAACTTGATTTCCAGAAGCTATTCCTTTAAGGACAATTACAGCTAAGATGGTGGTGGAAAAGTTAACTCAGTTTTTCACTCGTTATGGCCCACCAACTGAAATAAAGCTAGAATCTTGGTCCAATTGTATGTCTAAACTTTTCCAGGACATAATCAGCAGGTCAGCTGGCTTCTTCTCCTCATATCTCTATAACCTGTTCTCTCTCTGAAAACCCCTGTCAAGAGGCAGAGGGGAAAGTCACTGATAGAGACATTGAAAAGGCAAGTGTGCAACCAGTGAACTAAAGACAGAAAGCGCTTTGCCAGCGCCCTTGTTGTCTCCTCCCTTGCCTCACTCATCAGCCTGGGATACATTTCATCCAGACACCTCGTGTCATCAACAAAGAGCTGAAAGGGCTTTGGAAGACTTCGATAAATCAACCCATCGAATCCTGTACTCCACAATTGGTGCTATTGAACCGTTTTATCCCATCCTTAAAATCTATATTTTTGTGTATCTTATGTGTCTTGTATGTGTGTATAGGGATTTAAGAAGGGGTAGAGTTTAGGTTATAGAGTTAGAAATTAGCAGCCCATGTTTCTTTCTTTTGCCACTGGTTAAAACCAATTTATTCAATAAACAGTTATTTACTTATTAAGTTTACAAACCTGGTGCTCATATTCTGTTAACCTAAATTAACCAATTAGATGGGTTGATCAAACGTTTTCGTATTTGTCACGGCTTGGGGAGCAGTGAGGCTTGATTGCAGTGCACTATCCCCAGGGAGTCGTGACAATGGCCTCATCCTTAAAAGGCTAAGCAACCTATAGAGCATTTGGCCGTTCCGTAATGGGATAAGAGGTGAGGTGAGGTGAGAGTGATTGCCCTTGACAGCAAGGCAGCATTTGATCGAGTGTGGTATCAAGGAGCCCTAACAAATCTGGAGTCAATGAAAATCAGGGAAAAAACTCTCTGCTGGTTGGAGTCACACCTAGCACAAAGTAAGATGGTTATGGTTATTGGAGGTCAATCAACTCAGTTCCAGGACATCACTGCAGGAGTTTCTCAATGTAGTATCCTAGGCCTAACCATCTACAGCTGTATCATCAATGACCTTCCATCCATCATAAGGACGAAGTGGGGATGTTCGTTGATGATTGCACAATGTTCAGCACCATTTGCGAATCCTCAGATACTGAAGCAGTCCATGCCCAAACGCAGCAAGACCTGGACAATATCCAGGCTTGGGCTAACAAGTGGCAAATAACATTCACCCCACCCAAGTGCCAGACAATGGCCACCTCCAACAAGAGAGAATCTAACCATCGCCCTTTGACGTTCAATGGCATTACTATCGCTGAAGCCCCCAACATCAACATCCTGGCGGTTACCATTGACTAGAAACTGAACTGGACTAGCCATATAAATACTGTGGCTACAAGAGCAAGTCAGAGGCTAGGAATCCTGGAGCAAGTAACTCACCTCCTGACTCCCCACAGCCTGTCCACCATTTACAAGGCACAAGTCAGGAGTGTGATGGAATACTCTCTACTTGCCTGGATGAGTACAGCTCCAATAACACTCAAGAAGATTGACATCATCCAGGGCAAAGTAGCCTGCTTGATTGACACCCCATCCACAAACATTCACACCCTCCACCACCAATACACAGTGGCAGCAGTTTGTACCATCTACAAGATGCACTGCAGAAACTCACCAACGCTCCTTAGGCAGCACCTTCCAAACCCATAACAGCACAATAAGGACAGTAGGTACATGGGAACACCACCACCTGGAACTTCCCCTCCAAGCCACTCACCATCCTGACTTAGAAATATATTGCCGGTCCTTCACTGTCGCTGGGTCAAAATCCTGGAACTCCTTCCCTAACAGCACTGTGGTGTGTCTACACCACAGGGGCTGCAGCCGTTCAAGAAGGCAGCTCACCACCAGCAGCTTCTCAAGGGCAATTAGCGATGGGCGATAAATGCTGTCCTAGCCAGCAACACCCATATCCCATAAATGAATTTTTAAAAATTCCACCAGTGTTCAATCTGAAGCAAGTGACATGGTGCAGTCCTTTCAAGCATAGTGCCAACATTTCACTGATTATGGCAACCTTCAAGAGGCTGAAATGCCGCTGAAAACATCAATGCACTCATGACACTATGCCTGGAGGGTTGCAAGGCGCATCAATAAGACCAATCATCAGACACTGGTTCTCGCTTGACCGTCTGAGGATGGATATAAATCCGGAGAGCAGCATCTCTCCAAAAGTCTCTCCTGCATGATTAATGTTCAGGCCTCATCTTGACCGTGGGTCCACAGAATGACATCACTCTTCAGAACACTGTGGTCTGTCACTGTACAGAATGGAAGCAAGCCTACGAGTCAGGTTACCTTTGTGTGCAAAGCGAGTGCTGCAGCAGCACCATCAACTGATCATTGACAAGCACTCATGTCCCTGTCTTCATCGAGAGTTTCCCAATTTCACGTCCAATATTGCCTTGGCATCTGGGAGAGATGTGGCCCACTCAGACACAACACAGCAGTTATGGATAACTTAATACCATCGTTAATACTAAAGACCAATTATTAAATGCACATGAACTTTGCTCTTATCCCATTATAGTCCTCCACACTTTCATTCTACCAGACAGTGATATGCACAAGGAAGCCTAAGACATATTATGCCATGCATATTGATAGCCCTTAGGAGATAGCACAGTAATGCTGTGAAAGAGATAATTAGTGATTAGCTACACAGTCACCTACATTAAAGATCACTTAGTCATGGTCCATGGGTGGCTGGTGACTCCTCATGGACCCTCACTGGCTTGTTGGAGGATGCCGATTTCGCCTTCCACACAGGAACGGTCCCTGTCCTCTCCAGCCAGTTGTGCCACCTGTTCTTCCTAGGGAGTGAAAGGCTCAACTCTGGCATCCACCCTATGGTCTGGGATCTCTCCTTCTTGTTGTGGGCGATCTTCTCCAGCATAACGACAGATGGGTAGATTGTAAGCATCCACTGATGAAAAAGATCATAAGCATGCATGCCTGCTGTGTGTGCTGAATGCTCCCCAGTAAGGGCTGAAGATGTGACTTGTGCAAGATGGCAAGGTGTTATGGGCAATGATGACGTTAAAAGCATCCGTCAGACAATCAGTGCTGATGTTGCTTCTGTTGGTAGTGTGTAAGAACCCTGTGGACTGTAACCCTTTGAATCCTGATGGCCTAACGAGTGCGAATTTGGATTAAGAAGGTTGACCTACCCTGGCAGAACAGATGAGACCTCATCCTCTTCCTACAATGCTGGGGCAGTCCTTTTGTGGCCCAAAGGCACTGACCTCCCTGGTGACCTCCTCCCAAGCCACCATGGTCAGGTTAGTGGACCTCCTGCCACCATCTCTGGGATAGAGAACATCCCAATGGTCCTGGACTGCCTGGTGGAGTCTCTCCAGGGAGGTATTGCTAAAGTTAAGGGCAGAGGGCTTGTTTCTTCTTGGGACTATTATTATCTTCGCCACAATATGTCCTGGGCCGCAGAGAATGAATGTGTCTGTGGGTGCCATTTAAATATGGCACCCGGACCTTCAAACTCATGACGAGATTCAACAAGCTCCTTGTTGGTGAATAAATAATGAGCTGACAAGCAGACAATCTGATGCAAGAACACGCCCCAGTGGGAATAATGCCAACTTTTCTGCCCATCATTGCACTTAAGTCTCCAGAACAAAAAATTCTGCCCTGAAACTAGTTGGTAGTTATAGCTTGGAAGGAACAGATGACTTTGGAACTATGTTTCCCAAACCTATAACCTGCTGATGATTTCCACACCACATGTATGGGTCAGCTGTAGACTAATGGAATAAAGATGAATTGCTATTATTGCAACTCCATTTACTTTGATTCTTTCATGAGATGTGGGCATTGTTGGCAAGGTCAGCATTTGTTGCCCATCCCTATTTGCCCTTGAGAAGCAACATATCACAACACTACCAAGGTGGTAGAAGGTGAAAGAGATGGGCTTCATCTTTTATTGTCGAGTAACTTCTGTATTTCTAAAAATCAATCCTAGGGTCTTGTGGCAGAGAAGAAGTGTTACAGTTTTGAGGTCCTCAGAAGGAATTGGACATAGCTTATGCAACAAGTCTTAACTTCAACATAATGAGCTTGCATATCAAAGAAGCATCATGAAGCAAGTAAAGCCAAACTACAGGAACGTGGAAGAAAGCATCCTGAAGCTAGCACTAGTACCAGGAAGAAACAAAAAGGGGATGCAAAAATGTGAAATGAAATTCAAAGAAGGAGCATAAAACAAGTGAATTAGGATCATGTGGCAGAACAAACATAGGAACAGGAGGAAGCTATTCAGCCCCACGAGCTTGTTCCACCATTCAGTTAAATCATGGATGATCTGCATCTCCAGTCTATCAATCTCAGTCTTGAAAATTTCAATGGACGTGGGGGAAGATGAAGGCGTAGCAGTAACGTCACTGGTGATCACTGGTATGGAGTCATACCTCACACAAAGGAAGATGGTTGTGGTTGTTGGAGGTCAATCATCTCAGATCCAGGGCATCACTGCAGGAGTTCCTCAGGGTAGTGTCCTAGGCCCAACCATCTTCAGCTGCTTCATCAATGACCTTCCTTCCATCATAAGGTCAGAAGTGGGAATGTTTGTTGATGATTGCACAATGTTCAGCACCATTCGTGACTCCTTAGGTACTGAAGCAGTCCATGTCCATGTCCAGATGCAGCAAGACTTGGCCACAGAAACATAGAAATAGAAAATAGGAGCAGGATAGGTCATTCGGCCCTTTGAGCCTACTCCACCATTCAATATGATCATGGCTGATCCTCTATCTCAACGCCATACTCCCAGACTCTCCCCATACCCCTTGACTCCTCATGACCCTTCGACAGAACTTGAGTTCGAGTCCAAGAAAGAGTTGAAATATAAGCTGGTTTAAAGTGTGTGTGTGGGGGGCGGAGAGATAGAGAGACAGAGAGGTGGAGGGGGGGGGGGTGTGGTTGTAGGGACAAACAAGCAGTGATAGAAGCAGATCATCAAAAGATGTCAACGACAATAGTACAATAGAACACATAGGTGTTAAAGTTAAAGTTGGTGTATCACCAACTTTAACTTCAACACCTATGTGTTCTATTGTACTATTGTCGTTGACATCTTTTGATGATCTGCTTCTGTCACTGCTTGTTTGTCCCTACAACCACAGCCCCCCCCCCCCCCCACCTCCACCTCTCTGTCTCTCTATCTCTCCGCCCCCCACACACACAATTTAAACCAGCTTATATTTCAACTCTTTCTTGGACTCGAACTCAAGTTCTGTCGAAGGGTCATGAGGACTCGAAACGTCAACTCTTTTCTTCTCCGCCGATGCTGCCAGACCTGCTGAGTTTTTCCAGGTAATTCTGTTTTTGTTTTGGATTTCCAGCATCCGCAGTTTTTTTGTTTTTACCCCTTGACTCCTTTACAGTCCAGAAACCAATTTCCTTCTTAAAGTTACTGGGCCTCCACAGCTTTCTGTGGTAGAGAATTGCACAGATTCACCACCATCTGAGGGTAGAGGTTTCTTCTCATCTCAGTGGTAAATGGCCTACCCTGTATCCAGACACTGTGACCCCTTGTTCTAGACACCCCCAGCCAGAGGAATCATCATCCCTGCATCCAGTCTGTCCATCCCAGTCAGAATTTTATACATTTCAATGAGATCCCCTCTCATTCTTCTAAACTCCGGTGAATACAGGCCTAGTTGGCTCAATCTCTCTTTACGCGACAATCCTGACATCCCAGGGTTCAGTCTGCCACTTGTCAGCCCAAGCCTGGATATTGCAATTACGGAGACGTGGCTGCAGGGCGACCAAGTCTGGGAACTGAATCACAGAATCAGAATCACAGTGCAGAAGAGGCCCTTCGGCCCATTGATTCTGCACCGACACAATATCCAAGGATTCTCGATATCTAGGAAGGACAGGCAAAAAGGAAAAGGAGTTGGCGTGGTGTTGTTAATTAAGAATGAGATTAGTGCAATAATGAGATAGGAAATTGGGTCAGAAAATCTAGATGTAGAATCAGTCTGGGTGCACCTAAGAAGTAGCAAGGGCAGGAAAACATTTGTAGGAGTTGTCCTTGGGCCTCCAAATAATAGTGATAAAGTAGGGGATAGCATTAAATAGGAAATTAGAGATGCATGTAACAAGGGTGCTACAGTAATCATGGGTGACTTTAATCTACGTACAGACTGGGCAATGGCAGATGACTTCCTGGAGTGTGTACAAGATGAGTTTTTTAGACCAGTATGTCAAGGAACCAACTAGGGAACAGGCTATTCTAGATTTAGTATTGTGCAATGAGAAGGGGTTAATTAATAATCTTGTTGCGTGGGGTCCTTTAGGGAACAGTAACCATAACATGATAGAATTCTTCATTTGGATGGGAAGTGAAGTAGTCTGATCTGAAATTACATCCTAAATCTTCAAGGAAACTGCAAAGGTATGAGGCATGATTAGCTAAGATAGATTAGGGAACTTCATTAAAGGCATTACAGTGGATAGACAATGGCTAATATTTAAGGAACGAATATAGGCATTGCAACAGTCATACATTCCTTTCTGGCGCAAAAACACAACAGAAAAAGCGACCCAACCATGGCAAACAAAAGAAATTAAGGAAAGTATTAGATCCAAAGAGGAGACGTATAAAGTTGCTAGAAAAAGTAGCAAGCCTAAGGATTGGGAGCAGTTTAGAATTCAGCAAAGGAGAACCAAGAGATTGATTCAGAGGGGAAAAATAGAGTATAAGAGTAAACTTGCAAGGAACCTAAAAGTGGCACTCCCTCTATGACCAACATATCCTTTCTTAGGTAAGGAGACCAAAACTGCACACAACACTGTAGGTGTGGTCTCACCAAGGCCCTGTACAGCTGCAGTAAGACATCCTTGCTCCTGTACTCAGGTCCTCTCACAATGAAGGCCAATAAACCATTTGCCTTCTTAACTGCTTGCTACATCTGCATGCTTGCTTTCAGTGATTGGTGTACAAGGACACCCAGGTCCCTTTGTACATCAATATTTCCCAATCTATCACCATTTCAATAATACTCTGCCTTTCTGTTTTCCTACCGAAGTGGATAACTTCAGTTATCCATGTTATACTGTATCTGCCATGTATTTGCTCACTCATTCAACCTGTCTAAATCGCCTTGAAGCCTCTTAACACCCGTATCGCTGCTCAGATTCCCACCAAGTTTTGTGCTGTTAGCAAACGTGGAAATATTACATTTGGCTTCCTCATCCAAATCATTGATATATATGGTGAATAATTGGGGCCCAAGCACTGATCCCTGTGGTAACCTAGTCAACACCTACCACTCCAAAAAAGACCCATTTATTTCTACTCTGTTTCCTGTCTGCTAACCAATTCTCAATTCATGCCAATATATTGCCCCCAATCTTTCATGTGGGACTTCATCAAAAGCTTTCTGAAAATCCAAATACACCACATCCACTGGTTCTCCCTGATCTATTCAGCTAGTTACATCCTCTAAAGCCTCCAGTAGGTTTGTCAAACATGATTTCCCTTTCATAAATCCATGTTGATATTTTCTAAGTATCCTGTTACTACATCCTGTAAAATACTCTATCATTTTCCCTACTACTGATGTTAGGCTAATAGGTCTGTATTTCATTGTTTTCTCTCTCCCTCCTTTTTTAAATAGTGGGGTTACATTTGCCACCCTACAACCTGCCGGGGCTGTTCCAGAATCTACAGAATTTGGGAAGAAGACAACCAACACATCCACTATTTCCATGGCCATCTCCTTTAGAACCAAGGTATGTAGATTATTGGACCCTGGGGATTTATCGGCTTTCAGTCCCATTAATTTCTCCAGCACTATTGTTTTAGTAATACTAATTTCCTTCAAGTCCTCCTTTTTATTAGACCCTTGG
This sequence comes from Carcharodon carcharias, assembly GCF_017639515.1. Classification (NCBI taxonomy): domain Eukaryota; kingdom Metazoa; phylum Chordata; class Chondrichthyes; order Lamniformes; family Lamnidae; genus Carcharodon; species Carcharodon carcharias. The sequence continues at coordinate 10,192,345 of NC_054469.1, read as the reverse complement.
TTCCTTAGCATTCCTGGGAAGTTATTTGTGTCAAAGGCCTTCTGGAAGTCCAAGTAGATAACATCCATTGGCTCTCCTTTGTCTAACCTACTCGTTACCTCCTCAAAGAATTCTAACAGATTTGGCAGGCATGACCTGCCCTTGATGAAACCATGCTGACTTTGCCCAATTTTACCATGCACTTCCAAGTATTCTGAATATCATCCTTAATAATGGATTCTAAAATCTTACCAACGACCGAGGTCAGGCTAATCGGCCTGTAATTTCCCATCTTTTGCCTCACTCCCTTCTTAAACAGGGGGATTACATTAGCGATTTTCCAGTCCTCTGGGACCCTCCCTGACTCCAGTGATTCCTGAAAGATCGCCACTAACGCCTCCACTATCTCTTCAGCTATCTCCTTCAGAACTCTGGGGTATAATCCATCTGGTCCAGGTAATTTATCCACCTTCAAACCGTTCAGTTTTCCTAGCACCTTCTCCTTGGTAATGGCCACCATACTCACCTCTGCCTCCCGACTCTCTTGAACTTTGGGGATGTCACTCGTGTCTTCCACTGTGAAGACTGACGCAAAGTACCTATTCAGTTCCTCCGCCATTTCTTTGTTCCCCACTACTACTTCTCTAGCGTCATATTCTAGCGGCCCAATGTCCACTTTTGCCTCTCTCTTACCCTTTATATATCTAAAATTACTCTTGCAATCTTCTTTTATATTACTGGCTAGTTTACCCTCATATTTAATCTTCTCTCTCCTTATTTCTTTTTTAGTTGTCCTCTGTTGGTCTTTGTATGCTTCCCAATTCCCTGGTTTCCCACTGCTCTTCACCACATTGTAAGCTTTCTCTTTAGCTTTTATGCTGTCCCTGACTTCCCTTGTCAGCCATGGTTGCCTCGTCCTCCCTTTAGTATGCTTCTTCCTAGGGATGGACTTTTACTGTGTCTCCCAAATTACTCCCAGAAACTCCTGCCATTGCTGTTCCACTGTCTTTCCTGCTAGGCTTATCTCCCAGTCAATTCTGGCCAGCTCCTCCCTCATGCCTCTGTGTTGCCTTTATTCAACTGTAATACCGTTACATCTGATTCCAGCATTTTTCTCTCAAATTGCAGGGTAAATTCTATCATATTATGGTCACTTCCTCCTAAGGGTTCCTTCACCTTAAGCTCCCTTATCAAATCTGCCTCATTACACATCACTAAATCTAGAATTGCCTGTTCCTTAGTGGGTTCCACCACAAACTGCTCCAAAAAGCCATCTCGTAGACATTCCACAAATTCCTTTTCTTGGGATCCACTACCAACCTGATTTTCCCAGTCTACCTGCATATTGAAATCCCCCATGATCACTGTAACCTTGCCTTTCTTATACACCTTTTCTATCTCCTGGTGTATCTTGTGCCCCACATCCTGACTACTGTTCGGAGGCCTGTACGTAACTCCCATTATAGTTTTTTTACCTTTGCGGTTCCTCAACTCTACCCACACAGATTCTGCATCATCTGACCCTACATCACTTCTTGCTATCGATTTAATTTCATTTCTTACTAACAAAGCAACCCCACCCCTCTGCCAACCTGCCTATCTTTTCGATAGGATGTATATCCTTGGATATTCAGCTCCCAGTCCTGATCCCCTTACAGCCAATTCTCCGTAATGCCCACCACATCATACCTGGCAATTTTAATCTGCGCCACAAGCTCATTTACCTTATTTCGTATTCTGCATGCATTCAGATACAACACCTTCAGTCCTGTATTTCCCACCCCCTTTCTCATTGTCATCCCTTTATGTGATGTGCTTGAAGTTAAATTCCTAGTCCTTTCCAAACACTCTGTCCTATTTTGTGTTCTGGAGACTTTTAATAGCCTCTCCTGGGCTCTCCTTTCTTTTCAGTTTTTTCATAATTTTCCATGAAGTTGAATCCACCCCCCACCCACCACACCCCCCCCCCACCCCCCACACACACACACATGCTAACCTGCTGCTTTGTTTCCCATTAGTCGTGTTTCTTGGAGTTTTACCCTTCCCTCCCCCCTCCCTGCACTTTCTAGTTTAAAGTCCTGTTGACCACCCTATTTACCCTTTTCGCTAGAACATTGGTCCCAGATTGGCTCAGGTGGAGACCGTCCCAATGGTACAGATCCCTCCTGTTCCAATACTGATGCCAATGCCCCATGAAATGGAACCCCTCTTTCCCGCACCACTCCACGTGTTTACTTCCCTTACTCTCGCGTCCCTATGCCAATTTGCACGTGGCTCAGGTAGTAATCCAGAGATTATAACCCTTGAGGACCTGTTCTTTAATTTAGTTCCTAGTTCCTGATAATCCCCAAACAGGTCCTCTTTCCTAGTCTTTCCTATGTTATTTGTCCCAATGTGGACCACAACAACTGGATCCTCCCCCTCCCTCTCCAATATCGTTTCAAGCCGGTCAGGGATGTCCCTCACCCTGGCACCGGGCAGGCAACATACCATGGGGGACTCGCGATCCTGCTGACAAAGGAAGCTATCAATTTCCCTAATTATAGAATCCCCTACAACTACTACTTGTCTTTTTGCTCCCCCCTCTTGAATGGCCTCTTGTGCCACAGTGCCGTGGTCAGCTGGCTCATCCACCCTACAGCCCTCTTCCTCATCCACACAGGAAGCAAGTACCTTGTACCTGTTGGACAAGGTCAAGAGCTAAGGATCCTCTGCTCCTGAACACAGGATCCCTCTACCTGCCTCACTTGCAGTCACACCCTGCTGACCCTGACCACTGACCGGACTTGAAGTACTTAATCTACCGGGTGTGACCGCCTCCTGATACAAAGCGTCCAGGTAACTCTCCCCCTCCCGGATGTGCCGCAGCGCCCGGAGCTCAGACTCCAGCTCATCAGTTCTGAGCCGGAGTTCCTCCAGCAACCAACACTTGCTGCAGATGTGGTCACTGCGGCTCGCAATGGGACCTGCCAGCTCCCACATCATACAGCTACAGCACTTCACCTGCCCAGCCATCTCTACTTAGATAATTAATTTATTAATTAGCTTTGCAGTGTTTTTTTTTCAAATTTGGTGCAGATTTCCTACCAACCAATCAGGCCACAGCTTTCTTGTGATGTCACTTTTTCAGTTTTGGCTTCATTTACTCTGTGCTCCAGTGCTCCTCCCTCCGAGTCTGCTCCCTAGAGACAAGGCCGCGAATCCCTGAGGTAAGCTAGATTTATACTCACCGCTCCGGTGCTCCTCCCGCCGAGTCTTCTCCCAGGATTACTCACCAATCAGCTGCTTTTTCTTTAAAATCCACTTTCAGAAGAGTGTCCCTCACAGGTCTGGTGCACTCCTGAAGGCACTGCCTCTTTCTCTCTCTCTTTTTTTTTAGGTTTGAGGAGGAGGGAGGGATGGAAACACTACAGCAATGTAATGTTTGGGGCTATTCCATTCCTTGACAGTTGGTCCTCCTCGGTTCCCTCGTGAGTGGCGGTGGCTGCAATGACTTCTCCCAGAATGCTTCAGTCACTTCTCACCAGCGCCCTCTGTTGGATGCCCTTCCTCCTGTTAAGGAGCTCAGCTCCAGGACATCACCGCAGAAGTTCCTCAGGGTAGTGTCCTCGGCCCAACCATCTTCAACAGCTTCATCAATGACCTTCCTTCCATCACAAGGCAGAAGTAGGGATGTTCACTGATGATTGCACGATGTTCAGCACTATTCGCGGCTCCTCAGATACTGAGGCAGTCCGTGTCCAAATGCAGCATGATCTGGACAATGTCCAGGCTTAGGCTGACAAGTGGGAAGTAACAGTCGCCCCACACAAGTGTCAGGCAATGACCATCTCCAGTAAAAGAGAATCCAACTATCGCCTCTTGATGTTCAATGGCACTACCATCATTGAATCCCCCACGATCAACATCCTGAGGGTAACCACTGACCAGAAACTGAACTGGACTGGCCATATAAATACTATGGTTACAAGAACAGGTCAGAGGGTAGGAATCGTGCAACGAGTAACCCACCTCCCGACTCCCCAAAGCCTGTCACTGAATCACAGAGTCACACAGTGCAGAAGAGGCCCTTCGGCCCATCGAGTCTGCACCAACACGTGAGAAGCACCTGACCTACCTACCTAATCCCATTTACCAGCACTTGGCCCATAGCCTTGAATGTTACGACGTGCCAATGCTCATCCAGGTACTTTTTAAAGGATGTGAGGCAACCCACCTCCACCACCCTCCCAGGCTGCGCATTCCACACTGTCACCACCCTGTAGGTAAAAACGTTTTTCCTCACATCCCCCCTAAACCTCCTGCCCCTCATCTTGAACTTGTGTCCCCTTGTAACTGACCCTTCAACTAAGGGGAACAGCTGCTCCCTATCCACCCTGTCCATGCCCCTCATAATCTTGTACACCTCCTTCAGGTCGCCCCTCAGTCTTCTCTGCTCCAACAAAAACAACCCAAGTCTATCCAACCTCTCTTCATAAATTAAATGTTTCATTCCAAGCAACATCCTGGTGAATCTCCTCTGCATCCCCTCCAGTGCAATCACATCCTTCCTATAATGTGGCGACGAGAACTGCACACAGTACTCCAGCTGTGGCCTCACCAAGGTTCTATACAACTCCAACATGATTTCCCTACTTTTGTAATCTATGCTTCAATTGATAAAGGCAAGTGTCCCATATGCCTTTTTCACCATCCCACTACCATGCCCCTCCGCCTTCAAAAATCTAAGGACACACACGCCAAGGCCCCTTTGTTCCTCAGAAGTTCCTCGTGTCATGCCGTTCATAGAAGACTTCCTTGTCAAATTACTCCTTCCAAAGTGTATAACCTCACACTTTTCAGGGTTAAATTCCATCTGCCACTTATCTGCCCATTTGACCATCCCATCTATATCTTCCTGTAGCCCAAGACACTCAACCTCACTGTTAACCACCTGGCCAATCTTTGTGTCATCCGCAAACTTACTAATCCTACCCCCTACATGGTCATCTATGTCATTTATATAAATGACAAATAATAGGGAACCCAGCATAGTTCCCTGTGGTACGCCACTAGACACTGGCTTCCAGTCACTAAAGCAGCCCACTGTCATCACCTTCTGTCTCCTACAACTAAGCCAATTTTGAATCCACCTTATCAAATTACCCTGTATCCCATGTGCATTTACCTTCTTTATAAGTCTCCCATGTGGGACCTTGTTAAAGGCTTTGCTGAAATCTATATAAACTACATCAACTACACTACCCTCATCTACACACCTGGTCATCTCCTCAAAAAATTCAATCAAATTTGTTAAGCATGATCTCCCTCTGACAAAAAACCATGCTGTCTACTCCTGATCAAACCTTGTCTCTCCAAGTGGAGATAGATTCTCTCCTTCAGGGTTTTCTCCAATAATTTCCTGACCACTGATGTGAGACTCACTGGTTTGTAGTTCCCTGGCTTATCTCTACAACCCTTCTTAAATAGCAGAATCACATTAGCTGTTCTCCATGCCTCTGGCACCTCCCCTGTGGCCAGAGAGGAATTAAAAATTTCGGTCAGAGTCCCTGCGATCTCCTCCCTTGCCTCCCTCAGTAGTCTGGGACACAAATCATCTGCACCTGGAGATTTGTCCACTTTTAAGCCTGCCAACATCTCCAATACCTTGTCACTCCCTGTATCAATCTGCTCAAGAACCTCTCAGTCTCTCTCCCCGAGTTTGATACTTTCATCCTCATTCTCTTGGGTGAAGTCGGATGTGAAGTACTCGTTCAACAATCTACCGATGTCCTCAGGCACCACCCTGCACTTTCAGTACTCCACTCATGCCTCCGCTGATTTGCTCCCCTTGTACCTGCTAAAAGTTTCCCTTTTCCTTCTCATCGTATCCTGTCCACCATCCACAAGGCACAAGTCAGGAGTGTGATGGAATACTCCCCACTTGCCTGGATGAGTGCAGCTCCGAGAACACTCAAGAAGCTGGACACCGTCCAGGACAAAGCAGCCCCACTTCATTGGCACCCCATCCACAAACATTCACTCCCCTCCACCACCGACACACAGTAGCAGCGGTGTGTGTACCATCTACAAGATGCACTGCAGGAATTCACCAAGGCTCCCACGACCACTACCATCTAGAACGTCAAGGGCAGCAGACGGATGGGAACACCACCACCACTTGGACGTTCCCCTCCAAGTCACTCACCATCCTGACTTGGAAATATATCGCCGTTCCTTCACTGTCGCTGGGTCAAAATCCTGGAACTCCCCCCACTAACAGCGCGGTGGGTGTACCTACATCACAGGGACTGCAGCGGATCAAGAAGGCAGCAGCTCACCACCACCACCACCTTCTCAGGGGGCAACCAGGGATGGGCAATAAATGCTGGCCCACATCCCGGCAATGCATAAAAAAAAATCTTCTATCCTTACCTGATCTATTTGTGAATACAGCCCCACACCAATCTGCTTGAATGCCAACTGTCCGCTGAACTGGCTGAGCAAATTGTTCCATTAGAGGTAAATGAGGTATCAGCAACAAATGACAAGCTTGTCAGCAATTCTTCCATCCTGAAAATTAATAAAAGAATTCTGAATATTGCGTGGACAACTTATTCCTCTAATCTTTTTAAATCTGAATCTTCCAACGAATCCTAGATAAAAACTTCTAAAATAAGTGATAAATATAACAATGTTAAATTAAAACATAGACATGAACCTTTAAAAATCACTGGACAACAGTCACCGCCCCTCCCCTCCCCAGGTGCGCGCAAATGCCTAACTGCCACTCCGCGCTGTCAGGCTGCACCTGCCAGAGGGCGGGGCTACGTGCCATGCGCGTTGACGTCACGCCGGCCGGCAGGTGGGGCAGGTGAGAGTGCGCTTGCGCGTGCGCGGAGAGCAGGTGCCAGGTGGGCGGTTGGGGGAGGGGACGAATGAGCGGCTACTTCCGCTTGATTCCCCCGCTGCGGGTTTGAGGTGTGTTTGTGGAGAAGGACAGCAGAGGAAGAGGAGCCGCCTGGCTTCTCATGCAGACAGCATCGAGCTCCTGTGATGGCGAAGTGGTTGCAGGTGAGGCCCTGACCCCGGAGAGGGTTGGTGAATCAGTCAGTCGGGCCAAGTGGGCAGTGTTACCTCTTCCCCGCACCACAACAATCGATTCTGATGGTAATAAAAACAGAAAGTGCTAGAAATGGTCAGTAGGTCTGTTACCATCTATGGAGAGAAAAACGGAGTTAACATTCTGAGTCCAATAGGACTCTTATTCGGTTCCCATTCAGATGGACCTGCTGCATCTTTCCAGCTTTTCATGTTGTGCTTTCTCATAGTGAAAGAAGTGAGAAAGGAAATTGCGGAGCAACCGCTGGCCATAATTTTCCTACCTGCCTTAGACTGGGGTGGTGCCAGAGGATGGGAGAGGCTCATTTTACCACCCTTGTTTTTAAAAAAAAAGGGTGTAAAGAAAAGTTTAACAACTGCAGGCCAGTTGGTTTAGGTTCCTTGGTGGGGCAGCTTCTAGCATTGACGATTTAGGACAAGATTAGTAGTGCCATGGGCAGGGAAAATGTGGGTTAATTAAGGAAAGCCAGTATGGATTTGTTAAGGGCCAATTGTGTTTAACAAACTTGCTGAATCTTCATGTGCTGGTGCAGCTGGGACAAGAAGCCAGTAATAGGTGGAGATAACCAAAAGATGTCACAGACAAAAGGACAAAGAGGTGTTGAAGGTGGTGATATTATCTAAAGGAATGTGCTATTTAAGGGTAGAAAGCAGGACAAACAAGGTACAGATAGCTCTAGTGGGGGTGGGGTGAAGGAATACTAAAAAGGCTAAAATATAGAGATAAAACAGTGAGTGGAAATACATTTAAAAATAATGGGAAAAGAGAAATCTATATAAATTATTGAAAAAAACAAAAAGGAGGGGGAAGAAATGGAAAGGGGTGGGGATGGAGGAGAGAGTTCATGATCTAAAATTGTTGAACTCAATATTCAGTCCAGAAGGCTGTAAAGTGCCTAGTCAGAAGATGAGGTGCTGTTCCTCCAGTTTGTGTAGAGCTTCACTGGAACAATGCAGCAAGCCAAGGACAGAAATGTGGGCATGAAAGCAGGGTGGTGTGTTGAAATGGCAAGCAACAGGGAGGTCTGGGTAATCTTTGCGGACAGACCGAAGGTGTTTGACTGTGTGACCGCTTTGCAGAACACCTTCGGTCTGTCCGCAAGTATTACCCAGACCTCCCTGTCGCTTGCCATTTCAACACACCACCCTGCTTTCATGCCCACATGTCTGTCCTTGGCTTGCTGCATTGTTCCAGTGAAGCTCAACACAAACTGGAGGAATAGCACCTCATCTTCTGACTAGGCACTTTATAGCCTTCCGGACTGAATACTGAGTTCAACAATTTTAGATCATGAACTCTCTCCTCCATCCCCACCCCCTTTCCATTTCTTCCCCCTCCTTTTTGTTTTTTCCAATAATTTATATAGATTTCTCTTTTCCCATTATTTTTAAATGTATTTTCACCCACTGTTTTATCTCTATATTTTAGCCTTTTTAGTATTCCTTCACCCCACCCCCACTAGAACTATCTGTACCTTGTTTGTCCTTTCTACCCTTAATTAGCACATTCCTTTAGATAATATCACCACCTTCAACACCTCTTTGTCCTTTTGTCTGTGACATCTTTTGGTTATCTCCACCTATTACTGGCTTCTTGTCCCAACAACCCCCCCTCCCCACTTAAACCAGCTTATATTTCACCCCTTTCCTATTTTTACTTAGTTCTGTTGAAGGATCATGAGGACTCGAAACGTCAACTGCGCTTTTCTCCGCCGATGCTGCCAGACCTGCTGACTTTTTCCAGGTATTTCTGTTTTTGTTTTGACTTGGGATATATGTTACAGATTGGCTTCATCCTCCGTTGCTTCCTGTTGCTGTTCATTTTTTAAAAATTTATTAATGGGATGTGGCTGTTGCTGGCTAGGCCAGTATTTATTGCCCATCCCTAACTGCCCTTGAGAAGGTGGTGGTGAGCTGCTGCTTTAAACTGCTGTAGTCCATGTGGTGTAGGTATACCCACAGTGCTGTTAGGGAGGGAATTCCAAGATTTTGACCTAGCAACTCACCAAATCAGGATGGTAAGTGGCTTCTCAAGGGGAAGTTCCAGGTGGTGTTCCCATGCATCAGCTGCACTTGTCCTTCTAAATGGTAGTGGTGATGGGTTTAGAAGATGCTGTCTGAGGGGGCTTGGTGAGTTCCTACAATGCATTTTGTAGATGGTACACACCTCTGCCACTGTGCGTCGGTGGTGGAGAAAATGAATGTTTTTAGATGGGGTGCCAGTAGAGCAGGCTGTTTGTCCTGTATGGTGTCAAGCTTCTTGAATGTTGTTGGAGCTGCGCTCATCCAGTGGAAAGTATTCCATCATACCCCTGATTTGTGCCTTGTAGATGGTGGACAGGCTTTGGGGAGTCAGGAGGTGAGCTACTTGTTGCAGGCTTCCTAGCTTCTGACCTGCTTTTGTAGCATAGTATTTATATGGCTGGTCCAGTTCAGTTTCTGGTCAATGGTAACCCCCAGGATGTTGGGAGTGGGACATCGTGATTGTAATGCCATTGGATGTCAAGGAGCGATGGTCAGATTCTCTCTTGTTGGAGATGGTCATTGCCTGGCACTTGTGTGAGGTGAATATTAATTGCCACTGGTCAGTCCAAGCCTGGATATTGTCCCGGCCTTGCTGCATTTGGACATGGACTGCTTCAGTATTTGAGGAGTCGTGAATGATGCTGAACATTGTGCAATCATCAGTGAACATCCCCACGTCTGACCTTATGATGGGAGGAAGATTATTGATGAAGCAGCTGAAGATGATTGGGCCTAGCACGTTACCCTGAGGAACTCCTGGAGCTGAGGTGACTGACCTCCAACAACTACCACCATCTTCCTTTGTGCTAGGTATGACTCCAACCAGTGGAGTGTTTTCCCCCTGATTCCCATTGACTCCAGTTTTGCAAGGGTACCTTGATGCCGCACTCTGTCAATTGCTGCCTTGACGTCAAGGGAAGTCGCGCTCCCCTCCCTAACAGCACTGTGGGTGTACCTACACCACAGAGACTGCTGCAGCTCAAGGCAGCTCACCACCACCTTCTCAAGGGCAATAAATGCTGGTGTAGCCAGTGACGCTGCATGCCGTAAATGAATTTTTTAAAAAAACCTCTGGAGTTTACATCTTTCGTCCATGTTTGGACTAAGGTTATAACGAAGTCAGGAGTTGGGTGATCCCAGTGGAAGCCAAACTGAGCGTCAGTGAGCAGGTTATTGCTAAGCAAGAGGCTACTTGATAACAATGTTAATGACCCCTTCCATCATCATCAAGATGATCAAGAGTAGATTGATGGGGCAGTAATTGGCCGGGTGGATTTGCCCTGCTTTTTGTGTACAGGGCACCCATCGGCCATTTGTAACATTGCCGGATCAATGCCAGTGTTGTAGCTGTACTGGAACACCTTGGCTAGGGGTGTGGCAAGTTCTGGAGCACAAGTCTTCAGTATATTGTCAGAGCCCATAGCCTTTGCAGTATCCAGTGCCTTCAGCCATTTCTTGATATCATGAGTGATTTGAATTGGCTGAAAACTGGCATCTGTGACGCTGGGGACCTCTGGAGAAGGCCAAGATAGATCATCCATTCGGCACTTTTGCTGAAGATTGTTGCAACTGCTTCAGCCTTATCTTTTGCACTGATGTCCTGGGCTCCCCCATCATTGAGGATGGGAATATTTGCAGACCTGCCGCCTCCAGTGACTTGTTTAATTGTCCACCACCATTTACAATGCTGTGGCAGGACTGCAGAACGTAGATCTGATTTGTTGGCTGTGGGATCACTTAGCTCTGTTTATTGCATTCCGCTTAAGTAGTCCTGTGTTATAGCTTCACCAGGTTGACATCTCATTTTTACGTATGCCTGATGCTTGTGGCATGCTCTCCAGCCTTCTTCATTGAACTAGGGTTGATTCCCTGGCTAGGTGGTAATGGTAGAGTGGGTGATATGCCAAGCCATGAGGTTACAGATTTTGGTGAGTGCAATTCTGCAACTGATGGCCCACAGTGCCTCATGGATGTCCAGTCTTGAATTGCTAGATCTGTTCGAAATCGATTCCATTTAGCACGGTTGTGCCACACAACACACTGGAGGGTATCCTCAATGTGCAGACATAACTTTTTCTCCACAAGGAGTGTGCAGTAGTCACTTCTACAGATGCTGTCATGGGCAAATACATCTGTGGCAGGCAGGTTGGTGAGGCTGAGGTCAAGAATGTTTTTCCCTCTTGTTGGTTCCCATCCATCGGCTGCAGGCCCAGTCCAGCAGCTGTCCTTTAGGACTCAGCCAGCTCGGTCAATAATGGTGTCACCAAGCCACTCCTGGTGATTTAAGTCCCCCAACCAGAGTACATTCTATGCCCTTGCCACCCTCAGTGCTTCCTCTAAGTGGTTTCCAAAATGGAGGAACACTGATTCATCAGCTGAGGTGCTGGGGTGGTATGTGGTAATTTGCAGGAGGTTTCCTTGCCCATGTTTGACCTGATGCCATGTGACTTCATGGGGGTCCGGAGTCGATGTTGAGGACTCCCAGGGCAACTCCCTCCCAACTGTATACCACTGTGCCGGTGGGACAGGACATACCTAGGGATGGTCGAGGTGGTGTCTGGAATATGATCTGTAAGGTATGATTTCGTGAGGATGACTATGTCAGGGAGGGAGGTGCTTGACAAATCTGAGACCGCTCTCCCAATTTTGGCATCAGTCCCCATATGTTAGAACGGAGGACTTTGCAGGGTCAACAGGGCTGAGTTTACCGTTGTCATTTCCGGTGCCAAAGTCGATGCTGATTTTCATTCCTTATAGACTTTGTAGTGGTTTGATTCAACTGAGTGGCTTGCTATACCTTTTCAAAGGGAAGATAAGAGTCAACCACATTGCTGTGGGTCTGGAGTCACATGTAGGCCAGACCAGCTAAGGACAGTAGATTTCCTTCATTAATGAACGTGAATGAACCAGATAGATTTTTATAAAAATTGATAGGTTCATAGTCACTATTATTGTGACTAGATTTATTAATCAAATTTAAATTCCACTCGTGGTATTCCAGAGACCCAGGGTAATGCTCTGGGGACCTGGGTTCAAATCCCACCATGGCAGATGATATTTGAATTCGATAAAAGTCTGACCATAAAACCAATGCTGATTATCGCAAAAACCCATCTGGTCACTAATGTCCTTTAAGGAAGGAAATCTGTCCTTACCTGGTCTGGCCTGCATGTGACACCAGACCCACTGCAATGTGGTTAACTCTTAAATGCCCTCTGAACAAGGGCAATTAGGGTTGGGCAATAAATGCTGGCCTAGCCAGTGAGGGTCACATCCCATGAATGAATTTTTAAAAAAAAAAAGCACTGCCACCACTATGTACCATTGGTGAGAAGTGAATGCTTAAGGTGATGGGTTTAATGTTGACCAACATAACATAAATAGGAGCAGGAGTAGGCCATTCAACCCCTCGAGCCCACCCCACAGTTCGATGAGATCATGGCTGATCTACTTCAATACCATTTTCCTACACTATCTCCGCTTAAGATTTCTACATATTAAAAACATTATCAGTCTCAGCCTTGAGCATACTCAATGACTGAGCTTCCACAACCTCTGGAGCAGAAAATTCCAAAGATTCACCACCTTCTGTGAAGAAGTTCCTCCTCATCAGTCCTAAATGGCCTGCCCCTTATTCTGACACTGTCCCCTTGTTCTAGATCCCACCAGCCAGGGGAAACTTCCTTCTTGCACCTACCCTATTGAGCTCTGTAAGAATTCTGTATGTTTGCATGAGATCACCTCTCATTCTTCTAAACTCCAGATAAAGGCCCAATCTAATTAATCTTTCCCCATAGGACAATCCATCCATCCCAGGAATTAGTCTGATGAAAAAGGAGATAGAAATTAAGAAAAAGAAGAAAAAGTGTGCCTATGATAGGTATCAGCTATAAAATACAATTGGGGACGAAGAAGAATACAGAAGGTTCAGCGGGGAGGTGAAAAAGCTTATTGAAGAAGAAAAGAGGGATTATGTGGAAAAACTGGCAGCTAACATAAAGGGAAATCCCAAAGTCTTCTATAGGCATATAAATGATAAAAGGGGGAGTAAGGCCAATTAGGAACCTAAAATGGAACTTGCACATGAACGAAGGGGCCATGGCTGAGGTATTAAATGAATACTTTGCAATACCAAGGAGGTAGCTGCTACCCAGGCCATACGAGGAAACTCTGTCACTAGAAGTGTTCAAAATTGAAAAGGAGGAAGTGTTGAATAGACTGTTGGAACTTAAAGTCGACAAAGCACCAGGACCAGATGAGATGCATCCAAGGATATTGAAGGAAGTAAGAGTATAAATTGAGGGGCACTGACCATAATCTTTCAGTCTTCCCTAGACTTGGAGGCACCACATGATTAGAGAATTGCAAACATTACACCCTTGTTCAAAAAAGGTTGTAAGGATAAGCCCAGCAATTGCAGACTAGTCAGTTTAACTTCAGCGGTGGGCAAGATTCTAGAAACAATTATTCAGGATAGAATTAGTAGTCACATGGAAAAATATGGGTTGATAAGGAAGAGCCAGCATGGAATTCTAATGAGGAAATCATGTTTAACCGACCTGGAGTTTTTGAGGTAACAGAAAAGGTCAATGAGACTAATGCTGCTGATGTGTGCATTGACTTTCAAAAGGTGTTTGATACAGTGCCACACAACAGACTTGTGGGAGAAGTTATTGTTCATGGAATAAAAGGGACAGTAGCAATGTGGATACAAAATTGGTTGAAAAATAGGAAGCAGAGAGTAATGGTCAATGGATATTTTTTGAGCTGGAGGAAGGTTTGTAGCGGAGTTCCCCAGGGATTGGTATTAGGACCCTTGCTTTTCCTGATATATATTAATGAACTAGATCTTCATGCGCAGGGGACAACTTCAAAGTTAGGATGATACAAAGCTAGGAAGTATTGTAAACTGCAAGGAGGACAGTGTAGAACTTTAAAACAACATTGACAAGTTGGTGGAGTGAGCAGATAGGTGGCAGATGAACTTCAATGCAGAGAAATGTGAGATGATGCATTTTGGTAGGAAGAATATGGGCAGACAATGTAAAATAAGGGCAGAAATTTTGAAGGGGGTGCAGGAGCCAAAAGATCTGAGTTTATATGTGCATAGATCATTGAAGGTGGCAGGACAGGTGAAGAGCTGTTAATAAAGCATATAGTATCCTGGGCTGCTTTAGTAGGGGCATAGAATACAAGAACAAGGAGGTTATGCTGAATTTATGTAAGACAATCGATAGACCTCAGCTGGAATATTATGTACGGTTCTGGGTGCCACATTATAGGAAGAATATGAACACATTGGAGAGACTGCAGAAGGGGTTTACAAGAATGGTTCCAGAGATAAGAAACTTCAGCTATGAGGATAGATTGGAGAGGTTGGGACTGTTCTCCTTGGAGAGAAGAAGGCTAAGAGGAGATTTGATCAAGATGTTCAAAATCATGAAGGGGATGGACAGAGTAGATAGGGAGAAGCTGTTCCTGCTCATAAAACTATCAAGAATGAGAGGGCACAGATTCAAAGTGATTTGCAAAAGAAGCAAGTATGACTTGAGAAAAAAAACTTCTTCACACAAGTGGTTTGAGTCTGGAATGTACTGCCTAGAAGTGTGGTGGAGGCAGGTTCAATTGAAGCATTCAAAAGGGAATTAGACCGTTATCTGAAAAGGAAGAATATGCAGGGTTACGGGGAGAAGGTGGGGGAATGGTATTAGGTGAGTTGCTCCTTCAGAAAGCTGGTGCAGACATGATAGGCCAAATAGCCTCCCCCTGCACCATAACAATCCTGTGTTAACTTGAGCTTTTTGATGAGATAACAGAGGATTGATGAAGGTAATGCTGTTGATGTGGTGAACTTCCAAAGGCATTTGATAAAGTGTCACACAACAGACTTGAGTAAAGTTAGAACTCATGGAATAAAAAGAACAGTAGCAACATAGATACAAAATTTGCTAAGTGACAGGAAATGGAGTAGTGGTAAATGGTTAGGAGTTAGGTTTATAGTGAGAGTTCCTCGGGGGTTGTTGTTAGGTCCTCTACTCCAATATCCAATAATCACCCAGACTTTGGTGTGCAGGGCACAATTTGTTAATTGCAGATTATCTGAAACTTGGAAATGTTGTGAACCAGGAGGA
Organism: Carcharodon carcharias; assembly: GCF_017639515.1. NCBI lineage: Eukaryota > Metazoa > Chordata > Chondrichthyes > Lamniformes > Lamnidae > Carcharodon > Carcharodon carcharias. The sequence goes on along the minus strand of NC_054469.1, from coordinate 10,177,109 downwards.
GAATAGTTTAGAACTTCAAGAGGACATAGACGTATTGGTGAAATAGGCAGACAATTGGCAGATGGAATTTAATTAGAGAAGTGGGAAGTCATTTCATTTGGTAGGAAGAACACAGACAATATAAAATGGTACAATTCTAAAGAAGGTGTAGGAGCGGAGGAATATGGATGTATATGTGCGTAAATCATTGAAAGTGGCAGGACAGATTGAAACAGGTTAATAAAGGAAACTGCATCCTGGGCTTTATCAATAGGGGCATAGAGTACAAGAGCAAGGAAGTTATGTTAAACTTTTATAAAACGCTGGTTTGGCCTCAACTGAAGTAATGTGGTAGCACTAGGTGAATTGCTCCTTCAGAGGGCCAATACAAGCATGACGGGCCAGATAGCTTCCTTCTGTGCTGTAACCATTCTATGATTCATTGATTCTCACATTCAGTCCTGACTCATTGGTTAGAATGGTCACCTCTGAGTCAGAAGGTGCCATCTCAATACTTGATTTACTAATCCAGCCTGCGTCAGATAAATTAAATAAAGTGGCTGTTTTTTTAAATTTGGTCATAACCTAGTAGCTTTAGCTTCTGAGAAAAAGTTATATTTGTGTTCCTCAACTTGCTGGGTCTGTAATGGGATGTGCTTGATTTTTTTTTCAGGTTTCTGGACATTAGTCTATTTAGGGAGGGGAGTAAATGCTGAAAAAATCTGTTTACGTGGTGAATGAGTCAAGTGGCTCTGATGTTTTAAGGTTGTAAAATTCAGGTGAATTAACACTGGCCAAGCGTGTGATTCCATCACTGCTTAAACCTCTCAGAACCATTAGTTGGAATATGAATAATTTTTTTTTAGTATTCATGTTCTTTTTAAGTCTTTCATTACTTGGCTTAGAGACTTGTTATCATGTAGGTCCTGTACATTTTTTTATACAAGAAAGGGTAAAACCAAAGGAATCAAAAGCACAGGAGCTAGCTTGGGCTGCAGCATAGAAGGGGTTGCATGGACTTGCATTGAAGTCTACCAGGTTCTTTCCATTTTAAGAACAGATACCAAAATTTATGATGTTTGTTTTATTGCAGGTCTCAAGAGGGCAAAGAGGGGACACATGCCGCACCAGCCCTTCTGGATGCATGGTCTCCTGGAATATAATGGAATGCAACATAATGTAAAACAAAATACAATGGTAAATGATTGGCTCCAGCCTACCAAAATTGAGTGAACCTGTAGCATATTTGCAGCCTGGGAAGATTATATATTGAGTTTTTTTTTGTAAAGATGGTTCTACGTGAATCTCCTTTCCCCAATGCCTGTGTCCATGGTTTGCACACTGCAGCCTGGGGCCTGATCTTCCCCTGTTTCTGGTCGCTGGATCACATGGTGGCTTCTTTTAAGCCAACAACCTACGAGCAGCTACAAAAACAAGAGCAAGAGTGCTACCTTTGGCCAGTGAAGGTATTCTTCAGATTTCTTCTGTGTCTGATTCTGTTGGCAATTTCTGTGCCATTGGCACTAGTTGGATTCATCATCTGGGTGCCTCTACAAGCAGTGAGAAGGCCCTTTAGTTACTCCTGTGAGAAAAACCCACAAATAGACATCCAGAAGGAATGGACTGGATACGGAGAGGGGAAAGGGTTTAGCTTTGTGGAGGCGAACTTGTGCTTCCTGCCCAATTCTTTGGCCCGCTTTAACAACCTGTCTCAGACCCAAAGGAGAGCTGCTCGGATTGCCTCCCATATCTGTGACTCTGTCAACCGGCCAAGGATTAAAGTTTGCGTGGACTCTCCAACAAGCATGACTGCAAGTTCGCAGAGCAGAAATAGCCCCTTAGCTGCCATCAAACAAGAATTCAACTCTTATGGCGCGACTAAATCACATGGACCTGGAGGGTCAATTCTGGCAGTGAACAACCTACACTACATCGATAGTTCCGAGGAGAGCAGCGAAGTTGAGAATGTGCATGAGAGCTTGGGTGCAAGTCAAACCAACAAGGACCCTTCGGATCTTACAGTGATAGAAGAAAGCAACCCATTAACTATCACAGACGAGATACCAGCTGACCAGCCCAGTGGACAGCAAGCTCCATCTCCCACCTCTCTGAAGAGCCAAGGTAGGCCTCGGAAAAACCGAAACAGGAAAGACGATGACCCACCTGCGGAAATATCTCCACTCTTTCCTGCCGACGTGGCCTTTGTCTGTCTCCTGGAAGTGTTTGAGAAACGGGCGGCAGCCAAGCTAAAGGAGCTCCTTCAGCCAGCTTTCGGACACATTCTTTATGATGTTGGTGTGTACGGCTTCCATGGCTGTTGTGAATTTAAATTCCTCAATAGCGGTATCTTCTTTGCCAGCCGATATCCCATCTTAGATGCCAAGTTCTACTGTTTCTCCAGGACCCGAGGTGAAGATGCCTTGGCTGCTAAAGGTCTCCTGTGTGTTAAGGTAAAGAAAGGTTTATTTCTCAAAAGGAATTTCCATGTGCATGTTTGCTGCATCTTATGTGTAATGATTGGAGGTCAGCTGTGGCTCAGTGAGTAACGCTCTCTGTTCTGAGTCAGAGGTTGTGGGTTCATGCACCACCCCAGAGAGTTGAGTGCACAATCTAGGCTGACTCCTTCAGAAGAGTATTGAGGGAGTGCTTCACTGTTGGGAGTCTATACAACATTCTCCTGTTCCTATGTTGATAAGGTGGTTAAGAAGGCATGTGGGATCCTTTCATTTCATTTATTAGTTGAGGCATAGAATATAAGAGCTGGGAGATTATGCTGGAACAGAAATCATTAGTTAGGCCACAACTTGAATATTGTGCACAGTTCTGATCACCTCATTACAGAAAGGATATAATTCCATTTTAGAGAGGGTACAGAGGAGATTTACGAGGATGTTGCCTGAACTGGAAAATTGCAGCTATGAGGAAAGATTGGATAGGCTGTTGTTATTCTCCTCTTTGGAACAGAGGAGGTTGAGGGGAGATTTGATTGAGATGTACAAAGTTGTGAGGGGCCTGGATAGTGGATGGGAAGGGCCCATTTACTTTAGCATAGAGGTCAGTGATTTTTTGGGTGGGGGGACGGGGTGTGCAGTTGAGGAAAAATGTTTTCACCCAGGGGGTTGTGGAGGTCTGGAACTCTCTGCCTGAAAGGGTAGTGGAGGCAGAAACCCTCAACTCATTTAAATGGTGATAAAAACAAAAAACTGCGGATGCTGGAAGTCCAAAACAAAAACAGAATTACCTGGAAAAACTTAGCAGGTCTGGCAACATCGGCGGAGAAGAAAAGAGTTGACGTTTCGAGTCCTCATGACCCTTCAACATTTAAATGGTGTCTGGATATGCACCTCAAGTGCGGTAACCTGCAGCGTTCCGGACCAAATGCTAGAAAACGGGATTAGGCTGGGTGGTTTGTTTTTTTTCAGCCAGCACAGACATAATGGGCTGAACAGCCTTTTTCTGTGCTATACACTTTCTCTGATCCTATATACCAGTGTTCAAGGTGTGATATGACTGGAGTAGTTTGCTACTCTGGTTGGATGTTAAACACCAAGTTTTAAAAGAATTCTCAACTTAACCCTTAGCTACTTGAACTTCTGCTCATGAAGTGTGTGTTGCCACCTTTTTATCTTTGATCTGACCCGCAGAATGAATGAAGCCAATGGAATAGAAGGGCCAGTAGCAGTATGGATACAGAATTGGCTAAAGGATGGGAAAAAGAGTTGTGGACTGAAAGGAGGTATACGTGGGGTGGGTGACGAGGAAGGGTCCCAGGATTTAGGAGTAAGACTGCTACTGTTTTTGATGTGTCAATAACTTGAACTTGGGGGTGCAGGGCACAGTTTAGAAACTTGCAAATGACATGAAAAGTTGGAAGTGTAGCAAGCAGTGAGGGATGTAGTAATAGACTTCAAGGGGACATAGGCTGGAATAGGCAAACATGCAGCAGATGAAATTCAAACAGAAAAGCGAGGTGTTATATTTTGGTAGAAAGAATGAAGCAAGACAACACAAAGTGGTACAATTTTACAGGTGTTTGTGCACAAACCTTTGAAATGGCTGGGCAGGTTGACAAAGCACTTAAAGCATATGGGACTCTGGACTTTATAAAGAGAGGCATTGAATACAAAATCTGAAGGCTTTGGAGAGATTACTAGAAAGGTTCCAAGGGTGAGGGATTACAGTTAAATCGATAGACTGGAGAAGTTGCAGTTGTTCTCCTTAGAGAACAAAGATTTGATAGAGTTGTTTAAGATATAGTTTAGATAGACAAAATATGGAGTAACTGTTTCCAATTACTGAATGCCCATACGAGAGGACACAGATTTTAAAGTGATCAGCAAAATAACCAGAAACAACATAACATGAGCAATAGGAGCAGCAGTAGGCTATATGGCCACTGCTCCACCATTCACTAACTGAATTTTAACCTCATCTCTTTTCCCATCTGAATCCCCTATCTCAGCCTTGAATATGCTCGATGACTAAACATTCTGGGATATAGAATTCCAGAGATGGGGGGAAAAACCTTTTTATGCAATAAGTGGTTAGAATTTGGAATGTGCTGCTGGTGGCGGATATAGATAGAACCATAGAACACTACAGCGCAGAAAACAAGCCATTCGGCCCTTCTAGTCTGTGCCAAAATATTACCCCGCTAGTCCCATTGACCTGCACTTAGTCCATAGCTCTCCAGACCTCTCCCATCCGTGTATCTATCTAATTTATTCTTAAAACTTAAGAGTGAGCCCGCATTTACCACGTCAGATGGTACTTCGTTCCACACTCTCACCACTGAGTGAAGAAGTTCCCCCTAAACCTTTCCCCTTTCACCCTAAAGCCATGTCCTCTCGTGTTTATTTCTCCTAATCTAAGTGGAAAGAGCCTACTCGCATTTACTCTGTCTATAGCCCTCATAATTTTGTAAACTTCTATCATATCTCCCCTCATTCTTCTACGCTCCAAAGAATAAACCAAACCTGTTTAATCTTTCCCTGTAACTCAACTCCTTAAGACCTGGCAACATCCTAGTAAATCTTCTCTGCACTCTCTCAATCATACTGATATCCTTCCTGTAGTTAGGCGACCAGAACTGCACACAATACTCCAAAGTTGGCCTCACCAATGTCTTATACAACCTCACCATAACATCCCAACTCCTATACTCAATACTTTGATTTATGAATGCCAGTATGCCAAAAGCTTTCTTTACAACCTTGTCTACCTGTGACGCCACTTTCAGGGAACTATGTATCTGAACTCCCAGATCCCTTTGTTCCTCCGCACTCCTCAGTGCCCTACCGTTTACTGTGTATGTCCTACCTTAGTTTGACCTTCCAAAATATAACACCTCACACTTTTCCGCATTAAATTCCATCTGCCATTTTCTGGCCCATTTTTCCAGTTGGTCCAGATCTCTCTGCAAGCTTTGAAAGCCTTCCTCGCTGTCTACAAAGCCTCCAATCTTAGTGTCATCAGCAAACATGCTGATCCAATTTACCACATTATCATCCAGATCATTGATATAGACAACAAACAACAATGGTCCCAGCACAGATCCCTGAAGCACACCACTAGTCACAGACCTCCAGTCTGAGAAGCAATCATCCACTACCATTCTCTCTGTCTTCTCCCACACAACCTCTCCATGGATACCAAGAGTCTGAACCTTCTGAAGTAACCTCCCAAGTGGGACCTTGTCAAAGGCCTTACTAAAGTCTATGTAGACAACATCCACAGCTTTTCCTTCATCTACTTTCTTGATAACCTCCTCGAAAAACTCAACAAGGTTCGTTAAACAAGACCTACCACGCACAAAACCATGCTGACTATCCTTAATCAGCCCTTGGCTGTCCAAATAATTATATATCCGATCTCTTAGAACACCTTCCAATAATTTACCTACTACTGACGTCAGGCTCACTGGCTTGTAATTACCTGGTTTACTTTTGGAGCCTTTTTTAAACAACGGAACAACACGAGCTACCCTCCAATCCTCCGGCACCTCACCCGTGGCTAAGGACATTTTAAATATTTCTGCCAGGGCCGCTGCAATTTCTACACTAGTCTCCCTCAAGGTCCAAGGGAATATCATGTCAGGCCCGGGGGATTTATCTACCTTTATTCGCTGTAAGGCAGCAAGCACCTCCTCCTCTTTAATCTCTATATGTTCCATGAAACTACTGCTTGTTTCCCTTCCTTCCTTATACACTATGCCAGTTTCCTGAGTAAATACTGATGCAAAAAAACTGCTTAAGATCTGCCCCATCTCATGAGGCTCCACACACAGACAACCACTCTGATCTTCAAGGGGACCAATTGTGTCCCTTACTATGCTTTTACTCTTAATATACTTGTAGAAACCTTTCGGGTTTACCTTCACATTATCTGCCAAAGCAACCTCGTCATCTTTTTGTCTTCCTGATTTCCTTTTTTAGTATTTTCTTACATTTTCTATACAAGTACCTCATTTGCTTCTTGTTGTCTATACCTGCTATATACCTCTCTCTTAACCAGATTGCCAATATCCCTTGAAAACCAAGGTTCCCTATGCCTGTTAACTTTGCCTTTAATCCTGACAGGAACATGCAAACTCTGCACTCTCAAAATTTCGCCTTTGAATGCCTTCCACTTACTGAACACATCCTTGCCAGAAAACAACTTATGCCAATCCACTCTTCCTAGATCCTTTCTCATTTCCACAAAATTGACCTTTCTCCAATTTAGATTCTCAACTCGAGGACCAGACCTATCCTTATCCATAATTAGCTTAAAACTAATGACATTGTGGTCACTGGACCTAAAATGTTCGCCTACACATACTTGTCACCTGACCTGTCTGGTTCCCTAATAGATCAAGTATTGCATCCTCTCTCGTTGGTACCTCTATATATTGATTTAGAAAACTTTCCTGAACACACTTGACAAACTCCAAGCCATCCAGCCCTTTTACAGTATGGGAATCCCAGTCAATATGTGGAAAGTTAAAATCTCCTCCTTTCACAACATTTTGTTTCTTACATCGATCTGCTATCTCTCTACAGATTTGCTCCTCCAATTCTCTGACTATTGGGCAGTCTATAATACAACCCTATTAGTGTGGTCACCCCTTTCCCGTTCCTCAGCTCCACCCATATGACCTCTGTAGACGAGCCCTCCGCTGTCCTGTCTACGCACAGCTGTGATATTTTCCCTGACTAGTAATGCCACTCCTCCCCCTTTCATCCCTCTCCCTCTATTACGTCTGAAACAACAGAATCCCGGAACATTGAGCTGCCCCTCCTGCATCCAAGTCTCACTAATAGCAATAATGTCATAATCCCACGTGCCAATCCACGCCCTAAGCTCATCTGTCTTTCCGACAATACTCCTTGCATTGAAATAGATCCACCTGAGAACATTTCTATCACGTACAAACCTTTGATTTCTGTCTATACATGCATTCCTCGCTTGACCTTTATCCTCCTCCACCTCACTATCTGCTCTAACACTCTGGTTCCCCTCCCGCTGCAAATCTAGTTTAAACCCCCTGGAGCAGCACTAGCAAACCTACCCGCAAGTATGTTAGTCCCCCTCCAGTTCAGGTGCAAACTGTCCTGTCGGAACAGGTCCCACCTTCCCTGGAACAGAGCCCAATTGTCAAGAAACATGAAGCCCTCCCTCCTGCACCATCTCCTTAGCCACATATTTAGCTGCATTATCCTCCTATTTCTAGCCTCACTAGCAAGTGGCACGGGTAGCTCTCCTGAGATCGTAACCCTGGAGGTGCTGTCCTTCAACTTAGCACCTAACTCCCTAAACACTCTTTGCAGGACCTCCTTCCTATCCATGTCATTGGTCCCTACGTGGACTACGACATCTGGTTGCTCACCCTCCCTCCTGAGAATACTAAGAACTCGATCCGAGATATCGCGGACCCTGGCACCAGGGAGGCAACAGACCATCCAGGATTCTCGATCTCTCCCGCAGAACCTCCTATCTGTCCCCCTAACTATTGAATCCCCTATCACTACTGCTCTCCTCTTTTCCCTCCTTCCTTTCTCAGCTGAGGATCCAGTCTCGGTGCCAGAGACGCGGCCACTACAACTTGTCCCTGGTAGGTTGTCCCCACCAACAGTATCCAAACCGGTATACCTATTGTTGATGGGAACGGCCACAGGGGTGCTCTGCTCTTTCTGTCTATTCCCCTTCCCTCTCCTGACAGTCACCCAGCTGCCTGCCTCCTGACTTTTAGGGGTGACTGTCTCCCTGAAACTCCTGTCTATTACTGCCTCTGCCTCCCGTATGATCCGAAGTTCATCCAGCTCCAGTTCCCTAACTCGGTTTGTCAGGAGCTGTAGCTGGATGCACCTTTTGCAGGTTTAGTCATCAGGGACAATTATGCTGTCCATGACTTCCCACATGCTGCATTCGGAGCACTCGACTGCCCCAACTGCTGCCTCCATTACCTACTCTTAATTTACTTAAAGGACTTTACCCGGCCCTACCCCACTGGGAGCAAGCTCGTCCTAAGCCTCTCGAGCCAAACCCTCAAAGCTCCACTCCTTCACTGGGCCACTCACAAGCTGGCCGCTCCTCTTCAGCTTCCCCTCCTTTTATTTTCAATCTCCGTGCTCTTTTTCAACTGACCTGCCTTCAAGATCCACGCTCTTTCTCAAATGTTGAGTGCAAGAGTCCTTCTCCTCGATTCCCTCCTGAGTCGTGGTGACTGCACTGACTTCTTCCAGGATGCTTCAGTCACTTTTCACCAGCACCCTCTGTTGGATGCCCTTCCTCATGTTGAGTGCAAGAGTCCTTCTCCTCGATTCCCTCCTGAGTCATGTTGACTGCGCTAATTCTCCCAGAATGCTTCAGTCACTTTTCACCAGCGCCCTCTGTTGGATTAAAAAGCTTTGGAAAAATTCTTGAGGGAGAAAAAGTTGAAAGGATAAAGAGCGGTCCTAACTGCTTTGCTCTTCAAAAGAGCCAATGCAAACTCAATGGGATGATTATCCTTTCATGCTGTACTGTTCTATCAAATTGATTTGGGCATTGGAGGCATGGTGTCAAAACCTTGTATGTGATCACAAACTGGCAATGTGGCTGCTAATGTGGAAATCTGTACTAAAGTACAGGAAGATGTAAACAGGCTTGCAGAGTGAGATGAAAAATGATAAATGAAATTCAATACAGAATGTGATTCATTTGGCTAGGAGGTATAATGAGGCTACTTAATCTTTGGAAGTTGAGAAATTAACTATTGGGGAATTTGGAGAACAGGAGTGGCACAACAGCTGCAAAGTCTTGGCAATCAAAATCACACCAGAGAATAAATGAGCCATGATAATAAGTGGTGCTTGACTTGTAATTGCTGAATTAATTTTGTTGCTATGCCCTTTGAATTAATTTATGCAAAACACCAATTCCCTAGCAACCCTGAGTATCCATTAATCATGGGTATAAATATGACTGCATTGGGATAGATTGATTGCTTTCCTGTCAGTGGTAAGTGAATGAAACTCCTGCCCCTTGTTTCCTTTCTTAGACACTGCTCCAGTGTTACTGGCCTCCACCCGCTTTCTGATCTGGTTCACCTGATTCATATGTGGATATCAGATGAAACTGATAGGGAGTATCCAGGCCCATCTTTTGTTGAAGCAACGTAATTGGAATTCATCCCAGATTGGAATTACCACCATTTCAGCCGAATGGTCTCCTTCGATGCCTCCATGACTCAAACCATATGAAAAGACTTCCTAACCATCACATCACTAACCATTCACTTGAGCAGTAGGCCTCGTACTACCCCCTCCAACCCTGCTCCAGTTGATTTTACTGGGTGATGTATTGGATAGTGCTATAAAGTGGACCTAGATTCTTTGAAATTCCAGTCTTGCCAACTTCTCGCCAACAGAACATGGTTTGGGAGACAATATCATAGAATGATGCAGCATAAGATGAGGCCACTTGGCCCATCGTGTCAATGCCAGCTTTTTCACAGTTATCCAATTAGTTCCACTCCCCTGCTCTATCCCCTTTGCCCTGTAAGTCTTTTCCCTTCCAAGTATTTATTCAGCTCCCTTTGAAAATTACTATTGAGTCTGCCTCCACCAGGCAGAGCGTTCCAGTCCAAATCATGAAAGAAATGTTTTAACATGTCCCCTCTGGCTCTTTTGCCAACTGCCATAAATCTGTGTCCTTTGATTACCACACCTTCTGCAATTCTAGAAACAGTTTATCTTTATTTACTGCATCAAAGCTGCTCATGATTTTAAATTCCTCCACCAAATCTCCAACCACCACTGTTCTAAGGAGAAAACCACAGCCACTGCAGTCTCTCCACATATCTAAAGTACCTCATCCCTGGTACCACACTCATAAACTTTGTCTGCACCTAGGAAATTTATGTATTTTGCATGTTTCCCCACTCTCTGATCTTTCAAATAGTAAACCGAGGCTGAGACATGGCTAAAAATAAACTCTTAAGCTGGTTTATTTCGTGACCAGTGAACAAACCTGTGGAGCAGCAGTTATAATTGGACTTGCTTCATTCAATCAGTTCCTTTATGTAAGAATACAAAATAATTAACATGCTCCCCTTTCCCACCTTAGTGGGGTTGCCTTATTTGACTTCAACAAAATAATTTATAAACTGCTTATTTGCATTTTATTCTTCTGAACCTGACAAAGATGCCCTGTTTATATAGAAAACTCTGACCATCCATGAGTATTTTTGTCCCTTTTTTTAATTTCTGCGTTTATAACCTGAGGGGGAAGAGCCTGTGCAAACACCACGTGCCAATCAACCAAGTCCGAAAAGTTTCCAATACAATGGATGTGAGATTACTGATTGCTGAGAGAGGTTGATGGTTTGCTGCTCTCTCTTGTATGGAGAAACAAGCAATTAGGGATGAGCCTAGCCAGCGACGTCCATATCCCATGAACGAATTAAAAAATGAATTAGCCTTTGAACCACATTTTTATCTCCACACCTTTACTTTCCAAACCTGTGTGAATGCACTTTGTTTTAAATGCCAACATCTAAGTGTAGCTCTTCTTCAAATCCTTTTCCTGATGATGTGTGGGCAAGGTTAATTTTAAAAAACGGCTCTTAAAATGTGCCTGTCATCAAAAGCAAAATGCTAATGAAAATGTTTTTACTTTCAGGTCCAAGTTGGTTTGACTCAGAAAGGTCAGCAGATTGTGGGATATCTCAGCTGCACTCACCTGCACGCCACCGCAGGTAAAGAAGCATGGGAATGGGTTCCTTAATCCAGCAGGTTTTGGGTCAATGATGAAGCAATTGAAACTGGGCCTAGGACACTACCCTGAGGAGCTCCTACAGTGACATCCTGTGGCTGAGATGATTGACCTCCAACAACCACAACTTCCTTTGTGCTAGGTATGACTCCAACCAGTGGAGAGTTTTCCCCCTGATTCTTAGGGGTTCTCAATGCCTCACTAATCATTAAATGCTGCCTTGATGTCAAGGACAATTACTCTAACCTCACATCTGGAATTCAGCTCTTTTGTCCATGTTTGGACCAAGGCTGTAGTGAGGTCTGGTGCCAAGTCATCCTGGTGGCATTAGTGAGCAGGTTATTGAGTGCTATCAATTGGCAATTACCTATCAATGATATTTTCCATCACCTTTCTGATAATTGAGAGTAGAGTGATAACGTTGGTAATTGGTCAGATTATATTAATCCGGCTTTTTTTATAGACAGAATTGCAGCGTGAAATCGCGATCGAGGACCAGTCACGGGCGGTGAGTCGTTTCCTGGCCATTCCCGAGCCTGCCCAACAACCTCAAAATTCAGCCCCGAATATTTTTGAAAACGATGCATCCACTTGTTCATCTTTATCTATAAAGGCAGAATAGACTGAGCAGCAAAGAAGCAAAAAAAATGAAGTTTCCATCAGCATTCCATAGTGATCTTTTTTTGGAAATTCTTTCATGGGATGAGGGTGTTGCTTTCAAGGCCACCATTTGTTGCTCATCCCATAGCTTGGTCAGATTCTACCTGCCAAAAATATTCAAAGATTCAGATTTTTGACAAAAGCAAACTACTGCAGATGCTGGAAATCTGAAATAAAAACTGATAATGCCAGAAATACTCAGCAGGTCTGGCAGCATCTGTGGCAAGAGAAACTGTTAATGTTTCAGGTCAATGGCCTGAAATATTTTCACATTTCTGCATCAGAAATGAGAAATGTTAAGAGATGTAACAGGTTTCAAGCAAGCACAGATGCAGGGAATAAGGGGGATGGGGCTAGGTCCATGGTAGTGTGGAAAGCAGCAGAAATTATATGACAAAAGGGATAACAAGTTTATTCATTAATTTGTGCTTTTCCTGAAGGCAGGCCATTGTCTGCTGATGCTTCATACTGGGTCATTTCCTTGGCTGTTTTTTCAGAAGTGGTTTGGCATTGCCTTCCACACTCAGGCAGGATGAGGAGGCGAGTCCCAAGTCTCCTTCAGCGGAACAAGAATCGAGCCCCTGTTGTTCTGAACCACGTGCTTGCCGTGTAGCTAACTGGCCAATGGAACATGTGGTGGTGTGGATAGTGATGGCAGAGACTCCAAATTTCTTCCCATCACATGGTTGATCAGGAATCTCTCCCACTTACTGTCATTGGTGTGTGTCAGAAGGATTTGCAGGTTGGTACTCAATCTGTTTGGCCATATTATGAATGCACTTTCCTAGACTATCAAGTCCTGGAGTGAGACTTGAACCCAGAACTTCAGGCTCAGGGACAGCAATGCTACCCACTGCACCTCGACCTCCAACAAGTAAAGGCACAAAAAATGTGTCTAGAGGAGGTGTGAATGAGAATAGGAGAATTAAAATCAATGGCTGTTCTCCAAAATGAATGGAAGCAGCAGAGGTTATGATCTGAAACACTCACCTGCCAACACAATATGGCCATGCAAGGTGGCCACTGATACCTGTCTGCGTATGCGCACTTGTCCACATGTGCACAGACATCCATTGACGTCCCTGCTGGAGCCTGCAGTCTGGAACTCCGAGGAAGAAGGGGGAAGAATGAGAGGCAATATTGTCTAACATTCACAGCTATCTACGATCCACTTACATTACTGTCTGCGCAGAGCATATGCCATGTGGTCTGGCTGAAGGAACGGGTTGAGTGCAGCCTCCATAACAGTCTGAAACAGAGTTTTAAAAAACTGACCAACATGATTGCAGTAAAACATCCCACAAGGAAAAGATGTTAGTTTCCTGTCTGCAAATCCTTCTAACCCCTGTAAAAGAGGTTTCCAAAATCCATCACTCAGTCCAAGATAGAAATTCACATCATTCTCTCCTTCCGTCAGGGACGGTGATGACCGTGCATGCATCCTGCTGCACATTGCCCGTAAACCTGAGCTTACAACTGCGCATGCACAGCATTGGGAGCAAACACAGCTGATCTGATATTGTTAAACACAATGAGTCTGGATGTCTGTAAAGTAAAATTTGGGAGTAGTTTTTATTCCTGAAGTCTTGATGTGGAAATGAGAGACTTTCTATTTTTAAATTGCAAACCAAGGGAATGCTTTACATAAGTTTGAGTGTTTGCCTGGTTTCAAGTCCATACGCCTCTTTCAGAGGATTGTCACATTCGCCAAGGCCAGCTCAGTCACATGGTGGTGTGGATCAGCGAGTTCCAGGGTACATCCAGGAGTGAGGATGAGAAAGTCGTGTTCGACGTTCTTTGTGGGGATTTCAACTTTGACAACAGCTCACTGGGTGAGTGTCTGTCTGTCCATTCACTTGAAAATAAAAATGCTCTCCCTTCTCTGCCACTGATAGCCAACACTCACCTATTTTATAAGCTCATCCTCCCTGGAAGAAGTTTTGATATTAAGCCAGTCTGTTCGCAACCTTGGTGTCACCTTTGATATCGAGATGAACTTCCAAACTCGTACTCATGCCATTACAAAGACCACCTATTTCCACGTCCTTAACATTGCCTGACTTTACCTGTCTCAGCTCATCTGCTGAACCCTCATTCATGCTTTCACTCGCTGCCTCAAGGCACAACTATTCTAACACACACCTGGCTGGTCTCCCACATTCTACACTCTCTAAGCTTGAGGTCTTCCAAAATTCTGCTGCTTGTGCCTTAACTCACAACAAGTCATGTTACCCTATCATCCTTGTGTTCTCTGACCTACATTGGCTCCTGGTCAGACAATACCTTTATTTTAAAATCCTACCATGGTTTCGCTCCTCCCAATCTCTCTAATCTCTTTCAGCCCCACAACCCTCCAAGATATCTGTGCTCTTCTAATTCTGATCTGTTGTGCATTCCCAATTATAATTGCGCCAACATTGGTGGCTGTACTTTCTGTTGCCTAAGCTCTGGAATTCCCACCCTGCACATCTCTGCCTCGGTACCTCGCTTTCCTCCTTTAAACCTACTTCTGACCAAGCTTTTTGTCATCTGACCTAATACCTCCTATGTGGCTCAGTGTCATATTTTATTTTACTTCTTGTGAAGTGCCTTAGTACATTTCATCATGTTAAAAGATATTAAGATATGTTATTGTAATTAGTCATCTGGCTGCAGGCTGTCCTTTACCATCGTAAGTTTACGTGATTCTTGGGATCTGAGGGTCTCTGGCAAGGCTGGCATTTATTACCATGAGAAGACCGGGATGGGCTACCTTCTTGCTGCAGTCAGTTTGATACATTGAAGTGGCTCACTCAGCTACTTCAGAGGCAGTTAAGAGTGGACCAACTTGGCATGGGACTGGGTTTGTATATGGACTACCAAGTTCCTTTCAATACAGGATATTATTGAACTAGTTAGGTTTTTAACAAAAATGTAGCCATTTTCTAGACACTGTTATTTAGCCGGTGTTAGTAAAATGTGAAGTTGAGCTGGAAGAGCCAATGTTTAATCCTTGGTCTGTGCTGATCTTAATATAGTAGTTAGAATATCTTATCCGAATAATAGGCATGTGAGAAAAAGGTTATCTAATTTAACAAGTTAAAGCTGAACATTAAAATAGGCCAAAATCAGTTTAACCCAATCCTGAACTATCAAAGGACCCTACTTAGACTGGATGATGCTAACTAAATGCACTAGATGGAAAAAGGCTAATATCCTTAACCATGATCGGCTCAGGCTTGGAGGGCCGAAGGGCCTGTTCCTGTCTTGTACTTTTCTCTGTTCTTTGTATTCTGAAGGAAGGTCATACAGACTCAAAGTCAACTCTTGTTTTTCTCTCCACAGACGCTATGAGACCTGCTGTGGTTTTGCAGCATTTTCTGTTTTTTCTTCCTTAACCCACTTGTTCTTTTTCCTGTAGAAGACCAATTGGAACAGCAGCATCAGATACTCAAAATGTATAAAGATCCCTGCTGTATTGGACCAGGCAAAGAGAAGCCTGGGGTCATAGGTTAGTACTCAATGGACTTGCTCAGTTATTTGGTGAAGCTTGTCGTCTGATTTATATACAGTCTCCTACCATTTACAGGGATGCACGCTTGCAAACAGGTTTTGTCTAACGTATGCATTAGCCATATAATGATATAGCGCCAGGGCAGTGTTCCAGCACGCGCGTACACACTGTAGGTCACGATTGCAGTCACTTTTGTTACAGCAGTCTGAGTTTAACACAAACTGTAACCCCATTCCACTTGTAGGCAATTAGAAGGACTTAAGCACACAAAGGCATTATACACAGAAATACTTATGCTGGTTCTTGCATTCAGTGTACCTTAATAAGGGGCAAACTAGTGAATGAACACAGCTGTTTCAGCACCAAATAAGTGGAGTACTTAAATTGCAATAACAGGCAATTTTGAAATGGATAATGGTTATTGCTCTTTGGCCAATATAAGCAACTGCCCGATTTAAATGTGGACACTGTTAAATGGTGGGGATCGCAATGTGTTTTAGCTCCAGTTTTGGAGAAGTCTTTATTCAAATTTAGGATGAATGAATATTTGCCTGATTATCATACCTTGAGACAGAATAAAGCTCCAGATTACTAACTGTCATTGTGGATGGGACAGAGTGCTCCCCACAGGAAGGGAATTAAAATCCTCAGATAAACCAGTCCAAGTGGTGATTTATACTTCCCCTCCAGGAAGGGCAATAAATCATCACCTGGGCTGGTTTTAAATCCAGTTTTGTAGGAGAAGAAAGACTGGGAGATTGACCAATACAAATGCTGCTGGTTGTGTTGGTTCTAAGAGTTGGGATTTAAGGACGTACTCCAAGGAACAGAGTGAGGTTGAAAGGTAGATGGATTTATGGAGGGAGTTCCAGAGTATGAAGCCTAGACAGCTGAAGGCACAGCTGCTTATGGGGAGATGAAGGGTGGGAATCCATAAAAAGAGTTTGATTTGTTGTAGGGCTGAGATGAGAGTTGATGCCATGAAAGGATTTTAACACGACAAATATTTTTTGATGTGGCAATTTGAAAGTACCTAATGTGAGTAAGCGGCTTTCAAGAATTGAGTGAACAGCCTCCCAGAAGAGAACAAACAGTTCAGAATGTGACAGCTTGGGCTGAAATTCAATTTTTACTGCACTATGAAGAGCTTCTGGATGGGAGTGTCACTGGTGTTTGTGGAGCCAGAAGGGAGTAGCCCAAATAAATAACAGGTGTTACTGAAAAAAGACATGCTGTCGAAGCTTTTCATCTTGCACTCAAGACGCAAGAGTGCCAAATTTCAAAGGGAACAACAATATATGCTGCATGAGAAAAAGGCTGCTGATGAGTTGACAAGTCGGCTCTGATTGCTCAAGATGTTTCTGTGACGCATGCAGCATGCTTTTGTTCAAAAAAAGGTGCAATATCTGGACGTACCCCTTTTGCCTGCAGAAGATACGTCACGTTGGTGTACCTGCCAGTGTGCACCCTGGCCCCACCCCACCCCCGCGCCCATGCACACTCGCGCTCCGGCAAGGCCCTCCCATTCAACACTTCCTGAAGCATCTCTTTCCCCTACCTCCCCTGTGCCCCCCTCTCTAGGCCTCCACACCTGCCCCACCTCTTCATTTTTCTCTCCCCACCCCCCCCACCCCCCCCCCACCACCCCCTCTCCCAAGCACAGACCATCGCCGCCCAACAGTACCTCCAGTTTGAAGATCCACCTGGAAGAAGCTGCTGCTTGAGAAACCACTTCCTGGAAGTTGCTGCAGCTAAAGGATCCACTTAGTCGAAGCTCCACCCACCCACTGCTGCATATGTTGCTCCACGGTCACTGGAAGCCTCCACTGCTTCTTGGCAGGCTGCCCCAGGCCTCCTTCAGGTAAGTACTGACATTTGCATGCCATTTTGGTCCAGACGTGTTCTAGACCAGCGTGAAAATCCACTGGCAGCATGTTTGGGCAGAGGGGGGAAACGATTCCAGTCAAGCCTTCGTCTGCATCCCATTAACTGGACGCAAAGCAGTTTCAAGTCGGTCTCTGGCGGGATGACAACCCACAGTGATGGGTGAGAGTGCATGTTCCAGTTGTCATTTCGCGCCAGCAGGAGACCAACTTTTCGTCTCCTGCTGTATTGTACCTCCTCCCCACCCCCAGCAGGCACCGGGGGAACTGGAAAATTCCGCCCATGGTTACAAGATGACTAAGGTTGGGAAATAAATAATCCAGGGTACACAACATTTTGAAAAGGCAGGCAGAATGGAAAGGGAGGAGTGCAGGCAAGATAATCAAGGATGACATAAGGACAGTAGTGAAAAGGGATCTTGGCTCAGAAAATCAGGATGTATGGTTAGAAATCAGGAATAGCAAGGGTCAGATAATTCTGGGAGTGGTTTATAGATCCCGTAACGGTGGTTATAACGTTGGACAGAGCAATCAATAAGAACTTATTGGAGCTTGTAACAAAAGGCAATGTAATAGTTGCGGGACACTTTAATCTTATAGACTAGACCAATCGTATTGACAAAGGTTGTCTGGAAGATGAGTTTGTCGAATGCTTTCATGACAGTTTCCTGGAGCAATATGCTGTGGAAGCAACTAGGGATAAGGCCATTTTAGCTCTAGTATTGTGCAGTGAGGTAGGGTTTATTAGAAATGTCATAATAAAAGATCAACTGGGAAATAGTGATCTTAATGCAATTGAATTCCACGTTAAGTTTGAAAACAATCAAACAAGAATCTTAAAGCCAATTATATACATGAGGGGAGAGCTGGCTAAGGCTGATTGGGTAAATAGACTGAAAGATATGGTGGTAAACAAACAGTGAGAAACATTTAAAGAAACAGTGCAAAATTCTCAACAGCAAAACGCTCCATTGATAAACAAACAGCGTGGCTTACTAAGGATTAGATTAGATTAAAAGAAGGGGCTTAAAATGTCGTAAAGAATAGTATTAAGTCTGAGGATTGGGAATGTTTTAGAAACCAGCAAAGGGCCACCAAAGATTTGGCTAAAAAGTTAAAAAATAGAATGAGTAAACTAGCCAGACATACAAAAACAGATTCAAAGAGCTTTTACAAGTATATAAAAAGAGAGGAACTAAAGTAAATGTTGGCCCCTTAGAAGCAGAGACAGTAAGATTACCATGGGGCATGAGGAAATGACGAGCTATTGAACAATAATTTGTCTTCACAATAGAAGACACAAAGTTACATATCAAAAATAGAGGGTAACCTAAAAGGGGTTAATAAAAGTGAGGAAATTAAGGTAATATCAGCAGAGAAAAAGTCTTGGAGAAACTCAGGCATTAAAATCCAGCAAAGCTCCAGGACCTGATGTCCTACATCCTCAGGTTCTAAAAGAGATATCCAGCACATCCTCCATCTCTACATCTATGATTTTCCAAAGTTCCTTGGATTCTGGAGTGGTCTCAGGAGATTGAAAGTTAGCAAGCACTGTTATTCAAGAAAGGAGGGAGAGAAAACTGGGAACCACAGGCTAGTTAGCCTAACTTAAATCATTGGAAAAGTGCTGGTATCTATTATTAAGGAAGTCTTAACAAAGCACAGCATGATTAGAACAAGTCAACATGGTTTTATGAAAGGGAAATTCTGTTTGACAAATTTCAGGACTTTTGAGGATGTGACCAGTAGATAAAGGGGAACCAGTAGATGTAATCTACTTGGATTTCCAAAAAGCGTTCGATAATGTGCCATGCAAAAAGTTAATAGACAAGGGAAGAGTTCATGGAGTTGGGGTGTAACATTAGCATGGATAGAAGATTGGTTAATGGACAGGAAGCAGAGAGAAGGGATAAATGGGGCATTTTCAAGTTGGTAGGCTGTAACTAGGGGAGTGCCGTAAGGATCAGTTATTTAAAATCTGTTAACAAATGAAGAGAGTAATGTATTTAAGTTTGTTGATACCAAGCTAGGTAGAAAGGTAAGCTTTGAGGAGGACACTGAGGAGCTACAAAGAGACAAAAACAGTTTAGGTGAGTGAGCAACAAGATGGCAAATGGAGTATAATATAGGGAATTGTGAAGTTATTCACTTTGGTAGTAAGAATGAGAGAATATTTTTTTAAAAGACATGAAACTTGTGAATGTTGATGTTCAGAAAGACTTGGGTGTACTCGTTCAAGGGACACAAGGTACAGCAAGCAATTGGGAAAGCAAATGGTATGTTGACTTATTGCAAGAGTATTCGAGTACAAGAAAAGTTTTACCATAATTGTACGAGGCTTATTGAGACTACACTTGGAATATTGTGTACAATTTCAGTTTCCATATTTAAGGAAGGGCATACTTGCTTTAGAGACAGTACAGCGAAGGTTCACTAGATTGATCCCTGGGATGATATGTTTGCTGTATGATGAGGTTGTGTAAATTGGGTCTATATTCTCAAGTTTAAAAAAACATTATTAAGCCAATGTCTTCAATCCTTTTTCTAAACTGGTCCCTAGTCCATCACTATCCCTGTCGGTAATGCTGAACTGGAATGTTCACAACATTGGTGTTGTATTTGAATCCAAGATCAGCTTCCCACCACATCTCTGCGTCGTCACTAAGACTGTCTGTTTTCACCCAACTCTGTCCCTGGGAACATAGGAGCAGGAGTAGGCCATTTGGCTCTTCGAACCTGCTTCACCATTCAGTAAGATCATAGCTGATCTGGTTGTGGTCTCAGCTCCACTTTCCTGTCTGTCCCCATGACCCTTGACTTCTTTGCGTAACAAAAATCTGTCTAATTCTGCTTTAAATAAATTCATTCTGGGGAAGAGAATTCCACATACCAGTGACCCTTTTAGAGAAAGTTTCTCCTTGACCCTGTCTTATAAGGGAGACCTCTTACTTTTAAACTTTGACCCATAGTTTTAGTTCTCCCCCCCCCCCCCCCCCCCCCCGCGCCCCAGAAGAGAAAACATCCAGGTATCCACCCTATTAAGTCCCATCAGGATCTAAATATTTCAATAAGATCATCTATCATTCCCTGAACTCTAATGGGTTCAATCTTTCTTCATATGACAACCTCTTCATCCCAGGAATGAGTCCAGTGAACCTTCTCTGAACTGCTTAAAAATAATTTTTTTTAAATGAGACCAAAACTGCACATAGGAGTACTATGTGGCCTCGCCAAAGCCTTGTGTAACTGCAGTAAAATCTCCCAACTTTTATATTCCACTCCCCTTGCAATAAGCGCCAACATTCCATTTGCCTACCTAATCAGTTGCTGAACCTGCATACTAACTGTGATTCATCTACCACCAAGTTCTGCAAAACAAAAGCAGAAATACCTGGAAAAACTCAGCAGGTCTGGCAGCATCGGCAGAGAAGACCCCTCTCCTATTTTTACTTAGTTCTGTTGAAGGGTCACGAGGACTCAAAACGTCAACTTTGTTCTTCTCCGCCGATGCTGCCAGACCTGCTGAGTTTTTCCGGGTATTTCTGTTTTTGTTTTGGATTTCCATCCGCAGTTTTTTGTTTTTATTACCAAGTTCTGCAATCTTTCTCCATTTAAATAGTATACTGCTTTTCTATTCTTCCTGCCAAAGTGAACAAGTTCACATTTACCCACATTATACTACATATGCCAAATTTTTGCCCCATTCACTCTCTATATCCCTTTGCAGACTCCTTATGTCCTATTGATAACTTAGTTTCCTACCTATCTTGGTGTCATCAACAAATTTAGCTATCATACATTTGTTCCCTTCATCCAAGTCATTGATGCAGATTGTAAATAGTTGAGAACCCAGCATTAATCTCTGTGGCACTCCACTAGTTACAGCTTGCCAATCTGAAAAAAACCTATTTATCCCTATTCTCTGCTTCCTGTTAGCCAACCAACGCCTTTTCCAAGCTAATATGTTACTTCCTACACCACGTCCCCGTCTCAGCTCATCCGTTGCTGAAACCCTCATCCATGCCTTTGTTACCTTTAGACTTGACTGTTCTAATGCATCCCTGGCTGGCCTTCCATCTTTCACCCTCCATAAACTTAAGAGCATCTAAAAATCTGCTGCCTGTATCCTAACTCTCATCAAGTCTTGTTCGCCCATCACCCCCAGCTTTTGCTGACCTACATTGGCTCCCTGTTGAGCAAGGCATTGATTTTAAAATTCTCGTCCTGGTTTTCAAAATGCTCATTGGCCTCTCCCAAGCCTAGAATTCTCAGCTATCTGCACTGCTACAATTCTGGCCTCTCGTGCATCCTCAATTTTAATTGCTCCACTATTGGTGACTGTACCTTCAGCTGCCAAGGCCCTAAGTTCTGGAATTCCCTCCACGAACCCCTCTGCTTCTCTATCTTTTTTTTCCCCCTTTAAGATGTTCCTTAAAACCTATACGTTTGATCAAGCTTTTGACCATCTGTCCCAACCTCTCCTTATGTGACTGTCAATTTTGACATAACGTTCCTGTGAATTGCCTGGGGATGTCTTGCTATATTAAGAAATTAAATCAGTGCAAGTTACTGTTGCTGAATAGCCTTATCCTATTCCTAAGTTCCTGAGAGAAGAGGGTAAAATCATGCCAGCTGATCTTAAAACATCTTCAGTAAAGAACTGATTTTGACCATTCAACTAGGCTTTGCTCATATTCAGAGATCCAATCCAGGGAACGTCAAGGGGCAAGCAACATCGCCAGATCTGATCATCATGGTGAAATGAATGTTCTTGGGCATATCTAATGTATGGTTCTGTTATTGTGAACAGGCAATACTCCAAAAGAAAGAGCATCCTATGGCACATAGATACGCTCTTATAATAAGAGGCTTGTCCCATCTGTTTTTTTAGGTACACTGTTAGAACAAAGAACCATGTATGAAGGCCCAGTGATGAACCCAGAAAACTTGCAGCGGTGAGTATGGGCAGTGCACAATGAGCAGAACTGAGCCCAATTACAAAACTCCCTGCATTTAAGTGGCAGCTATGGCTCAGTGGGTAGCACTCTTGCCTCTGAGTCACAAGGTTGTGCGTTCAAGTCCCAGGCCACAGGTTGAGCGCACAATCCAGGCAGGCATTCCCAGTACAGTCCTGTGTGTGCGCTGAAATGGCAAGCAATTAGGCAAACAAATGGCATGTTGACCTTATTGCAAGGGAATTTGAGTGCAAGTATAAGCAAGTTTTGCTACAGTTGTAAGAGCTGAGATCACACTAGGAATGCTGTGTGTGCAAATATTCAGGGAGTGCTGTTCTGCTGGAGGTGCCATCTCTTAAATGAGACATTAAACCAAGGTCTGCAGCCTTGGGTAATAAAACTTCTCATTTATGAGGAGGAATTTTCCCCAATTCCTTGCCAATGTTTATCTCTCAACCAACATTTAAAACTGATTATTTGGTCATTTATCCCATTGTTGTTTGTGGGATCAGGCTTTGTGTAAATTGGATGCCATGTTTCCTATGTTATGTGATACGTCAAAACGTAGTTTATCTGATTGTAAAGTGCTTCAGGATGCCAAGCCATGAAAGGTGCCTTAAATATAAATGTGGTGTTTTATTTCTTTGTTCTGAATAGGTTACCTACATTGCAGTTAAAAAAGAAAACTTCCAACAGCTCAGTGTGAATGAAGCACTTTGTGAACTATTTCTATAAATATTTTCTATAACCTTTGTTGCCTGTCTGTCTCTGGTTGTCATACCTGACAGATCAGGAGGTAGCTGCAAGGGTAGTTGAATGAAAATACTTGAATAATCCAAGGTTCAAAACACAAATGCTTTCAATCCTTTTAGGGCCTTAGAGATTGATGAATTAAGGAAACAATACCTGGCGTTCCCCATGAACCCTGCTATGAACAACGCTGACAGCACAGAGACCAGAAATGTTGGAGGTGGACGAAGGATCGATTACTTGCTGTATCGGGAAGACACTGTTGCAAAGGAAGTGACTACTGTGAGTTTCCTGATTTAGCTCAACTCCCACATCCCTGTCCCATTCACCTAACACCCCTGTGCTCACTGGTAGTGCCATGATTTAAAATTCTCAACCCTGTTCTCAGATTCCTTCATGGCTCCACTCTACTCTCTCTCTGTAACCTCTTCCAGCCCCGCAGCCCTCCTTTTCTGGCCTCTTGCACATCTTAGATATTAATCATTCCACATTGGTGGCCGTGGCTTCAGCCACCTAGGCCTAAATTATGGAATTGCCTCCCTAAATCCCTCTACTTTTCTTTCCTCCTGTAAGATGCTTCTTAAAACCTGCCTCTGACCAATCTTTTGTTCACCAGATATTAAATGACTCATTGTGCTTTTTTTTTCATAATGCTCCTGTGAAGAATTTTGGTACATTTTACTATGTACTAACTACATGCAAGTTGTTGTTGCTGCAGTAATGTTAATCATAAGAACATAAATAGGAACAAGAGTAGGCCATTCTGCCCCTCAAGCCTGCCCTGCCATTCAATAAGAACTCCAGTAACCTTAGATTCCTGATAGGCAAGGGAATCAATCTACCTCTGCCTTAAAAATGTTCAATGACCCGCCTCCACCATCTTCTGGAGCAGAGAATTCCAAAGTCACACAACCCTCAGAAATTTCTCCTCCTCTCTGTCTTAAAAGGGTGACCCCTAACTTTAAAACAGTGCCCCCAGTTTTGGACTCACCCACAAGAGGAAACATCCTTTCCACGTCCACCTTGTCAAGGCCATCCAGGATCTTGTATACTTCAAACAAATCACCCCTCACTCTTCTAAACTCCAGTGGAAACAAGCCCAGTCTGTCCAACCTTTCCTCATAAGACAACCCACTCATTCCAGGCATCAAACTAGTAAACCTCCTTTGAACCACCTTCAATGCATTTACATCCTTCCTTAAATAAGGAGACCAAAACTGCACAGTATCCAAGGTGCGGTCTCACCAATGCCTGTATAACTGAAGCATAACATTCTCATTTTTATGTTCAATCCCTCTTGTAATAAAGGATAGTATTCTATTATCCTTAATTACTTGCTGTACCTGCATACTAACTTCTTGTGACTCATGTACTAGAACACCTAGATCCCTCTGCACCTCGGAATTATGCAGCCATTTTTGATTTAAGTAATATTCTGCTTTTTTGTTCTTCCTGCCAAAGTGAACAACTTCACATTTTCCCACGTTAAACTCCATTTGCTGGATCTTTGCCCACTCACTCACTCTATCAATATCCATCTGCAACTTCCTCCTGTCCTCTTCGCAACATACATTCCTACCAATCTTTGTGTCAACTGCAAATTTAGCTCCATGTCTTTGCTCCCCTCATCTAAGTCATTGATGTGAATCATAAAATGTTGAGACCCCAGTACAGAACCTGTGGGACTCCATTTGTCACATCCTGCCAATCAGAAAAAGACCCATTTATGCACACTTTTTGCAAGCCACCCAATCTTCTATCCATGCTAATATGTTACCCACTACACCATGCGCTTTTATTTTCCGTAATAATCTTTGATGTGGCACCTTATCAAATGCCTTCTGGAAATCCAAGTACAATATGTCTGCAGGCTCCCCTTTATACACTGCACATGTTACTCCTTCAAAAAAAACTCCCAATAATTTGGTTAAACATGATTTTCCTTTCACAAAACTGTGTTGACTCTTCCCTATTGCCTTGAGCTCTTCTAAGTGCCCAGCTATAATCTCCTTAATCGATTCTAATAATTTCTCCACGACAGACGTCAAGCTAACTGGCCTATAGTTTCCTGGTTTCGGCTACCCTCCCTTCCTGAATAGGTCTGAAGGTGGATAAATCACCTGGACCAGATGGATTACACCCCAGAGTCCTGAAGGAGATAGCTGAAGTGGAGGCGTTAGTGGTGATCTTTCAGGAATCACTCGAGTCAGGGAGGGCTCCAGAGGACTGGAACATCACTAATGTAACTCCACTGTTTAAGAAGGGATTGAGGCAAAAGTTGGGAAATTACAGGCCAATTAACCTGACCTCGGTCGTTGGTAAGATTTTAGAGTCCATTATTAAGGATGAGATTTCAGAATACTTGGAAGTGCTTGGTTAAATAGGGCAAAGTCAGCATGGTTTCATCGAGAGGAGGTTATGCCTGACAAATCTGTTAGTTTTCTTTGTCTAACCTACTTGTTACCTCCTCAAAGGAGAGCCAATGGATGTTATCTACTTGGACTTCCAGAAGGCCTTTGACAAGGTGCCGCACAGGAGGTTGCTCAGTGAGATATGAGCCCCTGGTGTTAGAGGCAAGGTACTAGCATGGATAGAAGATTAGCTGTCTGGCAGGAGGCAGAGAGTGGGGATAAGGGGGTCCTTCTCAGGATGGCGGCCGGTGACTAGAGGAGTTCCGCAGGGGTCAGTGTTGGGACCACAACTTTTCACTTTATACATTAATGATCTAGATGAAGGAACTGAGGGCATCCTGGCTAAGTTTGCAGATGATACAAAGATAGGTGGAGGGACAGGTAGTATTGAGGGAGGCTGCAGAAGGATTTGGACAGGTTAGGAGAATGGGCAAAGAAGTGGCAGATGGAATACAACATGGGGAAGTGTGAGGTCATGCACTTTGGTAGGAAGAATAGAGGCATAGACTATTTTCTAAATGGGGAGAGAATTCCGAAATCTAGAATGCAAAGGAACTTGGGTGTCCTAGTCCAGGATTCTCTTAAGGTTAACTTGCAGCTTGAGTCGGTAGTTAGGAAGGCAAATGCAATGTTGGCATTTATTTCAAGAGGACTAGAATATAAAAGCAGGGATGTGCTGCTGAGGCTTTATAAGGCTCTGGTCAGACCACATTTAGAATATTGTGAGCAATTTTGGGCCCCATATCTCAGGAAGGATAGAGAGGGTCCGGAGGAGGTTCACGAGAACGATCCCAGGAATGAAAGGCTTAAGATATGAGGAACGTTTGAGGACTCTGGGTCTATACTCGATGGACTTTAGAAGGTTATGGGGGGATCTGATAGAAACTTACAGAATACTGAAAGGCCTGGATAGAGTAGACGTGGGGAAGATATTTCCATTACTGGAGAGACTAGGACCCGAGGGCACAGCCTCAGAGTGAAGGGAAGACCTTTTAGAACAGAGATGAGAAACTTCTTTAGCCAGAGAGTGGTGAATCTATGGAATTCATTGCCACAGAAGGCTGTGGAGGCCAGGTCATTGAGTGTATTTAAGACGGAGATAGGTTCTTGATTGGTATGGGGATTAAAGGTTACGGGGAGAAGGTGGAAGAATGGGGTTGAGAAACTTATCAGCCATGATTGAATGGCGGAGCAGATTCGATGGGCCAAATGGCCTAATTTCTGCTCCTATTTCTTGTGGTCTTATGGAATAGAGGGGTTATATTTGCTACTTTCCAATCTGATGGAACCTTTCCAGAATCTAGCGAATTTTGGAAAATTAACACCAGCACTTTACCTACCTCATTAGCCACCTCTTTTAAGACTTTAGCTTGTAGTCCATCAGGACCTGGAGACTTGCAAGCCTGCAGTTCCATCAGTTTGCTCAGTACTGTTTCCCCAATTTCTTAAATTTCACCAAGTTCCTTTCTCCCATTCACCACCTGGAATGGTTTTGTATCCTCTATAATGAACACAGAAGCAAAATGTTTGTTCATTTCTTCCACCATTTCCTTATTATCTACTGTTAACTCCCCACTGTCAGTGCGGAGTTCAGTGACAGTTTATTCCCAAAAATGAGTAGAGGATTAGAAACTCTCGCCCCAGTGGTTCTGAAACCACCAGGGTTTTTATTGTTCATACTTGATTGTGAACAACTTAGCTGAAGCCACCCTTGCATATTTTCTTACAACTGAATGGCTTCCTAGGTGACTTCAGACAGCAGTGAGAGTTAGCAAAGGAATGTGAACTTTCACTTGAAGCTGGTCCTTGCCTAGTCTGTGTACTGAATCTGCAAGCAGTAGTTACTGAATGGCCAAGGTTCTGATTCTTGATTCGATTTTTGCTCTCCATTCCCTCGGCTGCTGAGGGAACTCGTAGCTTCAGTTCAGGCTGAGGATTGACAGAGAAGAACAGGAAACGTATTCAGCCCCAAGTGACTGAGTTCCGCATTAGGTTGAATGCTACCAATTGAGAAATCTAGGGGGCCCTTAATTTTCCTTTTTCCAAATGTTATAAACACATTTAATGCCAACTCATTCAGGTTTTATTCTACAGTTAATAAATGTCAGTAAATTTTAAGTTTTAACTATCCCAGGGTTTTCAGAGAGACTGCTCATGACATCAAGGAGCCCAGGCAAAATTGAAGTCAATGGGAATTGGGAAAAACTCATACCGAGCACCAAAAAAGATGCTTATGGTTATTAGAGAGCACTCATCTCGGCCCTAGGACACTACTATAGAAGTTCAAGGCAGTGTCTGAGGCCCAACCATTTTCAGGTGTTTCATCAATGACCTTCCCTCTGCCATGTTCACTGATTGTACAGTGTTCAGTAGCATTTGTGACTCCTCAGACACTGAAGCAGTCCACTCCCACATGGCAGCAAGACCTGGACAACATTCAGGCTTGAACTGCTAAGTAGAAAGTAACATTTGTGTCACACAAGTGCCAGACTATGACTATCTCCAACAAGAGGGAATCTCACCTTGATATTTAATAGCATTATCATTGCGGAATCCCCCACCATCAGCATCCTGGGGTCACCATTAATTGCAAACTTAATTGGACCAGGTGGTGGCATAGTGGTATTGTCACTGGACTAGTAATCCAGAGACCCAGGGTAATGCTCTGAGGACCCGGGTTAAAATCTCACCCCAGCAGATAGTAGAATTTGAATTCAATAAAAATTCTGAAATGACCATGAGACCATTGTCGATTGTCATAAAAACCCATCTGGTTCACTAATGTCATTTAGAGAAAGAAATCTGCTGTCCTTACCTGGTTCACACATGACTCCTGAACCATAGCAATGTGACTGACTTTAAAATGCCCTCTGAACAAGGTCAATTAGGGATGGGCAATAAATGCTGGACTAACCATGAACGAATAAAAAAAAAAAGAGCAGCCAGTAAGTCACCCCTCAGTCCCTAAAGCCTGCATCTCCAAGGCACAAGTCAGGAAAGTGATGGAATATTTCCCACTTGCCTGGATGCGTGCAGCTCCAACAAAACTCAAAGATCAGCACCATCCAACACACAACAACCCACTTGATTCTATAGACTCTGGAATGGTTCCTGCAGATCGGAAGGTGGCAAATGTAACCCCATTATTTAAGAAAGGAGGGAGAGAAAACTGGGAGCTACAGACCTGTCAGCCTGACATCAGTATTAGGGTAGAATCACCATTGATTTATGAAAGGGAAATCATGTTTAACAAACCTGTTGGAAGTTTTTTTTGAGTATTATGACCATATTCGGTGTTAATCCCAGAGAGAAACTTGGTTTACGGGTTATACCTTTTTTTGTATTCTGAAAACGAGAAGATATATTGATCTAGGCAGTAAAAGTCCAGTAACACTACTGACATTTTAAAAATTAAAAGTTTTATTAAGAATAAAAGGAAACTTAATTGTGCAACTGTAATCTTGTGTACTTAAGGTTAGTCTTACAAACACTCCCCACAAAAAGACACTCCAGTTGGCCAGACCCACAAGTAAACACCTTCCAGGCAACACTCCCTTATAGATGTTTAACTATTAAGAAATCCAGTAATATTTCCAATGCTAGGCTTTAATAGAGGTATACCACATGACCCCCAAAACTTCAGAATGAAACTGTCACTGTTCCTTCACTGTCACTATCTGGAAAATCCTGGAACAGCCTTCCTAACAGCACTCCGGGTATACTGACATCACATGGACTGAAGTGGTCAAGGTGACTCACCACCACCACCACCTTGAGGGAATTTGGGTGGGGGCAAAAGTTCTGGCTTTGCTGGTGATGTTCACGTTGTTTGAACAAGTTTTTTAAAAGTAATTATCTTAATTTTTTTCCATAATGGTAGCTCATTGAGTGATGGTGCTATTTATTTATTCTCCAATGCAGGAACTGGAGGAGTTCACCTTTATCACCCAGCTGGCTGGACTGACTGACCACCTTCCTGTCGGAATGAGACTCTTCATTTCAATGGCACCAGAGGGAGATGATGCAAGCCATGACTTAGATGATGAACTTTGAGCACTCCTCTCCCCACCCCACCCCCACCCCCCCTCAAGTCACTACTCCTTGCCACTCCCTCAGAAAAAAGGACTGACTGGGATAAGTGCCAAAAGCTTCAGAAAGTGTGCAGATGAAATAATCTTTGATCTGATATTTTTTACAAATGTAAATAGATTAAAAATGAAATGCTAACACCTGCCTAGAACAGTACATTTGATTGTTTGTGTTTCTTCTGCTTTTCAAGATGAGGGGTGTTGTTGATAGAGAATGGTGAACTTTCCACATCAGACACTTGGGCTGAATTTTCATCACAAAGGTGGAAAACAGGAACCAAGTTTGTTTGTGGGTCAGGAACATACCTCTGGTGGGGAAATTGCTTAAAGTTATGATTTTCATAGGGAATTAGCCCTTAATTGACACAGAGACTGATTCCCTGCCCAATTAGAGCCAGTGGGAGTCAGATGAAGTGTGGGACTGATTTAGACTCCCTATGGCAGCTATCATTGAGGCTACTGGTTGTCCTAAGGGAGAAATCTGATTGTGCCAAAGTCTCCTAAAGCACCGGAGATGGCCAGGAGAGCCACAGGCCTAACACCTGGTGCAGGATTGTCCCCCCTCAGTTCATCGATGCTGACCTGGATCTAATGCTGGTGGCTGTGAAGGGTGGCAGAAGGCCATCGTGTTGCATGGAGCACTAAATACATCACTGGTGTGTACTATGTCTCTGCCAACTGTTTTTAATCTATTTGTACTGTATACATGACACTTTAAGCACAACGCCTTTTATTGCTGATGTGACGGAAAAAGTGATATGAGGTGATGACATGATTAGATCCTCTATGTTGAGGATAAAGGCTCTGCTTCCTTCCTAAGCCATTAGACGTCCATTCATGTCTCAATGCAGGTACCTTAGACTCTACTATACCATGTCCCTCAAGCTGGTTGAGGAGCTCAGTTGACATGTTCCTGAAATCATGATCAACCCTTTGTACCAAATATTGCCTAGCTGCCTCATTGTGCATTGGGGCACTGCTCCATATTCTCTCCATCTCCAATTCCTCCTTTTCCTGCCCTGATAATTTGCCTCTTTTCAAGGGCAACACCAGAGAACCTTGCAAGAGGGTGCTAGAGTAGGCATTTGACAGCAGCTACTATGTTAAGGATATGGTCCCCATTGCCTTCCTGTTGCTTGGTGTTCCACCCTAAATGCAGGTGTGCTGCCCCTCTTTTTTAAATTATTCGTGCATGGGGTGTTGATGTGGATGGCCAGGCCAGCATTTATTACCTATCCTTAGTTCAGAGGGCATTTAACAGTCAAATACATTGCTGTGTCTGGAGTCACATGTAGGCCAGACCAGGTAAGGACAGCAGATTTCCTTCCCTAAAGGACATTAGTGAACCAGATGGGTTTTTACAACAATCAATGGTTTCATGGTCTCGTTAGACTTTTAATTCCAGATCTATAAGGGGACCAGGGTTCAAATTCTGCCATGGTGGGATTTGAACCCAGGTCTCCAGTGCATTACCCTAGGTCTCTGGATTACTAGGCTAGTGACAATACCACTATGCCATCACCTGCCAACAGGCTCAAAAACTGAGTCATGCCCTCAATGCCAACCGCAGTCTAATGGACAGATGACCACCAAATATGACTATTTTGCTTTTCTTCTGACCCCCACAATGCCAGTGGGGGTGACAATCCCATTAAGTGCCTGAATGCTCAATATCCACTTTCCCCACCACTTGCACAGAGCAAAGTTTCCCCTTTGCCTCACTCACTTGTATGGGGCTGGGGTGGTTTCCTGGGGCAGCCTGTACCTGATTCTATTCAACTGACAGGAAATTAAGGATGGTATCAAATGGAAAGAAAAGGTGTACGATCCTGTGAAGATTAGCATTAGGCCAGGAGGTTGGAGAAATTTTAGAAATCAGTAAAAGATGACAAAGGAAAAGAGGGAAAAATTAGAATAAATAAATTGGCAAAAAAAAGTTTTATAGAGTAAATAAAATAAACAATGATCACTTAGAGGATGAGACTGGGGAATTAATAATGGGGAAACAAGGAAATGGCAGAAATAGAATAAATAGTTTATAACTCTCCATGGTACAAGGAGGAAGGGAGGAACTTAAACGCCCTGGACCTAATCATCCTAGTGTATTAAAAGAGGTGGCTGCTGAGATAGATGCATTATTTGTCATCTTTCAAAATTCCTTAGATTCTGAAGAAGTCCCAGTACAAATAACAGCTTCGTTTCAATAAAGGAGGAAACTATGGGCCAGTTAGCCTAACATCGAACATTGGGAAAATGTTAAAATCCATTACTAAGTAGTAGCAGGACAATAAGATAATATAATCTGGCAAAGGTTTTGTGAAAGGAAAGTTATGTTTGACAAATTTATTAGAGTTCTTTGAGGATGTAACAATGGATAAAAGGGAACAAGAAGATGTGGTCTTTTGGAAATCCAAATACATAGAAACTAGGAGTAGGCCATTCATTATGATAATGGCTGATCATCCAACTCAATAGCCTGCTCCACTTTCTCCCCATACCCTTGATCCCTTTTGCCCCAAGAGGTACATCTAACTCCTTCTTGAAAACATAATGTTTTGGTCTTAACTACTTTGTGGTAACAAATTCCACAGGCTGTCCACTCTCTGGTCTACCCCATATCCACAGACTGACTCCGGTTCTGGACTCGCACACCATCAGGAACATCCATCCTGCATCTACCCTGTATAGTCCTGTTAGAATTTTATAGGTTTGAGATTCCCCCCTCATTCTTCTGAACTCTAGCGAATATAATCCTAATCGACTCAATCTCTCCTCATGTCAGTCCCACCATCCCAGGAATCAGTCAGGTAAACCTTTGCTGCACTCCCTCTATAGCAAGTACGTCCTTCGTCAGATAAGCTGACCAAAACTGTGCACTATTCCAGTACTCAAATCCTCTGGCTATGAAGGCCAACATACCATTTACCGCCTGCTGCACCAGAATGCTTACCTTTAGCAACTGGTGTGCAAGGACACCCAGGTCTCGCTGTACATTTCTCTTCTCTTTCTCTCTCCTCTCCCACCCCACCCCCCCACCCCCCAATTTACAGCCATTCAGATAATCTGCCTTCCTGTTTTTGCTACCAAAATGGATAACCTCACTTATCCACATTATACTGCATCTGCTATACATTTGCCCACTCACTCAGCTTGTCCAAATCCTCACAGCTCACCTGCCACCCAGCTTTGTGTCATCTGCATTTAGTTCCCTCATCTAAATCATTAATATATATTGTGAATAACCAGGGTCCCAGCACCAGTCACTGCTTACCATTTGGAAAAAGACCCATTTATTCCTAGTTTCCTGTCTGCCAACTAGGTTTCTATCCATCACAATACACTACCCCCAATCCCATGTGCTTTAATTTTACACACCAATCTCTTATGTGGGACTTTGTCGAAAGCCTTCTGAAAGTCCAAATAAACCACATCCACTGGATCCCTCTCATCAACTCTGAGTTATAGCCTCAAAAAATTCCAGATTTGTCAAGCATGATTTCTCTTTCATTAATCCATGCTGACTGTCCAATTCTGCCACTGTTTTCCACGTGCTCAGCTATTAAATCTTTTATAATGGACTCTAGAATTTTCCCTACTATCGACGTCAGGCTGACTGGTCTATAATTTCTCTACCTCCCTTTTAAATAGTGGGGTTACATTAGCTACCCTCCAATCTGTAGGAACTGTTCCAGTCTATAGAATCTCAGAAGATGACCAAAAATGCATCCACTTCGATAAGATGCCACATGAAAGGCACAAGATAGCTTACGGTGATGGGTGTAATGTATTAGAATAGATATTGTCTAACCCACCAAGAAATTAAATTGGGATAAATGGATCATTTTCAGGTTGGCAAACTAATAGGTTGCCAAAAGGGATCAGTGCTGGGGCCTCAACTGTTTACACTCTACATTAATGGCTTGAATGAAAGAACAGTGTATTGTAGCCACATTTGTTGTTGATACAAAGATAGGTGGGAAAGCAAGTTGTGAGGAAGACTGTCTGCTAAGGGATGAGAGATTAAGCAAGTGGGCAAAATGGAATATAATAGAAAGAGGTTTCTACTTTGATAGGAAGACTAGAACAGCAAAGTATTTAAATAGATTATAGAATGTTGCAGTACAGGAGGATCTGGGCGTTATCATACATGAACTATAAAAAGCCAGCATGCAGGTACTTACTACAGCAAGTAATTAGGAAGCCAAATCAAATGTTGGCCTTTATTGCGAGGGCAATAAATTTTGTTACAACAGTGTAGTTTTGGTCTACTTATAAGGAGGGGTATACTTGTACTGGATACAGTTCACTAGGTTTATTCCTGGAATGATGAGGTTTTTTGTCCCATGAGGAAAGGCTGAGCAGGTTGGACCTATAATCAATCTAAATAAATAAAGTGTTGGAGATACTACGTAGATCAGGTAGCATCTGTGGAGAGAGAGAGAGTTAACATTTCAGACTGACAGCCCTTCATCAAAATAGCTTTGAGGTAGACAGAATTGGTGCTGCTCGAGACAGGTCAAGAATATGCTTGTGACAGCATGTGGTATTGAGAGTGGATCTTGGGGTGTAG
This sequence comes from Carcharodon carcharias, assembly GCF_017639515.1. Lineage (NCBI taxonomy): Eukaryota > Metazoa > Chordata > Chondrichthyes > Lamniformes > Lamnidae > Carcharodon > Carcharodon carcharias. The sequence goes on along the minus strand of NC_054469.1, from coordinate 10,143,085 downwards.
CATGAACAGTTCAAGGAATCGAATGTCCAGAAGTTATTTGTAATCACGTGTGGATCTGAAATACGAAGGATGGAATTTCAGTAGCAATCCACATGATATAAATTGGAACTGGAGACAACAGCTAAGGAAGGAGATGGTTGTGGAAGCAATGTTTTTGTAGATACCTGATCAAACACAAGGGAAACAGCGATGAAGGTGAACAACGTAGAAGACAAACAGAATTTCATGGTAAGCATTCCCAGAAGAAAAAATGTAGTGAATTAAAATCTAACAAAAAAAGCAAAATAAAGTAAAATATTTCAGATTTCCAACATCTGCAGTAAGAACAGAAAATACTGGGAATGTCAGCAAGTCAGGCAGCAACTGTGGGCGAGAAACAGATTAACATTTCAGGTTGATGACCTCCATGAAGGGTCAGGAAAGTGGAGTTGAGGCCACAATCAAATCAGCAATGATCTTACTGATTATGGAGCAGGTTCAGCTGAATTGCTGACTCTTGCACCTATTATTTTTTTTTTTAAATCATAATCATGGACAGCTTCTGAAACCAGTGTGCCCTCTTCAAAATTCCACCTTCCCCCTCTGAAAAGCCCTTTACAGTCTTTTTAAATACTTTAATTGGCCTCAATGGGGAGGCGAACAAAATCACTGTCCTACCCTCCTACCCTCTCTTCCCCCCCACCCCCCCACATTCAAGAACAATGCAGTGGCAGGAACAGAGTTTTCAAACTTACACACCAACCTGGTGCTGATATATTCAGGCACCTTCGCCACACCCTTGCCCCTCAACTGGTTTGTGACCTCGGTGAGGGAGTGGGGGGACAAATTGAAGATTCCAGGATCATGTGCTGCACAGTCAGATACAGAGTGAAGATCTAATCACATCCACTCTATTCTAGCTGTCACAATATGATTTTTTTTTGCATTTCTCACAATTAGTGTCCTGTGGCCTAATTAAAATTTTCAAATAAGTCAGTTCTGTGCTGCCAGCCCATTCTTGCAATTTAAGACTACAAAAATGGATTCCTGTAGGACTCTTTCAGATTAAAAAAAAACACTTTATCCTGCCAATCTGGTCAGGTCTGGAAGCCATAATCTAGAGTCGCCAACTGTAGACCCACCATCAAATGCTCAAGATACAAACTCCAAAATTCCCTAATTCATCTCCTGAATGTACTGGTTCCTGAAAGGACACAATCACACTAAATTTCAAGAATACCCTATGGCCTAGGGCAGTTGGCAAGTCAAAGTTGATGAGAGTAGATTTTAAAGTGCCTAATGTAGTATTTTCACACCAGGGATTTTAAGAGACACCAACTAAGTGGCAGGCTCTAGCACACCAACGATACCTTCACCTCTGTCCCATTAAATCATAATTGGTACAGCACAAAAGACCATTCACAACATTGTGCACATGCCTGCTTTTTGATAGTGTTACCTGATGAATCAACCGTACCTTGTATCCCACTCCCCTGCTCTTTCCCCAAAGCTCTGTAAAGTTTTCTACGTCAGCATTAGACTAAATAGGCTGGGGTTGTTTTCCTTAGAGCAGAGAAGGTTGAAGGGGGACCTGATTGAGGTGTACAAAATTATGAGGGGCATAGATAGATAAACTTTTCCCCTTAGTTAAGGGGTCAGTAACCAGGGGGCATAGATTTAAAGGTCCGGGTAGGAGGCTTAGAGGGGACTTGAGGAAAAATTTTCACCCAGAAAATGGGTATCTGGAACTCTCTGCCTAAAAAGGGTGGTAGTGGAACCCTCAACTTTTAAGAAGTATTTAGATGAATACTCGAAACACCATAACATAAAAGGCTAAAGGCCAAATGCTGGAAAATGGCATAGAGTAGATAGGGGCTTGATGACCGGCGCAGACAGGATAGGCCAAAGGACCTCTTTCTGTGCTGTAAAACTCTGACTCAATTACATTCCTAATCCCATCTCTCTTTAGAAAAAAAGTTTCCTCACATCAACTCTGGTTCTTTTGTCAATCACTTGAAATATATGACCCCTGGTTACTAATCCTTCTGGCACTTTCTCCTTGTTTGCTGAATCAAAACCTTTCACGAACATATTCTGCTCAATTTACTGGTCACAATTCTGATATGCTACAAATGGAAAGAATGAAAAATTTTAAGTTTTACAAATATTTATTTACATATTCCATTTATTTATTTCTACATTCACTTTATTAATGAGTCAAAAAACATTTTCATAGAATATTGCAGGAGCATAAAAGCATCAATCACTGGTTTAGCATCTACAGTTTGGAATGCTCTCCTGTTCTCACCATGCCCCTCTGCCTCCCTTATTGGGATTACAGTGTCATGGTTCTTGGCCATATGTCAATTACCACGTGATTCTAGACAGAGAGAAAACAGCAGGGGAGGCAACTGCTATGTCTATTCCTATCCTTGCTTGAGTTCTTGTATGCGTTTCTAGAGCATTTAAAATCCCAGATCCTAGAACAATTTAATTCTCCTTTACCCCTTCTCTCCTGCAAACCCAGAGTAATGGGCATGGTTGTTCCCTGAAATGAGTTGCTGACCAGGCTAAGCTCAATGTTATCTAAGGTAGGGGACAGGGAGGAATCAATTTAGCACCCAAGTTGCTTAACCAGCTGGGAAAGCTACCAAACTTTTCCTGAGAATGAAAACTGCAACATCCCCAAATATTATTAAAAAAAAACTTTAAATTTCGAGTTCATATTTTCAGTAATACACCATGATTTAAGTATTCACCACAATGGCCTTTGCTCTTGCATTCAAAATGTGGAACTGCAATTACAGTTTAGCACCATTGAAAGAAATAGTTAGCCTCTAGTGGGGCTAGGAGAGGGTGTGGTGTACAAAAGAAGATAAACACTTAAGGCACTAGACATTTATTTCCCCTGTAGTGTTCAGATAAAACTGTTTAAAAACTGTTATTGTAAAAGTGTACAGTGCCCTTATAGGGCTGCAAAATTGGGCCTCAAGTTTACATTCAGCAACTTAGAAACACAGAAGCAGAGTTTCATAGCCACTTTGTTTAGAAACAAGAGCTCACCTACCACTTCGCAGAGTTATACACAACCTTAAAAGAACCCTTACTTTGCACTTCAAAGTCCCATTTATAGTCTAGTCTGTCTGGGCTCTCATGCTTTTAAACTCACTTTAACCTTGCAACTTTTCCTCAATCACCAAAGTACCTTAAACTGAAGTCTATTCTAACAACCTTTTCTTCAATTTGTTTCAAATATCTATTGCTCTGCGATTGTTTTTTTTTGAGGATTTGTAGCTAGGCTTTTTTTTTTTAAGTTTACTGGTAGTAACTGATCTCAACCTGGAGCACCATCGATTTTTTTTTTCATCTTTTATTTACTGATTGTGCTTTGAACTTTACGGAAGGAGCTGGAGGCACATACACGTGCGCAAACACACACACATACACGTTCACATGCACACGCGCGCGCATGCACTTTGTTTTAAGAAAGTGAGTCAGTTGAATTTGCAATATGGCCTTTGCTGGTGTCTTTGAGTAGGCTGCTTGCTTCACAACTGCCCCTTGTGATCCACATTCACAGCTGAGCTGCTGACTTCCATGCTGCCCAGCAACCGGTTGACAAACTGGGAGATCTCATCCTGGCCTCGGTAGATGCGCTTCAGCCCACGGGGAAGACAGCGGCAGGACGTCAGATTCAGGTAGATCAAATTGGGGCTGCTGCTTACCACCACTCTGGAGGACAGGGGCAGGAAGGGAAAAAGCAAATATTACTCCAATGACCAGAAATAGCAACCAGGAAGTCAGAGGTTTCTTCAGAGAATTATGACCCACAGAAAATCATTTGGCATCCAGGGGAGAAAGACAGATTTAACATTGAATGTACAGCATAATTCATTCTGTTTAACCATCCACACCAGCGTTTATGTTTGGCACAAGCCTCCTACCTCTTCTCTTCATTCAACCCTATCAGCATATGCTTCTATACACAAGAACTAAATAGGAGAAAGTTATCACTTGGGGGACAGTTAACTGCCACGCTTTTGTTCAAACTCAAACAGGCAGGTCAACTCTGATTGGTCAAGGCATTGCCGTGGGCAATAAACCAGGTGTCCCCCAAGCTCTGTTTAGTTGAAAACCGAGTTACTCTTGCAGACAGCAGCATCAGCACAACAGATCTGTGTTGTAACTATCCTATGATTTTATGACATTTCCGCAGTGCAGTACAAGTGCAAAGTTAGCACTGCTTTGTGGGAGGTGCCAGCGAAGCCTTAAATTGAGTCTCCACCTGTGCTTGAGTCGACATAGCTCTTCAGAGTCCAGACCAACACTTACCCCTCAACCAACAGCTAAAACTGGTGACCTGGCTATTAATTTAATTGCTTTTTGTGGGATTGTGCTATACACTAATTAGCATCCTCATCACAAGTGACTTTAGGAAATCTCTGTCTAATAATCTTAAAAATCTTAAGAAATTTATTGAACATTATAGAAATAGCGAGCTCTCAGCTTCCCATGAAAAAAGCTTCCATAGCAGCTTACTGGCTGACGGACACAGGGCAGTGTAAGCCTGTTATCTCTGCCAAGGACATATCTTTAGCATATGCCCCGAAACAAGACATTCCTAAACCTGATTAGATTGGATTTCATGACCTAGACAAACTTACTTCTTGAGTAAAGGTTCAATGTGCTCCGGGGCCGGGCGGGTTGGGGGGTAGAAGAAATCACTTCGGACCTAAAAGAGCTTTTCTAAAGTGTTCCATGCTGGTTTTGGCCAGTTTTAGAAGACAGAGACTTCTACCTCCAATCATGGAGGTCAGCTTCATTCATGAGTTAGTCCACTATGGGACCAGTAAACCATTTAGAAGAGACTGCCTCTGTCAGCCATTGAAATCAGTATCTTCCCCCACCACCGCACCCCAAGATCTGGTAGCAGTAAATCATTCTCACCTATTAAGGATCATGTGTCTTTTATGCCAATTTAGCTATGTATCATTTCTAAATTGTTGTTTCTTAATAAGCTGTTTTAAAATCACCTATGGCTTTCAACTCCCTTTTTTGGAGAATCTGCAACTCCAGACCAAATTTTACATGACTACACAAGTACTTCATTAACTGCGAGACATGTTTTAGGTTCATCTGAGGGACATAGGACTTGGGAGGGGTAGGCCATCCAGTTCTTTTCACCTGCTCTGCCATTCAATAAGATCATGGTTGATCTGGTTGTGGTCTCAACTCCACCTTCCTCTCTGCTACTCCCTAACTTTCGACTCCGTCATCTATCAAAAATCTGTCCAACACAGCCTTGAATAAATTAAATGTCCCAGCCTCCAATGCATCTGAGGAGAATTCCAGACTAACGACCCTCAAAAAAAATGTTTCCTCGTCTGTCTTAAATGGGCAATGTCTTATACTTAAACTATGTCCCCCAGTTTTAGTCTCCCCCACAGGAGGCAAAATCTTCCTGGTACCCACCCTATTAAGTTTCCTCAGGATCTTGTATGTTTCAATAAGATCATTTCTCATTCTTCTAAACTTCAATGGGTGCAGGCCCAACCTGCCTAACCTTTCCTCATAAGATAAGTCCTTCATCCCAGAAATAAGTCAAGTGAATTTTCTCTCAATTATATCCTTGTTCAAATAGAGACCAAAACTGTACACAGTACTCCAGATACATCTCACCAAGGCCCTGTACAGCTGCAGTAAAACTCCCATACCTATATATTCCATTCCCTTGCAAAAAAAAAAAATGCTGACATTCCATTTGTTATCCTAATTGCTTACTGTACCTGCATACTAACTTTCTGGTGACTAATGTACCAGGACACCCAGATCCCTCAGTACCTTAAGAGCTCTGCAATCTCTCTCCATTTAGATAATTTGCTTTTTTATTCTTCCTGCCAAAATGGACAAATTTACATTTTCCTACATTATACTCCATCTGCCAATTTTTTGCCCACTCACTTAACTGATCTATATCCCTTTGTAGACTCTTTACCTCCTCCTGACAACTTTTTTCCTACCTATCTTGGTGTCATCATCAAATTTAGCAAGCATACTTTCGGTCCCTTGATCGAAGTCATTAAAATAGTTGGGTGCTTTAGAAATGCAAGTCCTTTCTTTCGTTATTTGAAATGGGATTGGACAACCAGGTCTAGGTCCTGGAGGCCTTCGGCTCAGAAAGAATTGGTACTAATTGACAATTTTACCCCAAGAAGCTATATGCTGACTAGTGTGAGGAACTGGAAAATGTCAGAGGGGCAGATGCAGTGATATGAGGCTGGGTTAAAGGCACATTGTTTAGGCAAAGTACCAGAATATTTAACGCTGCGCAGTTTGGAAAGACAAAAACTAGAACATTACCACATTCCAAGTGAACTTGTGGCAACAATCTTTCACTATTTGCTCTCTATGAACCTTTGCTAATTTTGAAAACTTCCACTAAATTTCTCCCTTTGACTTCCTATGTTCCAGTGTTACCAAATTCCTCATTTATAACTTGAATCTCTCTGTTTACACTGGCCAAACCAAACTCCTTAATATGAGGCCGCTGAGAAAAGGCAAGTACATTTTTTTGGTTGTATTGGCATTAATGCAGAGGCAGTCCTGCTGCTACAAACTGCTGGCGACTTGAGAATGCCATGTCTCTACCCTCCCATCTCTGATCCATCCCAAACCAAGACTTACTCCCAGACCGGCTCAGTGTCGTAGCCGACTCAATTCTGTAGGGCCTAGCGAGCTGCATTAGGACTGCTGTCTGCAGCTCACCAGTTTTATATCGGGAGTCCAATTTTCAGTGGGCCTTGGGCTGACAATCCTGGGGCACGCATTCCGGACATGCCGTCACTTTCTGATGCTAAACTCATCGCTCCCCCTACGTTCCCAACATGACACTGCTTAGCATCTATTAAATGGGGAAGGCAGGAAATGGGGAATTCAGCAATATATTTAAATCAAAACCCAAAATCAACACACATGGTGATTTCACATTTAAATGCTCATAAGGGAATTGTGTTGACCAGGAAGTATAACATAAGGGATCTACAGGGGCAGGTAGCAGTGAATATCAAACATAAACTCCAAGTACAAAAACAGAATTACCTGGAAAAACTCAGCAGGTCCGGCAGCGTCGGCGGAGAAGAAAAGAGTTGACGTTTCGAGTCCTCATGACCCTTCGACAGAACTTATCGAAGGGTCATGAGGACTCGAAACGTCAACTCTTTTCTTCTCCGCCGATGCTGCCAGACCTGCTGAGTTTTTCCAGGTAATTCTGTTTTAGTTTTGGATTTCCAGCATCCACAGTTTTTTTGTTTTTAAACTCCAAGTACATTGCAATTGATCTTAGAATCAGAGGCTGTACCAACTCGCTAAAGAGAGTTAATCAATTTCACTCCCATGCTCTTTCCCATAGCCCTGCAAATGTTTCCCTTTTAAGTATATATTCAATTCCTTTATGATGTGTTTAATTGCCCTTTCTCACTTCAGATCTTCTTACAATTAAGAGACCACACTGAGTAGCACATCTAATGATGAATACCTGATGGCATCCAACGTGACTTTGGTCCCAGCCAAGTTCAGAGAGCGCAGAAGATGGTTTCCCTCAGGCCCCGCTAGGATTTCCATGGCCAGCTCAAGATCCTTCTCATTGTAGCACTGCCCAGTGAGATCCAGTTCTTGCAAAGAGTGCTTCCATTTTAATGCCATCTGCTCCGAGCCCTGTTTAGCCAGCAGTAGGGTGGTAGTGCTGCAGTAAAGTCCCAAGAACAGCCGTGCCAGATCTGAAACAAGCAGAAAGTTTCATAATAAAGCGATTTAGTCCTTTAGCCGTGGAAATCACAACAGGAGAGGGTGCAGGTGTGAGAAGATATGAGCTACAATCCCATTCCCTTCCTTCCTCAAGTCCCTTCAGCTGCGGTGTGACCATCTCTCTAAACATGCTATCCACGATGCTCTCATATGCTCCACAGTGTCTCCAGCTGCTGTTCCAGTTCTGAAACCCAAGCTTCCAGGAGCTGCAGCTGGACACACTTCCTGCACACATGCTGGTCCCGGCTTCCCACGTGGAGCATGAGGAGCACGCCATGGCTTTGAGCTCTTCTGCCATGACCTATCCCTTTAAATTAAACCATTTAATTCAATTACTCTTGGGCCCTTCTTTCCTGATCCTCGTTACTACAGAATATACAAACTATAAACCACAAAAAGACCTTAAACTATAAGCAATTAAAGTAGTAAATATTTACCCAACCTTACCCACTACTTACCAGTCATTCCTTTCCCTTGTGGCCTCTACTGCTGCAGCAGGGCAAGACCACTCTGAAGATTTAAGAAGTTTGATAGCAAAGAAAAAATGCAAAGAGCACCTCTTCCCTTATGCACCCAGTTCCCACTGTGCACCAAATTGCCAATACCCACACTCACTCTGGCTGTGTCTCACTCAGGATGAGGTCTTTCCCCTGTTCTTGTGCAAGCATCCCTTAAAACCTCTCATTTTAACCAAGCTGTTAATCACCTAATAGCTCCTTATGTGGCTTGGTGTCAAAATTTTGTTTGATAATCACTCTTAGTAAAACCTCCTACAGTACTTCTTGAGTTAAAAAGAGGCTATATAAATGCAGGTTGCTGTTGTTCAAGTAGGCAGGGTTTGAATGGACATAAGATTGCACTCATGATTCTTCCAGCATCAGATCCTGATCTCAATAATGCAGCCACAGGTTAAGGGCAAGGCAGAAGGAATAAGTTCTACAGGACATGCAGGTTTAATATAGCATCTTGGTTGAGACAGGTTCACGTCTCTGCTCGGATTCTCTCTCTATAACCACCAGGAGAGGGAGTTGTAATAATGCAAAATCTCTAGGCAGCAATCTCACAGCTGTAGGACTTGAATGGAGCCCCAGAGATATGTAGCAGTAAGTCTCCCAAGAGCTGAAAGAGGGGACAGGAGGGACATAAAGGAGCTCTGAGCCCATATACTGAGTGCCACTGGTACAGATGATGGGATGGATTGAAACCCTATTTCTCAAGGCCCATAAGACTGTCCACGAGTCAGGTTTTATATTTTACCGATATTATATTTTACTTCAGGGGCCAGGGGAGAAATTTCTTGCCTCCTTGGAGAGTTTTGTCTCACCAGAACCGAATTAGGTAGGACAGGTTCTGACAAACATTAATTACACAGGCTCAATTAAAAGGTACAAGCTTGAGGCCTTTTTTTTTTTATATATTCATTCATGAACCTCTGTGCTTTTCCTGTCAAACCTCTTCAGAATCCTGTATGCATCGCTGGCTAGGCTAGCCATTTATTGCCAATCCCTAATTGCCCTTGTTCAAAGGGCATTTAAGAGTCAACCACATTGTGGGTCTGGAGTCATATGTAGGCCAGACCAGACCAGGTAAGGACAGCAGATTTCCTTCAGTGAACCAGATGGGTCTTTACAACAAATCGACAATGGTTTCATGGTCATAATTAGACTTTTAATTCCAGATTTTTACTGAATCCAAATTCCACCATCTACCGCGGCAGGATTCGAACCCAGGTCCCCAGAGCATTACCCTGGGTCTCTGGATTACTAGTCCAGCGACAATACCACTATGCCATCCCCTTATCACCCTTTATATTGCAAACCAAGGCTAGACACGAATAACCACTGCAGATGGGAGGGCCTCATGTCTTTTGAGCCTCCAGGAACTGGCCCCAAATTGCCTGGTATTTGTCAGTTCCATAAGAACATAAGAAATAGGAGAGGAGTAGATCACATGGTCCTTCAAGTCCATGCAATATGATCATGGGATTGATCCACAACAACACTTTCCTGCCCACTGCCATTATCCTTGGTTTCAGCATCATTCCAGTCTTGAATATACTGAATGAGCACCCAAAACACTTGTCTCCATATTTAAGGAAGGATATACTATATGGGGTATAAGATTCCAAAGATTCACAGCCCACTGAGTGAAGAAATTTCCCATTTCGGTCTGAAATGGCCAATGCCTTCTCAACCCTGCATTACAACAGTTTTATTCTTTTAAAAGGTGTTTAATTGGCTGTAAAGAACTTTGAGATGTCCTGTGGTTGTGATCAATGCTAGTAATTCCAACCCCCCCACCCTCCCACAACCCCTTACCCTGAGACTGTGCTCCCGTGTTCTAGATTCCCCAGCCAGGAAAACAGCCTCTGTCTGTCTTGTCAAACCTTCAGAATCCTGTATGATTCAATGAGATCATATCTCATTCTAAACTGCAGAGAATATAGACCAATTTACTCACCGTCTCATCATAGGACCTTCATCCCAGGGACCAATCTGGCGAGCCTTCAAAGGACCACCTCCAAGGCAAGTATATCCCTCCTTAAATATGGAGTCTAAAACTACACAGTGCTCCAGGTGTGGACTCATTAAAGCCCTGTGCAAGGCTTCCTTATTTCTGTACTGCACCCACTTGCAATGAAGGCCAACATGCCATGTGGCTTCCCAATTACTTGCTGTACCTGAATGCTAACTTTGTGTTCCTTCTACGGGTACACTCAAGTCTCTCTGAACATCAATATTTAGAAGTTTCATGCCTTTTAAAAAATATTCTACTTTCTAATCTTACGACCAAAGTACATAATCTCACATTTCCCCACATTATACCCCATCTGCCACCTTGTTGCCCACTCACTTAACCTTTGCAGCCTCTTCGTGTTCTCCCCAACTTACAAAGCAAAATGGAAATGTATCATCATCAAAATTGGATACATTACTCTCGGTCTCTTCAGTTAAGTCACTGATATACAGATTGTAAGTAGCTCTGATACTTGAAGCACTCCACTAGTTAGACTGCCAACTTGAAAATGCCCCATTTATCCACACACTGTTTCATAAAAACATACAAGTCAGAAACAGGAGGAGGCCATTTGGCTCCTCAAGCCTGCTCTGCCATTCAATAAGATCTTAGCTGATCTGATTGAGGCCTCATCGCCACGTTCCCACCTTACCGTTAACCTTCGATTCCTTTGTTAGTCAAGAATCTATCTATTGCTGATTTAAAAATAATGACCCTGCCTCCACCAGTCCCTGGGAAGAAAATTTCTCAGACTAACGAGCCTCTTGAGAAAAAAAAATTCTCATCATCTCCTCCTTAAATGGGAGACTCCTTATTTTTAAACTTTGTCCCCTAGTTCTAGTCTCTCCCACAAGGGGAAACATCCTCTCAGTAGCCACTCTGTTGAGTCCCTTCAGGATCTTATACATTTGTCATTCTTCTAAACTCCAATGGATACAGGACCAGCCTGCCCAACCTTTGCTCGTAGGATACCAGGGATTGTGGGGTGGGGTTTAAATCAGCTAAGTTACCTTTCTCAGAACTCCTTCTGACACATTTATATCCTTTCTGAAGGAGACCCACTCAGCTCTTGACCTCATTGCAGCCTTGGTTCAAACATGGACAAAAGAGCAGAACTCCCAGGGTGAGGTGAGAGTGAGAGCCCTTGACATCAAGGCAGCATTTGACCGAGTGTGGCATCAAGAAGCCCTAGCAAACCTGTGGTCAATGGGAACCAGGGGGAAAATTCTCTGCTGGTTGGAATCATACCTAGCACAAAGAAAGATGGTTCTGGCTGTTGGAGGTCCATCATCTCAGCTCCAGTACATCGCTGCAGGAGTTCCTCAGGGAGTGCCACAGTCTGAGGCCCAACCATCTTCAGCTGCTTCATCAATGACCTTCCTTCCATCATAAGGTCAGAAGTAGGGATGTTCACTGATGATTGCACAACATTCAGCACCATTCACGACTTCAGATACTAAAGCAGTCCATGTCAAATGCAGAAAGACCTGGACGATACCCAAGCTTGGGCTGACAAGTGCCAAATAACATTCATGCCACACAAGTGCCAGACAATGACCTTCTCCAAGAGACAGATTCTCATCATTATCCCTTGACATTCAATGGTATTATCATTGCTGAAACCCCCAACATCAACATCCTGGGGGTTACCAATGACCAGTATCTGAACTGGACTAGCCACATAAATACTGAGGCTGCAAGAACAGTTCAGACGCTAGAAATCCTGCGATGAATAACTCACCTCCTGACTCCCCAAAGCCTGTCCACTTCCACAAGGCACAAGTCAGGAGAATGATGGAACACTCTCCACTTGCCTGGATAGGTGCAGCTCCAACAACACTTGAGAAGCTTGACGCCATCCAGGACAAAGCAGCCTGCTTGATTGGTACCCCTTCCACAAACATTCATTCCCTCCACCACCAGTGCAGAGATAGTGTGTATCATATACATATGCACTACAGGAATTCACCAAGGCTCCTTAGACAGCATCTTCCAAAGCCATGACCGCTACCATCTGGAAGAACAAGGGCAGCAGATACATGGGTACATCACCACCTAGAAGCTCCCCTTCAAGCTACTCACCATCCTGACTTGGGAATACATCACATCACCATTCCTTCACTGTTGTCGGGTTAAAATCCTGAAACTCCCTCCCCAACAGCACTACGGGTGTACCTATACCACATGGACTGCAGCTGTTCAAGACGACAATTCGCAACCACCTTTTCAAAAGCAATTAAGAATGGGCAATAAATGATGGCCTAGCCAGTAAAGCCCACGAATGAATTAAAAATAAAATGCGGTCTCAACAACATCTGTATGTCTAGCAAAGCATCCCTACTTTTATATTCCATTCCCCTTGCAATAAACACCAACATTCCATTTGCCTTCCCAATCACTTGCTGTATCTGCATACTAACATTTTGTGATTCATGTACCAGGACACCCAGATCCCTCTGTACCTCAGTGTTCTGATGTATCTCTCCCATTTAAATAATATGCTGCTTTTCTATTCTTCCTGACCAATCTTACCTCTAGAAATGTAGAACCCTAGGATGTAGGCCATCAGGTCCTGGGGATTTGTCAACTTTTAGTCTCTTTAGTTTCTCTAATAATGTTAATATCAGCAGTGAAAAACACTTATTAGCCTCTTGGTCACTCTCAATTTCTGGTACGTAATTTGTGTCTTCTAGCGTTCTAGATGAAGATGGACCATCAATCATTTAGACTGTGATAAATTCCATGACTCTTTTCCTGTGGAAGGAGGATGGACCTTGCTGCAAATTGCAGAGAGCCACCAGTGCGCTCAAGGGCTCAGTGCCATGGGATGGTGAGACAGAGTTCTTCCTGGGGTAAATGCAAGGATGTGACCAGATTACAATGAGAAGAGTGCACTTTCTGACAGGATAACTCACCCTAAACTAAATAAAGATAGCAACCTCCTATAACAGCTCACACATGAGTTGGACGGCAGTGGTTCAATCTGCAGCGAACACATTCTACCTGCCCTATTATTGGATGATGGGACAGTGTGGGGAGAACTTTATTCTGTATCTAACCCAGTGCTATACCTGTCCTGGCAGTGTTTGATAGGAACAGTGTAAAGGGAGCTTTACTCTGTATCTAACCTGTGCCGTCCTTGGTTTGGGAGAGCTCAGAGCAAAGAGATGATTTATCCTGCATCTTAAACATCTTTTGCCTGATCTGGGAGAGCTTAGGGAAAACAGTGAGCTAGAAAACTAACCTGGTTGTAGCAATACACCTGTAATATTAAATAAGAATAAATCAAAGTGCCCTAAACATACACATATCTAGATGGAGGAGTCATAAAGTGGTTTCAGAGAAACATGTCCTTACCTTGACAGGGCAGAAGCTGTAATCCTGCTGATGTGATCCGATAACAACCTCTCAGGTCTAATGTCCGTAACCTGGATGACAAGTGCAGCAGCTTCACCAGAACTTCGTCCGTGACCAGCGAGAATGATGAAGTGGCCAAGCACAACTCCTCCAGCTCCGAGAAGCCAACCTCCGGTGAAACAATCATCGTGCAAGCCTTTGGGAACCAGGTCAAGTTCAGGAGCCTCAGCACCTGCACAAGAAATTGTTAAAGGTTCTCAATGTCTGGGACACTGAATGATAACGGATGAGATCTAAACTTTGAATGAGTATTGCTGAGCACACAGGAGAAGAACATAAGATCGGAATGCAAATATTGACCAGCTACTTCAAGGCCCAACGTTAACAGACCATACTGAAGATCTGGAATGGAATCCAAAATGCAATTCACTACTCGCTCACACAGCGCATTTTAACCCCTTCATAAACCATTGCTAAGACAACATTGGCAAGCACTTGGCTCCAACTTCAAAGGCCTTTGATGTGATTCTGAGGGGTACAATGCTGATCCTGACCAGAAATCAGTGCAGGACAACAGAACGGGACTTATTTTTCCTTAAAAGGAGAGTGAATAAATGTTACATCTAGACTTCAGACGAATGGATAGTTCAAAGGAGGGGGGAAGCACTGCCAATGCCTCAATGTTGCTCGGCAAGGACAAGGGTGATGGACAAGAGGGGTTTGGTGCAGGATAGCATCTTCTTGGATGAGCTAAAGTTCACGGAGGGTGGTAGATCAGACATTATCCACTCAAGTCAAGGCATGGATGAGGATGTCAGTGGCAGATGAGCTGAGATTCAGGTGTGGATGGATGATGTTATAAAAGATAGAAGTGGGCATCTTTGCACTGGACAGAATATGAAGTTGGTAACTCAGCTCAGGTTGCAAAAAGTGTGGCCATGAGAAAATTGCAGCTAATGATGAGATGGCTGTTTGCAACGAGGAGTTGGAGACTATACCAGGAATGGTGGCATTGTGGTTATGTTATTGAACTGGTAATTCTGAGGCCTGGACTATTTATCATGAGACAGGAGTCTAAATCCCACCATGGCAGCAAGGTTACTTAAATGCAGTTAATTCAATAAATCTGGAATAAAAGCTACAATCAATAATGGTGATTACGTAACTACCAGATTGTCGTAAAAGCCAATCTGGTTCACTGATGTCCTTTAGGGGTGGAAATCTGCCCTCCTGGTCTGGTCTGACTCCAGACCCATGGCAACCTGGCTGAATCTTAACTGCCCTCTGAAATGGCCGAGCAAGTTTCAAGAAGGTAGAAACCCACCTCCTTCTCAAGGGCAATTGGGGTGGGATAGATCAATGGAGATGCAATGGCAGACATTTAAGAATACGCAGAATAGACACTTTCCAATGAGAAGGAAAAATTACGAGGAGAGGGCCCAATAACTAACTGGTTAACTAAAAAAGTTAAAAAGATAACATCAAACTGGGGAGGCGATGACGTAGTGGCATTGTCACTGGACTACTAACCCAGGGACCCAGGGTAACACTCTGGGAGCCCGGGTTCGAATCCTGCTATGGCAGATGGTGGAATTTGAATTCAATAAAAATCTGGAATTAAAAGTCTAATGATGACCATGGAACCATAGTCAATTGTTGTAAAGACCCATCATGTTCATTAATGTCCTTTAGGGAAGGAAATCTGTCATCCTTACCTGGTCTGGGCTACATGTGACTCCAGACCCATAGCAATATGGTTGACTCTTGAATGGCCTAGCAAGTCACTCAGTTGTATCAAACCACTACAAAAAAAGGAATGAAAGCGACCTAGGCACCAGAAACAACAGCAGCAAACTCAGCCCTGTTGACCCTACAAGGTCAAAGTCTTCCTTACTAACATCTGGGGGCTAGTGCCAAAATTGGGAGAGCTGTCTCACTAGCCAAGCAACAGTCTGACAGTCATCCACACAGAATCATAACTTACAGGCAATGGAATCAGGGGGAAAACTCTCCACTGGTTGGAGTCATACCTAGCACAAAGGAAAATGGTTATGGTTGTTGGAGATCAGTCATCTCACCTCCAGGACGTCACTGCAGGAGTTCCTCAGGGTAGTGTCATAAGGTCAGAAGTGGGGATGTTCACTGATGATTGCACAATGTTCAGCTCACTTGTGACTCATCAGGTACTGAAGCAGTCCATGTCTAAAGACAGCAAGACCTGGACAATATCCAGGCTGGCAAGTAACATTTGCACCACACAAGTGTCAGGCAAAGACCATCTCCAACAAGAGAGTATCTAACCATCACCCATTGACGTTCAATGGCATTACCATCACTGAATCCTCCACTATCAACATCCTGGGGGTTACCATTGACCAGAAACTGAACTGGACTAGCCATATACAGCATGCAATAGAAACACAGAAAATAGGAGCAGGATAGGTCATTTCGAGCCTGCTCTGCCATTCAATATGATCATGCCTGATCCTCTATCTCAATGCCATACTCCTGCTCTTTCCCCATACCCCTTGGTGCCTTTGGGGTCTAGAAATCTATTTCCTTCTTAAATATATTCAGTGACTTGACCTCCATAGCTTTGTGGTAGAGAATTCCACAGTTCACCACCCTGAGTGAAGAAGTTTCTCCTCATCTGAGTCCTAAATGGCTTACCCCGTATCCTGAGACTGTGACCCCTTGTTCTAGACCCTCCAGCCAGATGAAACATCATCCCTGCATCCAGTCTGTCCATCCCTATCAGAATTTTATAAGTTTCAACGAGATCCCCTCTCATTTTTCTAAACTCCAGTGAATACAGACCTAGTCGACCCAAGCACTGATCCCTGCTGTACTCCACAAGTCACCGCCTGCCACTCTGAAAAAGACCCATTTATTCCTACTGTTTCCTGTCTGCTAACCAATTCTCAATCCATGTCAATATATTACCCCCAATACCATGTGCTTTTATTTTACACACTAACAGCTTGTGTGGGACTTTTTCAAGAAGGCTAATGGAATACTATCCTTTACTACAAAAGGAATTGAACATAAAGGCAAGGATAAAAGCAAAATACTGCAGATGCTAGGATTCTGAAAGAGAAACAGAAAATGCCAAAAAAAACTCAGCAGGTCTGACAGTGACTGTGGAGAGTGAAAGGGAGTTAATGATTTGGGTCTGTATGACTCTTCTTCAGAGCTCTGAAGGGATGTTTCCACTTGTGAATGAGTCCAGTACTAGGGGGCACTGTTAAAATTAGGACTCACCTTTATAGGACAGAGATGAGGAAAAAGTTTTTCTATCAGGGGGTTGTGTGACTTTGGAACTCTCTGCCTCAGAAGGCAGTGGAAATGGGGTCAATGAATATTTTTGAGGCAGAGGTAGATAGATTCTTGGTAGGCAAGGGAATCAAAGGTTATCAGGGGTAAGTGGGAATGGAGAACTCAAAATACAAACAAATCAGCCAAGATCTTATTGAATGGCAGAGCAGGATCGAGGGGCTGAATGGCCTATTTCTGCTCCTATTTCATACACTCCTATGATCATAAATGGGTGACCCCTCATTTTTTAGGATGCAAATGCAGTGGAAAAAGTTCAGAGAAGGTTTACTGAATTACTGAAAATGTACCTGGAATGGGTGGGTTGTCTTATAAAAAAGGTTGGACAGGCTAGGCTTGTATTCGCTGGAGTTTTGAAGAGTGAGCGGTCTTGAAGGGTGAATGTGGAAAGAATGTTTCCTCTTGTGGGACAACCTAGAATTAGGGGTGACTGAAGGATTTACTTCAGCCCTCGAAATAGGCACAGGCTAAAACTGACTGGTGTGTGCTTGTAACATGCAATTCTGCAAAGAAACAAAGCTTTGCAAAGATTAGCTCTAGTTCTATGCTTTAAACTTGCTTTAGGAATTAGAACAGTCGTCTAATAGGAAGAATTAAAATTGAGACTTGTGGAGGAAATAGGCATAAGGACACAATGGAGGACTTTGAAGATGAAGGCGAGGTTGGAGATGGGGCATTAGATTACCAGAACAGAGGACTGAAGCTGTATTTCTTTAATGAGGGGGATACTGAAGAGAGAAGGAATCTTTCCCAAAAGGACAGAATGTGAAGCAATTACTCATGAAATACCTGCAGCTTGGGACAGCCGGCCTGCAGCATCTCAATGCAGAACTGGAAATAGGGGTTGGTCTGCTTGATTTCAGTGTTTACCTCCAGTAGCCGAAGTTCAGTGCAGCAGCCCGCCTACAGGACAGAAGCACAAGAGAAAACAGGTGAGTAAAGCAGGGAGTCAACTGGGAAATGCAGGGAGTCCAATGCTGCCCCACCAGCTCGTTCCTCTTTTCCCCATCACCCTACAAATTTATCCTTTTCAAATAATGATCTAATTCCCTTCAAAAGCCTCGATTGACCCTGGCTCCACCACATTCTCAGGGAGCGCTTTCCAGATCCGAACCACTTCCTGCATGAAAACGTTGTTCCTTATGTCACCATCGCTTCTTCTGTCAACTACCTTAAATCTTTGTCCACTGGTTCTCAATCCTTCTACCAGCAGAAGCAGATTTCCTATCTACTCTGTCCAGATCCCTCATGATTTTGAATTGTCAATCAAATCTCCTCTCAACCTTCTCTTCACCAAGGAGAACAATCCCAACTTCTCCAATCTTTCAGGACAAATCCAAGCCAGCCAATTACTGCCCCATCAGTCTACTCTCGATCATCAGTAAAATGATGGAAGAGGTCATCAACAGTGCTTTCAAGCGGCACTTGCTCTGCAATAACCTGCTTACTGAGACTCAGTTTGGATTCACTGACCTTCCGTCCATCATAAAGGTCAGAAGTGAGGGTGTTTGCTGTTGATTATACAATGTTTAGCACCATTCACGACTCCTCAGGTACTAAAGTAGTCCATGTCCAAATGCAGCAAGACCTGGACAACATCCAGGCTTGGGCTGACAAGTGACAAGTAACATTCACACCACACAAGTGCCGGGCAATAACCATCTCCAACAAGAGAGAATCTAACCATCGCCCCTTGACATTCAATGGCATTACCAGCACTGAATCCCCCAAGATCAACATCCCAGGGGGTAGCCCCGGAATAAAGAAAACAAAAACTTGCATTTATTTAACATCTTTCACAACCTCAGGACTCTCAAAGTGCTTTGAAGCTAACTAATTACTTTTTTTTCATATAATCAATGTTGTAATATAGGAAGCACAGCAGCCAAGTTATGTATAGCAAGGTCTCACAAACAGCAATGTGATAAATGGCTAGATCATCTGTTTTTTCAGTGATGTTGGTTAAGGATAAATTTTGGCCAAGAGACCAGGGAGAACTCCTCTAACTCTTGTTCAAGGAATCTTATGTTCACTTGAAAGAGCAAACAAGGCCTCAGTTTCAATTCTCATCCAAAAGATGACACATCCATAGTGCAGCATTTCTTCAATATTGACACATAACCTTCTGTTCCAGAGGCTACCTCACTAAGCCATGGGAATGATGAATGGTATCAACCTGAGAGCATGAAAAGGATGGTGGAAAAAATATCCACCAGCAACCTTTAACTAAGAAAACTGTTATTTTATTACAAATGAAACCAATATAAATCAGACAGACTCTCAGCCTAGTCCTACAAAACTGTACCCCTGCTTGTACTCTGGTAATGGAATCCAAGTGTGTCATGTGGGATTTACTTTATATATCGCAGAATATTTCCCCCTCCCATACCATAGCCCAAATATAATGGGTTCCTGAGAGAAAAAAAATTACAGGACTACAGGGAAAAGGCAAGAGAGTCCGATTAAATGAGTTGTCCTTGCAGAGAGCCATCATGTACACAATGGACCAAATGGCCTCCTTCTGTACTGTTAACCATTCTATGACTGATTCTAAATTGCCACCTATGATATGCCTTACCACAATAGCATTGAAGATGTTGTGCAGGCGACTGCTGTAAGTCACACACAGTTGTTTCAGATTCGAACCTGCTGCTTCAAGAAAATTAACAACAGCTACAGTGTCAACCTGTAAAGAAAAACACACAATATGGGGATCAAAACTCAAAGAAACAGCTTCCTGTCATTCATCACTCTCAGTTCTGAAAGCTCCAACTAACCTAGCCTCTGCAGCTTTGAGGGCCTTAGTGAGGAAAAGGAACTGGGAGATGTGGCAGCAAAGGGACAGGCTGGAAAGACTGAGGCTGGGTTTTTGAGGGAGTGATAACAGTGATTTTGCAGTGATGGTGCCAGAGAAGGGACCATCAACAACATAGCTGCATCATCAGGAGTTGAACAGGTAGGAAATCAAGGGAGCAGTGTCATAGACAAGGTAAGCTTGGAGAGGATGGGGCAGAGGAGGCATGGAAGACCTTCTGTTCAGGAAGTGTTTGGTCTGTGTTGAACTTTCAACCAGGGCTGCAGTTGCTACATCCACTGCAATTCTAGAAACATTTTCAATACTTACTTTCTGCTGCCATTGATATTAAATAAAAGATCTTGATAGAGTCACAGCACTGATCTTTTACAAAACACACACGAAATTATCATGGATTTTGCATTTAACTAGGAGAATGATGTCATTACTAAGGAAAGCAATACTCTTATTTTGGTCACTCTAGGGTTAGATACAAGATAAAGCATCCTTCACTCTGCACAAACCATATACCTCACCTGCCATCCCTAAATGAATTAAAATGGCATTCTTCCATTTATTTCAGTAGCCTTAATGAATGGGAGGGCCAATTAATACCGACTGAAAAGGTTCCACAAATTTGGATCTGAACGTCCATATAATCTCAGACAGTACTCAGCCAGCCAGCAGAGAAATGCAGCTATTATCATATTCAACTTGGGATGGATTCAACCCAGATCTCAGAGGGTTATTAATATCTTTGCCTACTGTACCACGAAGCATTTTATTTTAAAATTGACATCACAACCCACTTCCAGCTTCTCTATTCCCCAGATTAAAGCCAGAAGAATTAGGTGAAATTAAAAGTACTGGAAGAGCAAAGAGAGATATCACAAGGTGAATCTACAGTAATTATAAAGGAAAAAACAGAAGACAACATAAAGAGTCAAATACTTTCTAAATAACAGCCTGCATTTAGAGAGTGCCAATTTCTCTCTAATATAGAAAAACCTCCAAAGAAATAATCTTCCCAAAGCAGTAATCGGACAAAAAGAGAAACCAAATCAAAGAGGGATCTATTAGGAGGGGTGAAGAAATTCTTGGCAAAAGTGGTGGCTCTAATAAGAAAGGCTGAGTTTAGTGACATTGCAACTGTAGAGGGCACACTTCCCATACATATGGAATTGCATTGTCTGTGATGTCCAAGGCTGAGACTAAAGGCCACCGGTTATTAAAATACAGTAGATTTTTAGACAAATTGAAGCAGATTAATAGAATGCGCTCTGGATTAGAGTGCCATGTTAACCCAAGTAGAAACAACCTAAATGGCAGTCAGTAAACTCTGCTTACAAAACTACACTTTACTCTACATTATTACCCAGACAGCAAACATGTTCGTATGCACTTTTGCCATATAATTTCCTGCATTTGAATTTTACAAAAGCTAACTGTGGCCCGCATGTAGTCATACAGTGTTATTTTGATTATGTAAAAGACTCAGAATTCATAAACATTACAGGATTATAAAAAGATTTCTAGCACACTGAAGTAACTGGACATCACCACTGGCAGGGACACTGATTCAGCACCATTCTGTGACCATTTTCCTGGGGCTGGGAAACCAACATACAGATGGGAGCAATGAATAATGCTTTGGCACCCAGGTGGAAGAGTAACCAGTTAAGATGGTGTGTATGCGTGGCTAGTTGAGTAAATAGCAACAACTGGGGGAACAAGTTGGAGTCTAATAGACCACACAGAGTACTTGTGTACAGTTAGTATTCTTACTTCAGGGATATATCTTTTTCAAGGCAGTTCGGAGAAGGTTCACTAGGCTGATTCCTGGGATGAAGGGATTGTCTTATGAGGAAAGGTTCAGCAGGTTGAATCTACACTCATTGGAGTTTAGAAGAATGAGAGATGATCTTAACGAAACAGAAGATTCTGGGGAGGTTGGTGGGGGGGGCGGGGGGGGAAGAGGGGGTGGCGTTTGACAGGGTACATGCTGAGAAGATGCTTCCCCTCATGGGGGAATCTAGTACTAGGTGGAACAGTTTCAAAATAAGGGATCTCCGATTTAAGAGATACGAAGAAGAGTCTCAAAAGGTCTTTAACCTTTGAAATTCTCTACCCCAGAGCAGTGGAGGCTGGGTCATTGAATATATTCAAGGATGAGTTAGACAGATTTTTGATCTACAAGGCATTTGAGAGTTATAGGGGGCTGGAATGAAATTAGAGTTAGTGCCACAATCAGATCAGTCATGATTTTACTGAATTGTGGAGCAGTCTCAAAAGGAGCAAATGGCTTTATGTTGCTATCCATAATCCAAAAATTGGAAAAGGTTAAGGCAGGTTAGTATAGAATGATTAGACTCATAGTAGTACGAAACTCCTAGAAACCACACTAAAGGATAAGGCTGTTTATATTAGCTGGTGAATCGATAATAGGGCATAAACACAGGGTTTAATAATAAAAGTTTCCCACATAAGCAAACAGAATAGCCATTAAAGCAAGTCCAATACATTTAAGAGGGAATTACATCAATATTGGTCAAAAAATAATAATAAAAGGGGTCAAGAATAATCAGCACCAGCCCAGGCATGATAGGCGGACTGAACTCTTGTTCAAACTGGTGCAATTACTGGAGTGTACGCTTACAACTCAAGCGTGCAACTCACAAGTAGTCCACTTACCACTGAATGTTGCAGATTTAAACTTTCCAGCTTCCGGCAATGGGTGATCAATGCCTCAAAGATATCAGATGTGACACCGGTGCAGTTAGTCAGCCGCAAGGAGACTAAGTGAGGGCAGGACTCCGTGATGGTCTGAAAAGAGGAAAACAGCAACAGCTACAGTGTAAAAAATGGTCGCTCAGCTGTACAGAACTTGAATATTGCTGAAAAGAGAGACATGTTGCCGAAGCTTTTTGTCTTGCACTCATCAGGACAAGAATGCCTACACCACATGGACAGCAGCGGTTCAAGGCAGCAGCTCATCACCATCTTCCCAAGGGCAATTAGAGATGGGTAATAAATGCTGGCTGCCAGCAACATCCACATCCCATGACTGAATTAAAAAAACTTCAAACAATCATAACAATTTATATTACAGGAGAAAAGTATGTTGATTGGTTGGCACTTCAACTTTGATTGGCCAAGGCATTGCCATGGAGAAAGCTCCCAAGTAATTCAAAAAAAGGTTTAAAGCTTGAACATATCCCTTTTGTTTGCAGACAATTGGGCCCCTGTGTATGAATTCATGTTGTTTCTAGAAAGGGTAAATGAACCACATTACAGCAAGACTGATCATCTTAAATTGATTGTTAGTGTAGCTATTGGCGTACTCAGGGTTATTCAGCAAGTGCTGCCCAATTATGGAATCGCATCTAACAATAGACATTTTGTTTGGGTTTTACAAACACCAGCTAGTTGAGTAAAGTCTGTACACTGCCTATTACGAACAACCAAAGGAACCAAAGTTTGATTTGATCAACCAATTATTAGAACGGATGGCCTACCTTCCTACCACAGCACCAGCACTGAAATTCATACACGACATTGCTCAATTGTGTTAGGCAGAACATCTTTTTTAGACTGATGGCAGCATCCTGTTAGTGGAAAATACCACTTGCACAGCTATTATTAGATGCAATCCTGCAATTGGGCAACACTTGCTGAACAATAAACAGCCACGTTGGCAACCAATTTAAGATAAACAGTCTTGCTCGTAACATGAGATAATACTGCGGATGCTGGAAATCTAAAACAAAAACAGAAAATGCTGGAAAAACTCAGCAGGTCTAACAGCGTCTGTAGAGAGAAAAGAAAGAAAAGTTAATGTTTCAAGAAGAGTCATAAGGACTCGAAACGTTAACTCTTTTTCTCTCCACAGATGCTGTTAGGCCTGCTGAGTTTTTCCAGCATTTTCTGTTTTTGCTCATAACATGGCTCATTTACACTTGCTAAAAGTGACATACATTTATACACAGGGACTTGTGCTCTGCAAACATAAGGAATAGGTTTAAACCTTTTTTGGATTACCCTGGAACCTGGGGAGCTTATAGTTCCCCATTGCTTTCTAAATGGCAACGCCTTGGCCAATCAGCACCCTTTCCTCCTGTAATATAAACTGTTACAATTGTTTGAAATTTGGTATTTTTGCATTTGTCCTGATCATTCCAAAATGAAAAGCTTCTCTTCTCAGCAATATAATAAAAATGCTGGAGCAACAGAGAGACCTGGAACACTGCTCCCAAATTAAACACGATGAGATGGTGCCATATGGAACAACGTGGAAATTAAACTCAACAGTACAGAATGAATGCTTCCCTACAATTTTCATCCTACCTCAATATTAGGTTGCAGATCAGATAAAGTACAGGACAGATGAAAATCCCTTTAATTCAAGCATATACAGTGCAGCGTAAAGCACACACAATCAAGCTGCCCTATCAAGCATGCCCAAGTAAGGGGAAGCAAAGTAAAGCTTCCTCCACAATGCAGTTTAACCACAATAGTAGAACTATTCCACTACCAATATTTGCATCCTTATGCCCTCTGATTATCAACTCTCACATACAAGCAGATGATTGGACCTTTGTTTTCTTTAAACACAACTTTTCGCCAGCTAAGTTGATTATTTTTACGCCTCTATACCCAGGCTGTGCCTATAAAGGGAAAGGAACAGATCAAACTAGAGTACAAAACCGGAAAATATCATTGTAAATCGATCCCACCATTTTTGGAAATATTGGTAAGTTTTGCCTTTAACATTTGAGTGACTGAGTTAAAGAGTTAGCATTAGTGGATATTCCTTTGAAGGTGACTTCACACTGAAAAGCAAACTGCACACTGCTAATCCAACTGGAGAGCGAGCCTTGAAGGTCAGTCTTACCTTCATGGTGTAACTCACTAGATTGTTCCAGTGGCAGAGAGAGAACTCCCGAAGCTGTGTAAACCTGTACATTTAAAAACAAATGCCGATTAAATCAGTTTACAACTTTACCACAACTTCCCATCTTGAAACTGACTCCTTTCATTTTGAAAGCCAGCCAACTTAGCACAGAGAATCAAAAACAGAATTACCTGGAAAAACTCACCAGTTCTGTTGAAGGGTCATGAGGACTCGAAACATCAACTCTTTCCTTCTCTGCTGATGCTGCCAGACCTGCTGAGTTTTTCCAGGTAATTCTGTTTTTGTTTTGGATTTCCAGCATCCGCAGTTTTTTGTTTTTAGCACAGAGAATGATCATGCACTCCTCAGGAGTGAGAACCTGTGCCTGTCTCAAAGTTAAAGCCATTTCAGTGGCTGTTTCTTTACTGCTAGGAGTAATATGACTTTTCACTTCTCGCTGCCTTCAACCTGAAAACAGTTCAAGGGGCTTAGTGGAACCATTGCAGGAAATGGAGACAGGGCCAAGAGAGGAGAGTGTAGGCCAGGTGACCAAATGCTGGACAAGGTGGTATATTTCATGGGAGGGGAGGAAAGTTTAGAGCTCAAGCTCCATAACCATCAGCCCATCCAAAACTCTGCTGTCCATATCCGAGCTCACACCGTACTCTTCAAACATCACCCCTGTGCTATTCACCTACACCGGTTCTCAGCCCTACAACACCTCAAATTTAAAATTGTGTTTCCAGAATTCAAATCCTTCCATGGCCCACTCCTCCCCATCTCTGTAACCCTCCAAGAACTCAACACTCCTCCAATGCTGAGTAACTTCCTTCACTTCATCATCAACAGCCATGCTTTTAGTTGTCAAGGTTCGAAACTGTGGAATATCCTTTAAAACTTTCCACTATTCTCTCCTTTAAAAGGTGTCCCCTAATACCCAACTCCTCAACACTCCTAATGTCTACTTACATGGCTTAATGTAAAATTTTGTTTGGTAATGCTATCGTGAAGCTCTTTGGGACATTTTACAACATTAACTTTGTTATATAAATGCAACTTCTTGTTGTTTACCATTCCAACAGCAGTCCTCACCTGAAAAGACCATGCCCATTTCCCCCACCTCGCACAAACTTATACAAACCTGTTGTCTCTTAGCCAGTTGAGGGTGTTTTGGATTTTTCTTTGAATTGGAGGCACCAGTTTCTTTCCAGAATCTGTCCAGCAATAGGAGATTGTAACTTTCTGCCAGAGTTTGGGGTTGGCAGCAGCTCCATACCACAGGTGACAAACACGGGCCATCCTGTTTAAAAACAAAAGAAAGCTCAGGAAGATCAAAATCGCACCACCACACAGACGGAAATGCAGATTTGTAATCCTGAGATTATACTGGAGAAGCTTTGTTCTCCAAGAAAGTCAAAATTACAGGGATCAAATCTAAGGGGTCAATAACCTTACCATCCATCATAGGGAAAACAATTATATCAGAAAGTCTCTACCCACTGCATGGTGCAAATAAGCTCAACTGCAGGAAGGTTGTTAGTACATCGATGCGCAACCAGAGATAGTAAGGGAAGCAGAATCCTTAATAGCCTTTCAAAGGGAAGGGGAAAAACTTTTGACAAGAGTTATCTGTACAGTATGAGGTTACAAACACCCAATAAGAAATAAATGCTCCCTCGCTCACTGTGTCTTTACCTGCACAGAAATGGTACGGCCCCATTCGATGACACTACATAATGGAAGATATGAACTAAGACTTCGATCGGAAGCTCTTGGCCCCATCGGTCCAAGACTTCTGTCTTCTCAGGCTCCAGTTCTGAATCAGTTAGCTTAACCTGGCCTGCCAGGCTCTTAGACATGGCCTCCTTCATCCTTCTATTGTCCAGGGAAACCTTATTTTTGTGGGAACTGTGCTGTGCGTTCAACTTCCGGTTACTTTTCTTCCCTGCCAGTTTCCTCGGCTTCCTCTGCACCCTGTTTTCATTAGAAATGATCAAGAGCATGTCATTGTCGGTATCGTGAACCGTGTAGTCTGTGGTGTTCCACCTCGCCATTCGCCGTACTTTCCTTACTGGCTTGGAGGTCACTCGGACGCATGACCTATGCTGGCTTTCCACACTTCCTTCACGCTTGCGTGAAGACGAAGGCCTAGAGGTGTGGGGAGATGAAGAGCCTTCCATCAAGGTGTTCCCTCAATCCTCATGAAATTCTTCAGCCAGACGAGTCCTTAATCAACGGTAAAGAGGAATGTCACAGCGTCACTGGAATGAGAGAAAGTCAGCATTTCATCACTGTTTCTGTAATAAACTTTCACACTTATGGAAGGTGGCAAACTGGCACTGATATACAATCACGAAAATTGGACTTAAACCAATTTAAGTATTAAAATATCATCTCAAAATCCTCCATACTCCTTCTCCAGCTCCCTCGAGACCCATACCCAACAGTGGCATACAGCCCATTACACTTCTCATGTCCTGAGATTATAGTGAAGAAGCTTTCTGCTCTCCAAGAGAATCAAAACTATAGGGAACAAATCCAAGGGGTCAATAACGATCCAAGGTGATCTTATCATCAGTCATGGGGAAAACAGTCAGCAACTTGCCATGTAAAAATTTTAAAAACGTGCAAGGACAAGACTAACTAACAAGCAACTGTTGGATGTCCAACTATAGTAAATTCTGACCGATTTTTTCAAAACAAAATGTTAGTGAGCTGCCCTGGTCAGAAGTTACTACTGAGCCTATTCATCCATTTGCATCTTTAACAGACAATTTATTGACAGGTAGCCAAATAGTGTAAATTTCAGATGTCAACTGGCTCTTTCCGTAAATGGTGCTGTTATTTGTTAATAACTAGATAAGTGTCCTGCCACTGCACAGAAATGTATTTTTCTCCCTAACAAACCAAAGGTGTTCAAAATCATGAGGGGCTTGGAAAAGCAGATAGAGAGAAACTGTTCCCATTGGCAGAAAGATCGAGAACCAGAGGATAATGATTTAAAATGATTGGCAAAAGAGGAAATGGCAACATGAGGAAAAACTTTTTGAATAGTTAAGATCTGGAGTGCTCTGCCTGAGGGGGCAGTGGAAGCAAATTCAATCATGGCTTTCAAAGCAGAATTGGGCAATTATCTCAACAGAAAAAATTTGCAGGGCTATGGGGAAAATGCAGGGGAGTGGGCACAGGTGAGTTGCTCTTGCACAAAGTCAGCACTGATATGATGGGCTAAATGGCCACTTTCTGTGCTGTAATCATTCTATGATTCTATGAGGCTGCTCAGCCAATCAAGGGTGTGCTGGCCCTAACAAAAAGTCCCACTCAACCATTCTTTCCCCTTATCCCTGTAAGTTGTCTTCTCCTTCTCTGCTTTATGTAGAACAATGCCACCTTTGCCAGTCCCTCAGCCCTGGCACCATTCTGTTAAATATCCCCTGCATTCTTTCCAAAGTTTTAAAATCATTCCTAAAATGTGATGCCTAGAATTAGCTCTAATACTCCAGCCTGGAGTCTCACAAGCAATTTTGCCACCTTCAAACATTCACGTACATGAACCCAAAGTGTCTCCATTTCAGCACCCCTGATGAAATAGTACCATTTTGTTTACATTGTCTCTAGTAACTTTTCCTTCCAAGATGTATCACACTTTGCTGCATTAAATTCATCTTCCATGTGTCTGCTCATTTCTCCAATCTATGCCCTTGTGAAATCTGCTATTATCCTCCTCCTCACTGATAACCACATTTCCAAACTTTGTCATCAGCCAGCTTTGAAAATATGCCCTCTATAGCCAAAGCCAGGTCATTAATGTACATCAAAGAGCGGTGGTTCCAATATTGATCCCTGCAGGACAACGCTGCACATTGACCACTACCCTCTATTTTTTTGTCATGCCAAGTTTATATCCATGCAGCCATTACCCATTTAAACCCTTGGGTATCAATTTTGCTAACAAGTCTCTTATGTGACACTGTACTTAGGGTGAAAAGTGTTTTCTGATTTTCCTCCTAAATGGCCTAAGCTCTAATTTTAAAACTGTGCCTCTCGGTACTGTATTTCCCCCACCAGAGCAAATCTCAACAATCACAGAATAAACTCTTTATTCCAATTCTTAATTCTCCATCTCTATCAAATCCTATTTTAAAAGGCCTCAATTAAATAAACACTCATCCTTCTAAACTCAAAGGATATGCAGCCTACCGTTTTAATTTAACTCTTCAAGCCTCAATTCTATTTATACTCAGTACCACACCCAAGGCTAATATATCCTCCGAGGCGAGGTGAGAACTAATGACAAGTACTCCAGATAGAGTCTGACCAGAGCTCCTTAGAATTGAAGCATCACTTTCTCAAAAACACAGAGAAAGGCCAACATTTTGTTAGTCTTTTTGATAACTAAAAGTTAGTGTGCAGGTACATAAAGTAACCAGTGTACATTGACACCCAAAGCTCTCTACTAACAAAGTGGATGATTGCTTTCATGAAACCCCATCTGCCATTGTTCTGCCCCCACTCTCTTCGTTTACAATCCTTTATGACTTCCTACGCCCATCTAAACAACTTATTGTGCCTCCTAACTTAGTGTCATCTGTAAAATGGAATATAAAACTCTCTATTCATTCAGTCAAGTCATCAATATAGATGATGAAAAGCAGAGACCTCATCACAGATTTTTTTTCTTCAGTCTTTAATGGGATGTGGGCATTGCCAGCAAGGCCAGCAATTGTTACCCATCCCTAATTGCCCTTGAATTTATTGATCTTATTGCCATGACCTTATTGAATGGTGCAGCAGGCTTGAGGGGCCAAGTGACCTACTCCTGCTCCTAATTCATATGTTCATATGAGTGGCTTGCTACTTGCAATTAAAAGAGTCAACCAACTTGCTATGGGTCTGGAGTCAGATGTAAGGCCAGTTGAGGATGCTTCCCTAAATAACATTAGTAAACCAGAGGGGTTTTTACAATAATCGATGATAGTTTCACGGTCACCATTACTAAAACGACCTTTATATTCCAGGTTTATTAATTGAATTTAAATTCCACTAGCTGCCATGGTAGGACCTGAACCAGTGTCCCCACTGCATTAGCCTGGGCCGCTGGATTACTAGTAACGTGACATTACCACCATGGCACTGATGCCCAAGGAATACCATTTGTCACATCTCAACGATCATAGAACAAACTCTAATTCTTAATTCTCCTATTCCCTCTCAATTAAATACTAACATTGTATGTGACAAAAGAATATGGATGGAATGCACGCTGTACACTATGTTACCAGGAGTACATCAGCCTAGTGGTTATGTTACTGGACGAATAATTCAAAGGCCTCAACTAATGACCCAGTCAAAAGTTCAAAAAACCCACCATGGCAGCTAGGAAATTTAAATTCAGTTAATTATATGAATCTGGAACATAGAAAATGCACAGCACAGATGGAGGACATTCAGTCCTTTATGTCTGTGCTGGTCAAAAAGGAATAATCTAGCCTGATCTCACCTCCAATTCTTGCCCTGAGTCCAACAGGTTACAGCACTTCAAGTGAATATCCAAGAACTTTTTTTTTATTAAAGTGCAGCGAGGGCTTCTGTCTTGACCACTCTTTCAGGCACTGAGCACCAAACCCCAACACCCTCTGGGTGAAAAGATTTCTCAAACGCCCCTCTAATTCTTCTGCCAATTACTTTAAATCTAGACCCCTGTTATTGACCTCAACAATGGAAAAAATATCCTCTACCTTGGCCTCAAAATCTCATACAGCTCATTTAAATCTCTCCTCTGCTTCCTCTACTCCAAAGAAACTAATCCCAGCTTAGCCAATCATTCCTCATAACTAAAATTCCTCATTCCCCAGCAACACACTCAAATCTTTCCCGTACCCTCACTAATGTGATTACATCCTTTCTGCAATGTGATGATCAGAACTGTGCGCAGTATTCTTACTATGGCCTAACTAGTTTTATATAGTTCCTATAACCTCCCTGCTCTTAAACTCTATGCCTTACCTAATAAAGGGAAGTCTACCACATACCTTCTCAATCACCTTCTTTCTGGAATGCACTGCCTGAAGTGTGGTGGAGGCAGGTTCGATCAAGGCATTCAAGAGGGCAATTAGATGATTATTTGAATAGAAACAATGTACAAGGGTACAGGGGGCTTGGCCTAAATAGCCAAGTGGTTATGGTACTGGGTTTGTAACCCCAAGATCAAGAGTTCAAATCTCACAATGGCAAACTATGAAACAATATAACTTCATCTGAAACAGATGGAAACGGGTTTGTACTCGAAAGAGTTACAAGGGTACGGGGAAAAGGCAGAAGAATGGCACAAAGTCATAATGCTCATTTAGAAAGCTGCTACAGACATGATAGAAACTAGGAGCAGAAGTAGGCCATTCAGCCCTTCGAGCCTGCTCCACCATTCATTATGATCATGGCTGATCATCCAACTCAATAGCCTGCTCCCGCTTTCTCCCCATACCCTTTGATCCCTTTAGCCCAAGAGCTATATCTAACTCCTTCTAGAAAACATACAATGTTTTGATCTCAGCTACTTTCTGTGGTAGCGAATTCCACACTCTGGGTGAAGAAATTTCTCCCCATCTCAGTCCTAAGTGGTCTACCCCATATCCTCAGACTGTGACCCCTGGTTCTGGACTCCCCCACCATCAGGAACATTCTTCCTGCATCTACTCTGTCTGGTCCTGTTAGAATTTTATAGGTTTCTATGAGATCTCCCCTCATTCTTCTGAACTCCAACGAATACAATCCTAACTGACTCAATCTCTCCTCATATGTCAGTCCTGCCATCCCAGGAATCAGTCGGGTAAACCTTCACTGCACTCCCTCTATAGCAAGTACATCCTTCCTCAGATAAGGAGGCCAAAACTGCACACAATATTCCAGGTGTGGTCTCACCAAGGCCCCGTATAATTGCAGCAAGACTTCTCTGTTCTTGTACTCAAATCCTCTGGCTATGAAGGCCAACATACCATTTGCCTTCTTTACCACCTGCTGCACCTGCATGCTTACCTTCAGCGACTGGTGTACAAGGACACCAAGGCTCGTTGCACATTCCTCTCTCTCAATTTATCGCCATTCAGGTAATAATCTGCCTTCCTGTTTTTGCTACCAAAATGGATAACCTCACATTTATCCACATTATTCTGCATCTGCCATGCATTTGCCTACTCACTCAGCTTGTCCAAATCACATTGACGCATCTCTGCATCCTCCTCACAGCTCACCCTCCCACTCAGCTTTGTGTCATCTGCAAATTTGGAGATATTACATTTAATTCCCTCATCTAAAATCATTAACATATATTGTGAATAACTGGGGTCCCAGCGCCGATCCCTGCGGTATCCCACTAGTCACTGCCTGCCATTCGGA
The DNA here is from genome assembly GCF_017639515.1 of Carcharodon carcharias. Taxonomy (NCBI): domain Eukaryota; kingdom Metazoa; phylum Chordata; class Chondrichthyes; order Lamniformes; family Lamnidae; genus Carcharodon; species Carcharodon carcharias. Next base: position 10,111,019 of record NC_054469.1, on the reverse strand, counting down.
AAAAGACCCATTTATTCCTACGCTTTGTTTCCTGTCTGCCAATCAGTTTTCTATCCATTTCAATACACTACCCCCAACCCCACGCGCTTTAATTTTACACGCCAATCTCTAATGTGGAACTTTGTCAAAAGTCTTCTGAAAGTCCAAATAAACCACATCCACTGGCTCCCCTCATCAACTCTACTAGTTACATGCTCAAAAAATTCCAGTAGATTTGCCTAGCATGATTTGCCTCTCATAAATCCTGGCTCCGTCCGATTCTGCCACTGTTTTCCACGTGCTTAGCTATTAAATCTTTTATAATGGACTCTAGAATTTTCCCCACTACCGACATCAGGCTGACTGGTCTATAATTCCCTGTTTTCTCTCTACCTCCCTTTTTAAATAGTGGGGTTACATTAGCTACCCTCCAATCTGTAGAAACTGTTTCAGAGTCTATAGAATCTCAGAAGATGACTACCAACGCATCCACTATTTCTAGGGCCACTTCCTTAAGTACTCTGGGATGCAGATTATCAGGCCCCGGGGATTTATCGGACTTCAATCCCATCAATTTCCCCAACACCATTTCCCTACTAATAATGATTTCTTTCAGTTCCTCCCTCTCACTAATCCCTGTGTTCCCCGACATTTCTATTTCTGGTATGTTATTAGTGTCCTCCTTTGTGAAGACAGAACCAAAGTATGTATTTAGTTGGTCAGCCATTTCTTTGTTCCATAAGACATAGAAGCAGAAATTAGGCCATTCGGCTCATCGAGTCTGCTCTGCCATTCAATCATGGCTGATAAGTTTCTCAACCCCATTCTCCCGCCTTCTCCCTGTAACCTTTGATCCCCTTACCAATCAAGAACCTATCTATCTTGGTCTTAAATACACTCAATGACCTGGCCTCCACAGCCTTCTGTGGCAATGAATTCCATAGATTCACCACTCTCTGGCTAAAGAAGTTTCTCCTCATCTCTGTTCTAAAAGGTCTTCCCTTTACTCTGAGGCTGTGCCCTCAGGTCCTAGTCTCTTCTACTAATGGAAACATCTTCCCCACATCCACTCTATCCAGGCCTTTCAGTATTCTATAAGTTTCAATCAGATCCCCCTCATCCTTCTAAACTCCATCAAGTATAGACCCAGAGTCCTCATATGTTAAATCTTTCATTCCTGGGATCGTTCTCATGAACCTCCTCTGGATCCTCTCCAGGGCCAGAACATCCTTCCTGTGATACAGGGCCCAAAATTGCTCACAATATTCTAAATGTGGTCTGACCAGAGCCTTATAAAGCCTCAGCAGCACATCCCTGCTTATATTCTAGTCCTCTCGAAATAAATGCCAACATTGCATTTGCTTTCCTAACTACCAACTCAACCTGCAAGTTAACCTTAAGAGAATCCTGGACTAGGACTCCCAAATCCCTTTGCACTCCAGATTTCTGAATTCTCTCCCCATTTAGAAAATAGTCTATGCCTCTATTCTTCCTACCAAAGTGCATGACCTCACACTTCCCCACGTTGTATTCCATCTGCCACTTATTTGCCCTATTTCCTAACCTGTCTAAATCCTTCTGCAGCCTCCCCACCTCCTCAATACTACCTGTCCCTCCACCTATCTTTGTATCATCTGCAAACCTAGCCAGGATGCCCTCAGTTCCTTCATCTAGATCATTAATGTATAAAAAGTAAAAAGTTGTGGTCCCAACACTGACCCCTGCGGAACTCCACAAGTCACCGGCCGCCATTCTGAGAAGGACCCCCTTTTATCCCCACTCTCTACTTCCTGCCAGACAGCCAATCTTCTTTCCATGCTAGTACCTTGCCTCTAATACCAGGGGCTCTTATCTTACTGAGCAGCCTCCTGTGCGGCACCTTGTCAAAGGCCTTCTGGAAGTCCAAGTCGATAACATCCATTGACTTTCCTTTGTCTAACCTACTCATTACCTCCTCAAAGAACTCTAACAGATTTGTCAGGCATGACCTCCCCTTGATGAAACCATGCTGACTTTGCCCGATTTTACCATGCACTTCCAAGTATTCTGAAATCTCATCCTTAATAATGGACTCTAAAATCTTACCAACGACCGAGGTCAGGCTAATCGGCCTGTAATTTCCCGTCTTTTGCCTCACTCCCTTCTTAAACAGGGGGTTACATTAGCGATTTTCCAGTCCTCTAGGACACTCCCTGACTCCAGTGATTCCTGAAAGATCACCATTAATGCCTCCACTATCTCTTCAGCTATCTCCTTCAGAACTCTGGGGTGTAATCCATCTGGTCCAGGTGATTTATCCACCTTGAGACCTTTCAGTTTTCCTAGCACCTTCTCCTTGGTAATGGTCACCATACTCACCTCTGCCCTCCAACTCTCTTGAACTTTGGGGATATCACTCGTGTCTTCCACTGTGAAGACTGACGCAAAGTACCTATTCAGTTCCTCCGCCGTTTCTTTGTTCCCCACTACTACTTCTCCAGCGTTATTTTCCAGCGGCCCAATGTCCATTTTTGCCTCTCTTACCCTTTATATATCTAAAAAAACTCTTGCAATCTTCTTTTATATTACTGGCTAGTTTACCCTCATAATTAATCTTCTCCCTCCTTATTTCTATTTTAGTTGTCCTATGTTGGTCGTTGTATGCTTCCCAATCCCCTGGTTTCCCCACTGTTCTTCGCCACATTGTATGCTTTCTCTTTAGATTTTATGCTGTCCCTGACTTCCCTTGTCAGCCATGGTTGCCTCGTCCTCCCTTTAGTATGCTTCTTCTTCCTAGGGATGAATTTTTGCTGTGTCTCCCAAATTACTCCCAGAAACTCCTGCCATTGACGTTCCACTGTCTTTCCTGCTAGGCTCATCTCCCAGTCAATTCTGGCCAGCTCCTCCTTCATGCCTTTGTAGTTGCCTTTATTCAACTGTAATACCGTTACATCTGATTGCAGCTTTTTCATATAAAATTGCAGGGTAAATTCTATCATATTATGGATACTTCCTCCTAAGGGTCCCTTCACCTTAAGCTCCCTTATCAAATCTGCCTCATTACACATCACTAAATCTAGAATTGCCTGTTTCCTAGTGGGCTCCATCACAAGCTGCTCCAAAAAGCCATCTCGTAGACATTCCACAAATTCCTTTTATTAGGATCCACTACCAACCTGATTTTCCCAGTCTACCTGCATATTGAAATCCCCCATTATAAATTCCCCTGTTTCTTACTGTAAGGGACTTTTGTTTGTCTTCACCAATCTTTTTTTCTTCACATACTGATAGAAACTTTTACAATCAGTTTTTATGATCCCTGCAAGCTTACTCTCGTACTCCTATTTTCCCCTTCTTAATCAATCCCTTGGTCCTCCTTTGCTGAATTCTAAACTGCTCCCAATCCACAGGTCTGTAGTTTTTTCTGGCCAATTTGTATGCCTCTTTCTTGCATCTAATACTATCTCTAATTTCCCTTGTAAACCGTGGTTTGGCCACCCTTCCTGTTTTACTTTTGCACCAGACAGGAATAAACAATTGTTGCAGTTCATCCATGCGCTCTTTGAACGTTTGCCATTGGCTATCCACCATCATCCCTTTAAGTAACGTTTCCCAATCCATCATAGCCAACTCGTGCCTCATACCATCGTAATTTCCTTTATTAAGATTCAGGACCCAAATCTCAGAATCAACTACATCACTCTCCATCTTGATGAAAAATTCTATCATATTATGGTCACTCAATAGCCTCCATCAGCATGGTAATAATTCTGTGATTCTTGACCTGTCTTGTTACCTTCAAAGACGCTCTAAGGTCCTCTGTCCCTCCACACTTCCTAATATTCTACCATCGATTCTGTATTCTCTTTCCGTTTGGCCTCCCCAGATGCATTACCTCACACATCCATTTGCCACATTTTTTGCCCACTTCATCAGTCCAATGATGCTTTCCTGCATGTTACAACTTTTTTCCCTCACTATCATCCACATTTTTGCATCATCTACATGTATTATCTTCTTATTCTCGCCTCATGCATTTAAATCTGAATCATTGATATATGCCACAAAAAGCAAGGGTCCTAATACGAGGCCACAAAACTATGCTATCCTCCTCATGGTTTTATGTCAATCAGCTTTTTAAGGGGGCAGAGAAACACTGGTGGAACGGGCAGATGAAATTTAATCCAGAGTAAGAGGTGATATACTTTGGTAGTAAGAACAAGGAGAACATTTGGGCTATCTCCAACATTTGAACCATCTCCAAGAGAAAATCTAACCATCACCCCTTGACATTCAATGGCATTACCATCGTTGAATTACCTACTATCAACATCCTGGGGGTTATGGTTGACCAGAAACTGAACAGGTCTAGCTATATAAATGCTGTGGCTACAACAGCAGGTAAGAGGCTAGGAATCCTGTAGCGAGTAACTCACTCTTGACTCCCCAGAGCCTGTCCACCATCTACAAGACACAAGTCAGGAATGTGATGGAATATTCTCCACTTGCCTGGATGAGTGCAGCTCCAACAGCACTCAAGAAGCTTGACATAAAGTAGCCCACTTGACTGGCACCCCATTCGCAAACATTCACCCCCTCCACCACCAATGCACAGTGACAGCAATGCGTACCATCTACAAGATACAGTGCAGGATCTCACCAAGCCTCCTTAGATAGCACCTTTCAAACCTACAACCACTACCATCTAGAAGGACAAGGGGAGCAGACACATGAGACCACCACCACCTGGAAATTCCCCTCCATGCCACTCACCATCCTGACTCAGAAATATATTGCTGTTCCTTCAGTGTCGCTGGGTCAAAATCCTGGAACTCCCACCCTAACAACACTGAGTACACCTACACCACATGACTGCAGCAGTTCACAAGGCAGCTTACCACCACCTTCCCAAGTGTAATTAGGGATGGGCAACAAATGCTGGCCCATACAACAACGCCCACATCCCACGAATAAGTAAAAGAAAAAATTCTGCAGGGGATGCCGGAAGAGCAAGACTTGGGGGTGCACTAATCATTGAAAGTGGCAGGTCAGATTGAGAAAGCGGTGAAAAGGGCATACAAGATCCTGGGTTTTATAGAGGCACTGAGTACAAAAGCAAGGAAGTTATGATGAACATTTATTATAAAACATTGGTTCAACCCCAGCTGGAGTATTGTGTCCAATTCTGGGCACCAAACTTTAGGAACAATGCAAAGGTTTTAGAATGGGTGCAGAAAAGATTTACAAGAATGGTTCCAGGGATGAGGGACTTTCATGGATAGATTAGAGAAACTGGGGCTGCTCTCCTTAGAGAAGAGAAGGTTGCGAGGAGATTTAATAGATCTTCAAAATCTAGACAGAGCAGATAGAGAGAAACTGTCCATATCAGTGGAAGGTTTGACAATCAAAGGACATCGATATAAGGTGAATGCAAAAGGAGCAATGGCAACATGAGGAAAAAGTTTTTACACAGCAAGCGGTTAGGATCTGGCATGTCCGTGATGAAGACAAATTAAATTGTGCCTTTCATAAAGGGAAATGGATAAACACCTGAAGAGAAAAATACGACAGGGCTGGGAACCAACTGAGTTGCTCTAGCAGAGAGTCAGCATAGACAGATGGGCTGGATGCTCTCCTTCTGTACTACATACAAACATATGAATTAAGAGCAGGAGTGGACCATTTGGCCCTTTGAGCCTGCACCGCCATTCAATAAGATCATAACTGATCTGATTGCGGCCATACCATCAAATTCTACCTACCCCTGGTAACATTTGACTTCCTTGTTAATCATGAATCTATCTGCCTCATATTCATTGGCCCTGCTTCCACTGCTCTCTCGGGGAGGGAGTTCCAAAGGTTCACGAGCCTCAAAAAATTTCTTCTCATCTCCGTCTTAAATATGAGACCCCTTATTTTTAAACCGTGTCCCCTAGTTCTATTCTCTCTCACAAGGGGAAACATCCTTTCAGCATCCACCTTGCCAAGTCCCCTTAGAAGCTCATATATGTTTCAATAAGGCCATCTTTCAATCTTCCAAACTTTAATGGATTACCCCCTTCACAAGATAAGAGCACATGGTGTAGGGAGCGAACATATTAGCATGGATAAAGGGCTGGTTAGCCAACAGGAAGCATAAAGTAGGCTAAATGGCTCATTTTCCTGTTGGCAAGCTGAAATTAGTGGAGTGCCACAGGAATCAACGCTGGGTCCTCAATGTTTTACAATTGATATCAATTACTTGAATGAAGGGATCAAATGTATGGTTGCTAAATTTACCGACCACACCAAGATAGGTAAGAAAGTAAGTTGTCAAGGGGACATAAGGAGTCTGCAAAGGTTTCCAGGCAGATTAAGTGAGTGGGCAAAAAATTGGCTGATGGAACGTAATGTGGATAAATATGAACTTCTTCATTTTGGCAAGAAGAACAGAAAAACAATATACTATTTAAATGGAGAGAGATTGCAAAACTCTGAGGTACAGAGGGATCTGTGTTTCCTGGTACATGAATCAGGAAAAGTTAGTATGCACATTCAGCAAGTGGTTTACTCAACTCATTCCTGGGATGAAGAGGTTATCCCATTGGAGTTTAGAATAATGAGTGGAAATCTTATTGGAAAATGTAAGATCTTGAGGGGACTTGATAGGGTGGACACATGGAGGATGTTTCCTCCTGTGGGAGAGACTAAAAGTAGGGGTAACAGTTCAAGAATAAGAGATCTACATGAGATCCAGATGAGGATTTTTTTTTCTCTCAAAGAGTCATTAGTCTGTGGAACTCTTCCCCAGAAAGTAGTGGTGGCTAGGTTTTTAAATTTATACAAGGCAGAGTTAGATAGATTTTTGATAAAGGAGAGAATTAAGGGTTATGTGGGAGGACAGAGGAAACTAGAGCTGAGACAACAACCAAATTAGCCATGATCATTTTGAATGGCAGAGTAGATTTGAAAAGCCAAATGGCCTCCTCCTGCTTCGAAGTCCTATGTTCCTGTGACCATAAGATGTAGGAGCAGAAGTAGGCCATTCAGCCCATTGAGTCTGCTCTGCCATTCAATGAGATTATGGCTCTGATAATCCTCAACACCACTATTCCGCCTTTTCCCCATAACTTTTGATTCCCTTACTGATTAAAAATCTGTATATCTCAGACTTGAATATACTTAACGACCCTCAACAGCCCTCTGCGATAAAGAATTCCACAGACTGACTACCCTCTGAGAGAAGAAATTCCTCCTCATCTCTGTTTTAAATGGGCGACCCCTTACTCTGAGATTATGCTCTCCAGTCCTAGACTCTCCCACAAGGTGAAACAACCTCTTAGTATCTACCCTGTCAAGCCACCTAAGAATCTTACATGTTTCAATAAGGTCGCCTCTCATTCTTCTAAACTCCAATGAGTACAGGCCTAACCTACTCAACTTCTCCTCATAAGAAAATCCCTCCATACCTGGGATTAACCTAGTGAACCTTCTCTGGACTACCTTCAATGCCAGTATATCTTTCTTTAGATAAAGGGGACCAAAATGGCTCAGTATTCTAGGTGTAGTCTAACTAGTGCCTTGTATAGTTTTAGCAAGACTTTCCTTTCTTATACTACATTCCCTTTGAAATAAAGACCAACATTCCACATGCCTTCCCAAGTACCTGTTGAACTTTTATGTTAGCTTTTTGGGATTCATGCACAATCCCTCTGTAGCTTTCTGCAGCCTTTCTCAATTTAAATTATATTCAGCTCCTCTATTCTTCCAATCAAAGTGCATAACCTCATTTTCCCACATTATATTCCATCTTCCAAGTTTTTGCCCATTCACTTAACCTGTCTATATCCCTCTGTAGACTCCTTGTGTCATCCTCACAACTTGCCTTCCCACCTATTTTTGTGTCATCTGCAAACTGGATGATAGTACATTCACTTCCCTCATCTAAGTCATTAACATATATTGTAAAAAATTGAGGCCCCAGCACTGATCCCTGTGGCACTCCTCATTACAGGTTGCCATCCCGAAAATGCCCCCCCACTTATCCCAACTCTGTCTTCTATTAGTTAGCCAATCCTCTATCCATGCTAATATACTACCCCCAACACCATGGACTCTTACCTTATTAAGTAGCCTTATGTGCGGTACCCTAGCCTTATGAGCAGTACCCTATCAAACACCCTTTGGAAATCCAAATATATTACATCTACTGGCTCCCCTTTGTCTATCCTGCTTGTTACCTCCTCAAAGAATTCCAATAAATTTGTTAGACATGACTTCCCCTTCATGAAGCCATGCTGACTGCTTGATTAGATTATGTATTTCTCTGTTATTACATCCTTTATAATAGACTCCAACATTTTCCCAATGACAGATGTTAAGCTAACTGGCTTGCAGTTACCTGTTTTTTGTCACCCACCCTTTTTGAAAAAGGGTGTTACATTGGCCATTCTCTAATCCTCTAGGACTTTTCCAGAATCTAAGGATTCTTGGAAGATTACTACCAATGCATCCACTATCTATTTAGCTACTTTCTTTCATATCCTAGGATGCAACATATCAGGCCCAGGGTACTTATCATCCTTTAGCCCCATTAGTTTCCCCCGAGTACATTTTCTCTAGCAATAGTTATTGTATTCATTTCTTCCCCTCGATAAGTTAGTATTTTTGTAATGCTATTAATATCTTCTGCCATGATGATTGAAGCAAAGTATTTATTCAACTCCTCTGCCATTTCCTGGTCCCCCATTATTATTTCCCCAGCTCCATTCTCTAAGGAGCCTATGTTCACTTTGGCTTCTCTCTTCTTTATATATTTAAAGCAGCTCTCACTGTCTGTTTTTATATTATTGCTAGTTTACTCTCAAAGTTTATTTTCTCCCTCTATTATTGTTTTGCTCATCTTTTGCTGGTTTTTAAAACTTCCCCAATCCTCTGGCTTACCACTAATCTTTGCTATGTTTTTTCTTTCAATTTGATACTGTCCTTAACTTCCTTGGTTAACCATGGTTGGTTTATCGCCTTCCTTGAATCCTTCTTCCTCACTGGGATATATCTGGGATGTAGAGTCATGAACTAATTTCTTAAACGTCTGCTATTGTTCATCAACTGTCTTTTCTGCTAAACTGCTTTCCCAGTCCACACCAGCTAACTCTGCCCTCATTCCATTGTAATTACCTTTATTTAAGTTTAGCACAGTTGTTTCCGACCCAAGTTTCTCACTCTCAAACTGAATGCTAAATTCTACCATGTTATGGTCAGTGTTTCCTCGGGGATCCTTTACTCAAGATTATTTATTAAACCTGCCTCATTACACATTACCAGATCCAAAATAGCCTGATCCCTGGTTGGATTCACAACATATTGTTCTAAGAAACTGAACCAAACAAACTATGAATTCTTGATCATGTCTACCTCTACCAATTTGATTTTCCCAATCCACATGAAGATTAAAGTCACCCACGAATAATGTAAAGCCTTTTTTACATGCCCTCATTATCTCCTGATTTATTCTCTGTCCTACAGTATAGCTACTGTCAGGGGAACTATAGACTATTCCCAATGCCTTCTTCCCCTTGTTATTTCTTACCTCCACCCATATGGATTCTACATCTTCTGATCCAAGGTCCTTTCTAGCTATCGTACTTATTCCATCTCCTACTAACAAAGCTACCCCACCAGTTCTGTTGAAGAGTCATACGGACTCGAAACGTTAACTGTATTCCTCTCCACAGATGCTGTCAGACCTGCTGAGTGTTTCCAGATATTTTTATTTTTGGTTTGGATTTCCAGCATGCGCAGTTTTTTGCTTTTACTGCACCACCCTTTCCTTCCTGCCTGCCCTTTCGAAAAGTCACATACACCTGAATATTTAGTTCCCAGCTTTGATCTCCTTGCAACCACATCTCCGTAATGACTATAAAGGTCACACCCATTAACCTCTATTTGTGCTGTTAATTCATTTATTTTGTTCCGAATACTGACACGAATAATACTTTAAGGGCCATTCATTTTGCCTTCTAACCATTTTTCCCCCCTTTGGCCCCATTTGCTGCTTTTTTTTGATGTTTGCACACTCTGAGCCTTCCTGTCACACTCTAGGTATCATTACCCAAATAGCGCCCTGCAAGGCTGCCATGTCCTTTTGCTTTGTAAGCCTAAGTACTCTTTCCAGAACCCTCCCCCGCTTCTTTAAAGCCCTCTCTACAGCCCTAGTTATTTGGTTTGCCAGGACACTGGTCCCAGCGTGGTTCAAGTGAAGCCCATCCCACAGGAACAGTTCCCTTCTACCCCAGTACTGGTGCCAGTGGCCCATGAACTGAAATCCATTCCTCCCATGCCAATCTCTGAGCCATGCATTTAACTCCTTGACTTTATTTACCCAATGCCAGTTTGCCCATGGCTCAGGTAGTAATCCTAAGATTATTACCTTGGAAGTTCTGCTTTTTAATTTAGCTCCTAGCTGTTCAAATTCTTTCAGCAGAAGCTCGTTTCTAGTCCTGTCAATGTCATTGGTACCAACGTGGAAGACAACAACTGGATCCCTCCCCTCCCACTCCAAGTTCCTCTCCAGCCTTTAGGAGATGTCCTTAACCCTGGCAGGCAACACAGCTTTTGGGACTCATGCTCACGGCTGCAGAGAACTGGATCAATCCCCCTGATTATACTGGCCCCTGCTATACTGCCTTTACCTCCCCCCACTTGAATGGCTCCCTATACCATGGTGCTGTGGTCAGTTCACTCACCCTCCCTGCAGTCCCTGATCTCTCCCACACAGCTTGCAAGAACCTTGTAACTGTTGGGCAGTTGCAGGGGCCGAGGCTCCTCGAACACTACCCACTGGGTCCCCACACCTGCTTCACCTACAGTCACACCTTCCTGTCCAACTCGACCAACCTTTCCTTTTAAGATAATAACCACAGCCCCACACCACCACACCCACCCCCCCCAAAAAAATCCCAGGTATCAGTTGAGTGAACCTTCTCTGAACTGCTTCTAACGCATTAATACCCTTTCTTAAATAAGGAGACCAAAACTGTACACAGTATTCTAGATGTGGTCTCACCAACACCTTGTAGAACTGTAGAAAGACATCCTTACTTTTATATTCCAAAGCCTTTACAATAAACAAAATTCTATTTGCCTTCCTACTGATTTGATGTACCTGCATACTAACTTTTCCTGATTCAAGTACCAAGACATCCAGATCCCTCTGCACCTCAGAGTTCTGCAATCTCGCTTCATTTAAATAATATGCTGTGTTTCTTCTTGCCAAACTGGACAAGTTCACATTTTCCCACATTATACTCCATCTGCCAAATGTTTGCCCACTCACTTAACCTATCTACTTCCCGTTGCAGACTCCTTATGTCCTCTTCACAACTTACTTTCCTACCTATCTTTGTGTCATCAGCAAATTTAGCAACTGTATATTTGGTCCCTTCATCCAAATCATTTATATAAATTGTAAATAGTTGAGGCCCCAGCAGGGATCCGTGGCACACCACTCATCACATCTTGCAGCAAAGACAACCCATTTATCCTTACAATCTGCTTCCTGTTAGCTAAACAATCCACTATCCATGCTAATATGTTACCCATCTTATTCTGTGTAGTAACCTTTGATGTGGCACCTTGTTAATTCCTTCAAGTGCAGCACATCCTTTATCCACACTGCTTGTTACTGCTTCAAAGAACTCCAATAAATTAGTTAAACATGATTTCACCAAACCATGTCGACTCTGCCTGACTGCTTGAGATTTTCAAAGTGCCCTGCTATAACCTCCTTAATAATAGATTCTAGCAATTTCCCCACAACAGATGTTAAGCTAACTGGCCTGCAGTTTCCTGCTTTCTGTCTCCTTCCTCTCTTGAATAGAGGAATCACACTGGCTATTTTCCAATCTGATGGGACCTTTCCAGAATCTAGAGAATTTTGGGAAATTAAAACCAATACATCTAGTATTTCAGCAACCACTTCTTTTAAACCCTAGGACAGAGTCCATCAGGACCTGGGGGCTTGTTAACTTTTAGTTCTAGTAATTTTCTCAGTACTCTTTCCCTGGTGATTGTAATTGTTTTAAGTTCCTCCTTCCCTTTCATCTCCTGATTCACAATTATTTTTGGGATGTTATCTATATCCTCCACAATAAAGACAGATATAAAATATCTGTTCAATTTATCTGTCTTTTCCTTATTTTTTTATTATTAAATTCCTCATTCTCACTCTAGAGGACCAACACTCATTTTACTTACTCTCTTTTTTTTAAATGCCTGTAGAAACTTTTACTATCTGTTTTTTTTTTAACATTTCTAGCTAGCTTTCTCTCACTTTAAATTTCTCCTTTATTATTATCGTTTAGTCATTCTTTGCTATTCTTTATATTCTGTCCAATCTTCTGTCCTGCGACTCATCTTTGCAGAATTATACGCTTTTCCTTTCAATTCGATCTTTAGCTAGCCATGGATGATGTGTCCATTTCCTAGAGTCTTTCTTTCTTATTGAAATGTATTCTGCATATTCTAAAATATCTCTTAAATGTCTGCCACGGCATTTCTATTTACCTATCACTTAACCTAATTTCCCAGCTCACTTTGGCCAGCTCTGTCTTCATGCCTCATAACTTCCCTTATTTACCTTTAAAACACTTGTCTTAGATCCACTCCTCTCTCTCTCCCTCAAACTGAATCTGAAATTCTATCATATAATCCCTGTCTCATTGCACATTACCAGATCTGGAATAGCTTGCTCTCTGGTTGGTGCTAAAAATGTGCTGCGCTAAGAAATGGTTCTGAAAACACTGAACTCAACTGTAACCTTTATATAATTCTAAAATCCTGGGGTCTGCCACTGGGAACAATCTTTCCAACACTTATTGACCATTACTCTTTGCTTCCTGCCACTGATCAATTTTGGACCCAACTTGCCACTTTCCCTTGGGTGCCATAGATTTTACTTTACCAACCAATCTGCTCCGTGGGACCTTGTCAAAAGCCGTGCTAAAATCCGTGTGCACTACATCAAATGCACTATCCTCACGGACCCTCGGTATCCCCTAAAAAAAAATTCAATTAAGTTAGCCACACATGACCTGTCCTCAATAAATCCATGCTGACTGTCTTTGATATCATTCCCGAGACCCGGGAGAAGCTCGCCAGGATCACTGCACCAGTCACAATGAAGTGGTGCGGCCTCCTTGAAAAGCAAACACATATCAGAGGAGAAAGAAAACGCAAGGAGAGGAAAAAAATCACGAGCCAGCAGCTGACCCAAGACTCAATCGTCTGTGGTATCCTGCCCTATTTGCAGAAGAACCTTCCAGGCAACTTAGTGGTCACCTATGTGCCCACCATAACCTCACCAAACACCCCAGCTGAGGAATATGGTCATCTTCACCTCCAAGAGCGAAGAACAATCCATACCTTTCTAAATGATAACTTGTACTGACCCTCAAAATTTTTTGCAATATTTTGCCCACCACTGAGGTAAGGCTGACTGGCCTGTAATTAAGTGAATCTCGTCCTCCCTTTTTAAACACACAATTATAATATGCCATCCTTACTCGTCCTAGTCTATGTGTGACTACACACCAGAGAAATGTGGTTAATTCTTTTAACTGCCCTCTGAAATGGGCTAGCAAGCCACTCAGTTAAGAGACAGTCAATTGATGGTGGCCCTGGCAGTGGCACCACATCGTGCGCATAAAATGGATGAGTCTATAATGCTGCTTCATTCAGCAACCATAACCCACTTGCCATGTTGAGATAAGTTCATAAGCCCATTCAGATCAGGGAAGAAATCAAAGTTGCCAATTATGGTTCAACATATTCCACGAGTTTTCATCATTCACATGACCATGTCTCCAACTGCATATTATTATATAAAACTATTAAACAGCCTGCTCTCTTCAATATTTTTATAACAAAAGTATTCAAGTAAAATAGAAAAAAACAATTGTTATTAATGGCCCTGATTTAACCAGGGTTGCTCACAGCAGTATCCAGGAGATCAATCTTTAGTTCCTGGAGATTCCAGGCCACTCCCAGAGGGTTGACAACCCTAGTGATAGCATGTTAAAGCAGGTGGGTGGGTTTTTAAGAAAGTCTCCGAAGAAGCACTAGGAACGATAGTATAGCAATTATGTTACTGGACTAGTACAACTTGGACTAATGACTCAAAGACTAAACTTCAAAACCCACCATGCCAGCTAAGGAATGTAAGTTAAATTAATTTGGAATAAAAGGCTATTATCAGTGATGGTGACATGACAACCAAACTGTTGTTAAAAAAAGCTATCACTAATAGTCAAGGAAGAAAATCTCACATTCTTTGCCAGTCTGGCCTACATGTGACTCCAGATCCACAGCAACCTGGTTGGCACTTCACTGCCCTCTAAAATGGCCTAACAAGACACTGAAAGGCAGATTAGGGACAATCTAGCCTTGCTAGTAACATGACATCTAATAAATAAAAGGAAAATGGTTGTTCATTTTAGAACCCCTTCTCCTCCCAACCCCCGCCATCCAGAACGACTTAACTACATTCATACTGCTAGGAATCTAGTGACCAATAACTCACGTCCTGACTCCCCAAAGCCTGTCTACCATCTATAAGGTACAAGTCAGGAATGTGATGGAACATTCCCCACTTGCCTGGATGAGTGCAGCTCCCACAACACTCAAGAAGCTAGGCACCATCCAGGACAAATCAGCCCGCTTGATTGGCACCACATCCACAAACATTAACTCCCTCCACCACCAACGCACAGTAGCAGCAGTATATACCATCTACAAGATGCACTACAGGAATTTACCAAGGCTCCTTAGACAGCACTTTCCAAACCCACAACCATTACCACCTGAAAGGACAAGGGCAACAGATAGATTTGAACACCACCACCTGGAGATTCCCCTCCAAGTCACTCATCACCCTGACTTGGAGAAATGCTGGTCCAGCCAGTGAAGTCCACATCCCGTGAATTAATATTTTAAAAAACTAGCAACATCCACATTCCTGCATAGCAGCAGGGAACAACAAAATGGGGATCGCCTCCCAGACACCAATGGACAGAGGCAGGGCAGGAACCATGGCATCCAACCAGAGCCAGTAGCCCTGGCATTTTACCAGGCACACAGGGTGGAGTAACCACAGCATCCAAATGGGCACCGGGGGGAGCAGTAACCACAGCATCCAAATGGGCACCAGGGGGGGAGCAGTAACCACAGCATCCAAATGGGCACGGGGGGGGAGCAGTAACCACAGCATCCAAATGGGCACCGGGGGGGAGCAGTAACCACAGCATCCAAATGGGCACCGGGGGGGGAGCAGTAACCACAGCATCCAAATGGGCACCGGGGGAGGGGGGAGCAGTAACCACAGCATCCAAATGGGCACCGGGGGGGGAGCAGTAACCACAGCATCCAAATGGGCACCGGGGGGGAGCAGTAACCACAGCATCCAAATGGGCACCGGGGGGGAGCAGTAACCACAGCATCCAAATGGGCACCGGGGGGGGAGCAGTAACCACAGCATCCAAATGGGCACCGGGGGGGGGAGCAGTAACCACAGCATCCAAATGGGCACCGGGGGGGGGAGCAGTAACCACAGCATCCAAATGGGCACCGGGGGGGGGGAGCAGTAACCACAGCATCCAAATGGGCACCGGGGGGGGAGCAGTAACCACAGCATCCAAATGGGCACCGGGGGGGGGAGCAGTAACCACAGCATCCAAATGGGCACCGGGAGGGAGCAGTAACCACAGCATCCAAATGGGCACCGGGAGGGAGCAGTAACCACAGCATCCAAATGGGCACCAGGGGGCAGTAACCATGGCATCCAAGCATGGGGGCGGTAACAAGGCCTAATTACAGGGCCCTGTCTCTATTTTAACTCCATCTGCACCGCTCCTGCTCGCCTACTTAACTCCTATCCCTCACTCCGCTGCCGCCATCTTATTCCCACTCACACGAACTTAATCACTGGCAAAAAAATTAAAAAAAAAAAATACCTAGGGAAAACTCAGCAGCTCTGGCAACATCGGCGGAGAAGAGCAAAGTCGCGGCTTCGAGTCCTCATGAGCCTTGTTTTTATCTTGATCACTGGCGCCAAGACCCGCCCTCGGCTCACGCCAATTGGCTATTTTGCCGCTCACGCTTTAGACAGGGAAATGGCGGTACTCACCATCTATTGGTCCAGGGCTCCTGTCAATCACAATACGCCAGCGGCTGCTCGCGATCAAAGCTGGGTCGACGCCTGCGTCGCTCTTCGTCCCGTAATCTTAAAGGCAACGTTTTAAAAGGGGAGGGGACAACGACCAAGGCCACTGATTTTTTAACTGGCAGAAATTTCATTTTTAAGAACTTTTAAAAAATATGTTATTTTTATTTTGCGTTAAATGCGTGGCACAAAGCAAAATGCTGACGTTTATTTTTGTACAGCAGCTGCTCATTTGCATAGCCAGGTGCTGCTGGAAGAGTTTTTAAAGCCTCAACTGATGCATTTGACTTCATTATTTAATTTATTATTTTGTTTTGACTTTTTGACACCTCAAGCTCTAAAATTCCTTCCCAATGTGGGCCTTCAGCCACTCTGAAATTGTAATAGTAGCAGATGATTTGTAAGCAATTAATGAGATAGGTGGACTGCTGATAGTCTACATAAAATCTCAGAGTCATGGGGGTCTACACCACAGAAAAAGGCCCTTCGGCCCATCGAGCCTGCGCCAGTCAAACAAGTACTTAACTATTCTAATCCCATTTTCCAGCACTAGGCCCATAGCCTTGTATGCCATGGCATCGCAAATGTACATCCAAATACTTCTTAAATGTTATGAGGGTTTCTGCCTCTACCACCCTTTCATGCAGTGAGTTCCAGATTCCCACCACCCTCTGGGTGAAAATATTCTTCCTCACATCCCCTCCAAACCTTAAATCTATGCCCCCTGGTTATTGATCCCTCCACCAAGGGGAAAAGCTCCTTCTTGTCTACCCTATCTATAGCACAGAAAGTGGCTATTCGGCCCAACTGGTCTATGCTGGTAGAAAGACTGTATGAGAAGGACAGACCATCTGTGGCTAACTAAGGAAGTTAATGGCAGTATCAAATTGAAAGGAAAGGCATACAATGCTGCAAAGATTAGTGGTAGGTTGGAACATTGGGAATTTTTTAGAAACCAGCAAAGGATGGCAAAAACAATAAAGAGGGATAAATTAGAGTATGAGAGGAAACTAGTAAGAAATATAAAAACAGACTGTAAGAGCTTCGACATATATAAAAAGGAAAAGAGTAGCTGAAGTAAGTGTTGGTCTCTTAGAGGATGAGACTGGGGTATTAATATTGGAAAACAAGGAAAAGGAAGAGACTAAACAAATATTTTGTATCTGTCTTCACAGTAGAAGTCACAAAAAGTATCCCAAGAAAAATAGAAAATCAAGGGGTAAAAGAGAGGATAAAATTTAAAACAATCACTGGACAAAAAGTACTAGGAAAACTAACGAGAGTAAAGGCTGACAAGTCCCCTGGGCCTAATGGACTGAATCCTGGGGTCTGAATTGAAGTGGCTGCAGGGGTAGTGGATGCATTGGTTGTAATCTTCCAAAATTCCCTAGATTCTGGAAGGATCTAAGCAAACTGGAAAATCACAAATATAACACTTCTGTTGAAGAAAAGAGGGGGACTGAAAACAGGAAACTGTTGGCCAGTTAGCCTAACACCTGTTATTGGGAAAATGTTAGAATCAATTATTGAATCTGCTGCATCAAGGCATTTAGAAACTTGTAATACAATCAGGCAGAGTCAACATGGCTTTGTGAAAGGGGAATCATGTTTGACAAATTTATTAGAATTCTTTGAAGATGTAACAAGCAAATGGGATAAAGGGGAACCAGTAGATGTAGTGCATTTGGATTTCATTCAATAAGTTACTAAGTAAAAGGTTTCTACACAAGATAAGAGCTCATGATGTTAGGGATAATACAATAGCATGCACAGATTATTGGCTAACAAATAGGAAACAGAGAGATGAGAAAAATGGATCATTTTCAGGTTGGCAAACTACAACTAGTAGAATGCCACAGAGATCAGTGCTGGGGCCTCAACTATTTACAATCTATATGAATGACTTGGATGTAACCAAATTTGCTGATGATACAAAGATAGGTAGGAAAGTAGATTGTGAGGAGGACACAAGGGGGGTAAAGGGCGGGAAGAAGGATGTTTTACCCGCTGGCCTCGATGGTGGGTTTTCATGCCGTATTGTCCCATTCCTGCCTCAGAAATATCAAAGCAGACTGTAAAAGCATCTACATGTATATAAAAAGGAAAAGAGTAGCTGAGGGAAGCTGAAAGCAAAATACTGCAGATTCTGGAAATCTGAAACAAGCAATGAGCACTCCTCATACAGCAGCTATTAGGGCCTCCCAAGCGCGCCTGCCTCGTCTGGTCAGTGCAATGCCAGCATCCTTGCCTTCGACGACCTCATCCTCATCACCCCCTTCGATGTCCTCCTCATTGGAGGATACGTGCAGCTCCTCCATCTCTTCCTCAGCCAGGTCCTCCCCCCACCGTTGCAGCCAGTTTGTGGAGCGCATAGCAGGCAACAATGATGTGCGGCCCTCTCTGGGGACTGTATTGCAGTGCTCCACCAGACTGTTCGAGGCACCGGGACCTGGTTTTTTTAAATGCCTATCATTTGCTCCACCAAAGTCTGGGCCGTGGCATGAGCCTCGTTATACCGTCACCCTGCTGCAGTCTGAGGCCACCGCATGGGCATCATCATGCACATCCTCACGGGGTGGCCCTTGTCCCCAAGGAGCCAATCCTGCAGCCTCTGTGGACCCTGGAAGATGTCAGGGATTTGAGACCTGCCAAAGATGTAGGAGGGTTCACTGGGAATCATGCGCAGACCTGTAGGATGCATTTGTGGTGCTTGTAAACCAGTTGAACATTCAGTGAGTAGAAGCCCTTGTGGTTGACATAGTTGACTGTTTGTTGCCAGAGATCTAAGTGCCACGTGGGTGCAGTCGATGGCCCTCTGCACCTGTGGAAAACTTGACATCTGGGCAAATCCCAGCTCTCTTGTTTCCTGGCTTTCCTGATCCGAGGCAAAATACACAAAGTTCTGCGCCTTTGCGAAGATGGTGTCCGTGATCTCCTGGATACATGTGAGCGTGGAGGCTTGTGAGATCCTGCACAGGTCACCTGTGGAGCCCTGGAAGGAGCCACTGGCATAAAAATTGAGCACCGCTGTCACTTTCACAGCCACTTGCAGTGGATGCCCTCCATGTCCCCCGTGGCACCAAATCCTTCAGCAGGTGGCACATGTGACCAACCAGTTCCCTTGACATGTGCAGTCTTCGGCGACATTGGTTCTCGGTCATGTGCAGGAATGACAGGCACCATCAATAAACCCAGGGTCTAGCAAGGCATCAACAAGCAATGGTTCACTGTGGATCTTCAGCTGCATCCACAAACAGGCCCTGCCACAGAATCACAGGATCACAGAATCACACAGTGCAGAAGGGGCCCTTCGGCCCATCGAGTCTGCACCGACAGGTGAGAAACACCTGACCTACCTACCTAATCCCATTTACCAGCACTTGGCCCATAGCCTTGAACGTTATGACGTGCCAGATACTTTTTAAAGGATGTGAGGCAACCCGCCTCCACCACCCTCCCAGGGAGCGCATTCCAGACCGTCACCACCCTCTGGGTTAAAAAGTTTTTCCTCATATCCACCCTAAACCTCGTGTCCCTCATCTTGAACTTGTGTCCCCTCGTGATCGACCCTTCAACTAAGGGGAACAGCTATTCCCTATCCACCCTATCCATGCCCCTCATAATCTTGTACACCTTGATCAGGTCGCCCCTCAGTCTTCTCTGCTCCAACGAAAACAACCCAAGTCTATCCAACCTCTCTTCATAACTTAAATGTTTCATCCCAGGCAACATCCTGGTGAATCTCCTCTGCACCCCCTCCAGTGCAATCACATCCTTCCTATAATGTGGCGACCAGAACTGCACACAGTATTCCAGCTGTGACCTCACCAAGGTTCTATACAACTCCAACATGACCTCCCTCCTTTTGTAATCTATGCCTCGACTGATAAAGGCAAGTGTCCCATATGCCTTTTTCACCGCCCCACTAACATGCCCCTCCGCCTTCAGAGATCTATGGGCACACACGCCAAGGTACCTTTGTTCCTCAGAACTTCCTAGTGTCATGCCCTTCATTGAAGACACCAAAATAACTCCTCTATCTCTTTTCTGAACAGCATCTTTTACAGCCGCTTCAGAGGGAAGACCGGCTCTCAATTTAACGCCTCATGTAAAAGACAGCACTTCTGAGAGTGCAGTTCTAGAGTGCCAGAATTCATTGTGCCCATGGGCAGAATTTTTCCCTCGTCAGGCAGACACGCGTCCGACCCGAACGAGAGTAAAATTGTGCGCGGTGTCATCGGGCGAGTGTCCCAACGTCATCGTGCGCTCTCACGATATTTCACTCAGCGGGCGCGTGCGAGAGAGGCGGCAGTGCGCTCGCCAACAATTAAGAGGCCTATTACGGCCCTTAATCAATAAATTAAGCGGAATGTTTCGCTGCCTGTCCAAGCGTTCGGTTGGCGGGCGGGTGAATAGGCCAAGCGGCCTTTGCATTTTTCGCAAAACCTCATCCACGGGCTTTTAAAACTCATTATTAACACGTCCCTGCTCATATAACAGAGTCACATGCGTCCCTTATTTTTCCATTCTTTATTTTTAACGTGAAAAATCTTCAGCTCCCTGGGGCAGCTGTGCGCTGTCAGGGAGCTTTCTGCGCGTGCGCCTGAGCACATGTGCCGACTTCCATGCTCTCCCTCCTCCCCCTCCCCACTCAGGCAGCACTGAGCGTTTCAGTGTGAAACCACGCTCGGGGCCCCCCGATCGTGGGAGGCAGACCATTGCGCGGCCACTCCTGGGACCACCTGCCGCGCCTGCCCGGCGAGGGGAGAATCCTCCTCCATGTTTCTGGACTGGGATCTGAGCCAACAACCATCCTAACTCAGAGAAAAGGGTGCGACCCACTGAACTGATCAAAATCCAGCCCAATTTGTGACGCCATTACATTCCCACTTACAGTGTATGATACATTATGTAATCACCTATCACCACTAACTGTTGGAGGACCTATTAGAAAAAAAAATACCTGATTTCCCGACCTCTGAATTCCTTTCTTGAGGTCCATGTTTGAATACCTGTGCCACTGGATGGGTGAATTATCTCATTTTTATAGTATACAGTCAACTGCTGCTGCCTCTAGCAACACAGCCGTTGTACATGGATCTGTGTATTCTAGGGTGTATTAACAATCTTTCTCACACCTGCTTATGTGTGTGCCCAAGACAACATGCTCTGCACCTGCACTGACATTGAAACAAACCACATTGCTTAGTCTTTGCCTAACCTCCCCGTAAACACCCATTCCAACTATGCCACTTGGACAACATTCACCTCCACGGCCTCAATTATATGAGCGACAGGCTACAGCACACTTTGATGTACATCATATCAGGAATACGACATATGAACTGATGGGCAGGAAAAGGCAAGCTAGTCCAGCAAGGCTGTTCACACCGTGGTGACCTGACCAGCCTGACTAGACACATTTTCCCTTCACCTTCCCCACTGTCACCTCCTACATCATCTCTTAGAAACATTCCATGTCACCTGGTGAACTATTTGGAAGTGCAGTGACTGGTATTGTGTAAGGAAAAGTGGGCACTATTTTGTGAGAGATCCTATTTAACTTGAGATGAACGTGTGGTTTTTGCCCCCGGATAGGCTTGACTATCACAAGTACCTCCACCACCCTTACTCTTCTCTGCACCCCTGAGCTCTCCTAGTACTCCAGAATCATCCAAGGAGCAAAGCCAACTCTGAATTTCTTCTCTCTACTCTAAACTGGACCCACTGACATCTTCAGCCTATTACCTTCATCCCATATGAACAGGTTCAAAGACAGATTAGAAAGGGCCATCAGGGCCTTCCATGGCCACCATATCCATTCAATAACACCTCATCCACTATCCTTTCCAATCATTCATTAGGATGACACACTCCGGTGGGGTGAAGGCAAAAATATTCTGACCAGTTTCAGAAAAAGTCCTGGGAAATTCCTCCCCGACTCGCTGAGATAATTAAGTCCATGATGTGTCGATAGGAAACATTATCCCGTTCCCTCTACTACACCATGTTCTAATTTCCTGAAGAATGTATCAGGACATAAGGGCCAAGCAGTTATCATCTTCACCCATTGGGATCGTTCCAAAGGTCGGACACTTCCTGACCTACTTTGAACCCTGGGGTGCAGTAGTGTCGTGGTTATTTCACTGGGCCAGTAATCTAGTGAATGTGAATTCAAATCCTAACACAGCAATTTAAGAATGTGAATTCAGTTTTTAAAAATCTAGAAATAAAAAGCTGGTATCCGTAAAAGTGACCACAAAGGATTGTTATAGAAACTCAACTCATTCACTAATGTCCTTCGGGGAAGGCAACCTGGCATTCTTATCCAGCCAGGCTGATACAAGTGATTGGCTTATAACTATCTAAATCACCTAGAACTGCCAGTCCAACAGTGCAATACTCCCTACAGCCCCTCCTACAGTACAGCACTCCCTCAGTACTGCCCCTCCAACAGTGCAGCACTCCTTCAGTACTGCACCTCCAACAGTGCATCACTCCTTCAGTACTGCCCCTCCAACAGTGTAGCACTCCCTCAGTAACAATCCTGACAGTGCAGCGTTCCCTCAGTACTGCCCATCTAGCAGTGCAGCGACCCCTCAGTACCGCCCCTCTGACTGTTCAGCACTCCATCAGCACTGACCCTCAGACAGTGCAGCATTCCCTCAGTACTGTCCCATCAACAGTGTAGAACTTCCTCAGTAATGATCCTGACAGTGGAAAGCTTCCTCAGTACTGCCTGTCTAATAGTGTAGCATTTCTGTAGTACTGCCCCTCTGAAAAAGCAGCACTCCCTCAATACTGACCCTCTGACAGTGCAGTTCTTCCTCAATACTTCCCCTCCAACTGTGCAGCGGCCCCTCAGTACTGTCCCTCTGACAAAGTAGGGCTTGCTCAGTACTGGCCCTCCAACAATGCAGCACACCCTCAGTACTGCCCCTCCAACAATGCAGCACTCCCTCAGAATTGCCCCTCCCACAGTGCAGCATTCCCTCAGTACTGCCCCTTCAACAGTGCATTGATCCCTCAGTTCTGCCTGCCTGACAGTGCAGCGCTTTTTCAGTACTGCCCCTCTGATAATGCAGCACTCCCTCAGTTCTGTCTCTCTGACATTGTGGAGCTTCCTCAGGACTGACCTTCTGACAGTGCAGCATTCCCTCAGTACTAACCCTCTAACAGTGCAGTGCTTCCTCAGTACTTTCCCTCCAACAGTGCAGCACTCCCTCAGTACTGCCCCTCTGACAATGCAGCACTCCCTCAGTACTGTCTCTCTGGCAGTGTGGAGCTTCCTCAGTACTGGCCTTCAGACAGTGCAGCATTCCCTCAGTACTAACCCTCTGACAGTGCAGTGCTTCCTCAGTACTTTCCCTCCAACAATGCAGCACTCCCTCAGTACTGCCCCTCTGACAGTACAGCACTCCCTCAGCACTGCCCCTCCGACAGTACAGCACTCCCTCAGTACTGCCTGCCTGACAGTGTAGCACTCACTCAGTGCTGCCGCTCTGACAATGCACCGCTCCCTCAGTGCTGCCCCTCCAACAGTGTAGCACTCCCTCAGAATTGCCCCTCCGACAGTGTGATGCTCCCTCAGTACTGACCCTCTGACAGTGCAGCACTTCCTCAGTATTGACCCTCTGACAATCAGCACTCCCTCAGCACTGACCCTCTGACAGTGCAGTGCATCCTCAGTACTTTCCCTCAACTGTGCAGCACCCCTCATTACTGTCCCCCTGACAGAGTAGGGCTCGCTCAATACGACTCTCCAACAGTGCAACACTCCCTCAGTACTCAGTTGAGGGAGGGGCAGGAATGGCAGCTCAACATTCTGGGATGTAGAATCTTCAGGCGAGACAGGGGAGAGGGTAAAAGAGGAGGAGGCACTGCATTATTAGTTAAGGAGTCGATTACTGCAGTAAGTAGAGATGATATCTTGGAGGGGCATTGAATGAAGCTTTGTGGGTAGAGCTTAGGAATTAAAAAGGGGCAACCACATTGTTAGGTGTTTATTATAGACCCCCAGATAGTCAACGGGAAATTGAAGGGCAAATATGTGCACAATTTGTGGAGGTGTGTAAAAACAATAACAATAGGGTAATTATATTAGGTGATTTCAACTTTCCCAACACAAATTGGGATGGACATAGTGTTAAGGGCTTGGATGGAGTGGATTTCTTGAAATGTGTACAGGACAACTTTTTAGGTCAATATGTAGACGATCCAACAAGGGACCAGTGCATTGCTGGACCTAATTCTGGGGAATAAAGCCACTCATGTGGCTGAGGTGGTGGGGGAGCATTTTAGTGATAGCAACCACAATTTAAGTTTGTTATGGACAAAGAAATAGACAAGTTGCAAAAAGATGTTTTGGATTGGGGGAGAGTGGATTTTAGTAAAATAAGGCAGGATCTGGCCAAGGTAGATTGGGAACAGTTACTATTGGGGAAATCTACAGAGGAACAGTGGGGGGTGTTTAAAAAGGAAATGGGGAGGGTACAGGCTCAACGTGTTCCCTCTAGGGTGATAGGAAGGAGTAACAAGCCCAGAGAACCATGGATGACCAGAGATATTTAGGTTACAATGAGAAGGAAAAGAGAGGCTTTTAGCAGGTACAAGGGAAGCAAATCAGCGGAGGCATTAGTGGAGTACAGACAGTGCAGGGTGGTGCTAAAGAAAGCAATTACGAGAACAAAGAGGGAATATGAGAAAGCTCTGGCTGGTAAAAATAGGGAAAATCCCAAGATATTCTAGAAGTATATCAATGGGAAGAGGATAACCAGGGAAAGAGTAGGGCCCATAAGGGACCAAGGGGGCAATCTATGGGTGGAGCCAGAGGACATCGCTAGAGTGTTGAATGGATACTTCACATCCGTCTTCACCCAAGAGAATGAGGATGAAGGTATCGAACTCAGGGAGAGAGACTATGAGGTTCTTGAGCAAATTGAAATAGGGAGTGACAAGGTATTGGAGGTGTTGGCAGGCTTAAAAGTGGACAAATCTCCAGCTCCGGATGATTTGTGTCCCAGACTGCTGAGGGAGGCAAGGGAGAAGATCGCAGGGGCTCTGACCCAAATTTTTAATTCCTCTCTGGCCACGGGGGAGATGCCAGAGAACTGGAGAACAGCTAATGTGGTTCCGCTATTTCAGAAGGGTTGTAGAGATAAGCCCGGGAACTACAGGCCAGCAGATCTCACGTCAGTGGTAGGGAAACTATTGGAGAAAGTTCTGAAGGAGATAATCTATCTCCACTTGGAGAGGCAAAGTTTGATCAGGGATAGTCAGCATGGTTTTTTCAGGGGGAGGTCATGCCTAACAAGTCTGATTGAATTTTTTGAGGAGGTGACCAGGTGTGTAGATGAGGGTAGTGCAGTTGATGTAGTTTATATGGATTTCAGCGAAGCTTTTGACAAGGTCCCACATGGGAGACTTATAAAGAAGGCAAATGCACATGGGATACAGGGTAATTTGATAAGGTGGATTCAAAATTGGCTTAGTTGTAGGAGACAGAGGGTGATGACAGAAGGATGCTTTATTGACTGGAAGCCAATGTCCAGTGGCGTACCACAGGGATCTGTGCTGGGTTCCTTATTATTTGTCATTTATATAAACGACATAGATGGCTATGTGGGGGCTAGGATTAGTAAGTTTGTGGATGACACAAAGATTGGCTGGGTGGTTAATAGTATGGTTGAGTGTCTTGGGTTACAGGAAGATGTAGACGGGATGGTCAAATGGGCAGATAAGTGGCAGATGGAATTTAACCCTGAAAAGTGTGAGGTGATACACTTTGGAAGGAGTAATTTGACAAGGAAGTATTCAATAAATGGCATGACACTTGGAAGTCCTGAGGAACAAAGGGACCTTGGTGTGTGTATCCATAGATCTCTGAAGGCGGATGGGCATGTTAGTGGTGTGGTGAAAAAGGCATATGGACACTTGCCTTTATCAATCGAGGCATAGATTACAAAAGTAGGGAGATCATGTTGGAATTGTATAGAACCTTGGTGAGGGCACAGCTGGAGTACTGTGTGCAGTTCTGGTCACCACATTATAGGAAGGATGTGATTGCACTGGAGGGGATGCAGAGGAGATTCACCAGGATGTTGCCTGGGATGAAACATTTAAGTTATGAAGAGAGATTGGATAGACTTGGGTTGTTTTCGTTGGAGCAGAGAAGACTGAGGGGTGACCTGATCGAGGTGTACAAGATTATGAGGGGCATGGACAGGGTGGATAGGGAGCAGCTGTTCCCCTTAGTTGAAGGGTCAGTCACAAGGGGGCATAAGTTCAAGATGAGGGGCAGAAGGTTTAGGGGTGATGTGAGGAAAATCTTTTTAACCCAGAGGGTGGTGACAGTTTGGAATGCGCTGCCTGGGAGGGTGGTGGAGGCGGGTTGCCTCACATCCGTTAAAAAGTACCTGGATGAGCACTTGGCACGTCATAACATTCAAGGCTATGGGCTAAGTGCTGGTAAATGGGATTAGGTAGGTGGGTCAGGTCTTTTTTACGTGTCAGTGCAGACTCGATGGGCCAAAGGGCCTATTCTGCAGTGAGTGATTTTGTGATTCTGTGATACTTCCCCTCCAACAATGCAGCACTCCCTCAGTACTGCCCCACTGACTGTGCAGCATGCACTGAGTACTGCCCCCTGACAGTACAGTGCTTGCTCAGTACTACCCCGCTGACAGGGCAGCGCTTGCTCAGTACTACCCCTCTGACAGTGCAGCACTACCGCAGTACTGCACCTCTGACAGCGTACCACTCCCTAAGTACTGACCCTCCAACCATGCAGTGCTCCCTCAGTACTGACCCTCTGACATTGCAGCACTCCCTCAGTACTTCCTCTCCTACAGTGCAGCACTCCCTCAGTACTGCCCCTCTGACGGTGCAGCACTCCCTCAGTACAGGCCAAGACTGAGCAGCACTCAGTACTGCCCCACATAGTGAAGCGCTCCTCAATACTGCCCCTCCAACAAGTGCAGCAAACCCTTAATATTGCCTCTCCCACAATGAAGTGCTCCCTTACTGGTGCCCCTCCAACAGCAGTGGGTGTTCCTATACAACACAGGGACTGCAGTGCTTGAAGAAGGCAACTCGCCACCACCTTCTCAAGGGCAATTAGGGATGGGCAATAAATGCTAGCTTAGCCAGCAATGCCCACATCCCATGAACGAATTTAAAAAAAACACGCCACTCACTCAGCTGTAGCAGCAGTTCAAGCAGAAGGCCAATGTTACCAGAAACAGCCAGAGTATAAATGAAAAGAATTCCCTAATGCCCCCATCCCAGCTCATACACTCTGCAGTTCATTCCCCTATCCCACACTAATTTCTCTTCCAGGAATGCTGTTGTCGTTCCTCTCAACTCTCCTCTCATGGTGGTGTAACTCTTAGTGATGGCTGTGGGCTCAAGTCCTACTTAAAAGCCTGAGTGTAGCACAGAGAGCACACTGCACTGCCAGAGGTGTCATTTTTCAGTACCATTCACAACTCCTCAGATACTCAAGCAGTCTGTGCCAACATGCACCAAGATGTAGACAATATTCAGGCTTGAACTGATAAGTGGCAAGTAGCATTCATGTCACACGAGTGCCAGTCAATGACCATCTCCAACAGGAGAGAACCTGACATCAATGGTGTTGCTATCGCTGAAACCCCCACTTCCAACATCCTTGGGGTTACCATTGATTGGAAACTGAACTTGACCAGCCATATAAATACTGTGGCTACAAGAGCAAGTCAGATGCTGGGAAGTCTTAGGTGAGTAATTCACCTCTCAACTCCCCAAAGCCTGTCCACTAGGCACACACTCTCCACTTGGCTGGATGAGTGCCACTCCAACAACAATCAAGAAGCTTGACACCATCCAAGAGAAACCAGTCCGTTTGAATGGCACCCCATCCACCTCCTTGAACATACACTCCCCCCACCACTGATTCATAGTGGCAGCAGATGCACTGTAGCATCTCACCAAGGCTCCTTCAAAATCACCTTCCAAACTCGTGACCCCTACCATTCGGAAGGACAAGGGCAGCAGATACATGGGAACTCCACCACCTGAGATTTCCTCTCCAAGCCACTCACCATCCTGACTTAAAGCCGTATCGCTGTCCCTTCACTGTCGCAGGGTCAAAATCTTGCAACTCCCTTCCGAGCAGCACTGTGGGTGTACCTACCAGATGGACTGCGGTGGCTCAAGAAGGCAACTCATACCTACCTTCTCAAGGGCAATTAGGGATGGGCAATGAATGCTGATCTTGCCAACGACATCCACATCTCATGATAGAATAAAAAAATGTCTATTCAGGTGGATGCAAAATATCTCCTGGCACTATTTGGAATTGAGCAGAGCCTCCTTTAATGAATTAAAATAGAATGGATTAACTGATTATTTATATCCTTTTCTCTTTGTGTCTGCAAAATGATGGCTCTGTCTTCCTACATAAAAAATGCGATTACACCTTAAAATGAGTCATTAATGATGAAGCAAAGACTTGCATTTAGATAGAACCTTTTCATGATCTCAGGAAGTCCCATGGCATTTAACAGTTAATGAAGTACTTTTGAAGAGGAATCACTGATGTAAAGTAGAAGCTGCAGGAGCCAATTTACACAAAGGAAGGTCTTAAAAGCAGTAAAAGAACGATGAAACAATCTGTTTTAGGGATGTTGGTTGAGGTATGATGTTAGCTACTGTGCTTCGGAGAAATTCTCTGCTCTTCTTTGAAATTTTGCCATGCAACTTTTTATGTCTACCTGAGAGGGAAGGAGGACAACTCGGTTCAACGACTCATCTGAGAGATGGTACCTCCAACAGCACAGCACTGCCCTAGAATGGCCCCTCTAACAGTGCATCACACCCTCAGTATTGCCCCTCTGACAGTGTAGTGCTTCCTCAGCACAGCCCCTCTCACAGTGTTATACTCTCACAGAACCGACCCTCCAACAGTACGACACTCCCTCAGTACTGACCCTCTAACATTACAGCTGCTATGACACTGCAGCATTACCTCAGTCCAGACCAGCCAATAGTGCGGTGCTCCCTCAATCCTGACCTTCTGACAGTACAGCCGCTATGACACTGCAGCATTACCTCAGCGCTGATGTGCTAGTAGTGCAGTGCTCCCTTGGTACTGACCCTCTGACAGTGCAGCACTCTCTCAGTACTGACCTTCTGAAAGTGCATCGCTCCCTCAGTCCGACCCTCTGACAGTACAGTGCTCCCTCAGTACTGACTCTCTGACAGTGCAGCACTCCCTCAGTACTGACCCTCCAACAGTGCAGCATTCTCTCAGTACTGACCCTCTGACAGTACAGATCTCCCTCAGTGCTTACTCTCTGACAGTACAGATCTCCCTCAGTACTCACCCTCTGAGAGTACAGATCTCCCTCAGTACTCACCCTCTGACAGTGCAGCTCTCCCTCAGTACTGACCCTCTGACAGTACAGCTCTCCCTCAGTACTGACCCTCTGACAGTATAGCTCTCCCTCAGTACTGACCCTCTGACAGTACAGCACTCCCTCAGTACTGCACTAGAAGTGGATCATAAGCTCCTCTCTGGAAGGCGACTTCCTGAACCCATGATGTGTTGAGATAAAACACGAGTTATCTTAGCTATTGAAATACACATAATAAGGTACTATAAATATATTAGTACAAGTTCTCATGTGATAAACCAGGTGGGCTGAAAAGCCTGCTTCCCACCTGTGCTGCCTGTGCTTCCTTTCTGCAGTTTGCTGATTGTCATTTCAGGTTGTAAAATGCTGTGAGACATTTTCTCTTATGAAATTTTTATTACTAACCCTGTTCATGACCAAATTCCTACAGCTGCATCTTTTTTTTTCTGAACAGGAGCGACAGTCACTGCTGTTTCTACATGTCAACATGCTTCAGAGTGATGGGTGTGTGGAGGGAAATGAAATCTTTTGTACTTTTTGCTGTGATTCCTTCTCCCCAACTTCCCTGAAACTTCCTGTCGGCAGCATTAAAATATTGGATCATCCCTTTAAGAGGAAGGTGACCCTTTAAAGCAAGGCCCACCACGATTGGATGGTGTAAGTACATAAACAATAAAAGAAGCCCAATCCCTATGCTTCTTGTTGTGGAGTCCTGTGTGTTTGTGTTCACGTATAAAGGAATGTGGGTCTTTCCCAGGTTTCCCCCTTGCCTCTTGTTAGGGAACAGCTGTTGAATGAGAAGACATTTTTGGACAAGATAGCTGTTGCAAGTAGTTGTTGAGCACTGACCTGGACAAGTACAGCACAGCTGTGCAGGTAAGAAGAGTAAAGTACTCACAAAAGTTGTCTCCTTTGGGTCTAAAGGGGCTGGCTCACTAGTGAAGCTGCAGTTGATCTGCTGGCTGCCTTCATTAGGCATGACCTTTGATGAGGGCATAACCATCAAACCAGGGCTGGGCTGGGCTGTTGAAGGGTGCTGTCAGGAAGCACTTTGTTTGTCAGGAAGCACTTGTTTCCCACAAGAGGTAATGGAGAGCTGGAACTCCCTTCCCCAGGAAGCTGTTGAGCAAAGGTTGAAGGGGTGTTGATGGTGGTGATACCTGCTAAAAGGAGGTGCTACTGGTGACATTAAGAGTGAGCAAGTGGCAAATGACCCTAGTGGGGGTAGGGACAGTGTGTGGGGTGGGGGGGGAGTGGTGGGGGGGGGGGGGGGGCGGGGGAAGGATCAAAATAGGCTAAAAAGTGATAATAACACAATGAATGGAAATACATTTTAAAAATAAATATATATAAATATTGAAAAAAGGGTTTCCCACCTATTTCTGTTATTTTAAAAAATTATTTCCATTCGTTGTTTTATCCCCACCTTTTTAGCCTATTTTATTTTTTTTTCTCCCACACTGTCCCCTCCCCCCACCCCACTAGGGCAATCTGTCACTTGCTCATCCTGCTTTCTACTCTTAATGTCCCCATTAGCACCTCCTTTAGCCAGTATCACCACCCCTTTGACCTTTTGTTTATGATACTTTTCGTAATCTCTCCTTTGCCTCCACCTATCACTGGCCTTCTATCCAGCTTCACCAATCCCATCCCCCTTAAACAGTATATATTTCACCACATTTCTACTTCCTTTAGTTCTGAAGAAGAGTCATACGGACTCGAAACGTTAACTATGGGTCAAGAAGAGTTGACTTTACCAATGATGCTTACACATCCTGACATTATTTTTTTAAAACAGGTCTCTGGGTTTATAGCCTTAAATGTTTCTGTCTCCTAAGGCTATGTGTCATTATGGATGCAAGCAAGTTTAATGTTGGGAAGTTTATTTTCATGGGTTGATGATTGTGTAATCTGGACAGAGGAGTGGGGATGTAAACTCTGGAATTGTTTAGCAATCAATTAGATGCTGTTGTGGGGAGTATGTTGGATTCATTCTGGGTGAACAAGCTGAATAGTGTCACTCCATAGAACCATAGAAAAGTTACAGCACAGAAAGAGGCCATTCAGACCATTGTCTGTACTGGTTTAAAAAATAGAGAAAAAAAGCTTTTTTTAAAAAAAAGATTCCTTTGCGGGATGTGGGCGTCACTGGCTGGGCCAGCATTTGGTTCCTATCCCTAGTTGCCCTTGAGAAGGTGGTGATGAGCTGCTTTCTTGAACTGCTGCAGTCCATGTGGTGTAGGTACACCCACAGTGCAGTTAGGGAGGGAGTTCTGGGATTTTGACCCAGCGACAGTGAAGGAACGGTAATATATTTCCAAGTCAGGATGGTGAGTGACTTGGAGGGGAACTTCCAGGTGATAGCGGTTCATTTTATCTCCACTTTCCAGCCCCTCGTCCATAGCTTTGCAGGTCACAGCACTTCAGGTGCAGATCCAGGTACCTTTTTTAAATGAGTTCAGCATTTCAGCTTCAACCACTAATTCAGGCAGTGAAGTCCAGACACTCATCACCCACTGGGGGTGAGAGTTTTTTCTCATGTCCCCTCTAATCCTTCTACCAATCACCTTAAACCTATTCCCCCTGGTAATTGACCCCCTCAGCCAGGGGAAACAGGTCTTTCCTGTCTACCCTATCTAGGCCCCTCCATAATTTTGTACACCTCAATTAGGTCACCCCTGAGCCTCTCTTCTACGGAAAACAACCCCAGCCTATCCAATCGCTCCTCATGGCTGCAGCTTTCAAGCCCTGGCAGCATTCTTGTAAATCTGCTCTGTACTCTCTCCAGGGCATTGTCCTTCCTGTAATGTGGTGAGCAGAGCTGTGCACGAAATTCCAGCTCCTTACTCCTTTTGTAATAACTTCCAGAAAGGAAAGACTCGCACTTATATAGCACCTTTTTCTACCTCGTGCAGTCCCAATGCTCTTTACGCAGCCTGGGAAGTACCTTTTTTTTTGAAGTAATTATTGCAAAGTTCTCTTGATTTAGGAACTTCTTTTAGATTAGAAAATTACACATGTGGCTCACTAGTTAAGAAAGGTGAGAGAGGGGAAACTAGGGAATTATAGAGCAGTCAGCCTAATGCTGGTTGTTGAAACTTCACCAGAGTCTAAAGTTGAGGGTGACTGAAACACCTCAAATATTCGGCTCAGGAAGGACCAGCATGAATTTGCAAAGGGTGGATCGTACCAGATGAACTTGATAGACAGGGGAATGTCTCTAGATGTCATTTATAAGGGCTTGAAGAAGGCATTTGATAAAATCCCTCAAAACTGAATCTTGTGGAATTATTTCCCTGGTTAGGAAATTGAGTGAGTGGCAGGAGATCGGAGTAAGATTAGGGACTGGTAATCTAATTGGCAGGATGTGACTACTGCAATGCCACAGGGATCTATGTTGGGCCACCAACTTTAACCGTATGTTTAGCGATTTGGATGACCGAAAGCCACATCTAAGTTTGCTGATGAAAGATAAGTGATATTAAGTTGTGTATCATAAACTCAAAGTGCTATTAATAGATTGGGTAAAACTGTGGCAGGTGGATTTTTAATATAGGCAAATGTAAGGTCCCAAAGAAGAATAAGAACAGGCTACTTTTTAAAATGATGACGAGAAACGGTGGAGGTCCAAACAGACTTGGGGCTCCATGTACCTGGATGGCTAAAATGTCATAGAACCGTGGAACACTACGGCACAGAAAACAGGCCATTCGGCCCTTCTAGTCTGTGCTGAAATATTCTGTTGGTCCCATTGACCTGCACCTAGTCCATAACCCTCCAGATCTCTCCCATTCATGTATCTATCTAATTTATTCTTAAAGCTTAAGAGTGAGCCCACATTTACCACGTCAGCTGGTAGCTCGTTCCACACTCAGCACTCTCTGAGTGAAGAAGTTCCCCCTAATGATCCCCCTAAACCTTTCCCCTTTCACCCTAAAGCCATGTCCTCTCGTGTTTACCTCTCCTAATCTAAGTGGAAAGAGCCTACTCGCATTTACTCTGTCTATACCCCTCATAATTTTGTAAACTTCTATCATATCTCCCCTCATTCTTCTACGCTCCAAGGAATAAAGTCCTAACCTGTTTAATCTTTCCCTGTAACTCAACTCCTGAAGACCCGGCAACATCCTAGTAAATCTTCTCTGCACTCTCTCAATCTTACTGATATCCTTCCTGTAGTTAGGCAACCAGAATGGCACACAATACTCCAAAGTTGGCCTCACCAATGTCTTATACAACCTCACCATAACATCCCAACTCCTATACTCAGTACTTTGATTTATGAAGGCCAGTATGCCAAAAGCTTTCTTTACAGCCCTGTCTACCTGTGACGCCACTTTCAGGGAATTATGTATCTGAACTTCCAGATCCCTTTGTTCCTCCGCACTCCTCAGTGCCCTACCATTTACTGTGTATGTCCTACCTTAGTTTGTCCTTCCAAAATATAACACCTCACACTTTTCCGAATTAAATTCCATCTGCCATTTTCTGGCCCATTTTTCCAGTTGGTCATGAAGAACTAGAATACAAGGGAATAGAAGTCACGTTAAAGCATCACAAAGCCCTGGTTAGACCACACCTGGAGTGTCATAGAAAAGCTAGGGCACAGAAGGGAGGCCACTTGGCCCATCGTGTCTGTGCTAGAGTACTGTGATCAGTTCTGAGCACCGCACCTTAGAGATACGTTAACCTTTTGGGGGATAGGTTTACTAGAATGAAAGCTGGGCCCCCTAGGGTTAAATTGAGGAGAGATTTCACAAAATAGAATTGTATTCCCTGGAACTTGGAACATTAAGGGGTGATTTGATCAAACTTTCCAGGATATTAATGGAACAAAAGGATAGGTTTCTAAACTATATTTCTGCGGCTTGGAAATCTAGGACTATGGACACAATCCAACCTTGCAGGAGTGAAGGTAGGTGATGCTCCTACACTGAATGGTAGAAGTTTGAACACTTCCACAAATGGCAGTTGATCAGTTATTAATTTCAAATCCTGAGGTTGATGGTGTTTTGTTAGCTGGGGCATAATGGAGATGGGACAAAGTATTTGGAGTTAGGTCATAGATCAGCCACAATCTTATCGAATGGTGCAACAGGCTTGGGGGCTGAATGGCCTCCTCCTGTTCCTATGTTGCAAATTTGAATGTCTTTTTTTATCATAAAGTGGGTGCCATGTATCCTTGGTCCTCCAGAGGCTGCTGTTGTCATTTTGAAATATTTTAATCGAGGTTGATAGTTCTTTTTCTTGTTTGAGTTCTTTTGAATGGGCTGGGCAGGGCTGGGAGGGTAGGCTGGTGGGAGGGAGGGAGGGTGGGTGGGCAATGTTGGTCTATGATTGGGACCAAACCCAGCTCCTGTCTTGCGACAATACTTGAGTTATCAACATTAACAATACTTGTTACTGTTTTCAAGGACCACCCTGCCACATACAATGTCCACGCCAGGTTTGAGAAACACTCTCTTCATCCACCTACTGGTGGCCATGTTTGGGATGGGGTCTTGGGTCGCAGTGAACTCCTTGTGGGTGGAGCTTCCAGTGGTGACAAAGACCCTTCCTGAAGGTGAGTGCCAGAAAGTGAACAGTGATTTGTACTTCTCTTATCTAACATCCTTGATGACTCAAAGAGAGATCAGCCAGTTGTTAAATTAGATGTATGGACTTGAAATGTTCCAGGTTTGATTTCCCTGGTTTGCTATGAATTAGCTGATCTTAGCTTGGGCAGTATAACTGTGTGGATAGAAGTACACTCATCCACCATGCCTCTGCAGTTGAATAACTTATCGTTGTGCTCTGCTGTCTTGTCTTGTGTACTACCTAGCCTTGCATGTGAGAACTTGCCATATTAGAAAGACTGGAAGGAATTGTAACCCAGCCAAGAGCCAATGCTTTTAATTTAGGTGGGGTGCAGGGAAGGAATCTGTAAACAGGCGTATGTTAACATTCCTGTGTCAGTGCCAATGCAGCTATCTGGTCTGGCTTTGTTCTTAATCTGACTCCCTAAGATGTCAGTTGTGTCTCAGTGGACATCAACTCCTGAGCAGTTCATGTCCCACTCAGTCTACAGTGGCATTCCAGTGCTGTACTGTGGAGGTGCCGTCTTTCAGTAGAGACATTAAACTGAGGTTCTGTCTGCTGCCTTACATGAATGTCAAAGATTCCATTGCACTACTGCAAAGAAAACTGAGGAATTTCTCCCTACTGTCCCGATCAATGTTTATTCCTCCTTTTTTATATAAAAAAAAATCAGATTACCTGGCCATTTATCACATTGCTGTTTGTAGGATCTTGCCATGAACAATTTGGCTGCTGCCCCTCCTACATCATAACAGTGCTACACATCAACAGTACTTGATTGGCCTTGAAGTGCTTTGGGGTGACCTGAGGTGCAATTAAAGTTCCTAAACTGAGATTCTGTTAGGTCTTGTCCTTCTGATAATCTTTTAAATCTTTTAAATCTTGTCCTTCTGATATAGCACAGTGTTAAATGAGTTGCTGATGACCGGGCAATTAGCTTAGTTGTCCACCTCTAACTACCTGTAAATTTCCTATTTATTCATTCGCGGGATGTGAGCATCGCTGGCTAGGCCAGTATTTATTGCCCATCCCTAATTGTCCTTGTTCAAAGGGTATCTTTAAGAGTCAGCTACATTACTGTGGGTCTGGAGTCACATGTAGGCCAGACCAAGAGAGGACAGCACATATCCTTCCCTAAAGTACATTAGTGAACCAGATGAGTTTTTATGACAATTGACAATGGTTTCATGGTGATCATTAGACTTTTAATTGCAGATATTTACTGAATTCAAATTCCATCATTTGCTGTGGTGTGAGTCTCCAGAGCATTACCCTGGGTCTCTGGATTACCAGTCCAGTAACAATACCACTATTCCACTACCTTCTCAAGTCCAATGAGGTGTTGTATAGAGGTGCTGCCCAGATCCTGTACCTGACTGTCTGTCTGGCTTAGTAAGTTCTCCTTGTATCTCGGCTGTTGTTAGTCCAGCTCCCTTATCTTGGTCTCATACAGCACTGAAGGAGGTCATTCAGCTCATTGAGCCTGAGCTGTTTATTTAGTCACATGTTGAAGTGCCAGTTCTTTAGGCTGATTGGTTGAGATTTAAATTGGCAGAAAGACCTGAAGTAATCCTGGGATAATGTTTCCTTGTGGAGTGGAATGGAATGGGGCTGGGGGATTGTTTCAGACTTCTAACAATGAATGCTAATCTACCTTTTTAAATTTTCCCTATTCCCTAGGGTGGAATCTGCCAGCCTATTTGACAGTGCTGATCGCCTTTTCAAATGTTGGCCCTTTATCTGTCACCCTCGTTCACAAGTTCTCCCCAGGCCTGCTGAACGAGCGTTATGTTATCTACTCCATCCAAACACTGGGTGTGATCGCCTCAGTTGCCTTGGCCCTCTCCTGGGATCAGACTGGGCCAGTTGGTGGGGAGCAGCACAGCATTGCATTCTTGACCCTTGCTTTTGCCCTGGCCTTCGTCTGCTGCACCTCCAATGTCACCTTCCTGCCTTTCATGTTCAGCCTCCCACCCAAGTACATCAGGACCTTCTTTGTAGGCCAGGGCCTCAGTGCCCTCTTCCCATGCGTGGCGGCGCTGGCACAGGGGGTGGGCCAGCTGGAGTGCCGCAACAGCTCGGACGCCAA
This sequence comes from Carcharodon carcharias, assembly GCF_017639515.1. Classification (NCBI taxonomy): domain Eukaryota; kingdom Metazoa; phylum Chordata; class Chondrichthyes; order Lamniformes; family Lamnidae; genus Carcharodon; species Carcharodon carcharias. The sequence continues at coordinate 10,073,806 of NC_054469.1, read as the reverse complement.
TGGCTCCCACTCCCTCCAGCCACACTACCTTGAGGAGAACTTCACAGCTAGCACCTTCTTCTGTCTTCTGGTGGGGCTCATGATTGTTTCCCTTTTGTCCTTCGCTGGACTGACCCGAAAAGGCAACAGCAAGCAACGTGAACCTGGCAGTGGCAAGGAATCGCGCCATCTGACCACTGAGAGTGAGCAGGCCCCCAAACCACCGTTTTGCACGACGCGTATCATCTACCTGCTGATCTTGCTGGCCGTCTCCAATGCCCTGACCAATGGGGTGCTGCCGTCAATACAGACATACTCCTGCCTGCCCTATGGGAGCACCACCTTTCATCTGGCAGTAGTGCTCGGGAATCTCGCAAATCCACTGGCTTGCTTCATTGCTATGTTTGCGCTCTGGAGGTGAGATCACTTTTTTTTAGTTACTATTGTATCTGCTTCCACCACCACTTCAGGCAGTGCGTTTCAGATCATGATATTCTGCATTTATTTAATATTATAATTCTCCTCATAACCTTGGGTTCTTTTGCCAATTATCTTATAGCTGTGTCCTCAGTTATTAATCCTTCAACCAGTGGAAACAATTTCTTATTTACCCTATCGCAGCCCTTCATGATTTTGAAAACCAACCAAATCTTCATTTCTCCTAAAGAGAACAACCCTGGCAATTCCAGTCTCTCCACATCCACAGTCTCTCATTCCTGGTATCTTTTCTGGTAAATATCAGCAACCATTATCCAATCTAATGTTTTCATTTCTTCCTCTGCAGCTGAGCATCTGTAATTAATCTCTTCCCCCTACCCACCCCCACCTTTGTGGAGCATTACACTAGCTGGGCTGAGTGGCCTGTTTCTAGTATGGTGTAACCAAGTTTTTTGCACTAAGCAGTTGCTCTCTGATTCTGTTCAATCTCCTCCTTTCATTGGGCTGTGTGCAGTCATCTGTTGCTTCACTTGGTCTGTGTTGTGACTGCAGAATCTCTGCTTCTTTATGTTCAACGATCCTTTCTTTGTTTTTGTTTTATTTTATACAGATCAAGTGTTGGACTGGGTGTCCTGGCCTTGCTAGGGTTGCTGTTTGGAGTCTATATTTTGACAATGGCAGCGTTCAGTCCGTGTCCCCCACTTCTGGGAAAGCCTGTGGGAATTGCTTTGATGGTAAGTACAGTGCAGAGAACAGACTATACTCTGGACCCCTGTTAATGTCATTGCTTAAACCACTTGTACATCTTTCATCTGGTATTGCATACATTTTACTGGAATGGGCCATTTGATGCACTGTGTCCAGACTGATGTTTATGCTCCATGCAAGCCTCCTTCTGTCCCTCTTTAATGTATCAACATATCATCGTTCTATTCCTTTTTCCTTTTATTCATTTAAGGGGAACCTCAACAAATGCATCTATGGCTATTTACCTCAGCAATGAACATAAGAACTAGAAGCAGGAGTAGGCAATTCAGCCCCTCGAGCCTGCCCTGCCATTCAATACGATCATAGCTGATCTCATTTCAGCCTCAGCTCCAATTTCCCGCCCTCTCCCCATAACCTTTCACCCCGTTACTAATTAAAAATCTGTCTATCTCCTCCTTAAATTTATTCAGTGTCCCGGCATCCACTGCACTCTGAGGTAGTGAATTCCACAGATTCACGACCCTTTGAGAAAAGTAAATTCTCCTCATCTCTGATTTAAATTTACCACCCCTTAGCCTAAAACTATGGCCTCTCGTTCTAGAATGCCCCACAAGGGGAAACATCTGCTCCACGTTTACTTTGTCTATCCCCTTTGGCATCTTATATACCTCAATTAGATCTCCTCTTATCCTTCTGAACTCTAGCGAGTTTAGGCCTAATCTGCTCAATCTCTCCTTGTGTGTTTCACAGTATGGGGAGCTTCTCCTGATTCACTATTGGCTTTATTGGTGACTGTCTTGTGCTTATGGCCCTGAGTTCTGATCTGCCTGCAAATAAAAGCATTTTATCGACATCTGTGATCTGCCTCTCTGGAATCCTATCCCAATAAACCAGTTAATTGAACAACATTATACAAATGCAAATCCTTTCAGGACATCCCAAAGTGCTTTACAGCTAATGAAATGCTTTAGAAGTATAGTCACTGTTTTAATGTAGAAAATATGGCAGCCAATTTGCATTGGATCCCGCAACCAGCAATGCTGTAATTGGCCAAAAAATTTGTTTGTCATGTTGGTGTTGAGGGATAAATATTCTCCAGGGAGGTGAGATTGGTGGGACATGTTATTTATTGTAGTTGGTGCTACCTGTTGACTTGTGTCCATGGCACTGCCTCATTTTCCATTTAGTGCAGTCCTCTCTCTCTTGCAGGTGGTCGCGTGGATGCTGTTCACTGGGTTGTTCTCCTACGTGAAGGTGGTGATTGGCAGCATCCTCCATGAAGCAGGTCATTTGGCCCTGGTCTGGTGTGGAGCAGCCATCCAGGTGGGCTCACTGATAGGCGCCTTGGTCATGTTCCCACTGGTTAGTGTCTACCAACTCTTCACATCTGGACAGGCATGTGTGGATACCTGTGGGCAGTGACTGGCAGAGAAACATTGGATCAAACTGAATTGAGAGGGCATTTGCAAATCGCAGCAAAGACCAATTACGCTGGCAGTGGAGCCTTGAGCACGTTCTCCTTGGCAGTGAATAACCTGAGGGTTAAACATTTATTTCTATCGTTCTCTATTTGGCCTGGATTCTCCACCAATCACTCCATAATTTTCCCATTTAAATTTCGTTTGCCACCTCTCTGCCCTCTGTCCTTCACAGTCTGGCGTGTCCAGCGCTACTTTTTTTATTTCAACCCTCTCCCCAATCCACCTGTTAGTTAGCAGCCACTTGAAGATTGGCATTGGCTCAGAGCATTGAGACAGGAAGGATTGGGGCACACAGGCTCTTTAAATTGTAAGCCCACTTAAAAGGGAACTTGGGGATGGTATGTGATGTGGTCACTCTGATTTTTCCACTTTTAAATGCAAATGATGATTTAACAGAGAGAAGTTATCTTATTGAGCCGTTTATGCTGCTGGAGGTAGGTGTTTGATTCCGAGAAACATGGGGGAGAAAGTGGGGCTCAACAGCAAAATATTCCCGTAGGCCAACAATGGACTGCGTGCTGCATTAAAATGTCTGATTTGAGGCATTCTTTTGCCTGAGGTTAGCAGCTCCTCAACCAGTTGTGCAGGGGTTCCTGCTCCTGCTCACATATGTGAGCTCCCCTTTCTTACACAACCACCCCCCCCCCCCGCCCCCAGCCATTCCACCCACGTGCAGACTTGGGGTGAGGGCAGAGTTGGGCTCCTTGTAATGCACAACACAGTTCATTAATCGCATTACACTTGGAAGCAGGGGCACCTGTACCTGAGAGGTGAGAATCCATCTCTTCATCAGAGGGAAGGAGTGTGTGGAGTAAGGGATGGAAGAAAAGCAATAACCTGGAGGCAACAATTTCTCCTTTTCTCTTCCTGAGGGCATTATTTTAAAAAATAAATAAATTTATTTCTCTATTAAAATGCCACCTTTTTTTTGGTTCTGCTACTTTATTACAAAGTCTTTCAAAGTTTTAAGCCTTCAGGAGGTGGCAAAACCTGCCTGGGTTCTTGATTCTGAAGATAACCTTTGGCTCCTGTCCCCCTACTTGTGCAGGTCAGAGGATGGAGCAATGCTTGGCTGTAATGCCACCTACTGTTGGATAGCCAAAGGCTGACCTTTTGGGGTCAATTACTCAGGTGACTGCAGGAACAGCACCAACAACTTGTATTGATGTAGCACTCTTTAATGTAAGAACAATCCATGGTGGTGCGCAGGAGCAGTGTAAACAAAATATGGCTCGTAAGATGATACTCAGGAAGATGACCAAAAGCTTGGTTGAAGGGTTTGAAGTGGCATCTTAAAGGAAGAAAGCCGGGAACATTAGGGAAGGAATTCCGGACCTGAGGGCCTTGGCAATTGAAGGCATAGCCACCCATGGTGGAACATTGTGCTTGCACAAGCACAGGAGAGAGAGCACATCCTGAGAGGGTCACAGTCAGAGTGGGTATTCGAAATTTGGTGCAAAGCAGGAATTCAGTGCATAGGGGACGAGGTGCTCTTTGCATTTTTTCCTTGCTATCCAACTTCTTAAATCTTCAGAGCCTCTTGCAGCAGGAGAGGCTACAAGGGAAAGGAATCACTGGTAAGTAGTGGGTAAGGTATTTACAATTTAAACGCTTATATTTTAAGGTCTTTTTGTGGTTTGTAGTTTGTATATTCTACAGTAACGAGGATCAGGAAAGAAGGGCCCTAGTGTTAATGACTTAGAAGGTTTAATTTAAAGGGGTAAGTCATGGCAGGAGCACTCAAAGCTGTGGTGTGCTCCTCGTGCTCCATGTGGGAAGCCGGGGACATTTCCAGTGCCCAGGACCAGCATGTGTGCAGGAAGTGTGTCCAGCTGCAGCTCCTGGAAGCTCAGGTTTCAGAACTGGAATGGTGGCTGGGGACACTGTGGAGCATATGAGAGCATCGTGGATAGCACGTTTAGAGAGGTGGTCACACCGCAGATGAAGGGACTTGAAGATGGGAATAGGTGATCACCAGGCAGTCCAAGAGAAACAGGCAGGTAGTTCAGGAGTCCCTTGGGGTCCCGCTCGCAAATCGGTATTCCGTTTTGGAGGCTGATAAGGGTGCTGATCCTCTATGGAGTGCGGACAGAGCCAAGCTTCTGGCACCACAAGGTCTGTACAGGAGGGGAGGAAGAGCAATAGTAATAGGGGATCCTAGAATCAGGGGAACAGATAGGCACTACTGTGGCCGTCAACATGACTCCAGGATGGTGTGTTGCCTCCCTGGTGCCAGGGTCTGGGATGTCACTGAACAGCTGCAGGGTATCCTGAAGGGGGAGGATGATAAAGCAGAGGTCATGGTACATGTTGGTATCAATGACATAAGTAGAAAGAGGGATGAGGTCTTACAGCAAGAATTCAGGGAGTTAGGCAGTAGACTAAAAAGCAAGACCTCACAGGATTACTCCCAGTGCCACATGCTAGCGAGCTCAGAAACAGGAGAATAGCGCAGATGAATACGAGGCTTAAGAGTTGATGCAGGAGGGAGGGTTTTAGATTCCTGGATCACTGGGACTGTTTCTGGGGAAGGTGGGACCTGTACAAGTGGGACAGTCTACATCTGAACCAGAGCAGGACTAACATCCTTGTGGGCGGGTTTGCGGGAGGAATTTAAACAGGGGGAGGGGACACAGAATGTTAGCAGAATAGGGATACATCATAATACAGTAAAATAATCAAGTCAGAGGGAGTACAGCTGCATTAAGCTTCAAGGGAGTAAGGCAAGGCTGGATGGCCTGTACTTCAATGCCAGGAGTATTACAGGTAAAACGGACGAGTTAAGGATGAGGATTGACACGTGGAATTGTGATATAGTAGCCATCACTGAGACGTGGTTGAGAGAAGGGCAGGATTGGCAGCTCAACATTCTGGGATATAGAATCTTCAGGGGAGGGGGTAAAAGAGGAGGTGGTGTTGCATTATTAGTTAAGGAGTCAGTTACTGCAGTAAGGAGAGATGATATCTTGGAGGGGACATCGAATGAAGCTTTGTGGTAGAGCTTAGGAATTAAAAAGGGGCAGCCACATTGTTAGGTGTTTATTATAGACCCCCAGATAGCAGGAAATTGAGGAGCAAATATATGCACAATTTGTGGAGGTGTGTAAAACAATAACAATAGGGTAATCATATTAGGTGATTTCAACTTTCCCAACATTAATCGGAATAGACATAGTGTTAAAGGCTTGGATGGAGTGGATTTCTTGAAATGTGTACAGGAGAACTTTTTGGGTCAATATTTAGAGGGTCCAACAAGGGACGGTGCAGTGCTGGACCTAATTCTGGGGAATGAAGCCGGACAAGTGACTGAGGTGGTGGTGGAGGAGCATTTTAGCGATAGCGACCACAACATGGTACAGTTTGTTTGTTATGGACAAAGAAATCGATAAGTTGCAAAAAAATGTTTTGGATTGAGGGAGTGGATTTTAGTAAAATAAGGCACGATCTGTCCAAGGTAGACTGGGAACAGTTACTAGTGGGGAAATCTACAGAGGAGCAGTGGGGGGTGTTCAAAAAGGAAATGGGGAGCGGACAGGCTCAACATGTTCCCTCTAGGGTGATAGGAAGGAGTAAAAAGCCCAGAGAATCATGGATGAGCAGAGATATTCAGGTTACGATGAGAAGGAAAAGAGAGGCTTTTAGCAGGTACAAGGGGAGCAAATCAGCAGAGGCATTAGTGGAGTACAGACAGTGCAGGATTGAGCTTAAGAAAGCAATTAGGAGAGCAAAGAGGGAATATGAGAAAGCTCTGGCTGGTAAAAGTAGGGAAAATCCCAAGATATTCTAGAAGTATATCAATGGGAAGAGGATAACCAGGGAAAGAGTAGGGCCCATAAGGGACCAAGGGGGCAATCTATGGGTGGAGCCAGAGGACATCGCGAGTGCTGAATGAATACTTCACATCTGTCTTCACCCAAGAGAATGAAGGTATGGAACTTGGGGAGAGAGACTGTGAGGTTCTTGAGCAAATTGTTATAGGGAGTGACAAGGTATTAGAGGTGTTGGCAGGCTTTTAAGTGGACAAATCTCCAGGTCCAGATGATTTGTGTCCCAGACTGTTGAGGGAGGCAAAGGAGGAGATCGCAGGGGCTCTGGCCCAAATTTTTAATTCCTCTCTGGACTCTGGGGAGGTGCCAGAGGACTGGAGAACAGCTAATGTGGTTTCGCTATTTAAGAAAGGTTGTAGAGATAAGCCAGGGAACTACAAGCCAGTGAGTCTCACGTCAGTGGTAGGGAAACTATTGGAGAAAGTTCTGAAGGCGAGAATCTATTTCCACTTGGAGAGGCAAGGTTTGATCAGGGATAGTCAGCATGGCTTTGTCATAGGGAGGTCATGCCTAACAAATTTGATTGAATTTTTTGAGGAGGTGACCAGGTGTGTAGATGAGGGTAGTGCAGTTGATGTTTATATGGATTTCAGCAAAGCCTTTGACAAGGTCCCACATGGGAGACTTATAAAGAAGGCAAATGCACATGGGATACAGGGTAATTTGATAAGGTGGATTCAAAATTGGCTTAGTTGTAGGAGACAGAGGGTGATGACAGAAGGATGCTTTAGTGACTGGGAGCCAGTGTCCAATGGCATGCCACAGGGATCTTTGCTGGGCCCCCTATTATTTGACAAATTTATAAATGACATAGATGACTAACTGGGGGTTAGGATTAGTGAGTTTGTGGATGACGCAAAGATTGGCTGGGTGGTTAACAGTGAGGTTGAGTGTCTTGGGCTACAGGAAGATATAGATGGGATGGTCAAATGGGCAGATAAGTGGCAGATGGAATTTAACCCTGAAAAGTGTGAGGTGATACACTTTGGAAGGAGTAATTTGACAAGGAAATATTCAATGAGTGGTATGACACTAGGAAGTTCTGAGGAACAAAGGGACCATGGTGTGTGTGTCCATAGACCTCGGAAGGCAGAGCGACATATTAGTGGGTTGGTGAAAAGGGCATATATTTCCTTTATCAATCGAGGCATAGATTACAAAAGTAGGGAGGTCATGTTGGAGTTGTATAGAACCTTGGTGAGGCCACAGCTGGAGTACTGTGTGCAGTTCTGTTCGCCACATTATAGGAAGGATGTGATTACACTGGAGGGGGTGCAGAGGAGATTCACCAGGATGTTGCCTGGGATGAAACATTTATGAAGAGAAGTTGGATAGACTTAGGTTGTTTTAGTTGGAGCAGAGAAGACTGAGGGGCGACCTGATCAAGGTGTAGAAGATTATGAGGGACATGGACAGGGTGGATAGGGAGCAGCTGTTCCTCCGTAGTTGAAGGGTCAGTCACGGGACATAAATTCAAGGTGAGGGGCAGGAGGTTTAAGGTGGATGTGAGGAAAACTTTTTTACCCAGGAGGGTGGTGATGGTCTGGAATGCGCTGCCTGGGAGGGTGGTGGAGGCGGGTTGCCTCACATCCTTTTTAAAAAAAAAAAATACCTGGATGAGCACTTGGCACGTCATAACATTCAAGGCTATGGGCCAAGTGCTGGTAAATGGGATTAGGTGGGTAGGTCAGGTGTTTCTCACGTGTTGGTGCAGACTCAATGGGCCGAAGGGCCTCTTCTGCACTGTGTGATTCTGTGATAACTATTTACAACTACTTATCTATGATATCTTTCTGGGACTTGGGGAGATTCTGGGTCTTTTCATGTTTTCTTCAGAGACTGTGGTCATTGTCCCCAAGTGTAAATATCTTGCACCTTCTTAGTAAAACAATCCGAGCCCTCCTTTTATCTCTAACAAGCAAAGTACTCAGGCTTGCTTTCAAGCAAACTCCAGAACAGGTCACATGACCTTCACTTACCCTACATTTTAAAGCTACAGTCCCAAAATATAATCATACAAACCAAAAGATACTGTCCTAAAACATAGTAATCTTAGAAACCTCACAATTGTAACACAGCATCTTCCAACCTATGACCTCTACCATCTAGAAGAGCAAGAGAAGATGTACATGACAACACCCCCTACAAGCTCCCCTCCAAGCCACACCCCATCCTGACTTGGAACTTCATCACCGATCCTTCAATTTCACTGGGCTAAAATCCTGGAACTCCCTCCCTAACAGCATGGTGGGTGTACTCTCATCACAGGGACTGCAGCGGTTCAAGAAGGCAGCTCACCATCGCCTTCTTGGGGGCAATTAGGGATGGGCGATCAATGCTGGATTCGCTAGCAACAGTCATCCCGAGAGCAAATTTTAAAAAAAATTAAATGTTTTAAAGTGGGCCAAATGGCCGCCCTCATCTGTAATGATTTTCTGAAACTTGCTCTCTCCACAGCCCACATTCAGCTTGGACTACAGATCATTTAATCTCCTGAGGAAAAATTCTTCCAGCATTGAAACGATCCCAAAAAAAAAATCAAAAACAGGAGGTGGCCATTCAGCCCCTTTAAATTTGATTGACCATTCAGTTAGATTATGGCTGATCTACAACTCAGCCCCAACTTTCTTCTGTTTCATCTCACTTGATGCCTCAAGTCTAATAGTCACTGCCTATTCAGCAGGGTAAGGGTTACTCATTACAAATGTACAGAGTGATTGCTTATTTATGGTGAGGGTTAATCCATATATAACTACCGTCAAAACAAAAACAGAATTACCTGGGAAAACTCAGCAGTTTTTCCAGGTAATTCTGTTTTTGTTTTGGATTTCCAGCATCCGCAGTTTTTTTTTTGTTTTTATAACTACAGTCGCTTGGTTCAGGGTAAGGGTTACTCGCTAACTCTACACGGTTACTGTTTATTCATCAGGCTAAGGATTACTGCCTGTGTTAACTGTACAGAGTCACCAGGTCTGTTACTGTGTTTCTTTGTTCAGCTCTAACTCTGTTTTTCTGTCTCTCTCTCTTTCTCATTGCATCTTATTCTCTCAATCTGTTCAGTCACTTTGTTTCTCGCTCCAGCTTTGCGTCTCACACTTATTCTCACCCTCAATTTGTGCATGTTTCTTTTTCTCCCTATTTATACCTTTTCGCTTTGTTTGCAGTTTTCTCTCTCTCTCTCCAGCTCTGCCTCTTCCAGTCTCTTTCTCTCCTGCTTGAATTGTTCGCATGTTCCTTTCTCCAGTTTTCTCTCTCTCTCTCCCTCTCTCTTTCTCTGTCTCTCATATGTGCTTCCCTCTTTGGATTTCTGTTGCCTTGTATCCAGTATCTTTTTTCTCTGTCAAGTGCTGTGAATAGTCATTCCATAGAGCTAATAAAATTGTTCTTTTGTTTCTCTTTCTATCCATCTTTCTTCCCCATTTCTTTATTTCTGTCCCCACCTTCCTCTCTTTCATTCTGTTTGCACATTCTTTGCTCTTATTTCCTTATCTCTTTTTTTTAAGTTGCCAATTTCTTTCTCGAACTTGCCGTCATTACCTTAAGGATAGAATTCCTGTAGACTTCGAACCAGCCCTTCCAGTTCGTACATTGTAACAACAAACTTCCAATGATAGCCCAGCTAAAATCTGATCAAAATACCAGACATTGGCTGTCTGCATGGATTGCAGACTCGCGACTGTTGAACTCAGCTTGCTAAAACACATTGGTGACCTTTCCCCCAATCATTTCCTTGCATAAGTACGTGATGTGCCCTGGTTTGTCTCGCTGCACAGATGAGCAAGAACTTGCATTTATATAGCACCTATAATGTAGTAAAACAGCACATGTTATTTCAAAATTTGACATTGAGTCAAAGAGATATGTTAGGACACTTGGTTAAAGAGATAAGATTTAAGAAGGAAAGAGAGCTGGGGAGTTTTAGGGAGGTGTTGCAGAACCTGGAGTGTGTAGGCACAGCTGCCAATGGTAGGATGATGGGTGGCTGGTGGGAGGAGGTTGGGGTGTCAGAATGGAGGAATGCTGAGTTCTCGGAGAGTTGGCGGGGGCTTCAGGAGGGAGGGTTGAGGCCATGGATGGATTTGAGCACAAATTTTAATTTTGGCTCCTGGTCCGGCAATGCCTCAATGTAGATCAGCAAGTGCAAGGGTGATGGGCAAATGGGACTTGGTGAAAATTAGAAGAGGGAAGCAGAGTTCTGGATGAGCTTGAGTTTATGGAGGGTGGAAACAGGGAACCAGGCTGGAGAGCATTGGAATGGTAAAGTCTGAAAGCACAAACAGCATAGATGAGAGTTTCAGCAGCAAGTGAGCTGAGATAGGAGTGGAGACAGGTGATCAGGGTGTAAGTCTCGGTGATGGAGGAGATATAGGGTTGGAAATTCAACCCAGGATGAAATAGAACAGCGAGGTGGCAGACAATCTGGTTTCTAACCTGGGAGAGTGGCCAGAAAGGGGCTGAAATTGATGGCAAAATTACGGAGATTTTCGGGGGGCGGATGTGGCTCTGGGTCTTCACGATGTTTATTTGCAGGAAATTTCTGCTGCTGCCTGGGTGGATGTTGGATAAGCAGCCTGACAACACAATAGGGGTCAGTTGGATGAAATGGTTTGTAATGCACAGGGCCTTGCAGTTGAGTCCCTGTTGTACTGACTGACTTGCCTGCCTAATCTTATCCTTGGCTCTTTACTGAGGTATGGTTTCCACTAATCACACACCAAACCTGCACCCAGTCAGTGTCAGTGGGGTTTTCAGCTGATTGGTGCCAACTTTGCCTGATTTTGCCTTTCAGACGCACCACAGGTGGACAGCAATCTGGTGCCAGGACCTCAGCTGATTTCCCCTCTCCAAAATCTGAGGCCCTTCCTTCCATGTCAGCTGCAATCAGTTAACTGAAGAGGGGAAGGAATGAGATTAACCAGCAACTCTAGATGCTGAAATGGGCTACACTTTAGGATCTTTCTGAGTGTATTAATTAAGATCATTGCTGGATCAAAACCCAGGAACTCGCTATCTGACAGCACCTTGTGGACCGCAGCAGTCCAAGGGATGAGCAATAAATTCCGACATTGTCAAAGATGACCACATCCTGAGAATTATTAATAAAGAAAAGCCAAAGGGCCCTTCTTCGCACATAATTGTCTTTTGAGAGGTTTGACCTTTGCCCCTCCCATACGCTCCACTGAAGCAATTGATTTCCATTAAATTTCAGAGGGCGTTGCTGAGTTTAATAAGTCTCTAATGTTTCAACGGAACTACCACAAACCCTATCTCAGTGGAACCTGGAGTCACGCGAGGTTATGTCATTGCACGAACGCTCTCCATTTTCCTAGCTGCGATACTGCACCTCACCTCAGCTAATTACCCACAGGCGTGAGATAATCCGGCCAATATGGATACCACATTCGGAGTTGGTCAAAATGAATAAAGGGCGACCTCCTCCCCCTCCCCAAAAGAGGTCTTTAAAATTAGGAAGGGGGTTTCCTGTGAAGTGGGTAGACATGGGGAAGATGATTCCACTTGTGGGAGCCCAAAACTTGGCAGACAAGATGGGGTGAATGGCCTCTTTCCGCATCTTAACTTTTCGATGGTTCTATGGTTTTAACCTATGCTGCCTTCAATCTAAAACCACTCCAACCTCAGTCATGGAGCTACAGTGTGCAGATGATGCTTGTATGTGCGCTCATGCAGAAACTGAGCTCCACGCCATTGTCAACGCCCTCTCCGAAGCTTATGAGAAAATGAGCATTTCACTTAACAGCCGGAAAACTAAGGTCCTCTTCCAATCAGTTCCTACAGCAAAATGCCTCCTCAGTCGATTAAGATCAATGAGGAGATCCTGGAAAATGTGGATCATTTTCTGTATCTTGGGTGCCTCCTCTCGACAATGACAGACACAGATTTCATCTTTTTGATCACTTTACTGGGTTCTGTGGCTTGGTGTCAGTTTCTGTTTGATAAGCTCCTGTGAAGTGCTGTTAGGATCTTTTACTACATTAAAAGTGCCACATAAATGAATGTTGTTGTGTTCTTGGAGTCAAGAAATCTCTAACTGAAGAGATTAAATGACTTCGTAAGTTACAAAATAGGTTAAGCCAATACATATCAATCTTTAACTTAGAGTGTATGGTGTTTTCTCAGTGGAATACTGTAACTGGAGTAGAGTCATTACAGAATAGACAGAGGCCATTCGGTCCATCGAGGCTATGTTGGCTCTCCGTACAGCAGCCCAATCAATCCCATCCGCCTGCTCTATCATCAGTCGTTCTGCAAGTTTATTTCCCTCAAATGGCTAATTTCCTTCCAAAATCATTCATCGTCTCTACTTTCACCCGTCTTGCAGGCAGCAACTTCCATTACCACTCAATGTGTAAAGAAGTTGCTTCCTCATATCCCTCTGTATCTTTTGCCCAAAATGTCAAATTTATGGTAGGTTTGAAGTTGATGCAGAACTGTGAGGTGAAAGAACATTAAGACAGTAATATTCCCTCCTGATATAGAGGGTCCCACAGAACAGTAAATTTAGCTCCTCCTTGGTCCTTTGCCAATTACGCTCAATCTGTGTCCTTTGGTTACTAATCCACCTGCAGGTGAGAAAGAGGCTCAGAGTACATCAGAGAGGAACGTATGCCTCCCTTTATAAATCATTGCTTAGGCCTCATCTGGAATATTGTGTTCAATTCACAGCATTTAGGAAGGGTGGGCCGATTGGCCTAATTTCTGCTCCTATGTCTTATGGGTGTCAAGGCCTTGGAGAGGGTATAGAAAAGATTTATTCGAATGGTAGCAAGGACTTCAGTTATGTGAAGAGACTGGAGAAGCTGGGATGTTCTTTGAAAAGCAGAGAAGGTTAAGAGATTTGATAGTGGTGTTTAAAATCATGAAAGGTTTTAATCGAGTAAAGGAGAAACTCTTTCCAGTGGTTGGAGGTAAACAGAGGACACAGAATTAAGGTGATTGGCAAAAGAAATATGTTTTACGTGAATTGTTGTGATCTGGAATGTACTGCCGGAAAAGATAGTGGTTTTCCAAAGAAAAATGGGTAAAAACTTGAAAGGAAAATTTTTTTACAGGGCCATGGGGAAAGAGCAGGGAAGTGAGATTACTTTGATAGCTCGAGCAAAGAGTTAGCACAGACATCACAGGATTGTTATGGTGCAGGAGACCATTTGGCCCATTGTGTCTGTACCGGCTCTCCGAATGAGCAACTCACCTCGTTCCATTTCGCCACCTTCTCCCCGTAACCCTGCACATTCTTCCTTTTCAGATAACAACCTAATTCCATTTTGAATGCTTCAGTTGAACCTGCCTCCACCACACACTCAGGCAATGCATTCCAGACCCTAAACACTTGCTGTGTTTATATCACTATTGCTTAATTTACTAATCACTTTAAATCCATGCCCCCTCGTTCTTGATCCTTTCATGAGGGGAACAGTTTCTCCCTATCTACTCTGTCCAGACCCCCCATGATTTTGACACCTTTATCGAAGCTCCTCTCAGCCTTCTTGTCTCTAAGGAAAACAGTCCCAATTACTCCAATTCCAATTTATCTTCACAACTGAAGTTCCTCATCCCAGGAACCGTTCTCATGAATCTTTTCTGCACTTTTTCCGTAATGCCTTCACATCCTTCCCAAAGTGCGGTGCCCAGAACTGGACACAATACTCCAGCTGAGGTCTAACTAGTGTTTTATACAAGTTCAACATAACCTCCTTGCACTTGTACTCTATGCCCTTATTTATAAAGCCCAGGATACTGTTTGCTTTACTAACTGCTCTCTCAACCTGTCCTGCCACCTTCAATGACTAATTCACATTTAAGCTCAGGTCCCTCTGCTCTTGCACCCTCTTTAGAGTTGTATCCTTTATTTTATATTATCTTTCCATGTTCTTCCTACCAAAGTGAATCATTTCTCTGCATTGAACTTCATCTGCCACCTGTCCACCCATTCCACCAACTTGTCTATGTCCTTTTGAAGTTCTACACTATCCACCTCACAGTTCACAATGCTTCAAAGTTTTGTATCATCCGCAGACTTTGAAATTGTGCCCTGGACACCGAGGTCTAGGTCATTAGATAGCAAGGGTCCATGATAGAGCTAATGGCTCCCTCTGTGCTGTCTTTGATAACAAGGCAACATTCATGAATTTCTTCCTTCTAATTGTAAAGTTTGTTGATATTTTTATTCTCTCTGCTGTAATTCGATTCAAGATCAGCGACACTCCCCCATGTGACCTCTCATCCGCCCTAACATAAGAAGGGTGTGCCCATTATGTACCAATTCTGTAGGATTTTGCAAGTGGTTTCATGGAAGCTTCGGGGAATTTGCTCGGTGAATTGGGTATTAATTCATTTCCTGATGGTGTAATTGGCAGTTTCAGAATGACTGGTTTCTCCACCCATCGCGGGAACATTTCCCGCTACTTCTCGTTATCAGTGCCAGATCTCCAGGGTTACCCTTGGAGACCCCAGCAACCTAGCAGAAACACAATTGGTGCTTTTCATTGAACGCTTTAGTGTATTATAATTATAAAATAGAGATGGTTTGGAAAGGAGACGGATTGTGACGGGGGTGGGGGGAACGATGAAAATTTGGGAATATAGCTAACTGGAGTCGGTAACTCTGACAGTTAAAACCCACAGGAGTAAATTAGGAAATACACATCGAGAGAAGAAAGTGTTAAGGTCGGCAAGAGTACAAGAGAAGACAAAATAAATTGGGTCATTCAGATCAACGGGGAGGGGAGAATAAATTTATATAGCGCCTTTTACATCCTCAGCTTTCTAACCAGTGAAATACTGCGGTATCCCTATGTGTGACATTCTGGATCGGTCAGTAAGGCTGCGTCCAGAACATTTTAAAATTTGAAACAAAACGAAAATAAAATATCTACCCCCGCCCCCGCCCCCCCCCTAAACCATGTGGAGATGGTGAGGGATTATAATGCGCTACCTAACAGCGCTCTGGGAGCATCTTCAACACGGACTACTCGGCTCTACTAGAGGACCCTGCATCTCAAGCAGCGACAAGGGAGCGGTAATAAATGTTGCCCTTAAGGAGCATTTCCATGGGTAGCCTCGACATTTTTCAGTTAAAATTGGGGCTGATTTGCGACTCCACATCCTCAAGTTTGCCCGAAAGCGAGTTCCAGAGCTCATGATGGTTTTTTTTTTCAAAAGTGTTATAATTTCTTCACCTAAACACTGAGCAGCAGATGAGGTTTGGAGTTTGCATCATTTGAGAAATACTGGAATGTTTCAATGGAACTGCAAAAATTAATTTTAATGAATAGAGCAACATAAATCACTCCACCGATTGAAAAGCTGCTTCTTCCCACTCCGCCCCCCCCCCCTTCCCTTTCCTTTCTGAAGAGCTACCGTATCCCTGCCCAATCGGTCGTTGCCACTTTAAACTATCACGGAATTGGAGGGTTTTATCTTGAGTCACAGCTGCTAAACGCTGACTCATCGCCCGCTTGCTCGGTTCCTTGTTCGGAGGTTCATTCACTTTTAAATGCTGTTCCCGCACCTTGGAGATGTGACTGACGGTCAGTGAGTGGTTCATTTATTCTTCCAGTCTCCATTTATATTGTGCTAGACTGAGATCTGTCAATCCTCTCTGTTCAAGGGAGCCAGGCTTCGATGTGAAACTGCTAACTCTCTCCACGTGTCTCTGATAGTCCCACTGGCGGTCCTGTGTAACTGGGCTCTTTCTGTGTATTTGTGTGTGTTGGGGTCTTTGAAGAACGGTCCCCATGGTTACAATGCCAGTTATGCAATCCCTGAGTTTATGTAACTGCCATAATGAACTGAATTATCGTTAGCTTCAGCGGACAAGTAAAATGGCAGAAATGTAATTGTTAAACTGCACGTTTAAAAATTAATCCGTGATTATATTAAATTCCTTTCAGACTGTTGTTTGAATTGGACAGGAGAGAATGATATGAAAGTCTAGTTGTACCAGAAGGAGAACTAGATGGGCCGTGATCTTTTTTTATTAATTGCCTCGGTTCCTGGTTACAGATGCAGTGCTGCATTAGAAAAATCATTTAAACCGAATCAGTGTTTCTTTTCTTTTAAATAAAAAAGGCAACATACAGTATAAGAGACGCCTCCCGTTTCACAATAAGTACGAATCAAATAAGACTCTCAAACGGGTGGTGGAGGTGGTGGTGGGGGTACGCGAAGTATAATACCAGCAGCTTGTTGCTTTGGCCTGTGGCTATAGCTCCTTGTTGGGAACAACTCGGTATTAAAGGACGACTCTGTATCGGTTTGTGTTTGTATCCGTTCATTTCATGTCACTGCGTTCTATTCACTCCAAAGGAAACCGCACTCCTGTCATTCATGAGAAGGGGGTGTGGCTGGGGGGGGGGGGGGCTTGACTGGTGTTTCCATTGTCCAATTAGTGAACGAGACGCCGGAGCACCTGCTGACCAAAATCCAATCGGAAGCGAGAGGTGGGGGAGAAAAACCAATCGGGAGCGAGAGCTGGGCAGGTCGGCATCACAAGGTTATTTCAGCAAGCACTGTTTCTTATTGCATAGGGGAGAGGGGGGTGGGTGTTGATGGCAGCAACATTATGACAAACAGGCGGATTTGTGACAATGTTGGGAATGCATCCACATTATAAATAAATGCAAAACGATATAAAGCTTTCTTTTTGAGGCAAATGAAGAAGATATCTTGGACAAGTCACACTGTCAGTGAAGAGGTACTAGTAAAATCTGAGACCAAAAGAACTCTGCTGACCAAGATCAGGAAGAGACATTCGGAATTTCTTGGGAACATAATAAATGGTGATTTAGAAAGTCTGATGCTGATGGGAAAGATCGATGGTAAAAGAGATTGGGGTAGACAAAGAATGATTTTTTTTTTAAGAGTCTTGCCATCTGTTATGGCAGGCAGATGGTAAAAGCCAAGTTGCTCAAAACCCAAAGGGAAGCTTGAAATAACTGCCACAACTGTTTTGCAATTTCTATATATTTTGAGATGCAGGCTTTGAATTCAGTAAATGAAGGCCACCAAGTCTTATAATTCTTAACAAAAACTAAATTAAATCTCCCAGTTACACTTTTGTTAAGGCAACAGTAAGACAGATTTTAAAAGACCCAGGCAAAGAAACACGATACCCTGAACAATCCAATTCAAAGTGATAAAAACAAAAATATAATTCAAATATACAATTCAAAGTGAGTTCTCTTAACTTCAGTTCTTTGTAGATAGTAGCTTGTGGCTTAGATGCTGGAGGCTTTTCACACTTGTTAGATCTTAGAATTTCTTCCCTTACACACAGCCTTCTCTCCTTTATCCATTTTTCTAATTTGAATGCAAATTCCCATTATTTCACTATGGTTTTGGACTTTACCTCTCTAATAATATCTATCATAGCACCAATTTTACCAGTAATCTTTGGGATAAATAAACACACTGTTTCTTAACTTCTTCTGGCTAGGTGTAATATTTCACCCCTACTTTGAAATCAATCAAGTCTGGCTTATTTAAAAATGCAAATGTTCCCCTTACACCTATGTTTACCTACTTAATATTTCAAACCTAGCTTATCTTCTGTTACATCAAAGCCTTCAGACCAGCTGCCTAAAAGCAATTAAGTTCTGCCCCCCAGCCCCTCTACACACACGCATATACGCCTTAATCTATTTTACAGTAAATTCCAATAACATTATGAAAATTATATCTTCCTGACACATCCAGTTCAGAAGCAGAGCTAATTTAAATTAAAACACCCCAACATGGCGGAGAAGCTGGTGACTTAAATTAACAGCATCAGTAATGGCAGAGGCAGATGGCACATGATAGAAATAGAGAAATAAACATGACAGAGTGACTTTATACAGCTGACCTCATTTGTATAAATCCTTTAATGGCACAGAGGGTCATGCCACCCACCCCTCACCTTTCCTCCTCCCAACACCTTCACAAATAGCCAGCGGTGTTGAATCAAAGAATACGTGTACCCTGACTAAGCCTATCCATCTGTCAGAGAAACACATGACCATGAATATAAAACTCCAAGTAGAAGGAAGATCATGATAATACCTTCAGCTATTTTATTATCCTGGAAAGAATGCATTGAACAAGAGAGTCAACCTAGGACCCAATTGTTACAGCCATGCTGTAGACCCACTGACTGACTCCCTCCACTCCTTTCTCCTCAAAGGTCAGGTGGTACACACACTCTCCAATGATGGCACCAATTTAATCAAGAAAAAATTACCTTTCTTAAAATGTGCTAGCAGCTTCCAATTGACATGGGAAGGGTCCACACAAGGGTAAGGATGATAATTGAAAGGAAGGTTCATTCTAACTCGGAGCATGCAAAGCCAAACTTGCAGATTTCCCTGTCCCACCTCGGGTTTTAATCCTCTCTGAAGAGAAATTATAACTCCTACAATTTATTTAATAGTTGAGAGCAGTGAGTGATTTTTGAACATGCAAGCAAATAGGGCTGAATGAAAAAAAAACTTAGAGATTTAAAAACTGCTTTAAAAGCCTGTGAAGTGCAGAGGCATGTGTTTAACTACATGCAAATTGTGCCCAACAGTAAAAACCAGAATTATCTGTGAATGCTGTGCCTGAATTGAGTGTACGTTACCAAGGAGAGATATACTTGCACTGGGGGAGGTTCACTAAGTTGATTGAAGGGATGAGGGCTTATGTTATGACAAAAGGTTGAATAGGTTGGGTCTCTACTTATTGGAGTTTTGCAGAATGAGAGGCTAATTGAAACTTTTAGGAGCCAGAGGAGTCTTGATAGGGGGTGGATGTGGAAAGGATGTTTCGTCTTTTGGGAAAATCTAGAACTAGGGGTTACTGTTTAAAAATAATAGGTCGCTCATTTAAGACAGAGATGAAGAGAATTTTTTTCTGAGAGTAGTGAGTCTTTGGAACTTTTTCCCTCAAAAGGCGGTAGAAGCAGAGTCTTTGAATATTTTAAAGGCAGAGCCACATGGATTCTTGATTAACAAGGGGGTGAAAGGTTAATGGGGGTAGGCAGCAATATGGGGTTGAGGCTATATTCAGATCAGCCATGATCTCATTGAATGGCAGAGCAGGCTCGAGGGGCTGAGTGGCCTACTCCTGCTCCTAATTTGTATGTTTGTATCTGATCTATATAAGATTCTGGAGTGGTGGGCTTGACAGGGTAGATGCTGACAGGATGTTTCTCCTTGTGGGGAAATCCAGAACTATGGAGCACAGTTTCAGAATAAGGGGTCTCCCATTTGAAGACCAAGATGAGGAGGGATTTCTTCTCTCAAAAGGCCGTTAATCTTTGGAATTCTCTGCCCCAGAGAGAAGTGGAGGCTGGGTCATTGAGTATATTTCAAGGTTGAGTTAGGCAGATTTTTGCCTATAATGGAGTCGAGGATTATGGGGTGGGGGGGGGGTGTGGAGTTGAGGCTGGGATCAGATTTTATTGAACGGCGGAGCAGGCTCGAGGCACAGGATGGTCTTACTTCTCTTCTGTCCTATCTCTTATTATACCGCTGAGATGATTGCACTCATCTCATTATGCAAGGCTGTGGGAAGGGGGTGGTACATGCCAAATGGCAGACCCCCTGAAATCTTATAGACCCCCAAACTGGGAACTCCTGGTGCAATAATAGGTGTATCTTTTGATATTTGTGTGGTTATGTATGTATTCTGTGTAGGTAAGGGTAAGCTGTATCTGTATGTGTCCAGGGTTAGTCAAAGGCGAGGTTGTTGGAGTCAGATTGTGTGTAGGAAGTAAGGGATAAAAGAGCAGATGTGTTTATCTTGTATTTTATAATGAGGTCTTAGGGTTAGTTTAATTTACATGCAAACAGAGTCGATTTGAGATAAAAGCAAAAAGCATTTGGGGATAAGTTTTGAAATTGACTAGTAGCTGTTGCAGTTCAAAGGAGTCTCGAAGGTAAGAACGAGCATTTGCATCTTACAGCAGACTCGTGATTAAACTGGAACAGGCAGTTTATTGATCCAAAAATAGTGGTGAAGTAGGAACAGGAGAGGTTTTAATATTTGGGTCCCGCTGAAGGCCAATCCCTGTGTGTGGAATGTGCTGGAAAAGCTGTGAAAGCCTTTTTTAATTGAAGAAAAGCAACTTGAGTTTTGGCCAGCAGAATAGTTGCCCTGAGAAATAGTTTTTTTTAAAAAAACTTCTGTTGGAAAAACCACATCAGTGTGGAGTTGTTCTGGGAAGTTGTGGATTGTACTTCCGTTAAAGTGAAAGTCATTTCTCGGTTTGGATAATGTTTCCTGGATTTTATGGTCAAGAATTTATAAGGGCTGTTGCCAAAAAGATAGTTTTATTGCATAGTTTTGATAACGCATTTTGGGGGTTTTGTAAGATTTTTCTAACTGTATCGTTTATCTTTATTTTTTTCCTGTCTTTTAATAAACATTTCCAATTCTTCAAATTTTAAAAGTTATCACTGGAGCCCGGTGCTTTTATGTTCAGTAACTTTCTCTCGTTTTTACAATACAAAAATAGATTATGGTCAGATGAGGTGGATTTCAACCTGAGATTGCTCAGCATTAACATCAGCTGTGGTCATAACACTGGTCTGAAGGCAGTATGAATGGGAATAGCAGAATCATCACCAACAGCTACCGCCTGGGGGCAGAGGTTGTGATCTGAAATTGTTGAACGCAATGTTGAGTCTGTAAGATATATTGTAAAATGTCTAATTGAACGATGAGGTGCTGTTCCTTGAGCTTATGTGGGGCTTCATTGGAACTGTGTAACGGGCTGAGGACAGGGAGGTCAGAGTGGGAGTGAAAAAGACAGGCCCGGCCTGATGTGTATTTCCGGCATTTTCTGGTTTAATTCCAGATTTCCAGCATCCATGGTATCTTGTATTGATGTGAACCGGTTAGATTTTTACAATCCAACAGCTTCATGGTCACTCTTAGTGATAACCATCTTTTTATCCACATGGTTTCAAACTGAATATACAATCTCAAAGTGCCTATGCTGGGATTTGAACTCGTGCTCTCTGGATTATTATTCCAGTGATATAACCATACATGACTGTATCCTTCTGTACCCCATTTTGTGAAAATAGGGAATGAATTTAAAAATCTGGGAAATTTTGGGACATTAACTTTTGTCACTAGCACATACCACCTGTGTAATTTTTTGTAAGAGTGTCGTGTTAACTTCAATGCAGAAATAGCCAGTAACTGAGGATGTGGCTGAGAGGAGTCACCAAATCTGACAGTTGGATAAACATCAATGGCGATACAGTAGCAGTTGGGAACATTACTGAGTCTGAGAGATAGATCAACATCGGTAAAGGTATGGTTGTTAATGGCTGAGAGGCATTACTGAGTATGACAGCCTGATGGAAATGGTTTAATGTGCTCATCCCTAATTGCCCTCATGAAGATGGTGGTGAGCTGCCTTCTTGAACCGCTGCAGCCCATGTGGTGTAGGTACACCCACAGTGCCGTTAGGGAGGGAGTTCCAGGATTTTGACCCAGCGATAGTGAAGGAACAGCGATATATTTCCAAGTCAGGATGCTGAATGTCTTGGCGGGGAACTTCCAGGTGGTGGTGGTGGTGTTCCCACGTGCCTGCTGTCCTTGTCCTTCTAGATGGTATTTGGTACATGTTATGTCTCAAATGAACATTACCCCAAAATGTTAAAATGACCAGGAAGTCTGTTTTTGATGTTCCTTGAGAGATAAATATTGGCCAGAACAAAAAGGGAGAACTCCTTTGCTCCTCTTCTAATGGTGCCATGGGATCTTTTACATTAACCTGAGAGGACAGATAGGGCCTCTGTGGTAATTATAGTTTTGGGAAATGTAGGACTGTAGCTTTAAGAATAATCCTGTGTTGTAAGATCACATGACCTGTGTAAACCAATGTGTTAACAGTGCGGGGAACCCCTGCAGGGGAGTTTTTCTTTAGTTGTGGCGTTTGATGTACACGTGCAGTTGCTGCTGTTATCTTGTAACTGAAGTTAACTGTTTCCGCTAAGAAAAGATGTCAGAAGATGAACTCAATAACAAACTAGCGATGAGGATAAATCAGATTCAGCGATGTACCTCATCCAGCGATTGTAAATATCTAAGTTCATTAAAAATAAATGAAGATATCCTCATCCCAAATGCCACAGTTTGGCAGAATCAACCCTTTGAGCCAACCGCAGATGATTGGTCTCAATATATAGAATGTCTTGCGTTCTTCTAGCAAGCAAACAAAATCACGGGGGAGGAAAGGAGGAGAGCGATTCTCCTGTCTATTTGTGGGAGTAAGATCTACAGTTTAATTCGAAGCTTGATGGCCCCCAGCACCCCAGATTCGAAGACTTTCACTGAATTAGGAGACCTCATCAAGGAACATATTCAACCCAAGCCCTCAGTCACAATGCAGAGGTTCAGGTTCAATTCACGGAATAGATCCCCGGGGGAGACAATTGCTACTTACATGGCAAAATTAAAACAACTAACAGAATATTGTGATTTCGGTGAAACCCTGAATGACATGTCTGAGATTGTTTAGTATGTGGTGTGCAGGAAGACACTATTCAGCAAAGATTGCTTGTTGAAGTGAATCCTGATTTTAAGAAAGCGTTAGAGATAGTGCTGGTTCAAAGAGCGCAAAACCGTTCTCCTAGTCAGGCGGGAACAGTCAGTCAAAAGTGGGGTGAAAAGCCAGGACTCCGCTGCAAAGCGCCAACCAAAAAATGAGAGGAAACAGCTTAGCAACTAAACTGTTTCCAGATCGATGAAAGTTATTTTTCAATCAGTCTTCTGGCGGTTGGCAATTTAAAAATGTAGAATGTTATTTTCGTCACAGAAATGGACACATAAGGAGATGGTGCAAAGCGAGATATAAACAGGCCTCCAAACAACAAACAAACAGTCCCATGAAGTCTATCATGCAGAAGAACCAGAAACAACCAATTCTGACATTTATTCATTATGCAACGTAAAAGTTGGGGAGACAGAGCCAATATTTGCTACTGTGAAAGTGAATGGTAAACCCTTAAAAATGGAAGTAGACATGGGTGCTTCTGACACTGTAATAGGTGAATGCACTTTCAGATAGTTAAATAAAGCTGATCAACAATTAAATTTGGAACAAACACCTGCCAAGTTGAAAATGTACACAGGCGAGGAAATCCAAGTAAAAGATATCACCAGAGTAACAGTTCATCATAGACACTGAACAACACATCTACCAGTGATGGTATTAGAAGGTAGAAGACCAAGCCTTCTAGGTCGAAACTGGTTAAGGAAAATTAACCTTGATTGGCCAGTGAGGTTTCAAAAGCAAGCTGTCTTGAAACAGGAACAAGGTCAGGTACTCCAGAAAGAGCTTAGAGAGTCCAAGGACCACAACAGGATGAAGAAGGAGTGCGTAAGGATTCAACAACCTGAAGAAATGAAGACTGTCTTAAACAATGACATGGAGGAACAGCAGAAGAAACTCAGGGAGACTCTGCTGAATTATAGAATTCAAGATGAAGTGAGTGAGCTTCGCAAAGAAAAGGAAAACCCATTGAACGACCTTCCCACGCTGCAAGATTTCCTCGGGTCAAAGTTTTGTGCCGCTGAAAAAGTATGAAGAGAAACAGGAAGAATTTTAACACCGCTCTGAATAAACTGGAGAACCAGTTAGCAGAGAAGATGCAGCAATGTTCAAGTTTCCAGGAGGAAGGCAACAGATAGAAGAAGGAGACAGAAGAGCTGAAGAATCAGCTGAATGAGGCTAAAGAGGTTTTAAAAGCAAAAGCTGTAGAACTTTCCAAAGTAGATAATGAAGTCATGGGCAGCTCGACTACTGAACTAAGACAAGTTGAGAATGCATTTGAGAGAAGTCTGGCCGACAGTGAAGTCAAAAAGAAGGCCAAGGTTAAATCCTGTGGTAGAAAGAAGACACATGGAAAGAGGATGCAGAATTACTGATAAGGCACTGACTTTTTAAAAAAAAATCTTATTGTGTGGGATTCAGCGTTGCTCAAGATCTTGATTTTGTGGATCATTCTAGAACTCTGGATCAGAGGCAACCCATGACTCTGCCATTTGTTCACTTGCAACTACCAGAATTACTATATATGAACGCTGGTCAAACGCAAGTCAAACCAGCAATACAAGTGCCAGTTTGCACCACTTGCTTACCCAGAAGTTCCGAATATGCCCCTATCTTTTCATATAGGCACCGTCTTCAGACAAGACTGAGCCGAATACTTCCCAATTTTGAGGGGAAGGTTGACCAAAGTCAAGGGAACCAAAAAGCGTCCCATGATTTGCATAGCCATGAGTGATAATTTACTGTTGGAGAAGCAGTATATGTAAAGAACTTTGGTGGAGGATCGACGTGGTTACCTGGTAAAGTGAGCTCTGTAACCAGACCATTGTCATACTGCATGGAAGTGGAGCACCAGATCATTTAAGAAAAAGAGAGGGACCCCAACAAAATGATGATCCACCTGTAACCATTACTGAACCAGTGGTTCCTGTTGAAGTTGCTCAGCCAAGGACAGACATGCCTGATGTCTCTGTCAGAGTGGAAGACACTGAATTGCCTGTGCCTAATGAGGTACCTGATGTTAATGCGGTTCCAGAGAAAGTGTTTCCTGGAAAAGAATCTGAAGCCATGGAGATACAATGTTCCACACGGATCAGGAAATCACCTGAAAGACTGAACTTGTAATTTCATGACCTGTGTAAATATTGTAATATCATGAGATGAATATCCTTGTAAATACAAAGTGTACAGAAAAGTTAAAGGGGGAGGAATGTAGTAATTATAGTTTTGGGAAACGTAGGACTGTAGCTTTAAGAATAATCCTGTGTTGTAAGATTACATGACCTGTGACATTGACACTATGACATCATATCTCCCTATATAGCACTACGATGGAGCAAGTTATTTCCCTTTCCTACGGAAGTAGTGGATAGATTAAAGGTGTTGATAGTTTATCTCTTACTACACTATTTCCTCTGCGGGGAGTTCAGAACAAGTGGAAAGAATCTGCTGGGCTGTCCAAGAGTGATGTCAGGAGCACTTCTCCACACATAAGTAATCTGGAATTCTACCTCCCCAAAGAGCTGTTAAGGCTACATTGATTTAAAATTTCAAAATGGAGATTGGTAGATATTAGTTAGGTAAAGAATCATAGAAGCATCGAAACTTGCTGCACAGCAGGAGGCCATGCAGCCCATCGAGCCTGTGCTGGCTCTTTGAAAGAGCAGTGATGGATAGTCCCACATCCATGCATTGTCTGAAACCCTGTATCTCCTCATCATCAAGTACCCATCTAACTGCCTTTTAAAATTACTCTTCTCCGTCTTTTCAGGTAAAACGTTCCAGATCTCGCCAACTTCTGAGTGAAAATATTTCACCTCACCTCCTCTCTAGATCTTTTGTCAATAATTTTGAATCCATGACACCCATAAGCCACTCATCAGAGAGAATATTTTTTCCCTATTTACCCTCTCAGCATCTTGAAAATCTCTTAAGTCACCTCCTTTGTTCCAAGGGGAACAGTCCTAGCTTCTAAGTTCTCTTCATAACTGAAGTCTGTCATCCTTGGACACGCCTTTTGCAGAGGAGTTTCACTAGGATATTAAGGGGTCAAGAAAGCAAGGCAGGTAAATGGAGTTAATATCCAGATGAACCATGATATAATTGAATAATGGAACAGTCATGAAGGACTAAATGGCGTCTTCATGTTTCTGTGGTGTTAATAATAGAACACTTATAATGCATGACAGGAATGAGCAATTTCCTTTTACTAACGTTTCCAAAAAAAATTAAATGAATCACTGAAATATTAACCAATATCTTGTGCTCTGAAAAATAGAGGCACACAGAGAATGCATCAGCTGTTAAGGGGAGTTCAGTGTGGGCTTTTGAGGCGGGGCCACAAGCAGCAGGTGAATGGCTCTTGGACCTGGCTGAGGGGGAACCTCCAGGAGGGAATGGGCATGGGCCCTCAACAAGATAACAGTGCATATTGTTGTAAGTCTGTAACGTGAAGGGTAGCAGAACTAACTTGGATTTTACTGTTGCAGATGGTGGGGAGAATTTAGATATAGAATCATAGAAAGTTTACGGCACAGAGAGAGGCCACTTGGCCCATCGTGTCTGCGCTGGCCAGAAAAATGAGCTACTCCACTTAATCCCACTTTCCAGCATTTGGTCTGGGGCCCTACAGGTTACAGCACTGGAGGTGCAAATCCCGGCACCTTTTAAATGAGTTGAGTGTTCCTGCCTCTTCTATCCTTTCAGGCAGTGAGTTCCAGACCCCCACAACCCTCTGGGTGAAGACATTTTTCCTCTTCTCCCCTCTAATCTTTCCACCAATCACTTTAAACCTATGTGGCCCCCCCCCCCCCCCCCCCCCCCCCCGTCCCTCCCTCCCTCCTTCCCTCCCTCCCTCCCACAGTCACTGACCTCTAGGCCCTTCCCATCCACTATCCAGGCCCCTCACAATTTTGTACATCCCAGTCAAGTCTCCCCTCAACCCCCCCTGTTCCAAGGAGAACAGCCCCAGCCGATCCAATCTTATTTATTAACCTGCGGTGACCAGCGCCAAGTCCAGCAGTCTCGGTCTGTGGTAGATGTCCTATTGTACAAGAGCTCGCTCTGAGACATGCTAGCCTTGCAGGCAGAGGCAGTGAAAGAGGGTGTTCCTTTCACCCAGTCTGCTCTAACTGCGCCCGCTGCAGTTTTCAAGGTTCTTTTTTTCATGGAAATATTATGAATTGTGCTACATTTGTATCAGGACATTGTGGTGTGTGCGTGAGAGTGCTGCTGACGATATCTATCCTTGGAACGACGGCTTATCCATGTTGCTGGTACAGTGAGTGCGTCTGGTTTGGCCCCCACAGTCGGGAGGGCTGAGGAAGGTTGAATTTCCCTGGCACCTCAGTTCAGGGGCACACTGCTCTGCTGTGTGGGTGTCTCTGATGTTTGACCATCTGACATCTGACTCCAGTAGCTGTGGCTTGAGGAAAGACTGTAACTGATGAGAGGGTTTTATTTGGGGTGAGGCAGATTCTCTCTCTCTCTCTCTCTTAACTGGCACAGATTAGTTTATTAATCTGGGAACTATCGAGCTGCGATCGGCTGATGAGGACAGATCTCGGTGGTAGGCTTGTCAGTCAAGGAGAAAGGTTACAGTACTGTAGGTGATACAAAGTTTCAGTCTTCAGAACTTGAGCATTTGAGAGGCAGGCAGATGGATTTTTTTAGCTAGCCTTCATAAAATAAAACAACTTGCTCCTTTCAATGATTTTGGATAATTCGCAAAAGAACCTGGGGCAAGATGAGGAGAATTTTTTTTGTTTTACACCGGGAGGAGTTGTGATCTGAATGAGCAGTGAAGGCAAATAAAACAGTAACATTCAAAAGGAAATTAATCAGGAAGATTTGGCAGGGCTGTTCAGGAAGAACAGCAGCAGTGTGTTCCATCGATAGCTCCTCCAAAGAGCCAGCATAGACACGATGGACCGAATAGCCTCCTGTTCTGTAAAATTCTATGATTCTTTCAGGAGAGGCAAATTGACGGCAAGTGAGAGCTATTTAGCTACAAAAATTGGAGGGGAAATATTAGAGAATATGACAAAATATATGAACTGTTTAAAATTTAAATGGAGAGAAACTAAGAGGAAGGAAATGGTACAACTGAGTAAAGTGATCTGTTTTATCACCTTCTAAGATTGTTTTCCATTTAGTTACGATGTAGAAATGGATTTTGTTTTTGCTGGAATTGTAGAAATATTTGGTTGTATCGAAGTGAGAGAGCTGAAAACAGACAACAACACTGTCAGCTGGGCAAGAGGAGTTTCGTCAAACCTGACCACAACTGATAGGTTAGAACTGATAGGTTAAAAAGTCAGCTCCTGATCCTGATTGCTATCAAATGACCCCCCCCCACCCCCCAACTTACCGGAGCGATTGATCAGTCTTCCTTTTGTGTGTCAGTTTGTGAGTGCACGTGCAAGAGTGATTCCCTGCCTGGCGGGGGGGGGGCCTTGAAGGTTGGGTTTTATGGTCAGGGCTGTAAATCCCATTATTAATGGGGCCTCTGTGACCTGACTTAGCAGCCGTAAACAGTAACGTTTTCACGTTCTGTTGAAGCTAACAGTGGAAGTTATCCAGCAATTTCTGGCCTTTGTCTCATAGAACAGGGCAGTGGTGAGGGGGGGTGGGGGTGGGGGTGGGGGTGGGGGGGGGGGGGGGGGGGGGGGGGGGGGGGGAGGGGGGGGGGTTGGTGGTGGTGGGTGGGGTGGTACAAGGCATTAAGCCATAATGTTGGGACAGAATTAAAGGTGCCTCACCCTACATTGACCATGTTCCACCCGACCTAGGGAATGCTTCATGCTGTTGCTGGACACCCCAAATAGAAAAGTGATCAACGCGTAGAGCTAACAATCGTGATAACCTCGTTTACTTTCTTCTCTTTTACTGTAGGGCTGCTGAGGAACATGATGCTTTACTGAATTTGTATGTCTGCCTTTTGTTTTTAAAGGACGATCGAGGCTTCACGTTCAGTAACTGGGTGGACACCGCTGAAGACCGTCGTGTAACAGCTGACTGCAGGCGTTTACCATGGCGCTGATAAACCACGTGCTGGCTGCTGTTTTTGGAATGGGGTCATGGATAGCTATCAATGGCCTCTGGGTAGAACTACCTCTCATTGTGCCAGAGATCCCAGAAGGCTGGTACCTCCCTTCCTACCTCACCATCATCATCCAGTTCGCCAACGTGGGCCCTTTGTTTGTCACCCTCATGCACAAGTTCTCGCCCAGGAAGCTGAATGAGTCAGGTGTGATCTATGGCATTGTGTGTTTAGGCATCGTGGCCTGCTTTCTCCTGCCTTTCTTCTGGAAAGTGACAAGCGTGTTTGCTGGTGGGCTGCACAGCACAGCTCTGCTGGTCTTGGCCTTTTTCCTCTCGCTGGTGGACTGCACATCTTCCGTGACCTTCCTGCCCTTCATGACCCACCTGCAGCCCAAGTACCTGACCAGTTATTTCATTGGGGAGGGCCTCAGTGGGCTGGTCCCGGGCCTTGTCGCATTAGGCCAAGGTGTCGGGGTCGTTAAGTGCGTCAACGCAACCACAAACGCGACCGGCAGCGTGCCTTGGAACTCGACTGAGGGTGACAGCACCAGCTACAGTATTGTAGCCCACTACCAGCCAGCCAACTTTCCCCCCGAGGTCTTCTTTTTCTTCCTCAGTGGTGTGATGGCCATGTGTTTGGTGGCATTCATTCTCCTCAACTGTCTCCCACAGTCCCATCACCAGCGAGCAACCAGCACATATGTTAAGCAGACAGAAACTGCCAACGAAGGGGCGGAGTTGAGTAAGACGGAGGTGGCAGAACAGAGGCCCATGATCAGCTCTCCGGACAGTCAGCAGGAAGCCAGGGTGAAAGCCATTTCCAGGACTGGGAAGCACTCCCGCTCTGAGATGGTACTGATCTTCCTCATCCTGGGGTGGGTAAATGCCCTGACCAATGCTGTCCTGCCCTCTGTTCAGTCCTACTCATGTCTGCCATATGGGAATTTGGCCTATCACTTATCTGCTGCCCTTGGAGCCATGGCCAACCCACTAGCATGCTTCATTGCCATGATCTACCCAAACCGGTAAGCTGCTGCTCTTGTTCATATCTGTACTGAAATGCAAGCAACAATAATGCCCATCCCGAAATGCTTGGGGCATGTATTAAGAGTCAAACGCTGGAGTCATGTGTAGACCAGGTAGGTAGGCAGGATCCCGCCCCCTGAAGGACCAATTTTTCCAGCAATATTTCACAGTCCCGTTCCTGGTGGTCAACCCACAAGTGACCAGATTTTATTGAATTTGGTTCCCCCGGGATTTCAGTTCCTGATCGAACGTTCAAAAATGGCGGTCAGGACAGCAGCTGCTGGTCCATCAGGGACCATCTGGCCCTGCATTCCTGATGCCCCTGGAGTATGCCTGACTAGAAACTTTTTACCCCACCCCAATATCACTATCCCCCCCACACACCACCCCCCCCAACACCCCCCAACCGCCTTGGGAGAGCCACAAAAAAAATCCAACAAAAGAGATCCAGGGCCACCTGAAAACCCATCTCTGACCCAGTGTGGGAGACCAGTCCGACATCACGTTAACCACGTGTACATAAAACGTACGTGGTTCAACAGTCAATTAGATGCCATCTCCGAAATGATGAAAGAACCAGAGGGGCAGAAGGGGAATTTTTTGTTTTAAACCCCGTGAGTTGTTATAATCCAGGATTAATCCTGTTCCTGCTGGCCTACTGGGAGTGCGATGTGGGGCACTTTGCCTTGTGGAGTCACCTGTCTGTCCCACTTGCCTTTCGGAGCCAGGTTTCCTGAGGTCTGGGAGACCCGGCGCAGCCGCTGTTCTGTTTAAATCGCGGGCTCATTCGACAGGTGACCAGTTTAAATATATTTAGGAAATGTCCTTTTGGGACATTCGCAGACCACTAAACCAGCCATTGTGAAAATGAAATTTTTTTGCTGATTTTAAAAATTTTTTTACCGCCCTGCCACCCCCACACCCACCCCCCAACCAATCGTGGGTGGGGGTTTCACATATGCTGTTTTGCTAATACAGCTTTGTTTCTGCCATGTTCATTTTGACAGTGTCACTTCCCCTCCATTAGGGGGCAGTGACACTCAACGTAAACCAAAGCTCATGTTCCCCACCCTGTGGCAGGGGAGCAGAACTGCAGGAAGTTCCAGTGCTCCTTTCGTCTTCGCTGGCTTGCATGGAGCTGCTTTGAGTAGTGTTAGTAATATGATGGTAACCATTCATCCCAATACCTGTGTCCAGATATGGAAACAAAATACTCTGCAACCAAATCAGACGGAGAGACTTCAAAATGTCTGTAATATTATGTCCCCTTGTTCTGAACTCCCTGACCAGAGTAAAATAGTTTCTTGGTATCTTCCCTATTGAATCCTTAATATTTCAAATACCCTGATTTGATCACCTCTCAATCTCCTACACTCAAGGGAATGCAAGCCTGTTCTTATGTATTAATCATCTAAGCCCTGGTGTCCTGGTATCCCAGTGGTATTATTGCCATAGAGGGAGTGCGACGAAGGTTCACCAGACTTGTTCCGGGGATGGCGGGACTGTCCTATGAAGAGAGTTTGGGGAAACTGGGCCTGAATTCTCTAGAGTTTTGAAGAATGAGAGGTGATTTCATTGAAACCTACAAAATACTTAAAGGAATAGACAGGGTAGATGCAGGTAAGATGTTTCCCCTGGTTGGGGAGTCTAGAACCAGGGGACACAAGTTCAAAATAAGGAGGAAGCCACTTAGGACCGAGATGAGGAGAAATGTTTTTACTCGAGGTATGTGAATCTTTGGAATTCCCTACCCCAGAGGGCTGTGGAAGCTCAGTCATTGAGTATGTTTAAGGTAGAGATTGATAGATTCTGATTAACAATAATGTAAAGGGTTATGGGGACAGTGTGTGTAACAGGAATTGAAATGTTCAATCAGCCATGATCTTATTGAATGGCGGAGCAGGCTCGATGGGCTGAATGGCCTTCTCCTGCTCCTACCTTCCTATGTTCCCATCATTCTGGTGAAACTGCCCTGCACCCACTCCAAGGCCAATATATCCTTCCTGAGTTGCAGTTACTCCAGCTGGGGCCTGACTGAGGCTCTGAACAATTGAAGCGTCACTCCCTCTCCATCGTTTCCTCTCTCCAACCCAAGCATCAGGTGGGCTGGAGGGGTGTTTAGACTGCAGCTGACTCCCGAACCCTGGGAGCTGGGCGGTGGTGGTTCAGTCCTGGTGGTTTTTGTGTTTAGTTTGGAATGCTGTGCTGGTCTTGCTGGCTTGCTTGCATGTTCTTTATTTCCTTTCCAGGTCGCTGAGGCTGATGGGGTTCCTGACGCTCGCTGGCACTGGCGTGGGATCCTATATCATGAGCATGGCTGCCCTGAGCCCATGCCCCTGGCTGGCTCAGACCCAGATTGGTAGCGCCCTCATTGTGAGTTTTCTTTTACAGCTTTGAAATTCTGAACCTCCTTGAATCTGAAACCTGTTTCAAAAGTAAGGTCTTGCACTTCAGTAGTGCCTTTAACCACCTCAGGACATCCCAAAGCACTGTACAACCAATTAGGTATCTTTTATTGAAGTGAAGTCACTTTATTTTTCTATCCCTTCGCAGGATGTGGGTGTTGCTGGCTGGGCCAGCCTTTATTGCCCATCCCTAGTTGCCCTTGAGAAGGTGGTGGTGAGCTGCCTTCTTGAACCGCTGCAGTCCATGTGGTGTAGGTACATCCACAGTGCTGTTAGGGAAGGAGTTGCAGGATTTTGACTCAGCGAAGTGAAGGAACGACGATATATTTCCAAGTCAGGCTGGTGTGTAGCTTGGAGGAGAACTCCACAGCAATATGGTTAACTCTTAATTACCCTCTTAAATGGCTTAGCAAAGCGCTCAGTTCAAGGGCAACAAAAGTTGGCCTTGCCAGCGACGCCCATATCCCATGATAGGTCAATGGGAAAAACACGATTATCTATCAATTTCCAGTCAAGACTGCATCCCTTGGACTTAGAGTGGAAATGAGGGCTGTAACAGAGGAATGAGCAGGGTAAGAGAGGAATGGTGTTAATGGGGACTTGGGGGGGTAAGGGCGCTGTTGAGTGCGTTAGTAGCTACAGAAATGTCACGGCGAAAGGAAGGCCAAAGCTAGAAATTTGAGATTTTGAAAATGCAGTTGTAAGTGAATTGTTTGGGGGGCAGGGGGGGTGGGGGCGGGGGGGGGGGGGGGGGGGGGTGGTGATAGTGTTTTTCCAGAGGAGGATACAGGAGGAGGTAGATTTGGGATGGAGAGAGTATAGGGCTGGGGAGTGATGCATGGAAGTGATCAGACATAGTCTTATCTGTGATTGAAAGAATGGGAGTAGTGAGACCATGTGAGATGGTAAGGTCAAAGGGGTGAGCATGAAATATGGGTTAGGGGGTTTACATGGAGGGAGAGAGATAGAGAGATTAAGGGAGGATGAGAAGGCAGTGAGCTCCGAGGAGAGAGAACATGATGCAGTTGAGATGGAGATTGAAATCACTGAGCATTGTTTGGTGGACAGGCCGAGACAGAAAAGAACCAGGATTCTAAATGAGAGGTGGGGTGTGGGGGGAACAAGGTGAGATGCTCAAAGGGGAGAAAGTGCCAGAAGAGTTGGGGACAGGTCAAACTGAGATCTGGCGATAACTGCCACACCATTGCTGTGGGATGGATAAGTGGTAGGAAGATGTAGCCAGGTGGGGAGGCTTCATTTGGGGGAAGGTATTATCACTCTCCTCAACCAGGTTTCTGTTGAGGTCATGATGTCGATGTAATCATCCACAATAAGTATATGGACGGCAAGGGACTTATTCACAAATGGATGGACGTTGTGAGTGGTGGTGTGGAAAGTGGTCACTGACCGGTGGCACAGTCCACAGGGTTAACAGTGGGAGGGGTGGGTTGGACAGGAAGGAGATTAGCTCTCAGCAGCTGTACTGGGAGCGGGGGCGGGGTGTGATGTTCAGTGAAAGAGCAGGATCAGAAATTGGGGTTGCTGGTGGTGTGGAGGCAGTGACGAGTGCCTCAATGAAACCATTAGAGGTTGCTAAGAGAGGCACAGAGGAGAACTATATCCAAGAGGGAGTTGAGTCTAGGATGGCAGCAGGAAACCCATCTGGTTCACTAATATCTTTCAGGGAAGGAAATCTGCTGTCCTTACCTGGCCTGGCCTACATGTGACTCCAGACCCCTAGCAATGTGGTTGGCTCTTAAATGCCCCCTTTACAAGGGCAATTAGGGATGGGCAATAAATTCTGGCCTAGCCAGCGACACCCACATCCCCTGAACGAATAAAAAAATTACCATATGATTGGGCTAAGAATTTTGGAGAGCAGCGTACCTGAAGGGGAAGAAATTAAAAGTGGCCATGCAAAAAGAAATAAAAATAAAATATAGAAAAAATTCAAAGTAAAAGAAATAAAAATAAATAAAACGACAACACCAGGGCAATTAAAAACAAAAATTCCCAGTTTCCTAAGCTTGCGTGTCCGCTCGGGATCTCCCCAGCTTACAGCTCGACTTGGAACAGCTTATATTTCACAGTTGCACATTTACTCGGTGACCTTGATCTTCAGGCTGCTCTTGGGGCCCAGTTGTCTGGCCGGCATCCTATCAGCTGAGCTCTTGGCGGTCGTTGGCACCGTGTCCCCCAGTGGGTGAGCTGAGGTGAGCCCAGTGCAAACGTAGGAACGCACAGTTTGGAAAGGCACAGGCTAATCAAGGACTAGTCAGCCTGGATTTGTTAAAGAGGAGGTTGTGTCTGACTAATTTGATTGAAATTTTTGAAGAGGTAAGGATGTTTGAGGTGTTTGGTGTCGTCCACATGGACATTAGCAAGGCTTTTCATAAGGACCCGTATCGCAGGCTGATCAGAAAAGTAGGAGCCCGTGGGAGCTAAGGGTAAGTGGCGAGTTAGATCCAAAAGTAGCTCAGTGACAGGAAGCAAAGAGTAATGGTCGATCGACGTTTCGTGACTGGAAGGTTGTTTCCATTGGGGTTCTGCTGGGCTCGATACTGGGCCCCCTAGGTATATAACAATGACTTATAATTAAATATAAGAGGCATAATTAAGAAGTTTGAGGATGATACAAAAATTGGCCTTGAAGTTAATAGCAAGGAAGAAAGCTGTAAACTGCGGGAAAATATCAATGGGCTGGTCAGGTGGTCAGAAAAGTGGCAACTGATATTCAGTTGGGAGAAGCGTGAGGTAATTCATTTGAGGAGGTCAAACAAGGCAAAAGGATACACAATAAATGTAGGATACTGAGGAGAATAGAGGGCAGAGGAGCCTCATCTGTGCATGTCCACAGATTTCTAAAGGTAGCAGGACAGATAGATAAGGTGGTTAAGAAGGCGCATGGGATACTTTTTATTATCCAAGGCTTAGAATATAACAGCAGGAAAATTATTCTAGATCTGTGTAAAATACTAGTTAGGCCACAGCTAGAGTAGTGTATGCGGACTGTTCACTACCACACAGGAAGGATGTGACCACATTAGAGAGGGGACAGAGGAGGTTTACGAGGACATTGCCAGGAATGGGAAATTTTAGCGATGAGGAAAGATTGGATTGGCTTGAGTTGTTTCCTTTGGAACAGACGAGGCTGAGGGGAGATTTAATTGAGGTGTTTGAAATTATGAGGGACAGGTAGAGTATGTAGGAAGAACCTTTGCAGAGAGGTCAATAACCAGAGGGTATAGATTTAATAAAATTGGCAGAAGGATTAGAAGGGAGTTGCGGAGAATTGTTTTCACCCAGAGGGTGGTGAGGGTTGGAACTCATGGCCTAAAAGGGCAGGAGAGGCAGAAACCCTGATCATATTTGAAAAATACTTGGATATAAACTTGGTGTAACTTATGGGCCAAGAACTAGAACGTGGGATTAGGCTGGATAGCTTTTTTTGACTGGCACAGATACTATGGACCAAACAACCTCTTCCTATGCTATAAATTTTCTATTGTTCTATCAGTGAATTATTTGATAGTGATGGTTGCAGCTCAGTGGGATCATGTCCTGACTGGGTTTACTCACATCCAGATACTCCCAGCAAGAGGTCACTGGAAGGGGATTGGCTGTTTGAGGGGCAGGAACCCTGGATAATTATCACCCCCCCTCTCCTCCCCCACTCTTTGTCTTGCTCATGAACATGGTGTGTCCTGAAGTGCTTTAAAGTTTATGAAATAAGTAAGAGGTGTAGTTACTGTTTCAATACAGGAAACACAGCCAATTTGCGCACAGGAAGGTGACACAATGAACAATGTGATAATAGCTAGATAATCTGGTTGATCTGTGTTGAAATATAAATATTAGCCAGGACATCAGAAAAGATTCCCTGCTCTTCTTAGGAATAGTGCCCTCCATTGGATTATTCCACATTGGCAGCCATCACACAGCCACCGAGCACGAATGAAGCTCTGGAATTCCCTTCCTAAACTTCTTTGACCCTTTGCTTTCCTCCTTTAAGACACTCCTAAAAACCTATCTCTTTGAGCATCTGCCCTAATATCTCCTCGTGTGACTCAGTGTCAAATTTTGCTTTTTTTAAGAGGTGTGAAGTGATTCATTTTGATAGAAAAGATGGGGAGAGACTATATAAAATAAAGAGGACAATTTTAAAGAGGGTGGAGTAACAGAGGGACCTGGGTGTGTTTATGAATAAATCATTGAAGGTGGCAGGACAGGTTGAGTGTGCAGTTAATAAAGCAAACAATATCCTAGGCTTTATTAATAGAGGCATAGGGTATAAAACTAAGCAAGTTATGAAACTTATATAAAACACTGGTTCAGCCTCAACTGGAGTATTGTGTCTAGTTCTGGGCACCACACTTTAGGAAGGATGTGAAGACATTAGAGAGGGAGCAGAAAAGATTGACAAGAAAGGTTCCATGGATGAGGAACTTCAGTTATGATAATAGACTGGAGAAGTTGGGACTGTTTTCCTTGGAGAGAACGTTGAAGGATATGTGACAAGAAGTATTCAAAATCATGAGGCGTCTGTACAAAGTAGATCAGGAGAAACTGTTCCCATTGGTGGAAGGATTGAGAACTGAAGGGCACAGATTTAACGTAATTAGCAAAAAACAGCGATAGTGACACGAAGGAAAACAATTTTTACACAGCGAATGGTTAGGATCTGGATTGTGCTGCCTGAGATTGTGGTGGAGGCAGGGTCAATCGAGGCATTCCAGAAGGAATTTGGATTATGATCTGAAAGTGAAGGATGCGCAGTACTATGGGGAGAAGAAGGGGGCCTGGCACTTGGTGAACTGCTCCTTCAGAGAGTCAGCACAGACACGATGGGTTGAATGGCCTCCCTCTGTAACCATTCTGTGATTATGCTCTGTGAAGTGTCTTGGGATGTGTTACTACGCCAAAGAAATACAAGCAGTTGTCATCCTGGGAGCATGCCTATCCACCTGAAAGGGCAGAGGGGTCTTTGGTTTAACGCCTAGCCTAAGAAATGGCAGCCCAATAGTGCAGCACCCCAGCAATGCATTGGGAGTGTTAGGCTGGATGGGGTTTAAATGTACATTTCAGGGGTAATAGCGCTACACACTGAGCCACAGCTAACACCAAACCATATTGAAGGTATAACTCATGTCACTTTTCCTCCCTGTCAGGTCCTGTCATGGATCCTCTTTGTCGGGACATTATCGTACGTCAAGGTGATGATCGGCATCATTCTGCGCGATGAGGGTCACAGTGCCCTCATCTGGTGTGGAGCAATGGTGCAGCTGGGCTCCATGTTGGGCGCTCTGACCATGTTTCCTCTGGTCAGCATTTACAATCTGTTCCGCTCTGGTGACCCATGCAACACCAAGTGTCCTCTGTGACTGGCACCCGCAGGCAGAAGGAGGGTGGAATAAAACAAAAGGGTAGCAATAGACTGGATATTATTAAAAAAAACTACAAACATTTACAAGGACCATGGGAGGTAACAGTGCAGATTTCTGCTGAAATCTCTGTCTCAAGTAACTGTACCTGGGCTCCTTCCTTTACACTGTACTCACTGTCCTAGGTAGCAATAGAATTTCCCTGGGGCAGAGGGATATCTCCCAGGATTGTGCCATAATTTCGGGGGCGCTGAAAGCTATTTATCCTCTCTTCATGCCTGAAGATTCTGCAAAGGTTAGTAAACAAATTGACACCTACCCTTAGGGTTCTTACTTACCAGAAAAGGTTCTAATGCTTGTTAGTTGCCTTGTGTTCAATTCATAGAATACTCTGAACATTTCCCAATTCTGTGGGAGGGAAGCAGAGTTAAATGGATAGTGTATGTCTGGGGAGCGAGGGAGTCAGTAGAAGGACCTTGGTGGGAATATATCCTTCAAACAAAACCAAACATGGAAGATTTTTAGCTCATGTTATGCTTCTGCATAATTTTAAAATCTAAAGTTAATTTTGAGGTATACTGTGCCTTTCCCTGGCTCTGATTTATTCCCTTCTTCCTTGTGTCTTTATCCTAACTCTGCCATTTATATAGTAAGAGCTGGTTCATGATTCATCCTCTCGGTTCTAGTATTTTGGTGACGTCCGAACATTTTAATTAAATACTTGACAGATTTTATTTCAAACTGGCTGGCATATAAAAATATGACACAATAAAGTATCTGTGGAGAGTAAATAACACTATATGTATTTGGAATGCTTGCTGTGGTATAATTTGAATTGATGTCTT
This sequence comes from Carcharodon carcharias, assembly GCF_017639515.1. Lineage (NCBI taxonomy): Eukaryota > Metazoa > Chordata > Chondrichthyes > Lamniformes > Lamnidae > Carcharodon > Carcharodon carcharias. The sequence continues at coordinate 10,035,128 of NC_054469.1, read as the reverse complement.
GTGTTTGATTTATAAAACACTTCCCCCTTTTATGGTAGTACAAAATGTTTTATTCCTCTCCATTGAATCCTCCAGACCCCATTATATCGAAAGACCATCCACTGAATTGGACAAACCTATGAAAGTGGTAGAGAAAGGCTATCAAGACCACCCTATTCCAATAAGGTGCAACCACGCGCACCAATAATCCATCACTCCACCTCTCGATCTGCAGTGGGAGATGAAAACAGAGAGAACTTGCCCCTAATTTTTGATAAACTACAGAAGGTTTCTCTCTCAGCATCTATTGCAAGCAAGCAAAAGACAAAAGATTTGCATTTCTTAAACACCTTTTATATTCCAGGGTGTATCAAAGCACACTTTATAGCCAATTAAGTACATCAGAAGTGTTGTCACTATGGGAATGTTGAAGACAAGGCACCTAACTTCCTACACCAACAATGAGATGATGACCAGGTTACCTGTTTTAGTGATGTTGGTTGAAGGATAAACATTGGCCAGCGAGAAACTCAAGAAATCCTCTGCTCTTCTTTGATATAGTGCTATAGATTCTTTTATGTCCATTCGAGAGGACAGAAACTGCCTTGGTTGAATGTCTCATCTGAAATGAGGCATCTTGGACATTGCAGCTCTCTCTCTGTACTGTATGTTTAGAGTTGGGCTTGACCCCACAACCTTATGATTCACAGGACAGCTACTTAGAGCAAGTTTCAATCTGATATTAGGAAATAAATACAGGCTGCTTGGATTACTGTCTTACCCTGGACGTTTCCCTTGGTACTCCTTTGTACTCGCTTAAATCCAAGGGCATATACCTTAACAAATATGGTGAACAGCTGTTTCAGCCATTCACTGCTTGGTCTGGCTAGACCACATAAAGTCCTATTAGGTCCTCTTATTTGCTAAGACTGCTCATTATTCCAGGTTTATCCTGGAATGCAACAAAACCCTCGGTTTAGTTTCTTTACTGCAAACCATTTTCTTAAACCCCTCTCCACCTCCTCCTCCATCATCTCCAGCCATAAGTGCAAGGGGCTTATGGATTTTTTTTGCCACTAACATTAAGACCATCCAATCAGCTGCTTTTGTCATGTCTTTTCCTTCTACTAACCCAGAACTTGTATCTTCCTCTAAGTTTCTCTCCTATCCACCTTCATTCCCCCTCTGAGCTGACCTTGTCACTGAGACCTAGCTCCTGCTCTCAGTCTTATTGCCATTGAACTATTGACCACCTAACCTCCCCTCCTGGTCCCCATGTTGTCTAATATTGTTACCAGTTCTTTCTCCTATCGCCACCCTTCTTAGAAAATCAACTCTTGACACCTCCATCCTTGGAAATTATGCTCCATCTCCGACCTCCCTTTCCTCTCTAAAGTCCTTGAATATGTTATCGCCTCCCAAATCCATCTTTCTCAGAACTTCCAGTTTGAATCCCTGTAATCAGGTTTCTGCCCGTCATCCTGTATTTAAATAGCTTTTGTCCAATGTTCCCCTCCAATTTCCCTTTTTGTTGCTGCCTGTTTCTTGCACTATGTAATCCCTTTAAGATTGCCACGCATGCATGCATCTTAATTTTTATTATTCAATCATGGCTTTTGGGCTTCACTGGCTAGGCCAGCATTTATTGCCCATCCCTAATTGCCCTTGAGAAGGTGGTGGTGAGCTGCCTTCTTGAACCGCTGCAGTCCATGTGGTGTAGGTACACCCACCATGCTGTTAGGGAGGGAGTTCCAGGATTTTGACCCAGCGACAGTGAAGGAACAACGATATATTTCCAAGTCAGGATGGTGAGTGGCTTGCAGGAGAGCTTCCAGGTGGTGGTATTCCCATGTGTCTGCAGCCCTTATCCTTCTAGATGTTAGCAGTCGTGGGTTTGGAAGGTGCTGTCTAAGGAGCCTTGGTGAATTCCTGCAATGCATCTTATAGATGGTACACGCTGCTGCTACTGTGCGTCGATGGTGGAGGGAGTGAATATTGGTGGATGTGGTGCCAATCAAGCGGGGCTGCTTTGTCCTGGATGGTCTCAAGCTTCTTGAGTGCTGTTGGAGCTGCACTCATCCAGGCAAGTGGGGAGTATTCCATTACATCTTGACTTGTGCCTAGTAGATGGTGAACAGGCTTTGGGGAGTCAGGGGATGAGTTACTCACTGCAGGATTCCTAGTCCCTGAGCTGCTTTTGTAGCCACAGTGTTTATATGGCTAGTCTAGTTCAGTTTCTGGTCACTGCATGTGCATGGCTGGTTCATCCATATGTGCCACATTCCTGATTGCAGTGTGGCCATGCATCCATACAGTTTAAAAAGAATGTTGCCCTTATCAAAGGCACATTTGATATTCTATGTGATGTAACTGTGGCAAATGTTCCCTTTTTCCTTTCCCGTCCTGTCTGCTGCCTTTGACGGGGCTGACCATGCCATCCTCCTCCAATGGCTCTCCGTTGTCATCCAGCTGGGTGGCATTGCTTTCTGCTGGCTCCATTCTTGTCTATGTAACCATAGCCAGATTATCACTGCCTTGACTGCTCTTCTTGATGCAGCACCATTGTCTCTAGTGTCATCCAAGGATCTAGCTTTGGTTTTCTCCCATTTCTCGTCTACATGCTGCCTCTTACTGACATCACTCTGATAGGCAGTCCTGGAAGAGCAGGAATTTCTTCCAGTTAAACATAGGAAGACCAAAGCCATTGCTTTTTGGTCCCTGCAACAAACTCCATTCCATAGCTACTGACTCCATCCCTCCACAGCAACTGTTTGAGGCTGAACCAGACTGTTTGCAGCCTTGGTGTCATATTTGAGCTCAAGGTGAGCTTCTGACCATATCATTCAGACTGTCTATTTCCACCTCCATAACATTGTCTGACCTTGTGTTCCACTTCTCTTCTGCTGCAATCCTCATTTGTTACCTTTAAACTGAATTATTGCAATACGCCTGGCTGGCTTCCCATATTCTACCCTCCATAAACTCGAGGTCATTCAAAACTCTGCTGCCCCTGTCCTTACGTCAAGCCTTGCTCACTCATCACATCTGTGCTTACTGACCTACATTGGCTCCTAGTTGGGTAATACCTCAATGTTAAAATTCTCATCCTTGTTTTCCAATCCCTCCATAGCATCTGCTCATCTAATTCTGCCCTCTAGAACACCCCCAATTTTAATTGCTCCACAATTGGTGGCCATACCTTCAACTGCCTAGGTTCTGAGATCTAGAATTCCTTGCCTAAACCTCTCTGCCCTCCTTTAAGACATTCCTTAAACCTATCTCTTTGACCAAACAATTGGCCATTTGCCTTAATATCATCTTATGTGGCTCAGTGTCAGATTTTGCTTCGTAACACTTCCCTGTTATGCCTTGGGACATTTTATTGCATTAATTAAATATTGGAAGACTGAAGCCATTGTCTTGGTCCACACTTCAAACTGCATTCCCTAACTACTGGTGAGGGCCCTCTCCCTGTCAATTGTCTGAAACTAAACCACACTGTTCACACTTCTGATGTTGCATTTGACCTCCAGTTGAGGCGACCATTATCTAAGTGATTACTAAGACTGCCCATACCCACTCTCCATAACATCATCAAGCTTCACCCCTGCCTCAGCTCGTCTACAGCTGAAGCCTTCATCAATGCTTTTGTGACCTCTCGACTTGACTATTCCAATGCACTCCATGCAGAGTCTCCCACATTCTACCCTTTTAAACTGGGGGGGTGATACAAAACTCTGCCTGAACACAAGCTCTTTTTCACTCATCACCAAGGGGCGTGCTGATCTAAATTGGCTCCTAGTCATGCAACACCTTGATTTTAAAATTCTCATCCTTGTTTTCAAATCCCTTCATGACACAGTCCCTTTGTATCTCTCTCCTCCAGCCCCACAGCTCTCGGATATCGGTGCCCATCTAACTCTGACCTCTTGAGCATCTGAGATTTTAATTGTACCACCATTGGTGGCCATGCCTTTAGCTGCCTGCCCCCTAAGCTCTGAAATTCCCTCTCTAAACCTCTCCAACTCACTACCTTTCCTTTAAGACACTCCTTAAAACCTACTTCCTTGATCAAGATTTTGGACATCTAGCTTAATAGGTGCACTGCAGGAACTCACCAAGGCTCCTTAGACAGCACCTTCTAAACCCAAGACTGCTACCATCTAGAAGGACAAAGGCAACAGACACATGGGAACACCACCACCTGCAAGATCCCCCCCCCCCCGCCACAAGTCACTCACCATCCTGACTTGGAAATATATCGGCCGTTCCTTCACTGTCGCTGGGTCAAAATCCTGGAACTCCCTCCCTAACAGCGCTGTGGGTGTACCTACACCACATGGGCTGCAGCGGCTCAAGAAGGCAGCTCACCACCAGCACCTCAAGGGCAACTAGGGATGGGCAATAAATGCTGGCCCAGCCAGCGAGGCCCCTGTCTCATGAATGAGAAAAAAAAAAAATCACCTTATTTGACTTGGTGTGAAATTTAGCTTTAAAATGCTCCTGGGAAGCAGCTTGGGACATTTTATCACTTTAAAGGTGCTATATAAATGTAAGTTGTTGTTGGAAGGGCTTCAGGTTCTTGGGGCATTGAGACCAGTTCTTGGACAGAAAGCCCCTGTTCCAAAGGATTAAGACCCACATCCTCGCCGGGAGGTTCACCAGTGCGTTTGGGGAGGGTTTCAACAAGATTTGTAGGGGGACGGGCACTGGCATATTGAAGTAGAAAAGAGGAATAAGGTGGATGGAGTTAAAATACTGGGCAGTGCTAGAGAAGGGAAGAGTTCCATTTTAGATAGGGGCGGACTAAGAGAAGAAATAGTAAATTATTGGGTAGGTTCAGAGTACGGAAGAATGTAATAAAGTTCAGATTATGGTTACTGGGCATGTGTGTGAATGACTGGAGTGTGGTCAATAAGACGATGAGTTAAAGGTGCGGATTGCCATGAGGAGATGTGATGATGTGGCTATAACAGAGACCTGGCTCAGAGATGGTTGAGAGGAGATTTGATAGAGATATTCAAGATCATGAGGGGTCTGGACACAGTAGATAGGGAGAAACTGTTCCCACTGGTTGAAGTGTCGAGAATGAGGTGACACAGATTTAAGGTAATTGGCAAAAGAAGTAATGGAGACATGAGGAGAAACTTTTTCACCTAGCAAGTGCTCAAGTCCTGGAACACGCTGCCTGAGCATGTGATGGGGATAGGATCGATCGAGGCATTTTAAATGGAATTGGATTATTATCCGAAAAGGAAGAAGGTGTAGGGTTACGGAAAGAAGGCAGGGGAATGGCTCCAGGTGAACTGCTCCTTCAGAGAGCCAGCACAGACATGACAGACTGAATGGCCTCCTTCTGTGGTGTAGGGATTCTATGAAGGGCAAGCCTGGTTATTTAATATTCCTAGATACAAAGTGTTCAGGAAAGATAGGAAAGGTAGGGGGTGGGGGCGGCGGGGGGGGGTGGGGGTGGTGGGGGGGGGTGGTGTTGGGGGGGGTTGGTAGTGGTGGCTGTAATGAAATCTGCCTTCCTTACCCGGTCTGGCCTACGCATGATTCCAGACCCACAGAAATGTGACTGACTCTTAACTGCCCTCCGAAATGGCCTAGCAAGCCACTCAGTTCAAGGGCAATTAGGGATGGGCAACACATGCTGGCCTCGCCAGCGATGCCCAGGTCCCTTGAAAGAATAAAAAATAATATTGCAGTGTTGGGGAGAGAGAGGATGACCCAGAGGCCAGAGGGGTCAAGGACAGAGTCTATTTGACTAGAGCTAAGGAATAAAGAAGGTACAATTACATTACTCGGTGTAGTCTACAGGCCACCAACTAGTGGGAAAGATGTGGAGAAACAAATTTGTTAGGAAATTAGAGAGAGGTGTAAGTTATAGGGCAGGAATTTCCGTTTGTCAGCAGGCACAGCAGGTGGACCCAGGAGCGACCGAGAAAAGGTCTGACACCCGCGATCGGCTCCTGACCACAAATTCATGCTGATTGGCCAATTAACAGCCAGCCAGTGTGAAAGGCCCGCTGAAACGCTCAGCTCTGTCGTGGTATGGGGCAGGAGCAGGGCGAGTGCTGAAGTCTGCGCATGCGCAGGGGAGCGTGCGCTAGAAGCTGGCCTGAGGGCACAGAGCTGCCTCAGGGAGCTGAAGAATTGTACAAAGGAAAATAAAGATTTTAGAAATGATATAAACACGTCCCCACATGTGACTCAGTCAACATGAAGAGGGACTTAAAATGAAGTTGAACATTTTTTTCTTTTTTTTTAATTTACTGTTGGAAGCTTCATTAGTCCGTGGATGAGGTTTTGTAAAAGATGCAAAGCCCACCTGGCCTATTGGCCCGGCCGGAACCAGGCAGTGAAAAATACAAATGAATTACTTGCTTAAGGGCCTTAATAGGCCTCTTAATTGTCAGCGGGCGCGCTGCCAATCTCACCTGCGCCCACCAACTGAAAGATCGCGAGAGTGTGCGATGACATCTGGACGCTAGCTCGATGCATCATCACACATTTTACGCCTGATTGGGTGGGGCACCTGTTCGCCCATGAGATGTAAAATCCTGCCCATAGAATAGTAATAATGGGAGACTTTTATTATCTGAATATAGAACAGGATTGTAGCGTTAGGGGCAGAGAGGTGCAAGAGTTCTCAAAGTGTGTTCAAGAAAATTTTCGACAGCGGTATGTTTCTAGTCCAACAAGAAAGGAAGCGTTGATAAATCTGATTCTTGGAAATGAGGTGAGCCAAGTGGATCAATTGTCATTGGGGAACATTAAGTGGACAGTGATCGTTGTATCATGAGATTTAGGAAAAGGTTATGAAAAAGGACAAGGAACAAACCAGAGGAAGAATAATTAACCGGGGGAAGCCAATTTCAATGAGGTGAGAATGGATCTTTTCCAGATTAATTGGAATCAAAGGTTGGCAGGCAAAACAATATCTGAACAATGGGCAGCCTTTGGAGGAGAGAGAGCTCAGCACAGTCATGAAGTAGAAAGACCTGGCATAAAAAATTCAGAGCTTCCTGGATAAAGGAATGGAGATTAAGAATGAGGAGAAAGAGTTTGCTTATGACAGACATCAAGTGGACAATACAGCCGAGAACCAGGCTGAGCATAGAAGGTTCAGAGGGGAAGTGAAAAAGCAAGTAAGAGAAGCAAAGAGAGAGTATGTAAAGAGACTGGCAGCTAATATAAAAGGGAATCTGAACATCTTCTATAGGCATATAAATAGTGAAAGCGTAGTAAAAGGAGGAGCCGGGGCAATTAATGACCAGAAAGGGGATGTACACGTGGAGCAAAAACAGAAAATGCTGTAAACACTCTGCAGGTCTAACAGCATCTGTCAAGCGAAAAACAATTAACGTTTCAAGTCCGCATGACTTCTTCAGAGCAAAAGAGAAGTAAAAATGTGATGAAATTTAAACTGTTTAAGGGGGCTGGGGGAGGTGAAGCTGGATAGAAGGCCAGTGATAGGTGGGGAAAAGGAGAGATTGACAAAGATGTCATGAACAAAAAGTCAAAGTGGGTGTTAATGGTAGTGGTAAGGGCTAAAGGAGGTAGGTGCTGATAGTGGCGTAAAGGTAAGAAAGCAGATTGTGATAATAGCAGGACCAGGGGTAAGTACTTTGAAAAGAAAAACATGAACAAGTGACAGAGGGCCCTTGTGGGGGTGGGGTGAGGGTGGGGGAGGGGATGGTGGTGGGGAAAAAGATTGAAAATAGGATAAAAGTTGGGCATAAAACAATGAATAAATGAATAAAAATGAAAATAAATAAAAATAAGTAGATAAAAAAAAAATAACAATGAATATTGAAAAAAGGGATAAAGGGTGAGTATAGAGGACAGAGTTCATGGTCTAAAGTTGTTGAATTCAATATTCAGTCGGGAAGGCTGTAAAGTGTCTAGTCGGAAGATGAGGTGCTGTTCCTCCAGTTTGCGTTGAGCTTCACTGGAACAATGCAGCAGGCCAAGGATGGACATGTGGGCATGAGAGCAGGGTGGAGTGTTAAATTGGCAAGCGACAGGGAGGTCTGGGTCATGCTTGCGGACAGACCAAAGGTGTTCCACAAAGCGGTCACCCAGTCTGCATTTGCTCTCTCCAATGTAGAGGAAACTGAGGAAGCAGCAAATGCAGTAGACTAAATTGAGGAAATTGCAAATGAAATGCTGCTTAACCTGAAAGGAGAGTTTGACCCCCTGGATGGTGAGGAGGGGGGAAGTAAAGGGGCAGGTGTTGCACCTTTGGTGATTGCATGGGAAGGTGCCGTGGGAGGGGGGTGGGGTGTTGGGGGTGATGGAGGAGTGGACCTGAGTATCCTGGAGGGAATGATCCCTATGGAATGCCGAATGTGGGGTGGGGCGGAGGGGGGGGGTGGTGCTGCTGGTGGTGGTGAAGGGAAGATATGTTTGGTGGTGGCATCATGCTGGAGTTGGCGGAAATGGCGGATGATCCTTTGAATGAGCAGGATGGTGGGATGATAAGTGAGGACAAGGGGGACCCGATCATGGTTCTGGGAGGGAGAGGGAGAGGAAGGTGTGAGGGCAGAAATGCGGGAGACGGGCCGGACACGGTTGAGGGCCCTGTCAACCACAGTGGGTGGGAAACCTCGATTAAGGAGGAAGGAAGACATGCCAGAGGTGCCATTTTGGAAAGTGGCATCAGAACAGATGCGACGGAGGCGAAGGAACTGAGAGAATGGGATGGAGTCCTTACAGGAAGCGGGGTGTGAGGAGCTGTAGTCGAGGTAGCTGTGGGAGTTGGTGGGCTTGTAATGAATACTGGTGGACAGTCTATTACCAGAGATTGAGACAGAGAGGTCAAGGAAGGGAAAGGACGATGGAGGGGCAGAAATTGGACATGTGACATGTACACATGGAGGCAGGGAGCATGGTTGAGGTATTAAATGAATACTTTGCACTTATCTTTACCAAGGAACAAGATGCTGCACAGGCCATGCTGAAAGAGGATTAATTCAGACACTCGAAGGCTTTAAAATTGAAAAGCAGGACTTATTGAAAAGGCTGCTTGTACTTAAAGTTGATAAGGCACCAGGACCAGATAGGATGCATCCAAGGATATTGAGGGAAATAGTGAAGACTTGGCTACAATTTCCAGTCTTCCTGGACTCAGGAGTGGTGCCAGAGGACTGGAGAATTGCAAATGTTAAACCATTGTTCAAAAAAGGGCGTAAAGATAAGCCCATCAACTGCAGGCCGGTCAGTTTAACCTAGGTGGTGGGGAAACTTCTATAAGCAATAATTCCAGACAAAATTAATAGTCATTTGGACAAATACTAGTTAATTAAGGAAAGCCAGCAGAGATTTGTTTAGGGCAAATTGTGTTAAACTAACTTCCTGGAGTTTTTTGATGAGTTAAGGGAGAAGGTTGATGAGGGCAATGCAGTTGATATGGTGTGCATGGACTTCCAGAAGGCATTTGATACAGTGCTACAAAAGAGATTTGTAACCAATGTTATAGCTCATGGAATAAAAGGGATAATAGCAACGTGGATGCAAAATTGGCTGAGTGACAGGAAGCAAAGGCCCAGATCATCTGTCAGCATTGGAGACGGTGTGTCTTCAGTTAGTCTTCGCCCACCCTTGCTCACCCTCTGACAGTGTTCATGCCCCTCCCAACCCATGACCTGTTCATTCCCTTCCCTCACCACCGCAACAGTGTTCATGCAAACATATGAAATAGGAGCAGAAGTAGGGCATTTGACCCCTCGAGCCTGCTCCGCCATTATAGCATGGCTGATCTGTTTGTGTTTTGAATTCCACATTCCCATCTACTCCCAATAATCTTTGAGTCCCTTGTCTAACCAGAATCTATCTACCTCCATTCAAAAAATATTCAATGACCCCACCTCCACCCCCTCCTGGGGCAGAGAATTCCAAAGTCACACAACCCTCTGAGAGAAAAATTCTTCTCCTCTCTGAGCTAAAAGGACAACCCCTAACTTTAAAATGGTGCCCCCTAGTCCTGGACTCACCCACAACTAATATATTGGCATGGATTGAGAATTGGTTAGCAAACAGGAAACAGAGTAGGAATAAATGGGTCTTTTTCAGAATGGCAGGTGGTGACTGGTGGGGTACTGCAGGGATACCTGCCTGGGTCCCAGCTATCATTATATATCAATGATTTGGATGAGGGAACCACATATAATATTTCCAAGTTTGCTGATGACTCAAAACTAGGTGGGAATGTGGGAAGGGTGTTAAAAGGCTTCAAGGCAATTTAGACAGGTTGAGTGACTAGGCAAATGCATGGCAGATGCAGTAAATTGTGGATAAGTGTAAAGTTATCCACTTTGGTAGGAAAAACAGAATGGCAGAGTATTATTTAAATGGTGATAGATTGGGAAATGTTGGTGTACAAAGGGATCTGGGTGTCCTTGTACACCATTCATTGAGAACAAGCATGTAGGTGCAGCAAACAGTTAAGGCAAATGGTATGTTGGCCTTCATTGTGAGAGGATTGAGTACAGGAGCAAGGATGTCTTACTGCAGCTGTACAGGGCCTTGGTGAGACCACACCTGGAGTATTATGTCTAGTTTTGGTCTCCTTACCTAAGAAAGGATATACTTGCCATAGCGGGAGTGCAGCAAAGGTTCACCAGACTGATTCCTGGGGCGGAAGAGAAGAGATTGGGCTGACTAGGTCTGTATTCACTGGAGTTTACAAGAATGAGAGGGGATCTCATTGAAATGTATAAAATTGTGACAGGGCTGGAAAGGTTGGATGCAGGAATGATGTTTTCTTTGGCTGGGGGGTGTAGAACAAGGGGCCACAATCTCAGGATATGGAGAAGGCCACCTAGGACTGAGATGAGGAGAAACAACTTCACTCAGAGGGTGGTGAACCTGAGGAATTCTCTACCACAGAGGGCTGTGGAGGCCAAGTCACTAAGTCACTGAATATATTTAAGAAGGAAATAGATAGATTTCTAGAATCTAGGAGCTTCAAGGGGTTTGGGGAGAGAGTGGGAGCATGGCATTGAGATAGAGGATCAGCCATGATCATATCAAATGGCAGAGAAGGGCCGAATGACCTACTGCTCATATTTTTTATGTTCCTAAGAGAAAACATCTTTTCCACATTCACCTTGTCAATACTGTTCAGGATCTTATATGCTTCAAGTCACCTGTTAATGATGTGGCAGAAGATGTGTGCCAGGCAGGCCAAGTCCACAAGGGGAACTCGGCCACGCTATCACATCGGTTTTGCATTTTGTATTTGTTACGAGAAGACGTGTGCACTGAATTCAGAAGCAATGAGACCACCAGGACCTTTAGAGATCCTAAAAACTAAATTAGAATATTTATTAACAAAATAAACGATTTCAAAGACATACATAAGGCTACAGATTACTTACTACTATAACAGCTTCTAAAATTCCTAATTAACCTGACTCCCAGTTACACACCCCTTTACGGTAACAGTCCAAAATAGATTTTAGATTTAAACACCAGCAAATTAACACAATACCCACTTGACAGTGGAATTCCAAATGGCTTCCCCAGCTTAAGTTAAGCTACCAAGCAGACTTATGCACAAATGGCTGGAGGCTCCTTGAAGGCTGTTTCACACCCTCCTGTAAGATCTTACCTGCTCCTCCCCCTGCATAGCCTTTCATCTCCTTCATATCTGTTTCTCTCTCTTTAATGTGTAAATACTATTCTTCCACATGTATTTGAGACTGTCCCTCCTTCATAATATGGGGGAGAATTTTCTCCCCATCGGGCGGGCAGGTTTTGGAGTGGGTGTGGGCGAGTGTGGAGCCCAACGCCGCTTGCAATTGGCTGCACACCGCCATTTTACGTGGGCGGGCCTATTAGGCTCCGCCCAGTGTGACAGGTGCCTGGGAGGGCTCAGCACTACCTGTATGTGCAGGGGGTGGGGGAGGGGGAGGGAGACTCGGGGCCTAGGCTTTTTTTGCGTACGCGTGCGAAAGAGCACAGAAATCACCCTGAGGTATGAAGCTGCCTCAGGGAGATTAAGTTCTAATTAAAACTTCAAAACTAAAAAAGTTAAAATTCATTTACACATGTCCCCTCACGTGATGTCGTCACATGAGCTGGGACGTGCTTATCAAATGTTTGAAAAATATTTATTCATTTAATAAGCCCATCGTGGAACCTCATCCCACCCGTGGATGAGGTTTCATGAAAAATGCAAAGGCCGCCTGGGCTCTTCGCCTGCTGCCAACTTTAAGGGTTAATTGGTTTGTGAATGGCATTACCAGGCCTTTGACAGTTCAGCGGGCGTGCAGCTGACTCCGGTGCGGTGCCCTCCGAGCAAAAGACCGGAATGACGCACGGTGATGTCGGGACACACACCTGACATCACCGCACATCATTTTACGTTTCAGCATCATCGCCCCCACACACCAACCAGAAAACACTGGCCGTAAAAATTTTCAATATTGTCACTAACCCTTTGGGAAGAATAAACACACTCCTTAGCCTTGCTTATCTGCCTAGTTGTAAACAGACTAAGGTCCCTTTGAAACCCAAACAATCCCTTCCCTTATCCAAAAATGCAAATTCCCTTCACATGCTAAGCCAGTATCCATATTTACTCATTAGCATTTCAAGCACCTTTCTATGCCTAGCTTCTTTTGATGATTTCCAGCTTGCAGTTTATCTGACTCCAAATGTAATTAATTCACACAGACAGACCAACTATACTCACACCCATAAATCTACTTTATAATAAAGCAGAAAAACATTATGAAAATTATTATACTTCTGTCACATCGCCCCTCACTCTTCCAAACTCCAGTAGAAACAAACCCAGTCTGTCTAACCTTTCCTTATAAGGCAACCCGCTCATTCCAGGTATCAATCTAGTAAATCTCCTCTGAAACGCCTCCAACTCATTTATATCCTTCCTTAAATAAGGAGACCAAAACTGCACACAATATTCACGATGCGATCTCACCAAGGACCTTTATAACTGAACCATAACAATTTTTTATATTCAATTCCTCTTGTAATAAAGGATAGCATTCCTTTAGTCTTCCTAATTACTTGCCATACCTGCATACTAACTTTTTGTGACTCATGCACTAGAACACCTAGATCCCTCTGCTTGGAATTCTGCAGCCATTCTCCATTTAAGTAATACTCTGCTTTCTTATTCTTCCTGCCAAAGTGAACAACTTCACAATTTCCCACATTTTACCCCATCTGCCAGATTTTTGCCCACTCACTCAACCTATTTATATCCACCTGCAAACTCCTATTTCCTCCATATGCCCTTATGTTCACCTCCTCCCTCACCCCCAAGTGTTCACCCCCTCCCTCAACCCCAACAGTGTTCACCCAGCTCCCTCACCCCCGACAGAGTTCACCCCCTTCTCTCACCCCCCAAGTGTTCACCCCTCCTTCGACCCCGACAGTGTTCACCCTGATCCCTCACCCCTGGCAGTGTTCACTCCACTCCATCACATCTGACAATGTTTAGCCCCTCCTCACCCCACAAAAATGCTCAGCCCAACCTCCCATTCTTGACAATGCTGACTTCCATCATTGGACAGGGGCTAGGGGTTCGGGAATTGGGAAGGGGGTTGCAGGAAGGGTGAACATTGTCCGGTGGGGGAAATGGGCTGGTGAACATTGCCGGGACACAATGGGGTGAATATTGTTGGTTGGGGGTGTGAATGTTGTAGGGAGGTGGGTGAATATTGCTGGGTGAGGGGATAAGCATTATTGGGATGAGGAGGGGTAAACATTGTCAGGCGAATGGATGTGAACATTGTCTGGAGGGGGGTGAACATTGCCGGGTGGGGGTGGGGGGGTAAACATTGTCAGGGCAGAGGGGGGTAAATATTGTCAGGGCAGAGGGAATAAACATTGCTGATTTACTTAGAATTATGCTGGTTTTATGCCTGCTATGGAAAGGTCTAAGTAAATCACTGTAAAAATGGTCAGCGTTAGGACCCTTTCTCTTCCTGACATGTAGTAATGACCTAGATCTTCGCGTACGAGGCAAAATTTCAAAACTTGCGGATGATATGAGACTTAGAAGTATTGTGAACTGTGAGGAGGATAGTGAAGAATTTCAAAAGGACATTGGCAAGTAGGTGGAATGGGCGGAAAATTGGCAGATGAAATTTAATACGGAGAAGTGTGAGTGAATCATTGTGATAGGAAGAACGCAGAGAGACATTATAAAATAAAGGTATAATTCTAAAGGGGGTGCAGGAGCAGAGGGTCCTGGATGTAAATGTGCATTAGTCATTGAAGGAGGCAGGTCAGTTTGAGAGCACAGTTAATAAAGCATACTATATCCTAGGTTTTATTAATAGGGGTTTAGCGCACAAAAACAAGGAAATTATTTTAAACTTATATTGAACACTGGTTCAGCCTCAATTAGAGTATTGTGTCCAGTTCTGGGTGCTGCACTTTAGGAAGGATGTGAAGACATTGGAGAGAGTGCAGAAAAGATTCACGGGCATGATTCCAGGGATGAGGACCTTCAGTTATGTAGATAGATTGGAGAAGTTGGGACTATTCTCCTTGCAGAAGAGAAGGTCGGGAGAAGATTTGATAGAGGTGTTCAAAGTCATGAGGTGTCTGGACAGAGTAGATAGGGAGAAACTGTTCCAATTGGTGGAGGGATCTAGAACCAGAGGACACAGATTTAAGGTGCTTGGCAAAAGAAGCAATGGTGACATGAGGAAAACATTTTCACACGGCGAGTGGTAGGGATCTGGAATGCACTGCCTGAGAATGTGGTGGAGGTAGATTCAATCAAGGCATTCAAGAGGGAATTGGATTGTTATCTGGAAAGAAAGAAAGAAAAAATATGGGGAGAAGGTGGGAGAGTGGCATTGGGTAAATTACTATTTGGAGAGACAGCGCAGACATTATGAGCAGAATGATCTCCTTACAAGCTATAACAATTCTTAATTCTGTTAAATGGGCTATTTAAATACACATTGTCATTGGGTGAAAACAGGTATTCTACTTAATAAGGTAATAAATCAAAATCTAGCTTGTAGCAAAGGTATATGGGGTGTAATTTGTGATTAGTTACAGTGGTCAGAGGTTATAATGATTTTTGTTGGATCCTGATCACCGGTTTGTTGGGACTTAGGGATCTGGATTGCAATATTGTTTTGGGATGGCTGAGTTGGTACAATAGACAGAGTTGACCAACAGACAGTTCTTAGGTGGAACACATTTTGTTTATTTACAAAGGTACTCAGCAGCTACACTTGTGTGCTTTCAACTGAAACCCTGTCTCCATGCTTCTCTTACTAAATCAGACCACTGACCACAAAGGTAGCTTGCGCTACTCCTCTATTGGTTACATAAGATCATGTGATCTTCCTTTATAACATCCTTCTTCAAGGCATACTACATTACATAAAACCATAATTACCACAAATTCCAACATGATCTCTGACCTCACTAATCTGATTAGAGCAAAAGAAAAACTAAGGAAGGAGTAGGGCCCATAACATAGGAACATCGGAGCAGGAGTAGGCCATTCAGCCCATCGAGCATGGTTCACCATTCAATACCAACATGGCTGATCATCCACTTCAACGCTTTTTCCCTCACACTATCCCTAAATCTTTTGATGTCATTGGTGTTTAGAAACCTGTCAATCTCTGCTTTAAACATACTCAATGACTGAGCTTCCATGGCCTCTGGGGTAGAGAATTCCAAAGATTCACAACCCTCTGAGTAAAAACAATTTCTCCTCATCTCAGTCCTAAGTGGCTTCACCCTTATTTTGAAATGGTGTCCCCAGCTTCTAGACTCCCCAACCAGAGGAAATATCTTACCTGCATCTCCTCTGTCTATTCCTTTAAGTATTTTGTAGGTTCAAATGAAATCACCTCTCATTCTTTGAAACTCTAGAGAAGACAGGCCCAGTTTCCCCAAACTCTCTTCATAGGACAGTCCCGCCATCCCCAGAGCAAGTCTGGTGAACCTTCGTTGCAGTCCCTCTATGGCAATAATATCCATCCTCAGGTAAGTGGGCCAAAACTGCACACAGCACTCCAGGTTCGGTCTAACCAAGCTTCTATACAATTGAAGCAAGATTTCACTACTCCTGTACTCAAATCCTCTTGTGATAAAGGCTAACATTCCATTATCCTTCCTAATTTCCTGCTGCACCTGCATGTTAGGCTTCAGTGACTTATTGACAAGGACACCCAGGTCCCTTTGTATATCTACACTTTCTAATCTCTTATCATTGACTAAATACTCTGTACATCTGTTCCTTCTACAAAGTGGATAACCTCACATGTTTCCACATTATGTTCCATCTGCCATGTTCTTGCCCACTCATTATGTCTGTCCAAATCCTCTTGAAGCCGCTTTGCATCTTCCTCACAACACACATTTCAACTTAGCTTTGTGTCATCTATAAAATTGGAAATATTACATTTGGTCACCACATCCAAATCATTGATATATATTGTGAACAGCTGGGGCCCACCACTAGTCACAGCCTGCCAATGCCCACTGTCTGTTTTCTGCCTGTTAACCAATCCTTAATCCATGCCAGTTTATTACCTCCTATCCCATGTGCTTTAATTTTGCTAACCAACCTCCTGTGGGGGACTTTATCAAAAGCCTTCTGAAAATCCAAGTATACTACGTCCACTGACTCCCCTTTATCAATCCTGTTAGTAACATCCTCAAAAAACTCCAACAGGTTCGTCAAACATGATTTCCCAATCATAAATCCATGTTGACTATGCCCAATCAGATCATTATCATCCAAGTGTCAATTTATCACATCCTTTATAATAGATTCCAGCATTTTCCCTGCTATTGATGCAAGACTAACAGTTCTGTAGTCCCCTGTTTTCTCTCTCCCTCCCTTCTTAAATAGTGGGGTGACATTTGCTACCTTCCAATCTGTAAGAGCCGTTCCAGAATCTATAAAATTTTTGAAAGATGATTACCAATGCATCCACGATCTCTATAGCAACCTCTTTCAACACTCTGAGATGTAGAATACCAGGTCCCAGGGACTTATCAACTTTCAGTCCTATTAATTTCTCCAATACAACCTTCTTACTAATACTAATTTTCTTCAATTCCTCATTCTCCCTAGTCCCTTGGATCTCTAATTCTGGAAGATTTTTTGTATCTTCCTCAGAGAAGGCAGACACAAAGTAATCATTTAGCTTCTCTGCCATTTCTCTATTGCCCATTACAAAGACCAAAAATGTAACCTGTGTGGGGAGGCAGAGGATGTGGGTATGGTTCTTAATGAAAACTTTGCATCTGTCTTCACAAAAGAGGGCGACAATGCAGACATTGTGGTTAAGGAGGAGGAGTGTGAGGTATTGGGTGTGATAAACATAGGGAGAGAGGAAGTATTAAAGAGATTAGCATCCTTGAAAGTAGATAAATCACCAGGGCTGGATGAAATGTACCCCAGGCTGTTAAAAGAAGCCAGGGAGGAAATTGCAGAGGGTCTGACCATTGTTTTCTAATCCTCATTGGATACAAGTGAGGTGCTAGAGGATTGGAGGTCTGCTAATGTTGTAACTCTTTTGAGTACAAACACATTTCCATCTGTTTCAGATGAAGTTACATTGTTTCATAGTTTGCCATTGTGAGATTTGAACTCTTGAGCTTGGGGTTACAAGCCCAGTACCATAACCACTTGGCTATTTAGGCTAAGTCTTCTGCTAATGTTATACATTTGTTTAAAAAGGGAGTGAGGTATAGATTGAATAATTACAGGCTAGTCAGTCTGACCTTGGAGGTCATTTGAATCAATTCTGAAAGTCAGGGATTAATCAAGGACAATTAGCATGGATTTGTTAAGGGAAGGTCATGTCTGACCAATTTGATTGAACTTTTTGAGGAAGTAACCAGGAAGATTGTTGAACATAGCATAGTTGATGTGATCTACATGCATTTTAGGGCTTGGCCTAAATAGCCAAGTGGTTATGGTACTGGGCTTGTAACCCCAAGATCAAGAGTTCAAATCTCACAATGGCAAACTATGAAACAACGTAACTTCATCTGAAACAGATGGAAACGGGTTTGTACTCAAAAGAGTTACATGGATTTTAGCAAGACTTTTGATAAGGTTCCATATGGCAGTCTAGTTTAAAAATAAAAGCCCATGGGATTCAGGGGAATGTCGAAACCTGGATACAAAATTGGCTCAGTGCCAAGCCTTGGGTGGGATTCCCCCACAGCGGATTCAGTGAGCCATTCAAATTGCCAGTGACTTTGGTGGCACAGGAAGATCGTGCCAGCGGGGAGGGGCCAGAAAATCCCCGCCCTTATTTTTTCAAAATTTGCTCATTGGCCCCTTGAGTGGCAAAGAAATGGAAATGCGACCCCCCATGCAAAAAGGTTGGAGGAGCCTGGCATAGATGACATAAGCTTTGTTATTTTTACTTGACAGCAACATAAGGATGTAAGAAATAGGAGCAGGAGTGGACCACACGGCCCATTGAGCCCGCTCCACCATTCAATACGATCGTGGCTGATCTTGGGCTTCGACTCCATTTTCCTGCCTGAGATCAAAAATCTGTCTATCCCAGCCTTAAACGTATTCCATGATGGAGCATCCATAATCTTCTGGGGTAGAGAATTCCAAAGATTCACAACCCTTTGATGAAGAAAATTCTTCTCATCTCTGTCCTAAATGATCAGCCCCTCATCCTGAGACTGTCCCCGTGTCTGGGATTTCCCAACCAGTGAAAACAATCTCCCAACGTCAGCAAATCCCGATGTAGCTTCTCCAGACCTCTCACTGGTGGGAGATTTACCCGCCTGTCAGCTACTAACATTACATTATTAGCAGCATTAATGTGTCTCACAAATAAAACCCAAACAAAGGTCAATATTTCCGATTCTCCATCAGAAGGGTGAGGTGTGAAGTATAAGTGTGAGGTGATGCACTTGGGCAGGACAAACAAGGCATGGGAATACACGATGAACGGTAGGACCCTGGGGAGTACCAAGGATCAGAGGGACCTTGGTGTACATGTCCACTGGTCCCTTAAGGTAGCGGGACAGTTAGACAAGGTGGTTAAGAAGGCATATGGGATACTTGCCTTTATTAGCTGAGGCATAGAATATAAGAGCAGGGAGGTTATGCTGGAACTGTATAAAACGCTGGTTATGCCACAGCTAGAGTATAGTGTGCAGTTCTGGAATCCACATTATAGGAAGGATGTGATTGTACTAGAGAGAGTGCAGAGGAGATTTACCAGGATGTTGCCTGGGCTAGAGAGTTTTAGTTATGAGGAGAGATTGGATATACTGGGGTTATTTTCCTTGGAGCAGAGGAGATTGAGGGAGGACATGATTGAGGTGTATAAAATTATGAGGGGTATAGATAGGGTAGACAGGAAGGAACTTTTCCCCTTGGTGGAGGGATCAATAACCAGGGGGCATAGATTTAAGGTAAGGGGCAGGAGGTTTAGAAGGGATGTGAGTAAGAATTTTTTAACCCAGAGGGTGGTGGGAATCTGGAACTCACTGTCTGAAAGGGTGATAGAGGCAGAAACCCTCATAACATTTAAGAAGTATTTTGATGTACACTTGCGATGCCATGGCATACAAGGCTATGGGCCTAGTGCTGGAAAATGGGATTGGAATAGTTAGGTATTTGACCAGCGCAGACCTGATGGGCCGAAGGGCCTTTTTCTGTCCTGTAGACCTCTACGACTCTATGAGAAGGAGCTCAGATATTATTTCAGGGTATCCACTAAGGACTGAATCCAATAATATATCCTTTCCAGAACCCCAGCTAAGTAAGCAGTTGTTGACAGTGTCAGCAATTGTTTTGCTTCCTGCCTATCTCTACCAAACCACATAGTGGTTGGATAGCGTGCCCATGGAGAGACGATGGTGTAAGTGCTAGACCAGCAACACAGGCTAATGCTGTCACCAGCTCAAATACCACCACAGCAGTTGGTGGAATTTATTTCTTAAATGTTTTGTTTTATTCATTCATGAGTTATGGGCTTCACTGGCTGGGCCCATCCCTAGTTGCCCTTGAGAAGGTGGTGGTGAACCACCTTCTTGAACCGCTGCAGTCTGTGTGGTGTAGGTACACCCACAGTGCTGTTAGGGAGGGAGTTCCAGGATTTTGCCAGTGAAGGAACGGCGATATATTTCCAAGTCAGGATGGTGAGTGACTTGGAGGGGAACTTCCAGGTGGTGGTGTTCCCATCTTTCTGCAGCCCTTGTCCTTCTAGATGGTAATGGCCGTGGGTTTGGAAGGTGCTGTCTAAGGAGACTTGGAGAATTCCTGCAGAGCATCTTGTAGAAGGTACACACTGCTGCTACTGTGCGTCAGTGTTGGAGGGAGTGAATATTTGTGGATGTGGTGCCAATCAAGTGGGCTGTTTTGTCCTGGATGGTGTCAAGATTCTTGAGTGTTGTTGGTACTGCACTCATCCAGACAAGTGGGAAGTATTCCATCACACTCCTGACTTGTGCCTTGTAGATAGTGGACAGGCTTTGGGGAGTCAAGAGGTGAGTTACCCATCACAGGATTCCAAGCCTCTGAGCTGCTCTTGTAGCCAAGGTACTTATATGGCTAGTCCAGTTTCTGGTCAATTGTAATCCACAGGATATTGATGGTGGGGGATTTAGTGATGGTAATGCCATCGAACATCAAGAGGTGATGGTTAGATTTTCTCTTGTTGGAGATGGTCATTGCCTGACACATGTGTGGTGTGAATGTTACTTGCCACTTGTCAGCCAAAGCCTAGGTATTGTCCAGGTCTTGCTGCATTTGGACATGGACTGCTTCAGTATCTGAGGAGCTGTGAATGGTGCTGAACATTGTGCAATCATCAGTGAACATCCCCACTTCAGACCTTATGATGGATGGAAGGTCATTGATGAAGCAGTTGAAGACGGTTGGGCCAAGGACACTACCCTGAGGAACTCCTGCAGTGATGTCCTGGAGCTGAGGTAACTGACCTCCAACAACCACAACCATCTTCCTTTGTGCTAGGTATGACTTTAACTAGTGGAGAGTTTTTCCCCTGATTCCCATTAACTCCAGTTTTGCTAGTGCTCCTTGAGGTCACACTCAGTCAAATGCTGCCTTGATGTCAGGGGCAGTCACTCTCACCTCATCCTGGGAGCTCAGCTCTTTTGTCCATGTTTGAACCAAGGCTGTAATGAGGTCAGGAGCTGAGTAGCCCTGGTGTGCCCTGTGGAAGCCTGAGTGGCCTTTCAATTAATAAATCTGAAATTGAAAGCTAAACCATGACAACTATAATCGATTGTTGTAAAAGCCCATTTGATTCACTAATGCCCTTTAGTGAAGGAAATAGACTCAAAGGGACCCATAGACATTTGCAGCACAGAAGAACGCCATTCAGCCCATTGTCTCCACGCTGGTCAACAAAAATCTGACTACACTAATCCCATTTTCCAGCGCTTGGCCCATGTCCCTGGAGGCTATGGCAATGCAAGTGAATATCTAAATATTTCTTGAATGTTACATGAGTTTCTGACTCAACCACCCTTTCAGGCAATGAGTTCCAGACTCCCACCACCCTCTGGGTGAAAAATTTTCTCCTCAACACCCCTCCTGGCTTTCTACCTCTTACCCCAAGGGGCATCCTTACCCCAGTCTGGCCTACATGTAACTCTAGGCCCACAATGTGGTAGATTGTTAAGGGCATTTAGGTATGGGCAACTGATGCTGGCCTTGCCAGTGACACCTACATTCCATGAACAAATAAAAAAAATGTGACTCTACCATCCTTCCAATTCAATCAGAGTTCCTTGTTCTTTCATCTTGCAACTTTGTACTTGATTCTACATAGATGACAAATGACCAAGGTTCATCTACATGTTCACACCAGCCTGGTAGTCTCATGATACAATAATAAAAGGAACAGTTGATGAGTCATTCTTAATCTATGCAGTGAAGGAAACAACACTAACTTGCATTTACATAGTACCTTTAATGGAAAACATCCCAAGGAGCTTCACAGGAACATTATCAATCAAAATTTGACACTGAGCCACATGAGGAGATATTAGGCCAGACGATCAAAAGCTTGGTCAAAGATTTATAAGAGTGTCCTAAAGGGAGAAATAGAGAGGTAGAGAGGATTAGGAAAGGAATTCCAGAGCTTAGGACCAAGGCAGCTGAAAGCACAGCAGCCAGTAGTGGAGAAATGAATATCAGGAAAGAGCAAGAACCCTGAATTGGAGGAATGCTGAGATCTCAAAGGGACGGAGGAGGTTACAGAGTTGGGGAGAGATTTGGAAATGAGGAATAATGGTGGAGAGTGTTGTGAGGCATTGGTCCAAAGCTGCCTGACCCTCCCAAGCAAGCTACCAGTTGTTATGTCTCAAATTACTCATATACTGCATCGCAAATTGTTATTTTCTGAAAGAGGTCTATCAAATTTGCATTTGAATTGACCAGTCCATAGATTGATCACTCCCTCACTGAAATATCATTTTGGCCAATTGGTTTTGAATTTACCCTGTTTCCTTCCACCACCAACATCCCCCACCCCCCACCCCCAACACCCCCACCAACCCCCCTCCCCCCACCCCCACCCCACCAACCCCCCCACCCCCACCAACCCCCCTCCCCCCACCCCCACCAACCCCCCTCCCCCCGTCTCCCATCTTTGTCCTACAGACAAATACTTTCCCCTTCAGTTAGAATTATATTTCCTTTACGAGTAAAGCTACACACTCTCCTTTATGACCCTCCCTTCAGAATTCCTGATGAACCTTAGGCCCAGCAAATCACATAACTACCATCAATGGTATATTTAGATCAAATTCTTCTGTGGAAGCTAATACGTACAATTCTAACATTGTATTGCTAATACTTACAGCATCCATGTGAAAATATTTTTTTGAATTTCCTGCTAACTATTTGCATTCAGAACAAACAGCTTGCTCTTTTGTCCCCTGTTTACTCTGTGGCAGAGTACTCCTTAAACAGAGGAGAAAAACAAGAGGTGAATGGGGAAAGGATCAAGGGATGGGTTAAGGGTTGAGACAGAGGGATAAGGATGAGCAGAGGGAAAATTAAGGCAGTGAGTAAAAGGGGACAGAGGTTCAATGTTGGGTGTTGTTAAGGATGGGATAGATTCTTCAGTCTTTTCACCATTTAACACTTTTCACGTAAGATCTACATGTATTTGATGAAGATAGAATGCTGCACAAGACAAGTTAACAGGACTCAATGTTCTTTCAGAGGCTACAGATCAGGTGACAGGCAACAGATAAGAGGCATGTTGATCACAAGAGATTGAATTCCCCTCTTACTGACCTGTTTCCTGGATCTCTCTATTTTAAGAACCAATGCACAGAATTTTGAATGGATTGAGTTCTTGGCAGGCCAGTTAATTTCAAAATTGCTTTGTGTGTCAGTGTTAGCTGAGTGTAAACATTGCAATACGGTGTGAGAGCTTTTCACCTTGTGCTGTCATCTGTACCAGAATTAAACTGTATTTTAATTGTTTCCTTGCAACTGCTTTGGTTATTAAGACATCTTTCCTCTTAATTCTCCCTTTGAGACAACATTCAGAGATCCTATGTGTTAAACTGTCTCCTCTGTTACTTGTTGCACCCAAAGGATTGCCCAACCTCATCTATGGTTCTGATTACAAGCCAATACCCCAAGGCCTGTGACTGAGCCGTGATAGTCTTTCCCACGTCTAATTGAACAATGACAGCCTTCGGTCACTGCCAACATCTTTTCCTATATGTAGCTGTCTTCAAGACGCTGACAGAGAATGGGTAGGACCACAGACACAGGGTGAATCCAAATCCCATGCAGACTGGCTGAAAGGGCACCTCCTCCACAAAGGGTTGTAAGGGGATACCAACACCTAGCACAGACCTGCAAATAGCTCAAAACAACTGACCTTAAATTATCAGGCAAGGTGGACTGAGTGTAACTTCTGAGGTTGGGATTAAGGTGTACAGTCAATGTAGTGTTGGAGAATCATTCTGCATCTGCAATTATCATCGAATTTTACAGCACGGAGTGCGGCCATTGGTCCATTGATATTATAATGACCCTTTAAAAGGGTCCTCCAATTAGTCCCGCACATAGTTCTTTCCTCATAGCCCTGCAATGTTTTGAAATAAAAATCAAATTCCCTTTTGAAAGTTACTACTAAATTTGACCTTTCAGGAAGTGCATAACAGACTGAGAACTCTACCTGTAAGTGCTTGATGAGACATTGTAGAAATAGCATTACATCATATCCTTCTCTTCATTCATGGGATGTGAGCATCACTGGCAAGCATTTATTGCCCATCCCTAATTCATACAATCATGGAATGGCTACAGCTCAGGAGAAGGCCATTTGGCCTGTCCTTTCTGTGCTAGCTCCCTGAAGGAGCAATTCGCCTAGTGTCACTCCTCTAACTTTTACCTGTAGCCCTGCAAATTTTTCCTTTTCAGATAATGATCCAATTACATTCTGAAAGCCTCAGTTGACCCTACCCTCACCACACTGTCAGACAGTGCATGCCAGATCTGGACTACTTGCTGCATGAAAACATTTTTCCTCATGTCTTCATTGCTTCATTTGCCAATTATTAATTGCTATCTAAAACACTGGCAGCTACACAGCAATGTGGAAACTTGCCCAGATATGTCCTCTCCACAAAAAGCAGGATAAATCCAAGCCAGCCAATTACAGCCCCATCAGCCTACCCTCACTTATCAGTAAAGCGATGGAAGGGGTCATTGACAGTGCTATCAAGCAGCATTTGCTCAGCAATAACCTGCTCACTGACACTCAGTTTGGGTTCCACCAGGGCCACTCAACTCCTGACCTCATTACAGCCTTGGTTCAAACACGGACAAAAGAGCTGACCTCCTGAGGTGAGGTGAGAGTGACTGTTCTTGACATCAAGGCATTTGACCAAGTGTGGTATCAAGGATTCCTAACAAAGTTGGAGTCAATGGGACTCAGGGAGAAAATACACCACTGATTGGAGTTATACCTAGCACAAAGGAAGGTGGTAGTGATCATTGGAGGTCAGTCATCCCAGTTCTAGAACATCACTGCAGAAGTTCCTCAGGGGTCCTAGACCCAACCATCTTCAGCTGCTTCATCAATGACCTTCCTTCCATCATAAGGTCAGAAGTGGGGATGTTCACTGATGATTGCACAATGTTCAGCACCATTCGCGACTCCTCAGATACTGAAGGAGTTCATGTCCATATGCAGCAAGACCTGGACCATATCCAGGCTTGGCTGACAAATTGTAAGTAGCATTTGTGCCAGACAAATGCCAGGTAATGACCATCTCCAACAAGAGAGAATCTAATCATCTCCCATTGGCACTTAATAGCATTACCATCACTCAATCCCCCACTATCAACATCCTGGAGGTTACCATTGACTAGAAATCACACTGGATCAGCCATATAAATACTTCGGTACAACATTAAACATTAATTCCCTCTACCACTGACACACAGTCTCACCAGTGTGTGTTGTGTGTTGTACCATCTACAAGTTGCACTACAGCAACTCACCAAGGCTCCTTTGACAGTATCTTCTAACTTGCAACCTCTACCCCTAGGGGTAGCAGATGTATGGGAACACCACCACCTGCAAGTTCCCTTCCAAGCTACACATCATCCTGACTTGGAAATATATCAACGTTCCTTCACTGTCGCTGGGTCAAGACCCTGGAACTCCCTCCCTAACAGCAGTGTGGGTGTACCTACACCACATGGACTACAGCGGTACAATAAGGTAGTTCACCCCCACCTTCTCAAGGGCAATTAGGATTTGGCGATAGATGCTGGCCTAACCAGCGACGCCTACATCCCATGAAGGAATAACAAAAAAAAATCTTAAATCTTTGGTACGCCATCCTTCCATCAATTAGAACAGTTTCTCCCTATCCCCTCCATCCAGACCCCTCATGATTTTGAATACCTTTATCAAATCTCCTCTCAACTTGCTGTTCTCCAAGGAGAACAGTCCCAACTTCTGCAGTCTTCAGCGTAACTGAAGTTCCTCATCCCTGGAAACATTCTCATGAATCTTCTCTACACACTCTAATGCCTTCACATCTTTCCTAAAGTGTGGTGCCAAAACCTGGACACCATTCTCCAGTACAGGCCAAAATAGTCAGATAAAAGCAAAATACTGCAGATGCTGGAAATCTGAAACAAAAACAAAAATAGCTGGAAAAACTCAGCAGGCCTGACAGCATCTGCGGAGGGGAACACAGTTGATGTATCGAATCCGTATGACTCTTCATCAGAACTAAGGAAATATAGAAATGAGGTAAAATATAAGCTGGTAGAGGGGTGGTGGGACAGGTAGAGCTGGATAGAGGGCTAGTGATAGGTGGAGGCAAAGAAGGGATTGCTAAAGATGTCATAGACAAAAGGACAAAGAGGTGTTGATGGTGGTGATATTATCTAAGGAATGTGCTAATGGGGACATTAAGGGTAGCAAGCAGGACAAGCTAGGGGCAGATGGCCCTAGTGGGGTGGGGTTGGGGGAAGGGATCGAAATGGGCTAAAAGGTGGAGATAAAACAACAGATCTAAATAAATTTAAAAATAGTGGGAAAGGAAAAATTTATATTTTTTAAAATGATAAATTATTGGAAAAAGGGGGATCGGAAAGGGGGTGGGGATGGAGAAGAGAGTTCATGATCTGAAATTGTTGAACTCAATGTTAAGTCCAGAAGGCTGTAAAGTGCCTAGTCGGAAGATGAGGTGCTGTGGTTGACAGGGCCTTCAACCGTTTCTGGTCCATCTCCCGTGCATCCGCCCTCATACCTTCTTCTCCCTCCCAGAAACATGATAGGGTACCCCTTGTCCTCACTTATCTCCCCACCAGCCTCCGCGTTCAAAGGATCATCCTCCGCCATTTCCGCCAACTCCAGCATGATGCCACCACCAAACACATCTTCCCTTCACCCCACCCTGGCAGCATTCTGTAGGGATCGTTCCCTCCTGGACACCCAGGTCCACTCCCACCCCCCCACCCCCCCCACCTCCCCCCCACACCTCAACCCCCTCCCACGGCACCTTCCCATGCAATCTGCAGAAGGTGCAACACCTGCCCCTTTACTTCTCCCCTCCTCACCGTCCAAGGGCCCAAATACTCCTTACAAGTGAAGCAGCATTTCACTTGCACTTCTCTCAATTTAGTCTACTGCATTCGTTGCTCCCAATGTGGTCTCCTCTACGTTGGAGAGACCAAACGCAGATTGGGTGACCGCTTTGCCGCATACCTTCGGTCTGTCCGCAAGCATGACCCAGACCTCCCTGTCGCTTGCCATTTCAACACTCCACCCTGCTCTCGTGCCCACATGTCTGTCCTTGGCCTGCTGCAATGTTCCAGGGAAGCTCAACTTCCAACTAGGCACTTTACAGCCTTCCGGACTTAATATTGAGTTCAACAATTTCAGATCATGAACTGTCTCCTCCATCCCCACCCCCTTTCTGATCCCCCTTTTTCCAATAATTTATCATTTTTAAAAAAATTTTTCTTTTCCCACCTATTTTTAAATTTATTTTGATCTATTGTTTTATCTCCACCTTTTAGCCCATTTCAATCCCTTCCCCCCACCCCACCCCCACTAGGGCCATCTGCCACTAGCTTGTCCTGCTTGCTACCCTTAATGTCCCCATTAGCACATTCCTTGGATAATATCACCACCGTCAACACCTCTTTGTCCTTTTGTCTATGATATCTTTGGCAATCCCTTCTTTGCCTCCACCTATCACTGGCCTACTATCTAGCTCTACCTGTTCCACCACCCCTCTACCAGCTTATATTTCACTTCATTTCTATATTTCCTTAGTTCTGATGAAGAGTCATACGGACTCGAAACGTCAACTGTGTTCCCCTCCGCAGATGTTGTCAGGCCTGCTGAGTTTTTCCAGCTATTTTTATTTTTGTTTCAGGCCAAAACAGTGTTTTATTCAGGTTTAACAGAACTTTTTTTTACTCTTTCATGGGATGTGGGCATCACTGGCAAGGCCAGCATTTGTTGCCCATCCCTATTTACTTTGAACTGAATGGCTTGCTAGGTCATTTCAGAGGGCAGTTATATGTCAACCACATTGCTGAGGGCCTGAAGTCACATGTTTGCCAGACTTGATAGGATTGGCAGATTTTCTACCCTAAAGGATATTAGTGAGCCAGATGGATTTAAACTTCCTTGCTTTTGTACTCTATGCCCCATTGATAAAGCCCAGGATGCTTTATGCTTTATTAATCGCGCTCTCAGGCCCCTCTGCTCCTGCACCCACTTTAGAATTATCCCTTTGTTTTATATTATCTCTCTGTGTTCTTGCTACCAAAATGAATCACTTCACATATCACTATATTAAATTTTATCTGTCACTTGTCTGCCCATTCCACCAACCTATGTCCTTTTGAAGTTCTAAACTATCCTCCTCATGGTTCACAATGCTTCCAAATTTCATATCTTCCGCAAAGTTTGAAGTTGTTCCCTGTACACCAGTTTTTAAGTCATTGACATATTTCAGTGAGAGCAGGGGTCCTAACACTGATCCCTGGAGAACTCCTTCCTCCAGTCTGAAAAACAACAATTTGACGATTCTCTGTTTCTTGTCCCTCAGCCAATTTCGTATTCATGTTGGTGCTGTCCTTTTATTCCATGAGCTCTAACTAATTTCTTATGCCCAGTAAGAATACCATACTCCTGACTTTCAAGATACGGACTTCCGTCAATGTGCACTTTTTGAAATTAACTTTAAAAAGTGCTAAAAATACTGCCCAAGATGGTCACTGAGGGTTAGGTGACCTTTTGTGATGTCCACACAGGCAAAAGATTAACTCATGTTTGTAGACCAGCTTTGGGGAGTCAGGAGGTGAGTCACCCACCATTGAATTCCCAGCCTCTGACCTGCCCTCATAGCCACTGTATTTATATGGCTGGTCCAGTTCAGTTTCTTATCAATGGTAGCCCCAGGATTCAGCAGTGATAATGCCATTGAATGTCAAGGGAAGATGGTAAGTTTCGCTCTTGTTAGAGATGGTCATTGGCTGGAACTTGTGTGGCGCAAATGTTACTTTCCAGTTATCAGTCCAAGTCTGAAAGTTGTCCAGGTCTTGCTGCATGTAAACACAGGCTGCTTCAGTATCTGAGGAGTAGCGAATGGTGCTGAACATTGTGCGATCATCAGCAAACATCCCCACTTCTGACTTTAAGATGGAAGGAAGGTCATTAATGAAGCAGCGGTTGGGCCAAGGACACTACCCTGAGGAACTCCTGTAGTGATGTCTTGGAACTGAGAAGATCGACCTCCAACAACCACAACCATCTTCCTTTGTGCTAGTTATGACTCCAACCAGCGGAGATTTTTCCCCCCCGATTCCCATTGACTCCAGTTTTGCTGGGGCTCCTTGATGCCACACTCAGTCAAATGCTGCCTTGATGTCAAGGGCAGTCACTTTCACCTCACTTCTTGAGTTCAGCTCTTTTGTTCATGTTAGAACAAGGCTGTAATGAGGTCAGGAGCTGAGTGGCCCTGGCAGAACTCAAACAGAGCATCAGTGAACAGGTTATTGCTGAGTAAGTGCTGCTTTACGGCACTGCTGATGACCCCTGCTATCAATTAACTGATCATCAAGAGTAGACTGATGGGGCAATAATTGGCCAAGTTGAATTTGTCCTGCTTTTTGTGGACAGGACATACCTGGGCAATTTTCCACATTGCTGGGTAAATGCCAATCTTGTAGCTATACTGAAACAGATTGGCTAGGGGTGCGACAAGTTCTGGAGCACATGGCTTCAGTACTATTGCCAGGATGTTGTCAGGGCCTTCAGCTGTTTCTTGATATCACATAGAGTGAATCAAATTAGGTGAAGACTGGTATCTGTGATGCTGGGGACCTCAGGAAGAGGCTGAAATGGATCACCCACTCGGCATTTCTGGCTGAAGATGGTTGCAAATGCTCCAGCCTTTGTGTTGATTTGCAGGTCGCCCCCCATCATTGAGGATGGGAATATTTGTGGAGCCTCCTCCTCCTTTTAGATGTTTAATTGTCCACCATCATTATGACTGGATGTGGTAGGATTGCAGAGTTTAGAACTGATCTAAGCTAAAAGCAAATGCTGGAAATCTGAAATAAAAATGGAAAATGCTGGAAAAACTCAGCAGGTCTGGCAGCATCTGTGGAGAGAGAAGCAGAGTTAACGTTTCGAGTCCATATGACCCTTCTTTGGAGCTGACATTAGATCTTATCTGTTGGTTGTGCGATTGCTTAGCGCTGGTTATCACTTGCTGCTTCCACTATATGGCATATAAGTAGTCCTGTGTTGTAGCTTCATCAGGTTGACGCCTCATTTACGTATGCCTAGTTCTGCTCCTGGCTCTCTATTACCTACTCGAAGCTTCAGACACTATGATGCACTCAGGAGGGGGAAAGTTACCTGGACACTTTGCTCCAGAAGACAATCACACCCCATTATGCTGAGGTCTTCTTATTTGGTCCATGGTCAGGGACAGGCGGATGTGACTGCGAATGAGGCAGGCATGGGGCTCGAGAAAATAGAAGTGGAGAAGCCTCAATCCTTGTAATTGTCCAACAGGTTTGAGGCTCTTGCAGCTTCCATGGGCATGTGCGGGCTGGATGAGTGAACTGACCATGGCACTGTGGTGCAGGAAGCTACTCAAGTGCGGACAATAAATAGGAATGTCCGTGGTAGTAGGGGACTGTATAGTAGGTCAGGAAATTGGACAGATTTTAGAAATCAAGCAGAGTCAACATGGTTTTGTGAAAGGGAAATCCATCTTTGACTAATTTACTAGAGTTATTTGAGGAAATAACAAACAAAATTGTTTAAAGGGGAACCTGTAAGTGTGGTGCTTTTGGATTTCCAAAAGGCATTCATACCACATTACTACACAAAACAAGAGCTCATGGTGAAGAGGGTAACATATTAGCATGGATAGATGGTTGATTAGCTAACTGCAAGCAGGCAGCAGGGAAAAATGGTCCTTTGCAAGTTGGCAAGCTGTAACTAATGGAGTGCCACAGGGATCACTGCTGGGTCCTCAACTATTTACAATCTACATCAATGATTTGGGTGAAGGGACCAAATTGATGGTTGCTTAATTTGCTGATGACACAGAGCTGGGTTAGAACGGAAGTTGTCAAGAGGACATTTTTAAAATTCATTCACGGGATGTGGGCTTTGCTGGCTGGGCCAGCATTTATTGCCCGTCCCTAGTTGCCCTTGAGAAGGTGGTAGTGAGATGCCTTCTTGAACCGCTGCAGTCCATGTGGTGTAGGTACACTGTTGGGAAGGGAGTTCCAGGATTTTGACTTTGACATAAAGGGATTTAGATAGGTTAAATGAGTGGGGGGAAAAATTTGGCAGATTGAATATAATGCAGGAAAATATGGACTTGTCCAGTTTCCCACAGGAAGAATGGAAAAGCAGTATATTATTTAAATGGAGAAAGATTGCAGAACTGTCTGGTACAGAGGGATCTGGGTAAACTGGTACATGAATGACAAAAGAGTGAGCAGGTACAGCAAGTGATTAGGAAGGATTAGGCTGGTGTTTATTGCAAGAGGAATCGAGTATATATGTAGGGAAGTGTTGCTACAGCTGTACAGGGCTTTATTAGTGAGACTGTATCTGGAGCACTATGTACAGTTTTGGTCTCCTTACTTAAGAAAGGATATATTTGCATTATATTTGCAGAGGAGATGCACAAGAATGATTCCTGGGATAAACAGCTGTAGCTATGAGGATAGATTGGCGAGGTTGGGGCTGTTTTCCTTGGAGAAAAGAGGCTGAGAGGGGACTTAATAGAGTTATTCAAGATCCTGAGGGGTATGGACAGGGTAAATAGTGAGAAACTGTTCCCACTCAAGAGAACATCAAGAACTAGAGGGCACAGATTCAAAATAATGGGCAAAAGGAGTAGCAGTGATGTAAGGAAAAGTTTTTTTTAGCCAGAGGGTGGTTGAAGTCTGGAATGACCTTCCTGATAGAGTAGTGGAGGCAGGTTTGATCGAGGTATTCAAAAGGGAATTAGATTGCTACCTGAGAAGAAGGAATGTGCAAGGCTACTGGGATAAGGCAGGGGAGTGGGATTAAGTAGAATACTCTTTCAGCGAGCCAGTGCAAACTCGATGGGCCGAAAGCCTTCCTTCTGCACTGTAAAGAAGCTGTGACTCTGTGATTTCACAATGCTGTTAAAGGTAAAATCTGTACTCCCTGGTTTGTTTAATAGTCTCAGTGGGGTGCATGAAAACTAACACCACCTTATATTGTTGCTGCTCTTAATATTAATGACCCATGCTGCATATATATCAGACAATATTGTAACCAGTGCCAACCATGGGCATTATCATTTTACTAGGACCTTTTTGTGATTGATGAATTGATTGGGGAAAGGGCAAAAGATATCATGCATGATTGAGGGGAAGGGTTAAGTTGGGGAGACATGGGGGGGAATGGGAATAAGGAGCCTGGAAAGGGTAGAAGCACCAGGGCCCATGATTTCTTTCCCTGGCCCTGGATTTTGGCTACAAGGTTTGGCTGGAGAAGTTGGGGTTGTTCTCCTTGGAGCAAAGGAAACTGAGGGGAGGTTTGATAGACGTGTGTAAAATTGCAACAAGTTTAGATAAGGCAGACAAAGGAAAGTTGTTCTCATTAGCTAATCGTGCAGCTGTTATGGACTTGATTTTCCAGACAGGCTTCTCCTTAGAAACATCAAATTTTATTTACAGGCTGCAGCAGCAGTTACACGTTTCCATTAAACTCCAAAACTAGAAGCAGAACTCCCACTCTAAGGTTCCCCACGCTTAGAGCTAATTCTTTTTTTTAATTCATTCATGGGATGCGGGCATCATTGGCTGGGCCAGCATTTATTGCCCATCCCTTGTTGCCCTTGAGAAGGTGGTGGTGAGCTGCCTTCTTGAACTGCTGCAGTAAATGGGGTATAGGTACACCACCATGCTGTTAGGAAGAGAGTTCCAGGGTTTTGACCCAGCGACAGTGAAGGAATAGCGATATATTTCCAAGTCAGGGTGGTGAGTGACTTGGAGGGGAACTTCTATGTGGTGGTGTCCCCATCTATCTGCTGCTCTTGTCCTTCTAGATGGCAGTGGTTGTGGGTTTGGAAGGTGCTGTCTAAGGAGTTTTGGTGAATTTGTTCACACTGTCACGTGATAATATACAACATAATAAGTCTTAAAGTTACAGTCATTACATTCCTTAAAGCTACAATTTCTTCTTTCATCCCTTTTTAAATTTTTTGTACGGTTTGTAATTACAAGAACATCTACCTTCATGACATTACAAAGATATACACGGGTCATGGAATTATAAGTTCAGTCCCTCAAGTGGTTTCCTGGTCTGGGTGAAACGTCATCGCTCCACTTCTGAACCTCTTACAGGATCCATATTATCTGGAACTGCAGCAACATCAGGTACCTCTTTAAGCACAGGCAGTTCAGTGTTATCCGGGACACCCTGGTCCACTCCTCCATCACCCCCTACTCCTCAACCCCCTCCTATGGCACAACCCCATGCCCACGCAAAAGATGCAACACCTGCCCCTTCACTTCCTCTCTCCTCACCGTCCAAGGACCCAAACACTCCTTTCAAGTGAAGCAGCATTTCACTTGCATTTCCCCCAACTTAGTCTACTGCATTCGTTGCTCCCAATGTGGTCTCCTCTACATTGGAGAGACCAAACGTAAACTGGGCGACCGCTTTGCAGAACACCTGCGGTCTGTCCGCAAGAATGACCCAAACCTCCCTGTCGCTTGCCATTTTAACACTCCACCCTGCTCTCTTGCCCACATGTCTGTCCTTGGCTTGCTACATTGTTCCAGTGAAGCCCAACGCAAACTGGAGGAACAACACCTCATCTTCCGACTAGGGACTTTACAGCCTTCCTGACTGAATATTGAATTCAACAACTTTAGGTCGTGAGCTCCCTCCCCCATCCCCACCCCCTTTCTGTTTCCCCCTTCCTTTTTTTTTCCCAATAAATTATAAAGATTTTCCTTTTCCCACCTATTTCCATTATATAAAAAAAAAAATTAAAAAAAAACCCCACTAGAGCTATACCTTGAGTGCCCTACCATCCATTCTTAATTAGCACATTCGTTTAGATAATATCACCAACTTTAACTTCAACACCTATGTGTTCTATTGTACTATTGTCGTTGACATCTTTTGATGATCTGCTTCGATCACTGCTTGTTTGTCCCTACAACCACACCCCCCCCCCTCCACCTCTCTGTCTCTCTATCTCTCTGCCCCCCCACACACACACCTTAAACCAGCTTATATTTCAACTCTTTCTTGGACTCGAACTCAAGTTCTGTTGAAGGGTCATGAGGACTCGAAACGTCAACTCTTTTCTTCTCCGCCGATGCTGCCAGACCTGCTGAGTTTTTCCAGGTAATTCTGTTTTTGTTTCAGTGTTATCTACTCTGGCAAAGACATCTGGTGTGTCTATCCTTGGTTGAACAATTTCAACAGGGACCATGGGTTCTACAATGATTACAGATGGAACATCATTTTCTTGGGGTACCTCCCTTCTTCTCAAATGATCCATGTGTTTGTGGGTGATCCAGCCCTCCACTTCTACATGGTAATGCAAGGGTCCCGTCACGGAGATTATTACACCAGGTTACCAACTTGATCTGCCACTGAAGTTTCGCATGTACACTGCTTCACCAACATTAAATTCTCACTCACGACTATGCAAATCATGAGTCGCTTTTTGATTCTCTTGACTTTTCTGCACCTTCCCCTCCAAATTGGGAAGTATCAGGCTTAATTTCGTTCAAAGATGTTGCTTCATAAGTAACTCTGAATGTGTTGAACCTACAGCAGTGCGGGGCGTGGTTCTATAGTGAAACAGGAAACATGTAAGTTTAGTCTCCAATGATCCTCCTGATATTTTTTTCATTCCAGTTTTAAAAGTCTATACTGGTGTCTCAGCTAATCTGTTAGACGACGGATGATATGGTGCCCCCTTCACGTGTTTGATACCATTTAGGATCACAAATCTTTGAAATTCAGCACTCGTAAACACAGTACCATTGTCTGACATGATTACTTCTGGCAATCCATGTATAGAAAAGCTTTGGCGTAACTTTTCTATAGTTGGACCTGACGTTGGTGATCTAACCTTGTAAACGTCTAGCCATTGAGAATGTGCGTCAATTATTAGTAGGAACATGGTGCCCAGAAAAGGACCGATGTGATTTACGTGCCGTCTCACCCAGGGCCTACCAAGCCATTCCCACGAGCATAGTGGGGCCGCAACAGGTAATCTCTGTAGTTGTTGGCATTGTAAACAATATTTAGCCACCTTCTCGATATCACCATCCATGCTTGGCTGTTAAATGTAACTTTGTGCGATCATCTTCATTCTTGAGATTCCTGGATTTGTGCTGTGCAACTCTGCTAAGAGTGGTTCCCTTCCTTGTGAAGGAACAACTACTCGTGCTCCCCATTACAGGATATCATCTTGACTGCTCAATTAATTCTTTTGAGTGAAAAATGGATTTAATTCATCAGGGACTGGCTCCTGGGAGCACCCTTTCAACACTTGGTCTTATTCTAGATAGGACTGGATCACAATTCATCCAGTTTCTTATCTGCCTTGTGCAGACTGGCGAGGGATCCAGGAAACTCATCGCTAATACGATCTCTTGGGGAATTGGGGAATGTTCATTGCTCTCCTGCAAAGGAAGGCAACTTAGGGCATCAGCATTGGCTATATGCATCCCTGGTCTGTGCACAAAAGTGTATTCGAATGCGGATAAGATTAAAGCCCATCTTTGAATTTGTGCAGAAGTTATGGGAGGGATAGCTTTTTCAGGTAGCGGGGACTGTCTCCTGCTTCGTAGCGACTTCCCGACTTTCTGTGCCACACTTGGCTGTCCGTCCCGCCCCAACTGGAAAATGATGCTATTTTGTGCACCTTGTATAGCCTACGTTTCCCGTTTGGCACTTTCCATCGCGAGTGCTATTTTTATAATGACGTTGAATGGCATCATCTTGTACAGCACAGACCAAACGATCCCTGAGCATATCACTTAGGGTCTCCCCGAAATCACAGTGTTCAGTCAGTTGTTTCAATTTTGCCATGTATGTAGCAATGGTCTCCCCAGGGGCTCTAACCCTCAAATTAAACCTGAACCTCTGCATGGCAACTTAAGGTTTGGGTTGGAAGTGTCCCCTAATGAGGTCCACCAATTCACTGAAGGTCTTTGAATCAGGGGCATTCGGGGCTGTCAAACTTCAGATTAAGTTATAGGTTTTATTCCTGCAAATGCTTAGGAGAATTGCTCTCCTCCTTTTCTTCCCCTCTATTTTTATTTTGCCTGGAAATAGAACATGAGGCATTCTAGATATTGACACCAGTCCTCTGTGGATGGTTCAAAAGGGGTCAAAATATGATGTACCTGGTGAATATATCTTCCTTTTCTTCTGTCTAAACAAGATACTCAGTCCTTGGGCGAAGGATAATGCCGGACCCGAATTATCCTTGTCGCCAGTTTGTTATGGAATTGATTTCCCAGGTAGGTTTCCCCTTAGAAACATTGAAGTTTATTTACAGGCTTCAGCAGCAGTTACATGTTTCCATCATGCTCCACAACTAGAAGAATATCTCCCACTATAAGGTTCTCTGCGCTTAGAGCTGATTCCTTCACACTGTCACTATACAACACAATAAGTCTTAATGCTACATTCAATACAGTCCTTAAAGCTACAGTTACTACATCAGGATTAAGGGATACAGATTTAAGATTTCAGGCAAGAAATGCAGGGGCTTTGATGGAGAATTTTTTTCACGTGGCGGGTGGTAATAATCTAGAACCCGTACCAAATAGGGTGGTGGAAGTGGAGGTTGTGAATCATTTCAAAAGGATATTAAATAGGCATTTGAAGGAAATAGAGCTCTGGGCTACAGGGATAGAGCGGAACCACAGGACCAACTGGAATGCTCTATGGAGAGATGGCGTGGACTCAATGGGCCAAGTGGCTTTGTTCTGTGCTGTAATTATTCTATGACTCTAAGAACAAACTTAAAAAATTAACTTGACCCTGTTCTCAGCTGAGGGTCTTGCTTGCGTGGAGGAGGGAGAATAGACAATTCTCATTTAAAACTTTGTAGCACCTTGGCTACTTACCAATCTGTACGAAAAGAAAGTCTGTTACCAATGTAAACTCGTATTGATCACAGTATCTATTACTTCCATGAGCAGACTGCAACGTTTAAGAAAGCAATGCTTATTTGTGCACTCACTTGATACTGCCCTGGAGGAATTTCCTTGAAAAGTATTTTTAGAGCAATTGTTGGTGAAATAGACCTATTGAAAGATACACAAAGGCTAATCCTTTGCCAGCAACTCTTTCATTTCTAGGGTGACTCCACTAAATTACAGACAATTGCTTTTCTGTTTGTGACTTTGCACAGCGGTTACCTGTTGCACACACAGGCATTGTATTGTACAATGCTGCACTGACTAGCAGTGCTGCCGGATATGCTGACATGAGGCCAGTACTGTAATTCGAACATCCCTCCCAATCCTGCAGGCATCTTGAAGACCTGCACCGCCCAGAAGTGTGCAAGTACAGCTGCCAAATTAATTAAATTACACCAGAGAGCAGCATCTGCGACACTGTCCCACCAAACACTCCCAAAGTACATGCGGTATGAGTTAGACCCAGAGTAAAGATCCTCTACGCTGTCCCACCAAACAGTCTCAGGACCGATACTGTGCAGGTTAGATACAGAGTAAAAGTCCTCTGCACATCCCCATCAAACACTCCCAGGCCAGGTTGGGTGTGGTAGCATAGGGTTCATGGTACTGTAGTAGTAATCCAGAGGACTGGACTAAAGACAAAGAGACATTAGTTCAAGTATGGGAAGAG
The DNA here is from genome assembly GCF_017639515.1 of Carcharodon carcharias. Taxonomy (NCBI): domain Eukaryota; kingdom Metazoa; phylum Chordata; class Chondrichthyes; order Lamniformes; family Lamnidae; genus Carcharodon; species Carcharodon carcharias. The sequence continues at coordinate 9,997,254 of NC_054469.1, read as the reverse complement.
ACTAGCAGCTAACATAAAAAGAAATCCAAAAGTACTCTATAGTTACATGAATAGAAAAAGAGTGGTAAAAGGAGGAGTGGGGCTAATTAGGGGCCTAAAGGAAGGAGAATGCATGGAGGCAGAGGACAAGGCTGAAGCACTCAATGAGTATTTTACATCTGTCTTTACCAAAAAAAGGAAGATGCTGCTAGAGTCATTGTGAAAGAGAAGGTATATGAGACACTGGATGGGCTAAAAATTGACAAAGATAGTGTCGAGCTTCATGAGTGTTGCTGGAGACACACTCATCCATGCAAAAAAAATTAGAGTCATAGAGTCATAGAGGTCTACAGCACAGAAAAGGGCCCTTTGGCCCATTGAATCTGCACCAGTCAAACAAGTACCTACTATTCTAATCCCATTTTCCAGCACTAGGCCCTTGCTTTGTATGCCATGGCATCGCAAGTGCACATCTTCTTAAATGTTATGAGGGTTTCTGCAAATACCACCCTTTCAGGCAGTGAGCTCCAGATTCCCACCACCCTCTGGGTGAAAAAATTCTTCCTCACATCCCCTCTAAACCTCCTGCCTCTTACCTTAAATCTATGTCCCCTGGTTATTGATCCCTCCACCAAGGGGAAAAGTTCCTTCCTGTCTACGCTGTCTACGACCCTCATAATTTTATACATCTCAATCATGTACCCTGCCAATCTCCTCTGTTCCAGGGAAAATAACCCCAGTCTATCCAAACACTTCTCATAACTAAAACTCTCCAGCCCAGGCAACATCCTGGTAAATCTGCTCTGCACCCTCTCTAGAGCAATCACATCCTTCCTATTATGTGGGTTCCAGAACTGTACGCAATGCTCTAGCTGTGGCCTAACCAGCGTGTTACACAGTTCCAGCATAACCTCCGTGCTCTTATATTCTATGCCTCGGCTAATAAAGACAAGTATCCCATATGATTTCTTAATCACCTTGTCTACCTGTCCTACCACCTTAAGGGACCAGTGGACATGCACACCAAGGCCCCTCTGATCCTCAGTTCTTCCCAGCATCCTGCCATTCATCATGTATTTCCGTGCCCTGTTTGTCCTGCCCAAGTGCATCACCTCACACTTCTCCAGATTAAATTCCATTTGCCACTGATCAGCCCATCTGACCAGCCGGTCTATATCCTCCTGTAATCTAAGGTTATTCTCCTCACTATTTACTACCCCACTAATTTTTGTGTCATCCACGAACTTACTGATCAACCCCGCTACATTCAAGTCTAAATCATTAAATATACCACAAAAAGCAAGGGACCCAACACTGATTCCTGTGAAACACAGGTATCCAGTCATAAAACACCCCTCGACCATCACCCTCTGCTTTCTTCCACTCAGCCAATTCTGGATCCAATTTGCCAAATTTCCTTGGATCCCATGGGCTCTTACCTCCATTATCAGTCTCCCATGTGGGACCTTATCAAAGCCTTGCTGAAGTCCAAGTAGACTACGTCAAATGCATTGCCCTCATCTACACACCTGGACACCTCTTCGAAAAATTCAATCAAATTGGTCAGACATGACCTCCCCTTAACAAAACCATGCTGAATGTCCTTGATTAATCCCTGTCTCTCCAAGTATAGATTAATTCTGTCCCTCAGAATTGCTTCAAATAATTTCCCCACCACTGAGGTTAGACTGACTTAGTTCCTTTGTTTATCCCTTCCTCCCTCCTTGAATAATGGTACCACATTGTCTGTCCTCCAGTCCTCTGGTAACTCTCCTGTGGCTAGAGAGGTATTGAAAATTATTGCTAGCACCCCTGCTATTTCCTCCCTGACTCACTCAACAGCCCAGGATACATTTCATCCGGGCCTGGAAATTTATCTACTTTTAAGACCGCCAGACCACTTAGAACCTCCTCCCTTTCTATGCTAATTTCTTTCTTTCTTTAATTTGTTTAATTATATCACAATCTGGAATTAAAAGTTCTGACGATGACCACAAAACCCTTGCTAATTGTCAAAAAAGCCCATTTGGTTCACTGATTATGAAGGAAACCGATTCGTCTGGTTAGGGAAGGAAATCTGCTGTCCTTACCTGGCCTGGCCTACATGTGACTCCAGACCTACAGCAATGTGGTTGGTTCTTAAATGCCCTCTGAACAAGGGCAATGAGGGATGGGTAATAAATGCTGGCCTAGCCAGCAATACCCACATCCCATGAACAAACATAAAAAAAGTGGAGGGTATTCCATCACACCCCTGAAGAATTAGAAAGACTGGCTGTATTTAAAGTTGATAAGTAACCAGAAGTGGATCAGATGCATCCAAAGTTACTGAGGAAAGTGAGTTTGGAAACTGCGGAGGCAATGGCCATAATTTTCCAATCCTTCATAGACCATGCTGAGAGTGCCAGAGGGCTGGAGAACTGTGAATGTTACACTCGTGTTAAAAAAAAGCCCAGTAACTACAGGCCAGTCAATTTAACCTCACTGATGGGAAAGCGCTTGGAAATGGTAATCTGAGACAAAATTAGCAGTCACTTGGACAAATATGGATTAATTAAGGAAAGCCAGCACAGATCTGTTCAGGAAAAATTGTACCTAACTAGCTTCTCTTTTATTCTTTCATGGGATTTGAGCATTGCTGGAAAGAAGAGCATTTATTGCTCTGCACTAATTGCCCTTGAGAAGGTGTTGATGAATCCTCTTCTTGAATCACAGCATGTCTATTTTGAACCAGTGACAGTGAAAGAATGACAATATATTTCCAAGTCAGGATGGTAAGTGGCTTGGAGGGGAACTTGAAGCTGGTGGCCTTCCCATGTGTCATTCTAGGTAGTAGGTGGAACAGGTCACAGCTTTGGGAGGTATTGTTGAAGGAGAGTTGGGGAATTTCTGCAATGCATCTTGTATTTAGTACACACTGCTGCCATTGTGCGCAGCGGTGGAGGGAGTGGATGTTTAAGGTGATGTATGGGGTTGCTGATCAAGCAGGCTGCTTTGTCCTGGATGGTGTTGAGCTTCATGAGTGTTGTGGGAGCTGCACTCATCCAGGCAAGTGGAGAGTTTTCCATCACACTCCTGACTTGTGCCTTGTTGATGGTGGACAGGCCTTGGGGAGTCAGGAGGTGGGTTCCTCTCCGCAGGATTCCCTGCTCTTGTGGACATAACATTTATGTGGCTGAGGAAATTCAGCTATGGTAATGCCGTGGAAAATCAAGGGGAGTTGCTGTTTATCAGCTCAAGCCTAAATATTGTCCAGGTCTCGCTGCATAAGCACCAACTGCTTCAGTACCTTAAGAAGCGTGAATGAACTGAACACTGTGCTATCATCAGCATCCCCACTTCTGATCTTATATTGGAGGAAAGGTCATTGATGATGCAGTTGAAAATGGTTGTCTTAGGAAACTACCCTGATAACTTCTGTAGTGATGTCCTGGGACTGAGATGTTTGACCTCCAACAACCACAGCCACCTTCCTTTGTGCTAGGTATGACTCCACCCAGCGGAGAGATTTCCTCCTGATTCCCATTGACTTCAAATTTTGCTAGGGCTCCTTGATGTGTCCCTCGGTCGAATGCTGCCTTGATGTCAAGGGCAAGTCACTCTCACTTCACATCTTGAATTCAGTTCTTTTGTCTATGAATGGACCAAGGCTGTAAGGAGATCAGGAACCGAATGACTTCAGCGGAACCCAAGTTGATAATAGTGAGTAGGTTATTGCTGTGTAAATGCCACTTGGTAGCACTTTTCATGAGACCTTCCATCACTTTGCTGATAATCAAGGGTGGACTGATGGGGCAGTAATTGGCCAGGTTGGGTTTGTCCTTTTTTTGTGGAGAAGACATACCTGGGCAATTTTCCACATTGTTGGTTAGTTAGATGCCAGTTTTATAGCTTGGCTATTGGGCACAGTTAGTTCTGGAGCATAAACCTTCATCACTACTGTAGTTTATTGTCAGGGCCCATAGCCTTTAATGCATTCAATGCCTCCAACTGTTTTTTTGATATCATGTGGAGAGAATCGAATTGGCTGAAGACTGACATCTGTGAATCTGGGACCTCCGGAGGAGGCCCAAATAGGTCGCCCACTTTGCATTTCTGGCTGAAGATGGTTGCAAATGCTTCAGCCTTATCTTTTGCACTGACTTGCTGGACTACCCCCATCAGAATGAGGATATTTGTGAGCCTTCTTCTTCAATTAGTTACTTAATTGTCCACTAACATTCACAATGGGATGTCATAGAGTCATAGAGTCTACAGGTTTACAGCACAGAAAAAGGCCCTTCAGCCCATTGAGTCTGCGCCGGTCAAACAAGTACCTAACTATTCTAATCCCATTTCCCAGCACTAGGACCATTGCTTTGTATGTCATGGTATTGCAAGTGCACATCCAAATACTTCTTCAATGTTTTGAGGGTTTCTGCATCTACCACCCTTTCAGGCAGTGAGTTCCAGATTCCTAACACCCTCTGGATGAAAAAAATCTTCCTCATATCCCCTTTAAGCCTCCTGTCCCTTACCTTAAATCTATGTCCCCTGGTTATTGATCCCTCCACCAAGGGGAAAAATTCCTTCCTGTCTACCCTATCTATGCCCCTCATGATTTTATACACCTCAATCATGTCCCCCCTCAATCTCCTCTGCTCCAGGGAAAATAACCCCAGTCTATCCAATCTCTCTTCGTAATCAAAACTCTCCAGCCCAGGGAACATCCTGGTAAATCTCTTCTCTACTCTCTCTAGTGCAATCACATCCTTCCTATAATGCAGATTCCAGAACTGCATGCAATACTCTAGCTGTGGCCTAACCAGCGTTTTATACAGTTCCAGCATAGCCTCCCTGCTCTTATATTCTATGCCTCGGCTAATAAAGACAAGTACCCCATATGCCTTCTTAACCATCTTATCTAAGTAGCAGAACCGCTGAACTTTAATATAACCAGTTGGTTGTAGGGTCGCTTCGCTCTGTCTATCTTGATTTGGTTTATCTTGATGATGGTAAAGCAGTTGATGTGGTGTAAGTGGACTTCCAAAAGGATAAAATGCCACATAACAGGCTTGTCAGCAAAGTTGAAGTCTGTGGAATAAAAGGGGCAATATCAATATGAGTTTGACTGAGTGACAGGAAGCAGAATAGGGAACAGTTATGGACTGGAGTATATAGGTTACCCAGGGATTAGGGCCATGGTTTTTCTTGATCTATGTTAATGATCTAGACTTGAGAGTGCGGGGAACAATTTTGAAATGTTCAAATGTCACAAAACTTGGAAGTATTGGGATCTGTGAAGGAGTTAGTGATGGACTTTAAGAGGATGCAGACAGACTGGTGGAATGACTCATAGACATTTACAGCACTGAAGGAAGCCATTTGGCCCATTGTGTGTGTGCTGGTCAACAACGATCAGAGTACACTAATCCCATTTTCCATTTTGTAGGTCATTTCAGTGGAAACGTGCACTCCTAGGCTCAAAAAGCATCAGCCCACTAGAAGCAAAGTTGTGAGACTGACCAGTCCAGCAGAAAGAAACGCTCCAACCCTCCCACCTCACCAACTGTCAGAATGAACATGGTTCAGTCCTGGGTGTGATTAACAGCAGAATCCAACCCTTGTAATCACTTGTGAGCTCCCTGGTTTGTCAGTAAGTGAGATGAATGAGCGAATCTCTTCCCACATTGAGAGCAGGTGAACAAGCTCCACCCAGTGTGAACTCACTGGTGTGTCTGAGCAGACATGTGTGGGTGAAATTTAATGCAGAGCAGCATGAAGTGTTACATTTTGGGAGGAAGAGCAAGGGTGGCAATATAAGATAAAGGATATAGTTCTAAAGGGGTGTAGGAGCTGAGGGACCTGGGGGTATATGTGCAGAAATTGAGGAAGATGGAGGAGCAGGTTGCGAAAGTGGTTAATAAGGCTAACAGGATCCTCAGCTTTACAAATGAGGCATACAGCACAAAAACAAGGAGGTTACAGTGACCCTTTATACAACATTGAGTTGGCCTAAACTGGAGTAATTCAACTGGAGTATTGCATTCTGTCCTGGGCATTATACTTCAGCAAGGACGTGAAGGCATTAGTGTGGGTGCAAGAAACAGTTACAAGTTTCTTTCCCGAGATGAGGGACTTAAGTAATGAGGATAAATCAGAGAGGGAGGGTCTTTCTTCCTTAAAGAAGGGAAGGTTGAGAAGAAATTTGACAGCGATGTTCAAAATCATGAGGGCTCCAGACAGAGTAGATATAGAGAAACCGTTCCCATTGGTGGAAGGGTCAAGAACAAGAGGACACCAGTTTCAAGTGGTTGGCAAAAGAACCAAATGTGACAAGAGGAAAAGCTTTGCTACGCAGCAAATGTTTAGGATCTAGAAAGCACTGCTGCCTAAGAGTGTGACAGAGGCAGATTCAATACAGCTTTTCAAAAGGCTATTGGATAATTATTTGAAGAGAAAATAATTATAGGAATGCAAGGCAGGTCAGTGGGACTAAACGCGTTGCTCTTGCAAAGTTCTGGCACGGCCTCCTTCTGTACTATAACCGTTCTAATTTTTATTGTATGAACAATTGAACTATGGCAGCTGGCAAATTTTAATTCAGTTAATTAAATAAATCTGGAATAAAAAGTGAGTAAGAGAAACTGCTAGGTTGCTGTAAAAATCCATCTGGTTCACTAATGGCCTCTCGGGAAAGAAACCTATTATCATCACCCAGTCTGGTTTATTATCCAGGTCCACAGCAATGTGGTTGACTCTTAACTGTGCTCCGAAGAGGCCTAGCAAGCCACTCAGTTGTGCCAAACTGCTACGAGAATGTATAATAAGGATAAAGCTGGGTGATCACCCACCATTGACAAAGGCACACCCAGCCCAGTTGATCCTGCAATGTTCTCCTTGCTAACATTAAGAGACTTGTGTCAAAATTAGGAGAGTTGTAGCACAGACTAGAGGGAGAGAGGGACCTCAGTGTATATGTGCATAAATTGTTGGAGGTAGAGGAGCAGGTTGAGAAAATGGTTAAGCAAAAGCCTGACATAGTCATTCTGATAGAATCATTTAATTCAGCTAATGTCGCAGATTCCACCATCCTGCATCACCACCATCAGAGGTGTGTCACAGTGGTGTGCAGTCAGGAGAGAGTGACCCTAGAGTCCACAACATTGATTCAGGACTCCATGAAATCTCATGGCATCAGGCCAAACATGAGAAAGGAAACCTCTTGCCGATTACTGCCTACCAATGTCAACCTTCAACTGATGAATCCATACTCCTCCAGGATGATCACTAAGAAGTTCTGAGAGTAGCAAGGGTATAAAATGTACTCTGGGTGGCGGACTTCAATGCCTATCACCAAGGGATAGCTCAGTAGCACCACTACTGACTGAGCTGGCTAAATCCTGTGAATTCTGAAGGGCATATCTGCCAGATGGGGCCTGCAGCAGGTGGTGAGAGAACAAGCAAGAGGGAAAAACTCAATTGACTTCGCCCTCACTAATCTACTTCGCAAATGTATCTGTACATGACAGAATTGGTAGGAATGACTATCGCCTTATGGAGATGAAGTCCCATTTTTATACTGAGGACACCTTCCATTATGTTGTGTGGCACTACCAGCATGTCAAATAGGAAGGATTCAGAACAGGCCTAGCAGCTCAAAATTGGATAGCCATGAGCTGTTGTTGGACATCAACTACAATTTGGTTAAATACAATGGTTTGGTGTATCCTTCACTCTACAACTACTGTCAAACAACTGGTTCAGCTGAACCATCCCCTGTCCAATGAGGAGTGTAAAAGTGCGCACCAGGAGCTACACCATGCATATCTAAAAGCGAAATGCCAACCTGGTGAAGCTACAAAACAGTTTGACATGCATGCTAAACAACAGAAGCAGCACCCTATAGACAGAGCCATGCGATGCCACAACCATTAACAATGACAAAGCTCTGGAGTCCTGCCTCATCCAGTCATGAGTGTGGTGGCCAATTAAACAACTAATGGGAGAAGGAGGTTCCATGATCTTACTCATCCTCAATGACGGTGGAGCCCAGCAGGTGAGTGCAAAAGACAAGGTTGAAGTGTTAGCAACTATCTTCAGCCAGAAGTGCCCATGGATATCCATCTCAGCCTCCTCCTGATGTCCTCAGCATCACATACATCAGTCTTTAGCTATTTCTATGTGAGCACGCAGGATATGGTAAAGTCTATGGCTATCATGCTGATGACTTATGCTCCAGAAATAGCCATGCCCTTACCAAGCTGTTCCAGTGCAACTACCCAACAAAGTGGTATGTTCTCTCCATGAAAAGTCAGACAAACCCAATCCAATCAATTACTGCCCCATCACCCACTCTCAATCATCAGCAAAACATGGAAGGAACCTTTAACAGTATTATCAGTGGCACATTTTCACCAATAGCACACTTACCAATGTGCAGTTTGTGTTCCACCTGTACCACTCAGCTCCAGATCTCACTCCAGTCAGTATGAGGAGCTAAGTACCAAATTGAGAAGCAGAACCTCAAAGGTAATAATCTCTGGATTATTACCTGAGCCACGTGTAAATTGACATAGGACAAATAAGATTAGAGAGACGAATGCATGGCTCAAAGACTGGTGTGAAGTGGGTTCTGGTTTGTGGGACACTGGCATCAGTGATGGGGAAAATGGGAGCTGTACCGTTGGGACAGTCTACACCTGAACCGTGCTGGGATGAGCGTCCTCGCAAATCACACAACTAGGAAAGTAGAGAAGGCTTTAAACTAAACAAGAGGGGGGAGGGATCAAGCTTGGGTAGAGGTAGCAATTCAAGGTGTAGAGTCAAGACAGGAGAACAAAATAGTAATATGAGAAATGAGGGTCAGAGAATGGCAGAAAGGGACAGAGAAAAAACCTAAGAATCAATCAACAGTCAAGACCAGGTGTTACAAAGGTAACAAAAAGACAAAACTTAATATTCTCTATCTGAATGCATGTAGCTTTCGTTAAAAAGTAAATGATTTGATGGCCTACATTGAAGTAAATTGCTATGATCTGATAGCAATTATAGAGACATGACTGCAGGATGACAAAGATTGGGTCCTTAATATTTACGGGTACATGACATTCAAGAAGACTGGGAAGCTAGGTAAAGGTGGAGGGGTAGCACTGTTAATCAAAGAGGGCAATAGTTAGAGATGACCTTGGTTCGGGCGATCAGGATGTAGAATTGGTTTGGGTAGAGATGAGGAATAGTAGGGGGAAAAAGTCATTAGTGGGAGTGGTCCACAGGCCCCCTAACAGTAGCCACAGTGCAGGACACAGTATTCAAGGGGAAACATTGTGTGCTTGTGATAAAGGGCAGCAATAATCATGGGTGATTTTGATCACACATAAACTGGAAAAATCAGATTGGCAGTAAAAGCCTGGAGGAGGAGTTCTTAGAACACTTTTGAGATAGTTTCTTAGAGCAGCGTGTTTTGGAACCAATCAGAGACCAGGCTATATTAGACTTGGTATTGTGTAATGTGACAGTATTAATTAATGATCTCAGACTTAAGGCACCCTCTAGTTAGCAGCGACCACAATATGATTGAATTTTACATCCAGTTTGAAAGGGAGAAGAGTGGGTCTAAGACTAGTATCTTAAACTTAAATAAGGGAAACTATGTGTGGATGAAAGCTGAGCTAGCTCAAGTGAACTGGGAAACTAGACTAGAGGTTAGGTCAATAGGGAAGCAGTGGCAGACATTTAAGGGGATATTTCAGAATAAGTATATTCCTACTATAAAGAAAAATTCTGAGGGGCTGACCCACCATCCGTGGTTAACTAAAGATTTAAGGAAAAGATCAAACTTAAGGAAAAAGCATACAACTCCGCAAAGATGAGTAGCAGGACAGATGATTGGACAGAATATAAAGAACAGCAGAGAATGTCTAAAAGGTTAATTAGGAGAAAGAAATTAGAGTATGAGAGGGAGCTAGCTAGAAATGTAAAAAATGGATAGCAAGAGTTTTTACAGGCATTTAAAAAGGAAAAGAGTAAGTAAAGTGAGTGTTAGTCCTCTAGAGAGTGACAGTGGGGAGTTAATAGTAGATAATAAGGAAATGTGGAAGAAATGAACAAATATTTTGCTTCTGTGTTCACTATAGAGGATATAAAAATATTCCAGGAATAGCTGTAAATCAGGAGATGAATGGGAGAAAGGAACTTGGTGAAACTGAAATCACTAGAGAAATGGTTCTGAGCAAACTGATGGAGCTGCAGGCTGGTAAGTGTCTGGGTCCTGATGGATTACATCCTAGGGTCTTAAAAGAGGTGGCTAATAAGGTAGTCGATGCACTGGTGTTAATTTTCCAAAATTCCCTAGATTCTAGAAAAGTTCCATCAGATTGGAAAGTAGCAAATATAACCCCTTTATTCAAGAAGGGAGGGAGGCAGGAAACAGGAAACTATAGGCCAGTTAGCTTGACGTCTGTCATGGGGAAGTTATTATAATCGATCATGAAGGAAGTTATAGCTGGGCACATAGAAGAGCTCAAGGCAATAGGGAAGAGTCAGCATGGTTTTGTGAAAGGAAAATCATATTTAACCAATTTATTGGGAGTTTTTTGAAGGAATGACATGCATAGTAGAAAAAGGGGAGCCTGTAGACGTACTGTACTTGGATTTCCAGAAGGCATTTGATAAGCCGGCACATTAAAGATTATTATGGAAAATAAAAGCGCATGGTTTAGTGGGTAACACATTAACATGGATAGAAGATTGGCTGGCTGGCAGGAAGCAGAGAGTATGCATAAATGGGTCTTTTTCTGATTGGCAGGATGTGACGAGTGGAGTCTCATAGGGGTTGTACTGGGGCCTCAACTTTTTACAATTTACATCGATGACTTAGATGAGAGGAGTGAAGACATGGGAGCTAAATTTGCAGATGACACAAAGGTAGCTAGGAAAGTATGTTGTGAAGAGGACATGAGGAGATTGCAGATGGATATAGATAGGTTGAATAAGTGGGCAAATATCTGGCAAAAGAGTTGAATGTGGGAAAATGTGAAGTTGCTCATTTTGGCAGGAAGAACAAAAAAGCAGAGTATTACTTAAATGGAGAATGGCTGCAGAATTCTGAGATGCAGAGGGATCTAGGTGTTCTAGTAAATGAGCCACAAAAAGTTAGTATGCAGATACAACAAGTAATTAAGAAGGCTAATGGAATGCTCTCCTTTATTCTGAGAGGGATTGAACATCAAAGTAAGGATGTTGTTCTTCAGTTATACAGGGCATTGGTGAGACTGCACCTCGAATACTGTGTGCAGTTTTGGTCTCTTTATTTAAGGAAGGATGTAAATGCATTGGAGGCAGTTCAGAGGGGGTTTACTAGATTGATACCTGGAATGAGTGGGTTGTCTTATGAGGAAAGGTTGGACAGACTGAGCTTGTTTCCACTGGAGTTTAGAAGAATGAGGGGTGATTTGATTGAAGAACACAAGATCCTGAATGGCCTTGACAAAGTGGATGTCGAAAGGATGTTTCCTCTTGTGGGTGAGACCAGAACTAGGGGGCACTGTTTTAAAATTAGGGGTCACTTTTTTAGGACAGAAATGAGGAGAGATTTTTTCTCTCAGAGGGTTGTGCAACTTTGGAATTCTCTGCCTCATAAGGTGGTGGAGGCGGGATCATCAAATATTTTTAAGGCAGAGGTAGATAGATTCTAGTTAGGCAAGGGAATCAAAGGTTATCGGTGTTAGATGGGAATGTGGAAACTGAAACACAAAAGGACAGCCATGATCTTATTGAATGGTGGAACAGGCTTGAGGGGCTGAATGGTCTACTCCTGTTCCTATTTCTTATGTTTTTATGTTCTTACAGCCTTAACTGAAACATGGACAAAAGAACTGAATTCTAGAGCTGAGGTTAGGATGACTGCGCTTGACAGGAAGGCTGCATTTGACCAAGTGTGGCATCAAGGAGCCCCAGCAAAATTGTCAGGGGGAATAGAAGGAAAGCTCTTCATTGGCTGGAATCATACCTAGAACCAGGAAAAACAGTTGTGATTGTTGGAGGCCAATCATCTCAGCCCAAGGACTTTGCTGCATGAGTTTATCAGGGCAGTGTCCTAGGCCAAACCGTTTTCATCTTCATTGACCTTCCCTCCACCATAAGGTCAGAAGCAGAGATATTCTCTGATGATTGCACAGGGTTCCATTCTATTTGCTACTCTTCAGATAATGAAGCAGTTTCTGTCAACATACAGTAAGACCTGGACGACATTCAGGCTTGGGCTGATAAGTGCTAAAGTAACATTCGTGCCACACAATTGCCAGGCAATGACCATCTCCAATAAGAGAGAGATAATAACCACCAAAATGATGATTCACATAAATACTATGACTACAAGAACAGATCAGAGGATGGGTATTCTGTGGAGAGCTGTACAAGACAGGAATGTGATGGATTATTCTACCTCTTTCCAGGCCAAATGCAGGTCCAACAGAACACAAGAAGCTCAACACCATCCAGGAGAATGCAGTTCACTTAATTGGCACCCCCATCCCATCACTTTCACTCCCACCACCGCCGGCACAACATATCTGCGGTGTCATCATTCGCCTGAAATATTAACTCTGTTTCTCTCTCCACAGATCCTGCCCAACCTGCTGAGTATTTTTTGTCGTTCATTGCGAGGGGAATTAAATGCAGAAGTTATACAGGGCATTGGTGAGACCACATCTGGAGTACTGTGTACAGTATTGGTCTCCTTATTTAAAGAAATATGTAAATGTGTTAGAAGCAGTTCAGTGAAGGTTTACTAGACTAAAAACAGGAATGGGTGGGTTATCTCATGAGGAAAGGTTGGGCAGGCTGGGCTTGTATCCACTGGAGTTTAGAAGAGTAAAAGGTGATTTGACTGAAACATATGGGGCAGAATTTTATGGATGACGTGAGGGTGGTGGGCCCCACATGTCACCACTTAAAATGGCGTGCGCTGCTGTCGGGGAGCGTCCCGATGTCACTGTGCACCATCGCGATATTTAGCCTGTGGACGCGCGATGAAGTGCGATGCGCGCCCGCCATTAATTAAAGGCCTTGTTAAGGCCCTTAATTCGACAATCGACGCCGATTTTGAGGCACCTGTGTGATCTCCGGCTCAGCGCACGGGCACAATGGGCAGGTGGGTAAGTGACTTTTTAACAAACCTCATCCACGGGCAGGATATGTGGGCTCAGTGGGGTTGTAATGCTTCATGTGAAGTATTTAATGCAGAAAGTGTTTGAAACTTGCCTGTGTGATTGTTAGCAGTTCAGATCGATTTCTAACAGCTTTCTCTGTACTTTGAAGCTTCAGCTCAGCAGTCTGCAGACAATAATCTTTATCGGGCCTGCAGCTTTCCAGAGGCCTCCATTTAACCTGGGGGTATGGGTTCTGACATCTCCACTGGAGGCAGCTCCTCTGAGGAGGAAGGGAGGGCTAGAATAAGGAGGAAGCCAGGAGTGGACCATCAGCCTCCAGGGGAGCCACTTTTGGGAGGCCAGGCGCAAGGGCCAAGAGGTTGTCCAAAGTGGAAGGGGCTGCAGAAGCTGCCACTATCCTGCTGCCAGGGTATATAGGCGGTGAAGCAGCTACCTCAATATGAACGAGGTGCAGTGCTGAAGGAGGCACCGACTGTCAAGGGGGACAGTCAACTGCATCTGTCAGATGATTGGCCCTGAGATCTCCTGTGTGGGTGGACAGCCCATGCCAGCGGCTCTGAAGGTCACAGTTTCCCTCCACTTCTATGCATCTGGCTCCTTCCAGGGCTCGGTGGGTGATCTTTGTGGTGTCTCCCAATCAGCTGTCCACACTTGTGTCAAGCAGGTTACAGACGCTCTGTTCAGACAGGCATTGACCTTCATCCACTTCCGCTGGGACCAGGCAAGTCAGACACAGCGAGCCAGAGGCTTCACGGCCATTGCTGGCTTCCCCCACGTCCAGGGTGCTATAGACTGTACACATGTGGTCATCAAGGCGCCAGCAGGTGAGCCCGGTGCCTTCGTCAACAGGAAGGGCTTCCACTCCATGTACGTGTAGATAGTGTGTGATCACAGGATGCTGATTCTACACGTCTGTTCAAGGTACCCAGGCAGCTCCCACGACACCTACATCCTCAGACAATCCCAGGTATCGGGGCTCCTCAGTGCTCCTGCCCGGCTGGATGGATGGCTGCTGGGTGACAAGGGCTCTCCCCTCAGAAGGTGTCTCATGATGCCTCTCCTCCATCCAAGAACAGAAGCTGAGCAGGGCTACAATAGGAACTACAGTACCACAAGGGCTGTGGTGGAGAGAGCCAATGGTCTTCTCAAGATGCGCTTCTGATGCCTGGACCGTTCAGGGGACACACTCCAGTACGCCCCAGATTGTGTCTCTGTAGCATGCTGCGCTCTGCACTATCTTGTGCTGGAAAGGGGGGATGCAGTTGATGATGAAGACCTTGATGCAGTGGATGAGGCTGCACATGATGAATCCAGCAGTGGCTCAGAGGGTGAGGAATCACAGGGCAATGATGAGGGGCAGCACACTGACCCACTACTACACCAAGGAGGCAGGGACACCCGGGACAATTTCATCCAAAGCACCTTCAGCTGGCTCCACACACATGGATCAGCAGGACCAGCATTGCCTGGCACTTCCACACGTGGCACTTAGGTACCACATCTTCCACCTGTTCAGCTGCAAATAAGGGCTTGGTACAGAAACATCAATGTCCACTCAAACACTCATGAGATGTCTGTGAAACATACAAATGCAGCACAAAGGAAACACCCTCAGCCATGGTCAGAAAAGTGGATTTTATTGCCACCAAAATAAAGCACAAACGTCTCTCAGACGCACATAACAATATATTCCCTAATCTAGGGCCAACAAAATTACCATGGACTGCCTAACGTGCCTTTTGCTTACGTTTGCGGGTGCTATGTCTAGGTGCTGCCCCATCGCTCGGAGTGTCTTGTGAGACAGCCTGCTGACTCTGCTGTCCTGTTGGTCTCCATGACCTTGGCGGGTGTCCTCTGGCCTCTGGAGCCTGTGATGGCCCCGACTGGGAGGGAGTGGCCAGTTCCAGAACTGGCACCTCCCCAGTTGTCACAGCCTCAACGGATGCAACATTGACTGGCAGAGGGGCGGAGGAGCTGCTGCCCTCATCCGGAGCGCCCTGAGAGGAGCTCGCAGTGACAACAGGCAGCTGCTACACCGATGTGAGGTCACATTGGACCTCCCTGCTCACTGCAGATGGATGGGCAACACTTGGTGTCCAGAACATCTCCCACATTGGGAATGACCACCCGTGGCCATTAGTGCTGTGAGGGCTTGCAGGTCAGAGCGTAACCCAATCAGAAGATTCTCAATCCACTGGAAGCCCCTCTCCATGAGAGTTGCCAATCTCTCAATGGAGGAAGCCTGAAGCTCTGTCCTGAGGTTCATGCCATCACTGACACTCTGCCTGGATTCCTCCACCACAGAGACCAAGTGAAGCATACCCTCATGCTACCCTGCCAGATGCTCCCACGCACCCTGCCACTTCTCCTGCGGTTGCTGCATTGGTGACATCTCCAGAGGCACATCATCACTGCCGGACTCAGCATGTGCCTGGTCCCCTGCAGTCCTCCGGCTGCTGGCGCCATCAGCATTCTCTGTCCGTGCCATTTCCTCCAGCAATTGTGAAGTGCCCTCTCCACTGTGCCACGGGACACTAGCTGACATCATAATCCCCACCGATGTGGTAGTCGCTGCGCTGGTGCCTGGCTCACTGAAAGGAGATGACACAAGTTGCAAGTGACGCCCCTCAGGTGTGGAGGGGGGCTGTGGACTTCGTGCTGGTGGCCATGCAGTGGTGATGCTGAAATTAACAACAAGGACAGTGCATCGGTTAGCGTTCAGTCAGTAACACCTTTCATCCTCCTCCTCCCCCTCCCCCCCCAAGGCACATAATGCACTCAACCTTCAAGAGCCTAAGGAGACCAACATTGGTGGGGTGGTAAATAGTCAAGGGGAGGCCCAAACATTACACACGCATACAGACAGGCTAGTTAAATGGCCTAAGGAATGCCACATGGAATTTTATGTGGATAAGTGTGCGGTTAAGCACTTGGGCAAGACAAACAAGGTATGGGAATACATGAGTAATGGTAGGACTGTGGAAAGTCATGACAATTAATGGGACCTTGCTGGGCAGACCCATTAAGGTAGCAGAACAGGAACATAAGGCATTTAACAAGGTAAAAGCCAGACTTGCCTTTATTAGCTGAGGAATAGAATGTAGGAAAAGGGAGGTCATGTTGCAAGTGCAGAAAACTCTGTCAAGGCCACAGCTACACTCTTGTGTTCACTTGTGACTTGCGCTTCAGGGGAGGGATGGCATTGGAGTGGGGAGAGTGCAGAGGTTCCTGACCTGGATGCATGCTGGCCTGGAGAGTTGGAGTGATGAGGAAACATTGCATACACTTGCAACATTTGCCGTGGAGCACAGGAGATTGACAGGTCACATTATTGACCTTCATACCATAATGAGGGGCATAGAACGGTGGACAGAAGGCAACATTTCCCCTTGGCACAGGGATGACTAACATAGTGGCATTTATTTAAGTTGAGTGCCATGAGGATGACAGATGATGTGCCGAGGACCTTTTGGACAGAGTAATGTGGGACGCACTGGCTGAAAGGGTGATGGAGGTACAAACCCTCCTAAGATGCAAAATGTCTTTGGATGTGCAGCAGCGATGCCATGGCATGTTAGACCATGGGGATAGTGGTCAAAAATGGGATAAGGCGACTTTGGAAGGTGCTAGAGACGCGCATCCTCAAGGGGCTGAGGGACCTTTGTGTACGACCCACACGTCTGACTGTATCAGTCTGTGAATGAGCAGTGTTGCTGCATTAACGATTGCAGCAATCATCAGTGCTTTGGATGGTGGGGAGACAGAGTGGATGGGACTGTGGACCTCAAATACCTGGTCGCTGCACCCCAGCTTCACCGACACCTGCCGACCTGGCCGCTTGCCTCCTCCCCAGCTCCATGGCCTGCTCCTCAAAGGTGGTGACATGCTGCAGCACGGCGTGCCCACCACCAGTCCGCAAACGCTCCTGGCTGCTGTGTTCTGTTTTTGTCTGCAGAACAGAGAACACCATTTATTAGGGCTCATTGCTCATGTACTCTGCACCTGCATACCGCACTCCAACCACAGTGGCCCATCTGAGGCCTCCAACGGCTCCTGTCCACACTCCTGGTGATCAGTCCCCAGAAGTTAGTACGGCTGCTCCCAAACCCCTCCCCCAACAGCCACCTTGGACACATTCGGCGTCCATCACTTTGAATAACACACAGATCTCAGCGCCCATGGCAAGGAGGCACAACTAGGTACGGCGCCGAGGCCAGCAGATGGCTCTTGGCCACAACACCTTGAGGCTCCCCTTCCACCATCTCATCACCATCAATATGACATGTATTGGAGTTCTGAGTATGTGTCTAGCTGCCTCCCCTGCAGGTTGCCCCCAGACTACTCAAATGTGACAAACACCAACATTTGCTGTGGGGAGAACCCATTTCCTCCTCAACCACTAAGCCTGATGTAAGCATGGTCACTATCTGTTTGCCCACCCAGCATGCACCAAATGCCCAATGCAGTAATGACTCTAAGACGCGGGGGGGCCTCAAAGGCTAAGGCTACCTGCTGGGTTAAATGGCCAAGGCCAACATGGTACTCACCCTTCCAAAGCGCAACAAATCATTGAAGCGTTTGGGGCACTGGGTCCCTGTGCGCCGCATGGCATCTTGAGAGCTCACTACCTCTGCCACCTCCTGCCAGGTAAAGTGGGGGGCCCTCCTCCTTCCATCCTCGGGAAACAACACCTCCCGACGTTGTGCAACCTCTTCGAGGAGGGCAGCAAGGCAGGCATCAGAGAACTGAGGGGCACATTGGGCCCCCGCTGGCCTACGCTGCAGCCTGGCACCCTCCTCCTCTGCCCTATCCTCCTCTAGAGCCCGCTGTGCAGACTGGTCGCTGGCCATGGTGAACAGCCTAGAGGAGGCTGCCTGGCCTTTATACAGACTGCTGGTTCCCCATTGGAACCAGCGGTCTGTACACACCCGCCACACATTTGAAATTCCCGCTGTACATGGGAATCTGCAATGCGCTGGGCGGGCCTTAATTGGCCAGCTCACACAAAATGGCAACGCGGCCCGTTTCACTAGCAGAGATCAGCTACACGCCCGCTGCTGATTGGGTTGGGCCATCTGCCTGACAAACATAAAATTCTGCCCATAAGATCCTGAGGGGGGTTGACAGGGTGGATGCGGAGAGGATGTTTCCTCTTGTGGGAAAATCTAGAAAATAAGGGGCTGCCCATTTAAGACAGAGAGAAGGAGAAATCTTATCTCTCAGAGGGACATGAGTCTTTGGAACTCTCATCCTCAGATGGCGGTGGAAGCAGGGTTTTTGAATCTTTTTAAGGCAGAGGTGAATAGATTCTTGATAAACAAGGGGGGTGAAAGGTGGGAACGTGGAGTTGAGGTTTCATCAGATTGACCATGATCTTATTGAATGGTGAACCACGTTCGAGGGGCTGAGTGACCTACTCCTGCTTCTAACTCATAGGTTTGTTCGTTTGTACACATGTATGTAGCATCTTCTGTCTTTATTTCAGATTTTCAGCAGTATTTTGCTTTTGTAGTTGTGCCAACATGGGACTGGTTGGATCAAATGTTCTGTCTTTGTGCTGTACCTTCAATGAAAAATAAAACTGTGGTTGGATGAGTTCTAAATCTAATCCTTCTCACGTCAGTTCAACTTAGTGTGTCATTTTTTAAAAATGCAGAAGTCATGCTGTGCATTGTCCCTAAATTCAGTTTCTGGGGTCTGGGTGTTGTTCCATTTCTGGTGTTGTTCTGTTTCTGGTGTTGTTTTATTACTGTTTGAATCAAGTTGTCTTTGGTATATACATTGGCTTTTCTCCATTTATCTCAAGCCATGGAGTCTGATTAAGTACCGGACTGAATTTTTTAACACACAGTGGCATATCATTGGTAAGTCACTCAACCAAGGTTAGACAGCAAGATGTGACTGGTTTGCTTTTCACAAAGTTGAAAATGAAAATTTTCCAACAACTTCCCAAAATTACAGAATTGTCAGGTTAATGTGGGTGAGCAGTTGGTGTTGCTGGCAAGGTAGGTATTTATTGCCTGTCCCTGTTACCCCTTATGTCATACATAAGCAGAAACCAGGTAAAGGGGGGCAGTTTTCTCTGAGTTTTTACGACAATCCGACAGTTTGATGATAGATTTTCATTAGGCGAGGGTATTTAGGATAGGTGGAGTTAAGATACAGATCAGCTATGTTCTAATTGACTGAAGGAACAGGCTCAAAGGGCTTGTTCGACATTCCAATGATGGTAACCTTTTACTCCTATCATTTGCATATGATTTTTTTTTAAACTGAATTTCCCCAGCTCTTTACCAAAATCCCTGTGATTAATTATCCTTAAAATATTTATCCAATTTTGTTTGAAGGCTACTATCACATAGTGCATCCCAAATCTGAACTGTTTGATCCATAAGGATGTTTTTTTTCATGTCGCCTCTGATTGTTTTGCCAATCACTTTATATCTGCACCCTCTCGTTCGTGGCCCTTTAGCCATTGAGAACAGGTTTTACTCTACTTAAACCTGTTCTGATTTTAAACATCTCCATCAAATCTTAGTCAGCTTTGCTCCATCAGAAAATAGCATGAGACATAACATGATAATGCGCTGTTGAATCACTTCATGCCCAGTCATTTGGACCAGTTCTTGAAGCCTAGCAACTAATTTCTTCCATCATAAACCATACATCTCTACCTCTGGGCGAAGGAGCTTCCACAGAAATCTAAGCTTGTAATTTGAGTGACACTCTGCGCACTTCTATTTGACTCCCGGTAAATTGACACCTTCTTTGCATATTAAAAGTCTTTTGTAGGAAATTGACCTCCCCAATAAATACCCAAGGGACATTCAGATAAAGCAGAGACCAGCACTGAAAGCACACTGAAGATGGGAGCTCTGTGCTTGTGTTTAGGTACGGCACTTCTCAATCTTTCTCTCCCAGTTGTACTCTTTTAATGATTCAGTATTTAGTGCCAGTATTCCTCTTTAGCCAGAGGATGGTGAGAAAGTGGAACTTGCTACCTCAGGAAGTAGCTGAGAAGAATAGTATAGAGGCATTTAAGGGGAGGCTAGATAAGTAGATATGGGAGAAGGGACTAGAGAATTATGCTGCTGGGGTTAGCTGAGGAAGGATGGGAGGAGGTTCAAATTGAGCATAAATTTTGGCACAGATTGGTTGGGCAGAATGGCCTGTTTCTGTGCTGTACGTTCTTTGTAAGTTTTTTGTTCCTTCCAGTGTCAGTGACACCGGATTACAAACCAATCAATAAGATGGAAGCAGAAGCAATTAGGGCTGCGCCCAAACTTGAACAACTTGGGAATACTGAATGAGGAAAACCACGTGAAAGGAATGAGGTGGAAAAGGGAACAAATGAGTGAGGGTAGAAAATGGCGATGTTCATTGCAAATGTCAAGAGTTGAAAGAAAAAGCGAAAAACAGATCTAGTGATTTCAAGCTGAAAGAGGGACTGTGATTTAATGGGAATCATTCAGTTTATGAATACAGGCTAGTGTGCAGTTTAAAATATAGATTGCTCTGAAGAGATAGAATGGGGAAAAATTGGAGTGTGAATGGCAAAGCATGCTGAAAGTAGCCAAGTGGTGATTCAGAGGGACAGAATGAATGCTGTTATGTAAAATCCTAGGATCTAACACACCTCTTGCACATTGACACTAACTCTATTACCATTTATTTCAGGGGCTCTGGTCCTGATGCTGCTGGAACAACTGGGTGAGTTGTTGTGATCTTCACCCGCAAGAGTCCATGTCTTAGCTGCACACCACAGATAGAGTCCAGTTCTGCCCACTTCACTTAAAACAGTTATGAAACCTGAGTGCTGGGTTTGGAGTCAGAGAGAAAGAAAAGAACTTGCATTTATATACTGCCTTTTATGACCCAATGAGTTTTGAAGTTTAGTCACTGTTGAATATAGGAAACGTGCAATCCATTTGCGTACAGCTAGTTCCCACAAACAGTGATGTGTTAATGACAAGCTAATCTATTTTAGTGATGTTAGTTGAAGGATAAGCATTGGCCAGACCTTCCCTGCTTGCCTTCAAAATGGTGCCACGGGATCTTTTACATGCACCTGGGAGATGCGATATTACAGGATGTAAGATGTGTTTGAGAGTTTTTAAATGTCTAGTAAGTACATCCCGAGTTTATTGTGAGAAATATTAAAGGCAGATCTCGCATAATTATTTTTCTATATTCATTCAAGGGATGCGGGCATTATTGCAATGTCGACATTTATTGCCCATTTATTGTCCTGTAATACAACTGGGTGTTATGCTAGATGGCAGATAAGATACAGCCATGTTGAGCTCAGCCTGGAATCCCACATATAGGCTGGACTGGATAAGAATGACATGGTTCTCTCCCTTAAGGCATTTAGTGAATTGATTAGATATGAAAAAAAGCACCAAGGGAAATGAGAATACTTGTACTCAGTGAGACATCATGAACTGCATAGTCAGAAAGGATGGTGGAAGTAAATTCAATCATAACTTTCAAAGGGGAAATGGATATATACTTAAAAAGGAAAGAAATTGCTGGGCCATGGGGAAAGAACAAGGGAATAGGTCTAATCAGATAGCTCTTTGAAAGATACACAATGGCGTCCAGTTGTGCTGAATGATTCTATGATTTTAGTTGAACTAGGAAGTTACCATAAAACCTGGTGTGCAAGCCCTCCATTATCTGCTGGTTGCTGTTGGATATTTTTTAACAGAAGATCCTTGAGTGCTTGGGATCATGGGACTGTTACTTCAAGGAACCTGAATGGTATAGGATGTGAGACGTGGAGCTAAAGAACTAAGGTTTTGCATACTCTTTCTTCACCTGTAAATCTGGGATTGGCAAGTGATGTGACAAGAGTTAAACAGTGAGAAATAATGATGATTTAAAAAAAAAGTTTTGTGTCGGTGTTGATGATATTGAGTTTCTCCTGCAGGTTCCTGCTTTCCACATGAGAACTTCTGCGATGGCAAAGAAGTTGGGGTATATGAGGATCCAAACGACATTGGTAGTTTCTACCAATGCATGGGGAACATAACAATCTATAGCAGCTGCCAAAATGACCTGATCTTCGACATAGAGAAAATTTGGTGCGTCCGTCCACCCACTGTCCAACCCCCTGAGAGCACAACAGAAGCAGTGCAGACTTCAGTAGCCACCTCGCAGGCTCCAGTAACAACCTCACAGGCTCCAGCAACAACCTCACAGGCTCCAGTAGCCACCTCACAGGCTCCAGTAGCCACCTCGCAGGCTCCAGCAGCCATATTGCCGGCTCCAGCAGCCACTTCACCGGCTCCAGCAGCCACTTCGTGCACAACAGTAGCTGTCCCAGGTAAGAAATGTAGAGGAAAGCAATTGTACTGTATTTATGATCAGCGTCTACCTTTTAGTAAAAGGTTTTTTTTTTGCATTACCTGTTAGAGTGCATGTAATTATAGGTGTAGTGGGTTTTTTAAATTCTTTTGTGGGATGTGGACTCCACTGGCTAGGCCAGCATTTCTTGTCTATCCACAATTGCCCTTGAGAAGGTGGTGGTGAGGTAGAATCACCACAGTAAACTTTCCATAATATAAAATATGTATCCACATATTAAAGGCTCATTCTGCATTAGTTGAAAAGTACAATGTCGGAACTAGAGGACAGAAGACATTACCTGTCTGTGAAAATAGATAAATATAACAGGTGGATAATAAAACATTCAAGAAAATGTATGGGACGTTGGAAGGGAATAACACTTTGTATATTACAGAGCCCAGTAAGTGGGAATGTCTGGAGGATAATGAACTACCTAAGACATTAATGACCATGAACAACAAATGATAGCTAACTTTATCACAAAAGTTTAGGGAGAGAAGGTGGTGCAGTGGTAATATCCCTGCTCTATTAAACATAGAAGCTAGGAACAGGAGGAGGCCATTCAGCCCTTCAAGCCTGCTCCACCATTCATTATGATCATTGCTGATCATCCAACTCAATAGCCTGCTCCCGCTTTCTCCCCATACCCTTTGATCCCTTTCGCCCCAAGAGATATATCTAACTCCTTCTTGAAAACATACAATGTTTTGGCCTCAACTACTTTCTGTGGTAACAAATTCCACAGGCTCACCACTCTCTGGGTGAAGAAATTTCTCCTCATCTCAGTCCTAAATGGTCTACCCCGTATGCTCAGACTGTGACCCCTGGTTCTGGACTCCCCCACCATCGGGAACATCCTTCCTGTCTAGTCCTGTTAGAATTTTAAAGGTTCCTATAAGATCCCCCCTCATTCTTCTGAACTCCAGCAAATATATTCCTAACCGATTCAATCTCTCCTCATATGTCACTCCCGCCATCCCAGGAATCAGTCTGGTAAACCTTCGCTGCACTCCCTCTATAGCAAGAACGTCCTTCCTCAGATAAGGAGACCAAAACTGCACACAATATTCCAGGTGTGGTCTCACTAAGTATAATTGCAGCAAGACATCCCTGCTCCTGTACTCGAATCCACTCGCTATGAAGGCCAACATACCATTTGCCCTCTTTACCGCCTGCTGCACCTGCATGCTTCCCTTCAGCAACTGGTGTACGAGGACACCCAGGTCTCGTTGCACATTCCCCTCTCTCAATTTAAAGCCATTCAGATGTTTTTGACCAAAGTGGATAACCTCACATTTATCTATATTATATTGCATCTGCCATGCATTTGCCCACTCACTCAGCTTGTCCAAATCACACTGAAGCATCTCTGCATCCTCCTCACAGCTCAACCTCCCACCCAGCTTTGTCTTGTCTGCAAATTTGGAGATATTACATTTAGCTCCCTCATCTAAATCATTAATATATATTGTGAATAGCTGGGGTCCCAGCACTGATCCCTGCGGCACCCCACTAGTCACTGCCTGCTATTTGGAAAAAGACCTGTTTATTCGTACGCTTTGTTTCCTGTCTGCCAACCAGTTTTCTATCCATCTCAATACACTACCCCCAATCCCATGCGCTTTAATTTTACACGCCAATCTCTTATGTGGGACTTTGTTGAAAGCCTTTTGAAAGTCTAAATAAACCACATCCACTGGCTCCCCCTCATCAACTCTACTAGTTACAACCTAGAAAAATTCCAGTAGATTTGTCAAGCATGATTTCCCTTTTGTAAATCCATGCTGACTCTGTCCGATTCTGCCACTGTTTTCCACGTGCTCAGCTATTAAATCTTTTATAATGGACTCTAGAATTTTCCCCACTACCGACGTCAGGCTGACTGGTCTATAATTCACTGTTTTCTCTCTACCTCCCTTTTTAAATAATGGGTTACGTTAGCTACCCTCCAATTTGTGGGAACTGTTCCAGAGTCTATAGAATCTCAGAAGATGACCACCAATGCATCCACTATTTCTAGAGCCACTTCCTTAAGTACTCTGGGATGTAGATTATCAGGCCCTGGGGATTTATTGGCTTTCAATCCCATCAGTTTCCCCAACACCATTTCCCTGATAATATTGATTTCTTTCAGTTCCTCCCTCTCACTAAATCCTGTGTTCCCCAACATTTCTGGTATGTTATTAGTGTCCTCCTTTGTGAAGACAGAACCAAAGTATATATTTAGTTGGTCAGCCATTTCTTTGTTCCCCATTATAAATTCCCCTGTTTCTGACTGTAAGGGACATACATTTGTCTTCACCAATCTTTTTCTCTTCACATACCAATAGAAACTTTTACAGTCAGTTTTTATGTTCCCCGCAAGCTTACTCTCGTATTCTATTTTCCCCTTCTTAATCAATCCCTTGGTTCTCCTTTGCTGAATTCTAAAGTGCTTCCAATCCTCAGGTCTGTTGTTTTTTCTGGCCAATTTGAATGCCTCTTCCTTGGATCTAATACTATCTCTAATTTCCCTTGTAAGCCATGGTTTGGCCACCTTTCCTGTTTTACTTTTGCGCCAGACAGGAATAAACAATTGTTGCAGTTCACCCATGCACTCTTTGAATGTTTGCCATTGCCTATTCACCATCATCCCTTAAAGTAACATTTCCCAATCCATCAGAGCCAACTCACGCCTCATACCATCGTAGTTTCCTTTATTAAGATTCAGGACTCTAGTCTCAGAATCAACTACGTCACTGTCCAACTTGATGAAGAATTCTATCATATAATGGTCGCTTATCCTCAAGGGGCCTCACGCAACTAGATTGCCAATTATTCCTTTCTCATTACACAATACCCAGTCTAGGATGGCCTGTTCTCCAGTTGGTTCCTCAACGTATTGGTCCAGAAAACCATCCTGTATACACTCCGGGAATTCCTCTCTATGGTATTGTTACTAATTTTATTTGCCCAATTTTTATGCAGATTAAAGTCACCCATAATTACATATGTTCCTTTATTGCATGTGTCTCTAATTTCCTGTTTAATGCCATTCCCAACATCACCATTACAGTTTGGGGGTATATATACAACCCCCACCAATGTTTTTTGCCCCTTGGTGTTTCTCAGCTCCACCCATACAGATTCCATGTCATCGGAGCTCATATCTTTCCTCACTATTGTGTTAATTTCCTCTTTAACCAGCAATGCAACTCCACCGCCTTTTCCTTTTTGTCTGTCCTTCCTAAATACTGAATACCCCTGGATGTTCAGTTCCCATCCCTGGTCACCCTGCAGCCATGTCTCCGTAATCCCGACTATATCATACCCGTTTACATCTATTTGCATGATTAATTCATCCACTTTATTACGAATGCTCCTCACGTTAAGGCACAAAGCCTTAAGGCTTGTCTTTTTAACATTACTTGTCCTGTTCCCACTATTTTTCACTGAGGCCCTGTTTGATTCTTGCCTTTGATTTCTCTGCCTATCACTTTTCTTATTCCCCTTTTTGTCTTCTGTTCTTGTCTTTGATTCCCCCTCCTCTGACTCCTTGCATAGTTTCCCATCCCCCTGCCATTTTAGTTTAAAACCTCCCCAATCGCTCTAACAAATATTCCCCTTAGGACATCAGTCCCGGTCCTGCCCAGGTGTAACCCGTCCAGTTTGTACTGGTCCCACCTCCCCCAGGACCGGTCCCAATGTCCCAGGAATCTGGAACCACCCCCCACCACCGCACCAGCCCCCACCCCACCCCACCCCCCCCCCCCCCCACCCGCCCCCACCCACACCCTCTCTTCAGCCACGTATTCATTTGATATATCCTGCTATTTCTACTCTGACTAGCACGTGGCACTGGTAGTAATCCTGAGATCACTACCTTTGAGGTCCTACTTTTCAACTTACTTCCTAACTCCCTATATTCTGCTTTTAGGACCTCATCTCTTTTTTTTACCTAATCTAGGGGCCCAGGTTAATACTCTGGGAGCATGGGTGCAAATCCCACCATTGCAACTAATAGAATATAATTTCAATTAATAAATCTGGAATATAAATAATACATCAGGAGCTAAAGGGTACAGGTCCAAAATAAGGGGCAAAAGGAGTAGAAGTGATGTGAGGAAAAATTTTTTTAGCCAGAGGATAGTTGGAGTCAGGAACGAACTTCCTGAAAGGGTGGTGGAGGCAGGTTCGATCGAAGTATTCAAAAGGGAATTGGATTGTGAGCTGAAAAGAAAAAATATGCAATGTTATGGTGATAAAGCAGGGGAGTGGGATTAGGTAGAATGCACTTTCAGAGAGCCAGTGCAGACTCGATAAGCCAAATGACCTCCTTCCCCACTGTAAAGATTCTGTGATAAAGCTAGCCACCAATTTTTGTAAACGCAAAAGTTATTGTAAAATGTCCTTTAGGGAAGCAAATCTGCCATCCTTACTCAGTCGGGCCTACATATCACTCCAGACCCACAGCAACGTGATTGACTTTTAGCTTCCCCCTGAAATGGCCTGGCAAACCACTCAGCTCAGTTAGGGACAGGCACCAAGTGCTGGCAATGTCCACTTCTCCTGAAAAAAACAAAGTGAGCTTATATTTCAAAGTACATGCATAGAACACAATGACATGCAGTATTGTGCTCACATTTATTCTACATTATTGACACTATAAAAAATACAATACACTAGACCTTCTTTGGGGATTTTGACTTACCCCCCAGTCCTTGAACATGCATTGGAGGTAAAGGGTGTAAGACAATATTGTATAACGCTCTCACCTAAGGGCAAAGGAATATATGATAATATCCCATATAAACTCAACAGTGCAGGCTGGTAGAGATCCGGTGCCAGGAAAGTCCCACAAAACAACAACCAAATGAACAAAATAAAACAAAAAAATACTGGAAAAACTCAGCAGGTCTGGCAGCATCTGTGGAAAGAGAAACAGAGTTAACGTTTCAAGTCCGTATGACTCTTCTTAGGAGCTAGAGAGAGGTAGAAATGTGATGGATTTTATATTGTTCAAGAGGGGATGGAGCAGGTAGAGCAAGATAGAATGTCAGGGATGGGTGGGAACTCAGGAGAGATTTGGCAAACATGTAATGGGCACACAACAAAGGGAGTGTTAATGGTAGCGTTAAAGACTAAAGAAGGTGCTGATAGTGGCATAAAGGTAAGATAGCAGAATATGTTAATAGCAGAACAAGGGTCAGCGCTCTACGAAAGCAAAACATAAGAACAAGTGACAAATGGCCATGAGGAGATGGGGGTTGGGGAAAAATTATAGATTAAAAAGGGGTCAAGGTTGAAGAGAGAGTTCATGGTCTGCAGTTGTTGAATTCAATGTTAAGTCCGGAAGGCTGTAAAATGCCTAATCAGAAGATGAGGTGCCGTTCCTCCAGTTTGCATTGGGCTTCACTGCAGCATTGCCAAGGATGGACATGTGGGCATGAGATCAAGATGGTGCATTGGAATGGCAAGCGACAGGAAGGTCTGGGTCATAATTGTGGAATGAACGAAAGTGTTCCGCAAAGCAGTCACCCAGTCTGCACTTGGTCTCTCCAATGTAGAGGAGACCACATTGGGAGCAGCAAAAGCAGTAGAGCAAATTGAAGGAGGTGCAAGTGAAGGATCTGCTTCATCTGAAAGGATTGTTCAGGGCCTTGGATGGTGAGGAGGGAGTAGCTTAAGGGGCAGGTGTTGCACCTTCTGCAATTGCATGGGAAGGTGCCATGGGAAGGGGATGAGGAGTTGGCAGTGATGGAAGAGTAGACAAGGGTGTCACGGAGGGAATGGTCCCTGTGGAATGCTGAAGGGGGATCGAGGGAAGATGCATTTTGTGGTGGCATCATGCTGGAGTTGGCGGAAATGGCTGAGGATGATCCTTTGAATGTGGAGGCTGGTGAGGTGGAAAGTGAGGATAAGGAGGACCCTATTATGGTTCTGGGAGGGAGGGGAAAGGGTGAGGGCAGAGGCGCGGGAGATGGGTCAGACACAGTGAGGGCCTGTCAACCACAGTGGAGGGGACCCTCGGCTCAGAAAAAAGGAAGGCATGTCAGAAGTGCAGGTATTGTCAAGGGCAGAAAATCCCACCACAACAGTTAGTGCTATTTAAATTCAGTAAAAATCTAGAATTAAGAGTCTGATGATGACCATGAAACCATTTCCAACTGACAGAAAAACCCATCCGCTTCACTAATGTCCTTTAGGGAAGGAAATCTGCCATCCTTACCTGGTCTGGCCTACATGTGACTCCAGACCCCCAGCAATGTGGTCGATTCTTAAATGCCCTCTAAACAGGGCAATTAGGGATGGACAATAAAAGCTGGCCTTTTCGATGATGTCCACATGCCATGAACGAATAAAAAAAGGTTAGTAATTGACCAATATAAAGTCGGACTTCTAAATTGGAAGAGGGCTAACATCAATGGGATGAAATGCAATCTAGCCATGGTAAAATGGAACTAATATTTAACAGGAATGACTGTAATGGAACGCTGGATGACTTTTAAGGAGGAGATGTTTTAGGCACAGGCTAGGTACATTCCAACCAAACAGCAGGCAGGGGAGCCAAGGCCAGAGTTCCTTAGATGATGGGGGAGATAGAGAATATGATGAAACACAAAAGACTGTTTATGATGCATGTAGGTGAATTCTTCAAGTGAGAATCATGCCTAATATACTGGCCCAGATCTTCCGATCAGGGGCGATGCTGCAAGTAACGCTGCTGCCTGTGAAGATCACTGCGCGCTTACCTTTTTGCACTCTTCCAGCCAGGACCTTTGATCCTGGTTGATGGGTCAGTGCAGCATCTCAAAGGGAACATGGTGGAGAGGAGCAGCAAAGTGCAAAGGGCCTGCCCTCTTTTTACAGTATGGGTAATTTTTTAATTCCTTCACCGGACGTGGGTGTCACTGGCTGCAGCAGCACTTTTATTGCCCTTGAGAAGGTGGTGGTGAGCTGCCTTCTTGAGCCGCTGCAGTCCATGTGGTGTAGGTACACCCACCGTGCTGTTAGGGAGGGAGTTCCAGGATTTTGACTCAGCGACAGTGAAGGATCGGTGATATATTTCCAAGTCAGGATGGTGAGTGACTTAGAGTGGAACTTCCAGATGGTGGTGTTCCCATCTATCTGCAGCCCTTGTCCTTCTAGGCGGTAGAGATTGCAGGTTTGAAAGGTACTTTTGATGAAACCTTGGTGATTTGCTACAGTGCATCTTGTAGATGGTGCACACTGTTGTCGCTGTGCATTGGTGGTGGAGGGAATGAATGTTGTAGGTGGTGGATGGGACGCCAGTCAAGTGAGCTGCCTTGCCCTGGATGGTGTCAAACTTTTTGAGTGTTGTGGGAGCTGCACTCATTCAGTCAAGTGGAGAGTGTTCCATCACATTCCTGGCTTGTGCCTTGTAGATGGTGGACAGGTTTTGAGGAGTCAGGAGGTGAGTTACTCTGCACAGGATTCCTAGCCTCTGACCTGCTCTTGTAGCCCTGGTATTTATATGGCTGGTCCAGTTTAGTTTCTGGTCAATGGTAACCCCCAGACTGTTGATAGTGTGGGATATAGCAATGGTGGTGCTATTGAATGTCAAGGGGCGATGGTTAGATTCTCTCTTGTTGGAGATGGTCATTGCCTGGCACTTGTGTAGTGTGAATTTTACTTGCCACTTGTCAGCCCGAGTCTGAATGTTGTCCAGGTCTTGCTGCATTTGGACATGGACTGCTTCAATACCTGAGGAGTCGTGAATGATGCTGAACGTTGTACACTCATCAGCGAACATCCCCACTTCTGACCTTATGATCGAAGGAAGGTCATTGATGAAGCAGCTGAAGATGGTCGGGCCGAGGACACTACCCTGAGGAGCTCAAAATCACAGAATTGTTGCGGTTTAGTAGGAGTCCATTCAGCCCATTGTGTCTGCTTCGGCTTGCCGAACGAGCGTTACACTTAGTGCCATTCAGCTTCCTTCTCCCCATAACCATGCAAATTCTTCCTCTTCAGATAACAGCCTAATTCCATTTTGAATGCTTCCACTGAACCTGCCTCCACCACACTCTCAGGCAGTGAATTCCAGACCTTAGCCACTCGCTACATGAAAAAGTTTTTTCTCATTTTGCTTTTTTTTCTTTTGCCAATTATTTTAAGTCTGTGCCTCCTCGTTCTCAATCCTTTCATGAGTTGGAACAATTTCCCCCCATCTACTCTGTTCAGACTCCTCATGTTTTTGAATACCTTTATCCAATATCCTCTCTGCCTTCTTTTCTTCAAGGAAAACAGTTCTAACTTCTCTAATCTATCTTCCTAACTGAAGTTCCTCACCCCCGGAACTATTCTCATGAATCTTTTCTGTACTGATGTCCTGGAGCTGAGGTGATTGGCCTCCAACAGGCACAACTATCTTCCTTTGTGTTAGGTATGACTCCAACCAGTATTCGGGGAAGATTCTTAAAGGTTTTCAGTGGGTGAGGGAGTGAATGGGTTGGTGGGGCAGGTGGGTGAGTGGGTAGGTATGGGTAGGTACGTGTGTGGGTGAGCAAGCATGAGGGTGAGTTGGTGGGTGGGTCAGTGGGTGAGCAAGTACATGAGCAAGTGAGATGGTAGGTGAGCAATTGAGTGAGAGGGAGCGAGTGGGTGGGAGACCAGGTGGATGAGCAGGTGAGCGAGTGGGTGAGTGAGCAAGTGGGCGAGTGAGCGGGTGGGTGGGTGAGTGGGTAAGTGAGTGAGTGAAGGGGTGGGTGGATGAGCGAGTAGGTGGGTAGGTGAGCGACTGGGTGGGTGAGAGGGTGAGAAAGGTAATAGTTGAGAATTCGGGTCGGGGGTAGTTGGGCTGGTGGGGCTAGTTGGGTTGGTGGCGTTAGTCAGTTCATGTTGTGGGGGGTTGGGTTTGGGAGATAGTTGGGTCAGGGGGTTAGTTGAATTATGGGATTAGACAATTCATGTTATGGGGGCTCGGGTCAGGGGAATAGTCACGTTGGGGGGTTAGTCAGGTCAGGTTGGTGGTGATTAGTTGGTTCATGTTATGAAGGTTAGTTGGGTCAGAGGTAGTCAAGCTGGGTCAGGGTCTCGTTGGGTCAGGTTTAAGGGTGATTGGGGTATGGGAGAGCTATGTATGGGGGATGGTGGGTTGAGTTATACCATTAACCGCTATCAGACATTAAATGGTGTATTGCTGAAAAAGGAGACATGCTGCTGAAGCTTTTCACCTTGAACTCAACAGGACAGATTCGCAAGGTTACCAATTCTATAGCAGTATAGAATGCCCTGGTTCATTCCCCATGGCAATGCCTTGACCAATCAAAATCGACCTGCCTGGTTTAAATTTAAACAAAATCCTGGCAGTTAACTGTTCCCTGGTGCATTCTCCATGGCAAGGCCTCTACCAATCAGAGTCCATTTGCCGACTAATCAGCATTCTGTTCCCATGCAGTATAAATTGTTGCTCCCTTTAGAATTGATATTCTTGTGAATCTGTCCTCATAAGTTCAAGACAAATAGTTTCAATAGCATGTCTCTTTTTTCAGCAATACTCAAGTTCTGTACTACTAAATGAGATTAAACCGTGTCACATCTCCAAGGTAAGTATCTGGGTAAATAGCGTGTATCTAGCCCAAGTGTCCCACACTGAAATCAGTGCAAGAGAGATTGGCTTAGTATCCTGTGTAGCGTAAACCAGCCCATCAAAAGTTTAAACTTCCCAGCTAGTTACAACACATGTGTGTGCATCAGAACTTCCAATAGGTCTAAAAGCCTAACAGCAACTTTAAGTTCAGTCCATGACCACTCTCAGTAGCAAAAGATGTGGCCCAATAATGGGGAGACTGTGGTGCAGTGTTTATGTCACTGGGTTAGTAATCCAGAGGCTCAGGCTAATGCCTTGGGGATGTGGGTTTGAATCCCACCATGGCAGCTGGTAGAATTTGAATTCAATTAGTAAGTCTGGAATATAACGTTAATCTCAGTGATGGTGACCAAGACAACTATCATCGATTGTTGTAAAAACCCATCTGGTTCACTAAGATAGAAAAACTCAGCAGGTCTGCCAGCATTTGTGGAGAGAAGAAAAGAGTTGACATTTTGAGTCTGTATGACCCTTCAAAAATATTCTTCAAGAAGGGTCATATGGACTCGAAACGCTATTAGACCTGCTGAGTTTTTCCAGCGTTTTCTGTTTTGCTTTCAGATTTCCAGCATCATTAGTATTTTGCTTTTATCTGGTTCACTAATGTCCTTTCAGGAAGGAAATCTGCTGTTCTTCCCTGGTCTGGCCTACATGTGACTCCAGACCCACAGCAATATTTCTGACTCTTTACTGCCCCCTGAAATGGTTACCAGCTACTCAGATCAAAGGCAATTAGGGATGGGAAATGAATGTTGGCCTTATCAGTGGTGTCCACATTCCATGAAAGAATAAAGAAAAATGTAAGTTGAGAGGGGAATTGAAGAGAAATATAAGACTGGCAAAGAGGATATGGGAATAGAATAGCAGTTGACAAAAAGGTAACCCAAAACCATTGTTATGAGACAGCCTTTCAGTAAAGCTGAGTTCTTTAAAAATCCCAGATTAAACAACTGTCATAACCTATATTTTTTAATGGTATGTTTGAGATGCAACTCTAAATTCAAGAATTAGAATGCCAGTTCTTGAGAAGTTTTATATTAAACTAAATGAAACATTTTATTAATTTACACAAGTTAAATATATACACATGGCTACAACTTACTACTATCATAACTTTTAACAAATTCCCAAACTAATCTCCATTAAGGCAACAGCAGCCAGACACCAGGCAAAGTATTTTCACCTTACAAATTCAAAATGAAGTTATTTTCACTTTGGTTCCTGTGGAGACAGTTGGAGGCTTACAGCTGCTTTGATATTACATTGCCTCTGCCCTGTACAGATGGAAACTGCTGAAGTTATACCTAGCACAGCTAACTGAATATAAATTCTCATTGTATCACCAGCCTCTTTGAATTCCATCTCTTCTAACAATAAAACCCCTTTCATAGTACCAATTTTATTAGTAATATAAACATATTACTTGGTCTCTGCTAGCTAGGTGCTAGATTTCACCCCAATTCTTGAATGCTCTATTCAAAAAATGCAAATGCACGCTACCTCTCTTATATCTCAAAACTAGTACACATCAAAGCACCCAGACTAGCTGGCTTTAATCCAATTAAGACACATCCACAGACTAAACCTCTATTTTAAAAGAAAAATATTTTCCAGTAATATTATATACATTAATAGCTTCATGACAACCATGTAATCATTAAGCATGTCATAAGAGCTGGGACGGGTCCCATTAGTGATACAAAGAGGGTGATATATGCTTTAAGGCTCAGGGTAAGGCTAGAATACTTAATGGGTACATTGCATTGGTGTTTTTTAAGGAAAAGTATGCTGACAAAGCATCAGTAAAACTGGAGATGGTAGAAGAAATGGACGGTGTGAACATTGATAAGAAGAATGTATTAGAACATAAGAAATAGAAGCAGGAGAATAGGAGCCTGCTCCATAAGTCAATAAGATGAGCTGATGTAGACTTACTCCTCTTTCTTGCCTGTCCCATATAGCCCTTGACTCCCTTTCAGTCAAAAATCTATCTTTTGGAAAGGCTGGCCACGCTTAGAATGGATATGTCGCCTGATCAGGATAACTTGCATCCCAGGTTGTGAGGGTGAAGATAGGGGAAAGGCTTGCCATAATCATCCAAATGTCCCTCAATATAGGGGAGGTGCCAGAGGATTGGAGAGCGGCAAATGAGACACATTTATTTAAGAATGGGTGTGAGGACATTCCTAGCAACCACCTGCTGGTCAGTTTAACATCAATGCTGGCTAAGGTTTTAGAATCAATAGTCGGGGAAAAAACTAACAGGCACTTGGAGAGCTTTGAGTTAATCAAGGAAAGCCAGCAGTTCTAATACACCCTTCCTATCAATGTTCACCCCATCCATTCCCTCTACCATCTCTGGTTCCACCGTTGTTTTGTCAGTATCCTCTTCCTTAGGAAACATAAATACAAATTACTCATTAAGTATCCTAACCTTACCCTGAGCCTTGAAGCATATGTCACCCTCTTTGTATTCCTAATAGGACTCATCCCGCATCTTGTGACATGCTCAGTTTAGAACTTTTATTCCTGACTCAACTTTATCCTTTTCCATAACTATCCTAAATCTAACTGAGTTATGGTCACTGTCTCCAAATGCTCCCCTATTGATACGCCTTCCAGCTACCCAGGCTCATTTCTGAATATCAGGTCCAGAACTGCCCCCTCCCTTGGTGGGCTTTCTACGTACTGGCTAAAAAAGTTCTCCTGGATGCAACTAAAGAATTTTCCTCCCTCCCTACCTTGTACACTAAAACTACCCCAGTTAATATTTGGGTAGTTAAAATCCCCTACTATTACTACATTATTGTTACACTTCTCTGAACTTTTACTACATATTTGATCCTAAATCTCTCCTTGACTGTTTGGGGACCAATAGTACACACCCAACTGCATGTTTATCCCTTTTGTGTTTTTTACTGTTACCCATATGGCCATTTGATGATCCTTCCAGGATATTATCCCTTCTCACTGCTATAATTGATCCCTTGATCAATGAGCCTGGACCTTGAGCCTTCCTGCCTTCAAGCAAGCAAGGGAGCTCTAGTCCAGGATTCTCTTAAGGTTAACTTGCATGTTGAGTTGGTAGTTAGGAAGGCAAATGCAATGTTGGCATTTATTTCTAGAGGACTAGAATATAAAAGCAGGGATGTGCTGCTGAGGCTTTATAAGGCTCTGGTCAGACCACATTTAGAATATTGTGAGCAATTTTGGGCTCCGTATCTCAGGAAAGATGTGCTGGCCCTGGAGAGGGTCCAGAGGAGGTTCATGAGAATGATCCCAGGAATGAAAGTCTTAACATATGAGGAACATTTGAGGACTTTGGGTCTATACTCAATGGAGTTTAGAAGGATGAGGGGGATCTCTGATTACAGAATATTGAAAGGCCTGGATAGAGTGGACGTGGGGAAGATGTTTCCATTAGTAGGAGAGACTAGGACCCAAAGGCACAGCCTCAGGGTAAAAGGAAGACCTTTTAGAACAGAGATGAGGAGAAACTTCTTTAGCCAGAGAGTGGTGAATCTATGGAATTCATTGCCACAGAAGGCTGTGGAGGCTAGGTCATTGAGTGTATTTAAGACGGAGATAGATAGGTTCTTGATTGGTAAGGGGATCAAAGGTTACGGGGAGAAGGCGGGAGAATGAGGTTGAGAAACTTATCAGCCATGATTGAATGGTGGAGCAGACTCGATGGGCCAAATGGCCTAATTTCTGCTCCTATGTCTTATGGTCTTATGGTCTAAGCCTGACCCTAAAGGGCTGGTAAAATCTAGCCCATTAGCAGCAATGTTTACAATCTACAATTTGCACTGTAGCAACTCAACAAATCTTGTTTAACAGCACCTTTGAAACCCAAGCCCTCTGCTACCTAGAAGGACAAGGGCAATAAATGCATGGAAGCACAACAACCTGCAAGTTCTTCTTCAAATCACACACCATCCTGAATTGGAACTATATTACCATTCCTTCACTGCTCTTCATGGGTATAAATCCTGGAACTTCCTCCCTAACAGCACTGTGGGTGTATCCATACAACATGGACCAGTTCAAGAAGGCAGCTCACCACCACCTTTCCATGGGCTATTAGAGATGGGCAATAAATGGTGACCTTCCCAGTGACACCCACATCCCAAGAATGAATTTTAAAAAAAGACTTTTGTTAGTGAGTATGTTTATTTATGCCCCCTTATGCTGGAATCCCCCCCCCGTGGATTTGTTCATGGTTGAGACAATGGAAATAGAGGCCATGTGAAGTGGCAAAAGTGGCCATGAATATGGATGGGAGAGTTTTTATTGAGGAAAAGGTTATGCAAATTCCTATGCCCACCTCTGTAATAGAAATTGCCTGAATAAATTTGTCACAATGCAATTACATCCTTCATGTTAATGCTACAGTTCCCCCACTGGGAGGAGGGTGCTATTACAGTCTGACAAGTTTACAAAGGGTGTTTTAATTTTAAATACAGACATTAGGATACAACGGAAAAAGTGGACCCAAAGTATGGGGATGATTTAATTGATTAGTAATAGATGTTTCATGCAGTACCATGCAGCCTTAAAAACTGAAAAGTTTCATTTTACTTACCAACCAATACATCAAGGTCAAATTTTGAATTTTATTGAATTTTCTTGCACTTAAAAGATTGAGTACCAATAGGAAATGTATTTTACATTATAAAATGTTCATAAACAATGTCGATAAAAATTGCTACTCTCAATACATTTTTTCACAATCTAATAATCTTCCATATCTACTCTATTAATTAATGAGTGGAGGATTGAATTGGAAAAACAGTTAAGCATACAGATGTGGATTTCCTGACTCAATTGTTCTGTGTTTTGCTGATGGGAATTACTGGGCACATTGTCATAAGTTGGTTACAGTAACTGTTCCATTGTCAACTCCTCAGCTGGAGTATTGTGTACAGTTCTGGGCGCCACATTATAGGAAGATTGTGAACACATTGAAGCAAGTGCAGAAGGGGTTTCCAAGAATGGTTCCAGAGATGAGAAACTTCAGCTATGAGGATAGATTTGAGAGGTCGGAACTGTTCTCCTTGGAGAGAAGAAGGCTAAGAGGAGATTTGATAGAGATGTTCAAAATCATGAGGGGTCTGGACAGAGTAAATAGGGAGAAGGTGTTCCGGCTTGTAAAAGGAGGGTGCAGATTTAAAGTGATTTGCAAAAGAAGCAAATGTGACATGAGGAAAAACTTTTTCACATAATGAGTCGTTCGGGTCTGGAATGCACTGTCTGGAAGTGTAGTGGAGGCAGGTTCAATCGAGGCATTTAAGAGGCAATTAGATGATTATTTGAATAGAAACAATGTGCAAGGGTATGGAGAAAAGGCAGGGCAATAGCACTTGGTCATAATGGTCATTTGGAGAGCCAGTGCAGACACGATGGGCTGAATGGCCTCCTTCTGTGCCGTTAAAATTCTGTGATCTGTGATTAATGTTTACATGGTTTTTGGGTTTCCTTTTTGTCAACTGTCATTCTATTCTCATATCCTCTCTTTGACAGCCCTATTTTTCTGTTCAGTCATAATTGAATTCTTTGATGAAGTAACAGAGAAGGTTGATTAAGGGGGTGCAATTGATGCTATTTACATGGATGTTAAGAAAGTGTTTGACAAAGCAGCACATAATATGTTGGTTAACAAAATTCAGGCTCAAGGAACAGGAGGATCAGTGTCATAAAAACATACGTACGAACATAAGAATGAGGAGCAGGTGTAGGCCATTCGGCCCCTCCAGCCTGCTCCGCCATTCAATAAGATCATGGCTGATCTGATTTCAACCTCAACTTTACATTCCTGCCTACCCCCAATAACCTTTCACCCCCTTGCTTGTCAAGAATCTATCTACTTCTGCCTTAAAGCTATTCAGAGACTCTGCCTCAACCCCCTTTTGAGGAAGAGAATTTCAAAGCCTCACAATCCTCTGAGAGAAAAAAAAATTCCTTATCTCTGTCTCAAGTGGGTAACCCCTTATTTTTAAACAGTGACCCCTAGTTCTAGATTCTCCCACAAGAAGAAACATCCTTTCCACACCCACCCTGTCAAGTCCCCTCAGGATCTCATGTGTTTCAGTCAAATCACCTCTTACTCTTCTACACTCCAGTGGATACAAGCCTAGCCTCTCTCAGACTTTCCTCATAAGACAACCAGTGCCAGCTGATAAAAAATTGGATTGAGGTCAGAAAATGGCAAGCTGTGGTAGGTGGTTGTTTTTTTGCACTGGAGGACTGCAGACTGTAGTGTTCCCCCAAGAGTCAGAGTGAGGACCACTGCTTTTTGATATATAAATTACTTGGATATTGGAATACAGAGTAAAATTTCAAAAGGTTGCTGACTTGGAGACATGGCAAACAGTGAAGGTGATACCAACTGGCTGCAGGATGTAGATAAGCTAGCAGAATGGGCAGGAAAGTGGCTGATGAAATTTAATATAGAGAAGTGTGAGGTAATGCATTTTGACAGATGGCCTAGGGAGAGGAAATATAGATCCAGTGACAGAATTCTAAAGAGCGTACAGGGACAGAGACCCCCAGGGCGTCCATGTACAGGTACTAGACTCCTTATCCGAAAACCGAGCCCTAGAAACCACAATCCTCATCAAGCATTGCTGTCTGTCACATCCAGGTTGCGGAGTACTGATCCCCTGCTCTTTGGGTCTGGTTCTATTTATTCCAATTCGGGATTAATAGCTTGGACAGCAGCCTGGTCTGCCCCTGATCTCTTCCCTGGCAGAGAATTCAGCCCGGTTTTAATTAATTATTATCCCATTGCTACCTCCCCCCGCACCCTACACCCCCCAACCCCAACCCACATCCCCCAGGACCCAAAACCCAGGAAATTTACAAGTCTGGCAAACATCCCAGATACGGGATCCAGTACCTGTACATTGATTTTTAAATTTGACAGGACATATTGAGAGAGTAATTAGCAAAATATATTTGATAAAGGCAGCAGCACCTAGAGAAGAGTGTGAGAGGAGGAGTCTGGTACTGGCAGTCAGCAGCACCTAGAGGAGGACCCTGGGGCAGGTAGTCAGCAGCACCTAGAGGAGAGTGTGAGAGAAGGACTATGGGACTAGCACACAGCAGCACCTAGAAGAAGATTTTGGGGCAGGCAGTCAGCAGCACCTAGAGGAGAGTGTGAGAGGAGGACTCTGGGACTAGCATTCAGCAGCACCTAGAGGAGGACCCTGGGGTAGGCAGTCAGCAGCACCTAGAGGAGAGTGTGAGAGGAGGACTCTGGGACTAGCATTCAGCAGCACCTAGAGGAGGACCCTGGGGTAGGCAGTTAGCAGCACCTAGAGGAGGACCCTGGGGTAGGCAGTCAGCAGCACCTAGAGGAGGACCCTGGGGTAGGCAGTCAGCAGCACCTAGAGGAGGACCCTGGGGTAGGCAGTCAGCAGCACCTAGAGGAGGACCCTGGGGTAGGCAGTCAGCAGCACCTAGAGGAGGACCCTGGGGTAGGCAGTCAGCAGCACCTAGAGGAGGACCCTGGGGTAGGCAGTCAGCAGCACCTAGAGGAGGACCCTGGGGTAGGCAGTTAGCAGCACCTAGAGGAGGACCCTGGGGTAGGCAGTCAGCAGCACCTAGAGGAGGACCCTGGGGTAGGCAGTCAGCAGCACCTAGAGGAGGACCCTGGGGTAGGCAGTCAGCAGCACCTAGAGGAGGACCCTGGGGTAGGCAGTTAGCAGCACCTAGAGGAGGACCCTGGGGTAGGCAGTCAGCAGCACCTAGAGGAGGACCCTGGGGTAGGCAGTCAGCAGCACCTAGAGGAGGACCCTGGGGTAGGCAGTCAGCAGCACCTAGAGGAGAGTGTGAGAGGAGGACCCTGGGACAGGCAGTCACCAGTAGCTAGAGGAGAGCGCAAAAGGAAGACCCCGAGCCAGGCAGTCAGCAGCACCTAACATCACAGGAGAAACATAAATTGATCGATTGGTGAGAAACTGGTGTTAGGGAGTGTCATCAAGTAGCTGAGAAATAGAAAAACTCACTCTTTTTAAAAGAAGGGGCTACTTACATTTAGCACAAGCAATAAGGAAATAAAGTTGAATCAAGGTGAGGTAAAATAAAGTTGCATAAGTAAGCCAAAGTAAAATAAAGTTAATGCAAGAGAAGTAAATTGAAGCCAGGATAGTACAGCTCAGATGAGTGGAATGCGTGTCTTGTAATATGTGGGAAGTCATGGACGCTATCAGTGTCCCAGGCGACCACATGTACAAGAAGTGGGTTTCAGAGCTCAAGTGGCAGCTGAAGTCACTATGGCGCATCCACAAGGGTGAGAGTTATGCGGATAGCATGTTCAGAGAGGTGGTCACACCGCAGCTTAGGAGCCTGGAAGCAGAAAGGGAATAGGTAACTGCCAGGCACTCCAAGAGAACTAGGCAAGTAGTGCAAGAATCCTCTGGGGTCCCGCTCGCCAATCAGTTTTCCACTTTGAATACCTGTGAGGGCATTAGTTCCTCAGAGGATTGTAGTCAGAGCCAGTTTTGTGGCACCATAGGCAGCTCTGCTGTACAGGAGGGAAGAAAGAAGAGCGGAACAGCAGTAGTGACAGGGGATTTTTTAGTTAGGGGAACAGACAGGCGTTTCTGTGGCCGTAGACATGACTCCAGGATGGTACGTTCCCCGCCTGGCTCTAGCGTCAAGGATGTCATGGAGCGGCTGCAGGACATTCTTCTGGGGGAAGGTGATCAGCCAGAGGTCATGGTCCAGGTTGGTACCAATGATTTAGGTAGGAAACGGGATGAGGTGCTGAAAGCAGGCTTTAGGGAGCTAGGAAGGATCTCTAAAGCAGTAATCTCAGGATTACTCCTAGTCCCATATGAAAGCGAGTATAGAAATAGGAGAATTGAGTGAATAAACATATGGCTGGAAAGCTGGTGTAGGAGGAAGGGCATCGGATTTCTGAGGTTCTGTGGAAGGTGGGACCTGTACAAGCCAGACAGTCTACACTGGGACGAATATCCTCACAGGAAGATTTACTAGTGCTGTTGGGGGTGGTGGGGTTTAAACTAGATTGGCAGGAGGATGGAGACCTGAGGGTAAATTTAAAGTAGGGAACAGGAGATGGGGAATTAGTGAATAACTCTTTGAAAGACAGAAACAGCACAGGTTAAAAAGTGTGCAGCACAGGAATTTGGCAGTGCTAAAATGTATATATGTAAATACAAGGAGAATCGTCAATAAAGCCGATGAACTGAGGGCACATCAAGACACATGGCAGCATGATTTCATCGTTAAAATGGAAACTTGGCTTAAGGACGGGCAAAAATGGCACCTTTCTCTAATGGTATAATCATCATCAGTCACACACAAGGATGGAAGATTAATACCATGTGCTGCACTCACCTTGCCGGCCCACATCAGGTCATTGATGCTGTTTTGGCACTGCAGCCAGGCGGGCTCAGGAGCGGCTGGGAAAGGTGCCACTGCCCGTGATCGGCCCCTGACCACGATTTCACACTGGCGGGTCAGCTAAGGCCAGCCAAGCGTGGTTGGCAACTCCCCAATGGTCATGAAGGGGCAGGTGGGGGAGAGGGCCTGCCAGCCGCCAGGTCCACTGGTGACCCAGTGGCCGGTTTAAAACCAGCACATTCAGGCCCTGGAAGGCTGCTTGCGATGAAGACATCTTCGGTGTTGTCAACAGGAGACTATAAATTGTGGACTCAAATGCTGCAAACAGCCAGGCAGGAGGGCAGGTTGGTTGGGCTCTTGGCCCCTGGTTTTCTGATGAGGGCCTCACAGTCCTCCTGGAGGAGGTGGCTGCCAGGAAGGACACCCTTGTCCCCGAGGATGGAAGGAGGAGGAGGCCACTGTACCTACAAAATAGAGCTTGGGACGAAGTGGCAGCACAGGTCAGCAGCCATGATGTCTGGGTCCAGTGCCACAAGAGGTTTAATGGTCTGCTGCACTCAAGGAAGGGTAAGTACCATGTTGGCATGGATCAGTGTGTTGAAGTATTAAGGGCTGCCCATCCACCCATGGAGCTGAGGGGTGTTAGAGTCTGAGTGCCAACTGGCAATGAGCCGGAGCTGGCCAAGGGGCTGAGCCCTGTCTGCCGGGACTGAGTGCCTTGCGGCTCGAGGGCCATGACTCGGGTGTGCCCTGCGAGGTGTTCCTCAGGCGGGGTTGGCCAGGCTGCAATGGCGCTGCAGGTAGAGAGGGGACTAATCCATGCTCCTCTGTCCTTTCAGGAGAAGACGACCTATAACAACACTGAACAACCGGGGACCAACAGAGGCCCCGCGACCCTTCTAATTCTAACCAGATATGAGCTGGATACCTTGGAGCTGGAGAGGTGCCGCACACCTCAGTCAACCAGCTGCGGATAGGCTGCGGTGTCAGACGAAG
The DNA here is from genome assembly GCF_017639515.1 of Carcharodon carcharias. Lineage (NCBI taxonomy): Eukaryota > Metazoa > Chordata > Chondrichthyes > Lamniformes > Lamnidae > Carcharodon > Carcharodon carcharias. Next base: position 9,954,813 of record NC_054469.1, on the reverse strand, counting down.
GTAAGAGTGCAGTGCATAGAGGTGAGAGTTTTGGATGGTGCAAACATTCTTATGTAGTCTCATCATTGATGGGAGCCTCAAAACTGGATTCCCCATTGATCATTGGAAGACGGTGGCACCATGATGCAGATCTCCATGGTCTCACCAGGGTGCCTGGCATGTACAGTGACAGGGTGATGACTTATACTAATGACATGTTGTTGTTCCCCCTTAGGTTTGCCACCACGCACCCAATTTCGGGACAACGAAGACCCACCCCTGACGCCAGAGGACCACTAGGCTCCAGATGCACCTGCGTCACACCTGCTCTCTGAACCAGGCACCAACGCAGATACCAGCACCTCAGTGGGCATTAGATCGTTGGTTAGAATGTCGGTGCACAGTGGTGAGAGTACTTCACACTCGCTTGAGGTACAGGCGGAGGAAGAGAGTGCCCAGGGCGCCAGCAGTCGGAGGACTGCTGGAGACCAGGGCGATGCTGAGTCGAAGGCAGATGTTGAGACACTGAAGTCATCCATTAGGTGGCAGATGCTGGATGTCCAGCGGTATGTGTGGAGGATCTGGCGGAGATCCATAAGGTTATGCATGCTATGGTCTCTGTTGTGGAGGAGTCCATGAGGAGCAAAAGCAATGTGTTGACCTTCATGGCCTCATGCCTCCTCCATTGAGAGAATGGTGACTCTCATGGAGAAGCAGCTCCAGGAACAGAATCAGGGGTTCCTGGGGTTGTGCTCAGACCTGAAAACCCTCACTCAGGCAATGACCTCAGGTGGTCAGTGCCAGTGTGGGAGATGGATGAGGCACCCAGTATCCCAGCTAGGTGCCCTTCCATCAATGGTGAGCAGGGAGGTCCAGAGCGATCTCACCTTTGCGCCGCGTGTCGTCTCTGTGGGCTCCTCTCACAGCGCTCTGGATGACGGCAGCAGCTCCTCCGCCCCTCTGCCAGTGATCGTGCCATCTGATGAGGCTGCGACGACTGGGGAGATGCCAGCCATGGAACTGACCAATCCCTCCCAGATGGGGCCAGCACAGGCTCCACTGGCCAGAGGATGACCACCCAGGTCATCAAGGTCAACAGGACAGCAGAGTCAGCAGGCTGTTCCCAATGCCAGTGCTAGCGAGGCGGGAGCACCTAGACATACCACAAGAGGGACTGGTCATGGGTGACTGTCAGTTGTGCAATGTTTTGTTTAAGTTTACTGGTCTGGGGTTGAAGACCAGATAAGGTTCTGTTAGATAAAAACAAAATACTGCGGATGCTGGAAATCCGAAACAAAAATAGAAAAAGCTGGAAAAACTCAGTAGATCTAACAGCACTTGTGGAGGGAAAGATACAGTTAACTTTTCATGTCTGTCTAACCCTTCTCCAGGTTCTGTTAATTTGTTTTGACTGTCAACACGAGATAAATTGTCTTTTGTCATAATGGCCTGAGTATGCTTCACCTTTTTTATTTAATGTGATGCTGGGTATGCCAGTATGTAATGCTGGGTGTGGGTGGTTTGAAACTTTATCGCATAGGCATTGAATGGACTTTGGGGTCAAAGGGAAGGGTCATTGCAGACATCTGGGATGGAGGCAGCAGCCCTGGCGGTAGGGCTTATTTGGCAGCCTAGCTGAAGGAGAGTTGGATCAAGGCGTCCCTGGTGCCCCTGCCTCCCTGGAGGATACAGAGGTCTCACTCCATACCCTCAGCGTTCTCCTCACTGTGCTCCTCTTCTGACTGACCACTAGATTCATCATCTGAAGCCTGTGCAGCTGCGTTGAGATCCTTTTCCTCCAGTGGGTCCCTCCTTGGCAGTGCCAGACTGCGGAGAGTGCAGCATGTGACCATGATCAGTGACACCTGCTCTAGGGGGTATTGTAGTGCTTCCCCTGAATGGTCTAGGCATCAGAAGTGAATCTTCAGAAGACCTATGGTTCTCTCTATCACAGCTCTTGTGGAGACATGGCTTCTGTTATACCGCTGCTCTGCCTCTGTTCTTGGATGGCGGAGAGGCATCATGAGCCACCTTTTCAAGGGATCGCCCTTGTCACCCAGCAGCCATCCACCCAGTCGGCTGGAGCACTGAAGAGCCTCGGCACCTGGGAGTGTCACAGGATGTACACGTCATAGGAGCTGAACAGCGGAGTATTGATTAGTCCCCTCTCTACCTGCAGCGCCACTGCAGCCTGGCCAACCGCACCTGAGGAACACCTCGCAGGGCACATCTGAGTCGTGGCTCTCAAGCCGCAAGGCACTTAGTCCAAACAGCCAGGGCTGACCCCCATTGGCCAGCCCCCGACGTCATTGACAGTTGACACTCAGACTCTAGCACTCCTAAGGTCCACGGGGGGCAGGGGGAATGGCCAGACCTTAACACTTCTGCACACTGACCCATGCCAACACGGCACTCACCCTTCCTGAGCACAGCGGGTCACTGAATCACTTCCGGCACTACACTCGAGAGCGCTGCACCACGTCATGGCTGCTGACCAGTGCTGCCACCTCCCCGCATGCCCTCTTGGTGAAGCGTGGTGGCCTCCTCCTCCCAACCCTGGGGACAAGGGTGTCCCTCCTGGCAGCCGCCTCCTCCAGAGGATGGCGAGACACTCATTGGAAAAGCAGGGGGAGGTGGTGGGGCTGAGTGCCCACCCAAACTGCCCATCCGCCTGCCGTGTCCAGCCATTGCGGACGCTGAACACACATCCTTCTGTGGCCAGGTTTTCATGGGGCTGCCCGGTTAGCATTGGACCTAGCGGCCGACAGGTCCCTGCCCCCACTTGGCCCTTCCCAGTGCGGAATTGGCCCACCAGAGTGAAATTGCGGGTGGTGGACCGTTTCCTGGCCACTCCCAGGCCCAAGCACCGCGCCCGCCCAACAATGTCAAAATCCTGCCCATGGTGTTGAAGTAGAAGATTAGCCATGATCTCATTGAATGGCAGAGCAGGCTTGAAGGGCTGAATGGCCTACTCCTAGTTCTATTTCTTATGTTCTTGCATCAATTTTTTTAATATTCTTTCATGGGATGTGGGCATCATTAGCAAGGCTGGCATTTGCTGCCCATCCCTAATTTTCCCATGAACTGAGTGACAGGCTAGGCCATTTCAAAAGGTGTTTAAGAGTCAGTTACATTGCTGTAGACCTGGAGTTACATGTCAGCCAGAACAGGTAAGGATGGTAGATTTCCTTCCCTAAAGGACATTACTGAACCAAATGGGTTTTTACGACAATTGATGATAATTTCATGATCACCAACACTGACACTAGCTTTCCATTCCAGATTTAATTGAATTTACCTCTGCAGGTGGGTAAAGACAAGCTGAGACCTAAAGAGACAGAAAGCTTAATGGTAGTAGTGCCTCACAGAGTAAGGTTCATGCAGGGATTAGTAGTAAAACAATAAAATTGAAGTCACTTTATCTGAGGGACTTTCAGTTTCACAGCCCTCTTTTGTGTGACTTTGGAACTCTCTGCCTCAGAATGAGGTGGAGGCAGGGCCATTGAATATTTTCAAGGTGGAGAGGGATTGATTCCCTTGGCTAACAAGAATCTAAGATTATTGTGGGTAGATGGGAATGTGGAACTCGAAACACAAACAGATTAGCCATGGTCTTATTGAATGGCAGAGCAGACTTGAGGGGCCAAATAGCCTACCCATGATCCTATTTCATATGTTCACGTAAGAACACAGAGCATGCACAATAAGATAAATGATCTAGTGGCAAGAATATTGATGAACGATTCAAATTTAATTACCAATTCAGAGGTATGGTTACAAAGCAACCAAGGTTGGGAAATAAATACTCCAGGGTGCATAATATTTTGAAAAGACAGGCAGAATGGAAAATGAGGAGGGCTAACCTTAATAATATAGGTTGACATAAGGACATTAGAGAGAAAGGATCTTGACTCCGAAAATCAGTAAGTAGAATCAGTATGGGTGGAGATTAGGAATAGAAAGGGTTAGAAAATACTAGTGCGAGTTGTTTATAGGCCCCATAACGAATATGAAGTTAGCAAATATAACACTGCTATTCAAGAAAGGAGGGAGAGAGAAAACAGGGAACCACAGGCCACTTCACCTGGCAACAATCATCGGAAAAGTGCTGGAATCTATTCGCTTTTTTAATTCATCCATGGGATGTGGTCATTGCTGGCTAGGCCAGCATTTCTTTCCCATCCCAAATGAGAAAGATGGTGATGAGCTGCCTTCTTGAGCCGCTGCAGTCCATGTGGTGTAAGTACACCCACCGTGCTGTTAGGGAGGGGGTTCCAGGACTTTAACCCAGCGACAGTGAAGAAATAGCAACATTGTTTACAAGTCAGGATGGTGTGTGACATGGAGGGGACTTTGTAGGTGGTAGTGTTCCCCTGCATCTGCTGCTTTTGTCCTCCTAGGTGGGAAGACTTAACAATGCACTTAGAAAAGCATAGTGTGATTGGAAAGAGCCAACATGGTTTTATGAAAAGCAAATCCTGTTTGACAAATTTATTAGAGTTTTTTGAGGATGTAACTAGTAGGGTAGATAAAGGGGAACCAGTAAATGTAGTATACTTGGATTTCCAAAAGGCATTTGATAGGAAGGCACACGAAGGATTCATACACAAGGTAAGAGCTCCTGGAGTTGGAGGTTGATATATTAGCATGGATAAAGGATTGGTTAATGGACAGGATTAGGGCTAAATGGGGAATTTTTAAGTTGGCAGGCTGTGACCAGTGGAGTGCCACAGGATCAGCTCTGGAATCTCAGCAAGTTACAATCTTTATTAATGACTTAGACAGAAAGAGAGTTTGCTGATGATACAGTGCTAGGTGCGAATGCAAGCTGAGAGAAGGACACTAAGAGGCTGCAAAAGGTTACAACAAAGTGAATACCATGTAGGGGAGTGTGAGGTTATTCACTTTGGTTGTAAGACTAGAAAAACAGGATTTTTTTTAAAAGGCATGAAATTTGTACCTGTTGATGTTTAGAGGTACTTGCACAAGGAACACAAAAGGTTAGCATGCAGGTACAGCAAGCAATTAAGAAAACAAATGTCATAGTCATAGAGTTATAGAGTCATAAAGGTCTACAGCACAGAAAAAGGCCCTTTGGCCCATCGAGTCTGCACCAGTCAAACAAGTACCTAACTATTCTAATCCCATTTTCTAGCACTAGGCCCATAGCCTTGTATACCATGGCATCACAAGTGCACATCCAAATACTTCTTAACTGTTATGAGGGTTTCTGCCTCTATCACCCTTTCAGGCAGTGAGTTCCAGATTCCCACCACCCTCTGGGTTAAAAAATTCTTCCTCACATCCCCTCTAAACCTCCTGCCCCTTACCTTAACTCTATGCCCCCTGGTTATTGATCCCTCCACCAAGGGGAAAAGTTCCTTCCTGTCTACCCTGTCTATGTCCCTCATAATTTTATACACCTCAATCCTCCCTCAATCTCCTCTGCTCCAGGGAAAATAACCCCAGTTTATCCAATCTCTCCTCATAACTAAAACTCTCCAGCCCAGGCAACATCCTGGTAAATCTCCTCTGCACTCTCTCTAGTGCAATCACATCCTTCCTATAATGTGGATTCCAGAACTGCATGCAATAATCTAGCTGTGGCCTAACCAGCGTTTTATACAGTTCCAGCATAGCCTCCCTGCTCTTATATTCTATGCCTCAGCTAATAAAGGCAAGTATCCCATATGCCTGCTTAACCACCTTAGCTACCTGTCCCTCTACCGTAAGGGACTTGTGGACATGCACACCAAGGTCCCTCTGATCCTCGGTACTTCCCAGGGTCCTATCATTCATCGTGTATTCCCATGCCTTGTTTGTCCTGCCCAAGTGCATCACCTCACACTTATCCGGATTAAATTCCATTTGCTACTGATCAGCCCATCTGACCAGCCCACCTATATCCTCCTGTAATCTAAGGCTATCCTCCTCACTATTTACCACCCCACCAATTTTCGTGTCATCCACAAACTTATTGATCAACCCTCCTACCTTCAAGTCTAAATCGTTTACATATATCACAAACAGCAAGGGACCAAACACTGATCCCTGTGAAACCCCACTGGACACAGGCATCCAGTCACAAAAACACCCCTCGACCATCACCCTCTGCTTCCTGCCACTCAGCCAATTCTGGATCTAATTTGTCTTGGAACTGCTTCATGCTCTTCTGGACCTTGAAAAATGTATTAATTTTGTTTCCAATTTCCACCCCTCCATCACTTTCACATGGTCCATCACTGACACTTCCCTTCTCTTCCTTGACCTCTCTGTCTCAATTTCTGATGATAGATTGTCCACCAATATTCATTACAAGCCCACCGACTCCCACAGCTACCTCGACTACAGCTCCTCACACTCTGCTTCCTTAAGGACTCCATCCCATTCTCTCAGTTCCTTCGCCTCTGTCGCATCTGTTCTGATGATGCTACTTTCAAAAACAGTGCTTCTGACATATCTTCCTTCTTCCTTAACCGATTAGGCACTTTACAGCCTTCCGGGCTTAACATTGAGCTCAACAACTTCAGAACATGAACTCTCTCCTGTATCCTTGCCTCTTTTTGATCCCCTTTTTCCAAATATTTATTTTTTAATTTTTATATGTATTTTTCCCACCTATTTTTATTACTTTTTAAAAATTTATTTCCATTTTTTTCATTGTTTTATCCCCACATTTTAGCCTTTTTTGATCTTTTTTCCCACACCGTCCCCTCCCCCTGTCCCACCCCATCCCTACTAAGGCCACCTGTCACTTGCTCATTCCCCATTAGCACCTCCTTTAGCCAGTATCACCACCATCAACGCCCATTCAACCTTTTGTTTATGACATCATTTGCCTCCACCTATCACTGGCCTTCTATCCAGCACCCCCCCCTGCCCCCCCCCTTAAACAGTATATATTTCACCACATTTTTTCTTCTCTTTAGTTCTGAAGATGAGTCATACGGACTTGAAACGTTAACTCTGTCTTTCTCTCCACAGATGCTCTCAGACCTGCTGAGTTTTCCCGGCACTTCTTGTTTTTGTTTCAGATTTCCAGCATCTGCAGTATTTTGCCTTTATCCCACAGAATGTAAATTCTCATTGTATCACCAGTCTCTTCTGACAATAAAACCCCTTTCATAGTACCAATTTTATTAGTAATATAACCATATTGCTTGGTAGCTGCTAGATAGGTGTCAGTTTTCACCCCACTTCTTGAATGCTCTATTCAAAAAAATGCAAATGCACTCGATATCTCCCACATAGCAAAACTAGTACACATCAAAGCACCCAGGCTAGCTGGCTTTAATCTAATTAAGACACACCCACAAACTAAACCTCTATATTAAAAGAAAAATATTTTCCAATAATAATATATACATTAGTAGCTTCATGACACCAGTAGAGGGGTCAATAACCAGGGGGCATAGATTTAAGGTAAGAAGCAGAAGTCTAAGAGTTGAGGAGAAATCTCTTCACTCAGAGGGTGGTAAACCTGTGGAATTCTCTACCGCAGAGGCTGTGGAGGCCGAGTCACTGAATATATTTAAGAAGGCAATAGATAGATTTCTGGACTCTAAAGGAGTATGGGGAGAGAGCGGGAGTATGGCATTGAGATAGAGGATCAGCCATGATCATATTGAATGGTGGACTAGGCTCAAAGGGCCGAATGACCATCTTCTGCTTCTATGTTTCTGTTTCTAACTCCTTTTGAAATGTGCTGACTGTTGTAATATAGGAAACACTGAAGCCAAATTGTACACAACAAATCCCACAAACAACAATGAGTCAGATAATCTACCTTAGTGGATTTGTTTAAGGGATAAATCTTGACCAGCACACTGGGGAGAACTCTCCTGCTCTTCTCTATATAGTGCCATGGAATCTTTTACCTCCACCTGAGGAGGCAGACAGGACCTTCATTTAACATCTGATCTGAAAGGCAGCATTTCTTGGCAGTGCAGCGCTAACCCAATATTGCATTGGAATGTCAACCTAGAATTTTGTGCTCAAATCTCTAGAATTGGACTTGATGTCATAACTTTTTGATGCAGGGATGAGAGGCCACCCACTGAACCATGGATTATTCCAGGTTGGTTGAAAATGTTTTCTGGTTACTCATCGACACTGGCAATGGGAATGTACTACTCAACATGACTAATCATTTCATGTCATCTTGAAATCCACCTTTAGATCACCCGACACAAGCCTCACCATTAAGAGTTTTTTTTTATTCTTTCATAGGATGTGAACGCTCCAAGCAAGGCCAGCATTTGAGGCCTGTCCCTAATTGCCCTTGAGAAGGTGGTGGTGATGAGCTACTTCAACTGAGGCAGTCTATGTGGTGTGGGTACAGCCACAGTGCTGATAGGAAGGGAGTTTCAGATTTTTGGGAGAAATACCCAATTAGTTCCAAGTCAGGATGGAGTTTGATTTGGTGGGGAACTTGCAGATGGTGGTGGTGTTCCCATGTGTCTGCTTCCCTTGTCCTTCTAAGTGGTAGAAGTCACAGGTTTGGAAGGTGCTGCCAAAGCAGGCTTTGACCAGTTATTACAGTGAAACTTGCTTATGATGTACACTGCTGCCCCTGTGTGTCCGTGGTGGAGAGAGTGGATGGGGTACAGATCAAGCAGGCTGCTTTGTTCTGGGAGATGTCAAGCTTAGGAGTTTTGTTAGAGCTGCACTCACCCAGTCAAGTGGAGAGTATCTCATCCCAAGACTTGTGCCTTGTAGATGGACAGGCTTTGTGTGTGGGGGGGGGGGGTGGGGGGGGGGGGGGGGGGGGGGGGGGGGGGGGGGGGTCAGGAGGTGAGTTACTATCTGCAGAATTCCCAGCCTCTGATTTCCTCTTGTAGCCACAATATTTATGTGACTACTCCAGTTCTGTTTCTGGTCAATGGCAAGCCCTCAGGGTGTTGATGGTGGGGGATTCAGCTATGGTAATGCTGTTGAATGTCAATGGAAGGACATTTCATCTGTACTTTGTTGACGCTGTATGATTTTCTTGCAGAGACTATACTGTTTTGCAATGGGAGACTTAATGGATACTATGAAGATCCGCAGGACAACACCAGTTATTATTTCTGCTGGTCTGAAGAGACAGAACACATTACTTGTGGACCAAATTTAGACTTCAGCCTGGCAGTTGTTGCATGTGTCCATCCAATGGTGCTATCATTGACAACTCCAATGAACGAAACAACAGAGACTCCAACAACAAGTGAGGCCCTTACAACAAAGAAGATCACAACAACAACAAGGGAGACCCCTACAACAACAACAAAGGCAATCCCAACAACAACAAAAGTGATCCCAACAACAACAAAAGTGATCCCAACAACAACAAAGGTGATCCCAACAACAACAACAAAGGTGATCCCAACAACAACCAAGGCGATCCCAACAACAACAACCAAGGCGATCCCAACAACAACAAAAGTGATCCCAACAACAACAAAGGTGATCCCAATAACAACAACAAAAGTGGTCCCAACAACAACAACAAAGGTGATCCCAACAACAACAACAAAGGTGATCCCAACAACAGCCAAGGCGATCTCAACAACAACAACCAAGGTGATCCCAACAACAACAAAGGTGATCCCAACAACAATAACAAAGGCGATCCCAACAACAACAAAAGTGACCTCAACAACGACAATAAAAGTGATCCCAACGACAATAAAGGTGATTCCAACAACGACAGTAAAGGTGATCCCAATGACAATAAGGGTGATCCCAACAACAACAAAAGTGATCCCAACAACAAAGGTGATCCCAACAACAACAACAAAGGTGACCCCAACAACAAAAGTGATCCCAACAACAACAATAAAGGTGATCCCAACGACAATAAAGGTGATCCCAACAACAACAAAGGTGATCCCAACAACAACAAAAGTGATCCCAACAACAACAACAAAGGCAATCCCAACGACAACAAAAGTGATCCCAACAACAACAAAAGTGATCCCAACAACGACAATAAAGGTGATCCCAATGACAATAAAGGTGATCCCAACAACAACAAAAGTGATCCCAACAACAAAAACAACAAAAGTGATCCCAACAACAATAAAGGTGATCCCAACAACAACAAAAGTGATCCCACCAACAACAAAGGCGATCCCAACAACAAAAGTGATCCCAACAACAACAACAAAAGTGATCCCAACAACAACAAAAGTGATCCCAACAATAAAAGTGATCCCAACAACAACAAAAGTGATCCCAACAACAACAACAAAGGTGATCCCAACAACAACAAAGGTGATCCCAACAACAACAACTAAGGTGATCCCAACAACAACAAAAGTGATCCCAACAACAACAACAAAAGTGATCCCAACAACAACAAAAGTGATCCCAACAACGACAATAAAGGTGATCCCAACAACAACAAAGGTTATCCCAACAACAACAACAAAAGTGATCCCAACAACAAAAAAAGTGATCCCAACAACGACAATAAAGGTGATCCCAACAACAACAAAGGTTATCCCAACAACAACAACAACAAAAGTGATCCCAACAACAACAAAAGTGATCCCAACAACGACAATAAAGGTGATCCCAACAACAACAAAGGTTATCCCAACAACAACAGAAGTGATCCCAACAACAACAACAAAAGTGATCCCAACAACGACAATAAAGGTGATCCCAACGACAATAAAGGTGATCCCAACAACAACAAAAGTGATCCCAACAACAAAAACAACAAAAGTGATCCCAACAACAACAAAAGTGATCCCAACAACAACAAAAGTGATCCCAACAACGACAATAAAGGTGATCCCAACAACAATAAAGGTGATCCCAACAACAACAAAAGTGATCCCAACAACAACAAAGGCGATCCCAACAACAAAAGTGATCCCAACAACAACAACAAAAGTGATCCCAACAACAACAAAAGTGATCCCAACAATAAAAGTGATCCCAACAACAACAAAAGTGATCCCAACAACAACAAAGGTGATCCCAACAACAACAAAGGTGATCCCAACAACAACAACCAAGGTGATCCCAACAACAACAAAAGCGATCCCAACAACAACAACAAAAGTGATCCCAACAACAACAAAAGTGATCCCAACAACGACAATAAAGGTGATCCCAACAACAACAAAGGTTATCCCAACAACAACAACAACAAAAGTGATCCCAACAACAACAAAAGTGATCCCAACAATGACAATAAAGGTGATCCCAACAACAACAAAGGTTATCCCAACAACGACAATAAAGGTGATCCCAACAACAACAACAACAAAAGTGATCCCAACAACAACAACCAAGGTAATCCCAACAACAACAAAGGTTATCCCAACAACAACAACAACAAAAGTGATCCCAACAACAACAACCAAGGTAATCCCAACAATAACAAAGGTTATCCCAACAACAGCAACAACAAAAGTGATCCCTACAACAAGGGGGACCCCAATTACAACAACGATAACACCTTCAAGAGCAAGGGAAACCACGATAATGATAAAGACATCAACAATGGGTCCTTCAAAGATTGGAAATATCACAACAGTCAGTCCAGGTAAGGAGAGAAAAAATGCTTAGTGATGCATTTATGTAATTGAAAAAGCTCCATTTGCTCTGGTTTTCTGAAGAAAATGTATCATTTATCACATTGAAGTAGAACACTTGATAACCTGAAATCCAACTTTGGATCTAGTACATAGAAACAAGTTTATTCAACAGCTTTAGTAGCCCAAGGAACTCTAGCACTGGATCCCCTGCTTTCTCCATTGTGGGAATAGGTCTATTCTGTACCAGAGCCATCTCCCCTTTAAAGACCCCCCCGCCACCTCTAAAGCCAGTTCAATTACTGCATGTTATTTTTGATTCCATTCATTGGGCCAGATCCTTTTTCAACTTCATTCCACAGAACTAGATCCAGCACTGCTTCCTTCCTCGTTGGCCTGGATACCTGGACTGACTGCTGTGACCTTTCCAATCTGATAAAGAAAGTTTTCTTGTCTCCATTGCAGGAATTCCACTCCTCTTTATCCTTTACACTGTGTGAGTACCTTCAATACATGAACTGCAGCAGTTCAACTTGGTGGCTCAACACCACCTTTGTTACAATCTGGTTAGGGACCAGTAAGTTTTGTTTAAAGTAGGCAAAGTTTGAAATCCCAGTTAGCCACTAGGAGAATAAAGCCACAAGATTCCACAGTTTTAAATAAACAAAATAAACTTTACTTTCGAAGTCAGAAAAGTAAAACAATGTACAATATCTATCTTATACTCTAACATTCAGAATAAACATGAGATAAATATCAACTAACAGACAAACTATGCTTGAACACAATATACTGCACATTAAATGGCAAATGGGACCAAGACAGATCCCACAGATTTCTCAGCAACACACCCAGACATCAGTGACCACTGTGAGTCACTACGTCTCGTTAAAACTCTGCTTCCATTATGGGGGATTTCAATTCTTCACTTTTGAAGATCTAGCCTCTGAATTCCTTCAAAAGCCATATATATGAACATACGAACATATGAATCAGGAGCAGAAGCAGGCTGCTCGGCCCCTTGAGCTTGCTCCACCACTCAATAAGATCATAGCTAATTTGATTGTAACCTCAATTCCACATTCCTGTCTACCACTGATAATCTTTCACCCCCTTGCTTATCAAGAATCTATTAGTTCTGCCTTTTAAAATATTCAGACTCAGCTTACCCTGCCTTTTGAGGAAGAGAGTTCCAAAGACTCATGACCCTCTAAGAGAAAAAAATTCTCCTCATCTCTGTCTTAAATAAGCAACCTTTTCTTTTTAAACCTTGACCACTAGTTCTAGATTCTTCCACAAATGAAAACATCCTCTCCACATCCACACTGTCAAGACCCCTCAGGATCTTGAAGGTTTCAATCAAGTCACCTCTCGCTCTTCTAAACTCCAGTGAATACAAGCCTAGCCTGCCCAACCTTTCCTCATAAGACAACCCACCCATTCCTGGTATTAGTCTAGTAAACCTTCTCTGGGCTGCTTCTTAAGCATTTACTCCCTTCCTTAAATAAGGTGACCAGTTCCACACACAATACTCCAGATGCCACTTCGTGCTCTTGTCTTGACATGGAAAGAATTATCGATTTTGCTTCCAATTTCCACCCTTCTCTCACCTTCACATCGTCCACGCCCGACAATTCCCTTCCCTTCTTTGACCTCTCTGTCTCCATTTCTGGTAATAGACTGTCTACCTATATTCATTACAATCCCACCGACTCCCACAGATACCTTGACTACAGCTCCTCACACGCTACTTCCTGTAAGGTCTTCACCTCATTCTTCCAGTTTCTGTACCTCTGTTGCATCTGTTCTAATGATGCCACCTTCCAAAACAGTGCTTCTGACATGTATTCCTTTTTCCTTAACCGAGGGTTCCCTCAACTGTGGTTGACAGGGTCCTTAACCCTGTCCGACCCATCTCCTTCACCTCTTCCCCAACACTTTCCCTTCCTCCCAGAACCATGACAGGGTCCCCCTTGTTCTCACTTTTCACCCCACCAGCCTCATTCCTCCTCATCTCTGTTTTAAAGAGATGAATCGCAGGTGCTCTGACCCAAATTTTTAATTCCTCTCTGGCCACGGGGGAGGTGCCAGAGGACTGGAGAACAGCTAATGTGGTTCCGCTATTTAAGAAAGGTTGTAGAGATAAGCCAGGGAACTACAGGCCAGTGAGTCTCATGTCAGTGGTAGGGAAACTATTGGAAACAATTCTAAAGGAGAGAATCTATCTCCACTTGGAGAGACAAGGTTTGATCAGGGATAGTCAGCATGGCTTTGTCAGAGGGAGATCATGCCTGGCCTAACAAATTTGATTGAATTTTTTGAGGAGGTGACCAGGTGTGTAGATGAGGGTAGTGTAGATGATGTAGTTTATATGGATTTCTGCAAAGCCTTTGACAAGATCCCACATGGGAGACTTATAAAGAAGGCAAATGCTCATGGGATACAGGGTAATTTGATAAGATGAATTCAAAATTGGCTTAATTGTAGGAGACAAAGAGTGATGACAGAAGGATGCTTTAGTGACTGGAAGCCAGTGTCCAGTGGCGTACCACAGGGATCTGTTTTGGGTCCCCTATTATTTGTCATTTATATAAATGACACAGATGACAATGTGGGGGGTAGGATTAGTAGGTTTGCGGATGACACAAAGATTGGCTGGGTGGTTAACAGTGAGGTTGAGTGTCTTGGGCTACAGGAAGATATAGACAGGATTGTCAAATGGGCAGATAAGTGGCAGATGGAATTTAACCCTGAAAAGTGCGAGGCCACAGCTGGAGTACTGTGTGTAGTTCTGGTCGCCACATTATAGGAAGGATGTGCTTGCACTGGAGGGGGTGCAGAGGAGATTCACCAGGCTGTTGCCTGGGATGAAACATTTAAGTTATGAAGAGAGGTTGGATAGACTTGGGTTGTTTTCGTTGGAGCAGAGAAGACAGAGGGGTGACCTGATTGAGGTGTACAAGATTATGAGGGGCATGGACAGGGTGGATAGGGAGCAGCTGTTCCCCTTAGTTGAAGGGTCAGTCACAAGGTGACATAAGTTCAAGGTGAGGAGCAGGAGGTTTAGGGGGGATTTGAGGAAAAACTTTTTTACCCAGAGGGTGGTGATGGTCTGGAATGTGCTGCCTGGGAGGGTGGTGGGGACGGGTTGCCTCACATCCTTTAAAAAGTACCTGGGTGAGCACTTGGCACATCATAACATTCAAGGCTATGGGCCAAGTGCTGGTAAATGGGATCAGGTAGGTAGGTCAAGTGTTTCTCACATGTCGGTGCAGACTCGATGGGCTGAAGGGCCTCTTCTGCACTGTGAGATTCTGTGATTCTGTAAATGGGCGACCCCTTACTCTGAGATTCTGCCCTCTGGTCCTAGACTCTGTCACAAGGTGAAACAACCTCTCAATCCCCCTAAGAATCTTATATGTTTCAATAAGGTCGCCTCTCATTTTTCTAAACTCCAATGATTACAGGCCCAACCTATGCAACCTCTCCTCATAAGAAAATCTCTCCATGCCTAGGATCAACCTAGTGAACCTTCTCTGGACTGCCTCCAATGCCCGTATATCTTTCCTTAGATAAGGGGACCAAAACTTTTCACAGTATTCTAGGTGTGGTCTAACTAGTGCCTTACATAGTTTTAGCAAGACTTCCCTATTTTTATACTGCATTCCCTTTGAAATAAAGGCCAACATTCCATTTGCCCTCCCTATTTACCTGCTGAACTTGTGTGTTAGCTTTTTGTGATTCATGCACGAGGGACCCCCAAATCCCTCTGTGCTGCAGCTTTCTGCAGTCTTTCTCCATTTAAATTATATTCAGCTCCTCTATTCTTCCAGCCAAAGTGCATAACCTCACACTTTCTGACATTATATTCCATTTACCACATTTTTTATGGGATCTTGGGCTTCATAAATAGAGGCATTAAGTATAAAATTAAGGAAGTTATACTGAACCTTTATAAAACCCTGGTCAGGCCCCAACTAAAGGATTGCATCCGGTTCTAAGGTTAAGGTAGAGAAGGAAAAACTGCAGCTGTGAGCTGACGATACAAGGAATAGGGGGACACGGATTGGAGGGTTTGGACAAGAGATGCAGAGAGAATGTGAGGAATAACTTTTTAATGCAGCGACTGTTAATGACCTAGAACCCGCTGTCTAAGGGAGTGATGGAAGCAGAGACGATTGATCATTTCAAAAGGAAATTGGGTGGGAACTTGAAGGAAATAAACTTACAGGGCTATGTGGATAGAACAGGGAAATGGGACTGACTGGATTGTTCCAGGGGGAGCCAGCATAGACCCAAAGGACCAAATGTCCTCTTCTGTGACTTTATTGCCATTATATCATTGTCCCATGTGATTACCTATGCCAGGAGCTCACCAAACTTACTTACCATGCTACAAGCACTTTTGCACATGCGCTCCAAATTCATCTTAGTATGATCTTAGTATGCACCTTAGACTGCCTCACATTAGCCCCCAATATGATCTTTCCTATTTCTGAAGTGCTCCTAACTTTAGGGAACGCAATGGGAGTGGTATTATCGCTGGACTAGTGATCCACTCAATAATACTCCGGGGACCTGCGTTTAAATCCCACCATGGCAGATGGTGGAATTTGCCTTCAAAGAAAAAAACCTGGAATTAAAAGTCTAATGATAACCATGAAACCATTGCTAATTGTTGTAAAAACCCATCTGGTTTACTAATACCCTTTAGGAAAGGAAATCTACTGTCCTTACCTGGTCTGGCCTACATGTGACTCCAGAACAAAGTGGTTGGCTCTTAAATGCCCTCTGAACAAGGGCAATTAGGGATGGGCAATAAATGCTGGCCTAGCCAGTGATGCCATATCCCATTAATGAATTTTTTAAAAAAAATCTAGTGCTATGCTCTGCACTCCTCTCTAAAGTTTCATCCTGGCCCTTCCCTGACTACTTACTTTAGCCCTGCCCCATGACTTTATTAACCTTTCCATGACATTGATCCCAGCACTGTTGAGGTGTAACCCTCAGTCTCTCCTGCCCAAAATTGGTGCCAATGACCAGGAATCTGAAGCCCTCCTTTCTGTTTTGGCTTGTTTTGTTATCTTTCATTCTAGTAAATCTCCTGTGCACCTTTGCTAGGGTTTTGACAGCATAGGGTGTACGGCATAGAAACAGGCCATTCAGCCCAACCAGTCCATGCCAGATTTTATGCTCTACTCAAGCCTCCTCCCATCTTTCTCATCTTAATCTATCATCAGAAGCCTCTATTCCCTACTCCCCCATATGCTTGTCTAGCTTCCACTTAAATGCATCTCTACTATTCGCTGCAACCATTCTCTGTGTTCCACATTGTCACCACTCTTTAGGTAAAGAAGTATCTTCTGAATTCCATACTGGACTTCTTAGTATCTTGTATTGATCCCCACAAGTGGAAACATTCTTTCTGTATCCACTCTATCAAAAACTTTCATAATTTTAAAGACCTCTATAAGTTATCCCCCAGCCTTCTTTTTTCAAAAGGAAATATATCCAGCCTTTCAATTCTTTCCTGATATGCACCTGTCACTTAATGTCCTTTACCCTGACACCAGGAAGACAATACAGCTTCAGGACTCATGTTGCTGGCTGCAGAAAAGCCTTACTAGCCATCAGACTATTTGAGCACCGCATTTCTACTCTTTTTTTGTGATACCCTGCACAGCCATTAGCCCTACAGCTCCATAGGTATGCTGTAGACTCCGCCACTCAGAGGTGTCATCATCCTTACTGGTTTTATGCACTGAGAACAGCTTTGAGACCCCTGCCCTCTCGAAGAATTCCTGCATTGCTTGTCTCTTCCCACCCTGCCAGATAGCCAGCTGTTGTCCTAAACACTCTGTAGCTGCGGGATGACTATCTTGTGGAATGAGGGCTCCAGGAAATTCTCAACCTCCTGTATGTCCTGCCATGACTCTAGTTGCTCTTCAAGCTAGGAAATCCTGCCTTTGAGTTCAAGCAACTGAAGGCACTTCCTCCACAAGTGCTCATCCAGGACACATGAAGTGCTGGAGTTTCCACATGGACCTTGAACTGCAGGTCTCTACTGTCTCATTATTTTGCTTTAAAGTCTATCCAGTTATCTTTTTTTTTAGTTATTGTGTATTTATATTTATTATTTATTTATGATAACTATATTTTTATGTAATCCAATCCAGGTTCCTTTCATGTTGCCATCAACATAGTTAATTTTAATTTTATCCCTTAATTCAAGTTAATTATTTTGATTATTTAGATGTCCACCATTGTTACTCTGTTCAGCAAACCATCCCATTTAGTAGATTCACCAAACTCTCACCAAAGCCTATGCTTAGAGTTCATAAAGTATCTTCAAAATGTTTTCTGTGTGTGTTTTGCTGATACTGTGATTCTTTTTGTAGGTCCCACTGCTGTGGATCCAAACTTCTGCTCTAGGAAGAACAATGGATTTTTTCCAGATCCAGTGGACAGGTTTAGCTTCTACCAATGTGCATCTGGACGAACATTCCATTTGCAATGTCCTGATAAACTGGTTTTCAACCCAATAATAAGAGTATGTGACTGGTCAGAAAGTGATCCAACAGGAGGTAAACAGAGATACCGAATTATTTTTCAATTCATTCATGGGATATTGGAGTTGCTTGCATTATTGTCCATCCCTAATTGCCCTTGAGAAGATGGTGGTGAGATGCCTTCTTGAATGGCATCAGTCCAGGAAGATACACCCACAGAGCTGTTAGGGAGGGAGTTCCAGGATTTTGACCTAGCAACAGTGAGGGAGCGGTTATACAGTTCCACTTTCTCCGATGTAGAACCTGGAGGTTTTGACTGGAACAGATGACGCTACAAAGGGAAAGGAAATGCTAGCTGGGCAATCATGGAAGAAAGAAAGACAATAATGGAATAGGCAACCAAAAGCTTGGTTGGCGAATTGATGCTTCCTGTACATAGGAATTGTGAGATGACAATGAGGGTCCATCTAATTATCCTCTTACCCTTCTGGTAGTAACATGATACAACAACATTGTGGTAGTTGACTAACCATAGCAATTCTAAACAGATAAGAACAGAAGAAATTGAGTACGAGTAGACCATTCTTCTGCTTGAGCCTGCTTACCATTTAATAAGATCATGGCTGATCCTTAACCTCAACTCCAGCTTCCTACCTGATCCCCATATGTCTTGATCCCCTTAGAAGTCTTAAACTTTATTGACTTCAACCTTGAATATATTTAACCATAGTGTCCATAGCTTTCTCAGGTTGAGAATTCCTAAGATTCACAACACTGAGTGAAGAAATATGTCCTTATCTCTGTTTAAACTCTCTGTGCCCTTATTTTGAGACTATGCTACCTAATTCTAGACTCTCAGAATTACAGACTCGTTCAAGTGCAGAAGACCCATCGTGTTTGCACCGACTCTCCGAATGAGCAACACACTTAGTGCCATCCTCCTGCCTTCTCTCCATAACCCTGCACATCCTTCCTTTTCAGATACCAGTCTAATTCCCTTTTGAATGCTTCGATTGAACCTGCCTCCATCACACTCTCAGGCAGTGCATTCCAAACCTTAAACACTCGCTGAGTGAAAAAGATTTTTCTCAGATCGCTTTTGCTTCTTTTGCCAGTTATTTTAAATCTGTGCCCTCTCGTTCCTGACTCTCTCATGAGTTAGAATAGCTTCTCCCTATTTACTCGGTCCAGACCCTCATGATCTTGAATATCTCTATCAAGTCTCCAAGGATAACAGTCCGAACTGCTTCAATCCGTCTTTATAACTGAAGTTCCTCATGCCTGGAACCATTCTCGTGAATCTTTTCTGCACTCTCTTTAATGCCTTCACATTCTTCCTGAAGTGCAGTGCCCAGAACTGGATGCAATACTCCAGCTGAAGCTGAACTAGTGTCTTATACAAGGCAAGGGAAACAGCCTCTCAGTATCCGACCTGTCAAACTCTCTCAGAATCTTATATGTGTCAATAAGATCATGTCTCATTTTTCTAAACTCCAGAGAATATAGGCCCATTTTACTCCAATCTTTCCTCATAAAATAACCCTCTCATCCCAGAAATCATTCTAGTGAACATTTATTGCACCCTTCTGAGGCAAATATATCCTTCCTTAGATACGAAGACCAAAACTGAGTACAGTACTCCAGGTTTGGTCTTACCAAACCCCTGTACAATTGCAGCAAAATTTCCTACAGAATCACAGAATTTTAACGCACAGAAGGAAGCCATTTGGTCCATTGTGTCTGCACTGGCTCTCCAAATGAGCATTAAGACCTAGTGCCTTTGCCCTGCCTTTTCCCTGTACCCCATTGTTTCTGTCCAAATAATCATCTAATACCCTCTTGAATGCCTTGCTTGAATGTGCCTTCACCACACTTCCAGGCAATGTATTCTAGACCTGAACCACTTGTTGAGAGAAGAAGTTTTTTCTCACATCACATTTGCTTCTTTTGCAAATCACTAAATCTGTGCCCTCTCGTTCTTTATCCTTTTACAAGCAGGGACAGATTCTCCCTACCTACTCTGTCCAGCCCCCTCATGATTTTGAACATTTGAACAAATCTTCTCTTAGCTTTCTTCTCTCCAAGGAGAACAGTCCCGACCTCTCCAACCGATCCTCATAGCTGAAGTTTCTTAGCCCTGGAACCATTCTTGTAAACCCCTTCTGCACTTTTTCCAATGTGTTCACATCCTTCCTATAATGTGGTCCCCAGGACTGTACACAACATTCCAGCTGAGGTTTAAGAAGTGTCTTATATAAATTCAACATAACCTCCTTGCTTTTGTACTCTATGTCACTATTAATCCAGCCCAGGATACTATATGCTTTATTAACTGCTCTCTCCACCTGTCCTGTCATCTTCAATGATCTATACACATATAAAACCGGGTCTTTCTGCTCCTGCACCCCCTTCAAAATTTCACCCCTTATTTTATATTTTCTGTCTGTGTTCTTCCCACCAAAATGCATCACCCCACACTTCTCCGCATTGAACATCATCTGCCACCTATCTGCCCACTCCACCAACTTGTCTATGTCCATTTGAAGTTCTACACAGTCCTCCTTGCAGTTTACAACACTCCCAAGCTTCGTATCATCCACGAACTTTGAAATTGTGCGCTGTGCCGCAAGATCTTGGTCATTCATATATATCAGGAAAAGCAAGGGTCCCAATACAGACCCTGGGGAACCACAAACCTTCCTTCAGTCTGAAAAATACCCATTGATTTCTGCTTCCTATTTTTCAGACAATTTTGTATCCACGTTGCTACTGTCCCTTTTTATTCCATGAGCAATAACTTTTCCCACAAGTCTGTTGTGTGGCACTGTATCAAATACCTTTTGAAATTCCATGCACACCACATTATCAGCATTACCATCATGGACCTTTTTTGTTATCTATTCAAAAAACTCCAGCAAGTCAGCTAAACACAGATTCCCCTTAAGAATTCCATGCTGGCTCTTCCTTATCAACCCATATTTTTCCATGTGACTACTAATTCTATCCCGAATCATTGTTTCTAGAATCTTGCCCACCACTGAACTTAATCTGACTGGTCTGTAGTTGCTGGGCTTATCCTTACAACCTTTTTTTGAACAAGGGTGTAATGTTTGCAATCTTCTGATCCTCTGGCACCTCCCCTGAATCTAGGGAAGACTGAAAAATTTGGCCAGTGCCCCTGCAATTTCTACTCTCACTTCCTTCAATATCCTTGGATGTATCTCGTCCGGTCCCAGTGCCTTGTCAACTTTAAATACTGACAGTCTATTCCTCCTTCCTCCTTCACTTCCTCCTTGTCAATTTTGAACTCTTCTAGTGACAGGGTTTCTTTGTCTGTCACCATGACCTGGGTAGTATCTACCTCCTTGGTAAAGATGGATGCAAAGTATTCATTTAATACCTCAGCCATGGCCCCTTCATCTATGTGTAAATTCCCTTTTAGGCCCCTAATCGGCCCTACTCCTCCTTTTACACCCTTTTACTATTTATATGCCTATAGACTTTGTGATTCCCCTGTATGTTGGCTGTCATTCTTTTCTCATAATCCCTTTTTGCTTCTGTAAGATGCTTTTTTCACCTCCCCTCTGAAACTCTTGTATTCCTCTTGGTTCTCAATTGTATTTTCTACCTGATGCCTGTCATAAGCGCACTTTTTCTTCTTTATCTTAATTTCTATCTCCTTTCTCGTCCAGGGAGCTCTGGATTTGCTTGTCCTACCCTTCCCTTTCGATGGAATATGCCTTGACTGTGCCCGAACCAATTCTTTTTGAAGGTAGCCTATTGTCCGGCTACAGCTTTTCCCACCAACCTTTCATTCCAATCTATCTGGCCCAGCTCCACTCTTGTCCCATCAAAGTTGGCACTTGTCCAGTTAATCATTCTTACTCTGGATTGCCTATCATCTTTATCTATTATCATCTTAAAATGTGCAATACAATGATCATCGTCTCCTAAATGCTCCCCCACTGGCACTTGATCTACTTGGCCCACCTCATTACCAAGAACCAGGCCCAACAGTGTGTCTTTTCTTGTTGGATTGGACACATACTGTTGTAGAAAACTTTCCTGAAAACAATCTAGGAACTTTTGTTCCTCTCTGCCCTTTACACTACCACTGTCCCAATCTACATTCGGGTAATTAAAGTCCCCCATTATAATTACTCTATAATGCTGCATCTGTCTGCAATTTCCCTGCAGATTTGTCCTTCTACATCCTTCTCACTGGTTGGCAGTCTATAGACTACACCGAGCAATGTAATTGCACCCTTTTTGTTCCTTAGCCAAATTGATTCTGTCCTTGAAACCTCTGGGACATCCTCTTTCTCCAGCACTGCAATGCTCTCCTTAACCAACACTGTCTCCCCTCCTCCTTTCCTTCCTTTCCTATCTTTTCTGAACACCTTGTTCCCAGGAATATTTAATACCCATTTCTGCTCTTCCTTGAGCCAGGTCTCTGTTGCATTGTGGTAATGTCACTGGACCAGCAATCCAAAGGCCCCGACTAATTGTCTGGGGATATGGACTCAAATACCATCACAGCAGCTGGTCAAATTCAAATTCAATTAATAAACCTAGAATTAAAAAACTAGTCTCGATAATAGTGAACATGAAACCTTTGTCGTAAAAACCCATCTAGTACATGAGTGTTCTTTAGGGAAGGAAATCTGCCTTCCTTACTATTCTGGCCCACATGTGACTCCAGATCCACAGCAATATGACTGACTCTTAAACACCCTCTGAAGTGGCCTAGCAAGCCACACAGTTGTATCAAAAACAGCTACAAAGCCTGAAAGGAATGAAATCGAATGGACTTCATCAACCTAGGCACCAGAAACAGCAATAACACATCCAGCCCTGTCAACCTGCACAGTCCTCCTTACTAACATCTGGCGGTTTGTGCCAAAATTGGGAGAGCTGTTTCACAGACTAGTCAAGCAATAGTCTGACATAGTCATACTCACAGAATCATATCTTCCAGGCAATGTTCCAGACATCACCAGGTCCAGAGTCCTCAACATCGACTCTGGAACCCATGAAGTCTCAAGGCATCAGGTCAAATGTAGGCAAGGAAACCTCCTGCAGATTACCATGTATTTTGTGCCCCTCAGCTGATGAATCAGTGCTCCTCCATGTTGAATGCCACTTCCACTTGTAGGAAGCACTGAGGGTGACAAAGGCACAGAAAGTACTCTGGGTGATGGACTTCAGTGCCAATCACCAAGAGTGGCTTGGGAGCATCACTACTGACCAAGCTGGCTGAGTCCTAAAGGGCATAGCTACTGGACTAGGTCTGTGGCAGGTAGTGAGGGAACCAGCAAGAGTGAAGAACCTATTTGACCTCATCCTCACCAATCTATCTGTCTCATATGCATTTGTCCATGACAGTATTGTAGCAGTGACCACTGTACAGTCCTTGTGGAGACAAAGTCTCATCTTCATATTGAGGATACCCTCCATCATGTTAGAACCATTGAACCATAGGAAAGTTACGGCGCAGTAAGGATTCATTCAGCCCATCGTGTCTGTGCCGGCCAGAAAAAAAGAAACTAGCCGCTCATTTTCAATCCCACTTTCCAGCACCTCATCCATGGCCTTGCAGGTTACAGCACCTCGATGCAGATCCAGGTATCTTTTAAATGAGTTGAGTGTTTCAGCTTCAGCCACCAAGTTAGGCAGTGAATCCCAGATGCCTACCACCCTCTGGGTGAAAATGTTTTCCTCATGTCCCCTCTAATCCTTCTAACAATCACCTTAAATCTATGCCCTCTGATAATTAATCCCTCAACTAGGGGAAACAGGGCTTTCCTATCCACCCTATATAGGCCCCTCATAATTAGGTCAATTAGGTCAACTCTTCAGTCTCCTCTGTTCTAAGGAAAACAACCCTAGCTTGTCCAATCATTCCTCATGGCTGCAATTTTAAAGCTCAGGCAACATGCTTGTAAATCTCCTCTGAATTCTCTCCAGAGCAATCATGTCTTTCCTGTGTGGTTACCACCACTGTGCTAAATGGAATAGATTTTGAACAGATCAAACTCAAAACTGAGCATCTATGAGGATTGTGGGCCATCAGCAGCAGCAAAGTTGTACACAACCACAATCTGTAAATTCATCGCTCCACATGTCTCCCACTCTACCACTTCCATAAATCAGGGGATCAACCCTGGTTCAATGAAGAGTGCAGGAGGGCATGCCAGGAGCAGGTATACCTAAAAATGAGACTTCAACCTGGTGAAGCTACAACACAGAACTACTTGCATACCAGACAGCATAAGCAGCATGCAATAAACAGAGCTAAGTGATCCCATAACCAACAGATCAGAGCTAAGCTCTGCACTCCTGCCACATCCAAACATTAATGGTGATGGACAATTAAACAACTCACTGGAGGAGGAGGCTCCACAAATGACCCCATCCTCAATGATGGAGGAGCCCAGCACATCAGTGCAAAAGGCAAGGCTGAAGCGTTTGCAACATTCTTCAGGCAGAAGTACTGAATGGATGATCCATCTCAGCCTCCTCCAGAGGTCCCCAGCATCACAGATGCCAGTCTTCAGCCAATTTGAATCAGTCCATGTGATATCACAAAAAAGCTGAAGGCACTGGATACTGAAAAGGCTATGGGCCCTGATAATATTCCAGCAATAATTCTGAGGACTTGTGCACCCCTAGCCAAGCTGTTCCAGTATAGCTACAACACTGGTATCTATCTAGCAATAGAAAAATTGCCCAGGTATGTCCTGTCTACAAAAAGCAGGACAAATCCAATCTGACCAATTACCACCAGTCAGTATACTCTTGATCTTCGGCAAAGTGATGGAAGGCGTCGTTGACAGTGCAATCAAGTAGTACTTACTCACCAATAACCTGCTCACACACACTCAGTTTGGGTTCCGCCAGGGCCACTCATCTCCTGACCTCATTACAACATTGGTTCAAACATAGACAAAATAACTGAACCCAAGAAGTGAGGTGAGAGTGACGACCCTTGGCATCAAGGCAGCATTTGACCGGGTGTGGCATCAAGGAGCCTTAGCAAAACTGGAGTCAATGGGAATCAGGGGGAAAACATTCCACTGGTTGAAATCATACCTAGCACAAAGGAAGATGGTTGTGGTTGTTGGATGTCAATCATCTCAGTCCCAAAGTATCACTGCAGGAGTTCCTCAGGGTAGTTCCTAGGCTCAATCATCTTCAGCTGCTTCATCAATGACATTCCTTCCATCATAAGGTTAGAAGTAAGCATGTTCATTGATGATTGCACGATGTCCAGCACCATTCACAATTCCTCAGATACTGAAGCAGTCTGTGCCCTAATGCTGCAAGACCTGGACAACATTCAGGCTTGGGCTGATAAATGGCAAGTAACATTCGTGCCAGGCAGTGAATATCTCCAACAAATGAGAGTCCAACCATCTCCCCTTGATACTCAATGACATTACCATCACTGAATCCCCCACTATCAACATCCTGGGGGTTATCATTGACCAGAAATGGAATTAGGCCAGCCATAGAAATACTATGGGTACAAGAGCAAGTCAGGCTAGGGATTCTGCAGAAAGTAACTCATCTCCTGACTCCCCAAAGCCTGTCCACCATCTACAAGGCACAAGTCAGGAGTGTGATGGAATATTCGCCACTTGCCTGGATGAGTGCAAATCCAACAACACTTAAGAAGCTTGACACCATCCAGAACAAAGCAGCTCACTTGATTGGCACCACATTCACCATCTTCAACATTCACTCCCTCCACCACCAACACTCAGTGGCAGCAGTATGTACCATCTACAAGATGCACTTCAACAGCACTTCCAAACAGGTGACCTCTACCACCTGGAAAGCAAAGGGCAGCAGATGCATGTGAACACCAGCACCTGCAAGTTTTCCCTCCAAGCCACACACCATCCAGATTTGGAACAATATCGCTGTTCCTTCACTGTCGCTGGGGCGAGATTGTAGACCTCCCTCCTTAATTGTACTGTGGCAGTACCTACACAACATAGACTGCAGCAGTTCAAGAAGCCAGTTCACCACCAACTTCTCAAGGGCAATTAGGGATAGGCAATAAATGCTGGCCTAGTCAACAATGCCCAAATCCCATGAAAGAATAAATAAAACATCCATGACTTCCTATATGCCACAGGATGCGCACTTCACACATTTCTGAGTGTGGTTGGAGTCCTAAAGACAATTTCTTTCACATGAAGAGCTTGGATTATCCATTAATGCTTAGGAGGTGTGGACAGTAGGGTGGTGTCAATGCAGGAGAATGTCTGACCGATCTGTCAATATTATTTCCTCACATGGAGGATAAACATTGCCACAAGCTGGTTGGACCCAATGGTATGTTTCCATGTTGTAACCTCTGTAATTAACATCTTCATTGTAACTAAGGCTGTGTACCCACAATTTCATGTGTAGCATGGTGAAAGTCTGGAACTCGCACCCACAAAAAGTTGTGGACGCTGAGATCAATTGGAGATTTCAAAACTGTGACCGAGCAATCAAGGAGTACCAAGGAATATGGATCAAGGACGAATAAATGGAGTTGAAATGCAAATCAGCCAAGATTTAATTGAATGGTGGAACAGGCTTGAGCGGCTGAATGAACTAATGTCTATTTTCCTACTCTCATTTTGAAATGTAACTTTCTGCAACTTGACCTATTGAGTGTCTTCCTGATATTGTGATTCTTTTGCAGATTTCAATGCAACGTTCTGCAGAGGGAAAGCAGATGGAAACTATGCTGACCCTATGAATCCCAATATGTTCTACCAGTGCAGTGGAGGAGCAGCTTTCCACCAGGCATGCCAGACCGGTTTGCTTTATGATCCAATATCAAATGCTTGTGTCTGGCCATATAGTACCCCAACAACAGCGCTGCCACAGATAACAACCCAAGGTAACTGGGGAAAGGAGGGACTGGGGGTGGTGGGGAGTTGGTGGCAGGAGTTGCAAATGGGGAGGGGCATGGAGGTGCAGAAGATGTTCAATGTTCTATCAACAAAACTATTCCTTTTCTGTAATGTGGTTATTGAATCATAGAAAAGTGCAGCACAGAAGGAAATCATTCGGCCCACTAAATCTGTGCTGGCTCTTTCAAAGATCAATTCGGTTGTCCCATTTCTTCTATTCTTTCCCCATATCCTTACAATTCTTTTTTCCCTTTAGTTATGCATCCAATTCCCTTTTAAAGTCTCCTATTGAAGCTACCCATCACCCTATCAGTTGGTGCATTCCAAATCCACATCAATCTTTGCTTAAAAATGTTTTTCTTCCTGTCGCCTATGGTACTTTTGTCAATCAGCTTAAATCTGCATCCTTTGGTTATCAACCTTTCAGTCGTTGAAAATAGTTCTGCTTTATTTGCTCTATTTAAACACTTCTCCTCTTGGCCTTCTCTTGTTCTAAGGAGAACAACCTTAGCTTCTCCAGTCTATCCAAGTAACTGTAATCCCTCATCCCTGAACTATTCTGGTAAATTTCTTCAGTACCCAATTATTTTTAAAAGGTGAGAGACTAGTGACTAGTGAGATTCAGAGGGACTTGGGTGTCCTTGTACACGAATCACAGAATGTTAACATACATATCAGGCAGCAATGAGGAAGGCAAAAGGAATGTTAGTCATTATTGCAAGGACATTGCAATAAGGCAGTCTTGCTGGTGGAAGCCCCCCATCTCGTAAGGTGATGGTTTGCGCCATGGTGGTCAACCCTGTTAAGCATTGCCTGGTGTGGCTCAGGATCCCCACTCTGTTATAGCAGTCTCAGGAGCATTTGCTGCAGAGGAAGATATTGGCTGAGAAAGTGCACACTTCACTGACCTCTGTTTTCTCTGAACCCTCTGCTTGGCCAGCTGAGCTCTCCGTTTCTGCTCATCTCTTCCAAATCCCGTCCAAACAGTCAGCTTCCAGAGGTCATGGTTGTCAGCGACTGTCTCCCCGTTGTCAGTGTCGACACATCCGTCATCCTCATATCTCGCCTGCAGGTGTCCTTGTAGTAGAGGTATGGACAGCCAGGAGGTCATGATCTAGTGGCCAATTCATTGTCCAGAAGGTACGAAGGCTCGGCCATGATCAGCTGGCTACCAACCATCTGATGATGGCTGAGCCAGCGCTGATGTCATTGGCTTAGCGATGAGTGTATGCTGAAGGAATGATCTCACTCCAGGACATCTGACTGGTGACCTTGTCCTACCAAGAATGCTGAGGATACATCTGAGACAGCAACGGAAACTGTTCTCCTGCCTAACATATGTTATCCGGGCCTCACCACAGTAAAGGAGTGCACTGAGGACGCAGGCTTAGTAGGCTCACAGTCTGGTGTTCCCAGTCAGGCTGCTGTTGTTCCAGTTCAAAGGAGGAGGCTTATAAAGTTGCCAAAAAATGTAGGAAACCTCAGGCTTGGAAACATTTTAAAATTCAGCAAAAGAAATTGGTAAGAGGGTCAAGGGAGCACAGACAGAATGAAGGAAATACACAAGCACCTGCCGGTGGGGTGGGTGGGGGGGGCGTTACGGCGCAGTGGATGGTAAACGCTGAGTTGCTCAAATCCCAGAGGGAAACTTGAAACAGCTGCCACAACTGGTTTTGCAATTTGTATTTTTATTTCGAGATGCGTACCTTGAATTCAGTGATAAAAAGTTCAAAACTAAATTAAACATTTATTAATAAAAGAAATGGTTTTAAGCACATTCGTAGGTCTACAAATTGCTACTATTATAACTCCTAGCTCCCCTAATTAATCTAACTCCCAGCTATTCATAATCTATAGGCGACATTTTCTGACTCGCCTGTAGTCAGGATTTTCCGATCCCACTGAAAGTTAATGGACCTCTGGCTGCCGTTTCAAATCCTGGCCTATAGCAATGATTTGGATGTAGTATTTCCAAGTTTGCTGATGACACAAAACTTGGCGGTAGTGTGAGTTGGGAAGAGGAGGCAAAGAAGCTTCAAGGAGATTTGAACAGACTGAGTGAATAGGCAAGAACATGGCAGATGGAATATAATCTGGAAAAATGTGAAATCTAACAAGCAGACGCAGCAAGCAGTCAGGAAGGCAAATGGTGTGTTTGCCTTTATTGCAAGGGGATTGGAGTACAGGAGTAAGGAAGTCTTGCTGCAGTTGCATTGAGCATTGGTGAGACCATACCTGGAGTACTGTGTACAGTTTTGGTCTCCTTACTTAAGGAAGGGCCATAGAGGGAGTGTACAGAAGTTTACCAGAATAATCCCTTTGTCTTATTGTCTTATGAGAAAAGATTAAGGAGACAGGGCCTGTACACCCTGGAGTTCAGAAGAATGAGAGGTGACCTCATTGAAGTGCACAGGATTCTTACAGGGCTTGACAGGGTAGATGCAGAAAAGATGTCTCCCCTGGTTGGGATGTCTAGAACCTGGGGACACAGACTCAGAATAATAGGTGGGCCATTTAGGACTGAGATGAGGAGGAATTCCTTCAGTCAGGGGGTGGTGAATCTTTGGAATGCTCTACTCAAGAGACCTGTGGAGACAGTTATTGAGTATGTTCATAGCAGAGATTGATAGATTTCTAGATACCAATGACATCAAGGGATATGGGGTTAGTGTGGGAAGATGGCGTTGAGCTATGATCTAGTTAAATTGCAGAGCAGGCCTGGGGGACAAATGGCTACTCCTGTGTTCCCCTCTCTAACCCAGCCTGGGCATAAGACCTGCAACTTTTGCAACAAGCATCAAGTGACAGATTGTTGGTGATGGTGAGTCTAAATATGTGAAGCTATCAACATCCTCCAGCATGACATTGCTGATAGACTGTGTGGTATGGCAACATACTGGACCACAACGTTGCTGATAGACTGTGTGGTATGGCAACATCCTGGACCAGGACATTGCTGATAGACTGTGTGGTATGGCAACATCCTGGACCAGGACATTGCCGATAGACTGTGTGGTATGGCAACATCCTGGACCAGGACATTGCTGATAGACTGTGTGGTATGGCAACATCCTGGACCACGACATTGCTGATAGACTGTGTGGTATGGCAACATCCTGGACCAGGACATTGCTGATAGACTGTGTGGTATGGCAACATCCTGGACCACGACATTGCTGATAGACTGTGTGGTATGGCAACATCCTGGACCAGGACATTGCCGATAGACTGTGTGGTATGGCAACATCCTGGACCAGGACATTGCTGACTGTGGTATGGCAACATCCTGGACCAGGACATTACTGATAGACTGTGTGGAATGGCAACATCCTGGACCAGGACATTGCTGATAGACTGTGTGGAATGGCAACATCCTGGACCAGGACATTGCTGATAGACTGTGTGGTATGGCAACATCCTGGACCAGGACATTGCTGATAGACTGTGTGGTATGGCAACATCCTGGACCAGGACATTGCTGATAGACTGTGTGGTATGGCAACATCCTGGACCAGGACGTTGCTGATAGACTGTGTGGTATGGCAACATCCTGGACCAGGACATTGCTGCTAGACTGTGTGGTGTGGCAACATCCTGGACCAGGACATTGCTGATATACTGTGTGGTGTGGCAACATCCTGGACCAGGACATTGCTGATAGACTGTGTGGTGTGGCAACATCCTGGACCAGGACATTGCTGATAGACTGTGTGGTGTGGCAACATCCTGGACCAGGACATTGCTGATAGACTGTGTGGTATGGCAACATCCTGGACCAGGACATTGCTGATAGACTGTGTGGTGTGGCAACATCCTGGACCAGGACATTGCTGATAGACTGTGTGGTATGGCAACATCCTGGACCAGGACATTTGTCTTTTTTTTATTTATTCATCAGATGTGGGATGTGGGCATCACTGGCTAAGGCAGCATTTATTGCCCATCCTAACTGCCCTTGTGAAGAGGGCTTTTAAGAGTCAACCACATTGCTGTGGGTCTGGTGATCTGATGCCATATTCCAAAAGGCCAGACCCAGGTAAGGATGACAGATTTCTTTCCCTAAAGGGCATTAGTGATGGATTTTTTACAATGATTTCATGGTCATCATTAGACTTTTAATTGCAGATTTTTTATTGAATTCAAATTCCACCATCTACCATGGTGGGATTTGAACCCACGTCCCCAGAGCATTACCCCAGGTTTCTGGATTACCAATCCAATAGCCACTACCATTACATTACTACCTCCCCATGATATGCAGTGGAGTCAAACAGTTGGTGGAGTTCTGGCACTGCAACTCTTTGGGACATATTCTTCTCTTTGCTGATGTAATATGGCATCAGGTCATTATGAATTTTTTAAAAAGCACAAAGAGTTCAGAGTTCAATCATATAGGATTGATGAGATCACACCAGCTGTGTACGACTTTAATCATCTTTCCTAAGGTAGGATACACAGCTTAGAGTAGGTGCGACAAAAGTTCACTCGATTAATTTTTGGGGTAAGATGGCTATTTTATGAGGAAAGATTGAAAAGAACAGGCCTTGATATTGCAGCTGTAGCATGTGGGAGCTGGTGGATAACTTTGGACCATGACAACCACATCGATAGTAAGTGCCTGCAGCTCAAGGAACCTCAGCTCTGAGCTGATGAGCTGGAGTTTGAGCTTCAGATATTATGAAGCATCAGGGAGGGGGAAAGTTACTTGGACACTTTGTTCCAGGAGGCACACACCCTTTATGCAGGTACTTCAGATTTGGTTATGATCAGGGACAGGAGGGCGTGACTGTAACAGAGGCAGGTACGGGGATCCAAACGGTAACAATGGAGGAGCCTCAGCTCTTTTAATTGTCCAACAGATTCAAGGTTCTTGCAGCTTGTGTGGACGAGAGCAGGAACTGCAGGGAGGATGAGCAAGCTGACCATAGCACAGTGGTACAGAGTTCGAGGAGGGAGCAAATAGGAATGAGTGGTAGCAGGGACAGTATAGTTAGGGAGATAGACACTGTTCTCTGCAGCTGAGAGCATGAGTCCTGAAGGCTGTGTTGCCTCCCTGGTGCCAGGGTTAAGGACATCTCCTCAGGGCTGAAGAGGAACTTGGAGTGGAAGGGGAAGGCACCACTTGTCATGGTCCACTTGGGTACCAATGACATAGGAGTAAGAGGGAAGTTCATAAGTTTATCTTCTGAACCTGTGTTCATTGAAGTTATGAACTTAACAACTCACGCCTTTGAGTTCAGCTTTAATGACACCACATATGCCAAGATAGTGTTGCCATGGGATCCCCTCTAAGCCCAGCTCTTGCTAACATTTTCATCAGTTTCCACAAGAAATGCATTTTCGATGGAATGATCCCAACCTTCTGCCCCTTGTATTTCCAATACCTGGATAATATGTTTGCTATATTTGCATCTGCATCTGCATGCAAGAAATTCCTTACACACCTTAATGGGCTCCATCTGTGCTCAAATTCATCTTTGAAATGGAGTAGGCTAACAAGCTCCCTTTCCTTGACTTACTAGCTGAGAAATCTGCCAATGGGTTCTCCACCACTGTTACTGCAATCCTATCTTTACTGGTCAATATATCCGTTGGGATTCCTACAGCTCCAAGCACTATAAGATTGGCCTTTTCGGCGATCTTATAAATAGGGCCTGAGCCATTTGCTCACTGTGCAAGCTTGATGCTGAAATGGGGCAGGTCAAAGCAATCCTGCGAGATAATGGCTACCCTAGTCAGATCATTGCTCGCTGTATATTGCACTTACTCATGAATGGGCGTGAGGCCACACTTACAGACCTGGAAAGTGCCAAGTCTACCTCAAATTACCCTGGACGGTTAAAGTATCCAGGGGTATAGTGCCAAATTTAAGGTGCTGGAGCTTGAAGAAAATGTTGGCCATATTCTAAATCTACTATTATGTTGTTTTCCCATTTAAGCCCCCAAAAATGAGCAAGACTAAGCTTTTTAAGTGAAAAATATTAGTGCCCCTACTGTGACCAACCTCTTTCTCACCCCTCCTTCCAACAACCTCCCCCCACCCCCAAATCCCCCCCACCCACAACCCCAGCAGCCCCCCCCGCACCCACACCCCCAGCCTACACCCCCTCCCTACAACAAGCCCTTAAGCCCCAACACCCCAACTCTTCCCTGCCCTTCCCCCCATCTCCCCAACACCCCCACTCCCCTCACCCTACACCCGCCAGTCCCTACACCCTCCCAATCCCCCATCTAGCCCCACCCCTTCCCCAACCGTCTCTACGCCAGTCCCCTCCAACCTTCTTCCCACCCTTCCCAGCAACTTCCCCAATAACCCCGCTCCCCTTCCCCATGATACCCCCAACCCCCACCACCCTCCCAAAACCCCACCTACCCTCCAGTCCCACCCCTCTCCCTAACCTCCCCCTCCACCCTAAACCCCTCAAACCTCCTCCTCACCCCTCCCCCCCAACCTCCCCGACACTGTCACTCCCTTCACTAATACCCCCCTCACCCTCCCAAAACCCCCACCACCCCCCCAGCCCCCACTCCCTCTCCTCATCCTCTCCCTCCAACCGAAACCCCTCAAACGTCCTCCCCACCTCTCCCCAACACCCCCAACACCTAACTTCCACCCCCATCCTCTCCAGTCCCCAACCTCCCAACCTTCCCAGCAGCAATACAGCAATGAGTGAAATTGACCTGACAGACCAGCTTCAAAAAAATCGGAACTCAGTCTGAAAATTCCCATTTATTTTTAAGCTGGTCTGTGAGACCCTTAGCTCCAGCTGCTCAGTGTGGATGACGAGCGCTCTGTTTCAAACACCGAGCCCCGGTCTCCCCCTGCCCCCAGGCTCCGGTGTTTGGAATGGTCAGCACCCCCCCCCCTCTCACAGGCCCTGGTTGGAGGCTCCGGTGCACTCCAGCAGCACTACACCCCTGTAAGTATATCAAAAATAGTTCAACTATTTCAAGCTGCTGCTATGCAGTAGCAACACAAGTGGCCTTTTCCATTGACAGGATGCTGCCACGGAGCCAAAAAGACATTCTGCCTACCAGACAGATATGTAATGTGGTATATGAATTACAGTGTCAGTGTGATGCCGGATACGTAGGCCTTACATCCCAATAATTAATGTATCAAAAGCATCATGTCCTTTCAGCTGTTTGCAACAGGCAGAGCACTAACCATACTCAACAAACCAGTGCTTGCAAAGTTCAGAATGTAATGTCTAATTTTAGATGTGATTCCGTGATGCATGGCACTTGCTGAACCATTCCAACTGTGCTAAAAGCTACACTAACAATCAATTTAAAATGATCAGTTAGGCTCACAATGTAGTGTAAGCCTAAGTGATTTTTAGCGAGGTAGTTGCCACTGTTCTAAAGATATGGGACAAAGGCAGAAGTATTTTCATTCTACATTTTGTAGACACGGCCACCATATTTAATCAGTTTATAATAGTACTTGGTAAAAACAAAAAGATTATAGACAAAATTATTCAGAAATGGATATTGATGGACACTAGCAAAAGTTCTAACTGATAATGGAGGGAAATTTGCTTCAGACAAATGTATGGAAATTTTAAAAAAAATTTGTTCATGGGATGTAACCATCACTGTTGGGGAAGAGTCAACCACATTGCTGTGGGTCTGGAGTCACATGGAGGTCAGACCAAGTAAGGACTGCAGATTTCCTTCCCCAGAGGACATTAGTAAACCAGATGGGGTTTTATGACAAATTACCAATGGTTTCATGATCATCACCAGACTTTCAATTCCAGATTTTTACTGGATTCAAATTTCACCATTTCCTATGGTGGGATTTGAACCCAGATCCCCAGAGCATTACCCTGTAGTGATGACACCACTATGCCACTGTCTCCTAAATAGCACCACTGAAAGTCCTGGTAAGGACGGTTCAGGAAAGGGATTCACGCCAAGCAGTTGGGATACAGTCCCAACAATTTTTTCTAAAATTTGAATGATTTACATCCAAGGAGATAGGCTTTCATCAAGGCTGAGGTCTCAGAAAAATTCAGAACATCCAAGACAGGATTTATTAATTTTAGTGCTGCCGAAACCTTATACTGAGTAAATCATAAACTTAAAGTTAAATGCAATTCGTATTGTTCATTTGTTGCTTGCACTAAATATTGATTTGGTGTGTATCAAAGAGAGAGTTATAGATAATGGAAGCCTCTTGTAAGGCAATAGGTTGTGATGGTAAGACAGTACTTATCAAACATGTCAAATTAAACTGTTAAGTCTAATTCCTCATGACTAATCAGAATTAATCTCAAAATCTCAGACTCTGAGCAGTTGATAGAAATATGTGAGACACCTTTTACCTTGGGTTCTCGTGTTTTGTGATGAGGGTCCCGAGGAACAGGATATGGTCGATCAAGGAATGGATAGTGGTAAGGTGAGAGATCATGACACACAGGACAGAGCTATCACAATTGCCCAGAGTGGCTACTCACATGCCTTATATTATCGAGGGGTTTATTATATAAACGGATGCGACAACTATGGCACGCACAGGAAAAACAACTGGCAAATTTAATTATTGGTTGAATGTTCAGTATGAAGGCCAAGGGCAATGTCCATGGACTTGCAGAATGGTCTGAAAGAGTGCAAGTACTCATGGGTCCAGAAGTGGCACGTTTCAGAAAACAGTCACATTTCCAATAGTGGAAGAAGACAATCTTTCAGTAGGAGTCCTGACAGGCATAAAACTGTGAGTAGAGGCCAAAGCTTGAATAGATTACACAATTAAATAAAATCCAAAGAACAATCTCAAAACTAGCAGCAAAAGTCCTCGTGACCGTGAAATTTTTGTGACTGTCAATGAGAGTAGCTAAACAAAGGGAATTAGGTTGGAGTGAGTTTGCAGTTTATTCTGAGGTACCAAATATGGGGCAACCTGCTTTGTCACATAAGTGGATTTCTACAGAAAATGTCCTTGCAGGTGGAACTTATAAGATTATGGCAAGGCTAGTTGCTGGGGGTTTGCAAGAATAATTGGATGATGCAAATGTTAAAGTGGCTGAAAAGTAACCTTGAAAACCTTGTTAGCTTTTTTTGACCATAATTTCATGGGAGAGTGGATCAATCAATATAAAATCGCATTTCTGAAGGGTGATACTTTTCAGAGACAAGTGTTTCTGAAACTACCCATGGAGAGTCAACAGATGCAGAAGGAAAACCATAGAAACTAAATAAATGTGCCTATGGCCTGAATGTTGATTCCGGAAACAAATTATCTCTAGATAATGCATTCGTAAGTCTGCATTCTTAGGTGACCCGAAGAACATGAAACTCGTCAATTTTAGTTATACTTCATATGCTAATCTTCTAGTGCAGATGGTTTAATAATGTTTTTTTAGGATCAAAGTGGAAAATGCCCTTTAGCTTGGGAAGCTAATAAGATAAAAAAGGCTCTTAAAAGTGCTTTAGCTGCTGAAGCTGATTCTTGTGAAGGCAGTGGTTATGGAATTCTATTTGTCCAATATTTAATGTGAGATTATATTCGAGGTGCGTACTGAAGCTAGTATACCCATTGCATGTTATATAGCTAATTATTCATTGTGGGCTAATGTACATACCATGAAAAGTATGAGTGAGAAAAGATTACAGATTGATTTTGCTGGATTGAAACAAGTGCTGGACAGAAAGGAGATCTCTCAAATGAAGTGGGTGGTTGCAAGTCTTAAACTGATTGCTTTGCAAAGTAGAATGCACTTACAAATAAATAGTTTGGTGTCCTAAATAAGGGACCTCTTGCAAAGTAATGCTTTGTACAGAATATTGAGCTTTTTGATTTAATTTGAGACTTTGGTTGGACATATTGGGTGGGACTTTCCAGCCCCAACACTGGTGGGCATCGTTGTGGACAGGACAGGAAAATCTGGAGAGACGTTGGCTTCTAATGGTTCTCCAAATTTTCCTGTCATGACTGTGACGATATCTGCCATTGGCGGGGCTGGAAGGTCCTAGCCATTGGGCAGAATTTTTCCATCAGCGAGCAGGGGGCGGGACCCGCTTGCTAACACGAAAATGACACGGGATGATGTCAGGAGGAACCCCTGACATCATCCTGCCCCATTTAAAAATTCAGGAAGGCGGGCAGACAACACGATCAGCTGTCCGCCCACTGACCTGTCAATGGCCAACTGAGGCCATTGACAGGATAATTAAGCCAATTAAAGGCCCTGCCCGTCCAACCTTAAGACTGGTGGGCAGGCCAGGAGCCCCAAGGGGCTTCTGAAAAAACATGAAACCTCATCCACTGGTGGGATCAAGTTTCATGTCTAGTTTAAAAAAGTTTGATAGTTTTTGTGATATTTATGAACATGTCCCATCTTGTGTGACATTGTCACATGAGGGGAAAATGTTAATAATTTTTTTATTATTCCCTTTTGAAGTTTGAAACACTGTCAGTGATCTCCCTGAGACAGCACTTAGCCTCAGGGAAATGTGCGCTCTATCGCGCGCATGCATGAAAGAGGACACTCTGACAGTTGGGGAATCCCTCTCCCCCCCTGCACAGGAAGCGCATAGCACTTCCCGTCAGGCGGCCCACTGGGCAGGCCTTAATTGGCCCGCCCACTTAAAATGACGGCAGGACCCGATTCGGCGGCGGCGATCGGCTACCCGCCCACCGCTGAGCCGGTGGGGCCCACCTGACCATCAAGGGCAAAATTCTGCCCATTAAGTCTAAATTTTATTCAGAGAGAAGAGAATCTGCTCATTGTATATTAATAGTATTTAATCATATGCAGGTGTTGGGAATTAAGTGGTCGTTGTGTTAGGAGATGTATCCTTGTAATGTTAATTCTGGAAATAAATAAAGTGTGCAAAAATTGGCTCCAGTTCTATCCTTCATCATCTGACTTTCTTGAATAGAACATATATCTTTGTGAAGTTATAACTATTTTTCTGATTGCTTCCTACACTTCCAAGTTTTGGGTGATCTGATATTGTGTCCCTGTACCCCGGTTCCAAATCATTGATGTATATCAAAAGCAGTAGCAGTCCTAGTGTTGAACCTTGAGAAACTCTACGGTATACCTCTGTCCACACTGAAAAACAGCCATTCACCACAACCCTCTGTTTAATTCCTAATCAACATCAACAAAACTGGCAGTGAAACTGCAGATAGTAAGAAACCACAGCTAATCTGAATTCTGCCACTTCAATTTGCTATTTAATTTTTTAAAAAATTTATTCACGGGATGTGGGCTTCACTGGCTGGGCCAGAATTTATTGCCCGTCCCTAGTTGGGAATTGACTAATTTTGCTTTATTTCCTTACATCTACCCACCTCCCTTCCTCTCTAAACCTCTGCGTGCTGCAACATGGCTCTGAGTAATGGCACTGAGATCTAGATCGGGCATCATGTAATTGATTGACAGAACATCTGTACCCTTTGACAATCGATGCTAATACCTGTCCCCCACTTGTTGGAGGATGAATGGTTGATCCATAGGGGAGCATAACAAGAAATAAAGTAATGGATTTAAAAAAGAAACTGTTTAGAATGGCTGGCCGCATTTTACGGCCAAGTTCCCATTGCAACGGGCCTGTAAAATTCCGGCTCTGGACAGGGAATGAGATTTTTCTTTTTACACTGTGAGTTGTCATGATCTGGAACATACTGCTGAAAGAATGATGGAGGCAGATTCAATGGTAAGTTTAAAAAGGGAATTGTAAATCTATGGGGAATGGGCAAGGGAAATGGGATTGGTTGTATAGGTCTTTCTAAGAGCAGGTACAGGCACAATGAACTCTTGCTATTAAAATTCAATGATTCCCTTTTTATTACTTTAATATCAAATTCTCCAATTTTCTAAATTTGTCTGGGAATGTAGAACAATGAGGATCTAATTTCTGATCATTTAGCTTTCCTGAGGTAAATGCAAGTGTACTGACTTTGTTCAGGTGTTGTCTCTGTATCTTTGTGATGTTGTGATTCTCTTGTAGGGTCCACCAAGTCCACCACCATTAGGAAACCAAACCTCTGCTGTGGGAAAGATGATGGGTTATATCCAAACCCAAATGATAAGTCTAGCTTTCTCCAGTGCGCATCAGAAATAACCTTCTATATGCCATGCCCTCCGCTTCTGGTTTTCAACCCACAAAAGAAAGTGTGTGACTGGCCAACTAGTGGTTCCAAGTAGCAGTGGCATAGAATACCTTGGTCCTCCAACGTAAGTTCATTGATTTTAATGGCCAATTTTTGAATGTCATGTTCCTTCACTAATTAAACTGTTACATGCATTATTTTTTTATTTGGTTGGGATTAGTCAGTAAAGACGGTCCTGGGTTTGAAACTGCAATCCGGAGCTCTCAATCAGTACATGAGACCCATAGTATAAGCAATGCTGCATCTAATATTTAATCTGTGCTACGTTGAGCTCACTAGTGTGTGAGTGAGAAGGTTGGGTTCAAGTTGCACTTCAGAAAATTGAGCACAAAATCTATGCTGACACTCAGTTCATTACTGAGGGAGCTCTGTACTGTTGGAGGTGTCTTTTAGATGAAAAGTTAAAGCAAGGACCCATTTTCCTTCTCAGGTGGTTGTACAGGCCCCAAATGTGGGGTCAGGTGCTGGAATGGAGGCAAAATAATCACTTTTTGAGATGGAGGAAAAATTCCTAGAAAATATAATGGGATTTGTAGTGTAGGAGGAGAAAACAAAGTTGGGAATAGGCGGTATACATAGGCTAGGTGTTTCATGGGTTTTCTGTCTGTAGATTGCTAATATTATGCTTGTCTTTTAGGGATCAGCGCCATGACTTTAATTTTCTACAGTTGGAAATAGCCTAACCCTGATTATCTTCGGCTAGAGCTCATTAAGGATGTCATTGTTAATATGGAAATTCCAGCTCTTATAGGATCCTCCATTAGGGATGGGAGTCTTTGATAAGACTCATCAATCTTATCTTCTTGAACCTTCTATTCCGAAGTTGTGATTAAGCAGTTCACTCCATGTCTAATTGGGTCTGACTTTGGGATCTCGGTGTCGTGCATCTGTAAATTTAATCTGAATCTCTGTATCAATTACGTTACAATAGAGGGTGTGCAATGGGAAGGTTAAGCTTGGACATCTTCCTAATTTAGTGGATTTCAGATCTATAAATAACCCTTCTTTTGGGGAATTATTGCTGTAGCCCCATGTGCCATGTTTTAAGCAACTGTAATGCAGCTGAAATCGGGTCTGATTATTGAAGGTGCATCTGTGATTGTAAACTGATTAATATGAAAGCGATGTTCAAATAAAAGATCAGTGATTGATTTGCATGGTGTAATGTGCTTCATTTCAACTTAATAGCTTAGAAATTGAACCAGATAGCATCCATTTTATCAGGCTCCCAGAATCATGCTGCTTTCATGGGGTTGGCAGATTTCTTAGATACCCTGTTCTGGTTTAGCACTCTTGGTAACCCATCAAGGAGCAAGCACAATTTTTGTATTTGTTTTTGTATGACTTTGAGTATCCATGGCAATGCCAGCATTTATTGCCGATCCCTAATTGCCCTTGAGAAGCTGGAGGTGAGCCACCTACTTCAACCACTGCAGTTCATCTGGAGTAGATAGACCCACAGTGCTGTTAGAGGGTTCCAAGATTTTGATCCAACGAGAGTGAAGAAATGGAGAATTATTTCCAAGTCATGGATGGTGTGTGACTTATGAACATACAAACATATGAATTAGGAGCAGGAGTAGGCCACTCAGCCCCTCAAGCCTGCTCCGCCAATGCAGGCATTGGTGTTCCCATGTGTTTGCTGCTCTAGGTGGTAGAAGTCACTAGTTTGGAGGATCCTTTCAAAGGAGTCTTAGTGAGTTCCTGTCATTCTCAAATTATTCATGGGGCTGTCCTGTGATCCCACAAACTTTGGTACAGATGAGTGGCAGAGGTTCCCAACCCGTGTGGTCTTTTTTGACCCAGTGATGACGGAAGATCAGACAATCCTGGCACGTTCTCAGTATGGAATACTGATGAATTACTGAGAGTGAGCTTATTTCTACACCTGGATAGGCAATGTCCTATGACTTGCACTGAACCTACCAATTCAGAGATTATTGTCATCTTTATTTGTTATAGAAACAAAGAAACATAGAAACTAGGAGCAGGAGGAGGCCATTCGGCCCTTCAAGCCTGCTCTGCCATTCATTATGATCACGGCTGATTATGCAACTCAATAGCCTGCTCCCGCTTTCTCCCCATACCCTTTGATCCCTTTCACCCCAAGAGCTATATCTAACTCCTTCTTGAAAACATACAATGTTTTGGCCTCAACTACTTTCTGTGGTAGCGAATGCCACAGGCTCACCACTCTCTGGGTGAAGAAATTTCTCCTCATCTCAGTCCTAAATGGTCTACCCCATATCCTCAGACTGTGACCCCTGGTTCTGGACTCCCCCACCATCGGGAACATCCTTCCTGCATCTACCCTGTCTAGTTCTGTTAGAATTTTATAGGTTTCCATGAGATCCCCCCTCATTCTTCTGAACTCCAGTGAATATAATCCTAACCGACTCAATCTCTCCTCATGTGTCAGTCCCGCCATCCCAGGAATCAGTCGGGTAAAGCTTCGCTGCACTCCCTCTATAGCAAGAACATCCTTCCTCAGATAAGGAGACCAAAACTGCACACAATATTCCAGATGTGGTCTCACCAAGGCCCTGTATAATTGCAGCAAGACATCCCTGTTCCTGTACTCGAATCCTCTCGCTATGAAGGCCAACATACCATTTGCCTTCTTTACCGCCTGCTGCACCTGCATGTTTACCTTCAGCAACTGGTGTACGAGGACACCCAGATCTCATTGCACATTCCCCTCTCTCAATTTATAGCCATTCAGATAATAATCTGCCTTCCTGTTTTTGTTACCAAAATGGATAACCTCACATTTATCCACATTATACTGCATCTGCCATGCATTTGCCCACTCACTCAGCTTGTCCAAATCACACTGAAGCATCTCTGCATCCTCCTCACAGCTCACCCTCCCACCCAGCTTTGTGTCATCTGCAAATTTGGAGTTATTACATTTAGTTCTCTCATCTAAATC
Organism: Carcharodon carcharias; assembly: GCF_017639515.1. Taxonomy (NCBI): domain Eukaryota; kingdom Metazoa; phylum Chordata; class Chondrichthyes; order Lamniformes; family Lamnidae; genus Carcharodon; species Carcharodon carcharias. The sequence goes on along the minus strand of NC_054469.1, from coordinate 9,912,823 downwards.
ATTAATATAGGTTGTGAATAGCCATTATATGCCACTACACCAGTAGGTGGTGATAATGCATCACACACACTAGGACTATTGCCTAGAATTATAAAAGTTACAATACAGAACAGGTGAATAACCCCAAGTGGTCTATGCTAGTGTTCACACTTTACCTGAGCACCCTCCTAATCAACTTCATCTAACCTTATCAGCACATCCTTATGTTTCTTTCTTTATGTACTTGAATGCATCTATGCATTCACAGATATTAGGAACAATGTATAGATTCAAATTTAATTTATATTTATACTTGTGTGTTAAGAAAGGTAGAACATTGTTCCAGTTTCATTTAGTTTTATTTTTGTAAGCATGGTGCCTGGGAAGTCTGGAGGGCCTCCTAGTGAAAAGGTCATGTTTTCTGGATTTGTTTGTGTACATGCATTTTTAATGAGCTTTTACAATCCTTGAAGCGAAAAGAAGGGTTGCCAAGGTGTTAGTAGTTTAATGACTTGGGGGAAAAAAAACAAAGTAGAGAAAACTGTTACCTAGCAACAGGGTTTCAAATAATCTACTGCTACATTTCTACTGCCAGAAAAGTCTTAGCAAATCAAACAGCTATTTTTGAATTCCAACCAGTGTAACATACTTCACAGCAAACCCTGCTCCTATGCCTAGCACCTCCACATACTCGTTTCTTTAAGGATTCACAGGTTCCACTCAAATTCAAGGATTTTTGACCTTGCAAGAGTCCCCACTTTGTTATGATCCCAGCTGATATTAACACTGTACAAGTCAGATCCCAGGGTGAAACCTGGCTTGATAGATCCTAGCTTTGTTTTATTTTTAGAGACCATGGAGGACAGTTACTAAACACATTTACAGGAGTTTACTGGTGAGCTTTTAACACAAAGAATAAAACATTTATTAAACAAGAAAAAATGAACAGAATTACACCAGACAAAAAGGTTGGGACGATTTCAATTCAAAGACAAGAAAGTGATTCAAATTCAGACTATTCCTCTTATCCCGGCAATACCCTTACAGACACACGGAATACAAGGAAAGACAGTAAAAAAGTTCAGAGTGTATATGTCAGAGTGTGAAGACAGGAGTCCTAAGCTCTCGAGAAAGAAATCCTGCAAGGCTACTGAGGAATTGAATTTAGGGAACTCACGCGTTTCGTCTGGAGTTGAAATAATTGTGGGTTTAGAGTGTGGTTTTGGGTGTCTCAGGCAAATATACCAGTTGGGGAAAAGCATCCATTTGAATGCTCAGCAATCCACCAGAAGAAAGCTGTTTGCAACTGGGCCAACCCAGGCAAGGAGCCTTGGTATTAAGATAGTGGTAAATCTTCTCTGGTTATTTGTGTCTGTAAGGGTATTACTGGGATAAGAAGAATAGTGTGAGTTTGAATCATTTTCTTGTCTTTGAATTGAAATCGTCCCAACCTTTTTGTCTGGTGTAATTCTGTTCATTTTTTCTTGTTTAATAAATGTTTTATTCTTTATGTTAAAAGCTCATCAGTAAACTCCTGTAAATGTGTTCAGTAACTGTCCTCCATGGTTTCTAAAAAAAAACAAAGCTAGGATCTATCAAGCCAGGTTTCACCCTGGGATCTGACTTGTCCAGTGTTAATATCAACTGGGATCATAACAAAGTGGGGACTCTTGCAAGGTCAAAAGTCCTTGAATTTGAGTGGAACCTGTGAATCCTTAAAGAAACAAGTATGTGGAGGTGCTGGGCATAGGAGCAGGGTTTGATGTGAAGTATGTTACACTGGTTGGAATTCAAAAGTAGCTGTTTGATTTGCTAAGACTTTTCTGGGAGTAGAAACATAGCAGTAGATTATTTGAAATCCTTGAATAAGGCTATACTGAGAGTTATAGCAGTTGAATTGAAGGCAGAAATAAAAGCAGGATCTCATAAGGATGATATAATTAAAGTAATTACCCAGCGTTTAGATTTAAAAGAAGCGAAACCTGAAATTGGGGTCTCACTGCTGAGTTAGCAAAAATTCAGTTGCAGGTGAAACAGCTTGAGATAGAAAGAGAGAGAGAGAAAAGTAGAAGCTTGAACTTGAAAAAGAAAAAAAGAGATGGAAAAATTTGAATTGGAGGAAAAAGATAAAAGCAAAAGAAATGGAAATGAAAAAATTTAAACTGGCAAAAGAAGAGAAGGAAAAAGAAAGAGAAATGGAAACATGAAATCTTAAATGACAGAGAGAGGTTAGCAAGGGAGGAAAGGGATAAGGAATGAGATAGAGAGCTTCAAAGAGAGAAATAACTCAGAACTGGCTAAAGAAAAGTTTAGATTAAAGAAAGAAAGGAGGGATAGTAGTTCAGAGGATGAGTCTGATTCCACAGAAGATTTTGATTTAACTAAAAACCTTAATTTAGTGCCGAAGTTTACAGAGGATGGAGTTGAAAGATATTTCACCTCATTTGAAAGATAGCTGTGGAGTTGAAGTGGCCAAAAGATGCTTGGACCTTAATGTTACAAAGTACAGCTATAAATATATACACTAGTCTGTCAGAAGAGCAATCTGCAGATTATGAAGAAGTTAAAAGAGCAATACAATGCTTATGAGCTTGTCACTGAAGTTTATCAATTAATGTTTAAGACCATAAGGAAAAGGAATAGTCAGATGTTTGTATAATTTGCAAGGGAAAAAGAAATGCTTGGGATCAGTGGTTTCAATCACTGAAATTAGAGAAAATTGAGAATGTGTGGGAAATTATGATTATGTAAGAATTCTGAAATAGCATTCCAGTAACCATTAACAGTCATTTAGATGACCGTCAAGTATCAAAGATCCAAGAACCGACAGTTTTAACTGATACCTATAATATGCTAACCTCTCTCTGTCATTTAAGATTTCACGTTTCCATTTCTCTTTCTTTTTCCTTCTCTTCTTTTGCCAGTTTAAATTTTTTCATTTCCATATTTTTTGCTTTTTCTTTTTCCTCCAATTCAAATTTTTCCATCTCTTTTTTCTTTTTCGAGTTCAAGCTTCTACTTTTCTCTCTCATTCTATCTCAAGCTGTTTCACCTGCAACTGGATTTTTGCTAACTCAGCAGTGAGACCCCAATTTCAGGTTTCGCTTCTTTTAAATCTAAACACTGGGTAATTACTTTAATTATATCATCCTTATGAGATCCTGCTTTTATTTCTGCCTTCAATTCAACTGCTATAACTCTCAGTATAGCCTTATTCAAGGATTTCAAATAATCTACTGCTATGTTTCTACTCCCAGAAAAATCTTAGATAGTTACATGTGGGGAAATGATTATATGGAAATCAAAAGGGAAATTGGTGGAATAGAAAATTCGGTAATGGAAATGGTATTAGTTTTAGGGAACAGATAGAAGAACGCCAAAATAATTAAGGAGACAGGCTAGAACCTAAAGGCGATGTAAAGAAAACAGTATGCTTCAATAAAATTGGCTATAATAAAGCTAACTGCTGGAAATTAATTGGGAGACATATTGCGACAATGCTACCACGCGATGGCATAGTGGTATTGTTGCTGGACTAGGAATGCTCTGGGGACCTGGGTTCAAATCCTGTTACAGCAGATGGTGGAATTTGAATTCACTAAGAATCTGGAATTAAAAGTCTAATGACGACCATGAAACCATTGTTGATTGTGGTGAAAACCCATCCGGTTTCCTTTAGGGAAGGAAATCTGCTGTCCTTACCTGGTCTGGCCTACATGTGACTCCAGACCCACAGCCATGTGGTTGACTCTTAAATGCCCTCTGAACTAGGGTAACTAGGGATGGGTAATAAATGCTGGCCTGGCCAGTGATGCCCATATCCCATGAATGAATAATATAAAAAAAGATAGAGATGCCTAAAGAATCTTTAGGAAAAACTAACTTAGGGAAGGAGATAAGTGACAAAACAATAGCCATAATACAGGTGCACAGTGAAGGCTCAGAATCTACCAGAGAGGTAGGGATAATTCCTCAGGTTAGCCAAGTAAATGTGGGGCAGAATTTTACACTGATTGGGCGGGCGCATGCCCGACCCAATCTGGTGTGAAATCACGCGAGGGCACCTGCTCTACATCATCCTGCACACGCCCGACATTTCGGTCAGTGGGCGCACCCCAAAGTCGGAAGCATACCTGCCGACAAAGAGGAGGCCGAATAAGGTCACGATTTTCTTTAATTTTATGTTGCCTGTCCAACCTTATGGGCGAATCAGCCAGCTGGCCTTTACACTTTTCATGAAACCTCATCTAAGAGTGGGAGGAGGTTTCCGTGGTGAAATAAAATAAAAATAAAAATCGGCGGACAGCACTTTTATCATGGGAGGAATCTTCTGTTCGGCAAGCGGGTGGGGAGCGGGGTCCGCTCGTCGACGTAAGAAATGACGTGGGGTGACATCGGGCGTGAGTCCTGACTTCAATCCGCGTCATTTAGGTTTTCAGTTAAGGCCTATTAAGGCCGTTAAAAAAGTAATTAATATAACTAATGGACCTTAAGGTTGGCGGGCAGGCTGGGAGCCTAGGCGGGCTTCTGAAAAAACATGAAACCTCATCCACCAGCGGGATGAGGTTTCATGAGGGGTACTTAAATTTTTAAAAAATGTTTAAGTAAAAGAAATTGACGTGTCCCAGCTCATGTTAAGTGGCAAATAGCAACATAGGCCAGGATTTTACTGTCGGCGAGCAGGGGTTGGGGCCCGCTCGCCGACTTGTGAAATGACGCGGGTTGACGCCAGGCAGAACTCCCTACATCATCCCGCCCCATTTAAGTTTTCAGGAAGGCTGGGGGCGCAGCAAAATCAGCTACGCACCCGCTGACCTGTCAATGACCAATTGAGGCCATTGACAGATCAATTAAAGTAATTAGTGGAACAAAAACAAAAATACCTGGAAAAACTCAGCAGGTTTGACAGCATCTGCGGAGAGGGATACAGTTGATGTTTCAAGCCCATATGACCCTTCATCAGAACTAAAAAATATAGAAATGAGACAAAATATAAGCTGGTAGAGGGGGGTGGGACAGGTAGAGCTGGATAGGGGGCCAGTGATAGGTGGAGGCCAAGAAGATACTGCCAAAGATGTCATAGACAAAAGGACAAAGGGGTGTTGACAGTGGTGATATTATCTAAAGGATGTGCTAATGGGGACATTAAGCAGGACAAACTAGTAGCAGATGGCCCTAGTGGGGGTGGGTTGGGGGAAGAGATAGAAATGGACTAAAAGGTGGAGATGAAACAATAGATCAAAATAAATTTAAAAATTAGTGGGAAAAGAAAAATATATTTGTAAAAAAATTATAAATTATTGGAAAAGGGGGGATCGGAAAGGGGGTGGGGATGGAGGAGAGAGTTCATGATCTGAAATTGTTGAACTCAATATTAAGTCTGGAAGACTGCAAAGTGCCTAGTCGGAAGATGAGATGCTGTTCCTCCAGTTTGCGTTGAGCTTCACTGGAACATTGCAGCAGGCCAAGGACGGACATGTGGGCATGATAGCAGGGTGGTGTGTTGAAATGGCAAGTGACATGGAGGTCTGTGACATGCTTGTGGACAGACCGAAGGTGTTCGGCAAAGCGGTCACCCAGTCTGAAAGGAGTGTTTGGGCCCTTGGACAGTGAGGAGGGGAGAAGTAAAGGGGCAGGTGTTGCACCTTCTGCCGTTGCATGGGAAGATGCCATGTACTACATAAAAGGCTGGTTAACATAGAAACATAGAAACTAGGAGCAGGAGTAGGCCATTCAGCCCTTCAAACCTTCTCCGCCATTCATTATGATCATGGCTGATCATCCAACTCAAATAGCCTGCTCCCGCTTTCTCCCCATATCCTTTGATCCCTTTCGCCTCACGAGCTATATCTAACTCCTTTTTGAAAACATACAATGTTTTGGTCTCAACTACTTTCTGTGGTAGTGAATTCCACAGGCTCACCACTCTCTGGGTGAAGAAATTTCTCCTCATCTCAGTCCTAAATGGTCTACCCCATATCCTCAGACTGTGACCCCTGGTTCTGGACTCCCCTACCATCGGGAACATCCTTCCTGCATCTACCCTGTCTATTCCTGTTAGAATTTTATTGATTTCTATGAGATCCTCCCTCATTCTTCTGAACTCCAGCGAATATAATCCTAACCGACTCAATCTCTCCTCATATGTCAGTCCCGCCATCCCAGGAATCAGTCGGGTAAAGCTTCGCTGGACTCCCTCTATAGCTGGCTGATGATATAATTTGTCTTCCAGAAGGCCGAATGAAGGAAAAAATATTAATTGGAGGTCTCCACGGAGATTATAAACCAGTCCATTTATATAGGGTTGGATTAAAGCTACAACACTGGCATCACCCAGCAATATGGAAAATTGCCCAGATATGGTCTACACACAAAAAGCAGGACAAATCTAACCCGGCCCATCAGTCTTCTCTCGATCATCAGTAAAATGATGAAGGGGTTATCAACAGTGCTATCAAGCAGCACTTGCTTAGCAATAACCTGTTCGCTGACGCTCAATTTGGGTTCCGCCAGGGTCACTCAGCTCCTGACCTCATTACAGCCTTGTTTCAAACATGGACAAAAGAGCTGAACTCCTGAGGTGAGGTGAGGGTGACTGCCCTTGACATCAAGGCAGCATTTGACTGAGTGTGGCATCAAGGAACTCTAGCAAAACTGGAGTCAATGGGAATCCAGGGGAAACCTCCCCACTGATTGGAGTCATACCTAGCACAAAGGAAGATGGTTGTGGCTGTTGGAATTCAATCATCTCAGATCCAGGACATCACTGCAGGAGTTCCTTAGGGTAGTGTTCTAGGTCCGACCATCTTTAGCTGCTTCATCAATGACCTCCCTTCCATCATAAGGTCAGAAGTGGGGATGTTCGCTGATGATTGCACAATGTTCAGCACCATTCGCAACTCCTCAGATACAGAAGCAGTCCATATCCAAATGCAGCAAGACCTGGACAATATCTAGGCTTGGCCTGACAAGTGGCAAGTAACATTCGCATCACACAAGTGTCAAGCAATGACCATCTTCAACAAGAGAGAATCTGACATTTAATGGCTTTGCATCTCTGAATCGCCCAATATTAACATCCTGCGAGTTACCATTGACCAGAAGCAGATCTGGACTAGCCTTATAAATACAATGGCTACAAGAGCAGGTCAGAGGCTAGGAATCCTACAGCGAGTAACTCACCTCCTGAATCCCCTAAGCCTGTCCACCATCTACAAGGCACAAGTCAGGAGTGTGATGGAATATTCCCTACTTGCCTGGATGAGTGCAGCTTCAACAGCACTCAAGAAGTTTGTCATCATCCAGGACAAAACAGCCCGCTTGATTGGCACCTGATCCATAAACATTCACTCCCTCCACCACAGATGCACAGTGGCAGCAGTGTGTACCATCTACAAGATGCACTGCAGAAACTCACCAAGCTTCCTTAGACAGCACCTTCCAAACTCACAACCACTACCATCTAGAAGGATAAAGGCAGCAGATAGATGGGAACACCATCACCTGTAGGTTCCCCTTCAAGCCACTCACCATCCTGACTTGGGAATTTGTTGCCATTCCTTCACTGTTGCTGGGTCAAAATCCTGGAACTCCCTCCTTATTGGCACTATGGGTGTACCTACACCACATGGACTGCAGCGGTTCAAGAAAGCAGCTCACCACCACCTTCTCAACTAGGGATGGACAATAAATGCTGGCCTAGCCAGTGATGTCCACATCCCACGAATGAATTTTAAAAATGAGTTAGTAAGTGAAGTGGTTGCAGTTGGAGTATTGCACCAAATCCCTATACCAGGAATTGATTGGGGAACAACTTGGCTGGCTCAAAAATATTAGCTGTACTGAGGGCGTTGGGTCAACCAGTGCAAGTAAAAGAAACTGAGATACTAAAGGAGGAACATCCTGGAATTGTTTCCTGTCTGTGTTGTGACTAGGTCTCAGGCCCATGAAATTAGACAGGAAGAGGAAGAATCTATACAAAAGGGAGATGATGTAGAAATCCAGTTATCTGACATTATTTTCAAAAACCTAAGCAAAAAAGAGGAAGGTAAAGAGAATGAGGCTGACATCTTTAGCCCATCTTCTTTAGTCGAAATGCAACAGGTTGATCCTGAGTTAAGGCAGCTGTATCAAACAACCTACTCAGAGACCGAATCAGGACCAAAACCTGAAAGTTATTATTGAAAAGACAAGGTGCTAATGAGATGATACCAGTAGATGAGGAGGGGCAGTGGTTCATCAAGTGGTAGTTCCATCTGAATATCGTAACAAAATTTTATGAGTGGCTCATGAAATTCCAATAGTATTAGGAAAACGCAGGTCAAAATATTGAAACATTTTTATTGGCCAGGATTGCATACAGATGTGGTTAAATTCTGCCTGACCAGGCATACATGTCAGGAAGCAGGGAAATCCAATCATCTATTAAACCTGCACCCTTAATCCTGATACCAGCTTTTGATGAACCATTTAGCAAGGTCTTAGTAGATTGTGTAGGAAGTCTACCTAAAACCAAGAAGTGGAAATCAATATCTTTTAACAAATATGGATATATCAGCAAGGTTTCCCGAGGCAGTGCCTTTGGGCAAAATTACAACAAAAATGGTAGTAGGAAAGTTAGTTCAATTCTTTACAAGATATGGATTACCCTAAAGAAATACAATCAGATCAAGGCGCAAATTTTATGTGACAAGTATTCAAATAAATAATCAATAGCTTGAGAAAAAACGATTTAAGTCTTCAGCTTTTCATCGACAAATGCAAGCAGCATTAGAAAGGTGGCATCATACTTTAAAGACCATGATTAAAGCCCATTGTCAGAAATGTCTGAATGATTGGGATAAAGGAATTCCATTTCTACTGTTTGCCATTCGGCATGTCCCTAATGAGTCTACAAGATTCAGTCCTTTTGAACTAATATATGGGCATGAGGTGAGAGGACCCCTTAAATTAAAGAAAAATGTATAAATCTAAGCTCAGAGACTACACTTTTGACTTAGGTATCAAATTTCCAGGAAAGATTAACCAAAATGTGTCAGTTGGCCAAAGAGCAATTGAAAGTTGCTCAACAAACAAGGCAAGCTGGAGCAAGTGGGAAGATATAACAATTCTCATAATGTTATTGGAATTAATTGTAAAATGGAGTAATGGTGGGATGTGTCTACATGGGGAGTATTATTCTCTCAATGGGCTGGCTCGGCAGGAGCGGTCAGGAAGCTGACTGCTGCCTGCGATCAGGGCTGGACCGCGATTTCACGATGCCGGGCTGATTAAGACCGGCCCAGTGTGAAACGTGCGGGGCAGCGCTCAGAGCCGCCTGTGTGGTGGGGGAGGGGGAAGGGCAAGAGCGCAAGTTCACGCATGCATGTGGGTGTGCGTTGGAAAAGCTCCCTGAGGCACAGAGCTGCCTCAGGGTGATGAGGAGTTTAGAACATTAAAAATAAAGATTTTTAAAATGTTATAAACATGTCCCCTTATGTGACTCTGTCACATAAGCAGGGATTTTATTAATGAAATGTTAAAAGAAAATATTTTGCTGTCGGAAACCTCATCCTGCCCATGGGTGAGGTTTCCTAAAAAATGCAAAGGCTGCTTGGCCTGTCTGCTTGCCCACCAACCGTAAGGTTGGACGTGCAGCGAAAAATTCAAGTCAATTAATTGATTAAGGTCCTTAATAGGCCGTTTAATTGTCAGCAGGCACGCTGCTGACTCCCATGTGCGCCTGCCGACTGAAATATTGCGCGAGTGCGCGATGACATCGGGACGCTCACCCAACATCATCGCATGTCATTTTACGCTCAGTCGGGTATGGTGCGCGCCCACCCAATGAGTGTTACATTCCGGCCGATGTGTCTGTGTGTGCAAGTTTTAATTGAATTAGAGGTGGCTAGTCTGGGTGCTTTGATCTAAGAAAAGAGGTTAGGTTTGAAATATTAATTAGCTAAACATGGGGAAGTTTAGAAACATAGGTGTCAAAGGAACATTTGCATTTTGAAATAGACCAGGCTAGATTGTTTTCAAAGGAGGGGTGAAATGTGTCACCTAACCAGGTGAAGTTTAGAAATGGTGGGTTTATTTTTCCCAAAGATTACTGGTAAACTTTGTGCTATGAGACGGTTTTATTATCAGGGAGATAAAATCCGAAAGACTTAGTGAAATAAGGGGGATTTGCATTCAAAGAGGAAGATATGTATAAAGAAGGAGCAAGGGCTGTGTGTAAGGGAAGGCATTTTTAAGATCTTACAAGTATGTGAAAAAGTCTTCAGCATCTATGCTTCAAGTTGCTGTCTTCAAAGGACTGAAGTTAAGAAAACTCACCTGGAAGTCGACCTGTTTCTTTGCCTGGGTCTTTTAAAATCTGTGTGTCTTACTGTTGCCTTTACGTAAGTATAACTGGGAGTTAGATTGATTAGGGGATTTAGAAATTTTCATAGTAGCAATTTGTAGATCTATGTATGTATTTAAAGTCATTTCTTTTATTAATAAATGTTTAATCTAGTCTTGTAAAATCCTATAAGACTTGGTAGTCTTATTACAGATTGCAAAACAAGTTGTGGCAGTTGTTTCAAGTTTCCCTTTGGGATTTGAACACCTCAGCATTTACCATTGGCTCTGCCATAACACAGATAAAAATGCCAAAGCTTGAAATTTTGTCACTGGAGAAGTGTTAGTATTGTTACCTGTCTCTGGGTGAACTGTTAAAAGTGAGGTTCACGGGACCTTATCAAATCAAAAAGAAACTCGATGATGTAAATTATATAGTGAGTACTCCAGGTGGGAGGAAAAGTCAGCGAGTGTGTCACATTAAAGCAATATTATGACAGGTCAGGATAGGAGTATATTAGCAATGGTAAAAGATGTAGGGAGTGAAATAAAAATATCAGAACATTCTGAGAATGAAGCAGAAGTTAAAAATTCTAAAGTTGACCCTCCAAGTAAACAGATTGGATAATATAGAGATGCTTAAAAATTTAGGTGTAATATTAAGCTATCTTCCAGAAAACTGTTGCGGTTACTTATGAAAGCTGTTACAAACTCATGAATCAATTTGTGTGAATAGGCCAGGGAAAGTATTGTTGATCATAAATTATGTTAAGGTAGAGGATGTGTTGCCCATAAACCAACATCCTTGGAGACTCAATCCAGAGAAGTTAGCCCAAGTTAGGGAAGAAATCAAGTTCATGATGGAAAATGACACTATTGAACCAAGTCACAGTAGCTAACCTACTGTAATGGTACCGAAACTGGATGGGTCACAGCGATTATGTATAGATTAACTTTACACCCTGTTTTGGACACCCAGTCCTCTGGCACTATCCCTGAGTCTAAGGAAGATTGGAAAATTATGGCCAGTGCCTCTGCAATTGCCGCTTTCACTTCCCTCAGTATCCTAGTATGTATCTCATCCAGTTCTGGTGCCTTATTAACTTTAAGTGCAGCCAGTTTCTCAGATAAATCCTCCTTAACAATTTTAAATCCTTCAAATGTCTGAACTACCTTCTCTTTCACCATGGCTTGGTTCAACATTGTCTTGCTAGGTAAAGACATATGCAAAGTATTCATTTAATACCTCAGACATACCCAATGCCTTCATGTGTAAATCCCATTTTTGGTCCCTAATCAGCCCCACTCTTCCTTTTTTCAGCCTTTTACTATTTATATGCCCGTGGGAGACTTTTAGATTCCCTTTATGTTGGCTACCAGTCTCATTTCTTATCTCTCTTTGCTGTCCTTATTGACTTTTTCAATTCCTCTCTGAACCTTCTAAATCCTGCTTGGTTCTCAATTGTACTATCCACTTGACCTCTGTCATTAGCAAACCTTTTCTGCTTCGTCTTAATCTCTATCTCTTATGTCACCGAGGGAGCTCTGGATTTGTTTGTCCTACCATTCTTCTTCATGGGAATACACCGTGACAATACTTCTTTAAAGGCAGCCCACTGTCCAGTCACCGTTTTGCCTGGCAATCTTCAATTCCAATTTATCTGGGCCAATCTTACTCCATTGACGTTGTGGATGGTGCCACACCCCATCCCTCATCAATCACATTAAATTCTGCCTGATGTCGCTATGTCTACCCAATCAAATTCTTTCATCATTTTAAAGACTGCTATTATATCACCCCACAACCTTTTGTTTTCTAGGGAATAGAACCCCAGCATGTCCATTCTTTCCTGCCAAGGATAGCCTCTCAGTTTTGATTATGCTAGTTTTGTTTGGTCACAAATTTCACAGCTGAAACTTGGATGTGCCGGCTCTAAACTAGCTATAATTTTACACCAACACTTTGATGCATCATAATATGAAAACAAAATACTGTGAATGCTGGAAATCTGAAGCAAAAACAGAAAATTCCGGATATACTCAGAAGGCCAAGCAGTTTTTGTGAAGAGAAAAAAAAGCTTCAAAATCCATTTGACAGAAGATCATCAGCCTATTAGTCTGTTTCTCTCCATTGGTCTGCTGAATATTTCCAGAATTTCCTATTACTGTTCATAAAATTACATTAATCTGATACTTCCTGCTTAATTAGCATTTCCCTACAGAATCCTCAGTGACGTGAGATGAGAGTGACTGCCCTTGCCATCGGTGGTTCAGAGGGATCTATTGCAAATGGAATGGAATATAAAAGTAGGAAAGTTTTATTGCAGCCTCAGTGAAACCACATCAGGAATACAGCGTACAGTTTTGGTCTCTGCATTTGTAAAAAAGATATAATTGTTTTAGAAGTAGTTCAGAGAAACTTCATTCAACTCTTTCCTGGGATGAGCGGCTTATCCTATGAAGAAAGTTTGAACAGGTTGGGCCTATACCCATTAGTATTTAGAAGAATGAGAGGTGATCTTATTGAAACATAAGAACCTGAGGGGACTTGATAGGATAGATATCATGAGGACGTTCCCACTTGTGGAGGAGTCTAGAATTAGGGAATACAGTTTAAGAATAAGAGACCTCCCTTTTAAGGCAAGGATGGAGAGATTTTTTTTTCTCTAAGGGTTATTGAAATGTGGAATTCTCTTCCCCAAAGAGCAGTGGAGACTGGGTCATTGAATTTATTCAAGGTAGAGTTAGACAGATTTTTGATAGACGAGGGAGTCAAGGGTTATGGGGGGCAGACAGGAAAGTGGAGTTGAGACCACAATCAGATCAGCCATGATCTTATTGAATGATGGAGCAGGCTCGAAGGGCTGAATGACCTGCTCCTGCTCCTAAGTCCTATGTTCCTATGGACGGTGAATTCAAGTGTTGAAGTGAGAGTGACCGGCCTTGACATCAAGGCAGCATTTGACAGAGTGCGGTATCAAGGAGTCCTTGCAAAATGGAAGTTAATGGTAATCAGGGGTAAATCAATCCAGTAGTTGGAGTCATAACTAGCACAAAGAAGGCCAATCATCTCAGCCCCAGGACGTCACTGCAGGAGTTCCTCAGGGTAGTGTCCTTGATCCAACCATCTTCAGCTGCTTCATCAATGACCTTCAGTCCATCATAAAGTTAGATGTGGGAACTTATGCTGATGATTTCAGAATGCTCAGGACCATTCACAACTCCTCAGATACTGAAGCAATCTGTATCCATATGCAGCGAGGCCTGAACAGCATTGGGCTGACAAGTGTCAAGGAACATTTGCGCCACATGTGCCAGGCAATGACTATCTCCAACAAGAGAGAATCTAATCCCCTTGCCTTCAATGGCATTACCATTGCTGAATCCTCCACTATCAACTTCTTGAGAATTACCATTGACGAGAAACTAAACTGGACCAGCCATATAAATACTGTGGTTACAAGAGCAGGCCAGAAGCTGAGAATTTCACAGCAGGTAACTCACCTCCTAACTCCCCAAAGCCTGTCCACCATCTACAATGCACAAGTCAGGTGTGTGATGGAATATTCTCTACTTGCCTGAATGAGTGCAGCTCCCACAACACTCAAAATGTTCATTACCATCCAGGACAAAACAACCCACTTGCTTAGCACCTCATAAAACACCTTAAACATTCACTCCCTCCACCACCAGTGCACAGTGGCAGCTGTATGTACCATCTACAGGTTGCAGTGCAGCAACTTGTCAAGCGTCCTTCGACAGCACCTTCCAAACTCGCAAGCTCTACACCTAGAAGAATAAAGGGCAGTTGATGCATGGATAAACTACCACCTGCAAGCACCCCTCCAAGCCAACACCATCCTGACTTGGAACTAAATTGTTATTCATTGACCATTGCTAGGTCAAAAATCTGGAACTCCCTTCCCAACAGCACGGTGGTGTACCTGCATCCAATCAACTGCAGAGGTTCAAGAGGTGTCTCACCACCACCTTCTCAAGGGCAACTAGAGATGGGCACCTTGACTGTGATACTCACATCTCTTGAAAGAATATGAATAAGATCATCTGTCTAGTCAATGGATCCCTGGATCTTGGCAATCCAGCCAAGTCCTAAAGTTCTCTGCTGCTGGTCTTCTCTGGCAATTTCACAGTAGCTGAATCTACGTTATGCAGAAATGCATGGAGGATTGTGAGCTGAGACATATTCTATCTGTCGCAGCCTGGAATGTTCCAGTATCATAAAAATTAAGCTCCAATGTGACGTTGACAGGCACTGGAGTTCTGACTACGCTGTGGGATCTGAGTCTTCATTCTATGAGATCACACATCTCTTTAATGTGCAGCCTCCTCGTGCATTGGTCATGTGAATCTAGGAGTAGTGCTGAATGAAGACACTGGGTGCAAAGAGCCTTCTCCTGTGAGTCCCTCTGTCCCTCTCTCCTGCTCTGCCCCCCTTATCTTCTCACCTAATTAATCATGCCGATCCAGGTGGACCCCTAGCAAGATGCCCAGGATGAAGGGCTTCCTTTCTTCTGATGGCTTCTATAAAATATCCAACCGGGTAGAGTAGCACAGCACTTGTTCCTTTCAGGTGAAGTCCTGAGAAATATCAGAAAAAATGTTTACAAGAATGTTGGTGAAATCTTGACAAAGGGGCACAGACAGTCTCCTGATGTGTTTCTAAAGCATTTTCAAACACAGTAATGAGTGGAGTGCCACAGGGACTCAACTAGTTACAATCTATATCAATGGTTTGGATAAAGCAGCAGAACGTATGGTGCTAAATTTGCTGATGACACAGAGATGGATAGGAGAGTAGAACAAAAGAACATGAGAAACAGGAGCAGGAGTAGGCCATTCGGCCCCTCAAGCCTGCCCCACCATCCAATAAGATGATCTGCCCCAGGCCTCAACTCCTCTTTCATGCCAGCTCCTCATAGCCCTCAACTCCCCGATATTTCAAAAATCTATCCACCTCCCCTTTAAATACTGTCAGTGATCTAGCCTCCACAACTCTCTGGGGTAGAGAATTCCATTCACTACCCTCTGAGGGAAGAAATTCTTTCGCATCTCAGTTTTAAATAAGTGTCCCCTTACTCTGTAACTATGTTCCCTAGTTCGAGATTCCCCCACTAGTGGAAACATCTTCTCAACATCTACCCTGTTAAACCCCCTCAGAATCTTGTACATTTCAATAAGATCACCCTTTATTCTTCTAAACTCTAATGAATAAAGGCCTAACCTGCTTAGCTGTTCTTGATAAGTCAAACCCTTCATCCCAGGAATCAGCCTAGTGAATCTCTTTTGAACTGCTCCAATGCCAATATATCCTTTCTTAAATTTCTTAAACTGTACACAATACTCCAGTTGTGGCCACACCAACACTCTGTACAGTTGTAACAAGACTTCCCTATTTTTAAACTCCAACCCCCTAGCAATATAAGCCAAAATTCAATTTACCTTCTTAATTACTAGCTGCACCTGCATGCTAACCTTGTGTTTCAAGCACAAGAGCACCCAGATCCCTCGCTGCTGCACGTTTGGAGTCTCTCTCCATTTAAATAATAGTCTGCCTTTTGATTCTTCCTACCAAAGTGCATGACCTCACACTTTCCTACATTAAACTCCATCTGCCAAGTTTTTGCCCACCCACTCAACCTATCTATATCCCCTTATAGATTCCTTATGTCTCCATCACAATATGCCTTCCCACCTATTTTTGTGTTGTCAGCAAATTTGGACACATTACACTCTGCCCCCTCCTCCAAGTCACTAATATAGATAGTAAATAATTGAGGCCCTAGTACTTGTGGCACTCCGCTAGTTACATTTTTCCAACCTGAAAAAGACCTACTAATCCCGACTCTCTGTCTTCCGTGTGTTAACCAATCCTCAATGCTAATACGTTACCTCCAATAATGTGAGTTCCTGTCTTGTGCAGTAACCTTTTATGTGGCACCTTATCGAATGCCTTCTGGAAATCTAAATACACTACATCTACTGATTCCCCTTTATCAACTCTGCTTGTTATATCCTCTAAGAGCTCTAGCAAATTTGTCAAACATGATTTCCCTTTCGCAAAACTATGTTGACTCTGTTTGATTGTGTTAAGCTTTTCTAAATGTCCTGCTATTTCTTCTTCAATAATGGACTCTAGCATTTTCCCAATGACAGATGCGAGGCCTATAGTTTCCTGCTTCCTTTAAAACCCTTGGACGCAGACCATCAGGTCTTGCGCACTTGTGTGAAGGTCATGCTCACCCTCCTCCGCAAGGGCAGTGCTCAGCGCTGCTGCTCACATTTCACGCTGGGTGGGCCTTAATTGGCCGGCCAGCATAAAATCGCCATCCGGCCTCGATCGCAGGTGGTGGTCAGCTTTCTGACTGCCCCCGCTCACCCCCACCGAGCCTGCCCAACATGGGTGAGATTCTGCCATATGTTGTGATCGCTACCCCCTAGAGGATCCTTAACAAGAGATCTCTTATTAACCCTATCACGTTACACATTACTAGGTCTAAAATAGCCTGTTCCCAGGTAGGTTCTGCAACATATTGCTCTAAGCAACAATCCCTGATGCGCTCTAAAAATTCATCCTCCATGTTACCCCTGCCAATCTGATTTGTCCAGTCAATATGCAGATTAAAATCACCCATGACAATTGTAGCACCTTTCTTACACGTCTCCATTAGTTCCTGATTTATACTTTGTCCTACAGTGAGGCAAATCTTCGGAAGGTCTATCGATGACTCCCACCTGTGACTTCTTCCCCTTACTATTCCTTATTTCCATCCCAACTGATTCCACATCACGATCTATTGCACCTATATCACTACTCACCATCACTCTGATATCTTCCTTAAGTAACAAAGTTACACCATCTCCTTTTCCTTTTTGCCTATTTTTCTGGAATGTCGAATATCCTTGAATATTGAGTTCCCAATCTTGGTCACCCTTGCAACCACATCTCTGTAATAGCTATCAAGTCATATTCATTTATTTCTACTTGTGCTGTCAATTAATCTACCTTGTCACAAATGCTGCGTGCATTCAGATAAAGAGTCTTAAGCTTTGACTTTTTACCATTATTACTCATTCTAAAATCTGGTTCTAAAATCTGCTGCACTCATTTGCTGATATTTTCTGCCCCTTCCTGTCACACTTTGATTATCGTTCACCTCTTCACTATGCTGCACCTCTGCTCTCTCGTTTCTTTTTGATTTTTTAAACTTCCCTTCAATTGAGCTCTCCCCCCCCACCTCAAACTAATTAGTTTAAATCCCTATCTACAACCCTAGTTATACAATTCACCAGGACACTGGTCCCAGCAAGGTTCAGACAAAGCCCGTCCCAACGGAACAGCTCTCTCCTCCGGTACTGGTGCCAGTGCCCCATGAATCGGAACCCATTTCTCCCACACCTAATCTTATTTATTTTACGCCAATTTACACATGGTTCAGGTAGTAATCCAAAAGTTACCTTACCAAAGAGAACCTTTGGGGTACTGCTTTTTAATTTATCCCCGAACTGTGCGCAGAATCTCTTTCCTAGTCGTACCTATGTCGTTGGCACCTACGTAGACAACAACTGGATCCTTCCCCTCCCATTCCAAGTCCCTCTCCAGCCCAGAAGACATGTCCTTAACCTTGGCACCAAGTAGGCAACACAGCCTTCAGGACTCTCTGTCTTTGCTGCAGAGAACAGTATCTACTCCCTTAACCATGCTATCCCCTATTACTACTACATTTCTCTTTTCTCCCCCCACCACTTGAACGGCGATCTGTACCTCAGTGCTGTGGCCAGTTCACTGATCCTCGCTGCAGCCTGTGCCTTTGTCCACACTGGGAGCAAGAACCTCGTACCTATTGGACAAGGGCACTAGCTGAGGCCCCTCCAAAGGTAAGTTCTGGATCCCCATACCTGCCTCACTCGCAGTCACACCTTCCTGTCCCTGACCATGACCCAAATTTGATGTAATTAATCTAAGGAGTATGACTTTCTCCTGAAATACAGTGTCCAGATAACTCTGCCCCTCCCCGATGTGTTGCAGTGTCCGCAGCTCGGACCCCTGCTCATCAACTTAGAACTGAGACCGCATCTAGAGTACTGAGTACAGCTTTGGTCTCCTTGTTCAAGAAAGGATGTAATTGAGTTGCAAGCAGTGCAGAGAAGATTCATCCAACTGATTCATGGGATGAAGGGGCTGCCTTATGAGAAAAGGTTGGATAGGTTGGGCCTGTATCCATTGGAGTTTAAAATAATGAGGTGATTTTATAGAAGCATATAAGATCCTGAGGGGACTCTAAAGGGTTCCCTTTGTGGGAGAGACTAGAACTAGGGGATGCAGTTTAAAAATAAAGGATCCCCCATTTAAGACAGAGATGAGGACAAATTTTTTTCTCTCAGAGGGTCTTTTGTCTGTGGGATTCTCTTCACCAGAAAGCGGTGGATGCAGGGTCATTGAATATTTTTAAGGTTGAGTTGGATAGATTCTTGACTGACAAGAAAGCCAAAGAGTATAGGGGGTAGACAGGCCACAGTTGATTCTAAAAACAAAAAACTCAGCATGTCTAGCAGCATCTGTGGAGAGAGAAACAGGGTTAACATTTCGAGTCAGCTCTGAAGAAGGGTCATATAGACTCAAAACGTTAACTCTTTTTCTCTCTCCATAGATGCTGCCAGACCTGCTGGGTTTTCCCAGCATTTTCTGTTTTTATTTCAGATTTCCAGCATCTGCAGTGTTTTGCTTTCATCATCAATCAATTCTAGCTTTGCTGACAATGATCTTATCAAATGGCAGAGCGGGCTTGAGGGGCCAAATGGCCTACTCCTGTTCTTAATTCATATGTTTGTATGTTCCCCATAACCCTTGATCCAGTCTCCACTGCTTTCTGGGGAAAAGAATTCCATAGAATAACGACCCTCTGAGAGGAAAAATTCTCCTCATCTCAGTCTTAAATGGGAGACCTCTCATTTTTAAACTGCACCGTAATAGTGTAGAGAAGGCCAAGGCGGGGACAAGAATTTCTAGAGCGTGTTCAGGATAATTCTCTAAATCAGTATTGTTACAGACAGGAGGGGGGGGGGGCGCGGTTAATGTAAAGCAGACCTGATATCTCCTCTCATCATCCATCCGTAAACAGAAAGGTGGTTTTTGATTTTTGATTTGCCCCTTTTTAGGTAGTGGCTTATTTTCTCCAACCCTTCAGTTTTGGAGTGATCCAATCCTCTATTAATAACCTCACAGCAAACTCGAGGTAGGGTAAAATCAGATTGTTAGTTTATTTTGCATACACTCAAAACATGGGAAGTGATTGTCGCTACATAACCCAGGTACGTTCACACAATAAAAGAAGGATAAGGGAAAGAAAGAGGTACAGGGCAAAGACCACACAAAAAAAATTAGAATTATTGTTTCATGTGAGTCCAGAGTCCAGTAAGTCACTGTCCAAGGAAGATTCTTTCAGTTGACTTTGTCTGGCAGAAGTCCCGGTCTTTTTCCTAGGAGCTCAGTTGAAGGCTGTGCCAGGTAAAGATGAAGCAAAATATTCTTGTATTCTGGGAATTAACTCACTTTGTAGGCGATATGAAGGATTCTTTCTGGAGACCAGGCTTTGTGGGAGACAGAGGTCAGGCTGCTAAAGCCTGGAGTCCTGTTTTCTCTTCTGAGGTTAAACAGCAATTGAAGACAGAATTCAAAAGCTGTATAATTAAAGCAATTCAAACAGCTCGAGTCTCAGTCATGTGACAGGGTGATTTCGTGTCAAGTCATTCAGCTAACAGAGGCCCCTTTGTTAAAACCCAATGTATTTTGAACAGGTAACTATGGAACCATTAACACAATGTTGGAGGCGAGGAGTCACAAATAGCTCTGCCTTTGTCCAGGGCTGGTTGCTGCAGATGCCTCGTCTACTAGTTCTTTGTGTTGCCTTGGATGGAATGTTCATACAATACAAGTCACATTCCAGGAGGCTGATGAGTTTGCTTTTGTCCATTGGAACTGCTCAGACCTTTACAGAACTACCAACATGTGTCTAGTTTGGCCATTTTATCAGCCCGGTAATTGTCCATTTAAAAAAAAAAGAACCTGAACAAGATAAAATGGAAGAGAAACAAGTTTTTTTTAGACTATTTTCCTACATGCCTCCACCATTGGAAAAAGAAACTCTATTTCATTGCTTTTTAAACACGTTCAAGGAGAAGAGTAAAAAGATAAGGACATTCATTCTCTCATGCACTCCAGGAAAAAAAAAACCCACACACAGCTAGCAGGATGAAATGTCAGTTTTCTACTCTCTTCTCAGGGTTTACACATAGGTCAGAGTGGTCAGCCAATGCACATAATTTCTTTTGTCGGGTTAAAGGCTGCAAGATCCAACTCCAGAGTATTGGGGAGTACCAGCTAAATTGGGGTCCAGCAGGTGCTGGGTTTCCAGCCTGACCTGGGTTAGCTAATTGGGGTTTAGCTGGTAGGGCTTTTGATTTATTGGTGGGGGTTCTGCCTGTGTGAGGTACCCTCCAGTGAATCCCTGTGAATTCCTTTAAAATTCCCTAGCAGGGTGGCCACATCCTCCCACTGCCCTTGGGTCAGGGTTGCTGATTGGACATTTGAAATTCCAGGGTCTGCCAGCATGTCAGACAGGGGTTCAACTGGGCAAGCCTCCGGTCCCTTCTTCTCACTTGATCCCTCCTGGTTACCCTCAGATGTGTCCACCCTCTGGTAGGCACTCACTGGTTGACTGGGCTGTGGGTTCGATTTGGTTCTAACTGCACTTGAACTCCCCTTGTGGTAGTCCCAAGGGCAGTGGAGCGTCAGTGTTACTGTCTTTTCCTGGCCTGTTACCCATGGAAGGGGTTGGTTCCCAACCTGTCCCATTTTGTTTGGGACACCACTGCCCTCAGGTGGCTGTCCAGCTCCTGCTGCACTGTCCTGCAGCTCATCAACTAGGCAAGGCATCTCCCTCACTATCTGCATGTCTGCTTGGGACCTTCAGTGCTCTCCCTCTAAGGTTGGAAAGATGGTGTGGATTAGCCTGACCTCCTGCTCATCTAGCAGGGGTGTAGGCCTCTTCCTTTTTAATTTGCTCTGCCTGATTTGAGACCTTTCTGTATCCCTGTTCTGTCCCGTATCTTTGGGGATATCCTCACCGACGTTGGGCTAGCTTTGGCTGCTGTGCCCTACGGCTCTTCAGCTGGCTGAGGCAGTTTCTTCACCGGCTCTGGGGGTATTTGGGAATCTCTGGGTCTGCCACCAGAGGGTTTTTGGGTAGCCAGACCTCCTGCTCGTCCAGCAGAGTGCAGGCTCCTTTTGTTTTAAATATGGGCAAGGTAGTTTCCTCACTATTTGAGTATCTATCCGGGGGTTCTCCTGTCATCCCTCCTCTAAAATTGAAAAGAATGTTTCAGACAGCTCGACCTCCCACTTGTCCAGCAGGAATAAATTTGATGGCTGGGTCAGGGGACTTTCTGTGCTCCTATTTATCTCCAGGGAGAAGGATTCTGCTAGCCCCTCTTTGACTGTATCTCCTCCAACCTTTGCTACTCCCATCCCTGCATCTTAACTTCCCCCTGGCTCCTCGGCTGAGTACTCTCCACCTGTTTTGGATGCCAGGGAGTTAACTGCAACATTAGCTCTGCCTTTTGGGCGGTGGCAAGTGTGGGTTTGCTCACAGGGTAATGACTTCCCCAATGTAATTACTGCAGGGGTGGGCCAGTCCCTATTCAGTCCCCGTGTCCTCGAGGACACCCTGGTTCACATGGAGCTGGCTAGCTTCTACTGCTCTGTCATGTGGCTCTTTGACTGTGTGAGGCAGCTCCCTCATCATCAGTTTTGCTGACTGGGAATGGCCCTATGCCCTGTTTCACTTAGCAAAGAAGGAGAAGTTGGCCCAACTCGGTCTGTAGCTCACTCCCTTCAGCTCTTTTGAAATCCATTTTCCTGAACCCTTTTAATTTTACTGGTCTAATCTCGGCCTCTTTAAATCCAGGTTGTTTTCCCTGAGCCACCTTATTCCTGTTGGGTTCTTTCACCATACAGCCACATCACCCCCCCAACCCCCCCCCCCACCCCACCACCCAACCCCCAATCCCCAACACCTCCCCAGCACCCCCACCTCCTTGCAGGGTCTCTGAATTTTTTTCAGCCTTCTGCCACAATGCAGAGTTTTGCTGAAATTGTTTGGGTCATTCAGCCTCTCTGGACTGTTCTGGTTTCTCGGGACACAGAGCTTGGGACCTCACCAAGTCATTTCCCCGTAATGTAGTTAATTCCCTCTGTCTCCTTTCCACCTCCTTTTGGAATTCCTTCTCTGCTTCTCTGGCTTTTAATTTCATCTCCAACATCTATTGCTGGTGAGCATCTTCTCTCTCTCTCATTCTCTTTTCTCTCTTTTTCCTTCTCTTTTCTGGAACTCTTTCTCTAGCCTCCTCCTTTCCAGTTCTAACAGCCATTTTGTGGCAAGCTAACTATCTTCAATACAGGTCTCCAATCATTTTTTGGTTCTGATTCTTCTATCTGCTCTGGATAGGGTCTAAATTCTCCAAAAGTATCTGGATTACCTCAGGCTTTTTGTCCTCAGGAGGAACTTTTATCTTATTCTCCAGGCTACAAATCTTAATTGTCCCCAACTTTGGGAGGATAAGATTTCACTAGTGACTAGCAGCCAAAGCTAGCCCAACGTCGGTGAGGATATCCCCAAAGATACGGGACAGAACAGGGATACAGAAAGGTCTCAAATCAGGCAGAGTGATTTAAAAAGGAAGAGGCCTACACCCCTGCTAGATGAGCAGGAGGTCAGGCTAATCCACACCATCTTTCCAACCTTAGAGGGAGAGCACTGAAGGTCCCAAGCAGACATGCAGATAGTGAGGGAGATGCCTTGCCTAGTTGATGAGCTGCAGGACAGTGCAGCAGAAGCTGGACAGCCACCTGAGGGCAGTGGTGTCCCAAACAAAATGGGACAGGTTGGGAACCAACCCCTTCCATGGGTAACAGGTCAGGAAAAGACAGTAACACTGACGCTCCACTGCCCTTGGGACTACCACAAGGGGAGTTGAAGTGTAATTAGAACCAAATCGAACCCACAGCCCAGTCAACCAGTGAGTGCCTACCAGAGGGTGGACACATCTGAGGGTAACCAGGAGGGATCAAGTGCGAAGAAGGGACCGGAGGCTTGCTCAGTTGAACCCCTGTCTGCCATGCTGGCATGACTAGAAAACAGAAAGATGGCATAGCCATCTTTGGAGTATAATTTACCCCATGTTGCTCTAATGGGAGATTAGAAGAATTTGCTACAGTACATGTATTTGGCTTAATTCCAGCCCCAGAATTTTCCTCTTAGCTTCGAATTGGCTCTTTTATATCAAATTAGGCTTGTCTCTTAACTTGGGACTCTGGTCAAATCCAAATTGGGGTTTTCCCAGACTTGAGCTCCCAATTTCTGTTATGGATAGCACGGGGTTTAATTTAAAACAACCCTGATTTCTCCTCTCACCACCTGTCTGTAAACAGAAAGGTGTTTTATTTTTAATTTTGATTTCCCCCTTTATAATTGGCGGCATATTTTCCCCAACCTTTCAACCCAACAGCAAACTCAAGAGGGTTAGGTTACTTTACACACGCTCAAAATGTGGGGAGGGGGTGCTGCTGTGTAACCCAGGTACCGTCACACAATAAAAGAGGGATAAGAAAGAGGTACAGGGAAAGGACCACACCAAAAAAAAAATAATTATTGTTTCACGTGAGTCCAGAGTCCAGTAATTCACTGTCCAAGGAAAAGGTCTTTTCAGTTGGCTTTGTCTGGCAGAAGTCCAGGTCTATTCCCTAGAAGCTTGATTGAAGGCTGAGGCTGGTGAAGATGCAGCAAAGTATTCTTGTATTCTGGGAAATAGTTCACTTCGTTGGTGAAATGAAGGATTCTTTCTGGAAGGCCAGGCTTTGAGAGAGACAGAGGCCAGAGGCAGGCTGCTATAGCCTGGAGTCCTGTTATCTCTTCTGAGGTGAAACAGCAACTGAAGACAGAATTCAAAAGCTGTATAATTAAAGCAATTTGAACAGTTCAAGTCTCGGTCATCTGAGAAGGTGGCTTCGGGTCAAGCCATTCAGCTAACAGAAGCACCCTTGTTAAAACTCATTGTATTTTGAGCAGGTAACTGTGGAACCATTAGCAAAACATTGGAGCTGAGGAGTCATAAATAGCTCTGCCTTTGTCCAGAGTTGGCTGGTGTAGATGTCTCACCTACTAGTTCTTTGTGTTGGCTTGGCTAGAATGTTCATACAAGTCACATTCCAGGAGGTTAATGAGTTTGCCTTTGTCCTTTGGAACTGCTCAGAGCTTTACAGAACTACCCGCAGGTGACTAACTGTGGCCATTTTATCCGCCCGGGAGTTGTCCATTTTTTAAAAATGAATTGAAACAAGAGAATATGGAAGAGAAACAAATTTCCTTTGTATTTTTTTCTCCATGCCTTCTTGGCATGACAGTATGTTGTTGTTATGATGCTTAGTCAGACCCCCAAGTTGCTGGTGAGGTCCAGTTAGGGACCAATAACGTTTTGTTTAAAGTAGACAAGGTTGATGTTCAAGACACTCGTTCAGTGAAGAAAGCCACAAGATTCCTCCCAACCTTCTGGGAACGGAGACATCTGGACCAGCAAGGGACACTTCTATTCCGGCAGCGGATAAATAGGGGGTGAGGCTCGCGGCCTTCACTCACCTTCTGGGAGCAGAGACAGCCGGACCTGCGAGGGACACCTCTACTCGGGCAGCAGATAAATAGAGGGCGAGGCTCGGGGCCTTCATTCACTTTCTGGGAGCAGAGACAGCCGGACCTGCGAGGGATAACTCTACTTGGGCAGCGGGCTGAGTTTGAAAATAAAAATCCAGGAGTGACATCACAGGAAAACAGTAAGTTCATTGGTTGTTGAGAAGCTGCTGTTAGGGAGTGTGTTTAAATAGCTTAAAACTAGAAAAATGTATCATTTATAAAGAAGCAGTTACTTGGATCAAGTTAAAGTGAAATAAAGTAATAAAGTAAACCAAAGTAAGATAAAGTTTAGCTTAAGTGTAGTAAAGTTAAGTTACCGGTAATTTATTCTACTCATTCTACTTACTCTAAGTGTAATAAATAGTTTTTAGAGTAACGGAATGGCAGGTCAGCTTGGCCAAGTAGAGTGTACATCCTGCGGTATGTGTGAAGTCATGGATGCACCATGTATCCCTGACAAACACATCTGTAGGGAGTGTCACCAGCTGCACAACCTTGAGTTCCGGGTTTCGCAGCTTGAGCGGCGACTGGAGTCACTGCTTCGCATCCGTGAGGCAGAGGACCACGTGGATTGCACGTTTAGGGAGGTGGTCACACGCAGGTCAGTAGTGTAGAGCTAGAGAGGGAATGGGTGACCGTCAAGCAGCCTAAGAGAACCAGGCAAGTACTGCAGGAGTCGGCTGAGTCTATCCTGCTTGCTAATCGGTTTTCCATTTCGGATGCTGATGAGGGACATGATTCCTCAGCGGAATGCAGCCAGAGCCAAGCCTGTGGCACCATGGGAGCTCAGCTGTGTGGTGGGGTGGAGGTGGGGGGAGGAAGGAGAATGGGAGGGCAATAGTGGTCGGGGATTCCATAGCCAGGGGATCAGACAGCAAACGTGACTCCAGGATGGTGGGTTGCCTCCCTGATGTCAGGGTCAAGGATGTCACTGAGCGGCTGCAAGACATCCTTTAGGGGGGAGGGGGATCAGCCAGAAGTTGTGGTCCACATTATTACCAATGACATAGGTAGGAAGAGGGATGAGGTCCTAAAAGCAGATTTCAGAGAGTTGGGAAGGAAATTAAAAAGTAGGACCTCAGGAACAGTAATCTCAGGATTACTCCCAGTGCCACATGCCAGTGAGCATAGGATTAGGAGGATCGATCAATTAAATATGTGGCTGGAGAACTGGTGTAGGAGGGAGGGCATCAGATTTCTGAGGCATTGGGACCGGATCTGGGGCAGGTGGGACCTGTACAAGCTGATGGATTATATCCTAGCAGGACTGGGACTGATATACCCGCAAGGAGGTTTGCTAGTTCTGTTGGGGTGGCCCAAATTGGAAGAAAGTAAAGTTGGTAGCAGGAAGTAGTAGTGAGACTAGAAGGCAGGAGAAACAAAGCAGAGCATTGAGTATGCTTTGAATGCGGAATAATGTCAAAAAGACAAAGTTAATGGCACTCTACCTGAGTGCATGCAGAATTCGCAATAAGGTAGATGATCCAAAGGCACAAATAGAGGTAAACGGGTATGATATAATTGCCTTTACAGAAACATGGCTGCATGGTGACCAAAACTGGGAACTGAAGATTCAAGGATATTTTACATTTAGGAAGGACAGACAAGAAGGAAAGGAGGTGGAGTTGCGCTGATAATAAGGGATGGGATCAGTGCATTAGTAAGGGAGGATCTCAAATCGGAAGATCAATGTGTGTGTGGAGCTAAGAAACAGCAAAGGGCAGCAGACATTGGTTGGAGTTGTTTACAGGCCACCAAACAGTAATGGTGAAGTGGGGCATGATGTTAATCAGGAGATGAGAGAAGTGTGGGCGATACAGTCATCATGGGTGACTACAATCTGCATATAGACTGGGTAAACTAATTGAGCACTAATGCTGTGGAAGACGAGTTTCTGGAGTGTGTTAGGGATGGTTTTCTAGAGCAATATGTTGAGGAGCTGACTATAGGACAGGTTATTTTAGATCTAATATTATGTAATGAAAAAGGGCTAATTAATAATCTTGGTGTAAAAGAACCTTTAGGGATTAGTGACCACAATGTGATAGAATTTTACATTATGTTTGAAAGTGAGGTAGTTCTCTCTGAAGCAAGGGTGTTAAAGTTGAATAAAGGAAATTGTGAAGGCATGAGAGACAAATTGGCTGAGATGGATTGGAAAAATACATTGAAAGGTATGACTGTACATAGGCAATAATTATTACAGAGCTTACAGCTGTGTACCCTTCAAGGTGCAAAAACCCCAAAAAAATTCAGTCAACCGTGGCTGACAAAGGAAGTTAAGGATTGTATAAGATTAAAAGAAAAGGCTTATAAAGTTGCCAGAAGTAGTAGTAAACCTGAGGATTGGGAGGTTTTTAAGAATACAGCAAAGGAAGACCAAGAAACTGGTGAAGAAAGGGAGAATAGAATATGAATGCAATCTAGCAAAAAACATAAAAATGGATTGTAAAAGCTTCTATAGATATGTAAAATAGAAGCGTTTGGCTAAGACAAATGTGGGCCATTACAGTTGGAGTCAGGAGAATTCACAATGGGGAATAGAGAAATAGCAGAGAAGCTAAATTATTATTTTGTGTCTGTTTTCACTGAGGAAGATACAGGAAATCTCCCAGATTTAGAAATCCAAGGGACTAGGGAGAATGGGGAGTTGAAGGAAATTAATATAAGTGAGAAGGTTGCATTGGAGAAATTAATGGGACTGAAAGTTGATAATCCCCGGGATCTGATATTCTGCATCTCAGGGTGTTGAAAGAGGTTGCTATAGAGATAGTGGATGCATTGGAGATCATTTTCCAAAATTTTATAGATTCTGGAATGGTTCCTGAAGATTGGAAGGTAGCAAATGTCACCCCATTATTTAAGAAGGGAGGGAGAGAGAAAACAGGGAACTACAGACCTGTTAGCCTTACATCAGTAATAGAGAAAATGCTAGAATCTATTATAAAGGATGTGATAAATGGATACTTGGATAATCATGATCTAATTGGGCATAGTCAGCATGGGTTTGTGATTGGGAAATCACGTTTGATGAACTTGTTGGATTTTTTTTGAGGATGTTACTAACAAAATTGAGAAAGGAGAGTCAGTGGATGTAGCATACTTGGATTTTCAGAACGCTTTTGATGAAGTCTCCCACAGGAGGTTGATTAGCCAAATAAAAGCCCATGGGATAGGAGGTAATGTACTGGCATGGATTAAGGATTGGCTAACAGGCAGAAAACAGAGAATAGGAATAAACGGATCATTCTCACGTTGGCAGGCTGTGACTAGTGGGGTACCACGAGGATCAGTACTTGAGCCCCAGCTGTTCACAATATATATCAATGATTTGGATGCGGGGACCAAATGTAATATTTCCAAGTTTGAGGATGATACAAAGCTAGACGAGAATGTGTGCTGCGAGGAAGATGTTACAGAAGGATTTGGAGAGACTTGTGGGAAGGATATAGAGGAACAAATCTGCAAGGAAATTACAGAGAGGTGAAAACATCATAGAGTAG
The DNA here is from genome assembly GCF_017639515.1 of Carcharodon carcharias. Taxonomy (NCBI): domain Eukaryota; kingdom Metazoa; phylum Chordata; class Chondrichthyes; order Lamniformes; family Lamnidae; genus Carcharodon; species Carcharodon carcharias. The sequence continues at coordinate 9,884,256 of NC_054469.1, read as the reverse complement.
TTAAAATGGGGGACTTTAATTTCCCATTTATAGACTGGTATAGTGGTAGTGAGGGACAAGCATTCCTAAATTGTGTTCAGGGGAATTTCCTACAGCAGTATGTGTCCAGTCCAACAAGAAGGGAGGCACTGCTAGACCTGGTTCTTGGGAATGAGGTGGGCCAAGTAAATCAAGTGACAGTGGGGGAACACTTAGGGACAGTGATCATTGTATCATAATGTTTAGGATGATGGTGTAAAATGACATTGGTCACTCCAGAGTAAGAATAATCAACTGGCAGAGAGCAGACTTCAGTGGGGCAAGGGGCTGGATAGAAAGGAACCAAAGGTTGGTGGGAAAAACAATTGCTGAACAATAGACTACTTTCAGAGAGGAGGTGGTTTAGGCACAATCAAGATATGTTTCCTCAAAAGGGAAGGGTAGGACAAATCAACCCAGAGCTCTCTGGATGACAAAGGAGATAGAAATGAAGTTAAAGAAGAAAAAGTGAGCTTACAACTGGTGTCAGGTAGAAAGAGGGGTTCCATTTCGTGGGGCACTGGCATCAGTATTGGAACAGGAGGGATCTGTACCATTGGGACGGTCTCTACCTGAACCGATCTGGAACCAACGTTCTAGCAAAAAAGGTAAATAGGGTGGTCAACAGGACTTTAAACTAGAAAGTGGGGGGCGAGGGAAGGGTAAAACTCCAAGAAGTATGACTAATGGGAAACAAAGCAGCAGGTTAGCGTGTGGGGGGGGAGGTGTGTGGTGGATTCAACTTCATGGAAAATTATGAAAAAACTGAAAAGAAAGGAGAGACCAGGAGAGGCTATTAAAGTCTCCAAAACACAAAATAGGACAGAGTGTTTGGAAAGGGCTAGGTAGATACATGGATGGGAGAGGTCTGGAGGGTTATGGACTAGGTGCAGGTCAATGGGACTAGCGGAATAATATTTCGGCACAGACTAGAAGGGCCGAATGGCCTGTTTTCTGTGCTGTAGTGTTCTATGGTTCTGTGGTTCTATGGAATCTAACTTCAAGCACATCAGATAAAGGGACGACAATGAGAAAGGGGGACGGGAAATACAGGACTGAAGGTGTTGTATCTGAATGCACGCAGTATACAAAATAAGGTAAATGGGCTTGTGGCACAGATTGAAATTAGCAGGTATAATGTGGTGGGCATTAAGGAGACATGGTTGCAAGGGGATCAGGACTGGGAACTGAATATCCAAGGATATACATCATATCGAACAGATAGGTAGGTTGGCAGAGGGGGTGGGGTTGCTTTGTTAGTAAGGAACGAAATTAAATCGATAGCAAGAAATAATGTAGGGTCAGATGATGTAGAATCTGTGTGGGTAGAGTTGAGGAACTGCAAAAGTAAAAAAACCATAATGGGAGTTATGTACAGGCCTCCAAACTGTAGTCAGGATATGGGGCACAAGATACACCAGGAGATAGAAAAGGCGTGTAAGAAAGGCAAGGTTACAGTGATCATGGGGGATTTCAATATGCAGGTAGACTGGGAAAATCAGGTTGGTAGTGGATCCCAAGAAAAGGAATTTGTGGAATGTCTACGAGATGGCTTTTCGGAGCAGCTTGTGGTGGAGCCCACTAGGGAACAGGCAATTCTAGATTTAGTGATGTGTAATGAGGCAGATTTGATAAGGGGGCTTAAGGTGAAGGAATCCTTAGGAGGAAGTGACCATAATATGATAGAATTTACCCTGCAATTTGAGAGGAAAAAGCTGGAATCAGATGTAACGGTATTACAGTTGAATAAAGGCAACTACAGAGGCATGAGGGAGGAGCTGGCCAGAATTGACTGGGAGATGAGCCTAGCAGGAAAGACAGTGGAACAGCAATGGCAGGAGTTTCTGGGAGTAATTTGGGAGACACAGCAAAAATTCATCCCTAGGAAGAAGAGCATACTAAAGGGAGGACAGGCAACCATGGCTGACAAGGGAAGTCAAGGACAGCATAAAAACTAAAGAGAAAGCATACAATGCAGCGAAGAGCAGTGGGAAACCAGGGGATTGGGAAGCCTACAAAGACCAACAGAGGACAATTAAAAAGAAATAAGGAGGGAGAAGATTAAATGGAAAAAAAAGTAAACTAGCCAGTGATATAAAAGAAGATTGCAAGAGTTTTTTAGATATATAAAGGGTAAGAGAGAGGCAATAGTGGACATTGAGCCGCTGGAAAATTACGCTGGAGAAGTAGTAGTGGGGAACAAAGAAATGGCGGAGGAACTGAATAGGTACTTTGCGTCAGTCTTCAAGGTGGAAGACACAAGTAACATCCCCAAAGTTCAATAGAGTCGGGAGGCAGAGGTGAGTATGGTGGCCATTACCAAGAAGAAGGTGCTAGGAAAACTGAAAGGTCTGAAGGTGGATAAATTACCTGGACCAGATGGATTACAGCCCAGAGTTCTGAAGGAGATAGCTGAAGAGATAGTGAAGACGTTAGTGGTGATCTTTCAGGAATCACTGGAATCAGGGAGGGTGCCAGAGGACTGGAAAATCACTAATGTAATCCCCCTGTTTAAGAAGGGAGTGAGGCAAAAGACGGGAAATTATAGGCCGATTAGCCTGACCTCAGTCGTTGGTAAGATTTTAGAGTCCATTATTAAGGATGAGATTTCAGAATACTTGGAAATGCATGGTAAAATAGGGCAAAGTCAGCATGGTTTCATCAAGGAGAGGTCATGCCTGACAAGTCTGTTAGAATTCTTTGAGGAGGTAATGAGTAGGTTAGACAAAGGAGAGCCAATGGATGTTATCTACTTGGACTTCCAGAAGGCCTTTGACAAGGTGCCGCACAGGAGGCTGCTCAGTAAGATAAGAGCCCATGGTGTTAGAGGCAAGGTACTAGCATGGATAGAAGATTGGCTGTCCGGCAGGAGGCAGAGAGTGGGGATAAGGGGGTCTTTCTCAGGATGGCGGCCAGTGACTAGTGGAGTTCCGCAGGGGTCAGTGTTGGGACCACAACTTTTCACTTTATACATTAATGATCTGGATAAAGGAACTGAGGGCATCCTGGCTAAGTTTGCAGATGATACAAAGACTGGTGGAGGGACAGGTAGTATTGAGGAGGCGGGGATGCTGCAGAAGGATTTGGACAGGTTAGGAGAATGGGCAAAGAAGTGGCAGATGGAATACAACGTGGGGAAGTGTGAGGTCATGCACTTTGGTAGGAAGAATAGAGGCATAGACTATGTTCTATATGGGGAGAGAATTCAGAAATCTGGAGTGCAAAGGGACTTGGGAGTCCTAGTCCAGGATTCTCTTGAAGTTAACTTGCAGGTTGACATGGTAGTTAGGAAGGCAAATGCAATGTTGGCATTTATTTCGAGAGGACTAGAATATAAAAGCAGGGATGTGCTGCTGAGGCTTTATAAGGTTCTGGTCAGACCACATTTAGAATATTGTGAGCAATTTTGGGTCCCGTATCTCTGGAAGGATGTGCTGGCCCTGGAGAGTGTCCAGAGGAGGTTCACAAGAATGATCCCAGGAATGAAAGGCTTAACATATGAGGAAGCTTTGAGGGCTCTGGTTCTATACTCGATGGAGTTTAGAAGGATGAGGGGGGATCTGATTGAAGCTTACAGAATAATGAAAGAGCTGGATACAGTGGACGTGGGGAAGATGTTTCCATTAGTAGGAGAGTCAAGGACCCGAGGGCAAAGCCTCAGAGTAAAGGGAAGACCTTTTGGAACAGAGGTGAGGAGAAACTTCTTTAGCCAGAGAGCGGTGAATCTATGGAATGCATTGCCACAGAAGGCTGTGGAAGCCAGGTCATTGAGTGTATTTAAGACGGAGATAGATAGGTTCTTGATTGGTAAGGGGATCAAAGGTTACGGGGAGAAGGCGGGAGAATGGGGTTGAGAAACCTATCAGCCATGACTGAATGGCAGAGCAGACTTGATGGGCCGAATGGCCTAATTTCTGCTCCTATGTCTTATGGTCTTATGAATAAAGAATGGCAGCTAACATAAAAGGAAATCCCAAAGTATTCTATAAGCATTTCAATAGTAAAAGGATGGTAAAAGGAGGAGTAAGGCCTATTAGGGACCAAAAAGGGGATTTACACATAGAGGCAAGAGGAATGGCTGAAGTGTTAAATAAGTACATTGCATCTGACTTTGCCTATGAGGCAGATACTATCCAGGCCATGGTGACAGAGGAAACTCAGTCACCAGAAGGGTTTAAAATTGATAAGGAGGAGGTATTGGATACGCTGTTGGCACTTAAAGTTGATAAGGTACCAGGACCGGATGAGATGCATTCAAGAACGTTGAAGGAAGTGGGAGTGGAAATTGCAGAGGCACTGGCAATAATCTTTCAATGTTCCCTGGATTCAGAGGAGGTACCAGAGGGCTGGAGAATTGCAAACATTACACCCTTGTTCAAAAAAGATTGCGAAGATCTGTCGTGCAATTACAGACAAGTCAGTTTAACTTCGGTGGTGGGGAAACCTTTAGAAACAGCTATTTGGGATAGAATTAATAGTCACATGGAAAAATGTGGATTGATAAGGAAGAGTCAGCATGGATTTGTTAAAGGAAAATCGTGTCTAACTAACTTGCTGGAGTTTTTTGAAGAGGTAACAGAGATGGTTGATGAGGGCAAGGTTCTCATTCCCCTGCCAAACTAGTTTAAACCCTCCCCAACAACACTAGAAAACCTCCCAGAAAGGATAGTGGGCCCAACCCCATTTAGGTGCAAACAATCTGGCTTGCACAGGTCCCACCTCCCCCAGAACTGGTCCCAATGCCCCAGGAATCTGAATTCCTCCCTCCTACACCATTTCTCCAGCCATGTATTCATCAAGTGTAACCTTCTATTTCTGTGCTCACTAGCATGTGGCACTGGTCATTATCCAGAGATTACTACCTCTGAGGTCCTGCTTTTTAATGTCTTACCTATGTTATGATCCCAGCTGATGTTCCTACTGGACAAGTCAGATCCCAGACTGAAACCTGGCTTAATAGATCCTAACTTTGTTTTGTTTTAGAAACTGTGGAGGGAAGTGACTGAACAAATTCACAGGAGTCTTGCTGATTAACTTTTAACAAAGAATAAAACACTTATGAAACATAAAAACTGAACAATATTACGCTAGACAAAAAAGGTTGAAAAAGTTCCAATACAAACACCACCAGTAAATGAGTCAAATCCCACCTCCCCCACAATGTCCAATGCTCCAAGAATCTGAATTCCGTCCTCCTACACCATCTCTCTAGCCATGCATTCATCAGGTCTAACCTACTATTTTTATGCTCACGAGCATGTGGCAGTAGTCGTAATCCAGAGATTACCACCTCCAAGGTCCTTCACCCCAACTATACCTTTACAGATACATACAAATTTGTAAAGATAACACAATTTACAATATCTACCTCATACTCTAACATTCAGGGTAAGTATGCAGCACATGTGAACTAATAGGTGACCTGTGGTTGGCACATCACACCCCAAAACGATTGACAAATGCCACCAAAGCAGATTCCATGGATTTCTCATCAACAATCCCCCTCTCCCCCCAGGCACTTGTTACACCATGAGCCAACCAGTCTCACTGAAATGGTCTTTCTCATGAAGGCATCCAATCTTCATGCTCAAAGAACTCTCCTTGGACTTCTCTCTTGAATGTTATTTCCACCCACTCGGCTTCAACAAGGATCCACCTCCAGGGCATCAATCACTCCTTCTGAAGTTCCTTTCCTCTGGATCTCCATGTCCACTCAAGCTTCACCTTCCAAGCACAACTTCAGATATGTGGCTATGCCAAGCAAAACACCACTGCTCCAAAGGGCCACAATAAGTAGTCACCAACTTTTGGCTGCCTCCTTGGATCTTCTGGTTTTTCTCAAGACCACTTTGCTTCAAGCGTGCTCCCCGTAGTTTTATCTTTAATTCGGAGCCAATTGCTCTGCTCCTTACTTTTAACTTTACTTAATAGGGCCTGTTTCAGATTCCTGCCCTTGTTGCTTATCTTGGACTTCCTTCTGGGAACTCTTTCTAACTTCCTGATTTGGGACCTTCTCCCTGTCCCCCTCCTGTGTCCTGCTCTTTTAGGATAACTTCTTTGCAAATGGCACTCCCCTTCAGGTCACCTGACCTCTAGTTTCACACCATTTCACTTTTCTTCTTTTTGCCTTCTGCACAGGTGCAGGGCTGGTTTCCCAGTCTGAACAATCAAAAATACGAACTGTGCATGTGCACAGGACCGGTTCCTGGACTGAAGACAAAAAAACCCACTAACTGTGCATGTGCTGCCATTCTTCAGCCAGTACATGCACAGGACCCTGAGACCAAAAATAAACCCGACCTGCACATGCACGGTCATTCTACAGCCAGCTGTAGCTCCCAGTGGGCCTTGGGGTTTCTGCGCATGCGCTGGCTGTAGAATGACTGCACACGCACAGGTCACATTTATTTTTGGTCTCAGAGCTGTAGTTCCTAACTTACGAACTCCAAATCTTTGATTTAAACTTAGGGTGATTTGTTTTCTCTCTCTTGGGGGTTCGGCACCCATTCCTGTGAGTGACGTAGACTCAGAGGACCCCTGCAATACCTGCTTTATCCTCCTAGACTTTCTGGTGGTCACCCACTCCATCTTTGCCTGCATGCTCTTAGCCTGTGGTGTGATCACCTCTCTGAACATGCTATCCACATATCCCTTAGTGTCGCTGATGCGCCATAGTGACTCCCTAAAATCTGCTTTCAGGACCTCATCCCTCTTTCTACCTATGTTGTTAGTACCAATGTGAACCAGGACCTCTGGCTGTTCACCCTCCCCCTTAAGAATGTTTTACAGTCACTCTGTGATATCCTTGATCCTGGCACCATGGAGGCAACATCCAATCCTGGAGTCATATCTATGACTCAGAAATGTCTGTCCGTTCCCCTAATGATAGAATCCCCTACCCTTCCACTCTTCTTCCTTCCTGCCCATGCACCTGAGCCATTGTGGTGTTCTGAACTTGGCTCTTGCTGCACTCCATGAAGAACCATCTGGCATCCAAAATGGAATACTGGTTCATGCGCGACGTAGACTCAGACGACTCCTGCACTACCTGCTTTGTCCTCCTAGGCTTTCTGGTGGTCACCCACTCCCTTTCTGCCTGCACGCTCCGAGCCTGCATGCTCCCAGCCTGCGGTGTGATCGCCTCCCTAAACATGCTATTCACATTTGCATTCACAGATGCGCCACAGTGACTCCAGCCACCGCTTGAGTTCCAAAACCTGGGGTTCAAGTTTCTGGAGCTGGTGATACCTCCTGCACATGTGCTCTTCTAGGCCATATGAAGTGTCCACGATTCTCCACATGCCACAGGATGGGCTTTCCATGCAGTTGAGCTGCCCTGCCACACTTTAAGCTTACTTTTCCACTATTACTATAAACTGGAGACTAGAAAGTAAAGTAGACTTACATGCCAATCAGCTCCATCTCTTGATCCAACTACTGGAGACTGATAAAAAGGTATCTGATGGAACACCTCTTTCTCCCTGTGCACCAAATTCCCATGTGAACCAAATTCCCAACTCCACACTCTGTCTATGTCTCACTCAGGCATAGTCTCCTGTTCTCCTCATGTGCCCCTACTGTCCATATGGTTTGAAGAACCATCTCTTATGCAGAGCTTCTGATGAGTCACTATCTAGTTTAGCTTCCTGCTATAGTAATTAACACAAGTTCAACCAACTCCTTACAGTTGATTGATAGATAACTGCCACTACCTGTCAGCCCCTTCCCATTGAACCAGAACAAGGAGGAATAGCCTTAGAGCAAGGTCATTCAGGATTTATGCCAGGAAGAAATTCTTCACACAAAGAGTAGTAAAAATTTAAACTCCTGTCCCCAAAAAGCTGCTGAGGTTGGGGGGGGGGGGGGTCAATTGAAAATGTCAAAACTGAGATTGACTCATTTTTGCTGGGTAAGACTATTGAAGGATAGGGAAGCAAGATGGGTAAGTGGAGCTTAGATTCAGATCAGCCATGGTCTAACTGAATGATGGAACATGATCTAATTGCTTGAGGGGCTGAATTTATTTCTGTTCTTATGTTTCCATGTTCCTAAGAGTAAAATTTGTAATAACAATCAGAAATTAAGCAAACTGAAGTAATACCGAACATTCAGCTGAGATCTTTGTTTTCTGGAAGTACTGGGAAGCCCTTGCATCCATGAGGCACAGGGTGCAACTGAATCTGTAAGACTAAAAGGCCAGGACATGATCCTGTTTGGCACACCAATGAAGGAATTGCTTTCACCCAATTCTACAGGGAGATCATCTATCTCTGCTTCCAGCTGCAGACACTCAAGCAGGAGCTGTCTTAGGTCCTGAAACTCCAAGCGTTCCAGTAGGAGTCTGGCTGAGTCTGTTAGAAGTGTATGGGGGTTCACACACTGCAAATCCAAATCAGCCCCATACAACAGGAGAAGCTTGGACATTCTTGGAAGTTTGAGGTGTAAAGCATAATACAATGGAGTGCAACCATATCTATCTTTGACATCTATCCCAAGATAATTGCCCTCAATGAGATATTGAACGACTGCTGCATTTCCAAAGCACACTGCTCTGTGCAGTAAAGTTTGCCCCTGCTTATTTGTGGAATTCAAGTTGGTGTCTGCTCTGAGGTCTATCAATAGCTTCACAGTCACTACATCCCCTTTGGTGCAAGCCAACCATAGTGGAGTGACCATGTTCTCAATGCAGTTATTGACAATAGTGTTGATGGATTCAGATTCTAAGATGATGCTCCTCAGCCATTGAGTGTCTTTGAGCTTCACGGCACAATGGATGTCCAACAAAGAAGACTGAAGCTTTGCGTTGGCACTTAATGCTTCCACCACATTTTGGTAATCCAATAACTCTGCCAGTTGCATAGCATTCTTACCAATAATATGTCCCACTAACCTACTATCCACTGGTTTTTGTTGAAGCATCTCAAATGGCCATTTTGGGCACCATGGAGGGTTAATGGTCAGATCTACTAGACATTCCCAAGAGTCAGAAAGATACCACAGAAATTCGATCATCTCTGGTCTGTTCGCACAGGCTGCCTGGTGAAGAAGTGTGAAGCCATTCTCATTCCTCACAAATGTATCCAAACATAGCTCATTATCTCCTGGGGTGAATTGTGACTCACTAAAGTGTTCTTCGTTGAGAATGCAGAAGAGGGTTTTCCAATCATTCTGGGCTACTGCTCTGAACAACTGCTGGATTGAGGCATCTATTCAACATAAGCAAATAGATTAACCATTATAAAGATGATCAAGAATCAACATGACAACAAAAGTACAGTAAAATGGATTATCAAAGGTAATCGTGTTAAATTCCTGAGTAGAGCCACAGTATACAAGAACACAAGAAATAGGAGCAGGGGTGGACCATATGGCCCTTCGAGCATACTCTGCCATTCAATACATGGTTGATCCTGGGCTTCAACTCCACTTTCCTGCCTGCTCCCCATATCCCTAAGATTCCATGAGGGACCAAAAATCTGTCTACCCCAGCCTTAAATGTATTTAATGGTGGAGCATCTCCAACTCTTTGGGGTAGAGAATTCCAAAATTCATGACCCTTTGGGTGAACTAATTTCTCCTCTTCTCAGTCCTAAATGATTGGCCCCTTACCCTAAGATTGTGTTCCTATGCTATAGATTCCCCGACCAGCGGAAACAATCTCTTAGCATCTATTAAACCCCGTTAGAATCTTGTAAGTTTCAATAAAATTGCCTCTCATTCTTATAAACTCTAGAAAATATAGGCCCAATTTACTCAGCTTCTCATCGTAAGTCATCCCCCTCATCACAAGGCTCAATTTGGTGAACCTTCACTTTACCACTTACAATGCAAGTAATATCCTTCTTTAAATATGGAGACCAAAATTGCAAACAATACTCCAGATGTGGTCTCACCAAAGCCCTGTACAATAGTAGCAAGACTTCTTTATTCCTGTACTCAAATCCCCTTGCAATAAAGGCCAACATGCCATTTGCCTTCCTAATTGTTTGCTGTACCTGCATGCTAACTTCCTGCATTGCTTGTACAATCACAGCAAAGTCTCTTTGAACATCAACATTTACAGGTTTCACATCTTTTAAAAACATTCTGTTTTTCTATTCTTCTGACAAAGTGGGTAGCTTCACACTTCCCCACATTATACACCGTCTGCCATAGAATCATAGCAAGCTTATGGCACAGAAAAAGGCCACTCAGCCCAGTGTGTCTGCGCTGGCCAAAAATATGAGCTATCCAGCCTAATCCCAATTTCCTGCATTTGGTCCATGGCCCTACAGGTTATGGCACTTTGGGTGTATATCCAGAAACCTTCTAACTGAGTTGAGGGTTCAGTGTTGTTTCCTCTGCATTGGATGTTTCCTCATATGGGGGAGTCCAAAACTAGGGGACACTGTTTTAAAATTAGGGGTCGCCCTTATAGGACAGAGATGAGGAGAATTTTTCTCTATCAGAGGATTGTGCGGCTTTGTGACTCTCTGCCTCTCAGAAGGCAATGGAGGCAGGGTCAATGAATAATTTTAAGGCAGAGGTAAAAAGAGTCTTGTTAGGCAAGTGAATCAAAGGTTATTGACATAGATGGAAATGTGGAACTCAAAACACAAGCAGATCAGCCATGATATTATTGAATGGTGGAGTAGGCTCAAGGGGCCAAATGGCCTACTTCTATTTTGTAGTTTGTATTTATTGTGTGTTCCTTTGCCTTGTTTGACCTTCCCAAATGCATCACCTCACACTTCTCCAGGTTGAATTCTATTCGACAATTTTCTGATTGATACCTTCCTGCAGACTACAGCTATCCTCCTCGCTATCAGCCATGTGGCCAAGTTTGTGTTGCCGCAAACTTCTCAATCATTCCCTCTACATTTACATCCAAATTATTAATATATACCACAAAAAGCAGGGGACCTAATACTGAGTCCTGCAGAACCCTACTGGAAACAGCCTTCCAGTCGCAAAAACACCCATCAACAATTGCCCTTTGTTTCCTGCCAGAGCCAATTTTGTATCCAATTTGCTACATTCCCCTGAATCCCATGAGTTTTTTTTTAACCAGTCTAACATGTGGGACCTTGGTAAAAGCCTTGCTAAAATCCATGTAGACCACAGCAACTGTACCACCCTCATCAATCCTCCTTGTTACTTCCTCAAATAATTCAATGAGATTAGTCAGACACAAACTTCCCTTAACAAATCCATGCGGACTGTCCTTGATTAGTCCAAATGTTTCTAAGTGATGGTTTATCCTGTCCCTCAGAATTGATTCCAATAATTTGCACATCACTGGGGTCAGAGTGACTGTCTGTAACTATTCGGTCCATCCCTCACACCCTTTTAAAGCCCCTCACTCAACCTGTGTAAATTTCTTTGCAGCCTCTCTCTGCCCTCCTCACAGCTTGCAATTCCACCTAGCTTTTTATCATCATCAAACTTAGAAACATTGCTCTCTATCTCTTCATCTAAGTCATTATTATATGTTGTAAATAGGTGAGACCCTAGCACTGATCCTTCCGCACTCCACCACATACAGCTGCCAACTTGAAAATGCCCTGTTTATGCCCTCTCTGCTTCCTGTCCATTAACCAATCCTCAATCCATGCTAAAAGTAAACACAGATCAGCTTTATTCCCAATGAAGTGGGAGTTAGCTTATGCTTTCCATTGCAATTGACCTTGGTACCCTTAAGGTTGGGAGATAGAGAAAAAGATCAGTCAGGATTTCCACTCAAGTGTCCCTATCTGAAAGCATCAGGCAGAAATGAAACAGCTGGTCCATCCAACCTTAGACCTTATGCATGGTTCAGGCGTATCATACCTACCAGCAGCCCTGCACTTTCTGCGTGATGTGAAAAAACAGATTTAAAACCCTCGCTAATTGGAGAAGAAAGATCAGGGAAATTCAAAATGAACACAATATCGTTCCTTAATTATTTTAAAGGATTCAAATCAATCACTCCTGAGCCTACAATGATCTTAAGCATGCAAGTCCAGCTTTTTAAGCTTATCTGGCTATCTAAGATGTGTTAAACTGTGAATGAATCTTGTGGCCCTCTCAATCTTTTCCAAAGTCTCAGTTTCACTCACCATGTAAGAAGCCATAATTGTTCACAGTATATTCTGAATGAGGTTTAATCAAGGTCTTGTATAAGGACAAAATTAGTTATGTAATGGATGGCCCTGTAAATACAGCCTAATAACCCATTTGCTTAGATATAGCTTCAAGACTTTGGTTATGAACCTTTAAAGAGTTATGAACTCTGACTGCAAGATCTTTTTCTTTTCTAATGAGCTTTAGTTCCATTGTCTACAAGATGTATAAATACTTAGTGTTGGTCTTGGCCACATACATAGCACTGAGTTTGCCAGTCATGGGCCCAGTCATGGGCATGTCAAAATCTACTTGTGTTAGTTTACACTCTTTACTGTTCTAACATTTGCAAAAAATGTCATATTGCTCCACTAAATTATGAATCATTTATCCAATACCTTCATTGATAAAAATAGTCCTAATTGTGGCTTAGTGCTAGTAATCTTACTCTGAGTCAGAAGTTTGTGTGTTCAAGTTTCACCCCGGAGCTTTCAGTACCAAATGTAGGCTAGAAATCTAGTGTTGCAATGGAGGAAAGTTGCATTGTGGGAAGTGCCATCTTTCAGGTGAGACATTAAACTGAGGCTCCCTTGCCCTCTTAGTGAACATGAAAGATCTCATTGGCATTATTTCAAAGAGGTTATGCCTGCTGTCAGAGTATGATATGATAGTCATTACAGGGATATGGTTGCAAGGTGACCAAGGCTGGGATCTGAATATTCAAGGGTATTTGACATTTTGGAAGCACAGGAGGAAAGGAAAAACAGGTTGGGTATCTGTGTTAATAAAAGATGAGATCACTATATCAGTGAGAAACGTTCTTGGCTTAGAAGATCATGATGTAGAATCAATTTGGGTAGAGATAATAGCAAAGGAAAGGAGTCACTCTTGGGAGTATTTTATTGCCACCCCCTCCCAAGCCACCACCAGTAGCTACACAGTAAGACAGAGTATACACCAAGAAATAGTGGGGGCTTTCAAGAAAGTGCTGCAATAATCATGGGTGACTTTAATCTTCACATCAATTGGACAAATCAAATTGGCAAAGGTATCCTGGAGGACGAGTTCATCGGTGCATTCAGGGCAGTTTCTTAGAATTATATTCTGGAGCCTATGGAGGAGTAGGTTATTTTGGACCTGATAATGTGCAATGAGACAGGATTGATTAAAGATCTCATAGTAAAAGATCCTGTAGATAAGAGTGATCATAACATGATAGAATTTCACACTCAGTTTGAGAGTGAGAAATATGGGTCCATAACTAGTGTCTTAAACTTAAATAAAGGCAATTACAAGGGCACAAAGACAAAGTTTGCTAAAGCGAACTGAGTAAATAGGTTAAAACGTAAGATGGTAGACAAGCAGTGGCAGACATTTAAGGAGCTACTTCATAACTCCCAACAAAGATATATTCCACTGAGGAAGAAAGACTCTATCAGAAAAATGCATCAAACTTAAAGAAAAGGCATACAATGCACCAAAAATTAATGGTAGGCCAGAAGATTAGGAAAATTTTTGAAACCAGCAAAGGATGAGTCAAAATATAATAAAGAGGGAAAATTGTAGTATGACAGAAAACTAGCAAGAAATATAAAAACAGAGTAAAAGCTTCTGCAAGTATATCAAAAGGAAAAGAGTAGCTAAAGTAATCATTGGTCATTTGGAGAGTGAAACTGGGGAATTAATAATGGAAAACGAGGATATGGCAGAGGTCTTGAACAAGTACTTTCTCCACAAGACAAAAAAGCATTCATAAACCAGATACATGAAAGTGAGGGGGAATAGACTTATCTGGGCCTATACTGGCCAGCAGCCACAGTTAAGAGGAAAACCACTTGCGGCAAGGTCGTTTGTGGGATCACCAGTTAGGACTGATTGCCAGCAGTGTCTCTTCAAATTTAAGTACCATGATGACAAGAAGATGTTTTGGAAGGCCTTTCAAGCCAAATTAGACAATAAACATAGTACTGATAGTATATAGGCATTAATAAGAGGATGCCTTAAATAATCAGGGGAACAGTCTCTTTTTGAGGAAGTTGTTACATTTATTCAGGGACAGTAAAGGCTAAACGATGGAAAGCCTCGAGGAGTCTAGACATCAAGTCGATGTCTTGACCCAAGGTGATAAATGCCTTAGTAGGCAATTATAAAGTTCTAATGAGACTCTGAGAGAAGTTCTACGATGTTCCTAGAGAGAGGCAGACCATGTGCGTTGCAAATCTATAATCCAACAACTGGAGTCTCAACTGGGTAAACAGCAAGGATTAGTGGCCACCGTTACCATGAGCAATCCCTACTCATTATTGCAACTCAGATCCTGGCTAAGTCCCTTTGGAGACACCACCTTCACAGCCTCTTTACCCTGACCCTCCAATAAAATAGAGAAACCCCCACCCCCAGAGCACCCGGTCAGCATCCTGACACGGACTCAAGTTGTTGCAGACAATGATAATGCCAATCAACAGACTGGGTCTTGATTTTTAGATTATTCTGAGCTCCGAGCTTATGTTCAACAGCTGGTCCACAAACCCCCTTGAGTTGAGACAAAATTTCAATGTGTTTTGCAATTGTCATCCCCATCCCCACTTTGAAGAAGTGCGTTTTCTTTTCTTACCACTCACCTATGAACCAGCATCCCATTTGCCTCCTTTTTAGCAATGACATCACTGAGTAACATACAGAATGCATTGGGTCTAGAAAATCTGGATTTTGGGGTTAAATTACATCAAACTAAGCAGGGCCCCACCCCCAAGAAAGTCCCACTGCTTTTTGGGGGCAATTGTGTACGATATACAAAATATTACAAGACACACCCAATGCTAATGATACAGATGGGAAGAACGAAGTTGCGGTTAATAAATTATTCTTGAAAAATATACAGTCTTCATGAACAACTTTATATCATACCATAACTCATGCAACCCCATGGCCTGACCTCCTACATGTGGGACAGCATGGACCTTTGCAAAGAACCAAACACAAGGAGATCAGAAGGGAAAACCCATCCAAGTGATGGAAGGACATTGCATCACTCCATCAGTACTGCCCCTCAAATGCTACAGCTGTTGCAAAGCAGGCCACCTTGCCAGGGCTTGCAGGGGTCCCAGGCAACAACAGTGACCAAGATAAAGGGGATTGAGGCCAGGAATAGGTAGAACTAGCGATCAATATTTAACCCCACCTTCTTACTCACCTCAACCACCCAGTGATTTGGAAACATAGAAAATAGGAGCAGGAGTAGGTAATTCGGCCCACTCTGCCATTCAGTATGAACATGGCTGATCCTCTATCTCAACACTGTACTCCTGCACACTCCCCATACCCCTTGACGCTTTCGGACTCCAGAAATTTGTCTATTTCCTTCTTAAATATATCCACAGACATGGCCTCCACAGCCTCCTGTGGTAGAGAATTCCATGGGCAGGATTTAACGTGTCGGCGAGTGGGGGCGGGGCCTGCTCGCCAACACATAAAATGACGCACGGTGATGTCAGGTGGAACGCCCAACATCACCATGTCCCATTTAAATTTTCAGGTAGGCAGGGGTGCAGCAAAAGCAGCTGTGCACCCGCCCATCTGTCAATGGCCAATTGAGGCCATTGACAGAGTCATTTAACTAATTAATGGACCTGCCCGTCTAACCTTAAGGTTGGCAGGCAGGCCAGCAGCCCGGTGTGAATTAAAAAAAAGCATGAAACCTCATCTATGGGCAGGATGAGGTTTCATGTAGGTTTTTAAAAATTTTAATAAAGTTTTTGTAAAAATTATGGACATGTCACAAGATGAGGTGACATGTTAGGGAAATTTTATTTTTCTATTTTTAGCTTTTTGACATTTAGAGCTGATCTCCCTGAGGCTGCACTTAGCCGCAGGGAGATGAATGCACTCTTTCGTGTGCAAGCACGAAAGAGTGCACTCTCAATTTAGGAATTCCCCCTCCTGCCTGCACAGGGAACACATAGCACTTCTGTGTGGATGTCATGCTAGGCAGACCTTAATTGGCCCACCCATGTAAAATGGCGCAGTGCCCCAGATTGGGGGCGCCGATCGGAAGCAGGCCTGTGGACACCCGCCCTTCAACTTTGCCCCTGATGGGGGGAAAATCCTGCCCCATAGGTTCACCACCTTCTGAGTGAAGAAGTTTCTCCTCATCTCAGTCCTAAATGGTTTAACCCATATCCTGAGACTGTTCTAGACACCGCCCCCCCAGCCAGAAGAAATATCACTCTTGCATCCAGTCTCTCCAGGCCTGTCAGAATTTTATATTTTTCAATGAGATCTCCTTTCATTCTTCTAAACTCCAGTGAATAAAGGCCTAGTTGGCCCAATCTCTCCTCATATGAAATCCTGCCATCCCAGGAATCAGTCTGGTGAACCTTCGCTGCATTCCCTCTATGGCAAGTGTATCCTTTCTTAAGTAAGGAAATCAAAACTGCATGCAATATGACCTAAAGACCATAAAACATAGGAGCAGAAGTAGGCCATTCGGCCCATCGAGTCTGCTCCACCATTCAATGAGATCATTGATCTGATAATCCTCAACTCCACTTTCCTGCCTTTTCCCATAACCCTTGATTCCCTTACTGGTTAGAAATCTATCTCAGCCTTGAATATACTTAACCAAGGCTATGTACAGCTTCAGTAAGACATTCTTGCTCCTGTACTCAAGTCCTCTCGCAATGAAGGCCAACATAACCTTTGCCTTCTTAACTGCTTGCTGTACCTGCATGCTTGCTTTCAGTGATTGGTGTACAAGGACACCCAGGTCCCTTTGTACATCAACATTTCCCAATCTATCACCATTTAAATTATACCCCACCATTCTGTTTTTCCTACCAAAGTAGATAACTTCACATATATCCACATTATACTGCATCTTTTGCCCACTCACTCAACCTGTCTAAATTGCCTTGGAACCCCTTAACACCTTCCTCATTGCTCATATTCCACCAAGTTTCATGCCATCAGCAAATTTGTAAATAGTACATTTGGTTCCCTCATGCATATCATTGATATATATTGTGAATAGCTGGGGCTCAAACACTGATCCCTGTGGTACCCCAATAGTTACCGCCTGCCACTCCGAAAAAGACCCATTTATTCATACTCTCTGTTTCCTATTTCAATTCTCAATTCATGCCAATATATTACCCACAACCCCATGTGCTTTAATTTTGCACACTAACCCTTTATGTGGGTCTTCATCAAAAGCTTTTTGAAAATCCAAATACACCACATCCACTAGTTCTCCCTTATCTATTCTGCTAGTTACATCCTCAAAAAACTCCAGTAGGTTTGTCAAACATGAATTCCCTTTCAGAAATCCATGTTTACTTTGTCTAATCTCATTGATATTTTCTAAGTGTCCTGTTATTACTTCCTTTATAACTCTAGCATTTTCCCTACTATTGATGTTAAGCTACTTGGACTGTGATTTGCTGTTTTCTCTCTCCCTCTTTTTTTAAATAGTGGGGTTACATTGGCCACCCTCCAATCTGCTGGGACTGTTCCAGAATCTACAGAATTTTGGAAGATGACAACCAACATATCCACTGTTTCCATGGCCACCTCCTTTAGTACCCTGGGATGTAGATTATTGGGCCCTGGGGATTTATCAGCTTTCAGTCCCATTAATTTCTCCAGCACTATTGTCTTAGTAATACTAACTTCCTTCAATTCCTCCTTCTCACTTGACCCTTGGTTCCTTAGTATTCCTGGGAAGTTATTTGTGTCTTCCTCTGTGAATTGTTCTGCCATCTCCTTGTTCTCTATTACAAATTCTCCCATTTCAGACTGTAAGGGACCTACATTTATCTTCACTAATCTTTTTCTTTTTACATACCTATTGAAGCTTTTACAGTTTGATTTTATGTTCCTTGCAAGTTTACTGTCATAATCTATTTTTCCCCTCTTAATCAATCTCTTGGTGCTCCTTTGCTGAATTTTAAATTGCCCCCAATCCTCAGGCCTGCTACTTTTTCTAGCAACTTTATATGACTCCCCTTTGGACCTAAATACTATCCTTCATTTCTTTTGCTAGCCATGGTTGGGCTTCTTTTCCTTTTGTGTTTTTGTGCCAGAAAGGAATGTTGCAATGCATACTTAAATGCTAGCCATTGTCTATCCACCGTCATGCCTTTTAATGAAGTTTCCCAATCTATTTTAGTCAACTCACAACTCTTACATTCATAGTTTCCCTTTGTTAATATTTAGAACCTCAGATTGGACTACTTCACTTTGTATCCTAATGAAGAATTCTATCATGCTATGGACACCCTGGATAATAATTTGGAACAATTGGCAACTAGCGCATTCAATTATTTGGATAAATTGTCCATCATAATTCGATCCTTTATCACGATCCAGCAGCCCGGGTATCCTGTGCCACAAGTTACAATCCGCCCATATCCATCTCAAATGGGACCAGGATCCCTCAAAGATGGGGACAAGCCCTGCACACTTGGTTGAAGTAGGGTTCAGAGGGATTGGCAATGGCTAACCAATTCTTCCTGCAAGTCTACCTGGGGGCCAACAGCAAACTATGCTTATAGATACCAGCTCATCCGTTATGATCCTCCACGCCTCACACCCTGAAAGCCAGCTCAAGGCGGGCAAGGATTGCTTTGCTTTGATGGGAGTAACAGGCATGCAAGCTTCTGCTTCTCTGGGAAACAGTACTAATGTCACACTGGGCACAATTCTGGCACAAATTACTGAACCTCTTCATATGTCCGTGTCTGATGCAAAGGGGATTTTGGGTAGTGATACCCTTCAATCGATGGGAGCTATTATAGACAATAAATCAAAATTAATTGTGGATTGGCTCCAGCCAGGGGGATGTTGTAAATGTGTCTGATGCTCAGTATCTGCTGCTAAGAAACCCAGACCTTTCACTTTAAAAATACACTCATCATCCATTGTTAATGCCTCTCGTGCTGCATCATTTGCTAAGTATAAGCATAATTGTGGGAGAATATTCACAGAGGTCTAAATTAATGGCCCACCAAATCATGCCTGTAAACAGTATTCCATTCCGTGTGAATGCATCCCATATTTGAAGGCTCTGATAGACTCTCTTCTCCACTAAGGGGTTATTTGTCCAGGGTCGTTCAGTACTAACTCTCCCATCTGGCCTGTTAAGAAGCCTGACAGCTCCTGGCGACTCGCTGTTGACTACCGTGCTTTGAGTAAAGTCACCCCAGGTCAGGTTCCAACAGTTAGTCAGGCACCTTCCCTTTTGTCTAGCTTACCTCCCAAGGCTTTTTAACATTGCTAATGGCTTTTGTTGTATTCCTGTGGCTTGAGAGCATCAGTACAATTCAGTACAGTTACCTTTGATGGCCAAGGATACACATGGACTTGTTTGCCACAAGGGTTTCACAACTTGCTCTCTATTTTTCACCAACTTATATCTCAGTTTCTGAAAGACTGCTCTAAGCCCTCAGTTGCTCTGCAATATGTGGATGACCTCCTGTTAGCAACAGAAGATGAGACTGAGCATGTTACCCTACCTGGGGAACTGCTTGTTCTCTTACATTGGTCTGGACTGAAAGTTAACCGTCAGAAAGCTCAGCTGGTCCAGCATGAAGCTACCTTCTTGGATATGAAAGGTTCAGCTACCGGTCATAGTCCTGACCAGCATAAAGTGGCTATCATTCAGCGGCTGGCATTACCAAGACCAGCCTTTGCTTGTTTCTTGACCTTTTGGGTACCAACTGAATTTCATTCTGAACTTTGTAGAAATAGCCAAGCCTTTGTACGACCTCTTAAAAGGGTCTGGGGAAGAGGTCAGCCATGCTTGAGCTAAGTGTCATACCACTGCCATCTCCAACATGAAACAAAGCTACTATGGAGGCATCCTGCCCACTTACGCAAGACTGTACTCACCCTTCCACCTGGATGTGGGAGTCACAGATGTCAGCCTAGTGCCAGTACCCAATCAGGAGTACAATGGCACTTTGCAGCCTATTGCCTATGCCTGATCATCATCTCCTCACTACATTCAGGGTCGTCACCCACTTCACCCATATTATGGAATCACCCTTCACTCATCCATAATCCTTTGAACCTGTTGATGAAGCCAGGTAACTCCAGAGTGTCCAGAGTGAACATTGGAACCTGGACATCATTCCCCGAAGAACAACTCAATAGCCTGCTCCTGCTTTCTCCCCATACCCTTTGATCCCTTTTGCCCCAAGAGCAATATCTAACTCCTTCTAGAAAGCATACAATGTTTTTGTCTCAACTACTTTCTGTGGTAGTGAATTCCACAGGCTCACCACTCTCTGGGTGAAGAAATTTCTCCTCATCTCAGTCATAAATGGTCTACCCCCATATCCTCAGACTGTGACCCCTGGTTCTGGACTCCCCTACCATCGGGAACAGCCTTCCTGCATCTACCCTGTCTAGTCCTGTTAGAATTTTATAGGTTTCTATGAAATCCCCTCTCATTCTTCTGAACTCCAGTCAATATAATCCTAATCGACTCAATCTCTCCTCATATGTCAGTCCCACCATCCCAGGAATCAGTCTGGTAAACCTTTGCTGCACTCCATCTATAGCAATTACATCCTTCCTCAGATAAGGAGACCAAAACTGCACACAATATTCTAGGTGTGGTCTCACCAAGGCCCTGTATAATTGCAGCAAGACATCCCTGTTCCTGTACTCGAATCCTCTGGCTATGAAGGTCAACATACAATTTGCCTTCTTTACCGCCTGCTGCACCTGCATGCTTCCCTTCAGCGACTGGTGTACAAGGACACCCAGGTCTCATTGCACACTCCCCTCTCTCAATTTATAGCCATTCAGATAATAATCTGCCTTCCTGTTTTTGCTACCAAAATGGATAATCTCACATTGATCCACATTACACTGCATCTGCCAGGCATTTGCCCACTCACTCAGTTTGTCCAAATCACACTGAAGCATCTCTGCATCCTCCTCACAGCTCACCCTCCCACCCAGCTTTGTGTCAACTGCAAATTTGGAGATATTATATTTAATTCCCTCATGCAAATCATTAATATTGTCAATGGACCCCCCCAAACTGGTTGTTCAATTGTACTCCCAGACCAAACTTTAGAATTTATGGTTCATTCCTCTCAGCAAGCTGAACTTTAAAGCTGTTATCCTAGCTCCTCATCATAGGACAGATATGCCTACCAACATCTGATCTGACAGTGGCTACAGCTGCAAAGCCACTCTGGCTTTGCCCCTGTACCATGGAAAATGAGTATTGCTCATCCAATGGAAAATCACTGCTTCATGCTGATCTCTCTCATGTCCTACGGAATACTCTCTATTTGTGCCGCACTCCATGTTACCTTGGTAAGGTTGCGGCTCACAAGAAAGATTCCTCTCCCCATTTGGGAGGTAATGCAGAAGCAGTGCAGCTCAACAGACTGCATACTGGCTCTCCATTATCTTCTTGGGTGACAGATACCCCCTCCTTTGGTAATAGCTGTTACCCCCTCCACTACCAATCTCACAGCCCTCGAACATAACTGTCTTCCTTTCTGTTGTATCATTCACAAGCATCTAGCAGGCAGACCTCTTCCCATACCCATGCTTGAGCCCCCATACGCTATTGCATCAATCTAGTAACTCTGACCCTCCAAATGGTGAGGGCCTCTTTGTCTTTCGTGTTCCCCCAGATTTACGAGATGAAATGCTTGGATTATTCCATTCTCTCTGACCAGAGGTCATTATTCCTCTGCCAATACCTATGAAAAGATGTCTCGCGTGTGTTGGTGGTCTTCAATGCAATCTCACATTGATCAATATTTTAATCGGTGTTTACTCTGCCTCCAAACTAACTCTTCCTCTAGTGCCAACCAAGCCTTTTGCACTCTCAGCTGCCATCTGAAGGACCTTGGACACATTGACAAACTGAATTTATAGGTAATTTTACTAAGACACAAAGAAATTATGAATATGCGTTGGACACGTAGATCAGTTTACTAAGTAGATGGAGGCTTTACCCACTATGATTGCAAAGCTTGAACTGTTGCATGCATTCTTTTGAGTGAGGTGTTCTGAACCAGTGCAGGTCAATAGTGATCAAGGACCCCATTTCACAGATGAATTTTTTTCTGATCAAGGACCCCATTTCACAGCCAAAATCTTTTCTTGCTAACAACAGATACTACAGATTCAGCAGAAATTACACGTAGCACATCACCCCCAGTGGTCAGGAATAATGGAACGTGGCAATAGAACTTTGAAAACAATGCCTAATAAATTGTTATATAAGAACATAAGTTAATAAGAACACCCCGCTCAATGTGCTAATATGCTACATTTATATCTTATGTCTCTACCTCACACTGAATCACAGGGGTGTCTCCCTATGAGGCAATGGCAGGACGATGTATGCGTGTCCCTGGACACTTGGCTCTGGGTGGTGGTAGCCCCTTGACAATGCAGTTGTGCAATCAGGAGTGGCTGCACACAGTCATCAATCATGTGGGGGAAGTTAATAGATTGCTGGCTTGGAACCTGGGGAAATCCAAAAAATGGGTAAAGAAATACTTTGACAAAAAGGTTAATCCTTTCAAATATCAGATAGGCAATTGGGTAATGGTTCAGAATTTTGCACCAAAAAAACCTCTCTTTTGAGGCAAAGTGGAAAGGGCCTTACATAATTTCAGATAAATTAAATGTATATTTAATTCATGTTTCCCAGGGAAAGGAGGATCAACCGAGATTAAAATAGTTTCACATTAATCAATTAAAAACTGTAATGGATAAATTGCTCCACTTGTTTATTTTTTGTATAGGTGAGCCAAACTAAAAAGTGAAGGCAATCCTGTTGGGAGTTTGCGTTGTGATTACAGCGTCACTTGGAGAAATGGCAGTGGTGATCATCAGAAAAGGAACTATCCGGGAACATGGAAACAGTCAATTCTATGAACAGACCTGTAAAAATAAGGGTAAGGGGAATGCTTCTGTTAGTTGATGCAACATACCAGCTAAATGTCATACTTGCTGACATTGTGTCACATGTTACGATCAACCAGGAGAGGGAACAAAGTCACTGTGAGGATGAGTCTAAAGTTAAGGTGTGGGTGGAGAATTCGGCAGAAGGTAAATGGTGCATTAGATGGACCAAACAGTTGATGGAGGGAGGAAATCACTATCCCCCCTGAATTTTCCCCAGTGCTCCAGAGGTATAGGACCTTCCCTTATTTTCAGGGCCTAACCTGACACAGTGTAATCAATCAATAGGCACCCTAGAGGAAGAATATCATGAGGAACATAAGGAATACCCCCGTTTGTGGTGAATCAGGAATACACTTGGAAGTTGGGGAATTTAGGATGTGTCAGGAAATTTAGGATGTTGTGATGGAGTAAAAGGAGTGTACTTATGTAGATGCGATATAGCTCATATACAGGACAAAGGTTGTGGATTTGCTATTAACCCAGACCCTCCACAATGTAAAATGGGCATTCACAGTTGAGGACCTAATGAGACTTGGGTAACTTATTAAGGGAAAAGGGTTTATTGTGTCATGACATCAGCTTCCACTTTCTATACGGGAAAGGTAACCTGTCCTGTCAAGGACCCAACTTTTTGCCTTCCATCCAACCAGGATAGATCCAGAACAGATACAGTCAGTATTCCAATATAATGTCGCTGAGTTAGGTTAAATTTTAGTATGTTAGCTGAGGCTAAGCAAGCAGTAGCTGCAAGGAGGATGAATGGAGTGTACAAGTAGGGAAGTCTTTTTTATTGTTGTACAGGGCATTGGTGAGACTGTGTACAGTTTTGGTCATCATACTTAGGAGGGATTCCATTGGAAGCATTTCAGAGAGAAGGTAAACTAGGCTAATTCTTGGAATGTGTCTTATGAGGAACGATTGAACAAGTTGGACCTATACTCATTGGAGTTAAGAAGAATGAGAGGTGGTCTTATTGAAATGTAAAAGATTCTGAGGGGTGTTGACAGGGTAGCTGCTGAGAGGATGTTTTCCCTAATGGGGGAATCTAGAACTAGTGGGAACAGTTTAAGACTCAGAAAACAGGAACTTCTTCTTTCAGAGGAATTGTTTTCCCCAATGAGCAATAGAAGCTGGGTCATTGTGTATATTCAAGGCTGAGTTAGACAGTTTTTCGATCTATAAGGGAGTCAAGGGTTATGGGGGCAGTCAAGAAAGTGGAGTTAAAGCCACAATCAAATCAGCCACGATCTTATTGAATGGTGGAGGAGGCTCAAGGGGCCAAATGGCCTGGTCCTGCTCCTACTTCCTATGATCTTATGACTCAACATTCATCAATTTGGGGCACCACCAGTCTTACAGCAGATCCACAGCCAATTCTGAAACCACTGTCACAGCTTTCCACTAATATCAAAGGATTCTGTTTTGTGGAATAACTGATTGTGAAATACCTAATCAAATGTATCTGAAAATCCAGGTGGACTATGATGCATGAAATGTGGTGGTTCTAGCCAAGAACAGCATTGGGTATCAGAGGACTGATGGTATCTTAGCATGAGCCAATATCTTTAGGAAAGGAAGGGACAATACAAGAAAGGTAACATAGAAAATAGTAATAAAAATCTTCCCAGGAAACAGAGACCAATGATTTCAGGTTCTGCAAGACATTATTTAAATCTGTTCTTCCAGTATTTTGTAAATTTTGATATGTTGCATATTGTGAACTGCTGTGAAGGTCAAGCTATCAGATATTGATATTACTGGCTATGTTGATTCATTGGGCAATTTGTTTATGTTCCTCAATGGTCATGAGGGTAGACAGGAAGGAACTTTTCCCCTTGGTGGAGGGATCAATAACCAGGGGGCATAGATTTAAGGTAAGGGACAGGAGGTTTAGAGGGGATGTGAGGAAGAATTTTTTCATCCAGAGGGTGGTGGGAATCTGGAACTCACTGCCTGAAAGGGTGATAGAGGCAGAAACCCTCATAACACTTAGGAAGTATTTGGATGTGCACTTGCGATGCCATGACATACAAGGCTATGGGCCTAGAGCTGGAAAATGGGATTAGAATAGTTAGGTACTTGTTTGACTGGCACAGACTCGATGGGACGAAGGGCCTTTCTCTGTGCTGTAGACCTCTATGACTCTATGATTAAACCTTTAAAGCACAGGGTTCTTGTCTATTCTAATTATTTTCTACTTTTGGTAGATCACATTCAAATTCCCAACCCTTGTCCCATTCCAGCAAAATCAACCACACCAACAAAATAAAGCAATCACACTTTACAGCTGCCTTAACGTTTTCTGATACCCCACCCCAATTTACACTAAAATGCATTTAACAAAACCCAATATATTAAAAAAATCACAAAATACCTATAAATGATCTCATTATACATCTTGATTGGTGATAGTTTTTTGTGTTTTTGAAATCTATCTCGAAGCTTCAGAATGAATCTATGGGCTGGTCATTATAATGATCATACATCATGTTGGTTATCACTGCTTATGATTGATGTACGTTATGACCACTGTGATTATTATTTTTGCCTATGTGATAGAGATGGTGGAAGCAGATTCAATAATGGCTTTCAACAAGGAAATTGAATACATTCTTGAAAAAGAAACATCTGTTAAGGTTGAGAGGAAAACGCATCGGTGTGGTCGGTGTCAGTTACATTTGAACCAAGGGTGCTGCATTTTCCGGCTCTCCAAGCAGTGCGCAACAGAGGAGGCAGTTATTTTGCACCTTCTCCCGTCCCCTGTCGCCTGCTTATGACTTCTGATCGACCCCTTCAGCTGCACCGTTCCTGATTTAGTAACCTGAACGGTGGATTTAAACGCTCCCCATCCAGGGACTAAGCGGCTGCTTCCCGCGAGGCTTTGACGCGCAATCAAATTTCGGCTCGGGCTTCAGCTTCAGCCCCGAATTAAATATTATGGTTACTCAAATCGGTCAGCCACATGCTCAGTCATCACTTCTACTGCGAGTGTTTAACTGAAATTGGATTATATTACTTTAAAAAAAATCTATAAAATACGTGATAAATCATTTTAAAACCTAGATTTTGTTTCGGTTGTTTCAGTTAAGGTATAATACAAACCCCAAATGCAAAGTTATTTACCACATATTTCAGTATATTTTCCAAGAGCTAAGATTGCGCTGAATTTTATTTAAAACATTGCAAGTTATTTAGCTGTTTTAATCTTCTCAAAGCGAAAGGCTCTACAGGAACACCTGCTAGAAGTGTCAAACGCATTGAGCTTACTGAGTTCCCAGAAAATAAACCACATTTGATTTTTATATTTCGTAATAAAAAGTTATAAAATAAAGCTTCGAACTGTTAGTATTTTACTCCGTTAACAACCAAAATGGACCAAATAACGGGACACGCTGCAGCCTATGGAGGAGGGGGGGGGGGGTGGCAGAGACAGACCGAAGAGACAAGGTTGAATATAATACAGGGGGATGAATCCCCTCGGTTTAGGAACAGAATCTGAAACACGGGTCCATTTGTTAGTTTATTGAGCAAAACTCGATATTATCAAACATTTCCATAAAAGTTATTTTATATGAAAAGTTACGCGCTGGTTGATGTTCAATTCATCAGCCGACACAAAAGGAAAGCGAAGGAGGAATACACGGCCTAAAGGTTTATCAAGGAAAGAAGATCCGCCAGAGCAATTTAGGCAAAAGCCAAGAGAAAGCAATCTGATTAATAGTACGTGGATAAATCAGTCCGATAGACAGAAGATAAAAGGAAAGAGACAGAAGAGTCGATAAAGAGGAAATGAGAAAAGGATGATAGAGTGTGAAGTGGATAAAGGCGAGAGAAGTTTATGAGGGGTAAATTAAAAGGGGATAAAAGATATAGGTAGATAAAGAGGAATATACAAGTGATTAAAGGGGAACAGAGGTAGATAAAGGGGAAGAGGTAAATGAGGGAGGATAGATGTTAAGGGAATTAGAGGTAAAGAGATCGAGTGATAGAAGGGTAGAGAGAAATGGTGAAAAAGGGGAAAGAGGTAGATCAGGCGGAACTGATAAAGGGGAAGGGAAATGTGCCGATATAAGTAGAAATAATATAAAGCAGGAGAGTTCAGGGGAAATAGAGAGGTAGACAAAGGGAATAGAAAGATTGATAAAAGAGATGGGCTGCGAAATGGAGAGGCGGACGGAGACAAGCTAATGCAAAGCGGACAGTTATTGAGAGTAAATGCAATATACAGAATGCTAGCAAGGGATATTAGTTAGTTAAATTGATCGATAGATAGACAGACAGACACATAGAGAGAGAGAAAGAGATAGACAGACAGAGAGAGAGAAAGAGAGAGGCAGAGAGAGAAAAAGAGATAGAGAGAGAGAGAAAGACAGACAGACAGAAAGGCATGAGATAAGTAGATAGATCGGGAAACGCCTAGACAGAGCGATAGACATACCCTGCCTCTCCAGCTTCTTCAGATGATGATCCAGACCTTTTAAGCACTCCTGGGTGCTTTTGAGAAACGGTCGGGGTCTCGATTCGAAGATCAGTTTCAGTAAAGTTAGAAGCGCCTTCTTGCTCACTCTCATACTTATCTCTCCGTAAGCCACGTAGAATTGGATCTCATTTGATCCGGGTTCCTCTGATCCATACAAATATTCATCACCACAAAACTCGACCCCAGCGCCATCACCAAACGAAAAGGGTCTGTTATGCAGGAGACAGTGGACATAATGGGAGGTTACTTGTTCATCCAGGCGCCTAAGGAAGGCACTGATGGGGAAGGGGAGTTCAGACCAATATTTCCCCAAATCCACTTTCCCACCGTCTCCCCAGCTGAACTGGGGAGCTTTCTGGTTGAAACTCATATTGAAACCTCCAGGTAATGACCAGGGGCGGCTTTACAAATATTAGTTTATCAAAGAGTTGGGTTTGAAGCCGTTAAAGGCAAATGGAGGGCCACCATCCGCAATGCAGATGCACTTGGGAGGCTCAGCACTTTGATGAGGAACGCCTTTGGATGCGTCAGAACTGCGTCAGGTGAACTTTTAAAGACATTTCTACCCAAATATCATTTTGTTTCTGTAAAAGTGTTAATAATATACTAACCAATTTACCTGAGACCAGTGACATTACGCCTATTTTTCGCCACGAGTATTTCGGAATCTAAAGGAAACCGCCTATCCATTTTATTTATCCATAAACTGACTGAAGTCGGAATACCAGGATTGGGCATTGGTTTGACGATTTCGATTGTTTTATCTCTCTGTCTGTCTCTCTCTTTCTCTTTCATATATCATTTATATTATTCAATATAATCGATATATCTCTTCTGCCAGGATTCCACATTAAATCCCCCGACGAATGTGTTCTTTCTCTCAAAAATACTTACACATAATTATTGAGATTGCCCAATACAATTTCAGTTTCCCCAATACATTGAATTAATTGAACACAATAATGAAAGATAGGGGGGGGGGGGAAGAGGGGTAACAAATCAGTTTAATCTGGATATTGCTGGGATATCCCATAACCAGACATTTAGATCGGGTAACCAAGCAGAAGCCCAAAGGGCGGGTTCCTCTTGACGACGTTGTGTAGTGGTGGTTTCAGTAACTTGCCTCCTTTTCTTTCTCTAGTCTCTATGTCCAGCCATCCATGGAAGTTGAACATTTTGGAGAGCGCTTTCCAGCACTATGATGGGTACAGTGTGTGCGGTCGATTGGTCAAGGGATGCCACAACATCTACCGCTTCATAGAGTTGGTGCAAAGCGGCAAGATAGTGGTGGGAGCCATGACCTCCGACAGAAGACACTTACCCATGGGTGTGGTCCACGTCCAGTATAGGGTGACGCAGAGGGGCACCAGCACCCGGCCTGGAGCCCGGAGGAGACTGGCCACATTGCCCGGTGACGCTCCAGAGGAATATGAGCCCAAGACCCTCACGGAAGCTAACATATGGACCAGAGATGCTTTGTCAATAGCTATCAGTGAGGCTTTTCACGAGGCGTTTAACAGGGATCCCAAGTGTCCCAGGGTGAGGAGCTCTCTTCCATCACATGGTACCATAGATGCTTATTTTGAGGGCAAAGTATGTATTGGAAGACGACCTATTGTCTATGACATCCAAAACAATAAGAAAATTCGGTCCTACTTGCCCTTCATAGCTCCTTCTGAAGAGCCCTACTGGATGGCCTCTCTGTGTAGTGTTGATGTAGATCAGAGGAAAGTGTTTGTTAGAGTCTTTTACTTTATCCACAACGAGCAGACATTAATATAACTGGTGAGGAGGGGGCTGATCCCACCGGCTTAAAGTTCAATTTCCCAAATGTCACTTGTTGGTCCCATTGCGCTTCTTTCGGGTGTACTGCTCACGCAAATTCTGTTTTCACCTGAATTACTTTCTCGGGTGGAAACCAGAAATCAGGCTGAGAATTACTGCCTAAAGAGTGAAATTTATTTATAAAAGATTAACTATCTTTCCTGTTTAAAGAAACTTGGCCAATCGATAATCGAGTTTTATTTCCCCATCTCATTTATTAATTATTGGCGGTGTAGTTGAAATCCATTAATTATTCTAATGTGCTGTTTGGTATTTATTAACCGTTTTGGCATTGATTGCTATTGTTGGTTGGTATGATTGTTAACCATTTTGCTGTGAATTGGTATTTATTAACCATTTTGATGTGGATTGGAAGTTATTAACTATATTGATGTGGATTGGTAGTTATTAATTATGTTAATGTGGAGTGGTTATTGTTAACTATTTTGCCATGGATTGGTATTTATTAACATTTTGCTGTGAATTGGTATTTATTAACCATTTCGATATGGATTACTAGTTACTTCATGCCTTCATTACCACTAGACTTGACTAATCCAATGCACTCCTGGCTGGTCTCCCACATTCGGCCCTCTGTAAATTTGCAATTATCCAAAACTTTGCTGCCAATGTGTTAACTCGTACAAATTTCAATTCCTGTGCTCGGTGATCTACATGGACTCCCAGGAAAGCAGCAACTTGATATTAAAATTCTCATTCTTGTTTCCAAGTCCCTCCATGGTCTCATCCCTCACCTTTTTCTGTAATCTCATCCAGCCCCACAATCTTCTGATATGTTTGCATTCATCTAATTCTGACTTCTTCAGCATTCCAATCCACACCAACTTAATGGTGTGGGTTGGGATGAATTAACTATTTTAGTATGCATTGGTATTTATTAATTATGTTGGTGTGGCTTGGTATTTATTAATTCCATCAATGTTAATTTATTAGCATTGACAATAAATACCACAAAACACCAAAATAGTCTGCTTTTCAAATCCACCATAAATGTATTTTTCCCGTTTTCAGAACTGATTATGTACCATTCTATTTGGGATGTATGGGGAAACTTCTCGAGATGACAGATAAGACAATTTTGGAATGTCTCTTGTCATAGAGTCATAGAGGTCTACAGCACAGAAAAAGGCCCTTCGGCCCACAGAGTCTGTGCTGGTCAAACAAGTACCTAACTATTCTAATCCCATTTTCCAGTACTAGGCCCATCGCCTTGTATGCCATGGCATCGCAAATGCACATCCAAATACTTCTTAAATGTTATGAGGTTTTCTGCCTCTACCACCCTTTCAGGCAGTGAGTTCCAGATTGCCACCACCCTCTGGGTGAAAAGATTCTTCCTCACATCCCCTCTAAACCTCCTGCCCCTTACCTTAAATCTATGCCCCCTGGTTATTGATCCCTCCACCAAGGGGAGAAGTTCCTTCCTGTCTATGCTATCTATGCCCCTCATAATTTTACACACCTCAATCATGACCCCCTCAATCTCCTCTGCTCCAGGGAAAATAACCCCAGTCTATCCAATCTCTTCTCATAACTAAAATTCTCCAGCCCAGGCAACATCCTGGGATATCTCTAGTGCAATCACATCCTTCCGATAATATGGATTCTAGAACTGCATGCAATACTCTAGCTGTAGCCTAACCAGCATTTTATATAGCTCCAGTATAACCTCCCTACTCGTATATTCTATGCCTCGGCTAATAAAGGCAAGTATCCCATATGCCTTCTTAACCACCTTGTCTAACTGTCTCGCTATCTTAAGGGACCGGTGGACATGTACACCAAGGTCCCTCTGATCCTTGGTACTCCCCAGGGTCCTACCATTCATTGTGTATTACTGTGCCTTGTTTGTCCTGCCCAAGTGCATTACCGCACACTTATCCGGATTAAATTCTACTTGCTACTGATCAGCCCAACTGACTGGCCCGTCTATATCCTCCTGAAATCTAAGGCTCACTATTTACCACCCCACCAATTATCGTGTCATCCGTGAACTTACTGATCAACCCTCTACATTCAAGTCTAAATCGTTTATATATACCACAAACAACAAGGGACCCAACACCGATCCCTGTGGACAAAGTCCCACATAAGAGATTGGCGTGTGAAATTAAAACGCATGGGATTGGGGGTAGTGCATTGAGATGGATAGAAAACTGGTTGGCAGACAGGAAACAAAGAGCAGGAATAAACGTGTCTTTTTCCAAATGGCAGGCAGTGACTAGTGGGGTACCGCAGGGATCGGTGCTGGGACCCCAGTTACTCACAATATACATTAATGATTTAGATGAGGGAATTAAATGTAATATCTCCAAATTTGCAGATGACACAAAGCTGGGTGGGAGGGTGAGCTGTGAGGAGGATGCAGAGATGCTTCAGTGTGATTTGGACAAACTGAGTGAGTGGGCAAATGCCTGGCAGATGCAGTGTAATGTGGATCAATGTGAGATTATCCATTTTGGTAGCAAAAACAGGAAGGCAGATTATTATCTGAATGGCTATAAATTGAGAGAGGGGAGTGTGCAATGAGACCTGGGTGTCCTTGTACACCAGTCGCTGAAGGGAAGCATGCAGGTGCAGCAGGCGGTAAAGAAGGCAAATTGTATGTTGACCTTCATAGCCAGAGGATTCGAGTACAGGAACAGGGATGTCTTGCTGCAATTGTACAGGGCCTTGGTGAGACCACACCTGGAATATTGTGTGCAGTTTTGGTCTCCTTATCTGAGGAAGGATGTACTTGCTATAGAGGGAGTGCAGCGAAGGTTTACCCGACTGATTCCTGTGATGGCGGGACTGACATATGAGGAGAGATTGAGTCGATTAGGATTATATTGACTGGAGTTCAGAAGAATGAGGGGGGATCTCATAGAAACCTATAAAATTCTAACAGGACTAGACAGGGTAGATGCAGGAAGGATGTTCCCGATGGTGGGGGAGTCCAGAACTAGGGGTCACAGTCTGAGGATATGGGCTAGACCATTTATGACTGAGATGAGGAGAAATTTCTTCACCCAGAGAGTGGTGAGCTTGTGGAATTTGTTACCACAAAAATTAGTTGAGACCAAAACATTGTATGCTTTCAAGAAGGAGTTAGATATAGCTCTTGGGCTGAAAGGGATCAAAGGGTATGGGGAGAGAGTGGGAGCAGGCTATTGAGTTGGATGATCAGCTATGATCATAATGAATGGCAGAGCAGGCTCAATGGGCCAAATGGCCCACTCCTGCTCCTAGTTTCTATGTGTCTGTGGAACCCCACTGGACACAGGCATCCAGTCACAAAAACACCCCTCGACTATCACCCTCTGCTTCCTGCCACTCAGCCAATTCTAGATCCAATTTGCCAAATTGCCTTGGATCCCATGGGCTCTTACCTTCCTTATCAGTCTCTCTTGCAGGACCTTATCAAAAGCCTTGCTGATGTCCAATTAGACTACATCAAATGCATTTCCCTCAACTACACATCTGGTCACCTCTTCGAAAATCTCAATCAAATTGGTCAGACATGACCTCTTATCAAAACCATGCTGACTGTCCTTGATTAATCCCTGCCTCTCCAAGTGTAGATTAATTCTGTCCCTCAGAATTGCTTCCAATAGTTTCCCCACCACTGAGGTTAGACTGACTGGCCTGTAGTTCCCTGGTTTGTCCCTTCCTCCCTCCTTGAATAACAGTACCACACTGGCTGTCCTCCAGACCTCTGGCACCTCTCCTGAGGCCAGAGAGGTATTGAAAATTATTGCCAGCACTCCTGCTATCCCCTCCCTTGCCTCACTTAACAGTCTGGGATACATTTCATCCGGGCCTGGAGGTTTATCTACTTTTAAGCCTGCCAGACCACTTTGAACCTCTTCCCTTTCTATGCTAATTTCTTCAATTATATCACAGTCCTTCTGCCTGATTTCCATACCCAGGCATCCCCCTCACTTGTGAACACCGACACAAAGTATTCATTTGGAACCTGACCTACGTCTTCCGGCTCCACACACAAATTACCGTGATGGTCCTTAATGGGCCCTACACTTTCCCTAGTTATCCATTTACTCTTAATGTACTTGGAAAATAATTTTGGATTTTCCTTTATGTTACCTGCCAATGTTTTTTCATGCCCACTTTTTGCTCTCCTAATTTCCTTTTTAAGTTCCCCCCTACACATTCTATATTCCTCTAGGGCTTCCGTTGTTTTGAGCCCTCTTATCTGCCATAAGCCTCCCTTTTTCTCTTTATCCAATCCTGTATATCCCTCGACATTCAGAGTTCCCTGGATTTATTGGTCCCAACCTTTGTTTTGACAGGAATGTGTTGGCCCTGTACTCTCTCTATTTCCTTCTTGAATGCGTACCAATGCTCTGATGCAGGTTTATCTAAAAGTAGCTGCACCCAGTCCACTCTGGCCAAATCATATCTAACCTTATTAAAATTGGCCTTCCCCCAATTTACAGAATCAAAATCAGAGAATGATACAGTGCAGAAGAGGCCATTCGGCCCATCAAGTCTGCACCAACAAGTGAGAAACACCTGACCTACCTTCCAAATCCCATTTACCAGCACAAGGCCCATAACATTGAATGTTATGACATGCCAAGTGCTCATCCAAGTACTTTTTTAAAGGATGTGAGGCAACCCGCCTCCACCACCCTCCCAGGCAGCGCATTCCACACCATCACCATCAGTAAAGGAGGTTTTCCTCACATCCCCCATAAACCTCCTGTCCCTCACCTTGAACTTGTGTCCCCTCATGACTGACCATTCACTAAGGGGAACAGCTCTTCCCTATCCACCGTGTCCATAATCTTGTACACCTTGATCAGGTCACCCCTCAGTCTTCTCTGCTCCAACGAAAACAACCCAAGTCTATCCAACCTCTCTTCATAACTTAAATGTTTCATCCCAGGCAACATCCTGGTGAATCTCCACTGCACTCCTTCCAGTGCAATCACATCCTTCTTATAATGTGGCGACCAGAACTGCACACAGTACTCCAGCTGTGGCCTCACCAAGGTTCAAGACAACTCCAACATGATCTCCCTACTTTTATAATCTATGTTTTGATTGATAAAGGCAAGTGTCCCATTTGCCTTTTTCACCACTCCACTAACATGCCCCTCTGCCTTCAGAGATCTATGGACACACACACACCAAGGTCCCTTTGTTCCTCAGGACTTCCAAGTGTCATGCCATTCATTGAATACTTCCTTGTCAAATTACTCCTTCCAAAGTGTATCACCTCACACTTTTCAGAGTTCAATTCCATCTGCCACTTATCTACCCATTTGACTATCCCGTCTATATCTTCCTGTAGCCCAAGACAACCTCACTGTTAACCACCCGGCCAATCTTTGTGTCATCCACAAACTTACTAATCCAACTCCCCACATAATCATCTATGTCGTTCATATAAATGACGAATAATAGGGGACCGAGCACAGATCCCTGTGGTACGCCACTGGACACTGGCTTCCAGTCAATAAAGCAGCCTTCTGTCATAACCCCCTGTCTCCTACAATTAAGCCAATTTTGAATCCACCTTATCAAATTACCCTGTATCCCATGTGCATTTGCCTTCTTTATAAGTCTCCCATGTGGGACCTTGTCAAAGGCTTTGCTGAAATCCATATAAACTACATCAACTGCACTACCATCATCTACACACCTGGTCACCTCCTCAAAAAATTCAATCAGACTTGTTAGGCATGACCTCCCTGTGACAAAACCATGCTGACTATCCCTGATCAAACCTTGCCTCTCCAAGTTGAGATAGATTCTCTCCTCCAGAACTTTCTCCAATAGTTTCCCTGCCACTGATGTGAGACTCACTGGTCTGTAGTTCCCTGACTTATCTCTACAACCCTTCTTAAATAGCGGAATCACATTAGCTGTTCTCCAGTCCTCTGGCACCTCCCCCGTGGCCAGAGAGGAATTAAAAATTTGGGTCAGAGCCCCTGCGATCTCCTCCCTTGCCTCCCTCAGCAGTCTGGGACACACATCATCCGGACCTGGAGATTTGTCCACTTTTAAGCCTGCCAATGCCTCCAATACCTTGTCACTCCCTATATCAATTTGCCCAAGAACCTCGCAATCTTTCTCCCCGAATTCCTTACCTTCATCCTCATTCGCTTGGGGGAAGACGGATGTGAAGAATTTGTTCAATACTCTAGCGATGTTCTCTGGCTCCACCCATAGATTGCCCCCTTGGTCCCTATTAGGCCCTACTCTTTCCCTAGTTATCCTCTTCCCATTGATATACTTATAGAATATCTTGGGATTTTCCCTACTTTTACCAGCCAGAACTTTCTCATATCACCTCTTTCCTCTCCTAATTGCTTTCTTAAGCCCCACCCTGCACTTTTTGTACTCCACTAATGCCTCTACTGATTGGCTCCCCTTGTACCTGCTAAAAGCCTCTCTTTTCCTTCTCATCGTATCCTGAACATCTCTGGTCATTCATGATTCTCTAGGCTTGTTACTCCTTTCCTATCACCCTAGAGGGAACATGTTGACCCTGTACCCTCCCCATTTCCTTTTTGAACACACCCACTGCTCTTCTGTAGATTTCCCCACAAGTAGCTGTTACCAGTCTACCTTGGCCAGATCCTGCCTGATTTTACTAAAATCCACTCTCCCCCAATCCAAAACATTTTTTTGTAACTTGTCTATTTCTTTGTCCATAACAAGCTTAAACTGTACCATGTTGTGGTCTCTATCACTAAAATGCTCCCCCACCACCACCTCAGCCACCTGTCTGGCTTCATTCCCCAGAATTAGGTCCAGCACTGCGCCGTCCATTGTTGGACCCTCTACATATTGACCTAAAAAGTTCTCCTGTACATATTTCAAGAAATCCACTCCATCCAAGTCCTTAACACTATGTCTATCCCAATTAATGGAAAGTTGAAATCACCTAATATAATTACCCTATTGTTATTGTTTTACACACCTCCACAAATTGTGCACATATTTGCACCTCAATTTCCCGCTGACTATCTGGGGGTCTATAATAAACACCTAACAATGTGGTTGCCCCTTTTTTATTCCTAAGCTCTACCCACAAAGCTTCGTTCGATGCCCCCTCCAAGGTGTCATTTCTCCTTACTGCAGTAACTGACTCCTTAACCAATAACGCAATGCCTCCTCCTCTTTTACCTCCTCCCTTGTCTCACCTGAAGATTCTATATCCTGGAATGTTGAGCTGCCAATCCTGCTCCTCCCTCAACCATGTCTCAGTGATGGCTACTATATCACAATTCCACGTGTCAATGCTCACCCTTAACTCATCCGGTTAACCTGTAATACTCCTGGCATTAACATAGAGGCCATCCAACCTTGCCTTACTCGCTTGAAACCTAATGCAGCTCTGCCTTGATTGTTTTACTGTTTTATGATGTGTCCCAAATCTGCTAAACATTCTGTGTCCCGTCCCCCTGCAGAATTAGTTTAAACTCCTCCCAACAGCACTAGCAAACCCGCCAGCAAGGATGTTAGTCCCTCTCTGGTTCAGATGTAGACCGTCCTGCTTGTGCAGGTCCCACCTTCCCCAGAAACGGTCCCAGTGATCCAGAAATCTAAAACCCTCTCTCCTACACCAACTCTTAAGCCACATATTCATCTGCACTATTCTCCTATTCCTGTGCTCACTAACATTGGCACTGGGAGTAATCCAGAGATTACAACCTGAGAGGTTCTGCTTTTAAGTCTGCTGCCTAACTCCCTGAATTCTTCATGCAAAACTTCATCCCTCTTTCAACTTATGTCATTGGTACCAAGATATACCGTGACACCTGCCTTATCACCCTCCCCCTTCAGGATGCCCTGCAGCTGTTCAGTGACATCCTGGACCCTGGCACCAGGGAGGCAACACACCATCCCAGAGTCACGTTGAAGGCCAAAGTAGCACCTCTGATTATAGAATGCCCTATTACTATTGCTCTTCCTCTCTTCCTCCCCTCCTGTACAGACAGGCTGCTTGTGGTGCCAGAAGCTTGGCTCTGTCTGCACTCCCTGGAGGACTCAGCACCCTCATCTGCCTTCAAAATGGAATACTGAGTTGCGAGCGGGACCCCAGGGGACTCCTGAACTACCTGCCTGTTTCTCGCGGACTGCCTGGTGGTCACCCAGTCCCTTCCTTCCTCAAGTCCCTTCAGCTGCGGAGTGAACACCTCTCTAACCGTGCTATCCATGATGCTCTCAGACTGGCAGATGGTCCACAGTGTCCCCAGCCAATATTCCAGCTCTGAAACCCGAGCTTCCAGGAGCTGCAGCTGGACACACTTCCTGCACACATGCTGGTCCCGGGCACTAGGAATGTTCCCGGCTTCCCACATGGAGCACGAGGAGCACACCACGGCTTTGAGCTCTCCTGCCATGACTTACCCCTTTAAACTAAAACTTTTAAATCAATTACTCCATGGCCCTACTTTCCTGATCCTCATTACTGCAGAATATACAAAGTATAAACCACAAAAAGACTTTAAACTATAAGCGATAAAAGTAGTAAATATTTATCCAACCTTACCCACTACTTACCAGTCATTTCTTCCCCTTGTAGCCTCTACTGCTGCAGCAGGGCAAGACCACTCTCTGAAGGTTTAAGAAGTTGGATAGCAAAGAAAAAATGCAAAGAGCACCTCTTCCCCTCTGCACTGAATTCCCACTGTGCACTAAATTGCCAATACCCACACTCACTCTGGCTGTGTCTCACCCAAGATGAGGATGAGGTCTCTCCCTTGCTCGTCTGCAAGCTCACTGATTGTGTGCTTCTAATGGTCCTTTTCTTAAATAGAGCTGAGGTGAGCTGAGATGACTCACATTAGTTAAGCTTCAAATAGTAATCAACACCTATTCAGGCCCTAATCAGGCTTCAGGTGATTGACAGTTAACTGACCAACTAAATATATACTTTGGTTCTGTCTTCACAAAGGAGGACACAAATAACAGACCAGAAATGTTGGGGAACACAGGGTTTAGTGAGAAGGAGGAACTGAAAGAAATCAGTATTAGTAGGGAAATGGTGTTAGGGAAATTGATGGGATTGAAGGCCGATAATTCCCCGGGGCCTGATAATCTACATCCCAGAGTACTTAAGGAAGTGGCTCTAGAAATAGTGGATGCATTGGTGGTCATCTTCCCAGATTCTATAGACTCTGGAACAGTCCTACAGATTGGAGAGTAGCTAATGTAACCCCACTATTTAAAAAGGGAGGCAGAGAGAAAACAGGGAATTATAGACCAGTTAGCATGACGTCGGTAATGGGGAAAATTCTAGAGTCCATTATAAAAGATTTAATAGCTGAGCATGTGGAAAACAGTGGCAGAATCAAACAGAGTCAGCATGGATTTATGAAAAGGAAATCATGCTTGAGAAATCTACAGGAATTTTTCGAGGATGTAACTAGTGAGTTGATGAGGGGGAGCCAGTGGATGTGGTTTATTTGGACTTTCAGAAGGCTTTCGACAAAGTCCCACTTAAGAGATTGACGTGTAAAATTAAAGCGCATGGGATTGGGGGTAGTGTATTGAGATGGATAGAAAACTGATTGCCAGACAGGAAACAAACAGCAGGAATAAATGGGTGACTAGTGGGGTACCGCAGGGATCGGGGCTGGGACCCCAGTTATTCACAATATATATTATTGATTTAGATGAGGGAATTAAATGTAATATCTCCAAATTTGCAGATGACACAAAGCTGGGTGGGAGAGTGAGCTGTGAGGAGGATGCAGAGATGCTTCAGTGTGATTTGAACAAGCTGAGTGAGTGGGCAAATGCATGGCAGATGCAGTGTAATGTGGATAAATGTGAGGTTATCCACTTTGGTAGCAAAAAAGGAAGGCAGATTATTATCTGAATGGCTTTAAATTGAGGGAGGGGAATGTGCAACGAGACCTGGGTGTCCTCGTACACCAGTCGCTGAAGGGAAGCATGCAGGTGCAGCAGGCAGTAAAGAAGGCAAATGGTATGTTGACCTTCATAGCCAGAGGATTCAAGTACAGGAACAGGGGTGTCTTGCTGCAATTGTACAGGGCCTTGGTGAGACCACACCTGGAATATTGTGTGCAGTTTTGGTCCCCTTATCTGAGGAAGGATGTACTTGCTATAGAAGGAGTGCAGCGAACGTTTATCCGACTGATTCCTGGGATGGCGGGACTGACATATGAGGAGAGATTGAGTCAATTAGGATTATATTGACTGGAGTTCAGAAGAATGAGGGGGGATCTCATAGAAATCTATAAAATTCTAACAGGACTAGACAGGATAGATGCAGGAAGGATGTTC
The DNA here is from genome assembly GCF_017639515.1 of Carcharodon carcharias. NCBI lineage: Eukaryota > Metazoa > Chordata > Chondrichthyes > Lamniformes > Lamnidae > Carcharodon > Carcharodon carcharias. Next base: position 9,844,619 of record NC_054469.1, on the reverse strand, counting down.
CCGATGGTGGGGGGAGTCCAGAACCAGGGGTCACAGTATGAGGATATGGGGTAGACCATTTAGGACTGAGATGAGGAGAAATTTCCTCACCCAGAGAGTGGTGAACATGTGGAATTCGTTACCACAGAAAGTAGTTGAGACCAAAACATTGTATGTTTTCAAGGAGTTAGATATAGCTTTTGGGGCGAAAGGGATCAAAGGGTACGGGGAGAGAGTGGGAGTAGGCTATTGAGTTGGATGGTCAGCCACGAAGGCTGGAAGGGCTGAATGGCCTACTCAAGCTCTTAGTTCTATGTCATACAATCAGCTGAGTAAGCTATGTTATCAATCTTTCAACTGGACTAATGAATTTACAATAATTAAAGAGAAATTAAAGAGAAAGACTTAGCAGTTCAATCCCCATTGTGCACCAAATTGCCAATACCCACACTCACTCTGGCTGTGTCTCGCTCAGGATGAGGTCTCTCCCCTGCTCGTGTGCAAGCTCATTGATTTAGAATTCTGATTTCTGGTCCATCCTTGTCCTTTTCCATAACAACCTTAAATCTAACAGAGTTATGATCACTATCTGCAAAATGCTCCCCAACTGATACCTCTACCACTTGCCCAGATTCAGTCTCTAAAATTAAGTCCAGGACTGCCCCCTCTTTTGTAGGACCTTCTACATACTGGCTTAAAATGCTCTACTGGATGCATTTTAAGAATTCCTCTCCCTCTAAACCTATCACACAATGACTAACCCAGTTAATGTTGGGGAAGTTGAAATCCCCTACTATTACTACCCTATCATTTACAATTCTCTGAAATTTGCCTACATATCTGCTCTTCTATTTCTGTCTGACTGTTTGGGGGCCTATTGTACACTCCCAGCAATGTGATTGCTCTTCTTTTGTTTTTCAATTCTACCCATATGGCTTCTTTGAGGAGCCTTCTAAGATGTCATCCCTCCTTATTGTTGTAATTGATTCCTTGATCAATATTGCGATACCCCATCCTCTTTTACCTCCTTCCCTGAAGACCCTGTATCCTGGAATATTGAACTGCCAATCCTGCCTGCCTCTCAACCATGTCTCTGTGACAGTAATGGCACTTTGCAGTAATTGTCACTTTAATCACCTAATATCAACCAACAAAAAATTTCCATGGTTCCCCTCTAAGTTTCCCCCCAGTTTCTTTAGCCAATTTCATCCCCATGCTGGAACTGTTCCTTTTATTCCATGGGTTTCAACTTTGCTGGCAAGCCTATTATGTGGCACTTTGTGGCACAAAAGCCTTTGGAAGTCCATGTACATCACATCAACCGTATTATCTTCATCAATCCTCTCTGTTACCTCATCAAAAGACTCAATCAATTTAGGTAAACATTGTTTGCCTTTAGAAAGTCCATTCTGGCTTTCCTTAATTAATCCACACTTGCCAAATGATTGTTAATTTTTTTCTCAATTATTGTTTCTAAAAGCTTCCCCTCCACTAAGATTAAACTGACATCTGCAGTTGCTAGGTTTATCCTTATCCTTTATTGAGAAAGTATGAAAGAATAAGATTAGGCCAGTATCTCTGCAATTTCCACCTCTACCTAACTCAGCAATCTAGAATGCATCCCATCTGGACCTGGTGACTTAACTACTTTAATTACAACCCGCCTAATATCTCATCTTTATCAACTGTTAGCCCATTTTGGATCTCAACCACCCCCTCTCTTCCTGTAACTTCAGAAGCATCTTCTTCCTTGATAAAGACTGATGCAAAGTACTCATTTAGTACCTCAGCCATGCTTCCTTGCTCCATGCATAGTTCTTCATTTTGTTCCCCAATCATCTAATCGTTCACCCCTCCTTTACGTTCTAAAGAAGAGTCATACGGACTCGAAACATTAACTGTTTCTCTCTCCACAGATGCTGTCAGACCTGCTGGGTTTTTCCAGCATTTTCTGTTCTTATTTCAGATTTCCAGCATCTTTTATGTCCTTTAAGCACTGTCTACTGTTTATATGCTTATAGAAGACTTTTAGATTCACTTTCATGTTAGCTGTCAGTCTATTCTCATATTCTATCTTTACCCCCTCTTTCTTCCCATTTCACTTCTCATATGAACTTTCAATATTCAGCTTAGTTCTTATTAGTATTATCAACTTGACATCTGTCCTACCCATTCCTTTCCTGCTTCATCCTAATCTATATCTCTTATCTCCTTTGTCACCCTGGAAGCTCTGGTTTCTTACATTCCCCTAGCTGTACCCAAACCATCTCCTCTTTAAAAGCCATCCATTTTTTGATCACATTTTAGCCTGCCAATCTTTGATTCTAATTTACACTAGCCAGATCTGTACTCAACCCACTGAAATTGGCTTTGCTCCAATTAATTATTTTTAACCTAAATTTCTGCTTATCCTTTTCCATAGCTTATCTAAACTTCAGGATACAACAATTTCTGCTCACTAAATGTTCTTCTACTCACACTTACTCCACTTGACCCATTTGATTCCCAGAAGTGGATCTAGCAAAGGCTCCTTCCTTGTTGGGCCAAAAACAAACTTATCAACAGTGCACTTCATAAATTCTTGCCCTCTCTGCCCTTTACACTATTACTATCACCGTCTTTTTTAGAAGAGGAAGGATACTCTGATAACCAATTTCAACATCCACTCTGCTTCTAAACAATGTTACTTAAAGTTTTATTTGTTGCGAAGAAGCTTACATGAGAAGTAAAGACAGATATAGAAAAGTAATGTACATTTATATGCCATTCTCAAATTGGAATACTTTGGAATATTCGTATCTGGATAGATATAGCAGCTATTAGGGTATACTGAAATCCCACTAAAGTAGTAAGTCTCACTAGAGAGACTGGATCAGTTGGGTGAAAGCCTTAAAATAGAAATTGGTCCCTGAAAAGGGCACCAGGGTACCCGCCTCCCCCCTGCTCCCTGAACAGACTGACTTGGCATCAGTCTTACATCCCATCTAAAGGGCAGGAATGCTACAATGAGTAGATTGAAGTGGTAGTTGGGCTTGAACTCACAAACTTCTGATTTAGAGGTGAGGGTGCAACTTACTGAGACAATTTATAGATTATTTCTAATTGTTAAATGGCTACCCATATTTGGTCCATGCACAATGCATCAGAATCCCAGTGCCCCTTGATTAACAAATTTCCCAAGAGTTGTGTTTAATTTAGTGACCATCTCCTTTCCAATTCTTTCTTTATAAGACTGATCAAAAATAACTGCCTCTTTTGAAGAAGCTTTAGGTTGGATTTGATCCAGTTTGATCTAATTTTAAAATTCATTTTGAATTTTATTTTTATTCCACATTTGTTTTTTTGTAATAAATCCATGTTGTTGCAAGTAAGAAATGTTAATGAGGTGCCATAGGTAATTTTCTCTATTTCAAGCACTGAGTGTTAGTACCAAGTATTCCAAGGTCAGAACTAGCATGGGTAGAAATGCATTCAAAAACAAAACAATCCCTTACTGAAATAGGATGCATTTACATTTCACACACCAGCCACTCTCTGAAGAAAACTGCCAATGTTAGTGCCAAACTATGATAATTTTCTGATCTATAATATTCTATGTTTAAAGTTTGTTGAAATTCACAATTAATTTTTACATAAAACATATATATTGTTCAGTCAACAGAAATCAACAACTCTTTATAAAAATACTAATTAATAACATAAAAGAAATTGTGGTCATATTGAAGGAAGTAACTTGCTATGGAGACTTGCAGACAATGTCTGCTGTACATGAGGATGTCCCTTGACAGAGTTGATGCCCATGAATGGCAAATGGAGGAATCAAACGTTTATAGACTATGTTTGCTAGTGTTCCAACTCTTTAAAATTGTAATCTTTTCCTGTGACATACTGGAGTAATAATAACATAATGAAGTGCTGCCTGATCGATTTGAGAACTGCAGGATGTATCTGTGCAATTCGTGACTTGATCAAATAATTTGTTTCTGACTCCTATCTGACATACCTGAGTAACATCTGACATACTTGAGCATTATCAGACGTATCCGAGTTCTGTCCAGCCAAGGAGTGCCTGACATACTGAAGTACTATCTGAAATACTCAAGTTCTGTCTGACATGCCCGAGTACTACCTGACATACCCAAATTTTGACTGACATACCTGAGTGCTATCTGACATAACCAGGTTCTGTCTGACATAGACAAGTACTATCTGACATAGCCGAGCATTTTTTGACATACCTAAGTAGTACCTGACGTGCCCGAGTGCTGTGTGATGTGCCTGAGTGCTGTGCCCGATTGCTGTGTGATGTGCCCGAGTGCTGTCTGACATACTCAAGTACTATCTAACATACTGGATTACTACCTGACATACCCTAATTCTGTCTGACATACCCAAATTATGACCAACATACCCGAGTACTATCTGAAACCTGAGTACTGTCTGACATAGCCAAATTCCGTCTGACAGACCCAAGTACTATTTTACATAACCAAATTCTGTCTGACAGACCCAAGTACTATTTTACATACCCAAATTCTGTCCGACACACTCAAGTACTATTTTACATACCCAAATTCTGTCTGACAGACCCAAGTACTATCTGAAATACTCAAGTATCATCTGACATACCCACGTTCTGTCTGACATATCCGATTTCTGTCTGACATGCCCGATTGCTATCTGACATACCCGATTTCTTTCTGATATACACGAGTACTATCTGACATACACAAATTCTGATTGACATATCAAATACTATTTGACATACCTAAGTGCTATCTGACATACCGGAGTATTATCTGACAAACCCAAGTTCAGTCTGACATACCCGTATGTCAGGTAGTACTCCAGTATGTCAGATAATACTCGGGTATGTCAGACAGCATTTGGTTATGTTAGATAATACTCCAGTATGTCAGATAGTACTTGGGTATGTCAGACAGACAAACCCTAGTTCTGTTTGACATACCCGAGCACTACCTGACATACCCAAATTCTGTCTGACATACCCGAGTACTATCTGACGTCTGAAATACCCGAGTACTTTCTGACATACTGGAGTGCTATTTAACATACCCTAATTCTATCTGACAAACTCAAGTTCTGTCTGACATACCCGAGTATTGTCTGACATACCCAAATTATGACTGACATACCCGAGTACAATCTGACATACTACCTGACATACCCAAATTCTGTCTGACATATTTGAGTACTATCTGACGTAACCAAGTGCTATTTTATATACTCAAATTCTGTCTGACGTACCCAAGTACTATCTGACATAGCTGATTTCTGTCTGACACACCTGAGTACTATCTGACATAGCTGATTTCTGTCTGACACACCTGAGTACCATCTGACAAACTCAAGTTCTGTCTGACACACCCGAGTAATATCTGACAAACCTGAGTTCTGTCTGGCATACCTGAGAACTGTCTGATACCCACAAATGCTGTCTGAGGTATCCGAGTACTGTTTGGTACACGTTTGGTACGTCTGATATAAACTAATACCCTCTGATTTATGTAATATATAAGATGTTGAAGTAGATGACATATCTAAATATTGTATGATATATCTTAGTACTGTCATTGTGTATTTAAAAGTAATGTATTAGATCTTGTAATTGCTGTAAAACATATCCAGATATAATATAACATGTCTAAGTACTGTATTACATGTCCAACTACTGTATATTAACTATTGTAATGTATATCCCAAGTATTGTATGACATACTAAAAATGCATTACACATCCCAGTATGAAATTACATACTAAATAAAAGCAGAAAATTCTGGAAATAATCAGCAGACCTGGTATCATCTATGGAGAGAGAAAAATGGAGTTAATGTTTCAGGTCGAAGATCTTGCATTACAACTGGAAAAAAGTTAGAGATGTGACAGGGTTAAAGTAAATGTGGAGGCAAAGAAAGGAATGAGGGAAGGATAGAACAAAAGGGAAGGTCTGTGGTAGCGTGGAAGAAAAAAGACATGATGAGCTGGAGTCCGAACTGTAGACACTGCGACACATCAGGGACAGGGAGAGTTACCTGGACGCTGTTTCAGCAGACAGTCACACTGCTTAGATTAATTACATCAAATTTGGACCTTGGTCAGGGACAGGAGGGTGTGACTGCGAGTGAGGCAGGTATGGGGATCCAGAATTTAGCTTTGGAGGAGCCTCAGCCAATGCCCTTGTCCATTAGGAATGAGGTTCTTGCTCCCAGTGTGGACGGAGGATGAGCAAACTGACCACAGCACCGTGGTACAGAGCGCCATTCAAATGGGGGGAGAAAAGAGAAATGTAGTAGTAATAGGGGATAGCATAGTTAGGAGAATAGATACTGTTCTCTTCAGCAAAGACAGAGTTCCGAAGGCTGTGTTTGCCTACCTGATGCCAAGGTTAAGGACATATCTTCTGGGCTGGAGAGGAACTTGGAGTTGGAGGGGAATGATCCAGTTGTCGTGGTCCACATAGGTACCAACGGCATAGGTAGGACTAGGAAAGAGATTCCGCTGAGGGACTATGAGCAGCTTGGGGCTAAATTAAAAAGCAGAACCACAAAGGTGGTAATCTCCAGATTACTACCTGAGCCACGTGCAAATAGGCATAGGGTAAATAAGATTAGAGAGCTAAATGCGTGGCTGAAAGATTGGTTTGGGAGGAATGTGTTCCGATTCATGGGGCACTGGCACCAGTACCGGAGGAGAGAGCTGTTCCGTTGGGACGGGCTTTGTTTGAACTATGCTGGGACCAGTGTCCTGGCGCATTATATAACTAGGGTTGTAGCTGGCACTTTAAACTAATTAGTGGGAAGGAGGGTTCAATTGAAGGGAAGTTTAAAAAATCAAAAAGAAACAAAAGAGCAGAGGTGCAGTGTAGTGAAGAGGCAAACAATAATCAAAGTGTGACAGGAAAGGGCAGAAAATATAAGCAGAAGAGTGCAGCAGAAATTAGAACCAGAATGAGTAATAACGGTAAAAAGTCAAAGCTTAAGGCTCTTTATCTGAATGCATGCAGCATTTGTGACACGATAAATGAGTTTATGGCACAAAAAGAAGTAAATAAATATGACTTGATAGCTATTACAGAGACATATTTGCAGGGTGACCAAGATTGGGAACTCAATATCCAAGGGTATTTGACATTCTGGAAAAATAGGCAAAAAGGAAAAAGAGGTGGGGTAGCTTTGTTAATGAAGGGAAGTATCAGTGCAGTGGAGAGTAGTGATATAGGAGCACTACAATTGTCATGGGTGATTTAAATCTGCATATTGACTGGGAAAATCAATTGGCAGGGGCAACATGGAAGACAAATTTCTAGATTGAATCAGGGATTGTTTCTTAGAGCAATATGTTGTAAAACCTACCTGGGAACAGGCTATTTTAGATCTAGTAATGTGCAATGAGGTGGGATTAATAAGAGATATCATAGTTAAAGATCCTCTAGGGGGCAGCGATCACAACATGATAGAATTTCAAATTCAGTTTGAGGGTGAGCAACTCGGGTCTCAAACCAATGTCCTCAATTTAAATAAGGGCAATTACAGAGGTATGAAGAAAGAGTTGTCTAAGGCAGGCTGGGAAAATAGACTAAGGGGAAGGTCAGTGGATGAGCAGTGGCAGACGTTTAAGCAGATATTTCATAATGCTCAGCAAAAATTTATCCTAGTCAAAAAGAAAGATTCAATAAGGGTAAACCACCCATGGTTAACAAAGGAGGTCAAGGGGAGTATCCAATCAAAAATCAAGGGCATACAAAGCGGCAAAAACTAGTGGTAGGCCAGAGGATTGGGAATTTTTTAGGAACCAGCAGCGGATGACTATAAAAAAGGAGAGAAAATTGATTGTGAAAGTAAATTGGTAAGAAATATAAAAACAAAAAGCAAGAGCTTCTAGGGGTATATAAAAAGAGAGTGGCTAAAGTGAGCAACTGGAGAATTGATAACTGGGAACAGGGAAATGGCAGATAATTTAAACCAATATTTTGCATTGGTCTTCACAGTGGAGGATACTATAAACGTCCCAAAGATATCAGATAAGCATGGAGCCAATGGGAGGAAAGGTCTTGTAACAGTCTCTAGCACAAGGGACTAAGTATTTGACAAACTAATGGGACAAGTCGCCAGAACCTGATAGCCTGCATCCAAGGGTTTTAAAGGAAGTGGTTGCAGAGATAGTGGAGGTATTGGTCGAAATATTCCATAACTCACTGGATTCCAGAAGGGTCCCAGCAGATTGGAAAACTGCTAATGTGATGCCCCTGTTTAAGAAGGGAGGGAGGCAAAGGCAGGAGACTATAGGTCAGTCAGCCTAACATCTGTCATGGTGCAAATGCTAGAGTTCATTATTAAGGAAGAAATAGCAGGACCTTTAGAAAAGCTTAATGCAATCAAACAGATTCAACATGGTTTTGTGAAAGGGAAATCATGTTTGACAAATTTGTTAGGGTTCTTTGAGGATATAATAAGCAGAGTTGATAAAGGGAAACTGGTAGTTATAGTGTATTTGGATTTCCAGAAGGCATTCGATAAGGTGCCATATAAAAAGTTATTGCACAAGACAGGAACTCATGGTATTGGGGGTAATGTATTAGCATGGATTGAGGATTGGTTAACACACAGAAGACAGAGAGTCGGGATTAATGGGTCTTTTTCAGGTTGGAAAGACGTAACTAGTGGAGAGCCACAAGGATCAGTCCTAAGGCCTCAGTTATTTACTATCTATATTAATGGCTTGGAGGAGGGGGCAGAGTGTAACGTATCCAAATTTGCTGACAATACAAAAATAGGTGGGAGGGCATATTGTGATGAGGACATATGAAATCTGCAAGGGGGATATAGATAGGTTGAATGAATGGGCAAAAACTTGGCAGATGGAGTTTAATGTAGGAAAGTGTGAGGTCATGCACTTTGGTAGGAAGAATCAAAAGGCAGACTATTATTTAAATGGAGAGACTCCAAAAAAGTGCAGCACAGAGGGATCTGCGTGTTCTAGTGCACGACACACAAAAAAGTTAGCATACAGGTGCAGCAAGTAATTAAGAAGGCAAATGGAATCTTGGCCTGCATTGCTGGAGGGTTGGAGTTTAAAAATAGAGAAGTCTTGTTACAACTGTACAGTGTGTTGGTGAGGCTGCACCTGGAGTACTGTGTACAGCTTTGGTCCCCATATTTAAGAAAGGATATATTGGCATTAGATGCAGTTCAAAAGATATTCACTAAGCTGATTCCTGGGTTGAAATGGGTTGATTTATCAAGAATAGCTAAACAGGTTAGGTCTTTATTCTTTAGTGTTTAGAAGAATGAGGGGTGATCTTATTGAAACGTACAAGATTCCAGGGATTGACAGGGTAGATGTTGAGATGTTTCCACTAGTGGGGGAATCCCGAACTAGGGAACATAGTTACAGAATAAGGGGACACTCATTTAAAACTGAGATGCAAAGGAATTTCTTCTCTCAGCAGGTAGTTATGTCTGGAATTCTCTACCCCAGAGAGTTGTGGAGGCGAGTTCACTTGAAGTATTTAAAGAGGAGGCAGATAGATTTTTGAAATATTGGGGAGTTGAGGGCTATGAAGAGCTGGCATGAAGCCTGGGGCAGATCAACCATGATCTTATTGAATGGTGGGGCAGGCTTGAAGGGCAGAATGGCCTATTCCTGCTCCTATTTCTTAAGTTCCAAACAGCGTATTACATCCCCAAGTGCTGTATGACATAAAAAATACTGCATTGCATAACCAAGTATGACATGTCATATTAAATACTGTATTACACACTGAAAAAAGAGAATAGAGGTCTTTGAAATGTTTTTTTAAATTCATTCATCGCTGTGGATGTTGCTGACTTGGTCAGAATTTATTGCCCATCCCTAATTGCCCTTGAAAATGTGGTGGTGAGCTGCCTTCTTGAACTGCTGCGGGCCATGTGATGTAAATACACCCACAGTGCTATTAGGGAGGGAGTTCCAGGATTTTAACCCAACAACACTGAAGGAATGACAATACAGTTCCAGGTTAGGATGGTGAGTGGCTTGGAGGTGAACTTTCAGCGTGTGGTGTTCCCATGTGTCAGCTGCCCTTGTCCTTCTAGATGGTAGCGGTCATGGGTTTGGAAGGTGCTGTCTAAGGAGGCTTGGTAAGTTCCTGCAGTGCATTTTGTAGATGGTACACACTGGTGCCACTGTGCATTGGTGGTGGAGGGAGTGAATGTTTGAGAATTGGGTGCCAATCAAGCAGGCTGCTTTGTCCTAGATGGTGTCAAGCTTCTTGAGTGTTGTTGGAGCTGCACTCAACCAGGCAAGTGAAATGTATTCCATCACACCCTTGACTTGTGTCTTGTAGATGGTGGAGAGGCTTTGGTGAGGCAGGAGGTGAGTTACTTGCTGCAGAAATCCTAGCCTCTGACCTGGTCTTGTAGCCATTGTAGTTATATGTCTAGTCCAGTTCAGTTTCTGGTCAATGTTAACCCCCAGGATGTTGATAGTGGAGGATTCAGCAATGGTAATCCATTGAATGTCAAGGGGCGATGGTAGTTTCTCTTTTGTTGGAGATGGTCATTGCCTGGCATTTGTCAGCCTAAGCCGGGATATTGTCCAGATCTTGCTGCATTTAGACATGGACTGCTTCATGGATAACAAGACATATGCTAAAAAATCCATATACAGACCATAAGTCCAATAAAGAAGTGCTTGAAATAGCAAGAGTAAAAAGAACTCAAAAAAGTGACATCCAGAAAAGAAAATGTAAGTACTTCAGCTATTTGATCAGAGCTGAAATGCTACTGAGATCTCTTCTGGAGGGCAAAGTGGAGAGGGGGCAGCAGGAAGAGGGGGTCAGCTTAGGCATAATTGGATGTTACAGAGCAGTTGCAGATGAACTATAGTGGACCTGTTAAGATGGTGCAAGATACACGAGCATTACATACCATAACAGCAGATCTTCTCGTAGGAGTAGCTACAAGCAGCAGCAACAATATGCCCAAATTGTGCTTTGAGACCTTTAACATCCACTTTCAACAATGCTATATTCCCTCAGTACTGTTGGTAATGCTGCGTTGTTAGAAGTGTGTGGAATTATTGTCTGCAGATTGCAAAAAGGGTATTGAAGCATCTGAGAAAGTGCAGGTAAGTCTTACAATGATATTACAAGCATTGCGGGGACAGACTGATAGCTAGGTTTCTTTTCTCCGGAAAAAAGAAAAGACTAAGAGGACAGATCTGACAGAGATATGAACAGTTTTGATAGGCTTGCAGAGAAAATGTTTCCACTTCTGGGTGTGTCCAGAACAAAGGGGCATAATTGTAAGAGCATCATTAACAGAATAAAGAATTTAAGAAGAATTTTTTATAAAGAATAGTGCTAATTTGCAACTTGCAGCCACATGGTGTGGTTGATGCCTTTAAATGACTTGATACATATATGATACATAAGGGAGAAGGGACTAGAATGGTATGGATAGGGTGCTAAAAGGTAGTTAGTGAGAGAATTGCGAGGACAAGTTGGATTGAATTGCCTGTTTCTGTGTAATTCTGTGTTTTATCTCTGTGCTATATTATGTGGGGCTTGAATTTACAACACTCAGACTCAGAACGAAGAATGCTAGGAACTGAGCCAAGCCAATCACAGAATTTTAATGGCACAGAAGGAGGCCGTTCGGCCCATCCTCTCTGCACTGGGTCTCCAAATGATCATTATGACCAAGTGCCATTGCCCTGCCTTTTCGCTGTACCCCTGCACATTGTTTCTATTCAAATTATCATCTAATACTCTCTTAAATGCCCCGATTGAACCTGCCTCCACCACACTTCCAGGCAGTGCATTCCAGACCCGAACCACTTATTGTGTGAAAAAGTTTTTTCTCATGTCACATTTGCTTCTTTTGCAAATCACTTTAAATCTGTGCCCTCTCGTTCTTGATCCTTTTACAAGCCGGAACACCTTCTCCCTATTTACCCTGTCCAGCCCCCTCATGATTTTGAACATCTCTATCAAATTTCCTCTTAGCCTTCTTCTCTCCAAGGTGAACAGTTCCGACTTCTCCAATCTATCCTCATAGCTGAAGTTTCTCATCCCTGGAACCATTCTTGGAAACCCCTTCTGCACTTGCTTCAATGTGTTCACAACCTTCCTATAATGTAGCGCCCAGAACTGTACACAATACTCCAGCTGAGGAGTTGACAATGGAACAGTTACTGTAACCAACTAATGACAATGTGCCCAGTAATTCCCATCAGCAAAACACAGAACAATTGTGTCAGGAAATCCACATCTGTATGCTTAACTATTTTTCCAATTCAATCCTCCACTCATTAATTAACAGAGTAGATATGGAAGATTATTAGATTGTGAAAAATTGTAATGAGAGTAGCAATTTTTATTGACGTTGTTTATGAACATTTTATAATGTAGAATATATTTCCTATTGGTACTCAATCTTTTAAGTGCAAGAAAATTCAAAATTTGACCTTGATGTATTGGTTGGTAAGTAAAATGCAACTTTTCAGTATATAAGGCTGCATGGTACTGCATGAAACATCTATTAATAATCAATTAAATCGTCCCCATACTTCGTGTCTACTTTTTTCATTGTATCCTAATGTCTGTATTTAAAATTAAAACACCCTTTGTAAACTTGTCAGACTGTAATAGCACCCTCCTCCCAGTGGGGGAACTGTAGTATTAACATGAAGGATGTAATTGCATTGTGACAAATTTATTCAGGCAATTTCTATTACAGAATTGGGCATAGGAATTTGCATAACCTTTTCCTCAATAAAAACTCTTCCATCCATATTCATGGCCACTTTTGCCACTTCACGTGGCCTCTATTTCCATTGTCTCAACCATGAACAAATCCATGGGGGGGATTCCAGCATAAGGGGGCATAAATAAACGTACTAACTAACAAAAGTCTTTTTTAAAAATTCATTCTTGGGATGTGGGTGTCACTGGGAAGGTCACCATTAATTGCCCATCCCTAACAGCCCATGGAAAGGTGGTGGTGAGCTGCCTTCTTGAACTGGTCCATGTTGTATGGATACACCCACAGTGCTGTTAGGGAGGAAGTTCCAGGATTTATAACCATGAAGAGCAGTGAAGGAATGGTAATATAGTTCCAATTCAGGATGGTGTGTGATTTGAAGAGGAACTTGCAGGTTGTTGTGTTTCCATGCATTTATTGCCCTTGTTCTTCTAGGTAGCAGAGGGCTTGGGTTTCAAAGGTGCTGCTAAACAAGATTTGTTGATATGCTATAGTCCAAACTGTAGATTGTAAACACTGCTGCTAGTGGGCTAGATTTTAGGGCCAGGCTTGAAGGCAGGAAGGCTCAAGATCCAGGCTCATTGATCAAGGGATCAATTATAGCAGTGAGAAGGGATGATATCCTGGAAGGATCATCAAATGGCCATATGGGTAGTAGTAAAAGACACAAAAGGGATAAACACGCAGTTGAGTGTGTACTATTGGTCCCCAAACAGTCAGGGAGAGATAGAGGATCAAATATGTAGTAAAAATTCAGAGAAGTGTAACAATAAGGTAGTAATAGTAGGGGATTTTAACTACCCAAATATTAACTGGGGTAGTTTTAGTGTGCAAGGTAGGGAGGAAGCAAAATTCTTTAGTTGCATCCAGAACTTTTTTAGCCAGTACGTAAAAAGCCCACCAAGGGAGGGGGCAGTTCTGGACCTGATATTTGAAAATGAGCCTGGGTAGCTGGAAGGTGTATCAGTAAGGGAGCATTTGGAGACAGTGACTATAACTCAGTTAGATTTAGGATAGTTTTGGAAAAGGATACATTTCGGCTGAGAATAAAAGTTCTAAACTGGGGAAAGGCTAATTTTACTAAGATGAGATACGATCTGGCCCAAGTGGACTAGGAGCAGCTACTTGCAGACAAAATTGTGTCAGAGCAGTGGGAGGCATTCAAGGAGGAAATAGCAAGCGTACAGGGCGAATATGTTCCCATAAAGACAAAAGGGGGGACCAAGTCCGAAGAAACCTGGATGTCAAGAGACATAAAGGTTAGGATTAAGAAAAAAAAAGCTTATGGCAGATACCAAGGGCTCAATACGGTAGTGCCCCTAGAGGAGTATAAAAAGTGCAGGGGGGAATTTAAAAAGGAAATTAGGAAAGCTAAGAGAATGCATGAGAAAGCATTGGTGGGTAGAATAAAGGAAAACCCAAAGAGTTTTATTAAATTATAAAGAGCAAGAGAATAACTAGGGAAAGAGCAGAGCCAATTAGGGACAATAGAGGTAATCTGTGTGTGGATGCAGAAGACGTGGGTACAGTCCTCATAGAGACCTACAGCACAGAAAAAGGTCCTTCGGCCCATCGGGTTTGCGCCGGTCAAACAAGTACCTCACTAGTCTAATCCCATTTTCCAGCAGTAGGACCATAGCCTTGTACGCCATGGCATCGTAAGCGCACTTCCAAATACTTCTTAAATGTTATGAGGGTTTCTGCCTCTACCACCCTTTCAGGCAGTGAGCTCCAGATTCCCACCACTCTCTGGGTGAAAAAAGTCTTCCTCACATCCCCTCTAAACCTCCTGCCCCTCACCTTAAATCTGTGCCCCCTTGTTATTGATTCCTCCACCAAGGAGAAAAGTTCCTTCCTGTCTATCTTATCTATGCGGCTCATAATTTTATACACTTCAATCATGTCCCTCCTCAATCTCCTCTGTTCCAGGGAAAATAACCCCAGTATATCCAGTCTCTCCTCATAAATAAAACTCTCCAGCCCAGGCAACATCCTGGTAAATCTCCTCTGCACTCTCTAATGCAATCACATCCTTCCTATAATGCAGATTCCAGAACTGAATGCAATACTCCAGCTGTGGCCTAACCAGTGTTTTATACAGTTCCAGCATAGCCTCCCTGGTCTTATATTCTATGCCTCAGATAATAAAGGCAAGTATCCCATACGTCTTCTTAACCACCTTATCTACCTGTCCCACTACCTTAAGGGACTGATGGACACACACACTAAGGTCCCTTGGTAGGGAAGTTACTAGAAAAAATTCTGAGGGGCAGAATATATCTGCGCTTGGAGGGACATGGATTAATCAAGGATAGTCAGCGTGGATTTGTTAAGGGAAGGTCGTGTTTGACAAATTTGATCGAATTTTTTGAGGAGGCAACCAGGAATGATGAGGGTAATGCATTTGATGTGGTCTACATGGACTTAGCAAGGCTTTTGATAAGGTCCCTCATGGCAGACTGGTCAAGAAAGTAAGAACCGATAGGATCTAAGGCAAATCCATTGGATTGGATTCAAAATTGGCTGAGAGGCAGGAAACAGAGGGTGATGGTAGAAGGATGTTTCTGTGACTGGAAGTCTTTTTCCAGCGGGGTTCCGCAGGGCTCGGTGCTGGGTCCCTTGCTGATTCTGGCATACAGTAATGATATGGACTTAAATGTAGGGGGTATGATCAAGAAGTTTGTGGATGACACGAAAATTGGTAGGGTGGTAAATAGTGAGGAGGGTAGCCATAAACAGGTGGAGGATTATCAATGGGCTGGTCAGGTGGGCAGAGCAGTGGCAAATAGAATTCAACCCGGAAAAGTGTGAGGTAATGCACTTCAGAAGGGCTAACAAGGCAAAGGATTACACTATGAATGGTATGACCCTGGAAAGTACTGAAGATCAGAGGAACATTAATGTGTATATCCACAGGTCCCTGAGGGTAGCAGGGCAGGTAGATGAGGTGGTTAAGAAGGCATATGGGATACTTGCTTTTATTAGCTAAGGCATAGAATACAAGAAAAGGGAGGTTATGCTGGAACTGTATAAAATGCTGGTTTGGCCACAACTGGAGTACTGCGTGCAGATCTGGTCACCGCATTTTAGGAAGGATGTGATTGTACTGGGGCAGGTGCATAGAAGATTTACCAGGATAAAACCAAAATACTGCGGGTGCTGGAAATCTGAAACAAAAATAAAAAATACTGGAAAAACTCAGCAGGTCTGACAGCATCTGTGGAGAGGAAGACAGAGTTAATGTTTTAAATCCGTATGACTCTTCTTAACCTTTCAAATTCCAAGTAAGTTTGCCAAGGCTGATTCCTTAAATTTTGAAACTTTTGCCTGAATGAACAAAGAACAAAGAAAAGTACAGCACAGGAACAGGCCCTTCGGCCCTCCAAGCCTGCGCTGATCATATTGCCCATCAACTAAAACATTTTGCATTTCCGGGTTCCGTATCTCTCTTTTCCCATCCTATTCATGTATTTGTCAAGCTGCCTTTTAAACACCACTATCTGCTTCCACCACCTCCCCTGGCAGTGAATTCCAGACACTCACTACTCTCTGCATAAAATACTTGCCCCGCACATCTCCTTTATAGTTTTCTCCTCTCACCTTAAATCTATGTCCGCTAGTAATTGACTCTATCAAGTCGCCCCTCAATCTCCGTCGCTCTAGTGAGAACAATCCTAGTTTCTCCAACCTCTCCTCATAGCTAATAACCTCCAAACCTGGTCAACCTCCTCTGCACCCTCTCCAACGCCTCCATATCCTTCTGGTAATGTGGCGACCAGAATTGCACGCAATATTCCAAGTGTGGCCTAACCAAGGTTCTATACAGCTGCAGCATGACTTCCCAGCTTTTATACTCAATACCCCTGCCAATGAAGGCAAGCATGCCATATACCGTCCTGACTAGCTTATCCACCTGTGTTGCCATTTTCAGTGTACATCCAGATCCCTCTGCCCGTCGATGCACTTAAGGATTCTGCCATTTACTGTATAATTCCTGCCTGTATTAGACCTTCCAAAATGCATTACCTCGCATTTGTCCGGATTAAACTCCATCTGCCATTTCTCTGCCCAAGTCTCCAACCGATCTATATCCCGTTGTATCCTTTGACAATCCTCTTCACTATCTATAATTCCTCCAACCTTAGTGTCGTCTGCAAACATACTAATTAGCCCAGTTACATTTTCCTCCAAATCATTTATGAATACTACAAACAGCAAAGGTGCCAGCACTGATTCCTGCGGAACTCTACTAGTCACAGCTCTCCATTCAGAAAAGCACCCTTCCACTGCTACCCTCTGTCTTCTATGACCAAGCCAATTTTGTATCCATCCTGCCAGCTCACCTCTGATCCCAGTCTGCCATGAGGAACCGTGTCAAAGGCCTTACTGAAATCCATGTATATAACATCCGCTGCACTTCCATCGTCGATCATCTTTGTCACTTCCTCGAAAAACTCGATCAAGTTAGTGAGACACGACCACCCTTCACAAAACCATGCTGCCTCTCACTCTTACGCCCATTTGCTTCCAAATGGTAGTAAATCCTGTCACAAAGAATCTTCTCCAATAATTTCCCTACCACTGATGTAAGGCTCACCGGCCTGTAATTTCCTGGATTATCCCTGCTACCCTTCTTAAACAATGGAACAACATTAGCCATTCTCTAGTCCTCTGGTACCTCACCCATAGCTAGTAAGGATACAAAGATTTCTGTCAAGGCCCCAGCAATCTCCTCCCTTGCCTCCCTCAGTACTCTGGGGTAGATCCCATCCGGCCCTGGGGACTTATCCTTCAATATTCTTCAAGACGCCTAACACCTCCTCTTTTTTGATCTCAACATGTTCCAGGCTATCTACACACTCTTCCCTAGACAAAGCGACTGCTAAGTCCTTCTCTTTGGTGAATACTAAAGAGAAGTATTCATTTAGTATCTCTCTCATTTCCTCTGGCTCCACACACACATTCCCACCTCTGTCCCTGAGTGGGCCTACCCTTTCCCTGGCTACCCTCTTGCTTTTTACATATGTATAAAAGGTCTTGGGATTTTCCTTAAACCTGGTTGCCAGTGACTTTTCATGATCTCTTTTAGCCCTCCTGACTGCTTGCTTAAGTTTCTTCCTACTTTCTTTGTATTCTCCACGGGCTTCATCTGTTCCCAGCCTTCTAGCCCTTAAGAATGCTTCCCTTTTCTTTTTGACTAATCTCACAATATCCTTCGTTATCCAAGGTTCCCGAAACTTTCCATGCTTATCCTTCATCCTAACAGGAACATGCTGGTCCTGAATTCTAATCAACTGATGTTTGAAAGCCCCCCACATGTCAGTTGTTGATTTGCCCTCAAACGTCCGCCTCCAGTCTAGATTCCTCAGTTCCTATCTAATATTGTTATAATTAGCCTTCCCCCAATTAAGCACCTTAACCCAAGGACTCCTGTTATCCTTATCCCACCAGTACCTTCTTGAAACTTACTGAATTATGGTCACTTTTCCCAAAATGCTCCCCTACTGAAACTTTGACCACCTGGCCAGGTTTATTCCCTAATACCAGGTCCAGTATTGCCCCTTCCCTAGTTGAACTATCTACATATTGTCTCAGGAAGCCCTCCTGGATGCACTTTACAAATTCTGCACCATCCAAACCCCTAGCACTAAGTGATTCCTAGTCAATGTAGGGAAAGTTAAAATCACCCACCACAACAACCCTATTGCTTTTACATCTTTCCAAAATCTGCCTACATAACTGTTCCTCAATCTCCCGCTGGCAATTGGGAGGCCTATACTAAACCTCCAACATTGTGACTACACCCTTCCTATTGCCTCGCTACATGTGCCCACCGAGATGTCCTCCTGTTGTACAGCTGTGATATTCCTCTTAACCAGCAGTGCAACGCCCCCACCTCTTCTACATCCCTCTCTATCCTGCCTGAAACATATAAATCATGGAACGTTTATCTGTCAATCCGGTCCATCCTTCAACCAAGTCTCTGTAATAGCAATATCATAGTCCCAAGTACTAATTCGAGCTCTAAGCTCATCTGCCTTGCCTGTTATACTTCTCGCATTGAAACAAATCCATTTCAGACCCCCGGTTCCACTGTGTTCAGTAATTTCTCCCTGCCTGCCCTTCCTCTTAGTCCTACTGGCCATATTCATTGGTTCCCAGTCATTTATTTCACCTGCTGACCTATTGCTCTGGCTCCCACCCCCCTGTCATACTAGTTTAAACCCTCCCAAGTGACACTAGCAAACCTCACAGCCAGGATATTGGTGCCTCTCCAGTTTAGATGCAACCCGTCCTTCTTGTACAGGTCTCATCTGCCCCGAAAGAGATCCCACTGATCCAGATATCGGAAACCCTCCCTCCTACAACTTCTGTTCAGCCACGTGTTCAGCTGCACTATCTTCCTATTTCTAGCCTCACTGGCACGTGGCACAGGGAGTAAACCTGAGATTACAACCCTAGAGGTCCTGTTTTTTAACTTTCTGCCTAACTCCCTGAACTCCCGCTGCAGGACCTCGTCACTCTTCCTGCCTATGTCGTTAGTACCAATGTGTACCTTGACCTCTGGCTGTTCTCCCTCCCCCTTCAGAATGTCCCGTACCAATCAGAGATGTCCTAGACTCTGTTACCAGGGAGGCAATGTACCTCCTGGTGTCACTTTCACGACCACAGAAGCGACTATCTGATCCCGACTATAGAGTCCCCTATGACAATTGCTCTTCTGTGCTTTGACCACCCCTGCTGAGCAATAGAGACAGCCGTGGTGCCACTGCTCTGGCTGCTGCTGTTGTTTTCCCCTGACAGGCCATCCCCCCCTTCAGGGACCAACTCATATGCACACAAAATGGCCTTTTTCATCACATCATAATCCTTAGAAATCTCCTTGGACAGTGAAGCATAAATTTTCTTTGCTCTACCTGTCAATTTGCTCTGCATGGGCGATATCCAGTTTTCCTTTGGCCAGGTCATCTGTTTAGCTATCTTCTCAAATGAAGTAATAAATACTTCAACATCTCTTTCTTCAAATTTTGGAAGGGCGTGTACAAGTTTAAACATCTCCCCATTGGATTCTGATTTGGAAATAAGTCCTGTCTCACCTATTGGTGTCTCTTTTTTAACTGCCAGCATTCTAAGCTGGAACTCTCTTTCTTCCTTTTCTAACTTTGCCATTTCTAATTCCCATTCCTGTTTTCTTTCTCTCTCCTGCCTTTCTTTCTGAAATGCCCTTTCTCTTTCCTTTTCTGCTGCCTCTAGTTCCATTTTTTAAATTTGCAACTGAATTTAAGCCCATTCCAGTTAAGCATTTGGAGAACTCGGGTCTCTCGGGTATTCCTTCCAATTTCAAGTGCTGTGCCATCTTTTCGATTATCTTTGCCTTCCTAATTTTGACAGGCAATCCTACTCTTAATTTATTGCCAATTTGATTAACCTGGCTTTTGGGATCTCTTATAAAAATATCAGGGACATCTCTTCCACTTGCAGGAAGGTTTTAGCAGTTTCCAGTGCCGTCTTATTTTTGATAGTACAAACCTGGTGTTTCCTTTTCAGATTTTATTACTTACTAAATCTACACCCAAATCGTCATTGTCTTTTGTTCCAAAATATCCCAGACTCAAACCCCCAAACTTTGTCATGACTCACTGGGATAGTGTGCTGCAATATCAAGCCCCACTGTTCCCCGAACCACGACAAATGAGAGAGGTTTGATCAAATCATCAAATTGTCCAATTTTATCTAACTGTTTAATTTAGGCTAACAGAATACGAGCACCAGGTTTGTAAACTTAACAAGTAAATAACTGTTTATTAAACAAATAATCTTTAACCAGTGGCAAAAGGAAGAAATATGAGCTGCAAACTTTTAACTCTATAACTTAAACTCCACTTCTTCTTAACCCCTATACACAAACACACACACGTAAGACATACAAAACAGGGATTTTAAAAGTGAGATAAAACAGTTCAATAGCACCAGAGTATGGGTTTAGATGGGTCAATTTCAATTGATGTCTTCCCAACTTTATTGCAGTTCATTGTTAATGACATGAAATAGTCTTCCAGCACTTTCAGTCTGTAGTTCACTGGTTGAAAACTTGCTTTTCAATTTCTCAACTGGTGATTTTTCCCTTTTCCTCTTGACAGGGGTTTTTCAGAGAGAGCAGGTTACAGAGATATGAAGAAAAAGCCAGCAAGCTTTGTAGATTTACTGGAATCTTACACACACAGGAGAGAGAGGTTTTAAGTGTGTTCTCTTCGCAAGGTAGGATCTCCCTGCTCATTGCTAACACATAAACCTTGGTCACCTGATCAGGAGTCAATCAAAATGTTGTTGCTAGGCAGTTCCCCTTAGTTCAGGACCCTTTTCCGTCACCATTTTGTCCAGCCTGGCGCATTCTGTTCCAGGAGATAGCAACATTGTATATTCCTCATCCTGTTCCAGTGAACATGTCTTTCAACTGCAGCCATGGTAGTTTTTAAAGAAACAGTCTAATTTTTAAAATCACAGTCCCACAGAAATAAATAAAAATAAAAATATGTGTTCCTTACAGCGTCGCTAACCCTTCAGTATAGGCCTGAAGTCTCCAGGACACTGCTGAATGCAACCGTGGAGAAAAATCAGAGGGACATTAAAATATAGTTTTTTTGTTAATTTCTTTGAACATTTCTCTTTACCAGATATAAAAATTTTGAAAATAGTAACAAAAGGTTGTTTGGCTGACAGTTAGCATTATCCAACAGTTTAAGAAGGCAGCTAAGTACCACCTTCTCAAGGGCAATTAGGGGTGGGCAATAAATGCTGGCCTAGCCAGTGATGCCCACATCCCATGAATGAATAAAAGAAAAAAAAAATGGATAATGGGTCTTTTTGCTTTCCAATTGGCATAGCAAAGCAGATTGACACAAGGATGGATGAGTTGCCTGACTAATGGCTGGAGCTTGGGGGTCACTAATGTGATTAAACCTCCAGAAATACTTTTAATCAGAGTTGCAAACCCTCCTCAGAAATGTTAACTCTGGTTCTGCTCTTTATAAAGCTCTGGTTAGGCCACAACTAGGGTATTGCATCCAGTTCTGGTCACCACACTTTAGGAAGGATGTGATGGTCCTTGAGGGGTGTAGAGGAGATTTACCAGAATGTAACTAAAATACCACATCCCTGGAACCAAAGTTAGGATGGAAAAACTGTGGTTGCTCTCCTTGGAGCATAGGAGATTGAGGGGAGATTTCATAGGTGTACAAGGTTATGACAGATTTAGGTAAGTAGATGAGGAAAACAGTTCCCCTCAGATGATGGTACAAGGACTATGGGGCACCGATTTAAGGTCTTGGGCATGAGATGAAGGGGGAATATGAGGAAGAAACTTTTTAGACAGCTAGTGGTAATGACCTGGAACTCGCTGCCCACAAGAATGGTGGAAGCGGAAAACAATAAAGGATTTCAAAAGGAAATTGGATGGGCTCTTGAAGGAAATAAACTGGAATGGACTGGATTGCTCCATGGACAGCCAGCATAGATTCGATGGGCTGATTGTCTTCCTTCTGTGCCATAATTACCCTATGATACAGCTTCCCCCATTTCCCTGATCCTGGTCCATCTAGCTAAAACAGTATGGAGGGGCAGGTGTTAAGAACTAGAGATCGTTTAAGTGAGCTACGTTTATATTTGTGAGTGTTAGTGATGAGTTTTAAGTTTAAGTTTGATTTATGTTTCTGTATTGGTGTGTTAAGAAAAGGGGGGATTTGAGTTTTTGTTTCACCTTAAAAGATGCCTCCATTTTAATTGGGTTTTACGATTCTTTATGAGTTAAAACAAACACAACATAGGAAAAACCGGGCTGTTACCTATCAACAGGAGACCCACACACATGGACACAGAGAAACTAAAAGCAGTTTGAGATCGGTTGGTGATTATGCTCTAAGGTGCAGGAAGCAGTTTAAGTTTCTCTCTAGCTGACATATTAGCAGATTGCTGAGGAAATTAATCAAAGAATATTAGATGAGTTGCTCTAAAGTTAAACTAACAGTGAATGTCAAGTGAGTTCTGGATCACAAGGGAGATATCAAGTTATCAGCAGTCTAATGGGAGAGGGAACTGCAGGGAGCAGATTCTAAAGGAAAAAGAGAAAGCCCCCAAAGAACCCTTCATGTTAATTCAAAGGACAAGAACACAAATTTGGAACAGGATACTCTTCAGTGGAAGTGAAAGTAAGGAGCAGAGAGGAAGGTTCCAAACTTAAAGGGGGAAAGTTGCAAGTCGCAGACTAAAAGCAATATTGGCTTGCAAGAAGCCAGAAGATCCAAGGAGACAGCCTAGGGGCTGTAACTCTTTACTATGGGCATGTGAAGCAGTGGTGTTCTGTGGGTACAGCTAAGCATTTGAGAGTGCGTGGAAGGCAAAGCTTGAATGCACATGGCGATCCATGGGACAGGAATATCAGAAGGAGGGTTCGAAACTCTGGAGGTGGCCCCCCTTGTAGAAGGAGTCTGAGACAAAACGTCACTGGAAAGAAGATTTCAAAGTGGGTTCTTCGAGAATGGAGACTGGGAACCCTTGTGTGAAAGACAGCGTTCAGTGAGACCGATTGGCTCATGGTGTGACAAAAGTCTTGGGGGAGTTGAGGAGAGATCCATGGCATCTGTCACTTGATTCCAGAGTGTGGTGTGTCTGAGCACAGAGTATAAGAAACCTTTGGTAACTTGTGATATCCGTACAAATCTCTATATATCTGTAAAGGTATAGTTGTCGGTGAAGGAGTATTGTAATAGTTTGTTTTCTTGTTTAATAAATGTTTTATCCTTTTGTTAAAAGTTCATCAGCTGACTCCTGTGACTCTGCTCAGTAGCCACCTTCCACATTTCTAAACAAAAAAATTAAAGTTAGGATCTATCAAGCCGGGTTCCACCCTGGGATCTGCCATGACCAGTAGTAACATCAACCGTGATCATAGCAAAGGGCACCCCAATGCCCAGTGGAAGGGGGGGGGGTGGTGGGGGGTGGTGGGGGGCAAGCTGAGCGCTCACAACCCAGCGGCCAGACAGAACGCGGGAAAAATGCGAGACCATCATTGGAGAAACGGCCAGCGCGAAATACCACGTGGTGTGGGGGGGGGGGGGGGGGAAGAGGGATTCAAAATCCACCACCAGAGGCGCGAGCTGCAGGAATAAGCGGCAGAAATGCGGCTCCGTGATTGGGGAAGCGGTCAGCACGTGCCAGGTGCAGGAGGCGAGGTGGTGGTGGTGCCCGACTTCAAAACCCAGCGGCAAAAGCGCGAGCGGCCGGAGAGCGCAGGAAAAATGCGACGCGGTGATTGGGGGAGTGGACCGCACGTGGGCTGGAGGTATGAATGGATCTCAACAAATGTGCTCCTCAACTCTCTCCCCCCAGCGGCACATCGCCTTCCCTTCAGCAGCAACCCAACTCTTCAATCGTGCTGACATCTTCGCCCCTCTTCTTCTTCAAAGGATGTCCATTGCTTGTCCCTCAAACTGTGCGGCTAACAGCGCCTTCAGCCTTGTGTTCAGCTATCCGAGGTGCTGCTGCGCCAAGGATGAAAGAATCCCTTTGATCTGCTTAGTCGGACTTTGATGTGTGATTTCCAAACGTTTATCACTCTTTAAACACTTAGGCTGACGAAACATGGAAGCAAACAGAAATCGGGAAGAAGCCAATCGATGTGAAACCCCGGAGCAAATGTCAAAACTCAGGCGGTAGGAGGGGCGACAAGGACATGCCGTGACCCTGAGCGTCATGTGAGCGCGCTGACGTCATCTCGTAGCTCGACGTTGACCAGTGGTTGCTAGGAGGGGAAGTTCTTAGCAAGGAGAGGGCGACCCGCCAAAAGAAGAGGTAGAAGGGAACATGGCGAGGGAGGCGCTTCTCAAGGTAAAAGAACTCACTGAACCAAATCTTTCCTCCTTTGGCTGGACCTGGGTCCGTGGAAGGACTAAGGGAGACAGGCCGCAAGGCGGGCTGGAGCCGGCTCAGGATAAGCGTCATGGTGGTGGCCATACCGGGGCTGTGATGGGGATACAGTGCGGGCTGCACCCTGGCTGTGATGGGGATACATTGCGGACTGCACCCTGGCTGTGATGGGGATACATTGCGGACTGCACCCTGCACCATGTCTGTGATGGGGATACAGTGCGGACTGCACCCTGCACCCTGGCTGTGATGGGCATACAGTGCGGGCTGCACCCTGCACCCTGGCTGTGATGGGCATACAGTGCGGGCTGCACCCTGGCTGTGATGGGGATACAGTGCGGGCTGCACCCTGGCTGTGCTGGGGGTACAGTGCGGGCTGCACCCTGGCTGTGATGGGGATACAGTGCGGGCTGCACCATGGCTGTGCTGGGGGTACAGTGCGGGCTGCACCCTGGCTGTGATGGGGATACAGTGCGGGCTGCACCCTGCCTGTGATGGGGATACAGTGCGGGGTGCACCCTGGCTGTGATGGGGATACAGTGCGGGCTGCACCCTGCACCATGGCTGTGATGGGGATACAGTGCGGACTGCACCCTGGCTGTGATGGGGATACAGTGCGGGCTGCACCCTGGCTATGATGGGGATACAGTGCGGGCTGCACCCTAGCTGTGATGGGGGTACAGTGCGGGCTGCACCCTGGCTGTGATGGGGGTACAGTGCGGGCTGCACCCTGGCTGTGATGGGGGTACAGTGCGGGCTGCACCCTGGCTGTGATGGGGGTACAGTGCGGGCTGCACCCTGGCTGTGATGGGGGTACAGTGCGGGCTGCACCCTGGCTGTGATGGGGGTACAGTGCGGGCTGCACCCTGGCTGTGATGGGGGTACAGTGCGGGCTGCACCCTGGCTGTGATGGGGATAGAGTGCGGGCTGCACCCTGGCTGTGATGGGGGTACAGTGCGGGCTGCACCCTGGCTGTGATGGGGATACAGTGCGGGCTGCACCCTGGCGGTGACGGGGATACAGTGCGGGCTGCACCCTGGCGGTGACGGGGATACAGTGCGGGCTGCACCCTGGCGGTGACGGGGATACAGTGCGGGCTGCACCCTGGCGGTGACGGGGATACAGTGCGGGCTGCACCCTGGCGGTGACGGGGATACAGTGCGGGCTGCACCCTGGCTGTGACGGGGATACAGTGCGGGCTGCACCCTGCACCCTGGCTGTGACGGGGATACAGTGCAGGCTGCACCCTGCACCCTGGCTGTGATGGGGATACAGTGCGGGCTGCACCCTGGCTGTGATGGGGATGCGGTGCGGGCTGCACCCTGCACCCTGGCTGTGACGGGGATACAGTGCAGGCTGCACCCTGCACCCTGGCTGTGATGGGGATACAGTGCGGGCTGCACCCTGGCTGTGATGGGGATACAGTGCAGGCTGCACCCTAGCTGTGATGGGGATACAGTGCGGACTGCACCCAGCACCATGGCTGTGATGGGGATACAGTGCGGGCTACACCATGGCTGTGATGGGGATACAATGCGGACTGCACCCTGCACCCTGGCTGTGATGGGGATACAGTGCGGGCTGCACCCTGGCTGTGATGGGGATACAGTGCGGGCTGCACCCTGGCTGTGATGGGGATACAGTGCGGGCTGCACCCTGGCTGTGATGGGGATACAGTACGGGCTGCACCCTGGCTGTGATGGGGATACAGTGCGGGCTGCACCCTGGCTGTGATGGGGATACAGTGTGGGATGCACCCTGGCTGTGATGGGGATACAGTGCGGGCTGCACCCTGGCTGTGATGGGGATACAGTGCGGGCTGCACCCTGGCTGTGATGGGGATACAGTGCGGGCTGCACCCTGGCTGTGATGGGGATACAGTGCGGGCTGCACCCTGGCTGTGATGGGGATACAGTGCGGGCTGCACCCTGGCTGTGATGGGGATACAGTGCGGGCTGCACCCTGGCTGTGATGGGGATACAGTGCGGGCTGCACCCTGGCTGTGATGGGGATACAGTGCGGGCTGCACCCTGGCTGTGATGGGGATACAGTGCGGGCTGCACCCTGGCTGTGATGGGGATACAGTGCGGGCTGCACCCTGGCTGTGATGGGGATACAGTGCGGGCTGCACCCTGGCTGTGATGGGGATAGAGTGCGGGCTGCACCCTGGCTGTGATGGGGATAGAGTGCGGGCTGCACCCTGGCTGTGATGGGGATAGAGTGCGGGCTGCACCCTGGCTGTGATGGGGATACAGTGCGGGCTGCACCCTGGCTGTGATGGGGATACAGTGCGGGCTGCACCCTGGCTGTGATGGGGATACAGTGCGGGCTGCACCCTGGCTGTGATGGGGATACAGTGCGGGCTGCACCCTGGCTGTGATGGGGATAGAGTGCGGGCTGCACCCTGGCTGTGATGGGGATACAGTGCGGGCTGCACCCTGGCTGTGATGGGGATACAGTGCGGGCTGCACCCTGGCTGTGATGGGGATAGAGTGCGGGCTGCACCCTGGCTGTGATGGGGATAGAGTGCGGGCTGCACCCTGGCTGTGATGGGGATAGAGTGCGGGCTGCACCCTGGCTGTGATGGGGATAGAGTGCGGGCTGCACCCTGGCTGTGATGGGGATACAGTGCGGGCTGCACCCTGGCTGTGATGGGGATACAGTGCGGGCTGCACCCTGGCTGTGATGGGGATACAGTGCGGGCTGCACCCTGGCTGTGATGGGGATACAGTGCGGGCTGCACCCTGGCTGTGATGGGGATAGAGTGCGGGCTGCACCCTGGCTGTGATGGGGATAGAGTGCGGGCTGCACCCTGGCTGTGATGGGGATAGAGTGCGGGCTGCACCCTGGCTGTGATGGGGATAGAGTGCGGGCTGCACCCTGGCTGTGATGGGGATACAGTGCGGGCTGCACCCTGGCTGTGATGGGGATACAGTGCGGGCTGCACCCTGGCTGTGTTGGGGGTACAGTGCGGGCTGCACCCTGGCTGTGATGGGGGTACAGTGCGGGCTGCACCCTGGCTGTGATTGGGGTACTGTGCGGGCTGCACCCTGGCTGTGATGGGGGTACAGTGCGGGCTGCACCCTGGCTGTGATGGGGATAGAGTGCGGGCTGCACCCTGGCTGTGATGGGGATAGAGTGCGGGCTGCACCCTGGCTGTGATGGGGATAGAGTGCGGGCTGCACCCTGGCTGTGATGGGGATAGAGTGCGGGCTGCACCCTGGCTGTGATGGGGATAGAGTGCGGGCTGCACCCTGGCTGTGATGGGGATAGAGTGCGGGCTGCACCCTGGCTGTGATGGGGATAGAGTGCGGGCTGCACCCTGGCTGTGATGGGGATAGAGTGCGGGCTGCACCCTGGCTGTGATGGGGATAGAGTGCGGGCTGCACCCTGGCTGTGATGGGGATAGAGTGCGGGCTGCACCCTGGCTGTGATGGGGATAGAGTGCGGGCTGCACCCTGGCTGTGATGGGGATAGAGTGCGGGCTGCACCCTGGCTGTGATGGGGATAGAGTGCGGGCTGCACCCTGGCTGTGATGGGGATAGAGTGCGGGCTGCACCCTGGCTGTGATGGGGATAGAGTGCGGGCTGCACCCTGGCTGTGATGGGGATAGAGTGCGGGCTGCACCCTGGCTGTGATGGGGATAGAGTGCGGGCTGCACCCTGGCTGTGATGGGGATAGTGTGCGGGCTGCACCCTGGCTGTGATGGGGATAGAGTGCGGGCTGCACCCTGGCTGTGATGGGGATAGAGTGCGGGCTGCACCCTGGCTGTGATGGGGATAGAGTGCGGGCTGCACCCTGGCTGTGATGGGGATAGAGTGCGGGCTGCACCCTGGCTGTGATGGGGATAGAGTGCGGGCTGCACCCTGGCTGTGATGGGGATAGAGTGCGGGCTGCACCCTGGCTGTGATGGGGATAGAGTGCGGGCTGCACCCTGGCTGTGATGGGGATAGAGTGCGGGCTGCACCCTGGCTGTGATGGGGATAGAGTGCGGGCTGCACCCTGGCTGTGATGGGGATAGAGTGCGGGCTGCACCCTGGCTGTGATGGGGATAGAGTGCGGGCTGCACCCTGGCTGTGATGGGGATAGAGTGCGGGCTGCACCCTGGCTGTGATGGGGATAGAGTGCGGGCTGCACCCTGGCTGTGATGGGGATAGAGTGCGGGCTGCACCCTGGCTGTGATGGGGATAGAGTGCGGGCTGCACCCTGGCTGTGATGGGGATAGAGTGCGGGCTGCACCCTGGCTGTGATGGGGATAGAGTGCGGGCTGCACCCTGGCTGTGATGGGGATAGAGTGCGGGCTGCACCCTGTCTGTGATGGGGATAGAGTGCGGGCTGCACCCTGGCTGTGATGGGGATAGAGTGCGGGCTGCACCCTGGCTGTGATGGGGATAGAGTGCGGGCTGCACCCTGGCTGTGATGGGGATAGAGTGCGGGCTGCACCCTGGCTGTGATGGGGATAGTGTGCGGGCTGCACCCTGGCTGTGATGGGGATAGAGTGCGGGCTGCACCCTGGCTGTGATGGGGATAGAGTGCGGGCTGCACCCTGGCTGTGATGGGGATAGAGTGCGGGCTGCACCCTGGCTGTGATGGGGATAGAGTGCGGGCTGCACCCTGGCTGTGATGGGGATAGAGTGCGGGCTGCACCCTGGCTGTGATGGGGATAGAGTGCGGGCTGCACCCTGGCTGTGATGGGGATACAGTGCGGGCTGCACCCTGGCTGTGATGGGGATACAGTGCGGACTGCACCCTGCACCATGGCTGTGATGGGGATACAGTGCGGGCTGCACCCTGCACCATGGCTGTAATGGGGATACAGTGCGGGCTGCACCCTGCACCATGGCTGTAATGGGGATATAGTGCGGGCTGCACCCTGGCTGTTATGGGGATACAGTGCAGGCTGCACCCTGGCTGTGATGGGGATAGAGTGCGGGCTGCATCCTGGCTGTGATGGGGATACAGTGCGTGCTGCACCCTGGCTGTGATGGGGATACAGTGCGGGCTGCACCCTGGGTTTGATGAGGATACAGTGCGGGCTGCACCCTGGCTGTGATGGGGGTACTGTGCGGGCTGCACCCTGGCTGTGATGGGGATACAGTGCGGGCTGCACCCTGGCTGTGATGGGGATATAGTGCGGGCTGCACCCTGGCTGTGATGGGGATACAGTGCGGGCTGCACCCTGGCTGTGATGGGGATACAGTGCGGGCTGCACCCTGGCTGTGATGGGGATACAGTGCGGGCTGCACCCTGGCTGTGATGGGGATACAGTGCGGGCTGCACCCTGGCTGTGATGGGGATACAGTGCGGGCTGCACCCTGGCTGTGATGCGGATACAGTGCGGGCTGCACCCTGGCTGTGACGGGGATACAGTGCGGGCTGCACCCTGGCTGTGACGGGGATACCGTGCGGGCTGCACCCTGGCTGTGACGGGGAAACAGTGCGGGCTGCACCCTGCACCCTGGCTGTGATGGGTGTACAGTGCGGGCTGCATCCTGGCTGTGACGGGGATACAGTGCGTGCTGCACCCTGGCTGTGACGGGGATACAGTGCGGGCTGCACCCTGGCTGTGACGGGGATACAGTGCGGGCTGCACCCTGGCTGTGACGGGGATACAGTGCAGGCTGCACCCTGGCTGTGACGGGGATACAGTGCGGGCTACACCCTGGCTGTGACGGGGATACAGTGGGGGCTGCACCCTGGCTGTGACGGGGATACAGTGCGTGCTGCACCCTGGCTGTGACGGGGATACAGTGCGTGCTGCACCCTGGCGGTGACGGGGATACAGTGCGGGCTGCACCCTGGCGGTGACGGGGATACAGTGCGGGCTGCACCCTGGCGGTGACGGGGATACAGTGCGGGCTGCACCCTGGCGGTGACGGGGATACAGTGCGGGCTGCACCCTGGCGGTGACGGGGATACAGTGCGGGCTGCACCCTGGCTGTGACGGGGATACAGTGCGGGCTGCACCCTGGCTGTGACGGGGATACAGTGCGGGCTGCACCCTGCACCCTGGCTGTGATGGGGATACAGTGCGGGCTGCACCCTGCACCCTGGCTGTGATGGGGATACAGTGCGGGCTGCACCCTGGATGTGATGGGGATGCAGTGCGGGCTGCACCATGGCTGTGATGGGGATACAGTGCGGGCTGCACCCTGGCTGTGATGGGGATACAGTGCGGGCTGCACCCTGGCTGTGATGGGGATGCAGTGCGGGCTGCACCCTGGCTGTGATGGGGATGCAGTGCGGGCTGCACCCTGCACCCTGGCTGTGATGGGGATACAGTGCGGGCTGCACCCTGGCTGTGACGTGGATACAGTGCGGGCTGCACCCTGGCTGTGACAGGGTTACAGTGCGGGCTGCACCCTGGCTGTGACGGGTATACAGTGCAGCCTGCACCCTGGCTGTGACGGGGATACAGTGCAGCCTGCACCCTGGCTGTGACGGGGATACAGTGCGGGCTGCACCCTGGCTGTGACGGGGATACATTCCGGCTGCACCCTGGCTGTGACGGGGATACAGTGCGGGCTGCACCCTGGCTGTGACGGGGATACAGTGCGGGCTGCACCCTGGCTGTGACGGGGATACAGTGCGGCTTGCACCCTGGCTGTGACCGGGATACAGTGCGGGCTGCACCCTGGCTGTGACGGGGATACAGTGCGGGCTGCACCCTGGCTGTGACGGGGATACAGTGCGGGCTGCACCCTGGCTGTGATGGGGATGCAGTGCGGGCTGCACCCTGGCTGTGCTGGGGGTACAGTGCGGGCTGCACCCTGTCTGTGATGGGGATACAGTGCGGGCTGCACCATGGCTGTGCTGGGGGTACAGTGCGGGCTGCACCCTGGCTGTGATGGGGATACAGTGCGGGCTGCACCCTGCCTGTGATGGGGATACAGTGCGGGGTGCACCCTGGCTGTGATGGGGATACAGTGCGGGCTGCACCCTGCACCATGGCTGTGATGGGGATACAGTGCGGACTGCACCCTGGCTGTGATGGGGATACAGTGCGGGCTGCACCCTGGCTATGATGGGGATACAGTGCGGGCTGCACCCTAGCTGTGATGGGGGTACAGTGCGGGCTGCACCCTGGCTGTGATGGGGGTACAGTGCGGGCTGCACCCTGGCTGTGATGGGGGTACAGTGCGGGCTGCACCCTGGCTGTGATGGGGGTACAGTGCGGGCTGCACCCTGGCTGTGATGGGGGTACAGTGCGGGCTGCACCCTGGCTGTGATGGGGGTACAGTGCGGGCTGCACCCTGGCTGTGATGGGGGTACAGTGCGGGCTGCACCCTGGCTGTGATGGGGATAGAGTGCGGGCTGCACCCTGGCTGTGATGGGGGTACAGTGCGGGCTGCACCCTGGCTGTGATGGGGATACAGTGCGGGCTGCACCCTGGCGGTGACGGGGATACAGTGCGGGCTGCACCCTGGCGGTGACGGGGATACAGTGCGGGCTGCACCCTGGCTGTGATGGGGATACAGTGCGGGCTGCACCCTGGCTGTGATGGGGATACAGTGCGGGCTGCACCCTGGCTGTGATGCGGATACAGTGCGGGCTGCACCCTGGCTGTGACGGGGATACAGTGCGGGCTGCACCCTGGCTGTGACGGGGATACCGTGCGGGCTGCACCCTGGCTGTGACGGGGAAACAGTGCGGGCTGCACCCTGCACCCTGGCTGTGATGGGTGTACAGTGCGGGCTGCATCCTGGCTGTGACGGGGATACAGTGCGTGCTGCACCCTGGCTGTGACGGGGATACAGTGCGGGCTGCACCCTGGCTGTGACGGGGATACAGTGCGGGCTGCACCCTGGCTGTGACGGGGATACAGTGCAGGCTGCACCCTGGCTGTGACGGGGATACAGTGCGGGCTGCACCCTGGCTGTGACGGGGATACAGTGGGGGCTGCACCCTGGCTGTGATGGGGATACAGTGCGTGCTGCACCCTGGCTGTGACGGGGATACAGTGCGTGCTGCACCCTGGCGGTGACGGGGATACAGTGCGGGCTGCACCCTGGCGGTGACGGGGATACAGTGCGGGCTGCACCCTGGCGGTGACGGGGATACAGTGCGGGCTGCACCCTGGCGGTGACGGGGATACAGTGCGGGCTGCACCCTGGCGGTGACGGGGATACAGTGCGGGCTGCACCCTGGCTGTGACGGGGATACAGTGCGGGCTGCACCCTGGCTGTGACGGGGATACAGTGCGGGCTGCACCCTGCACCCTGGCTGTGACGGGGATACAGTGCGGGCTGCACCCTGCACCCTGGCTGTGATGGGGATACAGTGCGGGCTGCACCCTGGATGTGATGGGGATGCAGTGCGGGCTGCACCATGGCTGTGATGGGGATACAGTGCGGGCTGCACCCTGGCTGTGATGGGGATACAGTGCGGGCTGCACCCTGGCTGTGATGGGGATGCAGTGCGGGCTGCACCCTGGCTGTGATGGGGATGCAGTGCGGGCTGCACCCTGCACCCTGGCTGTGATGGGGATACAGTGCGGGCTGCACCCTGGCTGTGACGTGGATACAGTGCGGGCTGCACCCTGGCTGTGACAGGGTTACAGTGCGGGCTGCACCCTGGCTGTGACGGGTATACAGTGCAGCCTGCACCCTGGCTGTGACGGGGATACAGTGCAGCCTGCACCCTGGCTGTGACGGGGATACAGTGCGGGCTGCACCCTGGCTGTGACGGGGATACATTCCGGCTGCACCCTGGCTGTGACGGGGATACAGTGCGGGCTGCACCCTGGCTGTGACGGGGATACAGTGCGGGCTGCACCCTGGCTGTGACGGGGATACAGTGCGGCTTGCACCCTGGCTGTGACCGGGATACAGTGCGGGCTGCACCCTGGCTGTGACGGGGATACAGTGCGGGCTGCACCCTGGCTGTGAGGGGGATACAGTGCGGGCTGCACCCTGGCTGTGATGGGGATGCAGTGCGGGCTGCACCCTGGCTGTGCTGGGGGTACAGTGCGGGCTGCACCCTGTCTGTGATGGGGATACAGTGCGGGCTGCACCATGGCTGTGCTGGGGGTACAGTGCGGGCTGCACCCTGGCTGTGATGGGGATACAGTGCGGGCTGCACCCTGCCTGTGATGGGGATACAGTGCGGGGTGCACCCTGGCTGTGATGGGGATACAGTGCGGGCTGCACCCTGCACCGTGGCTGTGATGGGGATACAGTGCGGACTGCACCCTGGCTGTGATGGGGATACAGTGCGGGCTGCACCCTGGCTATGATGGGGATACAGTGCGGGCTGCACCCTAGCTGTGATGGGGGTACAGTGCGGGCTGCACCCTGGCTGTGATGGGGGTACAGTGCGGGCTGCACCCTGGCTGTGATGGGGGTACAGTGCGGGCTGCACCCTGGCTGTGATGGGGGTACAGTGCGGGCTGCACCCTGGCTGTGATGGGGGTACAGTGCGGGCTGCACCCTGGCTGTGATGGGGGTACAGTGCGGGCTGCACCCTGGCTGTGATGGGGGTACAGTGCGGGCTGCACCCTGGCTGTGATGGGGATAGAGTGCGGGCTGCACCCTGGCTGTGATGGGGGTACAGTGCGGGCTGCACCCTGGCTGTGATGGGGATACAGTGCGGGCTGCACCCTGGCGGTGACGGGGATACAGTGCGGGCTGCACCCTGGCGGTGACGGGGATACAGTGCGGGCTGCACCCTGGCGGTGACGGGGATACAGTGCGGGCTGCACCCTGGCGGTGACGGGGATACAGTGCGGGCTGCACCCTGGCGGTGACGGGGATACAGTGCGGGCTGCACCCTGGCGGTGACGGGGATACAGTGCGGGCTGCACCCTGGCTGTGACGGGGATACAGTGCGGGCTGCACCCTGCACCCTGGCTGTGACGGGGATACAGTGCAGGCTGCACCCTGCACCCTGGCTGTGATGGGGATACAGTGCGGGCTGCACCCTGGCTGTGATGGGGATGCGGTGCGGGCTGCACCCTGCACCATGGCTGTGCTGGGAGTACAGTGTGGGCTGCACCCTGGCTGTGATGGGGATACAGTGCGGGCTGCACCCTGGCTGTGATGGGGATACAGTGCAGGCTGCACCCTAGCTGTGATGGGGATACAGTGCGGACTGCACCCAGCACCATGGCTGTGATGGGGATACAGTGCGGGCTACACCATGGCTGTGATGGGGATACAATGCGGACTGCACCCTGCACCCTGGCTGTGATGGGGATACAGTGCGGGCTGCACCCTGGCTGTGATGGGGATACAGTGCGGGCTGCACCCTGGCTGTGATGGGGATACAGTGCGGGCTGCACCCTGGCTGTGATGGGGATATAGTACGGGCTGCACCCTGGCTGTGATGGGGATACAGTGCGGGCTGCACCCTGGCTGTGATGGGGATACAGTGCGGGCTGCACCCTGGCTGTGATGGGGATACAGTGCGGGCTGCACCCTGGCTGTGATGGGGATACAGTGCGGGCTGCACCCTGGCTGTGATGGGGATACAGTGCGGGCTGCACCCTGACTGTGATGGGGATACAGTGCGGGCTGCACCCTGGCTGTGATGGGGATACAGTGCGGGCTGCACCCTGGCTGTGATGGGGATACAGTGCGGGCTGCACCCTGGCTGTGATGGGGATACAGTGCGGGCTGCACCCTGGCTGTGATGGGGATAGAGTGCGGGCTGCACCCTGGCTGTGATGGGGATACAGTGCGGGCTGCACCCTGGCTGTGATGGGGATACAGTGCGGGCTGCACCCTGGCTGTGATGGGGATACAGTGCGGGCTGCACCCTGGCTGTGATGGGGATACAGTGCGGGCTGCACCCTGGCTGTGATGGGGATACAGTGCGGGCTGCACCCTGGCTGTGATGGGGATACAGTGCGGGCTGCACCCTGGCTGTGATGGGGATACAGTGCGGGCTGCACCCTGGCTGTGATGGGGATACAGTGCGGGCTGCACCCTGGCTGTGATGGGGATACAGTGCGGGCTGCACCCTGGCTGTGATGGGGATACAGTGCGGGCTGCACCCTGGCTGTGATGGGGATACAGTGCGGGCTGCACCCTGGCTGTGATGGGGATAGAGTGCGGGCTGCACCCTGGCTGTGATGGGGATAGAGTGCGGGCTGCACCCTGGCTGTGATGGGGATAGAGTGCGGGCTGCACCCTGGCTGTGATGGGGATACAGTGCGTGCTGCACCCTGGCTGTGATGGGGATACAGTGCGGGCTGCACCCTGGCTGTGATGGGGATACAGTGCGGGCTGCACCCTGGCTGTGATGGGGATACAGTGCGGGCTGCACCCTGGCTGTGATGGGGATACAGTGCGGGCTGCACCCTGGCTGTGATGGGGATAGAGTGCGGGCTGCACCCTGGCTGTGATGGGGATAGAGTGCGGGCTGCACCCTGGCTGTGATGGGGATACAGTGCGGGCTGCACCCTGGCTGTGATGGGGATACAGTGCGGGCTGCACCCTGGCTGTGATGGGGATACAGTGCGGGCTGCACCCTGGCTGTGATGGGGATACAGTGCGGGCTGCACCCTGGCTGTGTTGGGGGTACAGTGCGGGCTGCACCCTGGCTGTGATGGGGGTACAGTGCGGGCTGCACCCTGGCTGTGATGGGGGTACAGTGCGGGCTGCACCCTGGCTGTGATGGGGGTACAGTGCGGGCTGCACCCTGGCTGTGATGGGGATAGAGTGCGGGCTGCACCCTGGCTGTGATGGGGATAGAGTGCGGGCTGCACCCTGGCTGTGATGGGGATAGAGTGCGGGCTGCACCCTGGCTGTGATGGGGATAGAGTGCGGGCTGCACCCTGGCTGTGATGGGGATAGAGTGCGGGCTGCACCCTGGCTGTGATGGGGATAGAGTGCGGGCTGCACCCTGGCTGTGATGGGGATAGAGTGCGGGCTGCACCCTGGCTGTGATGGGGATAGAGTGCGGGCTGCACCCTGGCTGTGATGGGGATAGAGTGCGGGCTGCACCCTGGCTGTGATGGGGATAGAGTGCGGGCTGCACCCTGGCTGTGATGGGGATAGAGTGCGGGCTGCACCCTGGCTGTGATGGGGATAGAGTGCGGGCTGCACCCTGGCTGTGATGGGGATAGAGTGCGGGCTGCACCCTGGCTGTGATGGGGATAGAGTGCGGGCTGCACCCTGGCTGTGATGGGGATAGAGTGCGGGCTGCACCCTGGCTGTGATGGGGATAGAGTGCGGGCTGCACCCTGGCTGTGATGGGGATAGAGTGCGGGCTGCACCCTGGCTGTGATGGGGATAGAGTGCGGGCTGCACCCTGGCTGTGATGGGGATAGAGTGCGGGCTGCACCCTGGCTGTGATGGGGATAGAGTGCGGGCTGCACCCTGGCTGTGATGGGGATAGAGTGCGGGCTGCACCCTGGCTGTGATGGGGATAGAGTGCGGGCTGCACCCTGGCTGTGATGGGGATAGAGTGCGGGCTGCACCCTGGCTGTGATGGGGATAGAGTGCGGGCTGCACCCTGGCTGTGATGGGGATAGAGTGCGGGCTGCACCCTGGCTGTGATGGGGATAGAGTGCGGGCTGCACCCTGGCTGTGATGGGGATAGAGTGCGGGCTGCACCCTGGCTGTGATGGGGATAGAGTGCGGGCTGCACCCTGGCTGTGATGGGGATAGAGTGCGGGCTGCACCCTGGCTGTGATGGGGATAGAGTGCGGGCTGCACCCTGGCTGTGATGGGGATAGAGTGCGGGCTGCACCCTGGCTGTGATGGGGATAGAGTGCGGGCTGCACCCTGGCTGTGATGGGGATAGAGTGCGGGCTGCACCCTGGCTGTGATGGGGATAGAGTGCGGGCTGCACCCTGGCTGTGATGGGGATAGAGTGCGGGCTGCACCCTGGCTGTGATGGGGATAGAGTGCGGGCTGCACCCTGGCTGTGATGGGGATAGAGTGCGGGCTGCACCCTGGCTGTGATGGGGATAGAGTGCGGGCTGCACCCTGGCTGTGATGGGGATAGAGTGCGGGCTGCACCCTGGCTGTGATGGGGATAGAGTGCGGGCTGCACCCTGGCTGTGATGGGGATAGAGTGCGGGCTGCACCCTGGCTGTGATGGGGATAGAGTGCGGGCTGCACCCTGGCTGTGATGGGGATAGAGTGCGGGCTGCACCCTGGCTGTGATGGGGATAGAGTGCGGGCTGCACCCTGGCTGTGATGGGGATAGAGTGCGGGCTGCACCCTGGCTGTGATGGGGATAGAGTGCGGGCTGCACCCTGGCTGTGATGGGGATAGAGTGCGGGCTGCACCCTGGCTGTGATGGGGATAGAGTGCGGGCTGCACCCTGGCTGTGATGGGGATAGAGTGCGGGCTGCACCCTGGCTGTGATGGGGATAGAGTGCGGGCTGCACCCTGGCTGTGATGGGGATAGAGTGCGGGCTGCACCCTGGCTGTGATGGGGATAGAGTGCGGGCTGCACCCTGGCTGTGATGGGGATAGAGTGCGGGCTGCACCCTGGCTGTGATGGGGATAGAGTGCGGGCTGCACCCTGGCTGTGATGGGGATAGAGTGCGGGCTGCACCCTGGCTGTGATGGGGATAGAGTGCGGGCTGCACCCTGGCTGTGATGGGGATAGAGTGCGGGCTGCACCCTGGCTGTGATGGGGATAGAGTGCGGGCTGCACCCTGGCTGTGATGGGGATAGAGTGCGGGCTGCACCCTGGCTGTGATGGGGATAGAGTGCGGGCTGCACCCTGGCTGTGATGGGGATAGAGTGCGGGCTGCACCCTGGCTGTGATGGGGATAGAGTGCGGGCTGCACCCTGGCTGTGATGGGGGTACAGTGCGGGCTGCACCCTGGCTGTGTTGGGGGTACAGTGCGGGCTGCACCCTGGCTGTGATGGGGATGCAGTGCGGGCTGCACCCTGGCTGTGATGGGGGTACAGTGCGGGCTGCACCCTGGCTGTGACGGGGTTACAGTGCGGGCTGCACCCTGGCTGTGACGGGGGTACAGTGCGGACTGCACCCTGCACCATGGCTGTGATGGGGATACAGTGCGGGCTGCACCCTGCACCATGGCTGTAATGGGGATACAGTGCGGGCTGCACCCTGCACCATGGCTGTAATGGGGATATAGTGCGGGCTGCACCCTGGCTGTTATGGGGATACAGTGCAGGCTGCACCCTGGCTGTGATGGGGATACAGTGCGGGCTGCATCCTGGCTGTGATGGGGATACAGTGCGTGCTGCACCCTGGCTGTGATGGGGATACAGTGCGGGCTGCACCCTGGGTTTGATGAGGATACAGTGCGGGCTGCACCCTGGCTGTGATGGGGGTACTGTGCGGGCTGCACCCTGGCTGTGATGGGGATACAGTGCGGGCTGCACCCTGGCTGTGATGGGGATATAGTGCGGGCTGCACCCTGGCTGTGATGGGGATACAGTGCGGGCTGCACCCTGGCTGTGATGGGGATACAGTGCGGGCTGCACCCTGGCTGTGATGGGGATACAGTGCGGGCTGCACCCTGGCTGTGATGGGGATACAGTGCGGGCTGCACCCTGGCTGTGATGCGGATACAGTGCGGGCTGCACCCTGGCTGTGACGGGGATACCGTGCGGGCTGCACCCTGGCTGTGACGGGGATACCGTGCGGGCTGCACCCTGGCTGTGACGGGGGAAACAGTGCGGGCTGCACCCTGCACCCTGGCTGTGATGGGTGTACAGTGCGGGCTGCATCCTGGCTGTGACGGGGATACAGTGCGGGCTGCACCCTGGCTGTGACGGGGATACAGTGCGGGCTGCACCCTGGCTGTGACGGGGATACAGTGCGGGCTGCACCCTGGCTGTGACGGGGATACAGTGCAGGCTGCACCCTGGCTGTGACGGGGATACAGTGCGGGCTACACCCTGGCTGTGACGGGGATACAGTGGGGGCTGCACCCTGGCTGTGACGGGGATACAGTGCGTGCTGCACCCTGGCTGTGACGGGGATACAGTGCGTGCTGCACCCTGGCGGTGACGGGGATACAGTGCGGGCTGCACCCTGGCGGTGACGGGGATACAGTGCGGGCTGCACCCTGGCGGTGACGGGGATACAGTGCGGGCTGCACCCTGGCGGTGACGGGGATACAGTGCGGGCTGCACCCTGGCGGTGACGGGGATACAGTGCGGGCTGCACCCTGGCTGTGACGGGGATACAGTGCGGGCTGCACCCTGGCTGTGACGGGGATACAGTGCGGGCTGCACCCTGCACCCTGGCTGTGATGGGGATACAGTGCGGGCTGCACCCTGCACCCTGGCTGTGATGGGGATACAGTGCGGGCTGCACCCTGGCTGTGATGGGGATGCAGTGCGGGCTGCACCATGGCTGTGATGGGGATACAGTGCGGGCTGCACCCTGGCTGTGATGGGGATACAGTGCGGGCTGCACCCTGGCTGTGATGGGGATGCAGTGCGGGCTGCACCCTGGCTGTGATGGGGATGCAGTGCGGGCTGCACCCTGCACCCTGGCTGTGATGGGGATACAGTGCGGGCTGCACCCTGGCTGTGACGTGGATACAGTGCGGGCTGCACCCTGGCTGTGACAGGGTTACAGTGCGGGCTGCACCCTGGCTGTGACGGGTATACAGTGCAGCCTGCACCCTGGCTGTGACGGGGATACAGTGCAGCCTGCACCCTGGCTGTGACGGGGATACAGTGCGGGCTGCACCCTGGCTGTGACGGGGATACAGTGCGGGCTGCACCCTGGCTGTGACGGGGATACAGTGCGGGCTGCACCCTGGCTGTGACGGGGATACAGTGCGGGCTTCACCCTGGCTGTGACGGGGATACAGTGCGGCTTGCACCCTGGCTGTGACCGGGATACAGTGCGGGCTGCACCCTGGCTGTGACGGGGATACAGTGCGGGCTGCACCCTGGCTGTGACGGGGATACAGTGCGGGCTGCACCCTGGCTGTGATGGGGATGCAGTGCGGGCTGCACCCTGGCTGTGATGGGGATACAGTGCGGGCTGCACCCTGGATGTGTTGGGGATACAGTGCGGGCTGCATCCTGGCTGTGTTGGGGATACAGTGCGAGCTGCACCCTGGCTGTGATGGGGATACAGTGTGGGCTGCACCCTGGCTGTGATGGGGACACAGTGCGGGCTGCACCCTGGCTGTGATGGGGAAACAGTGCGGGCTGCACCCTGGCTGTGATGGGGAAACAGTGCGGGCTGCACCCTGGCTGTGATGGGGAAACAGTGCGGGCTGCACCCTGGCTGTGATGGGGATACAGTGCGGGCTGCACCCTGGCTGTGATGGGGATACAGTGCGGGCTGCACCCTGGCTGTGATGGGGATACAGTGCGGGCTGCACCCTGGCTGTGATGGGGATACAGTGCTGTCGGCACCCTGGCTGTGATGGGGATACAGTGCGGGCTGCATCCTGGCTGTGATGGGGATACAGCGCGGGCTGCACCCTGGTTGTGATGGGGATACAGTGCGGACTGCACCCTGCAGCATGGCTCTGATGGGGATACAGTATGGGCTGCACCCTGCACCATGGCTATAATGGGAATATAGTGCGGCTGCACCCTGGCTGTGATGGGGTTACAGTGCGGGCTGCACCCTGCACCCTGGCTGTGATGGGGATACAGTGCGGGCTGCATCCTGGCTGTGATGGGGATACAGTGCGTGCTGCACCCTGGCTGTGATGGGGTTACAGTGCGGGCTGCACCATGGCTGTGACGGGGATACAGTGCGGGCTGCACCCTGCACCCTGACTGTGATGGGGATTCAGTGTGGGCTGCTCCCTGGCTGTGATGGGTATACAGTGCGGGCTGCACCCTGGCTGTGATGGGAATACAGTGCCAGCTGCACCCTGCACCCTGGCTGTGATGGGGATACAGTGCGGGCTGCTCCCTGGCTGTGATGAGGATACAGTGCAGGCTGCACCCTGGCTGTGATGGGGATACAGTGCGGGCTGCACCCTGCACCCTGGCTGTGATGGGGATACAGTGCGAGCTTCACCCTGGCTGTGATGGGGATACAGTGCGGGCTGCACCCTGGCTGTGACAGGGATACAGTGCGTGCTGCACCCTGGCTGTGATGGGGGTACAGTGCGGGCTGCACCCTGGCTGTGATGGGGATACAGTGCAGACTGCACCCTGGCTGTGATGGGGATACAGTGCGGGCTCCACCCTGCACCCTGGCTGTGATGGGGATACAGTGCGGGCTGCACCCTGGCTGTGATGGGGATACAGTGCGGGCTGCACCCTGGCTGTGATGGGGATACAGTGAGGGCTGCACCCTGCACCCTGACTGTGATGGGGGTACAGTGCGGGCTGCACCCTGGCTGTGATGGGGGTACGGTGCGGGCTGCACCCTGGCTGTGATGGGGGTACGTTGCGGGCTGCACCCTGGCTGTGATTAGAATTCCTATGCTTCTGATATTTTGCTCTTTGTTCTTTTGAAATATGTTTCTCTTTTGTCACTTCTGTTGTTGTAGAATGAGCAAATGATTACAATAATTCCTGGAAACTAAGAGATTTAGTTCTGTGATTTTTCTGTTTGATTGTTGCACTGAACGCGCTCAGCTTTGTATGTTTTCCTGTCATGTTATCTTGAATTTAATGGTTTCCTCTCCCCTGCTGTCTCAATACAAGGAGTAGCTGAGCCAATAGTATTTGTAAAGTGTCAGATGAGTTTCTTGAATGATATCCGGTATGTTGGCCAACTGGTCACACTTGATGTGTGTGCCGAGCTGTTTGTGATTAGGGAGCGAAACTGGGATTACAGCTGAGGTTCATCCAGCCAACGTCTGCAAGCACATAACAAAAACAGAATTACCTGGAAAAACTCAGCAGATCTGGCAGCATCGGCGGAGAATAAAAGAGTTGACGTTTGGAGTCCTCATGACCCTTCGACAGAACTTGAGTGAGTCCAAGAAAGGGGTGAAATATAAGCTGGTTTAAGGTGTGTTGCGGGGGGCGGGTTTGGGTGGGGGGAGAGAGAGAGAAGTAGAGGGGGTTGGTGTGGTTG
The DNA here is from genome assembly GCF_017639515.1 of Carcharodon carcharias. Lineage (NCBI taxonomy): Eukaryota > Metazoa > Chordata > Chondrichthyes > Lamniformes > Lamnidae > Carcharodon > Carcharodon carcharias. The sequence continues at coordinate 9,802,011 of NC_054469.1, read as the reverse complement.
TAGGGACAAACAAGCAGTAATAGAAGCAGATCATCAAAAGATGTCACAAACAACAGAACAAAAGAACACATAGGTGTTAAGGTTGGTGATATTATCTAAACAATTGTGCTGATTAAGAATGGATGGTAGGGCACTCAAGGCATAGCTCTAGTGGGGATGGGGGGAGCATAAAAGATTTAAAAATATTTAAAAATAATGGAAATAGGTTGGAAAAGAAAAATCGATATAATTTATTGGAAAAAACAAAAGGAAGGGGGAAACAGAAAGGGGGTGGGGATGGAGGAGGGAGCTCAAGAACTAAAGTTGTTGAATTCAACAACTTTAGTTCTTGAGCTCCCTCCTCCATCCCCACCCCCACCCCCAACACACCTTAAACCAGCTTATATTTCACCCCTTTCTTGGACTCACTCAAGTTCTGTCGAAGGGTCATGAGGACTCGAAACATCAACTCTTTTCTTCTCCGCCGATGCTGCCAGACCTGCTGAGTTTTTCCAGGTAATTCTGTTTTTGTTTTGGATTTCCAGTATCCGCAGTTTTTTTGTTTTTATATCTGCAAGCACATTTTTGCTAGAATTCTTCCAATAGACAGTCAGCTGCTTCTGGACATACTGACAGTGTGCTTGGGTATGAAGAGAGCAAGTATTATGTTTATATAGCATTTTTTACAAACTCTGAGTGGCCCAAAGCCCTTTACAGCCAGTGAATTATTTTGGAAGTGTTGTCACTCTCTCCTCTGAGTCAGAAGGTTAATGGGTTGAAGCCCCATTCTGGAGAAATGGGTACAAAACACAGGCCAACACTCCCAGTGCTGTACTTAGGAAGCATTACATTGTCAAAGGTGTATTTCAGATGAGATGTTAAACCAAAGCCCTGTTTGTATTCTCTCCTGAAAAAACAAAGCAGACCACCTGACTGGCGAGACCTGCTGAGTTTTTCCAGCATTTTCTGTTTTTATTTCAGATTTCCAGCATCAGTATTTTGCTTTTACCTTAAACATTCACTCCCTTCATCATGGACGATGCACAGTGGGTGCAGTGTGTACTATGTAATAGATGTACTGCAGCAACTCACCTATGCTCCTTCGACAGCACCTTCCAAACCCATGACTTCTACCATCCAAAAAGACGAGGGTAGCAGATGCATGGGGACACCGAGTTCCCTCCAAGTTATTGACCATCCTGACTTGGAACTATATCATTGTTCCCTCACTGTCACTTGGTGAAAATCCTGGAACTCCCTTCCTAACAGCACTGGGTGTGCCGACACCACATGGACTGCAGCAGTTCAAAAGGGAAGATCATGATCACCTTCTCAAGTTCAATTAGCGATGGGTAATAATGATTGACCTTGCCAGTGCCACCCGCATCCCATGAATGAATTAAGAAAAATATCCAAGGTACTATTAGAAGAAGAGCATGGGAGTTTTCCCAGGGCCAATATTTATCGCTCAGCTGTCATTACTAAAGCAAATTATCGAGTCATTTATTGAGTCATTCACACAAGAATGAGGCCACTCGGCCCATCAAGTCTATGCTGACTCATTGCGGAGCAATCCAGTCAGTTCCATGCACTTGCCTGATCCCCATAGCCCTGCAGGTTTATTACCCTCAAGTGCCCATCCAATTTCCTTTTGAAATCATCTCGCTGTTTGTGAGATCTTGTGGTGTGCATTGTGTCGGCTGTATTTCTTAGCGTAAAACAATGACTGCACTTGAAGTACTTAATTGACTGTGAAGAGCTTTGGAACATCTGAAGTTCATGAAAGGCATGATGTAAATGGGTGACAAAAACAAAAATACCTGGAAAAATTCAGCAGGTCTGACAGCATCTACAGAGAGAAATACAGCTGACGTTTCGAGTCCATATGACTCTTCAGAATGGATGTAAATGGGTGTATTGTTTTCTTTTGTGTTTCATTGTTATGTGATGTTTTGTTCCTGTGACGTTTTTAATTCGATATATTGCTTCCACTATCGGTGCTCTTCCTCCGGACATTATGCAAACTTCCAAATCTGCCACTGGGCTCTCTTCACAGTTCCTTGGAGGAGAACTTCATGTTGCCCAACATTACAACAAAACAAACATGGGCAGGTGTCCAAGTATGTTAAAGGCAAGAGGTCATGAAAACTACAGAAATATGTCAAGGCAGCAAGAGCTTAGTGACAGCATTGTGATTTCAGGTCTGTGACTAGTATTTGCTGCTGTGTAAGTCACAGTATCTGTTGGCAGAACATCTCCACCTCATGTGTCTTAGTGATTCAACTGGTTACAGCAGTTTGTTTTGTTGGAACCCCTGTGCCATCATTTAGGTATAACCGAAATGAAACATTATTTCTCCTTAATGTCAGGATCTTTTCAACGCTGGTATTTGAGGGACAGCGATTGCAACCAGGGCTAATTGTATAGGGTGTGTCTTGAAATTGAATTCTTTGCAAGTACCTTTTAACTCTGAATTAGACTCTAGTGCATCAATTTCTGAGGAGGACGGGTGGAGGGAAAATTCCCTAAAGGTTTTTGTGCTCTCTCTCTCTCTCTACTTCTTCACTCAGAGGGTGGTGAATCTTGGAATTCTCCACCCCAGAGGGCTGCGGAAGCTCAATCTTTGAGCATGTTCAAGACAGAAATTGATAGATTTCTGGAGATTAATGACATCAAGGATGTGGGGCTAGCACGGGAAAGTGGAATTGAGGTAGATTATCAGCCATGAGCTACTTAAATCATGGAACAGGTTCGCTGGGCTGAATGGCCTACTTCTATTTTCCAATGATGAGGAAAGAATCAGGTATTTTTCCTGAAAATATATCTCCAGATTGTGGCTGTGTCCCAAAGATTTTTAATTACACTGGTTCTTCCTTCCAGCTACGCTCATCCACCTTTAACCAAGTGCCTCCAGGTGAGGAGAGATTGTGCTTAGTCGGGGTAAGACTCCTGAAATTTTCTCTTGTTTCCTCATTCTGGGTCTCTGTGCATCATCCTAGGACAGTTGTGAGGACATCTTTGAGCCTTTGCCAGCACAAGGAGAAATCAGCACCATGGTCACCTCCAGATTCAACTATTCCAATGCTTTCCTGGCTGGCCTTGCAACCTCCATGTTATGTTTCTCTTGTTTTTTTTATGGGATGTGAGCATCACTGGATTAGCCAGCATTTGCTGTACATTCCTGATTTCTCTTGAGAAGGTGGTGATGTGAGGTGGTCTTAAACTGCTGCCGTCCTTTCTCAATGAAGGGAGAGCCCAGCACACCAGCACAAAGGGCAAGGCTGAAGCATTTGCAACAGTCCTCAGGAGACATGCTGAGTAGAAGATCCATCCCTGATGTCTCCAGCTAATTCGAATCACTTCCCATGACATCAAGAAATGGCTGAAGGTATTGGATACTGCAAAGACTATGGGCACTGACAACATTCCGGTAGTAGTACTGAAGACTTGTGCTCCAGATCTGTTAGCTAAGCTTCCAGTACAGCTACAACACTGGCATCTAACTGACAATGTGGAAAATTGCCCAGGTATGTCCTGTCCACAGAAAGCAGGACAAATCCAATCCGACCAATTACTGTTCCATCAGCCTACTCTTGATCATCAGCAAAGTGATGGAAGGAGTAATTGTCAGTGCTATCAAGTGGCACTTATTCAGCAATAACTAGTCACTGACGCTCAGTTTAGATTCTGCCAGGGCCACTCAGCTCCTGAACTCATTACAGCCTTGGTCCAAACATGGATAAAAGAGCTGAAACTCCAGAAGTGAGGTGAGAGTGACTTCCCTTGACATTCAAGGCAGCATGTGACCAAGTGTGGCATCAAGGAGCCCTAGCAAAACTGGAGTCAATGGGAATCGGGGAGAAACTCTCTGCTGTTGGAGGCATGCCTAGCACAAAGGAAGATGGTTGTGGTTGTTAGTCATCTCAATTCCAGGACATCACTGAAGGGGTTCCTCAGGGTAGTGTCCTCGGCCCAACCATCTTCAGCTGCTTTATCAACGACCTTCCTTTCATCGTAAGGTCAGTAGTAGGGATGTTTGCTGATGATTGTGCAATGTTTAGCAACATATGTGACCCTTCAGAAACTGAAGCAGTACCCATATGCAGCAAGACCTGGACAACATCCAGGCTTGGGCTGATGTGTGACGTGACTGTTACTTGCCACTTAAGTGCCAGGCAATGACTATCTCCAGTGAGAGAGAATCCAACAATTTCCCCTTGACATTCAAGGGCTGAATCACACTCTGTCAACATCCTGGGGGTTACCATTAACCAGAAACTGATCTGCACCAGCCATATAAATACTGTGGCTACAGGAGCAGGTCAGAGGCTGGGAATTCTATGGAGAGTAACTCGCCTTCTGACTCCCCAAAGCTTGTCCACCATCTACAAGGCACAAGTCAGGAATGTGATGGAACATTCTCCACTTGCCTGGATGAGTGCAGCTCCAACAGCACTCAAGAAACTTGACACCATCCAGGACAAAGCTTGATTGGCACTCCATCCACCATCCTTGATATTCATCATCTCTACCACCCAGGCTCCTTAGACACCACCTTCCAAACCCATGCCCGCTACCATCTAGAAGGACGAGGGCAGAAGATACATGGAAACACCACCGTCTGCAAGTTCCCCCCCTAAGCCATCCTGACTTGGAAATATATCCCCGTTCCTTCACTGTTGCTAGGTCAAAACCCTGGAACAATGCCCCCCTCCCTCCTGACCCCAGCACTGTGGGTGTACCTACACCACATGGACTGTAGCAGTTCAAGAAGGCAGCTCACCACCACCTTTTCGAGGGCAACAAAGGATGGGCAATAAACGCTGGCTTAGCCAGTGATGCCTATATCCGGTGAAAGAATTTTTTTTAAAGGTCCATATGGTGCAGGTACACCCACAGTGCTGTTCAGGAAGGAGTTCCAGGATCTTGACCCAGTGATGTTGAAGGAACGGTGATATAGTTCCAAGTCAGGATGGTGTGTGGCTTGGAGAGGAATTTTCAGGGGGTGGTGTTCTCTACACTAGGTTGTCCAAAACTCCAGAGGTTTGAGAGTATAATCTAGGCAAACACATCAGGGCAGTACTGAGGGAGTGCTGCTCTTTCAGTTGGATTTAGTAGGTCTCACAGCATTATGCAAAGAGCAGGGGAGTTCTCCTTGGTGTCCTGGCCAATATTTATACCCCGACCAACGTCACTAAAATAGATTATCTGGTCGTTTATCTTCTTACTGCTTGTTGGACATTTCTGTATGCAAATTGGTTGCTTTATTACAGTGACTACTCTTCAAACTACGCTCTGAAATACTCTGAGATACTGGATAAATGCAAGCTCGCTCCTTCTCTTAAATTCTGTATCAACATTCATAAATATGATACTGGATTCTTTGCTATTTGTTACCATAAGACCATGAGACATAGGAGCAGAAATTAGGCCATTCGGCCCATTGAGTCTGCTCCACCATTCAATCATGGCTGATAAGTTTCTCAGCCCCATTCTCATGCCTTCTCCCTGTAATCTTTGAGCCCCTTACCAATCAAGAACCTATCTATTTTGGTCTTAAATACACTCAATGACCTGGCCTCCACAGCCTTCTGTGGCAATGAATTCCGTAGATTCACCACTCTCTATGTTTGTTACGTTTGTCTGGTCACTAATTTTACCCTGCAGGAGCTACTGTAGCTTTGTTTCCGTATCTGCCAACTGACTTCTTCCTAACAATATGGTTGATCAGTGCCAAAAGAAGTGGAGAGGCCCTCCCTTTGCTCCACCCTACCATACACCGTACCATCAATGTAGAGACCGTCTTCCCACTGCCTGGTCCCTGCCACTGAACACTGCCAGTGAACTGGGTGTCTTGTTTTTTGTCTGGCGCAGACATGATGGGCCAAATGGCCTCTTCCTGTGTGGTAAACTTTATGATTCTAAGTATATTAAACATTTCCTTCACCTTTGCCCTACCATCCTGTGCAATCACACCAGGCTGTGCCTCGTCCCTGACTGCCCAACATAATTCAGACAGTTCCTGAAGAACATCTATAAATAGCCGCTTTAATCTGTAGATGTCAGTTAGGGAATAAGGAGGACTGTTGCCATTGGCTTGTTCTCTGTTCTGATGCTAGGTCATTGATCCCTCTTTTTGCCACTCCCCAACCCCTAAATCTTCTCCTCTATAAACTTAATGTCAGCTGTTTTTTATTTGGGATAACTATTTATTTTACGGCACAGAAGCAGACCATTCAGCCCATTGTTTCTGTGCCAGCTATTTCCTGGAATCTTTTCAAAACTGATCTTTTGCCTCACATCTTCCCATAGTCTGGCATCAATTTAAATTTAATCCCACTGCCCTGCTCCCTCCCTCTAGCTCAGAATTAATCCCAAACTAATCCTACAGCCCTGTACGATAAACCATGTTGAATGTTTACCACTCATCTTATAATATGCAATAGTTTTTTTACCTTAGTTGCTCCCTGTTGCAAAACATTCCTTTCTCCAATGGCCTCTGCATAATCTTCTGAGTTCTCTCGTCATTCTCTGGCGAGTTGATGACACTTGTCAATGATCCTCAAATAATGGCAATCCTTTGCCCTTTATTCATCTCACATAATACTGCAGCCACTGGAAATCTGAAACAAAAATTCAGAGCCCAAACTCTCTACCCCGGAGGGCTGTGGAAGCTCAATCATTGAGTATGTTCAAGACAGAAATTGCGGGGGAATGTTTGAGCCAGACCTTTCATGTGTAAAATTAGGGAATACTTCTTCACATGAACATGGGTTTATTGAAAAAGCATAGCACAAGGTGCCGCATTGTGAGGACAATTAAAATAAGTAATCATAATTCATAACAGTTGTGTAAAATAATAAATTATGAAATAATAAAAGGATTGCACAATTGTGATCATTTCAATATACAAATAATTACAATACATTGCAAAATGCAGGTCTTCTTAATTTATAGAATAAAAATGAAAGATCCACTGCACTCTGCCTTTTGTATTAATGTCCATAGATCAAATGTTGTCAGGTTGAGTTCATTAGATTCTCTATCATTTACATGCTGTTTGAGTTTTATAAAGTAGGGGATTTGTCACAGTTTATTCATTCTATATCTTATACGCAGAATTGTGTCTTTTCTTAATTCCATCTTACATCTACTTTCATGTAGTTGTAGCAAGACATTGTGGCAATTCAAGGCAATTGTGGGATTCAAGCATTTTCTAGCAAAGTCCAGCCACAGCTTTTTCCACCTTTCAGCAAGGGAACACGTATTCAAAATAAAAATACCTGGAAAAACTCAGCAGGTCTGACAGCATCTGTGGAAAGGAACACCGTTAACGTTTCGAGTCCATATGACTCTTCAACAGAACTAAGGAAAAATGGAAAAGAGGTGAAATATAAGCTGGTGGGGGGAGGGGGGGCAGAGGACGGTAGAGCTGGGTAGAGGGCCAGTGATAGGTGGAGATAGACAAAAGGACAAAGAGGTGTTGAAGGTGGTGATATTATCTAAGGAATGTGCTAATTAAGGGTAGAAAGCAGGACAAGCAAGGTACAGATATCCCTAGTCGGGGTGGGGTGAAGGGAAGGGATCGAAATAGACTAAAAGGTAGAGTTAAAACAATGGATGGAAATACATTTAAAAATAATGGAAATAGGTGGGAAAAGAAAAACCTATATAAATTATTGGGGGGAAAAAGGGGGGGAATCGGAAAGGGGGTGGGGATGGAGGAGAGTTCATGATCTAAAATTGTTGAACTCAATATTCAGTCCAGAAGGCTGTAAAGTGCCTAGTTAGAAGATGAGGTGCTGTTTCTCCAGTTTGTGTTGAGCTTCACTGGAACAATGCAGCAGGCCAAGGACAGATATGTGGGCATGAGAGCAGGGTGGAGTGTTGAAATGGCAAGCGACAGGGAGGTCTGGGTCATGCTTGCGGACAGACCGAAGGTGTTCCGCAAAGCGGTCACCCAGTCTGTTTGGTATGTCCAATGTAGAGGATACCGCATTGGGAGCAACGAATGCAGCAGACTAAATTGAGGGAAGTGTAAGTGAAATTCTGCTTCACTTGAAAGGAGTGTTTGGGCCCTTGGACGGTGAGGAGAGGGGAAGTAAAGGGGCAGGTGTTGCACCTTCTGCGGTTGCATGGGAAGGTGCCGTGGGAGGGAGTTGAGATGTAAGGGAGTGATGGAGGAGTGGACCAGGGTGTCCCAGAGGGAATGATCCCTGCGGAATGCCGCCGGTGGGGTGAAGGGAAGATGTGTTTGGTGGTGGCATCATGCTGGAGTTGGCGGAAATGGTGGAAGATGATCCTTTGAATGCGGAGGCTGGTGGGGTGATAAGTGAGGATAAGGGGGACCCTGACATGGTTCTGGGAGGGAGTGGAAGGTGTGAGGGCGGATGCACAGGAGATGGACCGGACACGGTTGAGGGCCCTGTCAACCACTGTGGGTAGAAAACCTTGGTTAAGGTAGAGGGAAGACATGTCAGAGGAACTGTTTTTGAAAGTGGCATCATCAGAACAGATGCAATGGAGGCAAAGGAACTGAGAGAATGGGATGGAGTCCTTACAGGAAGTGGGGTGTGAGGAGCTGTAGTCGAGGTAGCTGTGGGAGTCGGTGGACATGTATTCAGTTGTTTGATTTTGTCAGAGTGGCTTTGGTACGTGTCACCTAGGATCAGTTTTGGTGCTCATTTCTGAATGCATTCAAGTTTGTTCATGTACTCTTTGGTAAGTCTGGCATTCCAAATTGGTGCTGTGTATTCCACTATGGGTCTTACATAACCATTAAACACAGTGACTAGGTCAGTTTGATGTTTGAGAAGACCTAGCAGGTGAAGCTTGCTCTCTTAAACATCTCACACACTTGGTAATCCCATTTGAGAGAGAGCACTGAATGTAGATTCCTAATAGTTTAATTAACGCTTGTTGCACAATCTCCGTATCTTCTAAGGTGAGGTAAGAGTGTCTGGCCTTGACATCAAGGCAGCATTTGACCGAGTGTGGCATCAAGGAGACCTAGCAAAACTGGAGTCAATGGGAATCAGGGAGAAATCTTTCCGCTGGCTGGAGTCATACTTATCACAAAAAAGATGGCTGTGGTTGTTGGAGGTCAGTCATCTCAGCTCCAGGACGTCACTGCAGGAGTTCCTCAGAATAGTGTCCTAAGCCCAACCATCTTCAGGTGCTTCATCAATGATCTTCCTTCCATCATAAGGTCAGAACTGGGAATGTTTGTTGATGATTACACAATGTTCAGCACCATTCGCGACTCTTCCAATAATGAAGCAGTCCATGTCCAAATGCAGCAAGACCTGGACAATATCCAGGCTTGGGCTGACAGGTGGCAAGTAACATTAATGCTACACAAGTGCCAGGCAATGACCATCTCCGACAAGAGAGAATCTAACCATGGCCCCTTGATATTCATTGACATTACCATTGCTGAATCCCACACTATCAACATCCTGGGGGTTTTGACCAGAAACTGAACTAGACTAGCCATTTAAATACTGTGGCTACAAGAGCAGGTCAGAGGCTAAGCACCCTGTGTGGAGTATCTCACTTCCCGACTCCTCCAAAGCCTGTCCACCATCTACAAGTCACAGATCAGGAGTGTGATGGAACACTCTCCACTTGCCTGGATGAGTGCAGCTCCCACAACATTCAAGAAGCTTGACACCATCCATGACAAAGCAGCCCACTTGATTGGCACCCCATCTGCAAACATTCACTCCCTTCACCACTGATGCACAATGGTAGCAGTGTGTACCATCTACAAGATGCACAGCAGCAACTCACCGAGGCTCCTTAGACAGCACCTTCCAAACCCGTGACCACTACCATCTAGAAGAACAAGGGCAGGAGACACATGGGAACACCACCACTCTGGAAGTTCTCCTCCAAGCCACACACCACCCTGACTTGGAAAAATATTGCTGTTCTTTCACTGTCGCTGGGTCAAAATCCTGAAACTCCCTCCCTAACACTGCAGGTGTACCTACACCACATGGACTGCTGCATTTATAGAAGGCAGCTCACCACCACCTTTTCAAGGGCAATTAGGAATGGGCAATAAATGCTGGCCTAGCCAACAATGCCCGTATCCTGTAATAAATTTTTAAAAATGAGGGGGGAAACATGGGGGTTGCACATGAAACACTATTCATAACCTTTCACTTTTGAGGGTTCAGGTTCATATGTTTCACTGTTGCCCATTCACTCAATGAAGTGATTACCCCTTGCATATGAGATGCGTGGCCTTGATTACGACAGTCCAAGCGAGTCAGGTCATCCACATATACGATGAATAAGCATGGTGGTATCGATACAAGTGTTGTTTACAATGGCTAAAAGTATAATAGGGCCTAATTTGATGAGCGTGGGAGCCCAGAATGTAGCCTTGATTGACTGCAATGACTCAATTTATATCGAACGCATTGTCATTTATTGATAAGAAAGTCCAAGATACAGCATTTACATGATGGGCTCACTCCTAATTGAAAGGGGTTGTTGATTGCGATGTTATGGTCTCCACAGTCACATGCTTTGCTAAAATCAGTTAACACTAGTTTGTGGCAGAAGTTTGAAACTCTTCCACAAATGCAAATTGATATTGAAGAATTGATCATTTTAAAGCTGAGATTGATCGATTTTTGTAGGGTAAGAAACGATATGGAGCAAAGGTGGAGTTATGTTCCAATCAGTCATGATCATGTGCGACTGGTGGAACTGGCCCAAGAAGCTTAATAGCCTGCTCTTGTTCCCATGTTGCTTAATCAGGAAAAAGAGGATTTGTTGTAGAATAATGAAGTACATTGTCTCAGTCACGCTATAGAAGTGTTAAGGAAGCCAACGACATTAAAGCAAAGGAAAGATCCAAGGAGAAGCAGAGAGAGATGAGAAATGCAGGAAAAGTGGGGGTCAGGTTAGAAATTGAAGCAGAAATGACTGGGACAATAAAGTGGCCCTGCAATCCTGAATAGATCAACAGAGAGTGTAACATAGAAAATAAGAGCAGGAGTAGGCTATTTGGCCCTACGAGCCTGCTCCGCCATTCGTATAACAAACAATAACAATAGGGTAATTATATTAGGTGATTTCAACTTTCCTAACATTAATTGGGATAGACATAGTGTTAAGGGCTTGGGTGGAGTGGATTTCTTGAAATGTGTACAGAACATTTTAGGTCAATGTAGAGGGTCCAACAAGGGATGGTGCACTGCTGGACCTAATTCTGGGGAATGAAGCCAGACAGGTGGCTGAGGTGATGGTGGGCGAGTACCTTAGTGATAGTGACCACAACATGGTACAGTTTAAGCTTGTTATGGACAAAGAAATCAACACGTTGCAAAAAAATGTTTTGGATTGGGGGAGAGTGGATTTCAGTAAAATAAGGCAGGATCTGGCCAAGGTAGAATGGGATCAGCTACTTGTGGGGAAATCTACAGACGAACAGTAGGGGATGTTCAAAAAGGAAATGGGGAGGGTACAGGCTCAACATGTTCCCTCTAGGGTGATAGGAAGAAGTAACAAGCCCAGAGAACCATGGATGACCAGAAATATTCAGGTTACGATGAGAAGGAAAAGAGAGGCTTTTAGCAGGTACAAGGGGAGCAAATCATCAGAAGCATTAGTGGAGTACAGACAGTGCAGGGTGGAGCTTAAGAAAGCAATTAGGAGAGCAAAGAGGGGATATGAGAAAGCTCTGGCTGGTAAAAGTAGGGAAAATCCCAAGATATTCAAAAGTATATCAATGGGAAGAGGAAAACCAGGGAAAGAGTAGGGCCCATTAGGGACCAAGGGGGCAATCTATTGGTGGAGCCAGAGGACGTCGTATAGAACCTTGGTGAGGCCACAGCTGGAGTAGTGTGTGCAGTTTTGGTCGCCACATTATAGGAAGGATGTGTTTGCACTGGAGGGGGTGCAGAGGAGATTCAGCAGGATATTGCCAGGGATGAAACATTTATGTTATGAAGAGAAGTTGGATAGACTTGGGTTGTTTTTGTTGGAGCAGTGAAGACTGAGGGGCGACCTGATCGAGGTGTACAAGATTATGAAGGGCATGGACAGGGTGGATAGGGAACAGCTGTTCCCCTTAGTTGAAGGGTCAGTCACAAAGGAGCATAAGTTCAAGGTGAGGGGCAGGAGGTTTAGGTGAATGTGAGGAAAAACTTTTTTACCCAGAGGGTGTTGACAGTGTGGAATGTGCTGCCTGGGAGGGTGGTGGAGGCGGGTTGCCTCACATCCTTTTAAAAAGTACCTGGATGAGCACTTAGCACGTCATAACATTCAAGGCTATGGGCCAAGTGCTGGTAAATGGGATTAGGTAGGTAGGTCAGGTGTTTCTCACGTGTCGGTACAGACTCGATGGTCCGAAGGGCCTCTTCTGCACTGTGATTCTGCGTGATTCATCATGATCACGGCTGATCATCCAACTCAATAGCCTGCTTCCACTTTCTCCCCAAACCCTTTGATCCCTTTTGCCCCAAGAGCTATATCTAACTCTGTCTTGAAAACATAGTGTTTCAGCCTCAACTACTTTCTGTGGTAGTGAATTCCACAGGCTCACCACTCTCTGGGTGAAAAAATTTCTCCTCATCTCTGACCTAAATGGTCTACCCTGTATCCTCAGACTGTGACTCCTGGTTCTGGACTCCCCCACCATTGGGAACATCCTTCCTGCATCTACCCCATCTAGCCCTGTTAGAATTTTATAGGTTTGTATGAGATCCCCCCCTCATTCTTCTGAACTCCAGCAAATATAATCCTAACTGACTCAATCTCTCTTCATGTCAGTCCCGCCATCCCCGAAATCAGTCTGGTAAACCTTCGCTGCACTCCCTCTATAGTAAGAACATCCATCCTCAGATAAGGAGACCAAAACTGCACACAATATTCCAGCTGTTTTTGATACCCTCTACTGGTTCTGATAAGGGTTCTCTTTCTCCACCCCTAACCAAAACATCTACCCATGTACTCTTCCACACCCCATTCTCTCCCCCCTCACCAGCAACCCCGTTCTGTAAAGGGAATGAAGATATAGTCCAAAGTTATTGAAAATAGCAATAGAAAAGGAAAATAATGCAGGCAGTGTGGCATTGGCAAGGCTGGCATTTATTGCCCATCCCCAGTAATCCTGTGAACCACTGCCTTACTGAACTGCTGCAGTTTCTGCGGTGAAGGTACCCCCATAATGTTGTTAGGTTTGGGATTCCAGGATTTTGACCCAATGACGATGTGATATTTTTCCAATTCAAGATGGTGCATGCTTTGGAGCGGACCTATAAGCTGATGCTCTTCCCATGCATCTCCTGCCCTTGTTGTTATAGTTTGTGGGTTTTGGGAAGTTTTTTTAAAGTTCAGTCATGAGATGGGGGCAGGGGGCTGACTAGCAAGGCCACCATTTGTTGCCCTAACTAGGCCATTTCAGAGAGCAGTTAAGAATTCAGATTGCAGTGGATTTGGCGTGACATGGAGGCCAGACTGGGTAAGAATGAGAAATTTCCTTCTCCAAAGGATGTTAGTGAACTAGATGAGTTTTTAACGACAATCCGGTCGTTACATAGTCATCATTACTGATACTAACTTTTTATTCCAGATTTATATGATAGGATTTGAACTCATGTCTCTGGATCATTAGTCCAGGTTTCTGGATTATTAGGCTAACAACAAAACTATGCTGCTATTTCCTTTGGGTGCTGGTGAAGAAACCTGAGTGAGTTGCTACAGTGCATCTTGTATCTGGTGCACATTGCAAGCTCAATAAAAACCTAAAGCTCTGAAATACTCAACAGGCCAGGCAGGCAGCATCTGTGGAGGGAGGAAGACAGTGTTAAAGTTTCAGGCCTCATAACCCTTAGTCAAAACCCATAGGACATGGAAACATTGACCTTTCTCGTCCTCAGGTGCAGCCTGACCTACTGCGTGTTGCTAGAACCTTGTCACCTTATCGCTTAAGTGAGCACTCAGTCCAAAGGTGCGGCAGATAGCTCAGAGAAAGATGAGATAGTGTTCCTGAAGCTCAAGCCAGAACAAGAGGCCAAGGACATAGAGGGCCACAGTCTGCGAGTAGGGGTATTAAAGCAGGGAAATTGAGTCCAGGGCTGTACAAATTATCTTGCTCTATAAATAGAACAACTTGTACAGCACCAAAAGTTGCATCCTGAATGAATAATCAACAGATTATTTAACTCATTAAAAGGTTTGATAATGAAAGCTACTCTCAATGGAATGTAAATATAATTTATTTGTCTGTAGCTGGCATTGACAAGAACAGCAGAAGGTATGGTTAAAGTGCCAGTGAGCTCTGACTAAATTGCTGCCACACTGGTGACAGTGTAAAACCACTCCATTCACAATTCTGAACAGTAGGACTGAGCACAGGTCAGGTCTCTGCTTCTGTTTTACTGATTTTGTCAAAGAGTTTCCTTATCTGACTGGTGTTGTTGCTGAGTTGACTTATTAAAGAAAGATTTATATTTAACTAGCGTCTTTCACAACCTCAGAACATTCCAAAGTGCTTTGCAGCAATGGAGTTCTTTTGAAGTATAGTCAGCATTGTAATGTAGGAGACACAGCTGTCATTTTGGACTTAGCGAAGAGCCACAAACAGCCACGTGATAATGGCCAGATAATCTGTCTTACTGATGTTGGTTGAGGCAGGACACTGGGGAGAACTCTGCTCTTCTGAGAAATTAGTGGACATAGGACCTTTCTCATGCGCCCTGAGAGGGCAACTTCGACCACCAGTTTAATGTCTTGTCTGAAAGTACTGCACTGGAACGTCAGCCTAGATTAATGTGCTCAAGTCTTCAGTGGGGCTTGAATCCACAACCTTCTGACTCAGTCTTTCTTTTTAATAGTTTGGGGAGAGCATTGGAAGTGTTTGCTATCTGGCTTGGTCTATTGTGTTTTCCTAGCTGTTGGAGAGCTTCTGTAAGTGAACTCTAATTAAGTGATTGTAGTATTAGGGTGTTCAGGACTGTAAGGGTTAATGTGCGAATGGGGAAACAGTATCGCCCACATTATGAAGTAGAGAGTCACATGGGAGTAGCAGAGTGTAGTACACACGAACAAGGAGCAGGAGTAGGCCATTTGGCCCCTTGAGCCTGCTCCACCATTTAATAAGATCATGGCTGATCCGATAACCTCAAATCTGCATTCTGCCTACTCCCGATAACCCTTCACCCTGTTGCTTACCAAGAATCTATCCACCTCTGCCTTAAAAATATTCAAAGGCTCTGCTTTTGCTGCCTTTTCAGAAAGAGTTCCAAAGACTCACAACCCTCTGAGAGAAAAAATTTAACCTCATCTCTGTTTTAAATGGGTGATCCCTTATTTTTAAATAGTGACTCCTAGTTCTAGATTCTCCCACAAGAGGAAACATCCTCTCCGTATCCACCCTGTCAAGATCCCTCAAGATCTCATATGTTTCAATCAAGTCACGTCTAACTCTCCTAAACTCCAGCAATAGAAGCTTAGCCTGTCCAATCTTTCCTCGTAAGACAGCCGGCCCATTCCAGGTATTAGCCTGGTAAACCTTCTCTGAATTGCTTCCAACGCATTTACATCCTTAAATAAGGTGACCACTACTGTACACTAGTGCTCTGTAAAACTGAAGTATAACCTCCCTACTTTTGTAATCAATTCCCCTCACAATAAATGATAACATTTAATCAGCTTTCCTAATTACCTGCTGTACTGCATACTAGCCTTTTGCAATTCATGCACTAAGACACCCGGATTCCTCTACATCTCAGAGCTCTGCAGTCTTTCACCATTTAGATAATATGCCTCTCTTTTGTTTTTAATAGTTGAATCTGGTAGAAGTTGACGTGAAGGTAGCACCTAGTCATGTTTGTATCCTGTATATAGTTATATGTTAATATAAAATTATTGTTCAACCATACAAGCCTCTAGACCTCTTCATGAGACAATGTACAACCTTACAACAGTGTGGCAGCAATTGAAGGATCCCTAAGAATGAAAACATAAAGAAATTGCAGTCTGACCTGAGAGTAGTTCAACTAACTTGAAGACCTTGAATACACAGCTGGAGATTGCCTAAGATGCTTCATTACTGGCACGCAGGCTAAAGAAAGGTGCATTGTGTAGCGTAAAAAGATTCCTCCAAAGTATGTGGAGGTCCATTACGAGACCCAACTGAAGGCAGAGTCAAAGGACCTAGCCAGACCGCAAAAGCATGAGCAAACTCCAAAAAAAACCTGTCATCAGCTTTTAAATTTGGCGCAATAATCAGGCAGCACTGCAGATCAAAAACAGAATTACCTGGAAAAACTCAGCAGGTCTGGCAGCATCGGCGGAGAAGACCTAGTTTTTCCAGGTAATTCTGTTTTTGTTTTGGATTTCCAGCATCCGCAGTTTTTTGTTTTTATAGCACTGCAGATCAATTGTTTTGATGAGCGTGGCTTGAAGAACATTGCAGCCAGATCCAGAGTCAGTGCCATAACATGGCAACCGCGCACGAACAAAAAATTAATGTTAAGAGAAGTCAGAGTAAAAAAAATCTGCTTCAGTTAGATTCTTCAAGCTTAGGAAAGCAACTAGCTGGGCAAAACAATTCGTTTAAAAGATTTTCTGCAGAATCATTGAAATTTAAAACAGCTCCATAACTGTGACGGGAGCCTGCCAAATCCTGACAAGTGCAAGAAGAGATAAAAAAAAGAAAAACGATTACTGTGGCACCATTTAATAAAAAAAAAATGCTGTGTTGAAAACGGCCATGGATGGTAAATTAACACTGCCAGACCAATTACAGCATATGGAAGGGCCAGACTAGTCACAAGATTGGGCATTATGGAGAAGAGGATTTTTAAGATATTTGATAGCATCAGGCTGAAATAAGAAAACAGAAGCTGTTTAATAAAGTCCAAAAGCCTGGGGAAAATCTGTAGACTTTGTCATTAATGTGTTATAGAGATTGGCTGAAGGCTGTGACAATTGTGGCAAGCTGTGACAAGAGTTCATAAGAGATCAAACAGTAGTGGCCGATGATATGCTTGTGGATGTACTCCAATCTAAAGGAGAAATGAATTTGGGAAAAGTCATCCAAATCATCAGACAATTGGAAGTCCGCCAGCAAAACTGATCCGTTTTGCATGGTGAAATTAAACTGTGGTACAGATCAACACCAGTAGACACACTCATAAAGCAACAGAAGGGCAAAAAGACTACAGGTCAAGGAAAGCAATACCCGAGCAAAACACAGGATGATGGCAGACCATGTGGCGCCAACAGACCTCACAGGCGCGAGCAATGTCCAGCAATCATTGTGCAGTACTTTCACTGCAACTGCCTGGGACACTTAGGAAAGATGTGTAAGTACAAAACCTCGAGACTCAAGGAGGATCCCAAACAACTCTGAGATAGGTGAGCCACACCAAGAAGAAGTACAGCAATGCTTCTTGTAGAAATTTAAGGATCCCAGATTCACATTTTGGAATGCTGACATATCTGTAAATGGTCACCTCATGAATTTCACAGTAATCACAGGAGCCATTGTGGCAGTCCTGTTGGCTCAGGAGCTATGGCTAAAAGACCTCATTCTACAGATGACAAGCATGGTCCCAGAGGAATCCAACTATTGGTCATAGGCATGATTCAAGAACTGCTCTGCGGAAACGAGTGAATAATCAATTCTATATGCTATCTGCAGTCCACCCTTTTCTCTCCTGAGTAGAGGTGCCTGTGATACTCTCAACCTCCTCAAAATGGCAGATGATGTCAAAACAACCACTCTAGTCAATGACACTGAATTGGAGACTCCCGGGAGGTCCACCAGTGCTGGTGATCTTGACTCGGATTTCAGTTTGGAATTGTTCTAGCTCTTTGCAGAGCCAGTTATTCCAGATCGTTTGCATGCGGTAGAAAATACTTTTCTTCAGTCAGATCAGCCAAACCAATATACTTAAAACAGGAGATACAGAGGAGAAGGAGCAGCAGCAGAAGGTTGAGCCTGAACTTCAGAGTCAAATGGTTGCTGTCACAGAACCAGGAAAAATTACAGCAACAAAGCTGGTGCTTCAAGCTCACATGCACAACATGAAGTTGATCCTGGAGCAGGAGAAAAGCAAACAGCAACTCAAGACAAAGCTCAGGGAGGCAGAAGTGCACACGAAGAAACAGAAGTTTCTTCTTGGAAGCCAAACTGCAGGTTGAGCTCAAGGATGCGGAACATGCAATCATAACGGAGGTTAGCCTTCAACTTCCAGGAAGAACCTGGCGGACCCCACCAAGAAAGAAAACCCGAGTCCAGTTTATCAATGAACGGAGTGAACGTTCCTTCCGGAAAGAGAGGGATAATCCCATGGTATCTGTCCAAGGAAGACAGATTATCGACAAAGGAAAATGTAACACCTTAAGGAGCACAAGAAGCAAACCAGATGTTGACACCCGAGTATTTGGAACACCTAGTACCACAACTTCAGCTCCAGACCAACCAAGTCAGCCCAAAACATTAGAGACTACCACTCCTCCAAACTTGAAATGGAAACTTGGATGACACAAAGCTGGGTGGGAGGATGAGCTGTGAGGAGGATGCAGAGATGCTTCAGTGTGATTTGGACAAGCTGAGTGAGTGGGCAAATGCATGGCAGATACAGTATAATGTGGATAAATGTGAGGTTATCCATTTTGGTAGCAAAAACAGGAAGGCAGATTATTATCTGAATGGCTATAAATTGAGAGAGGGGAATGTGCAATGAGATTTGGGTGTCCTTGTACACCAGTCGCTGAAGGTAAGCATGCAGGTGCAGTAGGCGGTAAATAAGGCAAATGGTATGTTGGCCTTCATAGCCAGAGGATTCGAGTACAGGAACAGGGATGTCTTGCTGCAATTGTACAGGGCCTTGGTGAGAGCACACCTGGAATATTGTGTGCAGTTTTGGTCTCCTTATCTGAGGAAGGATGTACTTGCTATAGATGGAGTGCAGCGAAGATTTACCTGACTGATTCCTGGGATGGTGGGACTGACATATGAGGAGAGATTGAGTCAATTAGGATTATATTGACTGGAGTTCAGAAGAATGAGAGGAGATCTCATAGAAACCTATAAAATTCTAACAGGACTAGACAGGGTAGATGCAGGAAGGATGTTCCCGATGGTGGGGGAGTCCAGAACCAGGGGCACAGTCCGAGGATATGGGGTAGATCATTTAGGACTGAACTGAGGAGAAATTTCTTCACCCAG
This sequence comes from Carcharodon carcharias, assembly GCF_017639515.1. NCBI lineage: Eukaryota > Metazoa > Chordata > Chondrichthyes > Lamniformes > Lamnidae > Carcharodon > Carcharodon carcharias. Next base: position 9,782,831 of record NC_054469.1, on the reverse strand, counting down.
AGAGTAGTGAAGTCCTATGGAATTTGTTACCACAGAAGTTAGTTGAGACCAAAACATTGTATGCTTTCAAGAAGGAGTTAGATATAGCTCTTGGGGCGAGAGGGATCAAAAGGTATGGGGAGAAAGCGGGAGCAGGCTATTGAACTGGATGATCAGCCATGATCATAATAAATGGGGGAGTGGGCTTGAAGGGCCGAATGGCCTACTCCTGCTCCTAGTTTCTATGCTTCTATGAAAAGAACGAGATGTGGAAGAGTCATAAAGCCGCCAGACCATCTGAATCTGTAAAGTCAGAGACTTCAGGGAAAAGGGGTAGCGTCTAAATATTATTATAAATACATTTGGGTAAAGACTTGGACATTTGAGGGAAAGTGTGGTATTATGGTGTTTGGGACTAAGGGTCAATGTGAGACTGGGGAAATAGTACCGCCACATTATGATGTGGAGAGTCACATGTGAGTAGTGCAGTGTGGTAATGAGTCTTGTAGAAGTCGACATGGAGATAGCGCCCTAGCACTTAGTCAAGACTGTATCGTGTGTGTGTGTGTCTGTGTATATATTTTTATATAAGCCTCTAGACCTCTTCATGAGACTACATAGACAACATACAACCTTACAATAGTAATCACTTTGAACAGCCTAGAACTGTATGTAAGTAATTACTAACTAACAAGCTAATTTCAATGATTTTTTTTCCTCAACTCTTATATTTCTTGCATTCTAATTTATTTTTATAATTTGTTAGGTGTGGTTGTGTAGACATCACTGGACGTTAATGCAGAGGACGAGGCAGGTACCACTGATTTCCTCTGCCATCTTCAGGCGACAGCTTAGCTCCCAGCCCATGAGGTATGTTATACAAAGCTGTGTGCACTTTAGGGCCGACCAGTTATCTCTGGGTAAAGGCCATTGTGGGCTTGAATCTCAAGCTTGAAAAGCCATTGTGGCTTGAAATACTCCTTCAGTATTTGTGTTCCATAGAAACTAGGAGCAGGAGTAGACCATTCGGCCCTTCAAGCCTGCTCCGCCATTCAATATGATCATGGCTGATTCTCTATCTCAACGCCATATTCCCGCTTTCTCTCCATATCCCTTGATACCCCTAATATCCAAAGGTTTATCAATTTATTTCTTGAATATACTCAGTGACCCAGCCTCCACAGGTTCTGTGGTAGAGAACTCCACAGGTTGTCCGCCCTCTGAGTGAAGAAATTTTTCCTCATCTCAGTCCTAAATGGCCTGCCCCATATCCTGAGACTGTGGCCCCTGGTTCTAGACTCCCCAACCGGGAAACATCTTCCCTGCAGCTAGTCTGTCTAGCCCTGTTAGAATTTTATATGTTTCAATCAGATCCCCTCTCATTCTTCTAAATTCTAGTCAATACAGGCCCAGTCAAACCAATCTCCTCAAACGACAGTCCTGCCATCCCCAGTATCAGCCTTGTGAACCTTTGCTGCACTCCCTCTATGACAAGTTATCCAAGGTCCGGAGACCAAAACTGCATGTAATACTCCAGGTCTGGTCTCGCCGAGGTCCTAAATAACTGCAGTAAGACATCCTTACTTCTGAACTCAAGTCCTCTTGCAATGAAGGCCAACATACCATTTGCCTTCCTAATTGCTTGCTGCATCTGCCTATTTACTTTCATTGACTGGTGTACAGAGACACCCAGATCCCCCTGTCCGTATACATTTCCCAATAGATCATCACTTAGATAATACTCTGCCTTTCTGTTTTTCACACCAATGCACATAACTTCACATTTATCCACGTTATACTGCATCTGCCATGTGTTTGCCCACGCATACAACTTGTCTAAATCGCCCTGAAGCCTCCTTGCATTCTCCTCACAACCTTGCCCAGCTTTGTGTTGTCAGCAAACTTGGAAATATTGCATTTGGTTCCCTCATCCAAATCTGTTATATATATTGAGAGTAGCTGGGGCCCCAAGCACTGATTCCTGTGGTGCACCATTAGTCACTGCCTGCTACCCGGAAAAAGACCCATTTATTCCCACTCCCTATTTCCGGTCTGTCAACCAACTCAATCCATGCCAGTATATTATCCCCAATCCCATGTGCTTTAATTTTGCCCACTAGCCTCTTATGTGGGACCTTATCAAAAGCCTTCTTGAAATCCAAATACACCACATCCACTGATTCTCCCTTACTTATTCTACTAGTTACATCCTCAAAAAACTCCAGTAGATTAGTTAAGCATGATTTCCCTTTCATAAACCCATGTAGACTTTGTTTAATCCTGTTAATGCTTTCCAAGTGTTCTGTTACCACATCTTTCTAGCATTTTCCCCATGACTGATGTTAGGTTAACTGGTCTGTAATTCTCTGTTTTTTCTCTCCCTCCTTTTTTAAATAGTGGGGTTATATTTGCCACCCTCCAATCTGTATGAACTGCTCCAGAGTCTATAGAATTTTGGAAGATGACCACCAATGTATCCAATGTTTCCAGGGCCACTTCTTTTAGTACTCCGGGATGTAGGGATTTTTCAGCCTTTAACCCCATTAATTTCTCTAGCACCATTTTTTTATAATATTGATTTTCTTCAATTCCTCCCTCTCACTAGACCCTTGTTCCCTAACATTTCTGGGAAATTATTTGTGTCCACTTTTTGTGAAGAGTGAGCCTAAATATATGTTCAATTCTTCTGCCATTTCTTTGTTCCCTATTATAATTTCCCCCATTTCTGACTAAGGGACCTACGTTTGCCTTCACTAATCTTTTTCTCTTCACATATTTACGGAAGCTTTTACAGTCAGTTTTTATGTTCCCTGCAACTTGACTCTCATACTCCATTTTCCCCTTCTTCATCAATCTTTTTTGTCCACCTTTTGCTGAATTCTAAACTGCTCCCAATCCTCAGGCTTACTGCTTTTTCTGGCAATTTATATGTCTCCTCTTTGGATCCAATACTATCCTTAATTTCTTCTGTAAGCCATGTTTGAGCCACCTTTCCTGTTTTATTTTTGTGCCAGATAGGAAGGAATAATTGTTGTAATTCATGCATACATTCCTTAAGTATTAGACATTGCCTATCCTCTGTCAACCCTTCTAGTAATGTTCCCCAATCTATCATTGCCAACTTGCGCCTCATACCCTCGTAGTTCCCTTTATTTAGATTCAGGACCCTAGTTTCAGATTCAACTTCTTCGCTCTCCATCCTAATGAACAATTCTATCATTTTATGGTAACTCTTCCCCAAGGGACCCCGCACAACAGGATTGTTAATTAATCCTTTCTCATTGCGCAATACCCAGCCTAGGATAGCCTGCTCTCTAGTTGGTTCCTCAATGTATTGGTGTAAAAAACCATCACGTACACTCCAGGAATTCCTCCACTACGGTATTGTTGCTAGTTTGGTTTGTCCAATCTGTATGTAGATTACAGTGACCCATGATTACAGTTGTACCCTTATTGCATGCGTCTCTAATTTCCTGCTTAATGCCTTCCTTTTCATCTCCATTACTGTTTGGGGGCCTATAGACAACCCCACCAACGTTTTCTGCCCCTTGGTGTTTCTTATCTCCACCCAAACAGATCCTACGTTATGATGTTCCGAGCCACTATCGTTCCTCACTATTGCATTGATTCCCTCCTACTAACAATGCAACCCCACCTCCTTTCCCTATTTGTCTGTCCTTCCTAAATATTGAATACCCCTGGATGTTCAGTTCCCATCCTTGGTCACCCTGCAGCCATGTCTCCGTAATTGCAACCATATCATAACCGTTTATATGTATTTGCGCTGTTAATTCACCTACCTTATTGTGAATGCTCCGTGCACTAAGATACTCTACCTTTAGACTTGTCTCTTTAACCTTGTTAGCCATCTTAGCTTTATATTGCACTATGACGCCATTTGTTTTTTGCCCTTGTTTTTCCTGCCTTCCACTTTTGCCTCTTACTTTCCTGTCTTTTGTTTCTATCCTTGTTTACCCCTCCTTTGTCTCCCTGCTCAGGTTTCCATCCCCCTGCCATTCTAGTTTAAACCGGTCCTGAATGCACCAGCAGGCACCTTTCCCCCCACCACCTGAGGACATTGATTCTGGTCCCGGTCCTGCCTAGATGCAACCCGTTCTGTTTGTACTGGACACACCTTCCCCAGAACCGGTCCCAATGTTGCAGGGAAACTGAATCACTCCCCCCTACACCATTTCTTCAGCCGCGTATTATTCTGATTTATCCTGTTATTTTTACTCTTGTGAGCACTTGGCACCGGTACTAATCCTGAGATTACTACCTTTGAGGTCCTACTTTGTAATTTACATCCTAGCTCCCAATACTTAGCTTGTAGGCCTCATCCCTTTTTTTACCTATGTCGTTGGTACCAATATGTACCACGACCACTGCCTGTTCACTCTCCCCCTTCAGAATGCCCTGCAGCCTCTCCAAGACATCCTGACCCTGGCATCAGGGAGGCAACATACCATCCTGGAGTCTTTTTTGCAGCCGCAGAAATGCCTGCCTACTCCCCTTACTATTGAATCCCCTATCACTATAGCCCTGCCACTCTTCTTCCTCCCCTCTTGTGCAACAGAGCCACCCATGGTGCCATGGACTTGGCTCCTGCTGCTTTCCCCTGAGAAGTCGTCTCCCCCAACAGTGTTCAAAACGGTATGTCTGTTAGAGAGTGGGACGGCCACAGGGGACTCCTGTACTACCTGCCTCCCTCTACTCCATCTGATGGTCACCCATCCCCTTTCTGCCTGTTCAGTCTTTACCTGCAGTGTGACCACCTCACTGAACGTGCTACGCACGATAATCTCAGCATCGCGGATGCTCCATGGTGAATCCACCCACAGCTCCAGCTCCGAAATGCAGTTAGCCAGTAGTTTCAGCTGGACGCACTTACTGCACACATGGTCACCAAGGACACTGCAAGTGTCCATGACTTCCCACATAGCACAGGGGGAGCATATCACGGGTGCAAGTTCCTTTAGCTTAAGCTCGTTAGTTACTCCATTTAAAGAATACTAATTAAGTTAGGGGCTTTATTCCACTCCAAACACTCCTACTACAGTCCAGAGTCCTCACCTTATTTTGTTTAAGCTAATGGACTGCAGCGGTTTAATTAATATATAAAGTAGGAGCAATTATCTGACCCTACTTACCAATCAGCTGCCTCCTCTGCGTCACATCAATTTTTGACTTGTGATGTCACTTCAAACTCCACTGCCTGAAGGTCCTGAAGGTATGTCTCTCCTCTCTGGTCTCAGCCTCTGTTTTTCATGCCCTTTTATATTGTTTTCGCTGGCCTCTCCTCTCAGGCCTCAGCCTCTGTTTTCACTCCCTTTTGTTCCCCTTTCGTTGGCCTTTCTTTTCCCGTCAGCCCCAAGTCTCCCTGGAACTCTCGCTCTGTCCTCGTGCCGCTTTCAGCCCCGAGTCCAGCTCCTGTTCTTTTTGAAACTCCGCCCTCTCTCAGCTTCTGCTCTTTTAAAATCTTACCAAGGCCTCCTTTCCTCTCGCGCTACCTCCTGGTCCCGCTCTCGGAGACCACCAGCTGTTTTATCTGAAATCAACAGAACTGTTATTCGGACTCGAAACGTTAATTGTGCTCCTCTCTGCAGGTGCTACTAGACCTGCTGAGTTTTTCCAGGTATTTTTGTTTTTGTTTTGGATATCTAGTATCCGCAGTCTTTAGCTTTTATCTTAGCTGTTTTATCTGCTTTGCCGCTCTCAGGCTGTTTTTTTCCCACATTAACTCCCCAACATATTAAAAGTAAAAAATGTCAGACGAAAAGACCAGTTGGCCTCTCCAGCCTTGTTCATCCCAATTATGAGATGCCTTATCTGCCTGGAGCTGTGAAATCCCCTGCAAGAGGCTGAGAAGCCAGGTTTAAAAGCCCAGGACCTATTAGAAATACTTGGAAAATTTTTCACAACTTTTCCCATGGTGATTGAAATTGAGCTGTAGTTATTTGTATTTTTGGAAGAACTGAATTGGACCTAGGTCCAGTAGAAGTTACGGCGAGGGTGGAATAAGAATAGGAAAGTTTATCCACTGATGGATTTGGAAATGAGGATGAGACTTTTGAATTCATGGCATTGGGAGCCAATAGTGGTTGACAGGGATATGAGTGATGGGTTAGTGAGACTTAGCGTGGGACTGGATACAGCTGTCAGAATTGCTGGTTATTTGGACTTGTTTGGCCTCCGTTCATTTATAAGTCACTTCAGTTATCTAGTGTTCTTAAAGACTCAGGCCTGTTGGCATCCGAACATCACGGCTATACTTCAGCCCCAAGAGTACATCAGCATTGCTGCATGAAAAGGACATGGCTTTAGGGTGAAAGGGGAAAGATTTAGGGGGAACTTTAGGGGAAACTTCTTCACTCAGAGAGTGGAGAGAGTGTGGGACGAGCTGCCATCTGACGTGGTAAATGCGGGCTCACTCTTAAGTTTTAAGAATAAATTAGATAGATACATGGATGGGAGAGGTCTGGAGGGTTATGGACTGGTTGCAGGTCAATGAGACTAGTGGAATAATATTTCGGCACAGACTAGAGGGGCGAATGGCCTGTTTTTCTGTGCTGTGGTGTTCTGTGGTTCTAAACCTTGTGTGCATTTTGATTTCCTTCCTTATTATTCCAATCCCCCTGATTCTGGTGTGGTCAAAAGGGCGGTGTTTGGTCCAGCTTTTTCTTCCTTCTATATATCTGGCCACTGGGAAATGGATCAACATGGCTGAAACCAGGAACTAACCACGTTGTACTGCATCATGAGCTTTAAAAAAAGGTGAAAAGCCTTTTCTACAAAGTATAGGTTGTACAACGCCGAGGTCTTGCCTTTTTTCTGTCTCTCTACAGTTATGTTCGCCAACAAGGCCTGTACAAAAAGCTGCTCCTCGGGGCAGTGGTTGGTGTCCCGCTGGCTGCTGGTGCTGTATTTAGCTTATCAGATGCCCGTGACCGACGGAGAATGAAGCTCCTGTTTGAAGGTGTTAGTCGCTTCTACAGGTGAGTGATGTGTTTTTTTTCTTTTTGTTGTTTGCTTTTTGGATCTTGCTCAGCTGTCGTAAAAATGTGGGCAGCGCTGGCAAGGTGAGCATTTAATGCTCATTCTTAATTGCCCTTGAGAAGGTTGTGGTGAGTCACCAACTTGAACGGCTACAGTCCATATTGTGTAGGTACATCCATTAGGAAGGGAGTTCCAGAATTTTGATCCAAAAACAGTGAAGGAACGTCGATGTAGTTCCAAGGCGGAATAGTGTGTGTCTCGGAGGGGAGCTTGCAGGTCGTGGTGTTCCCATGCATCTGCTGCCTTTGTCCTGCGAGGTGGTAAGGGTCGCAGGTTTGGAAGGTAGTGTCGAAGGAGCCTTGGTGAGTTGCTACTGTGAATCTTGTAGATGGTACACACTGCTGCTACTGTGCACTGGTGGTGGAGGTAGTGAATATTTAAGGATGAAGCGTCAATCAAGTGGACTGCTTCATCCTGGAGTGTCAAACTTCTTGAATGTTGTTGGAGCTGGACTCATCCAGGCTAGTGGAGCATACTCCGTCACACTCCTGACTTGTTCCCCAGAACCCTGTCCAAGCAATCAGTATTTTCACACTGTTTGATTACAGGGGTCATTATGGTTCAACCATTAGCTGATAAGGCACAGATCAAGATTGATCCTCCCTGTGTGGTGCATTTATATACTGAACCATTACACATGCTCATGTTCATAAGCATATGTAACATGCGCGGATGTTTATATTTTGGAGGAGGTGCTCAGTGAGAGGCTTTTCATTCTCTTTTCACACCCCACCCAATGATGCAGGGTTTTACAAGAAATTATGAATGGATCAGGTTAATTTTTGATGTGAGAATGCAAAATAAGAACAGGAGTAGACCATAGGGCTCTCCAAGCTTGCTGAAAAAGATCATGACAGATGTTTTGCAGGAATTCCAGTTTACTGTCCTATTTCCATATCCCTTGATTCCCTCAGTGGCCAAAAATCTGTCCATCTCACTCTTGAATATAGTTGACAGCTGATCTTCCACAGCTTTCTGGAGTAGACTATTCCAAAGATCCAATATCCTCTGAGTGAAGACATTTCTCATCACAGTCCTTAATGTCTGACCCTGATCCTTAGGCTAAGACTCCTGGTTCTAGACTCTCCATCTACTCTGCAAGCTGCCTAAGAATTTTATATGTTTCAATAAGGTCACTTCTTCTAAACTCCAGAAAGTATAGGCCCATTCTTCTCAATCTCTCAAGGGAAGCCCTCATCTTAGAAATCAGTTTGGTGAACCTTTGTTGGACTGCGCCCCACCCAGCTCCTGCCCTCTCTCCAGTGAGTATATAATAACAGTAAAATAACTTCTGTTTGTATAGTGCCTTTCACGTAACGTATTTCACAGGAGCCTTATAAAATAAAATGTAACACTGAATCATATAATGTGATATTAGGGTGGTTGTCCAAAAGCTTGGGCAAAGAAGTAGGATTTTAGGGGAATCTTAAAGTAGGAAAGCTTAGTGCTTTTGTGGCTGAAGGTAAAGCTGCTAGTGGTAGAGCAATTAAAATCAGGGATATTCAAAAGACCAGCATTAGAGGAACACAAATATATCGGTGGTTTGTGGAGTTGGAGAAGATTACAGAAATGGGGAGGTGTGAGGCTGTGGAGAATTTTTAAATCAAGGCTTTGCTTAACCGGGAGCCAATGCACATCAGCGAACGCCGGAGTGAATGGGTGAGTGGGATCTAGTGGGAGTTTGGATCCGGATACGGGCAGCAGAGTTGCGTATGACATCAAGTTTACTGAGGTTCGGGGGGCTGGCCAGGTGTAAGTTGGAATAGTAAAGCCTAGAGGTAACAAAGGTATGGATGAGGATTTCAGCAACAGATGAGCTGAGGCAGGGGCAAATCTGACAATGTTATCAGGTGGAAATACGTAGTTTTAGTGTTGGTGTAGATATGCAATGAGGTTGCGAACGGTCTGGTTCAACCTCACAATTGCCAGGGAGAGGGATGATAAGGATTGTTGACTACAGAACAAATTTTGTGGTCGTAACTGAAGGCAATGGCTTTGATCTCGGTATTCAGTTGGAGGGAATTCTGTTCGTCTACTACTGGATAATTTGGAAACGGTGGAGGGGTTGAGAGAGGATGTGGTGAGGTAAAGCTGGGTGTCGTCAGTGTATATGTGGAAATTAGAAACTATCACTGTTTTTGGATGATGTCACTGTGCACGTAGATGGTAAATAGGAGGGGATCGATCCTTGGAAGACACCAGTGGTAATAGTGCGGGAGTGGGAAGAGAAGCTATTGCAGATTCTCTGGCGATGGCTGGATAGATAAGATTGGAATCCGGTCAGAGCAGTCTTACCCAGCTGGATGACAGTGGAGAGGCATTGGAGGAGGATGATGTCTGCAGCCTCTGACAAAGATAACCACAAGTCAAGAAGGACGAGGTAGAATATCTTGCCTTGTCGCAGTCACATAGGATGTCATTTATCATTTTTTAGAACAGTTAGAAGAGCCCTTTTGGTACTATGGCAAGGGCCGAAACCCATTTAGAAGAATTCATGCATTTGGGAGGTGACAATGTTCAAGAACTTTGAAGAGGAGAGGGGAGTTGGAAATGGCACTGTAGTTTGCATTGACAGAGGGATTAGCAGTTGAGCAGAAGGGGGATGCTGGTAAATTTGAAGTAGGGGGGGTACCTGAGGAGAGAAAACCATTAACAATATCAGCTAACATGGGAGCCTAAAAGCGAATAGTGCAAAATCCTTTAGTGAGAAGCCGGGGACAGGGGTGTTATCTTTGCATTCCAGGATAAATGTGGAATTGTGTGCAGTTTTGGCAGACAAAGGGAGGATCTGATAGTGCTTTATGTGGCCTGGCCAGATCTAGCACTGAATGGCTAAATCACTTGCCCGGCAGTGACATTCAAGTCTGTGTCCCTTCGACTTAAGGAAGTGGAAATGAGGACTCTACTGGTGGGAAAGCCAACAATGAGAGAGTGTGATGGTTTTAATGAGGACTATAGTATCAAAAGTGAACGTAGTTGTGTAGTTTCCCTGCCTAACCACACTGGGTGTACCTAGACCACATGGGCTGCAGTGGTTCAAGAAGGCAGCTCACCACCACCACCACCTCAAGGACAATTAGGGATTGGCAACAAACGTTGACCTAGCCAGCGATGCCCATATCCCATGAACAAATAATTTTTTTAAAAGTTGAGAAAATTGGAAGCTTAAATGTTCTGCTAATTAGAGGTCCAAAGGCTAGACAGTTTGGATTTTGAAAGTGCAGTGTAAATTAATTGGAAGAGTGTTTTTCTCACAATAGACACAAAGTAGGATTGGAAGGGGCATTGAGGGTGGAGAGCGATAGAAGGATGTAATGGCCTAATCCACAGTTGATGTCATGGGAGTAGTGAGGCCGCATGAGATGTAGCGGTCAAGGAAGTGGCTGTAAATATAGGTTGAGTTTATATGGAGGGAGAGGTGAAGGGTGAATAGGAGGGCAGTGAGCTCAGAGGAGAGAGAGAGATGATGATGAGTTGGGATGGTTGAAATCACTGAGATGAGAAGTTAAAAACAAAAAAACTGCGGATGCTGGAAATCCAAAACAAAAACAGAATTACCTGGAAAAACTCAGCAGGTCTGGCAGCATTGGCGGAGAAGAAAAGAGTTGATGTTTCGAGTCCTCATGACCCTTCGACAGAACTTGAGTTCGAGTCCAAGAAAGAGTTGAAATATAAGCTGATTTAAGGTGTGTGGGGGGGGCGGAGAGAGAGAGAAGTGGAGGGGGGGGTGTGGTTGTAGGGACAAACAAGCAGTGATAGAAGCAGATCATCAAAAGATGTCAACAACAATAGAACAAAAGAACACATAGGTGTTAAAGTTGGTGATATTATCTAAACGAATGTGCTAATTAAGAATGGATGGTAGGGCACTCAAGGTATAGCTCCAGTGGGGGTGGGGAGAGCATAAAAGATTTTAAGATATTTAAAAATAATGGAAATAGGTGGGAAAAGAAAAATCTATATAATTTATTGGAAAAAAAAGGAAGGGGGAAACAGAAGGGGGGTGGGGATGGGGGAGGGAGCTCACGACCTAAAGTTGTTGAATTCAATATTCAGTCCGGAAGGTTGTAAAGTGCCTAGTCGGAAGATGAGGTGTTGTTCCTCCAGTTTGCGTTGGGCTTCACTGGAACAATGCAGCAAACCAAGGACAGACATGTGGGCAAGAGAGCAGGGTGGAGTGTTAAAATGGCAAGCAACAGGGAGGTTTGGGTCATTCTTGCGGACAGACCGCAGGTGTTCTGCAGAGCGGTCGCCCAGTTTACGTTTGGTCTCTCCAATGTAGAGGAGACCACATTGGGAGCAACGAATGCAGTAGACTAAGTTGGGGGAAATGCAAGTGAAATGCTGCTTCACTTGAAAGGAGTGTTTGGACCCTTGGATGGTGAGGAGAGAGGAAGTGAAGGGGCAGGTGTTGCATCTTTTGCGTGGGCATGGGGTGGTGCCATAGGAGGGGGTTGAGGAGTAGGGGGTGATGGAGGAGTGGACCAGGGTGTCCCGGAGGGAGCGATCCCTACGGAATGCCGATAGCGGGGTGAAGGGAAGATATGTTTGGTGGTGGCATCATGCTGGAGTTGGCGGAAATGGCGGAGGATGATCCTTTGAATGTGGAGGCTGGTGGGGTGATAAGTGAGGACAAGGGGGACCCTATCATGTTTCTGGGAGAGAGGAGAAGGCATGAGGGCGGATGCGCGGGAGATGGGCCGGACACGGTTGAGGGCCCTGTCAACGACCGTGGGTGGAAAACCTCGGTTAAGGAAGAAGGAGGACATGTCAGAGGAACTGTTTTTGAAGGTGGCATCATCGGAACAGATGCGACGGAGGTGAAGGAACTGAGAGAATGGGATGGAGTCCTTACAGGAAGCTGGGTGTGAGGAGCTGTAGTCAAGGTAGCTGTGGGAGTCGGTGGGTTTGTAATGGATATTGGTGGACAGTCTATCACCAGAGATTGAGACAGAGAGTTCAAGGAAGGGAAGGGAAGTGTCAGAGATGGACCACGTGAAAATGATGGAGGGGTGGAGATTGGAAGCAAAATTAATAAATTTTTCCAAGTCCCGACGAGAGCATGAAGCGGCACCGAAGTAATCATTGATGTACCGGAGAAAGAGTTGTGGAAGGGGGCCGGCATAGGACTGGAACAAGGAATGTTCCACATACCCCATAAAGAGACAGGCATAGCTGGGGCCCATGCGGGTACCCATAGCCACACCTTTTATTTGGAGGAAGTGAGAGGAGTTGAAGGAGAAATTGTTCAG